>NC_069794.1:95182954-96527329 GCF_027406575.1 Nycticebus coucang | reverse complement strand
ACAGCTCGCAGCAACCTCAAACTCTTGGGCTCATGCAATCCTCCTGCCTCAGCCTCCCAAGCAGCTGGGCCTACAGGTGCACACCACCATGCCTGCCTAGTTTTCTATTTTCAGTAGTGAGAGGGTCTGGCTCTTGCTTGGGCTGGCTTCCAAACTCCTGAGCTCAAGCAGTCCACCCACCTCGGCCTCCCAGAGTGCTAGGATTATGGTCGTGATCCACTGTACATGGTTCCATTTTAAGAGATTTCTTAAAAAGGCAATCATCATTTGGAAGCAAAGATTAGATTGTTCAACATCTGAATTTCAAAAAGTGGGATGAAAATCGGTTATTCATATGCATTAAAATGACACATTTCATTTCCAACCACTACATATAACGTCCACCTTTTTTTTTCTGTTTATTTTAGCTACATCACGCTACTGAAATGGGTGTGAATTTAACCAGAGAGAAAGTCTCTACTAACCTCATAGTTAGTGGTGAGACCATCAATTATTTAGTGAGACCATTTTTTTTTTCAGACCTGAATTGCTGCTGACCATGTTCTGCTGAATTCTCAATATGAATAAATCAGATTCATATGGTTAACTAAAGCATGGTTTTTTAGTGCCCTTCCACAAAGTGATAATAAAGTGTTTATTTTAAAAACAGTAGGCTGTATCCAGCAGTGTTAATTTAAAATTTTAATGCCCAGGCCAAAATGCCAGAAAATGAACCTGGTTTCTTGGTTATAATAAAGTGAACTGGCTTCCAGTGGAGAGATTTTGTGGCTTCTGTGTCAGACCACTGTACTTCTCCCTTCTCTTGGCCCCTTTTCCACTTGGCAGTGAAAATCATCTTGGTCAGCCCTTTGGCCTTGACTGGAAAATAGTCCTCATCAGTGAGTATTTGTGGGGTTAGAGTGATAAAGATTGTAAAGGAATTACATGTTTCGATTCAAATAGTTGAATTAGTCACAGGGATACTTAATCTGCACGCATGGTAGAATCTTCCAGCAAGCTTCTTTGTTTTCATCATAGCATTTTATACTCATTTATAGTAAAAACAAACAAACAAACAAAACCAAGTGAATGCAAACCGTGGAAGAATCATCAAATTAACAATGTTCTATTTTTATTTTTTTCAATTCTAGATAGGATAAGCTTTTGGAGACTTTGAAAAAAACATATTTTCTTATCTTTTAAAAATTGCAGCAAAATAGGCATAACATAAAATTTACCATTTTAACTATTTTTTTAAAGTTCTTTAAGTACGTCCACAATTCTGAACAACCGCCACCACCGCCCATCTCCAGAACTCTTTTCATCTTGCAAAACTGAAACTGTGTACTCATTAAACCCTGACTCACCACCCGCCTCCCCCAACCTCCTGACAACCCCTGTGCTACTTTCGGTGGAGACTTTTGAGTACATTATATTATACCACTTTCTGTTACAGAAAGAAATCCATCTATCAAGAGTACTTTCAGGTGCATTCCTGCTTGGACACACAATTGGACGATCTTATGATTATACATCTTCCTAAAACGCATTTTGAGTAATTTCTATGCAGAACTTTAAAAGATGCTTCCTATGAGTCCTGGACGGTCTTCCTTCTCTTACTCCACTAACTTTTTAAAGCCATAAGAATATCTTACTAAGGATTATGCAAAATGACCTCCTACAAATCCTGATATTATTACACTGCCCAAACAACTTCAAAGCATCAGGAAAGATTTTTTTTTGTTTTTAACTAAACCAGATTCAGCTGGCTACCCCACTTGGCTGCAGAGTACTAAAGAAGTGACTGAACTTGATCCTGCTGCTTGTGCGCACAACACTCCCATTGACTCCAGTGAAGACTTAAGTGCATGAAAGGCTTCCAGGATCAAAAGGCTAGCTCTATGGGGACTGTGTCTGGCTGGAGCAATCCGTTTTTTTTCTATTGACAGTGAAAACGTTTTATAGTTCTTTTTCAAAGTTTTTCCAAACTTTTACAAAAACAGGCTACTTGTGAAAAAGTGAGAAGACATCTAATTGAAGTCTGTCCACAGGGGATCATGGCAGAGACCCATAGGAAGGAAAACATTTCCAAACCACAGGGATATTAGTGAAATCAATTGTATTTGAAAAATCAAGTATTTGAGGCACCAGTTGAGGGAAATTTTCATTATGAAACTTGGGCTGTGAAGCAGAATGGATGATAAACTAAAACACAAAGCTTGAGTTTTTATCTTTGCCACTGACTTACACTGGCAGGATTATATATAATTTTTGCATTTTATGAAATTTATGAACTAGAAAAAAATACATGCTGTATCTAAATGGAGTAGATGCACAGATTCTTAAATAATGTTTAATTCATTGCTGCAAAAACAAATGCCTTAAAACATTTTGAAAAGTGAAATTGTCTTAAGGCAGTGGTTCTCAACCTTCCGGATGCCTCCTAATGCCACGACCCTTTAACACAGTTCCTCATGTTGTGGTGACCCCCAACCATGAAATTATTTTCATTGCTACTTTATACCTGTAATTTTGCTACTGTTATTGTTTTTTTAATTTATTGTTTATTTTTGTAATAAAATGTTTTTTTAATTTATTTTTTGTTTTTAATTTCAACTTCCTTGTTCATTCTTTTTTGTTTGAAGTACTCTTTTTTGTTGTTCATTTTCTTCTTCCTCTGGCGATGTTCTTGATGTTAGTAGAGACGGGGTCTTACTCTGGCTCAC
The DNA here is from genome assembly GCF_027406575.1 of Nycticebus coucang. NCBI lineage: Eukaryota > Metazoa > Chordata > Mammalia > Primates > Lorisidae > Nycticebus > Nycticebus coucang. The sequence continues at coordinate 96,524,624 of NC_069794.1, read as the reverse complement.
TGCTGTTCATACTGGTCTCGAACCTCTGAGCTCAGGCAATCCACCCGCCTCGGCCTCCCACAGCACTGGGACTACAGGCGTGAGCCACCATGCTGGCCTATAAATTGTAATGTAAATATCTGATACCCCGCAGGACGTATTTTCATTGTTACAAAGGGGTCGCGACCCACAGGTTAAGGAGAGTTATGAACAAGTAAGGCAGTGCTCATTTTTGAGGAAAGTGAGATACGGTTATCAATGTGAATTTCTGCATTCATTGGAGATCCTTAGAATCCATCCAAGAATTCATTTGTTCATTTGTTCATCAAACAATTCTTTGTGGACTTAACATGTATCCAATGTTAATCTAAGAGTTTTCCAATGTGTCAAAGGAACTGGATTGCATCTTAAAGCAAGACTTACTAACTGGGGATGAGGTGGTGTGTTTAGAGTAATTTGCATTGTCAAATTGCTCTTTACGAGTAAAACTGTATGAAGAATTTGTCTAACTTCACCTGGAATTTATATATTTTGATGAACAAGTAACTTGCACGATCTGCTTCTTAGGAATAACTATTGTAAAGTTATCCTACTATAGGTGTTAGAACAGAGAATACTATGTCACACTAACTTGAAAAGGATGTTTCATAATCACAAAACTGATTTAATGTTTAAATGATTAGTTTTGATCTTAAGCCTCTTCTGTGGTATGAGCAATGGAAAGACTTGGTGAGGAGCTTGTCTAAATAGTTTGCATTTTCCCATTATTGAACTTGACAATTCTCTGCCATTGTAGACAATAGCGGCAGCAAATAAAAAAAATGGGCTATTGAATTGTATTTGAAATTTTATACTACACTCTCATAATCCTATAAGTCATTTTTGAGTTGCAGTATTAAAAGTGAGTAATGACGTACCGCAAAACAAAAATTACACATGCAGGTAAAGGTTGTTAACAATAGTTTTAGAAACAGCAGGTCCACAGAGAACAGGGTTCATGAAAGAAATGATAACACATGCTCATTTCCCCCAACTCCTTGATGTCTCTGGGCTCTTTGAGATCTGGGGAAAACATAAGCCCCTCATCCAGCGTGGCACCGGATCACTAGTTTATCCAGCTGGTGGTAGGTACCCCTCACCCTAAGAGGCACCAGATCGCTAGTTTATCTGGCTGGTGGTTGGTACCCTACACCCTAAGTGGCATTGAATCGCTAGTTCATCATGCTGGTGGTAGGTACCCCTCACCCTAAGTGGAACCGGATCGCTACTTTGTCTGGCAGGTGGTAGTTACCCCTCACCCTAAGTGGCACTGGGTTGCTGGTTTATATAGCTGGTGGTTGGTACTCCTCACCCTAAGGGGCACCAGATTGCTAGTTTATCCAGCTGGTGGTCCATACCCCTCACTCTAAGTGGCACTGGCTCGCTAGTTAGTTTATGCGGTTGTGGTAGGTACCCCTCACCCTAATTGACACCGGATCACTAGTTTATCTGTCTGGTGGTAGGTACCCCTCACTCTAAGTGGCACTGGCTCGCTAGTTAGTTTATCCGGTCGTGGTAGGTACCCCTTACCCTAAGTGGCACTGGATTGCTAGTGTATCTGGCTTATGGTATGAACCAGTTTAATTTTTTCAGAGGCCCAATTTTCTGTGGAGGGGAGTAGAGCCAGGAGGAATCAAAGTTTTCCACTTAGAATGTGCCCATAGAAGTCAGTTATTATTTTTTTTAACTACCTAGATGTTCTTGGGAATTTTTAGTTATTTTTCGGTTTATGTTCGTAATTGGCAAAGTTATGTTATGTTTAAGTTAAGTTATGTTCGGTTTATGTTAGTTATTGGCAAAGACCTAGAAACGTCCCAGGGTAGTCACTGGTGGAAAAAGACTTGCTGAGAGAAATTAAGAAGCTATGACTGGAAGCAGATTCTTTTCCCTTTTCCCAATTCCGTTTTCTGACCAATTCACATTAAGGTCTTAAATTTCCTCCTCTGTGGGCGGCAGGCCCTGAATAGGCCCTCAGCATGGAACCTTGGCAGTTTGACTTAGCATAAATTTCTTGGAATGATGGGGGTCTGGGGAGAGGGATCATTGAAACAATGGGGCTAACTCCTGGAAAGAGGTCTTAAGGGGTTACTTAAGGCAAATGTGACCTATTTCATAGCTGATTCCGAGTTCTGTGTTCATAGAAGCCCTTCATCGGACATCAGAGGCCTCAGCCCAGGTGTGGAGAAAAGGCTTCATCTTGGGTCTTTACTTTGCTTGGTGGAGGCTGCCTGGGGTTGCTTGGTGGGGGAGTGGGTAAGGGAAGTTCTGAGGCCAGGTCCAGACTCATGGGAAAGAATTCCCTCATTTAATGATTTCTGCCAAGTCCAAGAAGAAGGAGTGGATATTTCTGCCTTAGATACTGCTGCATTTTTGAGCTTTATTGAGTCAGCAAAGGCAATGCCAGCCTGGTGCAGTCCTCGTGGTGGGACACCCATATAATGAATTGATAAGCGTTCAGCAGCCTCCGAGAGTGTTAGCACTCCTCCCTGCATACTCGTATTAACCTGGAAAATTGTTTCTTGAAGAAAAAAGGAAGTGATATTTTTAGAATTGGCTCAGTATTTCCAGCACATCTACTGATGGGTTTCCAGGGCAGCAGGCTGAACTATTATTAGTCCTGCTGACATCATGGGATATCATGATTTTTGGTATGGTGGACCAGCTATCCCGATGACAAAGTAGAGTGCATTGCTGATTTTGAATTTATGAAGTATTTATGAAATTACTTCTGACACTTTAACTATGATTCTTTGTTGGTTTCTTCCATCATGTCAACCTATAAATTTTCATTTCCTTGACAGAGGTTATTTGGAGAGGCAAGAAGGATAAATTTAAAAATTAAAGTAAATAAATTGGCAATCTAATAAACCCCTGGATTATATTAAAGCAGTGAGTTTCTCTTAAATGCTTGTGGTGTTTTTGATACTGTGCTCAGCACTGTGGGAGACACAGATGGAAGAAAGAAGACTTTGGTTTCTACCCTCAAGGAACTCACAATTTATTAACAGAGATGAGGCTCTTGAACCACTAGTTAAATAGCAAGATGGGATGTGATACAACAGAGAACTCAAATGTATTAGCAAGAAAAGAACAAGTGATGCCATCTCATTGTGGGCAAGAGATCAAAATCCTATTTCTTCATAACTTCTCTGAAGAAGACAGGCGCACGGCCTACAGACACATGAAAAAATGCTCATCATCTTTAATCATCAGAGAAATGCAAATCAAAACCACTTGGAGATATCATCTAACTCCAGTAAGAGTAGCCCACATCACAAAATCCCAAAACCAGAGATGTTGGCGTGGATGTGGAGAAAAGGGAACAATTCTACACTGCTGGTGGGAATGCACACTAATACATTCCTTTTGGAAAGAAGTTTGGAGAATACTTAGAGATCTAAAAATAGACCTGACGTTCAATCCTGCAATTCCTCTACCAGGTATATACCCAGAAGACCAAAAATCACTTTGTAACAAAGATATTTACATCAGAATGTTTATTGCATAGCCGGGCGTTGTGGTGGGTGCCTGTAGTCCCAGCTACTCGGGAGGCTGAGGCAAGAGAATAGCTTAAGCCCAGGAGTTGGAGGTTGCTGTGAGCTGTGTGAGGCCACGGCACTCTGCTGAGGGCCATAAAGTGAGACTCTGTCTCTACCAAAAAAAAAGAATGTTTATTGCAGCCCAATTCATAATTGCTAAGTCATGGAAGAAGCCCAAGTGCCCATCGACCCATGAATAGATTAATAAATTGTGGTATATGTACACCATGGAATATTATGCAGCTTTAAAAAAGATGGAGACTTTACCTCTTTCATGTTTACATGGATGGAGCTGGAACATATTCTTCTTAGCACAGTATCTCAAGAATGGAAGAAAAAGTATCCAATGTATTCATCTCTACTATGAAACCAGTATATAAGCACCCACACTTCCTTATGAAAGCTATAACCCAAATACAACTCAGAGTGAAGGGGAAAGGTGGGAGGAGGCAGGTAGGGGGGAGGGAGGGTAATTGGTGGGACCACACTTACGGTGCATTTTACAAGAGTACATGTCAAATCTACTAAGTGTAGAGTATAAATGTCTTAACACAATAATTAAGAAAGTGCAGTGAAAGCTGTGTTAACCAGTTTGATGTAAGTATTTCAAAGTGTATATAAACACAGAACATTGTACCCCATAAATGCATTAATGTACACAGCTATGATTTAATAAAAAAAAAATAAAAAAGAAAAAGGAAGGCCCACGGGGGCTATCTAAAGAGCAAGAATGTCTACAGTCGGCTGCTCTGCAGCAGTGAATGACTCTAAAACCGCGTCAGCAATGGAGCAGGGAGAGTGGAAGATGGCTCACTCGTTCCTTACTTCCTCATTCTTGAGATGTTGCTCCTGCATAGTCTGTATCTATGGCAATTTGGGGACTGATGGAAAAATTAATTTCAGAAATGCAGGTGAATGGAGCAGTAGGGGTGGAATATTACTCACCGGTAACTCTTGGCTTCTGTTCCTGCACTCACCCAGGAAGCTTGCTGTGCATATGGACTCTTCTCTTTGTTAAAGTCCATTCCTAGTTGGCCATAGGTCTATCCAAGGCCCAGACACTTACCATGATTTTTTTTTTTTTGATAAGTCCAATCCAATGGCTGTCACAAGAGGGGAGAGCCAGAGAGCCAGGGATGGATTCCTCCTTGCTGGTGTCCCTCCTCTGACCTCCCTCACTCCTTATCCTTTTACTAATCTCTCTCTCTCCCAGCAGAGCATCTGCTTCCCCCCGCCATACCTAGTTTCTTCCTCACAGCTGTTTATAGCTCTCTGCACACCACTGTCTGTCTAAGTCTGGAGAAGTAAACCAAGAATGAAACAGATGTGCCACACAAGACCCTTTTCTTCCTTCCATGTTAGGAAAGCCACCTCCTGGAACATAGCCCTTGAAATACAGAGTTTAAACTATTTTTATTTATTTATTTTTATTTGTGTGTGTGTGTGTGTTTTGTATACAGCCCAGGGCACTAAAGACGTTACCAGAAGGTTGAGTGAGATGGTTACCACCACCTCGTTTCCACAAGACATTCTAGGCTTTGGCCCAGACAGGTGGTATGTTGCTCTCTCTCTCTCTGTCTCTTTCACTCATTTGCTCGTTTTTTAAAAAATTAGGTTTTCATTTTTTGCCTTCACAAAATTAAAGAGGCTTAAAATTTAGCAACAATAACAATGTTTAGGATAAGGACTAGAAACAAAAACCTCGTAAAGAACAGAAGAAGATAAATACATTCAGGAAAGAAATCAGACGATTGCTGCAACGAAGTATTAAGCAATAATAATAATAGTAATGCAAAGAAAGTAACATTCACATTGTCAAATAAGAGTATGTCTCTTATAGAAGGCTTTGACTCTGAGGTTCAGTATAGAGTCATCAATTAAGTCATTCGCTCATTTATTCACTGAATAAAGATGTAAGCAAAGGCCAGATCCCATCAGACCTTCTAGACCATAGGGAAGAACTTAGTTTTGATTCAGCAGCCCAGCAGGGTCTGATCTGTGTTTGTAAAAGCTCTCTCTGGCTGCAGTGTGAGACTGTGTGATCAAGTTCAAGGGCAAGACCAAGAGCAGGGACTAGAGAGGCCAACGTCGAGTGCAGAACAGGGAGAAGGGCGCTCAGACTGGGCGGTCAATGTGGAAGTGGAGAGAAGTGGACCAACTCTTGCCAAACGCAGGCAAAATCCTATTTCTCATATCACAGTTGTCCTCCCTGGAGGCTGGGCGCTGGCTTCGGCATTTCTGTGCTAGGCTCAATGTCCGAACGGCTGGTCTGGAACCCAGGACCAGGCCTCAGTGGACTGCCCCACTGGCTCAGGTGTGATCCCAGCCTGCTGGGTGTTCCAGAGCCATGATGGTGCTCAGCACGTTGGTTTGATAATTTGATTATTGTTTCACTTAGTGGCTTAATTTTTTATTTAATAAAAAAGAGATGCTGGAACTTTAATAAACTGTAAAATACCTTTACCAGACATTTTCTACTTTATTTGAATTGTCCTGTGGGATGTTTTATCCAAGCAGTTGGTTGAGATGAGAATTTTAATACTGTAGGCATAAACACACCAGTGTTGCTTTGAAAACACCATGTCTGCTGTCACCAAAAACCATGAGAGGCCGGGTGCATTGGCCCACACCTGCAATCTTAACACTTTGGAAGGCTGAGGTGGGAGGATTGTATGAAGACTAGAGTTCAAGACTAGCTTGAGCAAGAGTGACACCCATTTCTGCAAAAAAATAGAAAAATTAGCCAGGCTTGATGGTGGCACCTGTAGTCCCAGTTACTCAGGAGGCTGAGGCAGAAAGATTTCTTGAATCCAGAAGTTTGAGGTTGCTGCATTATAGCCTGAGAGAGGTGACAGAGAGACCCTGTCTCAAAAACCAACCAACCAACCAAACAAACAAAAAACCCATAAAAATAAAAAGTGCTGAACATGGCAGGGTTTATTTCCACGGATATTTACTAAGGGCTAGGTGTGTGCAAGATCGGAAAAAAACAGGTGACCCCTGTCACTGAGGAGCTTGAGAAGAAAGGAAAGTAATGGAAAATTTTGAGCATCTTTTCAGTGTTAGCTTTTTATATCCACAATTCACTCTTTGCAATACCTCTGAGGTAGGTGTTACTCTTGTCCGTAGTTTGTGATGAAGAAAAAGGCATAGCCATCTTTCTCAGTCAGAAATATCCATTAATTTCAGTGCATATCTTTTACACCCGCTCACAGGGGCCATTCTGTAGAAAGGCTGTTGTGTGCAGAGCTGGACACTGACCCCAAAGCCCAGGGTTTCCTCACTTTATGCCGAAAGTGCCTTTTCACAAACTGGTGTCTCCTTCCTTCTCATTCACTCTTTCCCTCATTTACTCACCGAATAAACAAGTGAGCTGGATAGTTTCTGACAGCCAGGAACTAAATTTTGTGTTTCTTTTCTTTTGTGAACCAGCATTCTGGCAAGGGAATTCGTACTGTGATTTTGGTTCGGATCCTGAGGGAGCATGTCCAGGAGGGTCCTCCACTCATTGGTTTGTTTTCACCCTCACAGCTGTTAGAAAAGCCCGTGCTATTCATTTAGGTTTAGGAATTAGGAGACAGCTTCTTTCTTGGGCTGCAAGACTGTGGGATCTGTTCTCAGAGTGTCTCTGCCTGCCAGGAGAGGCATTCTCCAGCTCCCTGGCCCATCCCACCCAATTCAGGTACAACTGGGGGGAAAGAGGTAGTTGTTTATATAAGGCATATAAATGAAGGCCTGAAGTCCTATGGGGTCAATTTTACGTGTCCTTTGGAGCTGAAATGAATGGATATTTCTCTTTGAAGGATCAGCTCTACAGGCAATGTCCAATAGAATAAAGGGATCTTACACTGTCTTTTTGTAAGGGATCATATTTAGTTTTTCAGTCCTTGGTGAAAATCAATTTGCCTTCCCTAAAACTAGACATTCAAGCTTTGATGAACTAACAAAAGTTGAGGGGGGAGACAGTAAGCTGGAACAGTAAGCTTCCAGTCTGTATTAGGCTCTTACAGACCATGTGTGGCATGATGACACAGCTAAGTTTTCTACAAAACAGCCTGTTAGAAACGTGTGCAGGATATGAAACGACCAACCTGAAGAGGAAGGAAAAAGGTCAAAAGACTGACCTTAATTATTGACCCGTGTACTGTGTTGGTCTGTGAAGTTCTTTTAGAGTAGATCACGGAGGCAACATTTATAGACTCTTAGTCAAGTGTGGTTCACAGAATTCACCGAGACAAGGTTGCTGGACCTTTCTCTTCTTCTCTTACACAGTGTTTGCTTCGAACCAAGTTTTGTCTGGTAGGCAGGGGCTCCCCAAGACCTTATTAGACCCATAAAATGTCCTCTCAGCCTGTGGATTGTTTCTCTTCCAAATCTATTTTCCTGTTATCTGATCTATTCCACACCAGTCGCCAATCTCAGGTAACATAACAGAGGCTTTGCAAGAGGGGCTAGCCGTATGTTCACGCGGTCATGTGCGTTTCTAAGTTTTGCAAAAGCAAGATGCTTTAAAAGCAGATGACCTTTTTGCACCCTGACTCACACCTGTTATCCATTATAGTTTGCCTGTGTCTGCCGGTGGGTGAGGGATGGGCGCGTTTTGGAGCTGGCTAGAGAAAGCCAATTTGGGGGTCCATGTACGACAGTTTGGTGGGATATTTTAATGTAGTTTGTAGTCCCTTTAATAGCTATGTGGGTGAAGTATGGCTTCTAGGAATATTCCTATAATTCACTGGACTGTTCACCCAGCACAGAAGGGGAGCAAAAATGAGGGCCAGGGGCAGGGCTGCCTGGGAGCCAGTCCTGCAGCCCATATCACTGGAAGTGCAGGGGTAGGGCAAAAAAACAAGGGTGGAAACAAGGTGTGAGAAGCTCAAATACAGAAAAGGTTGATCTTCAGCAGACATAAAAACGTGAGCAGAGGAACTGATGCCAGCCAAATATATTCTCTTGTCTTCAAAAATGCTCATTAATGTTGAATATGTAATTATAAACTCGTCACACACATACACACACGTATATGTATTTCCCCCCTCAAGAATAGTGTGGAATAGATTTTTTCTTAGCATTTCTGCTGTTTGTAGGGCACAGGTTGAAGGTATAAAAGCAAGAATGTCTGTGTGAGAAGACACGTGTTTTCTGCACCCTATTCTGGATTTCGTCTGACTACACCTGTTGCATATTATCCTGATAAAACCTGGTGGTTTCAGAGAAAAGGGCGTGTAAAATGGCCACCAACGCAAGAGAAATACTGAGAAACAAACTCTGACACATATTCATCAATAAGTCTCAATACGCAGTAGTAGAGGGATTTAATTATCCAATTAAGTAGCTCAGCGCAATGTAGGAATATTTGAATTATTCTGTGTATACCCTAATTTCAGATTTTTTCATTTTTTTTCAGAATTACTGTTCATATCAAAATTCAGATATGACAGGGGCATATCCCTACTGAAAGCAAAAGTATAAATCGAAAGAAAATATTTGTCAGCATTAAAAATACTGTAATTTAGGCTAGGCACTGTGGTTCATACCTGTAATATGTTCATACCTCCAATACTCTAGGACGCTGAAGCAGGTGGATTGCTTGAGCTCAGGAGTTTGAGACCAGCCTGAGCAAAAGCATCTCTAAAAATAGCCAGACATTGTGGTGGGTACCTACCTAAGAGGCTGAAGCAAGAGAATCTCTTGAGCCCAAGAGTTTGAGGCTGCTGTGAGCTACGATGCCACAGCACTCTACTGAGGGCAATTATATGAGACTTTATCTCAAAAAAAAAATATGTAATTTAGGCTGGGGACAGTGACTCACACCTGTTATCCTAGCCCTCTGGGAGGCCAAGGTGGGAGGATTGCTTGAGGCTAGGAGTTTGAGACCAGTGTAAGCAAGACTGAGACCAAGTCTCTACAAAAAGTAGAAAAATTAGCTGGTGTGGCAGTGAGCAGCTGAGAAGTCTCAGCCCCTCGGGGGCAGAGGCAGGAGCACTGCTGAAGCACAGGAGTTGGAGGTTGCAGGGAGCTGTGATGATGTCACTGTACTCCGGCCTCAGCAACAGAGTGCAATTTGTGTAATTTCTATGTTACATGTTTTGTATTTCATTTTGATAAATATTCATGTTTTATATTTCATATTGTATTTTTTTCCCTAAAACGGACAGAAAATTCATACCCTGTTTTCCCGAAAATAAGACATCCTCCGAAAATAAGACCTACTTACAGGAAAGATAAGACGTCCCCTGAAAATAAGACCTAGCGTATCTTTGGGAGCACACCTTAAAATAAGACACTGTCTTAATTTTGGGGAAACAGGGTATAATGTTTTGATTCCCTAAAACCTGGATCTGCCCTGTCCCACACTGACAGCCTCATATGGATGTACTCACAGCAGTCTGACCACACCTGTGTAGTGAAGAAGTGATTTTGCTACTTACAAGCTGTGTGCCTTCAGCAAGGTTTCTAGCCTCTCTGAACTTCAGTTTCCTCAACTATAAGTTTGGATAACAGGAGCACGCAGCACAGAGCTTGGCCTGTGATAAGTGCTCAGGAGATATTATTTCCTTTTTTTCATTGACCTCACTCTGATGGTTTACAGGTTTATGTTAGGTTATGTTTGGGGATATGTTAGGAAACACATATCCCCAAGATAACTATTCATGTTTTCTTTCAACATGAATTTTGATATAACAGTATTAGGAAGAGAATCGAGGTTTCCCTTGTGGTTCTTGTCTTTAATAAACCCTGGACAAAATGAATCACAGTTTTTCTTTTCACTAGGTGTTAAGTGAAGAACAAAGTATTTTCATCAACTGTGCAGAGTATTGGGCAGAGGGTGTCCCACTTATGGGTGTCTACCACTCACACACACACACACACATACATCAATTCATTTGCTGTAGCCCAAGGATTGCATTATCCTTAATCGTTGTAATTTTTATGACCGCTTCATTTTTAATATTGATGATCAAAGCCCCAGGCTGGGTGCTATATTCTCTTGAAGTGGATTCTGGGAGCTAGGGTTTGCCATTCTTGAGGTGTCCTAATAAGCCGCAGTCCCTGTAACAGCATGTTCTTTCTCTGTGTGCCTCAGCCATGTGCACACAGAGATAGTCTCTATTGGGCATGGGGTGGGAGCTGGGAACGCCCAGTAGCCAAATACTGTGTGATTCAGTCCTTGTATCAGAGTAGGCTGCCTGTGTTCCTGGACTGTAAACTCTTCCCTTTGAGAGCAAGACCCAACAGTGCCTCCCAGGCCTAGGATGTAGTAGGTATTTGGAGTGTGCATTGAATTGATGTATAATCTACATTCAGTAGGAGTAAAAAGAAAGCCTTTTGAAGGCCCCCAAAGGTTTTCCTTTTTGAAAGCAAATTGCACCTTTGATTTGATAATATAATTATGCCCCTTGCCCTGCTGTTTTGGAGGAAGGGGAGTACTTTTGAAATGGGGAATCAGCAACCGTCTACTTCCCACACTTTGCTTATAAATTATTCCTTGTCTGAGTGAAACAAATCAAACTGAAGCAAATCTGGGGAAATCTGAGAAATGGGTGTGCTTGCAAAGACAAAACAGTGAAAAGTCAGCTGTTAGCTGCGTAAAGTCTAGTGTGGGTTCTAACCCACTGGTAATAAGAAAGAAAAATTGTTCTGAGATCCCTGTCAGTAGCACACTTGACTGATTTCTCATGGACAGGGATTGTCAGTTAAATAAGAAAGAGTTTGTGTGACGTGTGTCACAGTGTGTTATAATTCACCTAGTAACTGCACAAGAAGCCTGTGCATAGAGCTATCCATGATTTCTTTGGGGTCATCTTGGTTAATGTTTCTGTTTTCTGAACTATTGAGTCAAATAAATACACTCAGGTGTCGTCAAAATGAACCCAGCTAATCTGATGAACATCTTGGTGTCTGGACAAGATCTACCCAGGGTTAAGTCTATATGGTCACCACACATACTCACATGACATGTTTCTCTAAAAATATTCATCACTGGCTAGATTGTGCCATGTAGTGGGCGGAGTGCTGACTTACAAGGCAGACCATGGCCTGTCCTGCTTGAAGCTTCCGGTATAGGACAGATGTGCCCAGCAGCCACATCCCTTGTTTGGGTCTTCCAGGAGACCCCAGGGCTCTTCTGGAGCTTCTGGCAGTTTCCAGAGTGTCTGCCCTGACGCCTTTGGGGGCTTGCTCTCCAAGAGCACGATAAGGTATAGGTGAACTGAGATAAATGCCTCACTTATTGTTTTCTGGGCCACTTAAGCCTTGATACAGTAATTAATGATAAGAACAGAAAAATTTTCAGAGAATGATAATCTTTTTAAAATTAAAAAATGGATTATGAAATAGTTGTACATATTTTTAGGGTATATGGGATATTTTAATTCCTGTACACCATGTTTAATGATCAAATAACAGTAATTGAGATTATCTATCACCTCAAACATTTATCTTTTCTTTGCGTTGGGAACATTACAATTCTTCTAGTTATTTACATTTATTATATATAATAAATCATTATATATAATAAATCATATATAATAATAAATGTAATATTTACATTTATTATATATAACAAATCATTTACATATATTATATATAATAAATCATTATATATTAATAAATAAATGATTTATTATATATAATAAATCATTGCTAACTATCATTTCTCTACTGTATAGTTGAGTTCGAGAACTTATTCCTTCTAATGGTAGGAATCTGGATCTTTTATCGTTATGTTTAAAATGCTAATTTATATGTGGAATAAAACATTTAGCAGGGTTGAACTGATAATTTCAAGGCCCCTTATTTGTAGCAATTTTGCTTTTTTTTTTATTAAATCATAGCTGTGTACATTAGTATGATCATGGGGCACCATACACTTGGTTCATAGACTGTTTGATTATAAGGATATGTTTTAATTCTGGTTGGAAAATAGTATTGAAATTACACGTCTTACTCTGTCAATTTTTTAGTATAGTACTTGGGTATTTGGAGTCATGGAGCTTTACTCTTTGTATATTCAGGAACATTAGTTGTTTGGGACTGGGCAATGGCTGGCTACAGCAAATTGAATAAAATTCCTGCAGCTTTTCATTCTTCTCCTACCAGCAGGTGTCATTATGGAAATATGAAAATACTGTAAATTCCAAAGCTGTAGGAACTGGCCGTGAGAAAGAGAAGTAACACTTTGGATATTAAACACCAACAAAAAGAAATCATTTGGTACCATCCAAGAATGGCATATTTAATTACTAATTTGGTAATGTCCTACAATGTATCTGACACAGGATTTCAAGGCACATACTTAATTTATTTTAATTAAATAAAACAAATATTTACTAAGACCCACTCCAGGCTTGTAGGAGTCTCAAAAGAAAAATAAGATGTGATTCTTATCCTTGAGGAGCTGACATGATTTCTGAGGTGAAAAGGATATATTCATGAAGTAATTAGTTCACAGAATGAATCCATCTTTCTTTTTCACATGCTGATGAATAATAAAAGTTGTTGAAGTTCCAGCTGGAGGGTCTTGGTAGTATTGTCTGTTACGGGCTAATCAGAGGATAATTTTTGCCTTTATAAGTGGGGAGGAGCTTCAGCATTATTTGGTAAAGCATTGTTTCCTTTCTGGCTAACAGCAATCACCTCTCTCCCTACATCTAAGGTCATCATTATGCTAATTACATAGTACATATGTGTCCAGGGTGTAACAGATGTAACATTCTGCTATAATCAACAGACTACTATGATCCAGTCTTTTTAAAAACTAAAGAAAACACCACAAGTGGGCATTTGTACTCGGAGACAAATATATATGTATTTGTATATATATATAAAATCCTGTATATCTCCTATATGTAATCCTATATATCCTAAAGAATATCTATATTTATATAGATATAAAATCCTATATATACTCTCTCTATATCCTTTCTATGTGTATCTTCTCTATCTATCCTATACATATATAGTGTTGTTTTATTAACTTTTTCAACAACTTGCTTCTGTGTTAGTAAATCAGTCGTCCTCAGTGAAGACTGTTTATTGCACTTAGGCACCTGTGGCTCAGCTGTAGTACACAGGCCCCATATACCGAGGGTGGCGGGTTCAAACCCAGCTCCGGCCAAACTGCAACCAAAAAATAGCCGGGCGTTGTGGCGGGCGCCTGTAGTCCCAGCTACTCGGGAGGCTGAGGCAGGAGAATCACTTAAGCCCAGGAGTTGGAGGTTGCTGTGAGCTGTGTGAGGGCCCGGCACTCTACCGAGGGCCATAAAGTGAGACTCTGTTTCTACAAAAAAAAAAAAAAGAATGCTTTTTATTTGCAGGCTAGTATTAATTTACCAGCTGCTGTGTGGTGAGGCTGATGTCCTTAGCTTACCCCTGGTAGTCTGAGCGAGATGCGTTTCGTTTATCACTTTCTTACGCCTTCAGCTGCTTCTGAGATTATCCTATTGATTTTCTGTTGTCATCTCTGCTTCATCATTTCCACCTGCTCCTTCAGGCTGTACGTGTTCTGTTATGGACCTTCGCTTTTCCAGTTCCCCAGGCTAAAAATTTCGATGATTCCTTTTTTCTTAACCTCTTACCCCATCCAATCAAAAAAAATCATCTATATTTCCTTGGTTATGGTGGCAAGTCTGTTCTTCCTTTCCCCTCCCATTACCAAGACCCTGAGTTAGCCATGCAAGGATGAAATCTTAAATTATCCTGTCATCAGTTTCCCCTCTTCTCCCCACCCTCAATTAATGAGTATGAACCTTTTAGATACAGTGACTCAAATGTCAGTACCAAGTCCAAACTCTCAATCTACCAGGGCCCTCTGTGACATGCAATCTGATCACTACTCCTCACTCAACTCTTGACACACTTCAAACTCTTTGTTACAATTACATAGAAAAATGCTGTATTTGCTTTGACTTCCAGATTTTTTTTATTATGGTAAAATACACGTAATTTTAAATTTACCATGTTAACCATTTTCAGTGTACAGTTCACAGGCATTAAGTCTATTCACATTGCTCTGTGACCATTTATCTCTGGGACTTTTTCATTCTCCCAAATTCAACCTCTACATCCATTGAACAGTAACTCCCCATTTCTCCTCCTCCCAGCCCATGGCAACCAACAGTTTACCTTCTGTCTCTATGAATTTAACTACTCTAGGTACCTCATATACACGAAAGTCTCCAATATGTGTCCTTTGAAGCTGTCTTATTTCACCTGAGATAAATTCTTGGTGGTTCATCCATGCAGCAGGGCTCAGAATGTCCTTCCTTTTTAGGGCTGGATAACATTCCATCGCGTGTACTTATGGAGTACCACATTGTGTTTATTCATTCATCAGTTGAAGGATATTTGGGTTGTAGTTTCTTCTCTTTTTATTTATTTATTTATTTGCAGTTTTTGGCTGGGGCTGGGTTTGAACCCGTCACCTCCGGCATATGGGGCTGGCACCCTACTCCTTTGAGCCACAGGCGCGCCCAGTTTCTTCTCTTTTTTAACACACCCGGTAATTGCAAACAGATTAATCTTCCTACATCTTACTTGTGTTACACTGCTCTGCGGCTCAGAGTCTTTACTGAGCTTTTTCTTACAGATGGATCAGTTGCAATCTCCCCGTCTAACACCCAAGGGTCTCACCTTTCTGGGCTCTGACTTTCGTGGAGAATCTTACTGTTCATTATTAATCTTCAACATTTATTTGTGAAACGTGTTATTTGAGTGTCTGTGTTGGGCCCTGGGTTAAGCACCAACAGGGTTTTTTAATCACTCATAATTATCTTAATAATAAGATAAGTGCCAGAAAACCAGGTAGATATGCTCTTTTACCTCATGGACCTGACTTGGAGTCAAGTGCTTGAGCCTCAACGCTTTCCCGCTCACCTTGGAAGGCACCTGTTCCACCCAACATGAACACAACAGAAACCATTTGGCATGAATGACTAGCTTGCCAAAGTTAATTCTTCAGTAATCATCTGCCCAGACAGTGAGCTTGCTGATAACTGGAGGTTTTTATTTTTATTTTTGCCCCATGGTCACCACAGCTGTGCTCCTGGGCATGCACTGGCCACGGGCTGCTCAGTGTGAACTTGGCTGTGTTTTACATCCTAGGCCCTGAGAAGTCCAGAGCTTTCAACATTTTCTTGTTTCTTTGTATGTTTTTGTTTTTTTTAAAGCACTCATTATTATCTTAATTAATTTTGCCCCTGCCTGTGGCCTGGTGTGACGTCTGTGAAAAATCACTCTGGATTCTGTGTGGAGTTCTTGTTGGATGAATTCGTTTCCAAAATTTTTAAATGTCTTCTTTCTGTTGTAGTGAATCAAAGGGAAGCATTTTCTTTTTTTGGGGGGGGTAACTAACATTCTTTTTTTTTTTTTTTTTTAATTGTTGAGGATTCATTGAGGGTACAATAAGCCAGGTTACACTGATTGCAATTGTTAGGTAAAGTCCCTCTTGCAGGGAAGCATTTTCTTCTATTTTTCAGGCCTGTTCTCTCTATTTGAACCACAAATCTTTTAAGAGCTTTGTCGATTTACCTTTAGCGGGAGCGTTCTTATATTTTGTGCTCAGAGCCACTCGTGGTTTGGTTATTAGAAAAAGAGGATCAAGGTGGAGAATCACAGAAAATGATAGAGTCATATCTTTTGAAATAAAACATATAGCAATCTATTAGCCAGTCTTTTAGTGGAGGGTCAGGCATTTGTTTTGAAAATTGCCCTGCTGCTGACTCATATTATCCCTCTTTCATAAACCATAGTCATGACGCATTATCAACGATTTCTGGTTTCAAGTTCTTTAAGTAGGAGGAAGATCTTGAAGACACTTGTGATACCATGAGTGCAGACTCTCTTCTGTATTTTTATTATTTTCCCCTGTTATTAATAGTTATCACACTGCACCCAATTTCAGGGCAGATTTTCATAGCAACACATCTTTATTGATTCTTTAAAAGAATTCAGCCTGCTTTTTATAACTCTTTGTATTGTATTTCATCAGATAATGCAACATTTAATTGAATCAAATGATTATAATAATACATGCAGATGGTACAACTTTACTACCAGTTGACTGTTGGTAAACCTGCCATGCAGTGAGTGGGGTAGACGCCCGGCAGGCTCACGAGAGAGGAGATGGTCCACAGGGGCCCTGGGCATGCCTGCGGTCAGCCCGTGTGCTTTCCTGAGGACACAAAGCTCTGGTTAGATGTGCTGTTATTTAGTGCAGGTCGGCTAGATGGGCTTTTACTGTATTTGTTCATCTTTGTGGGTAGAGCTGTGTTACTGCTCACTGTCTTATAATGGAACAGGAGTTGAGATGATGTCAATCAGTAACTGATATGAGGATCTGCACAAATCTTTCGGGTTCCACTGATAGGCATGCAACATCATCTTTGCCTCAGAGATCCTGCACCCCTGGGAATGGGGTAGAGAGAATTGGGAAGCAGCAGGTCTTAGATGGTCGTAACTGGCAGTGTCGTCTTGGGCAGACCAACCGTCTCTGCCACACACTCTGTTCCTCGTCTGGGGTGGCCATGCACCCCTCTGAGGGAAGGAACTCGCTGTGCTTCACATGACCACCCACCCTTTGATGCCCTTGCCTCCGTGGAAGGGAGGGCAAGTGGCATTCCCTCAGGGGCTCCTCCACGGACCTCCGTGTGTATGCGCAGGAAGGAATTGTGTGTGGAGGCCCGTGGGGTGGGTTGGGCCTCAGTGTGCCTTCCCTCAACGTGCCCAGCAGTGGACTATGCAGGGGGAGGCTCCCCCGCTCTCATCCTGCCTTTGTCATTTCCCTGGAAACCCACATCTACAGGGGAGGAAACTTGCTCTCTTTTATCCCAAGCCTTCCTCTTCCTCTTTCACGCTCACCGTCTCCTTCAGACTCTGTGCTGTAGGCTTACAGGCCGGTCTATAAGCAGGCAACTGATAAATGGAGGGTTAGAGCTTGCAGTTTTCTATTTCCCAGTGTTTGTACCATTGGAAGTTACTTTTCTAATGAGACTCAAAGGCAATCAAATAGCAATAAGATACGTTTTTTTGCCCTATGATTTATGGTTTTACTATAGTTCATTGCTTTGTTTTAAGAGACAAATAACCAGGCTGCTTGAATGGGGTATTTTGGGACAAAATGGGAACGGAGATGAGAGAGGAGTTATTTTCAGCACCCGGCAGGATGGCCTGTGTGGAGTCCTGGTGTGCGTACTTTTTGATTATCTGCTCCCTCTCAGCATTGCCTTGTGGAGGCACAGTTACACCGAGACATTAGATGTAACTCACGTCTCACTGTTTTGATGCTCACTGTTAATCTTCTACAGTTTCTGACACAAAACAAAAGGAGTCCACTAAAACAGGTTAAACAGGGCCACGGCGGACTCCGGTCTCTCTGTGTCTTGAGGATAGCTTTCAGGAAACAGTCTTAGCCCTTTTCTCTGATCTTGTTTCTAACTGCCTACATCTGCACTGTCACAGATGAGCACATTTTTGCTCAGTCAAGACTAAGAGGAATTTCGTGGCTGTTTAAGAAATAGACACTGGACGGCAGGCATCTCCTTCAGAAGATGCAACAGCACCTCCATCAATCCCGCCACACACCACCTCTGCTGTGTGCCACAATCTTAGAGGCCCTGTCCTTCAGCTCTGAACTGGAAACTCTCTTCTCATGTTCTGAATTACTCTCATCGGCTTCCTTTTTCAGCGCTAAGGAATAATCCAAGTGTTCCCAAATTTCTGTTTTGAAAATGTTCCTCAGGGATCCTCGGGGAAAGTGCAGTGTTGTTTTACCAGTGAACACTGCATGAACTTGTGCCTGCTTTGTTGTTGGAAGCCATCCCTGTCCGAGGCAATTCCCTGTCTACACCTGTGGCTCAGTCTCTTCACGGCCTCCAGGGCCGGGAGGCCACAGGAAGGTGGGCTGAGGAGTGTGGCTCTCCACATGAAAGAGCCCAGGCTTCCTCTCCAGATGAGGCAGTGGGCCTCAGGGAACAGCTACTGGGAACAATCCCCCTTAAGGCAGTGCAGAGAGAAATAGTCCATAGGTTCTTGTGCACATACCGTGTCCTCAGCTGGTCTGTGGCCGGAGCACGCTAGCAGCAGAGGGCAGCAGTCCTGCGACCTACTCAGCCTCCCTGTGCAGCCTCCACGCCTGTCTGTCCTGACATCTTAATCCTTCATCCTGGGCCTTCTCATGGTCACTGGTCCACCGTTGCTCTGCCTTTTCCGCTCTAACCCCGGGATCACATTGCCAGGTCTTGCAGGCCTGACGGCAGCTGGAGGACTGAGAAAGAGGGTGTGGAGGACACTTCCAGCTGGATCCCTGTCCAGCTTCTTGCAGGTGCAGACACTTGCCTCTGCTCCTGTCTGTCCCAACGTGAGGAGAGGTTGGTGGCCATGGTCATCGGTGGTCACTGGTCTTTCTTAGAAGAGCAGCCACTTAGTGCCCCAGTTGGGTTTCTGCTTTGTAAGACAAGATGTTTAAAGTTAGCTGTGTTCATACAGCATCGCCTTCTTCTGGCATCCTTTGGATGGATTGCACACTCTTGCTTCTGGAACTGGGAAATATTCTCTTCTAACTTCTCTGCTTTTTAAAACCTGGTTTGTGCCTGTGACTGTTGTAATTTCTGGCCTTAAGATGGCCACAACTATCTGTTAAGTCAGTGGAAAACAGACTGTGGCCTTTCTTAAATTAAGCTCCTCTGGGACAGTGTCTACTCTGGAGACAGTTCCTCTTTCTCCACCTCAAGGATAATCCTGAGAATCCCCAGAAAAAATGGATCCTTTGGACTTTCAGCCAAGTGTCCTTGCTGGTCGGGCTAACCACCCAGCCAGGTGTAGGGTGAGGACGCCGGGCGTCCAGTTCCAGAGTTGGGTCCACCACATCGATGTACCTTCTCTTCCAGGTTTTCTTCCTCCAGAGTGGAGTCAAATAAAATGTATATTAGGCTTAAACAAATACAACGGTATGGAGATAATTTTGCTTTCCTCTCTAACCAGTGACTGTTTTCCTGGTGCCTGGAGGAGATGATGGAAAAGAACCTGCTGTACCTTTATCATCTTTCCTTGTGTGCTGCTCAGAGTGTGACGTTTTCCTTGTGCCAAGTAGGTTCTAATATTTATTGGTTCATCTTATTGTCGTTACCACATTCTCTACATTTTATCTTAGCCAAAAGGCCTAGAAGCTGATGGCTCACAGTCTCTAGACAGAATCTAGGGCTGTGATCTTCATCTGTCCCGACTTTGGAGAGAAATCAGGATGTGCTGACCTTAACCGAGAGGTGGTTTATCTCCAATGTGGTGCATTCCTTGGGGATTTTCAAAGGTAATTTTGAAGATATGTAATTTTAGTTGTAAGTACTGTCTTCAGAATTTAACTGTGACCTAAGGTATTGGACTGCGGTGGGGTCTGGTTCCTCTCTGTGGCGCCTTTGACGTTGGGTAATTCATAGACTACCTCCATTATGCATTCCTTTTTTTTTTTGTAATCTTAAATGTTTTCTAGTCTTCTTAGGTAATGAGAATAAAAAGCTGGTGTTTGTTATTTTCTCTACATTTGCCACGTAGGGTCTATGTAATCTTTCTATTGATTTGGGACATTATGGAGGAAACTTACAGTGATACCTGGAGCCAAAATGTTGGACACATCCCCATTTACATTTTTCTTAAAGTTAATTGATGGATGTCATGTCACAATATTCTAAGAGTCATAAAAATAAGGTAAGACTTCTGAAGATAAACACCCAACATCCTAAACCCCAGTCCTTCCACTGTTGTTGATAATGACCTCCGTACTTACTGTGGACTGTAGATTGTTATACTTGGGTCGTTACGAAACTTGGAGATAGACAAAAATCAATGCACATAAAATTCACAAGAATGTAAACAAATGAAGCTCTCACAGCAACATGGATAAGCCAAGCAAATTCGCTACAAAATCTTCAGAAGCATCTTAATTAATTAGGATTCTCCAGAGAAATAGAGTCAATAGGATATGTGTCATACATGTGAGATATATGCCTATATATAATATATTTTTATGTATCATTCATATATATCCTATTTTATTTATATAAGTGTATAGACATACGGGTTTAGGGTGATGTATATGTACTTATACATATACATATGTATAAGATTTATTTTAAAGAATTGGTTCATGTGATTGTGGAGCCTGACAAGGCCTGTGTGAGTTGTCAAGTTGGAGGCCCAGGAGTGCCTATGGTATGTTATAGTCTACAAGCCAGTAGGCTTGAGACCCAGGAAGAGCTGATGTTTCAGTTTGAGTCCAGAGGCGGGAAAAGAGGGCTGGAGCTATAACTCCTAACTTCCTTCCTTTCTTCCTTCCTTATTTCTTTCTTTCTCTTTCTTTTTGAGACAGAGTCTCACTTTGTCACCCTGGGTAGAGTGCTGTGGCATCACAGCTCACAGTAACTTCAAACTCTTGAGCTCAAGCAATCCTCTTGCATCAGCCTCCCAAGTAGTTGAGATTATAGGTGCCCACCACCACACCTGGCTGTTTTCTAGAGATGGGGGTCTTGCCCTTGCTTAGGCTGGTCTTGAACTCTCGAGCTCAGGCAATCCACCCACCTTGGGCTCCCAGAGTGCTGAGATTACAGGCATGAGCCACCGCGCCCGTTGGAGTCCTAATTTTCTTTTCTTTTTTTTTTTTTTGTAGAGACAGAGTCTCACTGTACCGCCCTCGGGTAGAGTGCCGTGGCGTCACACGGCTCACAGCAACCTCTAACACTTGGGCTTACGCGATTCTCTTGCCTCAGCCTCCCGAGCAGCTGGGACTACAGGCGCCCGCCACAACTACTGGCTACTTTTCTGTTGCAGTTTGGCCAGGGCTGGGCTTGAACCCACCACCCTCGGCATAGGGGGCCGGCGCCCTACTCACTGAGCCACAGGCACTGCCCTGGAGTCCTAATTTTCTTAATCCACTTAATTGGGAAGAGCAAAGTGTACTTGATGTCACTGCTCAAAGGCAGCCAGACAGAAAAAATTTTCTCTTACTCAATCTTTTTATTCTATTCAGGCCTTCAGCAGATTGGACAAGGCCCCCCACACCAGGGAGGGCAGTCTGCTTTACTTAGTCTACTAATTTAAATGCTAATGTCATTCAGAAATGCCCTTACAGACACACCCAGAATAATGTTTGACCAAATATCTGGGTGCCACATGGTTTAATCAGGCTGACACATGAAATTAATCATCACAGCATCCACGAGGGGATTCCATTTCCATGCACGTAGACCTGGGCGTTACTCAATGAGTATGGTCACGCTTCTAGAACTCAGTGGCAGATAAGGCATGAAAAAAATTGTAATACAATTATTTATTTTGGGTGTTTTTATCAAAGAATTATGTTAATCTCTCTATCTCCTTTCCTTGCTTCATTTAACTCCTGGAATGAATACTTTATAGTGTTGTCCTTGGCGTCAGCATATGATGTGTTAATTCTTTGTTCTATGAAAAGGTAATGTCTTGTTTTTTCTTCTGGAGAAAGTGCTTATATTGACTCCATAAAATCTTCAACAAGTCTACCTACTTCAAAAGGAAGAGTTAGGCCAGAGTTTCTGTTTGAATGACAACTTAAAACATTCCTGTGGCTTTTTTCCCATTAGTTCCATCTGACTTGGGCTGTCTCAGAGAAGACTGCTGGAGCTGATTCAGCTGAAGATGACGCCTTGGGGGTTTGTTTTATCATCTTTTTTCATCTGAGAATTGGAGAGAGAAAGCTATCAACAAGTTAATCTTGCTCTAGTTGGTGGGGTTATAACTCAGTGAAATAAACTTTTGGGCAGAAAGGACTTTCTGGGTACGGGGCCTTTCTTTTGGAGGCAGCTTATACAAGAGGGGTCAAGATGAGGCACCTAACTGTCTTAGTCCGACTAACTGGGAATGTGCTATTACGGTGTTACCCCTGTAGCAAACATCTGCAGAGGTCGTCAGCCCTGTAGCTTGTAGGGAAGACAGACTGGAGAGGAAGATTGGCCCCACTTGAATTCACGCAGCTGTTCTTACTGCTGTGCCTCGCGCCTCCAGTTCAGACTTCTGGGCTCCATCCTCCTCCCTGTCGGCCCCTGTCCTCTATGGGCTACTGGCTGGCATTCCTGTGCCTTAGTTATTCTAGACCCTACCCTGGGCTTCACTCCTATCTATCCAGCTTCTCAAAGCTGAGATTTGTTTTTGCTTTCCAGCCTTGTACTTGCCCCTTTGGGCTGATGAGATTTTCAGCTTTTTCTAGTCCCTGCCTCTCTCTATTGGCTCTTTTTGGTTCTAAGTCCTTTAGGGAAATACCCCTTTCAACCTTAATCCAATTTTTAAAAACTGCCACTTACCACTGCTAATTTTAGAAGCAGCAAGATCATTTTATAGTAATTTAGATTAAAAATATAAAATTATTTCATTCCCATCGTTCTTTTTCCTGCCAGACTTCTTGTTCAGTTCTCAGTTTTGTTCCTCTGGGTCTAGGATATTCTTAGTACATCTCGAAGGAAAATGTAAAACCTGCCACCCATGAAAACAGCCTCCATCATAGATAGGGTAGAAGGCCAAAGCAAAGGGGTAAAAATGAGAAACTTAAGAAATAAGGGAAACACCTATTTTGGAACAGACACCTTTCAACTTTCTATCTAAAGCTAAGCTCCAGCCATTTGGAGGGCAAACAGGAGATTGTTGACCAAAGGGTGAGGTGGTTAAAACACACAGGTGGCCAAGCCTAGTGGTCAGCACTGTGCAGGTTTGATGGAATCACTCTGGTCAGGGACTCCAGCAGAATGTCTTTCTTTTTTTGTGTGTGTGTGTTTTTTTTCTGACCTGGGTTGGGTTTTAACCCACCATCTCGGCATGTGGGGCCAGGGCCCTACATGAGCCACAGGCACCACCCCCAGAATGTCTTTCTTTAAAGCTTTTCGAAATGATAAAACCTCATCAGAGTTGAGTGAAATTTTTCTTCATCATAAGGAATTAAAAATTAATTATCTGTACATCAGAAGGAATTAAAAATTAATTATTCTTATATAATTGGATTAGGTTTTCCTCACTAACAATCAAAATGTTTGCTGTTTGCCTTGTTTTTACCCTGAGATTAATACAACGCAGTCATCTTTGGTCATAAAGCTCTAAAAAAATTAATTTGCAAAGCTTATTTTGACAAGAAGTAAAAATAAAGGTAAAGCATAGTTTGTGTGGGGCTGCCATCAGGACACTCTTGGGCACAGTGTATATATAAAGAAAATAAAAGAGTAAGTATAACTTTCAAGCTGATTGCCTATACAGGACTTAATTGAAAACAGCTTTTTGCTTTTAAAAACCGATTTATTTTAAATGTGCTTTTAAAAACAAAGGTCTTATTGATAACCATTTTGAGTATATTATCTCAATGTGGGACTTAAGTAAAAGGTCAAATCTTGTCAAAGTATTTTTGGTATGACTCACTTCTGACCACAGATAAACTTTATCAAGAAAATGAAATTAGTTAAACATTTTGAAGTCTGAGTACTTGTTTAAAGAGACAGAAATGGACTTTCCCCCCCCCACAAATAAAGACTTCAAGGGGAGAACTTTGATTAAGAAACATGGCAAATGAAAAATTCAAGATGTTATTGTGTAAATGATCTTTAAACAAGTTAACACTGTGTGAGGGGGAAAAACGCTGAATATGTTTCACTAGAAGAATAAACAATTCATGTGAGTAAAATTTGCAGTGTGAATAGATAAATCTCATATCTTTTTGCTTAATATTATTTGTATTTATTTAGTTTATTGTTGAATTAAAAGGACTTAAATTTTATTTCAGAAAAGCTAATGTGGAATTTTTTTTTTTTTTTTTTTGAGATAGGGTCTTGCTCTGTCACCCCAGCTAGAGTGCAGTGGTATCATCATAGCTCATTGCAACCTCCAACTCCTGGGCAAAGGGATCCTCCTGTCTCAGCCTGTTGAGTAGGTGGGACTACAGTTGTGCACCACCATGCCCAGCTGACTTTCTGGGTTTTGGCAGAGATGGGATCTTGCTCTTGCTCAGGCTAGTCTTTAACTCCTGACCTCAAGCGGTCCTCCAGTCTCTGCCTCCCAAAATGTTAGGATTACAGGAGTGAGCCACCACACCTAGCCTGAGTGGAACTTTTAATTTAACATTTAATTTCCATCTAGAACCTAATTCTCACGCCCCCCGCCCTTATTTGTCTCCTGAACATCTCTGACCTGCTTTTGTTCTGGGTTATGAGCCAAATGATTGTCACATGCCAGGTCACGGCAGGCAGGTGAGAGGTGACAGGCTGTGCCACTCATTGCCTACACGTTTAATCATTCCTCTCCTTTCCTAAGGAATAAACCCCCCTTGGCAAGTAATAAACCTTTGCCAGTCCAGAGGCTCATCTGACGCAGGGAAGGAGGAAGCTTCTCCTCACTTTGCTTCTCAGGCTTACTGTTCACCAGGTTTTAGGAAGGACACCTCAAGTGAGACCTGCAGGGAGAGCCATGGGGCCTCTGGTCCCCAATAGCACAGCTTAGTAAGAGCTCTGAGCAACCTTTCCTGTGAAGCAGCAACAGCCTGTTGTTTTCCAATTTCCCTGACATAGGACTTCCATGGTCTTTACCCCATTTCCTGCTCTTAAGGTGGCCCTGGAATGAGCACTGGGGCCAGTGGCACCTGAGGCCCTGCTCTGTCTGTGCTGCGGCATCCGCCTGGGAAGGAGAGACGCCCATGCCCCCTGCATGTCCATCTAGGTTCTGGCAGACAAATGCCAGTCTTGGCTCTTTTCCATGTGAAGTGGTCGTTTCACTTTGTCTGCTGTGTGAATTGGGTTAGAAATACTGACTCCAGGGGCTCCAGACTCTGCTGCCAGCTGTCCCATTCTCCGTCACTCGCATCCTCCTCACTAAGAACCCAGAGTTTGTTCGTATATGGGCAGCAGTGTGCCTGGCCTAGACAGTGATCCTGACTGATGTAAGCCAACTAACATAGCTTTTATCAAAGGTCACCTCCCTTGCAGCTAGAGGTGGCTAAATAACCTAGTTCTGACAGGCAAAGCCTTAAGCAGCAGAATCCTCTAGGAGGATGAGCCTGGGGAAGGGTAGGAGAAGGGAGACTGCTGGGGAAGCTTTCATGCTCCTGACACAAGGGCACAGAAACTGCTCTGTTTCTTGCCACTTCTTTGTTTCATCTTGGCTTGACTGCAGATAGATGTAATGCCTGGAACTGGGGCAGCCATTCTGTGATCATGAGGTATCCAACCTGAGAGCTTGTCATGTGAGTTCATAAGCCCCCACCCACACAAGCTCCTGCCATTAAAGGGTTGCATTACAGACTTTCTACTTGACACAACCAAAATTCAGATGTGAAAGGAGAATATAGTTTCTTTAATTTTTTTGTAACCGATTTCATCTTCTTCCTGAACCTTTAAGGTTAGAAGTGGTAGAAGACACGTGTTATCGATAAATGATAATTTAATTTATATTGGGGAAATGACCTCATTGTTCAATTTTCCCTCTACTTCTCCCATCCCTCCCAAGATAGTTGAGGAAAATCCATGGGGTTTCTTAAGCTTTGGACCATCCAATGGACTCACACTGGTTGACCAGAGCTAGTTGTTAAATTTTTGGAAAATTTGCAAGTTAATTGTTAAACACAACTATTATTTAAAATTAAGGTATATAAACTTAAAATATTACCAAGAAATGTAACACTCAAAACTTATCACTTCCTAAGTTTTTGACTACATTCTACATTGCATTATCCATGCAATCAAAGACATTTATGTATATTGTATCTATAAGCAGACATACTATATAATGGCAAAATGAACACAGGATTACAGTTTCTTCAACATACTGATTCCATTTCCTTTGGATATATAGCCAATAGTAAGATGACTTCACCATATGGTACTCCTATGTTTAAGGTTTTGAGGAACCTCCATAATGTTTTCAAAATGGCTGTATTAATGCGTATTCCCACCAACAGTGGGCAAGGGTTCCCTTTCTAGACATCTCACTGACACTTATGTCCTGTCTTTTTGATAACAGCCAATCCTAACAGGTGTGAGGTGATATCTCATGGAGGTTTTGATAGCATTCTTTGATGATTAGTCATTCTGAGCATTTTTTCATCCACCTATTGGCCATTTGTTTGTCCTCTTTAGAGAAATGTCTATTCAGATCTTCAGAGGGGCTTTAAAACTGAAAACCCCTCTGCTTTTAATTTTTCCCTAAACCCTTACCTAACAACCTCTCACTTTAAGATTTAGGCACAAGGCCAAAAAACTAGGTCTCCTTGCTTATATCTCCGTCTTTTTAACTTTCTCTCATCTGTCATCATGAACTGGAAAGGTTTCCTTTTATTTCCTCTTCTCTTAGGAAGTATTTTTCTTCCTCTCCTCTCCACTTTCCCTTTCCCTCTCCTCCCCTCTCCCCTCCCTTCCCCTCTCCTCTCTTCTCTTCTCCTCTCCTTTCTTTTCTCTTGTCTCTCTCTCTCTTTTGAGATGGAGTATTGCTCTGTCCACCAGGCTAGAGTGTAGTAGTGCAGTTATAGCTCATCAAAGTCTTGAACTCCTGGGTTCAAGCTAGCCTCTTGCCTCATCCTCCCAGGTGGGGGACTCCAGGTGTGTACAACCATACTTGGCTAGAAAACAAACAAACAAACAACTGTAGAAATGAGGTGTTGCTATGTTGCCTAGGCTGGTCTTGAAATCCTGGGCTCAAGCACTCCTCTAGCCTCAGCCTACCAAAGGTTAGGATTATAGGTGTGAGCCACCTTGCCAGGATAGGTAGGAAGTATTTTTAAGTTATATCCTTCTCCTTCCTGAGGGAGGATTTGCATTTTCCTTTCTCTGAGACCATATTGGTGAAGAGGCTGCAGAGAACCTGATTCAAAGGGGAGAATAAATTAAAAATGCACTTTACTGTACATAAAAAACTATTCCCACCACAGCTAATATTATACTGAATGGAGTAAAACTGACACTTAGAACTAGGAACCAGACAAAGCTGTCCTCTATTGCCACTACTATCAACATAGCGCTGGAAGTTCTAGCCAACACAATAGGCAAGGGAAGGAAATAAAGGGCATTCAAATGGGGGCAGAGGAGGACAAACTCCTGCTCTTTGCCGAAGATATGATCTTATACTTAGAGAACCCTAAAGACTCAACCACAAGACTCCTGGAAGTGCCCAGAAAATACAGTAATGTCTCAGGGTATAAAATCAATGTCCACAATTAGTAGCCTTTGTATATGCCAATAACAGCCAAGATGAGAAGTTAATTAAGGACACAATTCCCTTTACAGTAGCTTAAAAAAAAACCCCAAACCTAGGAATATACCTAACAAAAGAGGGGAAGGATCTTTACAAAGTAAATTACAAAACCCTAAGAAAAGAAATAGCACAAGATATTAACAAACAGAAAAACATACCATGCTCATGGCTGGGAAGAATCAATAATTTAAAAATGTCTATACTTCCCAAAGCAATCTACAGATTCCATGCAATCTCCATTAAAATACCACCATACTTGCAAGATTAGGAAAAAATATTCTTCCTTTTGTATGGAACCAGAAAAAGCCCCATATAGCCAAGGTAATTCTTAGCAAAGCTGGGGGTATCACCCTATCAGACTTATGGATATACTACAAGGCCATAGTTATCAAAACTGTATGGTATTGGCACAAAAATAGAGACATTGGCATTTGGAACCAAATAGAAAACCATGAGATGAAATTAACTTCTTACAGCCATCTAATCTTTGATAAACCAAACAAGAACATACACTGGAGAAAAGAATTCCTATTCAGCAAATGGTGCTGGGAGAATAGGATAACCACATGTAAAAAACTGAAACTGGACCCACACCTTTCACCACTCACAAAAATTGATTCAAGATGGATAAAAAATTTAAATCTAAGGCATGGAACAATAAAAATCCTTGAAGAAAGTGTGGGGAAAACACTTGAAGATATTGGCCTGGGATGGTGTCCGTAGCTCAGTGGGTAGGGTGCTGGCCAGATGCACCAAGGCTGGCGGATTTGAACCTGGCCCAGGCCAGGTAAAACAATAATGATAACTGCAACAACAACAAAAACAATAGGCAGGTGTTGTGGCGGGCCCTGGCAGTCCCAGCTACGTGGGAGGCTGAAGTAAAAGAATCACTTAAGCCCGAGAGTTTGAGGTTGCTGTGAGATGTGACACCATGACAGTCTACCCAAGGTGACAGCTTGAGACTCTGTCTCAAACAAAAAAAAGATATCGGCCTGGGGGAAGACTTTATGAAGAAGACTTCTGTGGCAGTTGCAACAACAACAAAAATAAACAAAAGGGACGTAATTAAACTGCAAAGCTTCTGTACAGCTAAGGAGACAACAACCAAAGCACATAGACAACCTTCAGAATGGGAAAAGATATTTGCATATTATGAATTGGACACAAACTTGATAACTAGGCTCTATAGAGAATACAGATTACTCAACAAAAAAGAGCTAATAATCCCATGTATCACTGGGCAAAAGACATGACTAGAACCTTCTCTAAAGAAGACAGATGAATGGCTAACAAGCATATGGAAAAAAATGCTCATCGACCCTAATCATCAGAGAAATGCAAATCAAAACTACCCAGAGATATCAGCTAACCCCAGTGAGAGTGGCCCACATCACAAAGTCTCAAGCTGCAGATGCTGGCACGGATGTGGAGAGAAGGGAACACTTTTACACTGCTAGTGGGACTGGGAGCTAATACAACCTTTTTAGAAGGAAGAAGTAATGGAGAATCCTCAAAGAACTCAAATTATTCCTCCCATTTGATACTGCAATCCCATTACCGGACATCTAACCAGAAGAAAGAAAAATTCTTTTGTCATAAGGATGTTTACACTAGACTGTTTATCACAGCTCAATTTACAATCTCCAAAATGTGGAAATGGCCTCAAGGCCCACTAACCCAGGAATGGATTAACAAGCTGTGGTATATGTACACCATGGGATATTCTTCAGCCACTAAAAAACATGGAGAATTTATGTTGGTGTGAATGCCAATACTGCAGAGAGACAGCCTTGCAGCCTTCAAGGATAAGCTCATTCCTGCAATGTTAAGAAATGAGGGCAAGAAACAGACTACACAGCATGGGATGGCGTGTAGTGAAGTTCTTTATTCGGGGGTCTGATTGGCTTGTGGAATTTTAACTCCAGGCAAGTCAGCTCTGTGTGTGCCTCCGGGGGGCCCAGGTCCCTTAAGCCTCTGTAAGAATAGCAAGCTGTTTTAAACTCACACTGAGTTCACTTTGTGCACTTGATGTAGGATATGTTTATTTCTAAATATTATCCTACACTTTACCTCTTTTGTATTAATCTGGATGGAGGTGGAGCACATTCTTCTTAGTAAAGCATCACAAGAATGGAGAAGCATGAATTCCAGTGAACTCAATTCTAATATAATGGCAGTAGATGAGCTAATAGTAGGGGTGGTGGAGTGAGGAATTGGGGAGAGGGGAGAAAGGATTGGGGGGTGATGGTATATGGCACCCCTTGGGGGTGGGACACAATTATAAGAGGGACTTTATTTAACAAATGCAATCAGTGTACCCTAATTCTTCAAACCCTCAATGAATCCCAAATAATAATAAAAAAATGTAAACCCCTCCAAAAAAAATTAAAAGAAGGGCTTGTGGGAATGGGTTCACTTTCTTGTGCTCTTCTGTGAGGAGACAGCAAGAAGTCCTCACCAGATGCCAGCACCTTGGTCTTGGACTTCTCAGCCTCCAGAACTGTGAGAAGTAAATTTCTGTTCTTTACCTGTTAAAAACAAACAAACATAACTGGGCGTTGTAGTGGGCACCTGTAGTCCCAGCTACTCGGGAGGCTGAGGCAAGAGAATCGCTTAAGCCCAGGAGTTGGAGGTTGCTGTGAGCTGTGATGCCACAGCACTCTACCAAGGGTGATGAAGTGAGACTCTGTCTCTAAAAATAAAAACAAACAAACAAAGAAACAAACTATCCCCACTGTGCTTGTCCACACGGGTTGTCTTCAGGTTTCCCCGCCTCTCTCCTCCCATGCACCACAGACCTGAGTGTAGGGACTGAGGTGAGGAATAATGGCAGACATTTATCACCAAAAACGCATCACGCCTTCATCTTTGTTATATTAACCTTTTTACACTAACACTTAAAAAGGAACCTTTTGTGGCCAGGTGAGGTGGCTCATGCCTGTAATCCCAGAGCTTTGGAAAGCCAAGGGGGATGGATTGCTTGAGCTCAAGACTTTGTGACCAACTTGAGCAAGAGCAAGACCCCATTTCTACAGAAAAAATTAGCTGAGTTCAGTGGTGCTTGTGGTCCCAGCTACTTGGGAGGCTGAGGCAAAGGACTGCTTGATCCCAGGAGTTTAAGGTTGCAGTGAGCTACGAAGCTATGATGATGCCGCTATAATCCATCTGAGGCAACAAAGCAAGACCCTGTCTCTAAAATTAAAAGGGGGTTTCATTTTTCATATGCAAGTGTGAGTGATTATAAATTGGTTTTATAGTAGTACTGAGTACATTGGATTTTTTTTTCCGTTCCTGAGATGCTTTACTAAGAAGAATATTTTCCAGCTCCATCCATGTAAACATAAAAGAGGTAAAGTCTCCATTTTTTAATGCTGCATAGTATTCCATGGTAAAAATATACCACAATTTATTAATCCATTTATGGGTCGATGGGCACTTGGGCTTCTTCCATGACTTGGCAATTATGGATTGAGCTGCAGTGAAAAATCTGGTGCAAATATCTTTACTGCCAAATGATTTTTGGTGCTTTGGAAATACACCTAGAAGAGGAATTGCAGGATCAAATGGCAGGTCTACATTTAGATCCCTGAGTGTTCTCCAAACTTTCTTCCAAAAGGAACGTACTAGCTTCCATTCCCACCAGCAGTGCAGAAGTGTTCCCTTTTCTCCACATCCACACCAACATCTGTTGTTTTGGGATTTTGTGATGTGGGCTACTCTTACTGGAATTAGATGGTATCTCAGAGTGGTTTTGGTTTGCATTTCTCTGATAATTAAAGATGATGAGCATTTTTTCATGTGTCTGTAGGTCATGTACCTGTCTTCTTCCGAGAAGCTTCTGTTCATGTCTCTTGCCCACAATGAAATGGGATCACTTGTTTTTTTCTTAGTAATAAGTTTGAGTTCTCTGTGGATTCTGGTTATTAGACCTTTGTCGGAAATGTAACCTGCAAAAATCCTCTCCATCCAATGTACTCAGCACTACTGTGAAACCAATTTATAATCACTCAAACTTGCATATGAAAAATGAAATACACCTATATCCTAGGGAAGGGGAAGGAGAGGGGAGGGGAGGAGGGTGGGTTGATAGAGGGAGGGTCAGTAGGGGGACCACACCTATGGAGCACATTGCAAGTACAAGCTGATCTATCAAGTGTAGAACACAAATGTCTTAATGCTGTAATTGGGTAAATGAGGTGAAAGCTATGTTGATTAGAAGGATGTAAGCCCTCCAATTTGTACAAATAATCAAAACATCAAATCCCATAATGGCATAATGTATTTATGATCTATGTACAAATGACTTAATAAAAAAAATAAAATAAAGGGGGGAATTTTGTAATTAATAAAATCCTTGAATTCTTTTGGGTGGTAGAAATAAAAAGATGGGTAAAAAGAATAAAGCCTTTTTCAGTGAGTAGGGAGCCAGCCCTCTATACTGAGGGTGGTGTGTTCAAACCCAGCCCCGGCCAAACTGCAACAAAAAAATAGCTGGGCATTGTGCGCCTGTAGTCCCAGCTACTCGGGAGGTTGAGGCAGGAGAATCGTGTAAGCCCAAGAGATGGAGGTTGCTGTGAGCCGTGTGACGCCACGGCACTCTACCGAGGGCAGTAAAGTGAGAGTCTGTCTCTACAAAAAAAAAAAAAAAAAAAAGGAATAAAGCCTTTTAGGAAGCAAAATATATGGTTGTATGGTCTAGCTTATGAAGTAGACAAAGAATATTGTGATTGCCTCGTGATTTCCATCTTCAGCAGCTCTCCCACCAGCGGTAGGGAATCTGTGGCTTTACTGCACACGGGGCCTTCTAAGTTCTTAAGTGTAGTGTTTGGACTGAATCCAAATTTTATAGAACAAGTCTGGCCTCTTGTTCTGCTACTATATCCCAGCCTGGCCAACTAACTCCTATTATTAATCATTAAGGGCTTAGGATGTCACCACCTCCTTAATTGCATTTAAAATTTTAAATATGGTTTATTCTTTTCTTCTTTTTTTTTTGGGCGGGGGGACAGAGTCTCACTTGGTCACTCTTGGTAGAGTGCTCTGGCATCAGAGCTCATGGCAACCTTGAACTCTTGGGCTCAAATGATTCTCTCACCTCAGCCTCCTGAGTAGTTAGGACTATAAGTACCTGCCACAATGCTCAGCTATTTTTAGAGATGGGGTCTTGCTTGGGTCAGGCTGGTCTTGAGCTCCTGAGCTCACCCGCCTCAGCTTCCCAGAGTGCAATGATTATAAGCCTGAGCCACTACACTTGGCCTATTCTTTCTTGTTATAAAAAACAATGCATGCCCATTTTAGAAAATGTAGATTTACATAATAAAAGTCACTTATGATCCATTCCCTACAAACAACCACCGTTACAGTTTTAGTGATATCTTTCATGAACCATCTGTTTACAGATTACTTGAACTGGCTGCGTAGTAGAGGGTGCATTCATTTCTACCATCTGTAAATAACACTTTATGAATGGTTTAACAAGAGCTCCAAAACCATTAACTAACAATAGCTAACAAATGATAGGGAGCATATTTTTGTCAGGGTGATCTTTCTGATGTGGCTCTAATCACTCTGTGTCTGTGCTTCTCAAACCCAGACATCTTCTTTTTTACATCTCACAGTCCTTCTTGTTTTTAGCATCCACCAGTCTTTTACCTGTTCAACCTTCTTCAAAATCCCTTCTTTTTCCTCTTCCTGAACCCTTATCACTCACATTGCTCATCTGGCACTCATTTATACATTTTCTAAATTTGTTGCTAACGTGTTTAATGGGTCACAGAAGTGTTTAAGGCGAGAAAGAAGCTTTTTGAAAAAATAATTTTTGCTACTTTATTTATTTACTTACTTATATATGGAGGCAGGGTCTCACTCTGTCACCCTCAGTAGAGTGCCATGGTGTCACAGCTCACAGCAACTTCAGACTCTGAGCTTAAGCAGTCATCTTGCCTTAGCCTTCGAAGTAGTTGGGACTACAGGTGCCCTCCATAACACCTGGCTATTTTTTAGTAGAGGTGGGGTAGATAGATATATAGATAAGTAAATAAATTTCAAATGTAAAAAGTTGAGATGCTCTTTTTCTCATACCAGATTTCAAAAGATGGAGGACAGCTAGTTGCACATATATTTAAGGGTGTCATGAAATGGTGTTCTTCCAAATACTTAAAATTGTTCCGGTGGAAAATTTGGCAATGTGAATCAAAAATCTTTATAACGTCAACACTTTTAATCTATTCATTCCACATCTAAGAAGTTATTCTTGCTCAGGCTGGACTCGAACTCCTGAGCTCAAGCGATCTACCACCCAGTCCTCCCAGAGTGCTAGAAAGAACTCTGATTATTACCAAGTATCTTACTTAGTCTGTTCCTGCTACCCTAACAAAGCATCACGGACTGGAAAATGTATGAATAGAAGAAGTTTGTTTTCTACGTGGAGGCTAGGAAACCAAAGATCAAGGTGCCAGCAGATTTTGTGTCTAGTAAGGGCTTGTGACTTCTTGCTGAACCCCCACATGGTGGAAGGGCCCCAAGTGCCAGACTTGCTCCCTCAATCTCTGTGATAAGGGCACTGGTCCTGTGCAGAACCCTCATGGCCTCACAGTCTTGTAAAGGCCCCATCTCTTAGTACTGTTGCATTAGAGATTAAGTTTCAACATGAATTTTGGAGGGATACAAATATTCAAACCATAGCACCTAGACCATTTAAAAAATGAGACCCCAAGATCCTGCTGGGATTAGATCCCTGCATCTCTGATCCCAGTGCAGTTTTCAGTAGCTCATATGGTATCTCTTTCTCTAGTAAACTAGCTAATAAACTTTAAGCACCAGGAGCTGTCATTAGTGAGAGGTTCTGGCACGGAATGGGGATGAGGTCCACAAGAAAGGAGAGGTGACCAGTCCAGGGACAAGGAAAGACTTTAGCAGAGAGGAAAGGAGAGTGTCCAGGGCTTGGGTCTGGGAGTTGGGCCCTACACCTGATGTGTGGGAAAAGGGGGTGTTTTTATGGCTCCCTGGAGTGAGATCTGGGTCCAAGATCGGAGTTAATCTGTTTTAAAAGGGAAGATAGTGGTGGGTGAGAAAGGAGTGGAGAAAGAAGGGGTGGGTAAGGGCGTTGAGCTGCCGGTTTGGCTTCTATATATAAGCTTTTTGGTTGCCTTTGGAAATTGGATCTGTTTTATTCTGGTGGCCTTTACAGTGGATGATGGCCACTTCCTCTGGGAGAGTGGCTGCATTGAGGAGGTTTTTAATGAGTGTGGCGTTGACGATAGAGGAACCTTGGGTGGTAATGAATCCTCTGTCTTGCCATATGGCTGCGTGGTGATGGATTATGTAGAAAGTATACCTAGAATCTGTGTATATGTTAATGGAGCAGGCTCATATGAGTTGTAAGGCTTTAGTGAGGGCTAAGAGTTCTGCGTGCTGTGAGGAGTGTCAGGG
Source organism: Nycticebus coucang (assembly GCF_027406575.1). NCBI lineage: Eukaryota > Metazoa > Chordata > Mammalia > Primates > Lorisidae > Nycticebus > Nycticebus coucang. The sequence goes on along the minus strand of NC_069794.1, from coordinate 96,489,399 downwards.
GCAGCGTAATGGAGGCGATAATGCAGGAGAAGACACACTAGCAAAGCCTGCCTGGGCAATGGAGTGAGCAGTGGGCTTAGAAGAACTGCGGTCGATAAATCAGGTGTCTTCGGGGTTGGGTAAGGGAAAGAGAGAAACATTGGGAAAAGGATGTAATGTTGCTGTGACTAAAGGCCACCAATCATGGGATGAGTTCTGAAAAGTGTGAGGGTCATGTGAGTGGCGGGTGGCTAACGGAGATGAAGGGTCATATGTGGGGCCAGGGAGAAAGTGGAGGTTAGGATTTTCTATAAAGAGGATGAGGAGCTGGAGTAAGTGAGGTGCAGAAAGTAAAGATGGTAAGTGTTGGTGTTTTAAAAGAGATGGAATGTTCTGAGGGGTAAGTAGATATGTGGGGGCATGGCAGGTAAGTTTCTGGGCCTCCAGGAAAAGGAGGGACGTGGTGCCACCACTTGGAGGCAAGGGGGCCGGCCTTGGGCTGTGAATTCTATCTGTTTTGAGAGGAATGCTGTTGGGAGGTGATTATTGTGAGGTTTCTGTGTTAGGACCCCTACTGAACATTCTTGGATTCTGACACTGACAGGTAAAATGGACAGCGGGGATCAGGGAGATGGAGGGAGAGTGTTAAGGACAGACAGGATTATAGGGAGAGGAAGGAACTTGACCAAAGCTGGTATGGGTCTAGAAGGTTGGCTGGGGGGCCTTTAGTGGTGGCGTACAGAGGTTTATCTGAGGTGTGAAACTGGGAATCTAGGCTCTAAAGTATCCTAGAACCCCCAGGAAGAGAAGAGATCATTTTCTGTTCCGGGAATGGGTAAGGAGGAGATGGCCTGAATGTGGTCAGGGGGGATGAGTTTTTCTCATTCCTGCAAGAGGATACCGAGGTATCAGACAGAGGGAGAGATTAACTGGGCTTTGGAAGGGAATGCTGTATACCGCTTGGTGGTGAGAGTAAGTGAATGGTCTCTTTCCAGGAGGCAGTGGGGGAGGGACTGTGTAAGACAGGGTCATCTATATACTGAAGAACTGTGGAATTTTTTGATAAAGTTAAGTGATGGATGTCGGCCTGAAGTGCCTGACCAAAGTAATGAGGACTGTCTCTAAATCCTTGTGGAGAACTGTCCAGGTGAGTTGTTGGCTGGTGGAAGAATAAGGGTCAGTCCAGGTGAAGGCAAAGAAGAGTTGGGGGAGCTCATGAATGGGGCATCTTTGAGATTTGAAACTGTAGTGGGAGGTATTGGAAGGAATGGTAGCGAGGAGGGCATAGGGATTGGGGACTACTGGGTGGGTAGGCTGAACAATTTCACTGATGTCCTGTAAGTCTTGCACTAACTGATATGGACCATTGGGTTTTTAAATAGGAAGGATGGGAGTGTTGAAGGGGAAGTTAGTAGGTTTGAGAATACCAGCTAACAGAAGTTTGAGGATGAGTGGTTTAATGCCCCCGAGGGCCTCTGGGGGATTGGGTGTTGTTTAAAGGAAGGATGTGAATGTTGGGGTTGGAGGGCAATGAGAACGGGTGAAGGATGGGAGGCTGTAGAAGGAAGAGAGGTATCCCACATGATGGGGGCTATAGGGAGGTTGGATTGAGAGAATGGAAGGGTTAGAGAGGAGCGGGATGGGTAGTGAGAGATGAGAGCTAGGGGAAATTGTCAGGGTTTTTTTTGTAATCTTGAGAGGATATCTCTGCCTAGTAGGGGAATGCTGCATGGAGGAATGATAAGACATGAGTGTGAGAAAGAGTGTCCAGAAAGTGAGCACCACAAGGGTGGAGTAGTGTGAGGGCGTAGCAAATTGCCATCAATACCTACCACTAAGATCTGTGTTGTAAAGGACCTTTGTAGGAGGGTAGGGTAGAGTAAGTGGCCCCAGTATCATGAGAAAAGAGATTGCCTTACCTTCCACTAGCAGAGTTACCCAGAGTTCAGTTTTGGTGATTGTCCAAGGGGTCTCCTGCATCTCCAGGAACCATCAATCTTCAGCGTCTAAGTCCAAGAAGTCAGGGAATTCATCCAGGTCCTGGGAGTGACTGCAGACCAGATCCTCAGAAGGACCCAGGCAGTCAGACTTCCAGGGAGGACCTCTATAGGCTTGGGTGAGGGTGGGATTTGGGTGATCCCTGGCCCAGTGGCCAGTTTTTCTGCAATTAAAGTACAGTTCCAGGGGTGGTTTTCTTTTTCTGGACTGTAGAGTTTCGAGACGTAGCCAGGACTTGTCTAATGACGGAAGACACTGGAGCTCTGAGGGGTGCTTCTGCTTAGGAGCCTCTTCTTGGTTATTGAGGCCTTGAAGGCCAGGTCCACGAGATCTTGTCGAGGGTCTGAGGGCCCTGGGGGGATTTTTGGAGTTTTTTTTGGATATCAGGTACAGCCTAAGAGATAAAATGCATGTCGATGATGAGACTGCCCTCATTGCTCTCCAGTAATAGAGTAGCATAGCAGTGGAGGGATTGTTAAGATGGGCTAAAAACTGGGCAGGACTTTCATCCTGTTTCTGGGTTACTTCTTTTAGCTTATCATAATTGATGGCTTTATGGGCTGTTGTTTTTTTAAGTCCTTCTAAGAGACACTGGACCATGTGGTTACAGAGACAGCTTTCAGGAGCATCAGTTTGGTAATTCCAGCTGGGGTCTTCCCGGGGGATGACCCTAGTGCCCTCTACCAGGTTTTGGTTTATTCTCCATAGATTTTTGGTGTGAACCTGGGCCTGGGTCCAGACCTGCTCCCTCTCCTCCAAAGTTAAAGTGGAGGTGAGGATGACATAAATCATGCCAGGTCAGATCATATGACTGGGTTCTATACCTAAGTTCTTGAGAGTTTTGTGGGATCTGTGTAAAATGAACCTAGTTCTGACTTATGTAGGACAGGTCTGAGAGTGAAAAGGGGGCATGAACCCTGATGATACTTTCTGTTATCACAACATCTTGGAGTAGGTAAGAGGTTGTGGTGGTCTGGAAGTGGAAGGTCCAGAGGGGTGGCCAGATCTAGTATGAGGTGGGGAAGTTGAGCCTGCCATCTTCCCTTTCCCACTGCGGGTGGCGGAGGGTGGGTGGGGGGCAGTGGAGAGAGGGGAGATGGGGTAGAATTCTATAGGTAGGGAGGAGGTTGGGGGGAGGGTTGTAGGGAAAGAAGGGGGAGAGTTGTCTGCTGGGTCAAAGGAAGATAATGGAGAGTCAAGGGGGTTCAGAAAGGGCTGGTTTGGCCCGTGCAAGGAAAATTAGAGATGGTTCACAAGTCAAACGCAAAGAAGGAATGTTTCAGAGAAGGAGGAGGGCCCAGATGAAGAGGATTTCTGACCATTTTCCCAATCTCTGACAGTAATTGTGGGGGTCAGTGAGGATTGAAAGGTCAAAGGTGCCATTTTCAGGCCATTGCGAGCCATTGTCTAGTTTGTACAAAGGCCAAGAGGTATTACAGACAAAGATGAGGCTTTTAGGTTTAAGGATAAAGGTGCAGAGGCTTGAGGTGAGTTAAGAGGCAGCTTAAAGTTGAAGAAGGGGGAATTGGTGACTGAACGGTCTGCATATCAGAAACTAGAGGTAGAAAATAAATGAGATTAAAGTGAGGATGAGAAGGGAACTTACAAGAGGGAAGAGGAGGAGGTGGCTGAGGCCGGGGCCAGGGAAGTTACCAGGCATTCCTGATGGACCTTTAACCAGCCCGTAGAGGATGGTCCAGGCCCAGGGTGGGCATCCCCACGCACGAGGCACTGGATGGGTGAGTCTGACTCACTGGGGTTAGTCTGTGACCAGTGCTGGATTTAGGAAGCAAAGACTATTAGAGTTTTCAGCTCAGAAATGGAGGGAGAGGGCCAGAGGAGTAGAAAGTGAAGAGAAGTTGAAAGGCTCAGAGATGAATGCTCACTTCACCAACAAATGGATGGATTCTGAGCAGGGGTCGGAGGGTTCCTCCTGTTTCCCTTGGTCCCATCTGAACAAGAGTCTGTCTAGTTGGGAATGGGTCCAACCGGGTGAATCTTGGTCCCCCAGGGGGCTTCTCCCCATCCTGGGTTTTCAGCACCAAAAAGGAAAGGTCATTCCAAGACGTGAACGAAAGGCAGCCGAGTCTAGGTTCTGTGGGGCAATGTGGCCTTTATTCACTTGGGTGCCCGTGGACTGAGTTTGAAGAGGAAGTCAGCGTGTGAGTTGAGGCAGGGTGGTAATACGAGGGTCCAGGGTGGAGGTTGCGCCGTCATCCCTGTGCACTTGTTCCTGTGTCCCTGTGCTGGGGTCTACTGGGGCAGGCTCCTGCCCTTGGCCTTATCAGAATTTGGACCTAATTATGAACAATTGAGGAATGAATTGGTAGGGAGGCAGTGGAGGGCATGCGTCCCCAAAGTAGGTGTGGTGGTGAATGGAAGCGTGGCCCTTGGGTGGTGGTTTGAGGGACAGGTGGGCTAAGGGAGGCTTGCTTATTAGTGAGTGTTTGGATGGGAAGTCTGGACGGATGAAACATCCTCAAAGAAGGTCAGGATGAGATGGAATGCAGAATGGGATCAAAATGCCCTGGACGGGAATAGGACACTTTGGGGAAGGGAAGAATGAAAACAAAGCCTAAACAGTAGAAGGGATGGAAGTTGTGGAGGATTGCTTTTCTTTTTTTCCCTTAACGTGTGGGAGCTGTGTTGTCTATGAGGGTCAAGGCACTAGAGCTGGGCTAGGAGACTTGAAGACTGGGTAGCAGATTTGGGAGCACTCCCCAGGGCAGCAGACAAGAGGAAGATGTAGAGCAGAGTGAGGTTCAGGTAATCAGCACAGTTTTGTGATTTTTTTTTTTACTCCAATAGTGTAGAGCAGAGTGAGGTTAGAGCTGTTTGCTTTGCAGTTCAGGTAATCAGCACAGTTTTGTGATTTTTTTTTTTTACTCCAATAGTGCCCGACTGTTCACAATTGGGGAAAACAGAGCTGTGAGCTGCTGAGGGTTGTCAGGAAGAGTGGGCAGGACTGGGTGAAAGGGTGAGAGACTGGAAATGTTGGAGAGAGCACTGTAGGCGGGGTGGGCCACACTAGTCTCTCTGCCCCTGGTGACCGAGGGTTCAGAACTCACTCCATGCAAGTCAGTCTCGTATTTGTTTGCAATTTTGTTTTGCCCGGTGACGAAGAGGACACACACACATACATGTGACATTAAACTATAGAAGTGCACTTTATTTCACTCTCCAACTCCTCCTGCAGAGCTCGGTCATAGAGAAGAGGGAGGGGAGGCCCCCAGGAAAGGGCCCATTTTCCTGTCCCTCTCATTCCAGGGCTGTGGCACATGCTTATGGAAGATAAAGGGAGCAAGAACTTTTCCCAGCCATCTGTGGAACCCCTGGGGTGCTGAGCCACATGCTCAAGAAGGAGGGAGACAGCATGTCTTTCAGTGGATGTCAGCAGGGTGGTCGTGGTCAGAGTGTGGCTCTGCTGAGTCAGGCCGCCCGAGGGCGGACAGGGCCTTGATTTCACCAGACTAACTGGGAACCGCCCTGGTTCCTTTCTGGTGCCACCTGCCAGCAGCTGTTATTTCTTCACTTGTTTCCAACCAATGTATCACACTTATTAAAAGTTCAGACCGGCACTTACATCACCATACTAACGTTGCTTACAGTTGTAAGCATAGAGGATTTCACTAATTTAATCAGGAGTCTGGGGATGAAAGAGAGGGATTTCACTCCTGGTACTGAGCCAAAGGAACTGTCTCGTGAGGGATTTTCTGGGTGTTTTCTCTGGCTGCAGGTATGGGAGGAAGATGTTTAAGGAAGGGCTGACAGAGCAGGAATAGAGGGATCGAGAGGGTGGACATCTGATGGGGCAAAGGAAGAGGTTTGGTGGGAGAAGTGGCCAGGGGAGAGTGTATGGGCCAAGAACAGTGTTCTGAGGCTATGTTGTAAACAGAGGCATTTGGAACCCCAGATCCTGCTATTAGTGAATCACTGTCATCTGTGTGAGATTAGGCGGTCTATATGTAGGAGTGTTATAATCTAACTCTAGGGCGGTGCCTGTGGCTCAGAGGAGTAGGGCACAGGCCTCATATGCCGGAGGTGGTGGGTTCAAACCCAGCCCTGGCCAAAAACTGCAAAAAAAAAAAAAAAAAACAAAAAAAACCTAACTCTACTTCATTCCTGAGGGTTACAGGAAAAAGTGCAAAGTTCCCAGTGAAGCACCTGGCACTTGATGAGTATGGCTGGGTCGTCACGAGCGCGTCTCAGGAATGGATCGCAGAGATAATGGGAGTTGCCGAAGACGATGACGATTTGGAACAGAGAAAATAAGATGGACTAAGCCACCAATCGTAATGTTGAAGTTACCCTGTTTGCTGGCAGGAGTCCTGGTGTCGAGGCTCCCAGGTACATTGCGGGAGAGGACAGCAGCAGGGCAGTGTCACAGGATATCTGTGATTGAAAAGGAGGGCTAGGATGGTAATATTTTGGAAATGACAAGGAAGAGTGAGGGATGGCCTCGTGACAGGGGAGCCAGGAGGAAGGTGCTGTCTCGCGGTCCATCACTCGGAGGTCCACCTATTGTCACCCCCAGGGCCAGTTCAGATGCTCCTCCTCCCTCTCAGATGTTTTATTGTTTTTCTTCCTTGCTGCAGGCTCCTGAGATAGAGTCAACTTTTCTTTTTTTTTTTTTTGAGACTTTCACTTTCACCCTCCATAGAGTGCTGTGGCGTCACAGCTCACAGCAACCTCCAACTTCTGAGCTCAAGTGATTCTCTTGCCTCAGCCTCCCAAGTAGCTGGGACTAGAGGGGATGCCCCCCAATGCCCAGGTAGTTTTTCTATTTTTAATAGAGATGGGTCTCACTCTTGCTTAGGTTGGTCTCAAACTCCTGAGCTGAAGCAATCCACCGGCCTAGGTCTCCTGGAGTGCTGGGATCACAGGCGTGAGCCTCCAAGCTGGTCCTGGGCCTCCTGGAGTGCTGGGATCACAGGCGTGAGCCTCCAAGCTGGTCCTGGGCCTCCTGGAGTGCTGGGATCACAGGCGTGAGCCTCCAAGCTGGTCCTGGGCCTCCTGGAGTGCTGGGATCACAGGCGTGAGCCTCCAAGCTGGTCCTGGGCCTCCTGGAGTGCTGGGATCACAGGCGTGAGCCTCCAAGCTGGTCCTGGGCCTCCTGGAGTGCTGGGATCACAGGCGTGAGCCTCCAAGCTGGTCCTGGGCCTCCTGGAGTGCTGGGATCACAGGCGTGAGCCTCCAAGCTGGTCCTGGGCCTCCTGGAGTGCTGGGATCACAGGCGTGAGCCTCCACATAGGTCCTACTTTTTCTTTCCTTTTAACAGTTGCCCCCTTCTTGTCCTTAGGTTTCTGGTTTCCTCAAAATTGTCCTGTAGCATGGGTCACCCTTCCTTTTCTTTATTCACCTTAAAGATTAATATCATTAAATATTTTTAATTGCAATAAAATACTTGCAACATAAAATTTACCATCATGATGCTTTTTGAGCATCCCATCAGTGGTGTTAAGTATGTTCACGCTGTGCAGCCATCACCACTGTCCACCTGTACTGCCCCTCTCATCTCATAGAACTGAAACTCTGTGCCCACCAAACAGGGCCTCCCTATCCCCTTCCCCTGGCCCCTGGCAACCACCGTTCCGCCTTCCATCTCTGTGACTCTGTCGGTATTATTTTCTTTTCAGGACTTGAGGGCTGTTCACTGCAAAGGAGCGAGCAGACACGGGAGCAGGGAGAAACAGGTGCAGAGGCAGCAGAGTGGACCCCGTGCTGCACCAGCTCCTCTGGCCTCTCCCGGGCTTGTCCCTCCCTGATGGGGAATTTCAGGAGATGCTATTTGCTGTTGCCTTCCGGCCAGATGAGGAACTGTCTTGGCTGCTGCAGGACTATGGTGCCTCTCCACCCACCCCACTCCTGCAGCAAGTGATACCGTGTCTCTAGCACAAATCCCACTGTCAGGCCAGTTTTTGAGGATAGAGGACTCTGGATAAGACTTGATGACTCTCCTTGAGTTTTGATTTTATTTGATTTGATTGCAGTTTTTGGCCAGGGCTAGGTTTGAACCCACCACCCCCAGTATATGGGGCCAGCGCCCTACTCCTTGCGCCATAGGCGCTGCCCTCAAAAAAAAAATATATATATATATCCAATGTACTCAGGATTACTGTGAAACTAATTTATAATCACTCACACTCGCATATGAAAAATGAAACACAACTATAGCCTAGGATGAAGGACGGAAGGGGAGGGACAGGGGAAGGGAAAGGGGTGGGTTGATAGAGGGAAGGTCAGTAGAGGGACCACACCTGTGGAGCAAATTGCAAGTACAAGTTGGATCTATCAGGTGTAGAACACAAATGTCTTAATGCTGTAATTGGGTAAATGAGGTGAAAGCTACATTGAGTAGTAGGATGTAAGCACTCCAATTTGTACAAATAATCAACACATCGAATCCCATAATGACACAAATGTATTTATGATCTGTGTACAAATGACTTAAAAAAAAAAAATAAAGACTTGATCACTCTGTTCCTTTCTATATGGCCGGCTGCTTGCTGGTCTCCTACAGGATTAGTATGGAGCTGGGGAGTTAATGTACCTGCTTGGTATAGAACAAACAAAGGCTGTGACTTTCTCCCATCCACTCCACACTTCACTATGCACAGATACATTTCTCTGGGAGAAGACACGCTCTCCCTGTTGGTGGGGAGGTACTCCCGCACCCCCGCCTCCAGTTCTCTTTCCCACTCAGCCCCTCTCTCTGCCTTCCCCTGCCCTTGTGCTGGTGGCCTAAGGCTTCTCTTGGGAAGTGCTGGCCCTGTTCTCTGCAGGGGACATCCTGTTCCTTTGTTTCTTTTTTGATCTTGAACGTTTGAGCTCCTCAGGACAGGGATGGGGTGGCTCCAGGCCTTATGGCTTGGAGGGGGGTCTTGCTGGACTCTGCAGATGGGGATTTAGCAATTCCTTCCCTGACATGGCCCGAAGGGCTGAGCAGGCCTGTCTCAGCAGAGACCTTCACTTCCCAGGACTCTATTTTGTTTTTTAACCCTAGGAGCACTCTGTAAGAGATGGGCCTGAGAGAGAAATTCTTAGAGCTGACCAGTTTGTTGAAGAATAAAACTAAAAACCATAGCAGCCCAGCTCTCTCTTCTGAAATCCAGTCAGTTTGATAGAGTACCCTTAGGTTCAGACACTGCCTTTTCATAGTTAGGCACTGACATATTTTACTTCTCCCTTACTGAAGTGAAAAGGCACAGGTAGATTAAGAATTTACAACTTAGGGCAGTGCCTGTGCTCAAAGGAGTAGGGCGCTGGCCCCATATGCCGGAGGTGGTGGGTTCATACCCAGCCCCGGACAAAACTGCAAAAACAAAAAAAGAAAAAAAAACAATTTACAGCTTAAAAAACAAAACAAACTATTGGCGGCCTGTTCTCCCTAGAATTTCACACATTTAATTTTGTTATTTTTACTTTCTTGTATCAGGCCTTTCAAATCCTGGAAGGAGAGCAGACATTTGAGATTTCTCCCCCCTCTGTTCTGTTTGGAATTCAGTTCCCTTCGTGTGACAGTTCAGACAGGCTGTTTGGACCGTCTCCATGGAAGGCTGCAGAGGTGGACAGGGAGGGACCTGCTGATTCCACGACTCAGGCCCAGTTGCACCAGCAATCTGACGCAGCCATCCCTGGAGAAATAGAGTGAAAATGGACAGTTGGAATTCAACCCACCAGAAATAGTCCGAGTTCTCCAAACCAAATGATGTTTGCTTAGTTGTTTAAACCAAGTTCCAGAGGCACGCAATGCGTGGAATCTGGAGAGGGGACTGAGAGCTCTGAAAGGCTGGCCAGCAGACCTACAGAGGCCTGCTGTAGGCATCCGAGTGGAGATAGTTCCTGAATTTCATATGGATGGCAGATATTTCAATTTACTACTCTGTTTTTTCTGAAAGTGTTATACCTGATGTGAGGCTTTCCTGGAGAGCACAAAGTTGAAAGCAGGGGCCTGTGGCGGTGCTGCTGGGCTCTGGACACTGGCCTCATCCCCTACTAGGCAGAGTGCTTCTCGCTGTGGTACCTGTTTGTCCACATTTACATAGGAAAGGGGGGACAATAGCTCTCACTTTTTAGGGTTGTTGTTAAGCTGAAGTGAGTTAATACTTAAAGAGTGCTGAGACATTGCAGATGCTCAGTAAAGCTGCTAAGACCATGATGTCTAGACACACCAGGGAGGTAAGGCTCTTGCTAAGGTTTTCATTTCTGGGCTGGGCAAAGCGCTGAGACAGGCAGAGTGTGGTCTTGAGTTCTCGTCGATGTGCCGTCTTGGCACCCTCTTCTCTGTGGTGTCTCTTCCCTACCTCCAACCTGGGCTGATGACCTTTTTCTCCTCCCAGTGGCTCTCCAGCAGCCAACAGCCCCAAGCTCCAGATTTCCCAGGTGACACATGCATTTTAACAAAGGACAGAGGGGGAATGAAACTGAGGAGAGCATTTGGAGGACTTCATGTATCCCTGGCTGTGTTTAGATCCCAGACTGTGGGGGAAGAGCGGGGAAAGTCACCCAGAGCCATCAAGTAACACCAAAAATGCACCTTCCTGATGTTGTTTGCTCCATAAAATCTGCCGAATAGAGATTTTTTTTGGTTTACAAACTCCTCAGGCATCTGTATATCTTAAATGTACTTTTGAATAAACTGCTTTAGATTTCCAGGTTGCTTTCTTCTGAAAATCTAGCAGAGATCCTATTGGGAAGGTCCAGGAGTTTTGTTTGTGGAGCAAGGGGATCAGGGAGGGGAAGTAACGTGCATTTTGGAAGATGTGGTTCTCTAGGGGAGGCTGGAGTGCAGAGAGTGCTGGAGTGGGGGCTGTGGCCAAGGGCAGTGTAGGAGCCTTGGGTGTCTGAGGGCCAAAGAGAGGTCGAGGGTAATGGGGCTAAGGTGCCAAGGGAGGTGATGTCGTGCCAGACGTGTACGTAGGGCAGTGACCCTCTCTGAACAGGGCTGGGCCAAATCTCAACTTTTCACCCAGTTGTTCCACCAGAAAATTACTTTACTCTCCAATGACAGAGATTTTTCTCATCTGGACCCTAAACCAATATCTGATGCTATGACTTGATCTCTGTGGCTTAACATTTCCTATTTCCAAAGAGACCAGGATCTGGGAAAGTGAATCCCTTTATTATTATTATCTTTTAGTGTTTAATACCTTTCTTCTCTCTAGTATTAAAGGGTGCTATAGAAGTTTATTAGCTTTCTAGGGCTGCCACAAAGTACAAAACTGGATGATTCAGGGCAACAGAAATTTACCATTTTATAGTCTGGAGGGTAAAAGTCTGAAACCAGTGTCAGCTCTCCTCCTGAGGGCTGGGAGGGAGACAGTGATTCCGTGGGAACTAAGAGAGAGAAGCATTTTCTCCCTGAATCTTTTCACACCGTGGTCTTTCTATGCATTATTCCTTTTTATAAGGTTGGCCATACTCCAGTAGGACAACATCCTAAATCAACTAATTACAGCTGCCATGACCCTGTTTCCAAATAAGATCACATCCTGACTAGAGGTTAGGACTTCAACATATGGAGTCTTGGGGGGCACAGTTCAAATCACAACAGAGGATTTGAAAGAAGTCATGGCAATTTGCCATTTTTTTCTCAGTCAGAAATGGGAGGATCATCTCTGCGTCTGGACTTCTACCATGAGAACCAGTTTTCTCCAGATTCTGTTCCTTAGAATAAAAATCCAAACTCAACATATCCTTGGTTTCCATCTTCCTTTGTCTGTTATGTATCCAGTCACCACTCGATAATCTTTTCATCTGCATGTATTCTGAGTATGCAGTGGCTATGACGATTCTCTGCGCGCTAAGTCCAAGAACTCTCTCTCCTTGGGTCATTCCTCTTGAGGCAGTCGTATAATTACTTACTTGATTAATTTACAAATATAATTTAATGTTGCTAAGTGGCAGATGATAGGATACTTTTAGGATGTCTTTCCTAGCATCCCCATCCTATGGGCTCTGTTGTGGACCTCCCTGAGTGAGACTAACACCCTGGTGCTCCAGAAGTAGCCATTTCTTCTGAAACGCTTGACCTGCTGTTTCCTGGGCCCATTCACACTGATACAAGTACATTTCAAAGTGGGGGAATTAAGTAAATTGTAGTGAAAAGAAAGGGCTTTTCAGTTTACCCCATGCTTTCTAGTTGTCTAAAGACCTGGACGGCTTTCAAGAAGAGGGCATCTTCTTGGAGTAAATGTGGGCCTGGTCATCAGACCTCTGATTTGAAGAAGATGCCTGGGGCCCCTGAGAAACCCAGACACTTCAGAGAACATTGCTGAGTGTACGGAGTCATGCTGGAGAAAAGAACATGGAAGAACCATTTGGAAATTTATCTAATTTATTTATTAATTTTTGAAATTTATCTAATTCAATCTTATTATACACTTCGTACTGAGAAACTCCTTCTAAAATTTCTTTGAAGAATTATACTACAAATTTATCCCAAGGAGATGATTGGCAAATAAATACAGATTTATAAGTGCTCAGATGTTCATTTCAGTGTTTTTCATAATAGCTTTCAAACCAGAAATCATTTGAACACACCCAGTAGTAGGAAACCAATAAAGTAAATTATGATGATGTGGTCATATCCTGGAATGTTATGTAGTTATTAAAATGATGTATCACCTGGTTTCTTGTACCCTCAATGAATCCCCAACAATAAAAAAAAGTGGTGGATCAACATTGGTGATCTATTAACATTGACATAAATTACAATATTTAGTTAAGATTACAAAATAGTATTTATAAATGAAACACTTTTCTTAAAGAAAAGATTGTTTTCATAAGCTTAGAAAAAATCTAGAAGGATAAACTGCAAAATATCGACAGCGACTGAAAAAATTTTTTTGAAGTAAATATTTTCATAATAAACATAACAATGAATCAGTGTGGAAATTGCTTTTGGAGTATATGGGCAGACATTGAGATCGGGAAGATTTATTTTTGCAGCTATGGTTTGTGAGCAAATGGCCCCATTAGACTCTGTCGTAATAAACCTCTACACTTGTGATCAAGAGGCTCAAGATGACCCCTTGCTAACAAAACAGTTTAAAGCCCATTCTCCCTCCAGTTCTCTTTGAATTGCTGACTTTGATTAAACCTCATGGGTGTGAGCCCATCCGGGTGAATCCAGAGCAGTCTACTTAGTTTTCAAGAAGGATCCTTACCACACCACCTGCTTGTGAGGCTTTTGAAGCAGGTGGCTCAGCTCAGAGCACCAGGATTACAGGCTGTGCCAGCCACATTGTCTCACATCATTTTCATCAAAGCTCGGGTGAGAAAAGGGATGTTTACAGAAGATGGTTTAGAATTCATCTTTTTCTCTAGATTCTACAAGTTCTATGGTTGAATCGAGCCAAACCAACAGAAGTTTCCATTCTCAGAATACATGTCTAAGATGCTCCTGAAATTACATTCATTGGTTGCATTTTAGTATTATCCAGGGAAAAACTGGAAGTTTATTACTTCTCTTAGAAGAATGCCCCCAGGTGTCAGGGAAGACCAGGAGGACCCCAAGATCAGAAGGACTCCAATCTCTACCTCTGGTTTCTGCTTTTCCCTTGGTCAGTTTATCTTTGCTGACTGTCAGCACACCCAGCCCACATAGCCACATGTCCATAAGTAGAATAAACAAGGAGGCCAGAGCACCCTTTCCCCCAAGATAGGCCAGAGAGGGGAAAGAGGAACAAGTTGGGGCTTGGGCATAGGGTTCAGAGAAAGGGCATCTACTATATTCTAGAATTTTCAAAGAAAAAAGTATTGTCATATTTTTCTCATTTATAGGGAATGAACTATGAGATAAAATCTTATTTTATTTCATTTACTTCTATCAATCCCAACCAGCCTTGGAGGTCTATATTTTCATTACCTAGATTTTCTTTTAGTAGAAGTTCTCACCTTTGGAAAAAGCCTTATTAGCCTTTAGATTTTTTTTTTTAATTGAAGAATTCAATGAGAAGTAGATACAGAATATATCTTTTAATGCATTTTATTTTTGTAGGAATGACGTTGAAGGGACTGTCTGTGACAATACTGAATATCTTCAAAAGTTTCACATGACAAAATTCCTTTAGGACCTTGTGCTAAATATTAAAATAGGAAATTTAATAAAACTGATTGTTACTTTTCTCTGTGCCTTAGAGACAGATATAAAACTCAACTCTAGCTATTGTGATGGGCTTCTGTGTTGTGTATATATATATATATATTTTTTTTTTCTTAGTCTAAAATAACCACTCTCATTTATATTTTTCCTGGTCCAAACGATCTCTTTTTATTATATTTTATCAATTATTACGTGTATTTTTACTGGAAGCACTTCAAATCTTTCAGGAGGGAGACCAAGTTGTTAATATCCAGGAAGAGCTTAATTCTCTCATCACCTATCTATTGGTCTGCAGTAATTTAGTTTGTGAAATTGCTGCTTCTTAGAGTCTGATCTAGCAGAGTTAGTCACTGGAGCTATCATACAGAGACAGACACAGGGGAAATGTCGCCTGGCATGTGACAGTATGTAGCAGCTCCCTAGGACACCTGTCCATAAGCTTCCCATCCGTAAGCTTGTGCTCCGCGTGCTTCTGTGCAAACTTCTGTCATGTGAAACTCGGAATGAACAGATAACAGTATTCATCCTGTGTTGACAGAAATCTGCTTGTGCATGTAATCAAATAAAATCAATTTGATGCTTAGTTTGTTCATTCTTTTGGTGTCTTTTTAATTTCTCTACTTTTAAAACATAAAACATGGATTATATATGGGTGTGTTCATCTGCGACTTACATAGTGTTAACACAATTCAAAAATAGGTGGTATTATATTGTGTCATAGAGATACGGGAGTCAGATATAACACCTGTCTTCATAAGGTTATACCTGAATATGAAAACTCATGCCCAGTAACAATTCTCAATGCTTTTTTTTTCTTACCAACATTTGTTTATACAATTTCTAAACTTACAGAAAAGTTGAAAGAATTTTATAGTGAACAACAGATTTGGACCTTTACCCAGAAGACCAAAAGTCACAATATAACAAAGACATCTGTACCAGAATGTTTATTGCCGCCCAATTCATAATTGCTAAGTCATGGAAGAAGCCCAAGTGCCCATCGACCCACAAATGGACTAGCAAATTGTGGTACATGTACCCCATGGAATATTATGCAGCCTTAAAGAAAGATGGAGACTTTACCTCTTTCATGTTTACATGGATGGAGCTGGAACATATTCTTCTTAGCAAAGTATCTCAGGAATGGAAGACAAAGTATCCAATGTACTCAGGCCTACTATGAAGCTAAATTATAGCTTTCACAGGAAGGCTATAACCCAACTATAGCACAAGACTATGGGGAAAGGGCCAAGGAAGGGGAAGGGAGGGGGGAGGTTAGGGTGGAGGGAGAGAAAGGGGTGGGGCCACACCTACGGTGCATCTTAGAATGGGTACAGGCGAAACTTACTAAAGGCAGAATACAAATGTCTACATACAATAACTAAGAAAATGCCATGAAGGCTATGTTGAACAGTTTGATGAGAATATTTCAGATCGTATATGAAACCAGCACATTGTACCCCTTGATTGCACTAATGCACACAGCTATGATTTAACGAAAAAAAAATAAATTAAAAAAATAAATAAAAAAAATCAGGGAGACACTGCCTGGCTGGCTGTCTGGCTCGTCACTTCCAGGGACAGGGACACATCTCTGCAGCGAGGCCCCCATCGGGGGAGGGATAGGAAAGAAAATCTCAGCCCCAGGAAAGGGCTGCAGTCCACTTTAGACCACTTCACCTTACACACTTCTTTCTTTTCTGTTTTTCTCCCTGTGCTTTCTCTGTCCTCTTGACCTTTCATTTCCTTTCTTTTCTGTCTTCCACTGTGGCATCTGTGAACATTCCCAGCCCCTGTGCCTGAGGCTCTGCTTGCAGCTCCTGCAGCGCCAGACTGGAGGCTCTTAGGGGTGTTTCTTCCCACAGTCCTCTGGAGAGGGCTCCACAATTTCGCCTCTCTCGCTGGGGCTGCGGTGCTTTGCAGGCCTGCGGAAGTGAGAGCTGCTGAGGGCTGGGGCAGTGAGTCAGCATTTTCCCCACGGGGCTCTGGCCTGGGGAGAGACCCTGGGAGAAGACGTAGAGGAGGCATTTGTCTTTCCTGGACTAGAGGTCAGACATCCCCAGGGGGAGAGGGTGGAGGGTGGACGGTGGGGGAGTGTGGAGCTGGGGGAGGAGTGGTGCCTGCTGCAGGGCTGTTGTGTGCACTCAGGCTCACGTACATATCACTGGATCTGTTCGTGGTGACCAATGTCACAATTCTAAAATGTGTTCTAAAATGTCTCAGCCTCTTAAGCAATCATTTAAAAGTGCATTTTATATAGGTCTCGAAGTTTGAGGAAATACAGCTATCCATGATAAGAAGCAACAGATGAAATACATACATGCTGGTTACATTATCACTCTAAAATGTGTAATTGCAATTTTCAAAACATGCTGAGTCCTTAAAAAGTCTTTAAGAGGGTTTTTTTCCTTAACTTTTGTCTTATATGTAAATTTTCAATTTGATGCTTAGAAAAAACCTGGCATATAATAGGCACATATTTATTTAGTATGATGTGATCACAGGAAGTGCAATAAATTAAAGAGATCATCAGCGATTATTCTGTTTTTGTGGGATTGAGTTTTCTACCATTTTTAACCAAAGAACAATATGCCCCTTTGAATTAAATGATTCCTTACTACTGATTGAAAGTTTTTAACTGTTTTGCAGAAACTGTGGTTGCCACATAGTGTTAGGTGATGGTGAAATATCTAAATTTAAGCTTGACAAAGAGGGAATTATGTAGCTTTCCCCCAACTTTGAATAAACACACTTTAGAAACATCCCTCTGTTTTATTTATCTTCATGTAGCTTGCTTGTCTCACAAAGTTTATTTCAGTAGTCACTTAAAACCAAATTCCTGAATTCTAACTTTTATAGAAATATCCCAGAAACCATTTCAGGGGTTTAACTTTTACATCAGTTCCCCAGGCACAGTAATATTTTCTTGAAGTTGAAGTAATATAGTCTCGAAGGCATAGAATAATATGTTCTTGCATGTAATTTTGAAATTCAACTTTAAGGAAAATGAGAATATACTAAAGAATATATTAAGTGGTGATAAGACTATCACCATTTCTGGATATGGTGATATTATTTTTAATTAGTCATCGTCTCTGGTGAGGATGGTTGACTGATTTAAAGAATGCTCGGCAAACACATGACCATTATATCCTAGCAGTCTTCTCCATATTATTCCTTTTGTCTAACCTAGATTTCTTTTGATAAAGTTGACATTCATTTCCTCTTGTTCTGCCCGTGGTGGTGACTAAGACCAGCTGGGCTCCAATCTCTGAACAGTACCAGAACTCTACAAGGGGAGCTTTTCCGGAGGGGCCTCGCATTCCCCGGAGGATCAGCCTGGCCCTGTGTTCTTGGCTCCTCTCTGGAGAACATGGCGTTTCTTTTCCTTGGAGTTGGTTGTCGCTTAGAACACACTGCATCTTTCAGTGGTGTGACTCATTAGGCCTCAGATGAGAAAGGTGGGTTTCTTTCAATATAAATGTCTTAACACAATAACTAAGAAAATACTGTGAAGGCTATGTTAAGCAGTTAGATGAAAATATTTCCAATTGTATGTAAAACCAGCACATTGTACCCCATGATTGCATTAAGGTACACAGCTATGATTAAAAAAAAAGGAATGAATAGCAGACGTTTTGACCCCCACTCTTGGTACCAGAAAGTAAGGGCGTACTTTACATGCCCCTTAGAGGCATACAGGCGCTCTAGCCAAATTTCATTAATGCCGAAATAAGGGGATACCTGTGGAAATGGCTTCTTTTTATCTATATCAGGATTTTTTTCAGTTGAACACAAATGTATGTATTAACAGGCCAGACTATTAAAAGTGGCCTTAAGACCAGAGAGTCTATTCAAGGGAGCCTCAAGAGACTTTACACCTAGTATGGTGGAATGAGCAGTGTCCTAGGCCATCAGTCCTAGGCCACATAGTGTTATGTAGTCATGACAGATGACAAGGAGTATACTTTATTTTGGAACAATATAATACTGGGTAAATTCTTTTTCTGCAAATCTCCTTGGAGAGGAGAATGGGGTCTGCCTCACTGAACACAGAGTGTTGCTAGATACTTCCATCGAGAATAGAGTAGCATTTTAGTATGACAGACAGTACGGTGATCTTCAAAGTGTTCTGGAGAATGTTGGGGTTTCGCTGGCAGGACTCAGTTGTTTTGCCCCTAAAATATTGGAAAAATGAAATGTCTTTTCTTGATTTTAAGAAAAATAATTTTCCTAGCATTATTTATATAAAAAGCTTTGATACCTGTTTCTGTGCTAGAATCTACTGTAAAAGTATCTGACTCATAACACGTTAACTTAAAAAAATCAAAGCGTATCAATATTTTATAATGTTTTGCAAAAATGTCATTACTTTCATGACACCCACAACATGAGGGCCTGTGAGAAACGTTGACGAAGAACACTGAACTAAGTGTCAGGAGGACAAAGTTGTAATTCTGGCATTGCCAATATGTAGCTGGGTGTCCTTGGGTAAGTCTAGAGAAGACTGATGAAGGAGGAAGGGTTGGAATTGGACCCTGAAAAAAAGTCAGATTTTGGATAGGCAAAGAGGGATAAAAGGAGTTATTCCTAACAAGAGAGGAGGAGGTGGAAAGGGCCTGAGAAGTACATGGTACATGTGGTAATAGAGAGTACATCTGCTTCCCATGAATTTTTCCTGAGTTTGTTTTGGCTCCAGTGCAGGGCTGCTGCCTTTGTTCCCTGCTGGGATCTCACCTGGGAACATGTCAGTTTATCCTGCCATGCTGGATGAAAAGAAAACCACAGAGGGGGATCTTAGAGACTTAGGAGTCACACAATACATTATAATTAGTTCTTTAAATAATTTATTATCGTTTAATGAACTAATGCATTTCTATCATACACATATATATTTTTCACCTGAAGTCTGTTGGGAATGAATTCTCTCAGCTTTATTTTATCTGAACTTGTCTTTATTTAAGTTTTATTTTTGAAAGTTTTTTTTATTAGATATAGAATTCTAGGTTACAGCTTTTCCTCTCAGCACTTTGAAGATGACACTCCATTGTCTTTGATTTTGCATTGTTTCTGGTGAGAAATCAGTGTGATGTGTTTAAATATTGCTCCCCTACCTATAATGTATCTCTTTTCTCTAGGGGCTTTAACTATTTTCCCTTTATCATTGGTTTTAAGCAACTTGATTATGATGTGCTTTCATGTTTGTGTGTGTACTTATTTTATTTGTAGTCCATTGAGCTTCTTTGAGCAAAGGATTTGCAGCAATCCAGGAATAATTTATTCAAGAAAAATGGCTGAATTTTTGTTTTTAGCTTGTCCTATTCCAATTCCCTCCTTCTCCAGCTCCATGATAGTCTTGAAAATTCACAGCCCATAAGTCACTGTGAAAATCAGCAGACTGGGAGCCACTTGAGAGGGCAGAATGGGTTTGGAGTGCCTTCAAATACCCATCCCAGAGACTTTTCATTATTTGACTTGTCTGCTTGTTTCCTGGAAGGCCCCACTTGCAGTACTGTCTTTATTTGACCAGACTCAGAGGTCACCTAATGTGAGCATGCTTTTCCTTGGTAGTGTTCATCAAAAACAAGGAGAAGCAAATGTTGAAATTTCAGCTGCCTAAATCAGTGAATAACAGCTGTGGCAAACAATAAGTTAGCTAACCAAAAGGCTTAAAAGGAAAAGCTGGAGACTAATATGTTCACAGGAGACTTTGAAAGTCTCCAGCATATTCCTGATAATCCAAAAGTGACCTTTTAGATCTAAGTCACTTTTAGATTATCAGGAATATGTGTACGCTTGTGTGCATACTCAGAAAGGCCTCTAAGCTCTCACATCTGCCTCTAAGCTCTCTGGCGAATCATGAGTCTCTGCGCAAGTAGGAAGTGAAGGCTAAGGCAGAGTTGTAAACTTCCTGTGTTGAGTATCAAAAACACACCCAAGCACACACACACATACAGTTCCTCAGCAAAGACTGGGAAACTTACTGAGTCCAGACATCTAAGGACATCTCTGTCTAATCTTTAGCTGACTGCTGAGCCAACTGAACAGAGATTTCAGTGGCAATACATAGCAATGAATATAGATGCTACAAAATTAGTTCAAAAAAAGTTGCTAAACCACCATCTATACCACCACTAACAAAAAGTAACAACCCTAAACCATTGGGAAAGGGAATAATATTTCAGGGTTTTCTCATTATACTAGTTAGATATATGGTTTTCACAGAAAATTATGAGACATGCAAAGAAACAAGAAAATATATTCCATATACAGGGGAAAAAAGTAGATCAACAGAAACTATCCCCTAAGAAGGGTAGATTTTGGACTTTTGAGTAAAAGAATTTAAATCAGATATTCTAAACATTAATGTAT
This sequence comes from Nycticebus coucang, assembly GCF_027406575.1. Taxonomy (NCBI): domain Eukaryota; kingdom Metazoa; phylum Chordata; class Mammalia; order Primates; family Lorisidae; genus Nycticebus; species Nycticebus coucang. The sequence goes on along the minus strand of NC_069794.1, from coordinate 96,468,944 downwards.
TCAAGTACCTAAAGGAATAGAAGAGAACAAAGTCTCACTCTCATTAAGTATAGAATAGGAAAAAAAAAGATTTGAAAAAGGCAAATTCAAATTATTAAATCGAAGAGTATAATAATAAAAAGTAAAAATTCACTAGAGGGCTTGGCAGCAAATTTGAGTAAGCAGAAAGTGGAATGAACAAACATGTAGACAGGTCAATTGAGATTATTTAGTCTGAAGAGCAGAAAGAAAAAAGAATGATGATAAATGAATAGAGACTCTGAGATCTATGGGGATACCACCAGGAATACCAAACATGCACATAATGGGAGTCTCAGAAGTTCACAGGGGAAGAAAGCTGATTTTAAGGAATAATGAACTCAAACTTCACAAATTTGAGGGAAAATACTAATCTACATATTCAAAAAGCTCCAAGTAAGATAAATACCTAAAAAATTGATACCTTGCCAAGTTATAATCACACTGTTAAAAGCCATAGTGAGAGAATCTGAAAAGCAGTGAGAGAGAGGTGACTCATCATCTACAAGGGAATTTCAATAAAATCAATAGCTAATTTCTCATTAGAAACCATGAATCCCAGAAGGCAGTGGGATGATACGTTTAAATTGCTGAAAGAAAGACTGTCAACCAAGAATTCTGTATCCAGCCAAATTATCTTTCAAAAATGGAGGTGCAATTAAGACATTCCCAGATAAAGGAAAACCAAGCGAATTTATTGCTATTAATAGCAGTCCTTCCCCATAAAAAATGATACAGGTTTTTCTACAAGATGAAATCCCAAAGACATTAGATGATAACTGAAATTCATATGAGGAAACAAAGATCACCAGGAAAGGTAACAATGTAGATAAATACAAATGTAGTTTCTGTTTGTAACTTTTTTCTAACAAATTTAAAAGCATAATTATATATCAGTGTGGATGGGTATAAAATGTATAAAGTATACTTTGCATGACAACAACATAAATAGTGGTGGAGGGAATAGAGTGATGTAAGAGCAAAGTTTTCATGTGCTATTGAAATTAAGTTGATATAAATCTAATCTGTATTGTTATAAATTAAGGTATTAATTGTGATCTATAGGACAATCACTAAGAAAATAAAAAAAGTAAAAGAAAGAACTAGGAATTACAATGCTACATTATAAAATATCTGTTTAGCAAAAAAAGGCAGCAATGGAGAAATAGAAGAATAAAAAAAGACATAACATATATAGAGAAAAATCAAATGATTACATTTGACCTTATCAGTAAGTATATTAAATATAAATGGATTAAACACTCAAAGTAAAGGCAGACCATTGCCAGGTAAATAAAAAAATCATGATTAAATTATATATAGCACCTATAAGAGACACACTTCAGATTCAAAGATAAATAGATTCAAAGTAAAAGGATAAAAAAGACATACTATACAATAGTAAACAAAAGAGCTGGAGTGGCACTGCTATTATCATACAAAATAGATTTTAGAAGAAAAATTGCTACAGATACAAAAAGCACATTTTGTAATGATAAAAAGAGCAATCTATCAAGAAGATACAAGAATTATAAACACATATGCAACACAACCCCAAAATACATAAAGCAAAACATGACAGAATTGAAGGGAGAATTTGGAAAATCAAACAAGATAGTCAGAGACTTCAACACTTAACTACCCATAATGGATAGACAGAACAACTAAACAGAAGATCAACAAAGACAGATATGATAGTACAGATACTTCACCCTAACAGAGCACACAAAATACACATTCATTTCAAGTGCACATGGAGCATCATCCAAAAGACAGCATATGTCAAGGCATAAAGTAAGTCAATAAATTTAAAAAGGTTGAGATAAGCATGTTCTCTGACCTCCATGGAATGCAATCATAAATCAATAACAAAAAGGCATTTGTTAAATGCACAAACATGTGGAAATTAAACAACATACTGCTAAAGATCCAAAAAACGAAGAAGAAATCACAAAGGAAGTTAAAAATGCTTTGAGATGAATTAAAATGAAGACACAGGCCAAAACTTATGGACTACAACCTGAAGCAATCCTTAGGGGGTAATTTATAGCTATAAAGACTTAAATTACCAAGGGCAGGAATGAAAGAGAGGACATTACCACCAACCTTACAGAAATAAAAAGGAATATACAGGAACATTTTGCATAATTGTTTGTCAACAAATTAGATAACTTAGATAAATTAGACAAATTCATAGACACAATTTACTGAAATGGAGTTAAGAGATAGAAAATATGAACTGATCCGTAACAAAGAGTTATGAACTAATAATTTAAAAATGTCCCACAAAGAAACTTCTAGGCCCACATGGCTTCACCAGTGAATTTTACCATATTTTTAAAGAAGAACATTAATCCTTCACAAATACTTCCAAAGCAAAGAAAAGAAGAGGAAACACTTTTCCACTCATTCTGATACCAAAAGTTGACAGAGACATCCCATGAAAAGGAAACCACAGAACAATATCCTTTATGAGCATAAATGTAAATATCCTCAATAAAGCAGAAGCAAACCAACCCTAGCAGCATATAAAAAGGTGTACATACCATTACTAGGTGAGAGGTATTCTAGAAATGCAATGTTGGTTCAATATATGGAGATCAATCAACATATGTGCCATACTACATATTAACAGAATAAAATTAAAAAAAGGATCAAAGGAATGATTATATCACGTCAACAGATGTAGGAAAAGCATTTGACAAAATCCACTATTACTGGGCGGCGCCTGTGGCTCAAGGAGTGGGGCACCAGCCCCATATACCGGGGGTGGCAGGTTCAAGCTCAGCCCCAGCCAAAACAACAACAAAAACAAACAAACAAAAAACAAAAAAAGCCCCACTATTACTTTGTGATAAAAACAGCCAACAACAACAAAAAGCATAAAAAACACTCAACAAACTGGAAACAGAAGGGAATTTCCTCAAACTGAAAAACAGCATTACAAATCTCATAGTTCACATATTTAGTAGTAAAAGACTGAAAACTTTCCTCTTAAGATTAAGAATAAGATAAGGTTATACACTTCCACTGCTTTATTCAACATTTTCCTGGAAGTTCTAGTCAAAGTAATTAGGCAAGAGAAAGAACTCTGCATCCACATTGGGAGGAAGGAATGAAAATCATCTTCTTTTGTAGATGGCATGACCTCGTATATAGAAAATCCTAAGAAATCTACAAAAAATTATTAGAGTTAATAAAGCAGTTCAGCAAATTTACACAAGTTTGAACTGTGCAGTTCCACTCATACTCAGGTTTTCTTTCACTTTTGCCACCCCTGAGACAGCAGAACCAAACCTGGCCCTTCTTCCTCATCCTACTCAGTGTGAGGACAGCACAGATGAAGACCTTTATGATGAGCCACTTCTACTTAATAAATAGTAAATATTTTATCTTCCTTATGATCTTCTTAAATATTTTCTTTTCTCTAGGTCATTGTAAGAATTCAATATACATGTATAATACATATAACACACAGATTATGTATTAATTATTTATGTTATTGGTAAGGCTTCTGGCCAGCATTAAGTTATTAGTAATTAAATTATAGTCCAAAGGTGCATGTGGGTTTTCCTTTCCTTTCCTTCCCTTTTCTTTCCCCTTCTCCTCCCTTCCTCCCCCTCCCTCTCCACTTCCCTTCCCTTCTCTCTCCTTTCTCCCTACCTTCCTTCCTTTAAGACAGAGTCTCACTCTGCTGCTCTGGGTAGAGTGCTGTGATGTCATAGCTCACAGCAACCTCAAACTCCTGAGCTCAAATGATTTTCTTGCCTCAGCCTCCCAAGTAGCTGGGACAATAGGTGCATGCCACAACAACTGGCTAGTGTTTCTATTTTTAGTAGAGACAGTGTCTCTCTCTGACTCAGGTTGGTGTTGACCTCTGGTGCTCAAGCAATCCGTCTTGTCCTCCCAGAGCCCTAGGATTACAGGTGTGAGCCATTGCTCCTGGCCCCTGTCAATTGATTTTTGATAAGGTGCTAAGACAGTTCAATGGAGAAAGAATAATGTTTTCAACAAATAATAATGGGACAACTGGAAATCAACAAGTGAAAGCATGATGTCTGATCCCTACTTTACATTATATATAAAAAAATAACTAAAATGTGTAACAAAACCCTAAATATGAGAGGTAAAGTGTAATAGTCTCAGGAAAAGTAGATGTAAATAATAGATCTTAGAATAGATAATGATTTCTTAGGTATAATACCCAAAGTATAAGCAAACCTAAAACATCAATAGTTGAACTTAATCAGAATTAAATTAAGTCCTTGAACTTCAAAGGATGCTATCAAGAAAGTGAAAACAAACTCACACAGTGGGAAAAATATTTGCAAGTATTTCCATATCTGATCAAAGTAGAGGCAGAATATATAAAGAACTGTTAAAACTCAACAATCAAAAGACAAATACTTTAAAAATGAACATTACACTTGAATAGACATTATCTAACAAAGTACACAGATAACAAGCACATGAAAAGATGCTGAACATCTTTAGACACTGAGAAAATGCAAATCACACAGGAATAGTTACAATAAGAAAGACATGAACAGGAGTTGATGAGGATGTAGGAGAGTTGGAACTCTCTCACTTGAAGATATTGGCCTGGGAAAAAAAACTTTATGAGGAATTGCAGCAATGCCAAAAATAAATAACTGGGATTTGATGAAGCTAAAAACCCTTGCACAGCTGAGGGTACCACAAAGCAAACAGACAGCCTTCAGAATGGGGAAAGATTTTTGCATGTTATGAGTCTGACAAAGGCCTGATAACTAGAATCTACAGAGAACTCAAACAATAAGACAAGTGAAAACAACCCTCTCTATTAGTGGGCAAGAGATTTGAACATAAACTTCTCCAAGGATGACAGACGAATGGCCAAGAAATACATGAAAAAATGTTCGTCATCTTTAATCATCAGAGAAATGCAAATCAAAACCACTCTAAGATATCACTTAACCCCAACAAGATTAGCCCACATCACAAAGTTCCCAAACACCAGATGCTGGTGTGGATGTGGAGAGAAGGGAACACTTCTACACTGCTGGTGGGATTGGAAACTATACACCCTTTTTAGAGAGAAGTATGGAGAAGCCTCAAAGATCTAAATGTAGACCTTCCATTTGACCCTGCAATCCCATTACTAGGTATCTACCTAGAAGAACAAAAATCATTTTACCACAAAGACTAGAAAGTTTATTGCAGCTCAATTCATAATTGCCAAGTCATGAAAGCAACCTAAGTGCCATCAACCCATGAATGGATCAACAGACTGTGGTATATGTAGACCCTGGAATATTATTCAGCCATTAAAAAAGTACTTGGATATAGTTGAAATACATTCTTCTTAGTAAAGTATAGCAAGAATGGAAAAATAAATATCCAGTGTACTCCATACTAATATGAAATCAATATTACAAACAATTACATGCTCATAAGAATAATAAAACATAATACAGTCCAGTTTGGGGTTGAAGAAAGTGGGAGGGGGGAGGGGGAGGACATTTGATAGAAGGAGGGTGGGCAGGAGGCGGGATCTCACCTAATGTGCACATTGTGAGGGTGTATAACATGCCCCCTGGGTGAGGGGCTCTTTTACAAATGCAACTTTACCCTGAAAGTGAGAACAATGTAACCTAAAAACTGTACCCTCATAGTAATTTGAAAAAAACAAAAAACAGAAAACAACACTCAAAAAAAAAAAAAGAAAGAAAGAAAGTTGGAACTCTAATACATTGCTGGTGGGAATGTAAATGTTTCAGCCACTTCAGACAACAGATTGGGTAGTTCATCGATAATTTAAACATGGAGTTGCTATACAACCCAACAATTTCTCTCGTGTGTGTGTGTGTGTGTGTGTGTATATATATGTATATATATATGTGTACCTAAGAGAATTGAAAATATATGTGCACACAAAAACTTGTACACAAATGTTTATAGCAGTATTATTCATTATAGCCAAAAGTAGAAACAATCCAAACGTCCACAACCTGATAAATAGATAAACAAAATGTTATATATTTATACGTGTGATGGAATATTATGCATCTATGGAAAGGAGTTAAGTACTGATATTATCTTAAGTATATTAGGCTAAGTGAAAAAGTTCAGACACAAAGGGCCACATATTGTATGAGTCCATTTATCTGAAAGGTTTAGAAAAGGCCAATGTGTAGAGGCAGAAAGATTAATGGTTGATAGGAACTGGGGGATAGGGAAATACGAGTGACTGCCAGTGGGGACTTGGTTTCTTTTTGGGATGATAGTGACAACAGTTGCACAGTTATATGAATGTACCAAAAACCCACTGAACTATATACTTTAAAGGATGAACTTTAGTGTATGCGAATTTTTAAACAACCAGTTGAGGGATAGTATACAAAATACCTGATCAGTAATTCTCCAAGCCATATTTTAGATCAAGATCATCTAAAATAAGGAAAGTCTGAAAAATTGTCACAATCAACAGCCTAAGAAAATGTGATTACAAGATGAAATGCTACCCTGGGTTTAAAAAAGAAAAGGATATTAGTGAAAAACTGAGGAAATTTGAGTATTGTACTTCAGTTAATTATAATGTATCATTATCGGCTCATTAATGGTGACAAACCATACTGATATAAGATGTTAATTATGGGAATTTGGGTATAGTGCACAAGAATTCTTTATACTACCATCACAATAATCTACAAGTGTTTTTGAAAAAAATCACTTATAGACTGGGTGTGGTGGCTCACACCAGCAATCCTGGGACGCTGAGATGGATGTGTCACTTGAGCTCAGGAATTCGAGACCAGCTTGAGGAAGAGCGAGACCCCATATCTACTAAAAATAGAAAAACTAGTCAGGAGTCTGTGGGGCACCTGCACTCTCAGCTTCTTGAGAGGCTGAGGCAGGACGATCCCTTGAGCCCAAGTATTTGAGGTTCCTGTGAGCTATGATGCCATGGCACTCTACCCAGGGCTACAGAGTGAGACTCTGTCTCAAAAACAAAAAACAAACAAAAAAATTTACTGATAATAAAAGCAAAAGACAGGGAAAAGTTAGAGACTATTGGATTATTAGACATTCAATTCTAGAGATAAATTTTGAGGCTCCTTCTAACTTGGAAGCCTGTGATGTATTTCTCCGTTTGGTCACTTGAATTCTGGGCTGTAAGTTCTGTCAGTCACCCTCTCAGCCAGACCTTGGTTAATTGTTTGTGGACTCTGGTGTGGCAGAGATGCTGAAGGAACAGCATTCTCATCAGTGAAAACTCCACTCCCAGAACCCACCCCTCAACATAACACCTGTCATCAATTGTCCTTTCTGAACTTACATAACGTGAGGGTGATGCATTCCACCTATGGGAAGCCCTTTGTTACGTGTCAGGGAGAAATCAAGGTGAACCACACATTCAACAGTGAATCACACACACAATTGGTTACATTTATGATCACGAGTGCAACGAAGAACAGGATACTTTGAGAACACATAATAGGATCTGACCTCGAATGGCAGGTGGGGAAGGTGTTGCTTAGACGCGGGAAAAACAGGAGAGCTTCTGGTGAAGGGGAGAGAGGGCATTTCCAGCAGCGGGAATGACATGGAGATGCTCTGTGCCTGAAAGTAGCAAGAATTCGGGAGGAACTGAAGAAAGACCACTGAGGCCCTGAGGTGTGGGGCCAGGTGCTGTGGTGGGCAGTTGGAGGAGGAAGATTGGGTGAGATTAAGCTGGGAACTAGGAGGGCATCCAAAGCTAGCTTTCAAGCCTACGGATGTCTTGGTTAGATGATTTGTATTAAAAAACAATTCTGGCCAGGCATGGCAACTCGTGCCTGTAATCCCAGCAGTTTGGAAGGCCAAGGTAGGAGGATCGCTTGAGGCCAGGAGATTGAGACCAGCCTGAGCAACACAGTGAGACTCATCTCTACAACAAATAATAAAAAAAAAATAGCTGGGATGGTGGCGTGCACCTGTCATCCTAGTTACTCAGGATCCTTTGAGCAGGGAGTTTGGGACTGCAGTTGTTGTAAGGATGGTTGTTTTTTATAGTGAAATTATTAACATAGTTTTTCCAGTGATGACTAAAATTGGTCTCTCTCTGTACCTGCTTTCTTTCTTTTTTTTTTCTTCCTAGTGGGCACCCTGTGGATTTCTGTTTTTACAAACCGCTGCAAAGAGCAGACAGAAGTGATAGGTAAATTCTTCTTTTTAAATTCACCAGCTTTTTGTCTTTTAGAATCTGTTCTATAGCGTCAAGCGTTCTGGAGTCATTCCTGAATAAAACAATAGGGTGTTATCTGAGTGGCTGGCTTCAGACACTGGCAAAAATGATACCTCAGGGGAGAATCAACAACAGAATCAGAAACACCTGTGACATCTCCAACAGCGAGGACAGCTGCTTACTGTTCTACCTAGGAAAAGCGAATGGACCAGTGTCACAGCTCCTGGTGAATTTGACAGCTGTTACCATTTCTCTTCATCTTGCTTACATTCACGTAGCCCTTGTCCTCAGAGAAGGCATTCTTCCTTTCTTTCTCTGAAATGCTGCCATCTTTCCTCTCTCCCTCTTTCCCTCCCTGTCTCCTTCTAAGAAGATAAAATAACTTTATACTTTTATATACTAATCTTAGTCTAGAGAAATTCTTTTCTAGTCCTGCATAGAGCACCTACTGAGCTTGGTACTCTAACAGCAGTGAGCCATGGTCATGCCACTGCCTTGAACCGGAGTGGCAGCGAGATTGTCACAAAACAAAACAAAACAAAAATCCAACAAAACCAAACCGTTCTCTCAGTGTGAGAGAGGATACCCAGGAAGAGTAACGTCTGAGAGGACAAGTCTTCCCACAGGAAGGCCCAAGGACACAGCTACAAAGTCTTTCTCATGGTGACTCAGCTCTTAAGAATCTGTAGAAACTTAACCTCTTGAGATCTGGAAACTAACACTTCTGCTTCTGTAAAAGTCTGAGGCCGCTTCTCCAGCTTGTTTCAAACTGACCAATAAGAAGGGTAACGTAGACAAAGAGCCCTTGATTGGAGATAAAAGGGAAAAGATAGGGCCAGTGAGAAGCACAGCCATTTTGGACTGTAGTCTGCCATGGCTCTGTAGCTGGAATAAAGCCTTTCTTCCATGTCTTAGAGTTTGGGTGCTTCTTTCTCTCCTTCAGGCCTCGTCTTCCTGCAACAGGTGTAGCTTATAGAATGGAATGGGGGGAGCCGCAGTGGAGGGGGAGACCAGTCAGGAGACAAAGGGTGCTGAGAGCTCAGACTGGGTGGTCAGCAAGAAGTCGATTGAATTGAAGAAAAAACTGGGGAGGTGGAATCAGCGAAAAACTCACAGAGGATACAGAGCATCATTTGTAGATACAGATAACATAAACATACAAGTAGTTGTAGAAAAAAAATCAACACATAATACACACATATTTGTTAAAAAACAAAACACAAAACAATCCACCTACCCACCCAAGGTTATATTAAAACCAAGACCCAGGTCTGGAAAACAAAAAAGGCCAGATATAACAATGAGCTATTTGGTATTTTTAAAACCACAATTATTTCTTCAAAATAGCCACTACCATGTTTTTCAAAAAGTTGCCTTGTTTTTTATTAGATTATGTAAGATGTGTCCCATATGATGTGTGTCTTCTGCTCCACTTTGCCAATGGCTGGAGGGCGGTGCTGTGTCTCACACAGAGCCTTGTTTGAAAGGAACACTCTGAGACAGACTTAGTCATCAGGACCCAGGGAGGTGGATTCAGGATGCTGTTGCAGTAAGGGTGCTCAGCAGGCCAGAGGCAGGGGCAGCTGTGATTTCAACTCAGCAGACTCAAGGCCACAGAGTCTACAATACAGGCAGCTGCTGCCTGGCTGGGGGACAAAGGTGTCTGAGCAGAAGCCTTTTGGCTGTCTGAAACACAGCCTTTGCATAGTCCTACGACTGTATTTTACAAGTTCATTCTCTAACACCCAGACACACTTTTATGGCATCTGGAGCATTTCCTGAATGACTTGGTAGTGCACTGTTGACAACACAGCACATTTCCAGATTTAGGTTATAAGAGAAAAACAGCAAGTGGTAAGTTCAGCTGCAGGTCAATGGATACTTACACTACAGTTCCCTCCCTGAGCACGGGACTACTTTATCCTGAGGGGACGGATCCTGTAAAGCATATTCAACAAAGATGCGTCTAGGTGTTTGCTTTTATGGCTGTTAGCCACATTCACACTGGGAGTGTGCTTTTATTACATTGTAAACATTCTTAATATCAGAAAGAAAGTTGGTGGGGGGAGTGTCAGGAATTGGCATGCAGAACCTGTGGGAGAATTGCCAGTGGACGTTCTTATTATTTTCTGAACATTTACAAGCTGCAGGAGGTAGGTGCAGCTTGTAAAGCAAAGGTGGTGAGGGACATTAACCAATGCTTTTAGACTGCTGCATCTTGTGTGCTGAAGTTCTTGGTGATGTTGGGGTAATTTGGAGGGGATGTGATGATGTTTGCTGAGCAACAGCTTTCTGAAAGAATGGGCAGTTCAGATATTATTACTTATGGATCGAAGACTTCCACACCTTTTTAATTACTGTCCCGTTTACCACCTTTTGTACAGTTAGCCAAATTTTACTTTCAAGAAACATGTGTTGAATATGTGAAATCTTAATTTTAAATGGCAGCTGTCAGCAGACCCCAACAAGAACTAAAATTTTTGAGCATTTGTACTGGAGATCCCAGGCACTGCTGACCACCCATAGTCCCTGTTGTCTTTAATAATTACATTTTTGATGACACAATCCCACCCTGTCTGTCCTTTTGGTCTACCCTCCTTCCATGTCTTCTCTAGCTACTGGACCTTGGGATGATCTCTTGAATTCATATCCAGGGATGTCTCCAGCCCAGACTACTCAGTTACTAGGATCTGTGCACATTGATCCACAAAGATATTATGGTCCCTTCAGAATCAAGACACAGGAAACTGAAACCTGGGCTGGCCACCTAAAAAAGGTCCAGGGCAAATTGAGAGCCAACATAACCATGTTGGTGAGATGCAAGCTTAAGTTATGAGGAGGCCAGGAAAAGAACGAAACTCAGGGAGGAGAGAGGTGTGATTAAAGAGAAAAGCAAGAGAGTACCTTCTTGGGATCCTGATAGTTTCTGAGCCAGGCCTATTTCATTTATGTTTAAAATAAATTTATATTTCCTCTAGACAATGAGAATGAGGCTCAGTCTTTACAGCTAAAGAGAAGTTCCTTTTATCAGTGACATCTGTCCCTCTGTCAGGAGGGACAAATCCAATGATGAATCAAGTTTAGCTATGAAATTTGGTTTTAAATCCTAGAAAAGTTTTGAGATTTTAAGATGCTACTTTCTTGTTCAGTCTCAACTATTGTGGGGCAACTGACATCGCTTCCCTTTATCCAAGGCAAAGCTACCTGGATACAGTTTTTTCTTAACCTTGAGTGAGATTTCCTTAAAATACTATAACCATGATGGTTTATTCTTTAACTTTCATAAAACAGAACAGCAACTATGCAAAATCATTTTGTGCCCTCTGTGGTTGGAGTCAAGAAAAAGGGGAGGTTGTGAAATTAAGCCAAGGATGTGACCCTGTGTCTGGTGACGAAGATGGATCCCTGTAGGAGGTGAGTCAGTAACAACACGCCCCTTTGCTGCAGCTCAGGCTGCCTGCAAACTCCCACACTTTTTAGCAAATATTATTTTGAATGTCAGAGTGCACAGAAGTGTTAATTTAACGTAGGGCTAAATTTGACTCTGTGGGAGAATCACCCTAGGATTCCACATGGGCGCTCCCATCAGACCGTGCGATGCAAGACCAATTCCCCACTTGTGCCGGGTGGGTTTCTTCAAATCTCACACAGAAATGAAAGATGCCCAAAAATAAGGCAGTAATTTAGGTTTTATTTTAAATAGGCATTAAAGTCTGGGTAATGCACAATTTTAATTTAGGAGGAGCCTGGGAGAATGGCAGAAGACAGACGGCCCTCTGAGGAAGGGTCTGAAGTAAGGGATGAGGCCTCAGGTGTTTTGGTCCAGTTCTGGAAGGGCCACTTTATTTATTATTATTATTATTTTTATTTTTGTTAGTTTTAGGCTGGGGCTGGGTTTGAATCCGCCACCTCCGGCATATGGGGCTGGAGCCTTACTCCTTTGAGCCACAGGCACCACCCTGGAAGGGCCACTTTATAGTGAACTAAAGGCAACTCTAAATATGTGTCTTCACAAGGTTCTGTAGAACCTCAAGGAGGTTCTGGGTGCTGTGATTCGAGGCAGTAGTTTCTTTCTTTCATGTGCAGACTGAACTTTAATGATTAAAGCATTAAAGCATTATAAACTGACTACAGCATTTAAACACTGACCCAGTTTCTGCAGTGACCTAATCAGGGTGGCTTGGGAGAAGGGGGGCTTGGGGTGTAGCTGGGAAGAAATAGGTCAAAAGGATTTCTCGCAGCTCTTCTCAGGCAGACACAATGGGATCTGGCCTTCGTTATGCAAAGCCCAGTGGTTGTATGAAGCATTTTCCCCCGAAATGCTCCTCTTCACATCTCACTCTTGGTTTAAGTGGTGCTCGGGATGCTGAATCCCTCTCTGGGTTTGAGGAGAATGCACGGCGTATTCATTCAGCAAATATTTATTGAGCACCTACCCTATTTCAGGTCCTGTGTAGATGGCTGAGAATACAGCAGTGAATGAAACAGAGCTTCTGTTCTCAAGGGGTTTTTCTAGTGGAGAAAAGCCTGAGTTCTAATTGACTACATTAGTTATTAGCTTGGTGAGTTATAGGCATTCCCTGGGTTACATATGAGATAGGTTCTGTAGACGTGTTTTTAAGTTAAATTTATAAGTAAGTTGGAGCAGGTACATTACCTGTAACGGCCCCCATTCCTAAGTGTGAATTGTACATGAGTCAGATGTTTGTAATGCAGGGATTGCCCATACTCAATTTTGGGTAAATTGGCCTTTCTGTGCCTCTAGTTTTCATATCTGTAGAATTAGTAGGATGTAAGCACTCCAGTTTGTACAAATAATCAACACATTGAATCCCATAATGGCATAAACGTATTCATGATCGATGTACAAATGACTTAATAAAAAAAAAAATGAGATGACAAAATTGTACCTACCCCTGAAGGTTATCATGAGGTTTAGATTGAGGCCACGCATGGAAAGAGCTTACTATAGTGAATTTTAGTGCTAAAAATTAATATTGACATTCACATGTTGGGCGGTCCTGTAGCTCAGTGGGTAAGGGGGTCGGCCACATAGACTGCTGTGGCTGGTAGGTTCAAGCCCGGCCCTGGTCAACTACAAAACAACAATGACAACCGCAACCAAAAAATAGCTGGGTGTGTGGTGGGCACCTGTAGCCCCAGCTACTTGGGAGGCTGAGGCAAGAGAATGTCTTGAGCCCAAGAGTTTGAGGTTGCTGTGAGCTGTGATGCCATAGCACTCTACCCAGGGCAACAGCTTGAGACTCTTGTCTCAAATAAAAAAAAAAAAAATCACATGTCAAAGCAATGAGCTTTTGTTGTTGTCCAAAGATAGGGAGGAACAATGAAAAAGTTCACGTAGAATTCTGGTTAGTCTTGAGTAAGCCTTAAAAAAAGGGGGGGCTTACACAGATGTGGCTTGTGGGTATGGGATTCAAAACTTGGGAAACGTCAACAGATCCGGAACGCCTCTGTTCAGCACACATTAGCCTATGAAACAGAAGCTTAAGAAGAAATGTATAGAAATTGATTGACCAGTCTTCCCATAGGGCTTTAGCTATCACAGCTATATTTTTATGCCAAGAGAGATCTTGTTGGCATTAGAAGGTAGAATTGAAACTTCAGCATCTTTCAGGGAAGGAAATATCACCTCTGACTTGGTATGTGATTTGCTGGTTGGCCCAGTGGGATTCTGAGACATTGACTCCACACTTTGTGTAGGGTAGAGTGATTTGATAAGTCATTTTTTTCTATGAAATCTTGAGAATTCTGTGACTTCTAATCCTGGTATTAACATAAATTAGGCTGTGTGAGCTGACCCTTACCTCCCAGCTCAGTTTCTTTATTTGTAAACTAAGGCAGCTGACCCTGGGAACCAGTCCTCCATAAACTTGTGCCCACATGGCACTGCAGTATTGTACAAATCCAAGGCTGGGTGTCTCACTTCGAGGCGATCCTTACTCAGACCTGGAGTAGGTGCTGAGGGGCAGTGTGCGTCTGCTGTGTTTGTAGACAGGACTCTCTTTAAATGGAAAGCTATTTGTTCATCCTGGATGCTTGTAGTTTTTATGGTCTGCTCTTCTGAAATTTCCAAATATGGTTCTGGAGAAAATGGGTACATATTCTTTCTTTTTGGAGCAAAGGTTTTTTTGGAACAAGGGTTGTGTTACTGATGAAAATGTTATATTGGGTCTCATGGCAATTCCTTTATTGCTTTCTTGACCCAGTATCATCCAGGGAGTGTCAAAAACCACATGGTGCTTCTGAGACTTACAATTTTTGCATTTAGATCTCTGATGTAGCTGACAGATGTTAAAACACAGACATAGCCAGATAACTCCCCAGTGACAGCACAGATGCAAAAAGTGAAAAGTGCAGTTATTCCAGCTTGGGGAGGGATTACATCGATGCTCAAAATTTTTCCTACTGATAGCTCTTAAAATAGTTATTTTTTGTGGGGGACGGGTGTAGTCTAATATGGCTTAAGTTAGAGGAAACTGAGTCTCTTTTCTTCTGGTTGATTCAATCCCCCATCCTTATCCCTAAGAAAATGTACAAATGCTGGGCTCAGGGGACCATGGGAATATTAGCAGTAACAATGGGCTCAAGACTTTTTTATGGCTAACAAGACTCTGACAGAGCAACCTTTGGCTCTGGAGAGGAAAAAAAAACAAAAAAGATCTGAGATCTGGAGGGAGCTTTTGTTGGTTCGTACCCAGTCATTTAGGGACTAAGAAATGCAAGGCCCAAAGTGACGTACTCTGAGTCACAGACGAGAGTGGCAGAACCAGGATTAGAACTGGGCCTCCTAATTCTCAGCTGAGTCTTCCTGCCTTGCATCCTGCCTCCACCTGCACCCCTGCACAGCCCTGAGGTCTGCTGTTGAGATTGGTGATGGGGACAGTGGCGGCTGTGGTCAGGCCTCCAGCCCTGTCTTGGACATTTCTCACTTTGGGAAAGTGCTTGCCACAAACATGGTTAGATTCTTGCATCCTCAGAAAAAGCGAAGGCCTGTGAGCTGATAAATGAAGAAACGGAGGTTCAGAGAGTGGATGTGACTTGCTCAAGTCTCCATGGATAGTCAGGAGATGAACTAACAAAGATTTAGGGGGCACTTAGAATGCACCAGGCCTGTGGAATCTGTGGGGGGATTTGACCAAGAATAAGACAGATGGAGTTGCTGCCCTGGGAGAACTTACTGCCCAATAACAAGACCGTAAAAAAGCAAACAAGTGTGGAGTTCTCATGGAGAACTTGACCTGGTCTTCCAGAATCAGGAGCAGACTTGCACCTCTGTTCTTTCTGTCAAGATGCTTTGTTTTTTTAAGACTTGCTTAAAAAAGGTGATCTTTCTTCCTTTCCTATTTGGATACTTGGGTTAATTAAAAAACATTTCTTGGCTGAGTACTGTGGCTCACACCTGTAATCCTAGCACTCTGGGAGCCTGAGGTGAGTGGATAGTTTCAGGTCAGGAGTTCAAGACCAGCCTGAGCAAGAGCAAGACCCCATCTCTACTGAAAACAGAAACATTCACCAGGTGTCATGGCGGGTGCCTGCAGTCCCAGCTACTCAGGAGGCTGAGGCAGGAGGATCGCATGAGCCCAGGAGTTTGAGGTTGCTGTAAGCTGTGACACCACAGCGCTCTAGACTGGGCAACAGAGTGAGGCTCTGTCTCAACCCCTCCCCCCCCAAATAACAAATAAACAAAACGTTTATTCTTCATATAAGGTTGTTCTGGTGTTTTTCAGACCCTCTTATTGACTACATTGAAGAATCTGTTTACATTTACCTCTAAGCAGCTGATGTAGGGGTGTGTCAGTTGTTGGGGGCTCATAAGGCAACTGTGACCCAGGACGCCTGTGAGGAGAACCTGCTGTCTCCATGGCTTCCAGTTGTCTCCAGAAAGAAATCTAAATGCCCACTCATGAATCTGAGGCATCTTCCTATCACCTTCGTCAGGTGGCTGTGAGGTGTCCTGGTAAGCCGCTCTGTTCCTGACACACAGATCTCTTTCCTTATGGTATTTTTTTTTCTTTTTTTTTTTTTTGAGACAGAAGCTCACCTTGTCGCACTTGGTACAGTGCTATGGCATCACAGCTCACAGTAACCTCAAATTCCTAGGCTTAGGAGATTCTCCTGCCTCAGCTTCCTGAGTAGCTGGGACTACAGGCACCTGCTACAATGTCCTGATATTTTTTTGTTGCAGTTTTGGCCAGGGCTGGGTATGAACCTGCCACCCTTGGGATATGGGGCCAGTGCCCTGCTCACTGAGCCGTAGGCATCACCCTTTTCTCATGGTATATCTTAAACTTTGGAACATTTCTAGATGAAGCTTTTCTTGCTGAAAGGGAGCGTACATGTCTTTCTCTGATCCGTGTCCCTCTACACCTCGTGCTCAAAGCCCACCCTTTCCCCAGCACCTCTGTCCACGCTCCATGCAGCTCCCACCACCGGCTGCACCACCTTTAGCTGGTTTTGTGTATGGCTACGGATTTAGGACAATTTGTGTTCCTCCTGTCTCTTTTCATCACACGCATTCCTTCTTCTCTGGATTACGAGTGTCCTCAAATGGAGGTTGAGGCTCCTATTTCCTGTAGGGATTAGATTATCCAGAGCACAGTTGGCTGATGGCTGGGCCTTTTGAACTCAGCTGTTCAAAGGCAGATGGAGAGCTGGGGAGGAGGGACCTGAGCTACAAGCCAGAGGTCCACAGCAGTTGATGGAGGCAGATTCTGGCCTGTGACATGGATTTGCTGTGTGACTTTAGCCTGGGTTTCAGTTTCCTTGTCTGTCACTGTGTGTGAGGGCACAGTGCCTCCTCACTTCGGGTCCCTGTGGTGCCGTGTTGGGAAGCTGCTCTGGGTGAAGAATGTATCGTCATGTTCTGCTCTCAGCACCCTGCTCAGTGTGTGGAGCCTGGGAAGTGTCCTACAGGCTTTTTTTGAGCTGAGTCTGAATCCTGAACCCCTAGGTTCAGCCCTTGTCCTCACCAGAGGGAAGGACAGTGCTGGGAAACCCAAGGGACACAGTTAATGTGGCTGTGGAGACCACCAGACAGGGGCCTCTGGGTAAGGAAACACCATCCTGAAAAAGTTTGAACATTTCTTATATATACATATATAAGTGTTTACACACACAGGATGTCAAAAAATGCATACACATTTTAAGAAAGCAAAAACTGTATTAAATTTGTAATACTCAAGTCAGGTTTGACTTGTGCAATTGCGAGAGGTGCTCAACGTGACTTGTGTTCATCTTTTGGTATTGGTGAATACTGAGTATTTCAACTACATGTATACATATACGCACACGTACATACAGTATATATTTATGAAATAGTTGATATTCACAGACAAATGTGTGTATGTCTGTGTACACACATCTATATATGTGTATATAAAAACATTGATATCCACATATAGCCTAGGAAAACCAAGACTTGGTAGAATTTTATTTTACTTATTATACCCTAAAATCACTTGTAATTTTAACTACATATGGGCAGTGGCCAGAATACTTTCTCCAGTGCTCAGGGCCTCTGAAGCCCTGAAGTCACTGATGTGGGAACCCTTCCTATAACCCAGAGTGCCAGGGGCTTGCTTGCCATTTTTTCTGGTCTGTTGCTGTTTTCTTCTTGTTTTCCATATTGGTGAAGATAAATAAATGCCTTCGCTCAAGCTCTGGTGTCCATCGCACTGGGGCAGAATGTAGCTCTTCCCATTGTGTATACCTGGGAAAGAGTGAGGCCAGAAGCCTAGAGAAAGGAAGGCTTGTCCTCCCCACACCCCATATGAATGAAGTCCTGGAGTGAGGCCAGACAGGGTGTCTGCAAGTCAGGGGTCTTTGTGCACGGCCGAGTAAACCGGCACTGCCTTTTACGGGCATTTAAAAGGCCAAAGGCAGTGATGCACTCTGTACATATACCTCAATGAACTGAAGGCAGAGTCTTGAGGAGATATTTGTACCCCTCTTAGCAACATTATTCACAAACGCCAAGAATTGGAAGCAACCCAGACAATCCTCGATGGAAGAATGGATAAACAAAATGTGGTGCGTACGTTACGGTGGAGGAAGGAAAGGCTGACACCTGCTGCAGCACTGATGAACCTCGAGGCTGTTAGGCTACGTGAAAAGCCAGACAGAGAAAAGACAAACACTGTCCTGTTTCCACTTACCTGAGATACCCAGTGTAGTCAAAGTGAGGGCAACAGAAAACAGAATGGTGATGTCCAGGGCAAGGCGGAGGAGGGTCTGGGGAGTGACTGCTTAAGGAGCACAGTGAGTGTGGAGCGTCAGCTCCGCAAGGTAAAGAGAGTTCTGGAGATTGGTTGCATAAAGGTGTGAATGTGCTTAGCATAGTGAACTGTACGTTTAAAAATGGTTAAGATGGTAAATTTATGTTATATACGTTTTGCCATAACTAGAGACAAATAAACAAATCCTAACACCCAGGTGCACACAGACCAATTAAGTCAGAATCTCTGTGGGTGAATTGGAGGCATCTACATTTTTTCAATTTCCTCAGATTGAGCTGAGGTAGAGAATCCCTGGATCAGAGACAGGTGATTCAATCTTGAGATGGCTTCTGTGATCCAGGGGGTGAAATGAAAAGAATGGAGCCATAGGAAGTAAAAAAATCGGGTGATCTGAAGGGAGAAATGTTCAGAGATAGAACAGATATGGGGAAGAAGAAAAAGAACGGATGAAGAGGTTCCCAAGGCCCGAGACTGAATGGTGGGTTTGTGGCAACACTGAATGTTTCAGAGGAGGAGTTTGGAGATGTCTTTGGGAGAGAGGGTTTATTTGACTTGAAGAAATTTCTTAGAGGCAGCTAGAAATTTTGATAAATCAAAATTTATCATCTATTTTCCCTTAGAAGCCTAAGTTTTATGATAGAAATGAACTAATTTTATAAAATATTTGATCATGTATTTATTTATTTTTAAATATTTAATTGATGAATAAGATCGAAGATATTCCCAGTGTACAATGTGAAGATTTTATGTATGTATACTTTGTGTAATGATTACCACAATCAAATTAATTAGCACATCCATCACCTCCCAACCTGTACCTTAGATCTCCAGAACTTATTGATCCTGTAACTGAAACTTTGTACCTGTTGTCCCAGCTACTCGGGAGGCTGAGGCAAGAGGGTGGCTCAAGCCCTGGAGTTTGAGGTTGCTGTGAGCTGTGATGCCATGGCACTCTACTGAGGGCAACAGAGACTCTGTCTCAAAAAATAAAAGCCTCCAAAACAGGAAGTTTGTGCCCTTTGACTGTTGCCCCTGGCCACCCCCCACTCCACTCTCCATTTCTATGGTTCTGACCTTCTCGGTGTCCACATATGAGCTCGTCCCATATGTGTCTCTCTGGGCCTGGCTGATTTCACTTTCTATCATGTCCAGGTTCTTCATGTTGTGGCAGATGACGGAGCTCCTTCTTTCTGTGGCTGAATGATAATTCCTTGCAGATATACACACACCACATTTTCTTCCCCCACTCCTGTGTTGACTGCCACTCACATTCAGCCCACAGCTTGGCCATTGTGAATAGTGCTGTAGTGACAGAGAGTGTGGGTATCTCGGTGCATTACTGATTTCAAAGGCCAAATCAAGAAAAACGGCTCAGTGGGTATTTTATCTTCAGGAGCCCAGGAAATAGTTCCAGACTAGTTCCAGAGCCCCTTTTGGCAGCACTGTGGAGTTGGGGGCCTCTCTCCTGCTATCTCCTTCCCCCTTGTGAGCTTTTCCAGGCCTTTTCTCTCTCTGGGGACCCCGTTTAAGTCAGGTTGCCCCTTCCTAGAAAGCCCAAAGTAAACAAGTTCCCAAGGAGGTGATAGAAACTCCCCACACTATTTCTTTCTAACAGCATTCATGTTTTTTTTTTTTTTTTGTAGAGACAGAGTCTCACTTTATTGCCCTCGGTAGAGTGCCGTGGTGTCACATGGCTCACAGCAACCTCTAGCTCTTGAACTTATGTGATTCTCTTGCCTCAGCCTCCCGAGCAGCTGGGACTACAGGCGCCCTCCACAACGCCCGGCTATTTTTTGGTTGCAGTTTGGCCGAGGCTGGGTTTGAACCCACCACCCTCGGTACATGGGGCCAGCGCCCTACTCACTGAGCCACAGGCACCGCCCAGCATTCACGTTTTTAAGACAAATGAATCAAGAGATGAGTCTTTAATATAGAAGAATAAAACTCAAACGTTGATATTTCAGGAAGGCGGAATTTTGGATAAGATTGCTGTTCTTAGGTCTCTGGAAAGCACCTCTGTTCAGACCTGGGTGGGGACTTCACTGATTCCCATGGACCCAAAAAGGCAAATGGGCACTGGTGGGAGGTGATTGAGTCACCTGTGAGGTCCACCCATCTAGATGATGGAAAAGAAAATCAGTGTGGCATTAAACACATCACCTTCCTGCCTGTATCACTGAATCCTGTCTTCTGAGCGGAGCAGAGTTATGCCCCCTACCTTATCCTATAGTATCCAGCTAACAAGGATTTAAGCAAAGTCTCAGAAACGTGGACTTTCAGGTGCCTTTGTCACAGTGCCCCAAACTGCACGCTATGACTTTAAGCCGTTGCCATATTTATTTTGGACCATTTTAGCGGGAGAGCCCCGGCTACTCCTAGAAACTGGGTAACAAGAAAAGAGTCAGGAAAAACTCCTGCAAAATCACGTAGCGTAGTTGAGCTTTTATCATCTCCCAGTTCAGCATCTGGCGCACCTAGGTACTGAATAGACAGTTGTCGAATGAACGGGGGACAGTAGAAATAGCTTCTATGACTGTAGTTTGCTGTGCTGGGTGTAGGTAGTGTGTTGGAGGCAAACCCGGGAGGTCTTGATTTTAGCTGCAGTTTCATCACTCACTAGTGTGTGACAGTGGCCCAGACACTTTGACTGCTCCGGAGCTGACTTCCCACTTGTAAAATGTGAAGCTGTCCTTCCTTGGCACGCTCGTGTTTGCCTTAGACGAGATGAGGGGCATGAAAACAGTTGAAAACTCCGGATTGCTCTGCAAATACAGAGCACAGTCATTTTGAAAGCTCCCGGCTTTGTAGAGGGTTGTGTGAATTAATTTGTCTGGATCAAGACATTTATCTTGTTAGATAAAAACTGAAAGTAAAATTTATACGTTTAAGATGTGAAAACAAACTCAGCAACTCGAGTAACACTAATTTCAAAAAGTAGTATATTAATTTCAGGTAGGGAATTTTAAAAAATAATAAAACCAAGATGTGAAAAATGTTCAACACCGATGCCTCTGACCCACTCCTGAGCTCCAACATTGATACAATTCTCCTTAAGAAATTTTTATCAGGGTTAAAATCCATAGGTATTTTTGAGTAAATAGAAGGTCCCGCCATATGTCATAGAAGGTTAGGCAGCAGGGGCCAGGGACAGGTTTCTACTGATGTTTTTAGCTCAGATAGTTGTTTATTTGGCCAGTGGCTGCTAGTATTCCCCGGGGACCTGTGCGTGTGTGTCTAAGCACCTCTGTTTTTGTGTGTGTGAATTAACCAGGGCAACTTTCATTAGCTTGGCAAAGGCTGTATACACTTATTTTCACCTTTTTAAAAATTATTATTTCAACCTTACTGGGTACAAAATCATCAGGAACCGTGTATATATTTTGCATCTCAAATCGTAGTCTTAAGTAAGCTTTCAACAGCCATTGAACGTAAGTTTAATATCAGCTGGATGAATAAAGTATTAGTTACTATATTCTTTTCCAAATAAACATAACTGTCTTACAACACAGAAAACTGAACTGACCTCTTATTTAACTGTGCTAAAATGAATTACGACTAAATATTTTGTAGTGGTTTATGAAGTTCAGCTTCTCTATGGTGTATTAAAGGATTTGTTTAAATATTGACTATGGTTTGGTGAAAATGACAAAGCATCTCACACTTCTTGATTATATTCTTTCCCTTTCTAAATACAGCTAAAGCTTCATCCATCATAATGAAAGTTAGAAAGACAAGTGGCCACTTCTTTTTTTTTTTTTAAACGAGTCTGTCCTTGTATAGTAATTTTATTTATTATATTTTGTGACTACTATAATCTGGGCAAAGGTAATGATAAAACTTAGACACATTTCAAGAAAGAATGAGTAAACATACTCATGACAATATTTATATACTATATTCATCTGCTGCTTATGTACATAAAAAACTAAATAGGAAAATCTTACTCATCTTGGTAGAAAAACAGGGTAGAGGATATAACTTGAAGACTTGGTGATATTTTGTCTGTGTGCAGTTTGTCAAAAGGCAATTTATCTAAAGCTGGAAAAGGATATGGTTTGGCTGACTAAACTGTGGAGTGATATGAGTGATATGTAACGATAAAAATGCTTAGGGGAATTTTTGGGGCGCTCAAGTCAAATGTACAGTGGTGTGTGGGTGTCAAAAGCAGAATTTTTTCTCTTGCCTCCGTTTTTTTTTGCACAGTTTTCAAGACTGTGAAAATTGCTGACATTTTATACCACCCGCTGGACCGTTAAATCACAATTTACATGGTCACTTGTAAACACGCCTGGTGGTGGAGTGTGAAGTTGTTTATGCACACGTGGAAGGCTTCTCCGTCGGATACCTCTCCTCTTTTAAAATGCACTGGATACTTTTGTCTTGGAACCCATGGCTCTCTAATCTGAGAGCAATTTGGGTGAGAGTCTGGAACTGATTTATTTTCATAGGTGCTCCCTGAGGGGAGGTTTGAAGGATAATTCAAAAAAGCAAGTCTCCCATTCTTCAAGACAAGTTCTCTTTCTAGCCAGCCTGCTACAATGCTTGAAACTCCAACATGAAGGAATCTCCTCCTTCCCACCAGTGGGATTGGAAGCCTCTAGTCTATTTTAGGGTGGCAAGTTATTTCCATTCACTTTCAGCCTCCTTTTCGGTAAAGTGGGGCAACTGACACTTAGGAAAGAGGGTTTTTGTGGAGACCAAGTGAGGTGACTGTCAGCCGATGTTTGATGTGTGCTCAACGCTGGTAGCTGTTGCAGCCTCTCCTTTTGTTAAGAGGAGGAGGAACAGGTCATTGGCCCAGTGGGGAATGATTTCCCTCCCCAACTATACCCTGAAGGGTGACACAGTCGGTGTTAGAAGGGACGGCTTTGTCCTTCATTTCTTACAGGGCTCAGAAAGTGAAACCCAGAATGAGATGCAGAAAGGGATGGGGAGGTTACACGCCCCCGTGTTTCATGGGCAGTGAGCTGTAGATTTTCTAAGCACGAACTCATCTGCTCACTTGTTTCCTTAACATGCGGGTAAAGCGGGCAGGGTTGCTATTTCTCACCACAGCTCAGTGTTACCACGCACGGGGAGCAGAACCCACGTCTCCGAGGCTGAGCACGAGATCTTTCTGTTCTGTGACATTCTCAGAGTCACGGGTCTCCTTGAAAGGTTTGTGTTCAGACTCTGTATCCTGTTTACTCAATTCCGCCCTTAGCATCTTACAAATGGCAGGGATGAGAAATGTTTAGACTTGCCATCTCAGAGGCTGCTTGCAGCCGGGGAGGGTTAGGCCTACAGCACAAGAATCAGGTGAGACTTCCTTTCTTGGTCATTATGGAGGCTTCTTTCCAGGCCAGCAAGAACCACTGCCCAGGAAGGGCAGGCTCCAGTGCCGAAGCTTCCTGACACGGCTCTGCACTGCATGTCGGGCCCAGGGACTGCACTGAAAGGAATGAAAAGGATTTGCCAGTTATGTTGAGAAACACTAGAAAAATGGGATGCCTTTTTCCTATTTCCCTCTTCCCTCCCTCCTTTTTTTCATTTTATTGATACAAAATAATCCCAGAAGATCAGAGAAGGGTTCTAGAGATGTTCAACCTTTGAGTTATGGTTTTAACTGCAAAGCCCTGGGGGGCATTCGATTTCCTAATGTTTTCAGGGTAGCTGCAAACTTTAATTTTAGGTAGAAAGGGTTAACTCAGGGCAATGTAATTCCCAAATCAGCAGTGGCAAATTATCTAACCCTGTGGGGAAAATCCAATAATGTTAAAGGCAACTCTCTGGGAAAGTAAAAATAATGCACAGGTCTTTGGTCAGAAATAAGGATTTGGAACATTTCCTGATGTATAGAGAATTCTTTAGTAGTCGAATTTGGATTCGTGTCTGTCATTGCAAATCCACATGGAGTGTTTATGGTTTATTTATTCATTTAGCTCTACATTTTCTTTTTTAAATTTTTTGACCAGGGCTGGGTTTGAACCCTCCACTTCCGGCATATGGGGCCGGCGCCCTATCCTTTGAGCCACTGGCGCTGCCCTACATTTTTCTATAAAGAAGAATTAAGGTGCTTTAGGTAAGAACACAAATACACTAAGATCAAAACAGATGAACTTAAGATAAAAACTGAAAGAAGAAAGGAAGGACGGACAGGAGGGTAGCAGGGAGACCTTCCGGCCTGAGTGGGCAAATGTGAGTTCCTCGGGGAGACGGCGCTGGGGAGCTGCCCAGCTCTAGCTCTCCCATGTGGTAGGAGGGTGCCTTTGCCGTTCACACACGCATTTGTTTAGCATTAATTTCAGTGAAATTCAGTGATCTTTCTTGTTTGACCATGGCTCTATGCTGAACACTAGAAATACAGCAGTGAACACAATGCAGAAATTCTTCTCTTCACGAACTATATAGTTTTCTTAAGAAGACATGTGGACAAATTACTACCCAAGATGTTCAGAGGAGTATGGGGGCATCAGAAAGGTGCACTGAACCCAGACTGGTAGTTAGAGAAGTTTCTATTACCCAGCAAAATAGTTTTAATAATCCCTTTCCAGTAACATAAATCCATTGTTACAGGATTTCAAGATTACTGTTCTAAAGGAGAATCTAAATTATTGGCACGTAACTTTAAAATTAATTACACCA
Organism: Nycticebus coucang; assembly: GCF_027406575.1. Taxonomy (NCBI): domain Eukaryota; kingdom Metazoa; phylum Chordata; class Mammalia; order Primates; family Lorisidae; genus Nycticebus; species Nycticebus coucang. The sequence goes on along the minus strand of NC_069794.1, from coordinate 96,443,840 downwards.
AAGTCAGCAAGCACATTCTAAGTGCTAAGCACTCGACTGGATCTTATTTGATCATTTATGGATAGAAATAGGATCTATATTATTAGATATTTTCCTTAGTATTTTATTTCCATCCTGGTTCTGGGTTCTTGTTCTGTCTCTTCAGATACCTTTAATATGAGAGGTTGGCTTAGTCATAAAAACTCCACATTTTGAGAGGCGGAGCAAGATGGCAGCCGAGTAACAGCTTCCTTGCATCTGGGCACCGTGAGTCTGGGGAGATAGGACTCCAGGCGTCTCTGGCTGGTGGGAACTGCCTACCATCACTCCTATGAGGATACAGGGAGTCAGCGAGAGACTTCTGGACCCCAAGAGGAGGACTAAATCCGTGGAAAACCGGCAAGTGGTCGCGTGTGTTCAATCCGTCTAAACCCGCCCACAACTGTAAGTTCAGTAGCAGCGAGACTGCAAACCAGAAAGGCCTTACCTGTGAACTGTTTTGATGTCCTTGGACTTGGCACTGAGTTGAACTGCCTTGGGGAAGGCCTGAGTGGGAGTGCGAGAACTTTGGCCGTTGTCTAGGGCCCCAGTCTGAGCCGCTGGGCCAGACGGAGCTAATAGTGTTTGGCGGTGGGTCACACGGATCCATTGTCAGCGATCTGCCCCGGCAAGCTCCGCCCTCAGGGTCGCAGAGCTAGAAACGGGTGGGAGCTGGTAACCCAGCAACCAAGTAGCCTAAGGGTGGGGTCTGAGCCGCCTTGCAGCCCTAACCCTCAGGGGCAGAGTGAGACCGGTTTTGGCACACTGAGTAAGTGGATAGCCACTTCAGCAGCGATTCCAGCAAGAAAGCTGGGAAAGCTTCTGCTCAACAAGTTTACAAGTTCGAAGTGCCTTTTAAGTAGGCTGAAGAGAGATTCAGGGTGTCCACCTGCTGGGGTTTGAGTAATCAGCAGCCTCCAGTCGTATCTGAACTGTGACTAACATCTCATACCCCAGAAGACCACGTGTTGCCCAGACAATATTCAATAACATATACAAACTGCTTTGTTTTTGGTTGTGTATTTTTTTCCTTCTTTTTTTGCTTGGTTGTTTTTTTTGTTTGTTTATTTTGACGTTGCTGATATTCTTTTGTTTTTTTAATTTCAATCTTTTCCACACAGATCCCTTTTTCTTTCTCAATTTTCCTAGTTTCCCATTGCTGCTTTTTTTAATAACTTCAACTTCATTTTTGCTAGTGTTTCTACCGATATAATTTGGTTTTTCACCCAATTTTATCCCTGTAAAGTTTTCTGTTTGCTTCTTTTGGTTTGATTTATAGCATTTTTGTCTTTCCTCTCTACTTGGTGGAGGTGGGGTACTGTGTCTGATCAGGTTAGCAAAGAGCTGCTGACCTCAAGGGAACCACGCAACTGGGCACCCCCAGAAGGTGGGGTTTTTTAAGGTTGTGTCAAAGTACCCTACTGTACACCTATATTGCCCTGTCTCCCTCTTTCTGTGCCTCTCTTCTTTTTGTCAATATTCCTTATACCCACCCCCTCTCCTTTCTCTATCTTTCTTTTTTTCTTATCACTCGGTCCTCCTTTCTTTCATCCCCTTTTTTTTTGCTCTTCAACCTTCTCACCCTTCTGGTCCTGTAACCTTTAGTCCACAGGCACAAGAACTTAAAGAGCAAGAGGAAGTGAAAGGAAAATTAGGGCAAGCAAACAGATAAAAGAAATCACTCATGAGGAAGAATCAGCAGAAAACTCCAGGCAACATGAAGAACCAGTCTAGAACAACCCCACCAAGAGACCATGAGGTAGCTACTGCAGATGATTCCACCAGTATAGAAATGTTAGGAATGACAGAAAGGGAATTTAGAATACACATGTTGAAAACAATGAAAGAAATGATGGAAACAATGAAGGAAATTGCTAATAAAGTGGAAAATAACCAAAAGGAAATCCAAAAACAGAATCAAATAAGAGATGAACGATATGAAGAATATAAAAAGGATATAGCAGACCTGAAGGAACTGAAACAGTCAATTAGGGAACTTAAAGATGCAATGGAAAGTATCAGCAACAGGTTAGACCATGCAGAAGAAAGAATTTCAGAGGTAGAAGACAAAGTTCTTGAGATAACTCAGACAGTAAAAGAGGCAGAAAAGAAGAGAGAGAAAGCAGAACGTTCACTGTCAGAATTATGGGACTTTATGAAGCGTTCCAACATACGAGTTATAGGAATTCCAGAAGGGGAAGAAGAATGCCCCAGAGGAATGGAAGCCATACTAGAGAATATTATAAAAGAAAATTTCCCAAACATCACCAAAGATTCTGACACACTGCTTTCAGAGGGATATCGGACCCCGGGTCGCCTCAACTCTAACCGAGCTTCTCCAAGACACATTGTGATGAACCTGTCCAAAGTCAAGACAAAAGAAAAGATTCTGCAAGCTGCCAGGAGTAAGCGCCAGTTGACCTACAGGGGCAAATCCATCAGAGTTACCACAGACTTCTCTAATGAAACTTTCCAAGCAAGAAGACAATGGTCATCTACCTTTAATCTACTTAAACAGAACAATTTTCAGCCCAGAATTCTGTACCCTGCTAAGCTAAGCTTCAAAATTGACGGAGAAATCAAATCATTTACGGATATACAAACATTGAGGAAATTCGCCACAACAAGACCAGCTCTACAGGAAATACTTCAACCTGTTCTGCACACTGACCACCACAATGGATCAGCAGCAAAGTAAGAACTCAGAAATGAAAGGACAGAGCCTAACCTCCACACTGATGCAAAAGATAAAACTAAGCAATGGACTCTCACCAAATAAGACGAATAGAATACTACCACACTTATCCATTATCTCAATAAATGTTAATGGCTTGAATTCCCCACTGAAGAGACATAGATTGGCTGACTGGATTAAAAAACACAAGCCATCCATTTGCTGTCTGCAAGAAACACACCTGGCTTCAAAAGACAAATTAAAGCTCCGAGTCAAGGGTTGGAAGACAATTTTTCAGGCAAATGGAATTCAAAAGAAAAGAGGAGTTGCAATCTTATTTTCAGATACATGTGGATTTAAAGCAACTAAAGTCAAAAAAGACAAAGATGGTCACTTTATATTGGTCAAGGGAAAAATACAACAAGAAGACATTTCAATTCTAAATATTTATGCACCCAATTTAAATGCTCCCAGATTCTTGAAGCAGACCTTACTCAGTCTGAGCAATATGATATCTGATAATACCATCATAACAGGGGACTTTAACACACCTCTTACAGAGCTGGACAGATCCTCTAAACAGAAATTAAACAAAGATGTAAGAGATTTAAATGAGACCCTAGACCAACTATGCTTGATAGACGTATATAGAACACTCCACCCCAAAGATAAAGAATATACATTCTTCTCATCACCCCATGGAACATTCTCCAAAATTGATCATATCCTGGGACACAAAACAAATATCAACAGAATCAAAAGAATTGAAATTTTACCTTGTATCTTTTCAGACCATAAGGCACTAAAGATGGAACTCAACTCTAACAAAAATGCTCAACCCCACCCAAAGGCATGGAAATTAAACAATCTTCTGTTGAATAACAGATGGGTGAAGGAAGAAATAAAACAGGAAATCATTAACTTCCTTGAGCATAACAACAATGAAGACACAAGCTACCAAAACCTGTGGGATACTGCAAAAGCAGTTTTGAGAGGAAAATTCATCACTTTAGATGCCTACATTCGAAAAACAGAAAGAGAGCACATCAACAATCTCACAAGAGATCTTATGGAATTGGAAAAAGAAGAACAATCTAAGCCTAAACCCAGTAGAAGAAAAGAAATATCCAAAATCAAATCAGAGATCAATGAAATTGAAAACAAAAGAATCATTCAGAAAATTAATGAAACAAGGAGTTGGTTTTTTGAAAAAATAAATAAAATAGATAAACCATTGGCCAGACTAACTAGAAATAGAAAAGTAAAATCTCTAATAACCTCAATCAGAAACGATAAAGGGGAAATAACAACTGATCCCACAGAGATACAAGAGATCATCTCTGAATACTACCAGAAACTCTATGCCCAGAAATTTGACAATGTGAAGGAAATGGATCAATATTTGGAATCACACCCTCTCCCTAGACTTAGCCAGGAAGAAATAGACCTCCTGAACAGACCAATTTCAAGCACTGAGATCAAAGAAACAATAAAAAAGCTTCCAACTAAAAAATGCCCTGGTCCAGATGGCTTCACTCCAGAATTCTATCAAACCTTCAAGGAAGAGCTTATTCCTGTACTGCAGAAATTATTCCAAAAAATTGAGGAAGAAGGAATCTTCCCCAACACATTCTATGAAGCAAACATCACCCTGATACCAAAACCAGGAAAAGACCCAAGCAAAAAGGAGAATTTCAGACCAATCTCACTCATGAATATAGATGGAAAAATTCTCAACAAAATCCTAGCCAATAGATTACAGCTTATCATCAAAAAAGTCATTCATCATGATCAAGTAGGCTTCATCCCAGGGATGCAAGGCTGGTTTAACATACGCAAGTCCATAAACGTTATCCACCATATTAACAGAGGCAAAAATAAAGATCACATGATCCTCTCAATAGATGCAGAAAAAGCATTTGATAAAATCCAGCATCCTTTTCTAATTAGAACACTGAAGAGTATAGGCATAGGTGGCACATTTCTAAAACTGATTGAAGCTATCTATGACAAACCCACAGCCAATATTTTACTGAATGGAGTAAAACTGAAAGCTTTTCCTCTTAGAACTGGAACCAGACAAGGTTGTCCTCTGTCACCTTTACTATTCAACATAGTGCTGGAAGTTCTAGCCAATACAATTAGGCAAGACAAGGAAATAAAGGGAATCCAAATGGGAGCAGAGGAGGTCAAACTCTCCCTCTTTGCTGACGACATGATCTTATACTTAGAGAACCCCAAAGAGTCAACCACAAGACTCCTAGAAGTCATCAGAAAATACAGTAATGTTTCAGGATATAAAATCAATGTCCACAAGTCAGTAGCCTTTGTATACACCAATAACAGTCAAGATGAGAAGCTAATTAAAGACACAACTCCCTTCACCATAGTTTCAAAGAAAATGAAATACCTAGGAATATACCTAACGAAGGAGGTGAAGGACCTCTATAAAGAAAACTATGAAATCCTCAGAAAGGAAATAGCAGAGGATATTAACAAATGGAAGAACATACCATGCTCATGGATGGGAAGAATCAACATTGTTAAAATGTCTATATTTCCCAAAGCAATCTACCTATTCAATGCCATTCCTATCAAAGTACCTACATCGTACTTTCAAGATTTGGAAAAAATGATTCTGCGTTTTGTATGGAACCGGAAAAAACCCCGTATAGCTAAGGCAGTTCTTAGTAACAAAAATAAAGCTGGGGGCATCAGCATACCAGATTTTAGTCTGTACCACAAAGCCATAGTGCTCAAGACAGCATGGTACTGGCACAAAAACAGAGACATAGACACTTGGAATCGAATTGAACACCAAGAAATGAAACTAACATCTTACAACCACCTAATCTTTGATAAACCAAACAAGAACTTACCTTGGGGGAAAGACTCCCTATTCAATAAATGGTGTTGGGAGAACTGGATGTCTACATGTAAAAGACTGAAACTGGACCCACACCTTTCCCCACTCACAAAAATTGATTCAAGATGGATAAAGGACTTAAATTTAAGGCATGAAACAATAAAAATCCTCAAAGAAAGCATAGGAAAAACACTGGAAGATATTGGCCTGGGGGAAGACTTCATGAAGAAGACTGCCATGACAATGGCAACAACAACAAAAATAAACAAATGGGACTTCATTAAACTGAAAAGCTTCTGTACAGCTAAGGAGACAATAACCAAAGCAAAGAGACAACCTACACAATGGGAAAGGATATTTGCATATTTTCAATCAGACAAAAGCTTGATAACCAGGATCTATAGAGAACTCAAATTAATCCACATGAAAAAAGCCAACAATCCCTTATATCAATGGGCAAGAGACATGAATAGAACTTTCTCTAAAGACGACAGACGAATGGCTAACAAACACATGAAAAAATGTTCATCATCTCTATACATTAGAGAAATGCAAATCAAAACAACCCTGAGATATCATCTAACCCCAGTGAGAATGGCCCACATCACAAAATCTCAAAACTGCAGATGCTGGCGTGGATGTGGAGAGAAGGGAACACTTTTACACTGCTGGTGGGACTGCAAACTAGTACAACCTTTCTGGAAGGAAGTATGGAGAAACCTCAAAGCACTCAACCTAGACCTCCCATTCGATCCTGCAATCCCATTACTGGGCATCTACCCAGAAGGAAAAAAATCCTTTTATCATAAGGACACTTGTACTAGACTGTTTATTGCAGCTCAATTTACCATTGCCAAAATGTGGAAACAGCCTAAATGCCCACCAACCCAGGAATGGATTAACAAGCTGTGGTATATGTATACCATGGAATACTATTCAGCCATTAAAAAAAATGGAGACTTTACATCCTTCGTATTAACCTGGATGGAAGTGGAAGACATTATTCTTAGTAAAGCATCACAAAAATGGAGAAGCATGAATCCTATGTTCTCAATCTTGATATGAGGACAATTAATGACAATTAAGGTTATGGGGGGGGAAGCAGAAAGAGGGATGGAGGGAGGAGGGTGGGGCCTTAGTGTGTGTCACATTTTATGGGGGCAAGACATGATTGCAAGAGGGACTTTACCTAACAATTGCAATCAGTGTAACTGGCTTATTGTACCCTCAATGAATCCCCAACAATAAAAAAAAAAAAAAAAAAAAAAACTCCACATTTTACCCCTGTCTTCAATGATAAAATAGGATCAAATAATAAAATTGTTAATACTCCCATGGTTCTTTGGGGAACTAACTCAATTTTTCAATAAAATTTGAAATGTAAAGTGGGATGACCACAACACTGAAGCTTTGTTTTGAAAAATATTACTATATGATAGCTGTAAAGTATTTCTGCTGAACCATTGAAAGAGTTCTGGATTTTATCGAATAGAGATTTTATCTAAGTTGGAGGTAGGGATAGGGTAGTAGAGAGGGTGAGCTAAGGTCAAGTTCTGGCTGTGCGCCTAATTACCACACAAAGCTGGATAGGCTACAAAAGAGCTTGTGTTTCAACTTCTCCATCTGTATCATGGGGATAGTAATATCTATCTTACAGAGTTGTTATGGGATCTATCTGAACGCACCTACAGTGCTCAGCCCAGGACCTGGCACGCAGCAGAGGCTCATACATGGGAGCTGTTCGTAATATTCAGGGAGAAAACAAAGGATTTTGATAGTTGAGGAAAAGTATCTTTATTTATCATAATATTTGAATGAAAATTTATAGAAAGACAAGCCTTTTAAGAGGAAATAGGACCAACAAGGACCTTTGTCCACAATTTTTTAATCTGAAGAGTTCATGGAGTCAGTAGGAATGGAGAAAAAGGATTGTGTAGCTAACACCTCTCCAATTCCTGTCATTTTCATCATGGTGGAGGAGTCCGAGAAGCCCTGGGTTCTGCAGAGAGGCGAGTTTTGGAAGAGGTGGGACTAACAAAGGGGTTGATGGAGACTAAGAGCAGAGACTCCAGGGCCAGCCTGAACTGCATCTGTGAAGTCTGGTGGCCGGGTGACCCTGGGCAAGTTGCCTAACCTCTCTATCCTACAGTTTCCCCATCAGTAAAAAGAGGATGAGGAAGGCACCTGCCCCATTGGGTTCTCGTGAAGATTAAATGAAGTAATCAAAGCTAAGTGCCCAGAACAGTGATGGCCCAGGGCTCAAGTAAAATTAGCTATTCTTTATTTTACTAGCGTGTATACTTCTGGAAAGCAGGAATTTGTCACCTATTTTCTTGTCGCCGAATGAATATTTGCTCAACAGGAAAAAAATACATGAAATCTCTCTAAGTGAAATAAGGGGTTTTTAAAAGATGAACTAAAATGTTGCAAATTATTGACCCGGGTGACAGGTGCGTGGGAGTCTATTAGACTGTTCTCTGCTTTTGTGTATGATTGGGAAATTTTATAATAAACACTTACAAAAAGGCAAAAATATTAGATTTCTACAATCATTGGAAATAGCCAGGCATAAATTTTTTTTGTTTGTTTCTCGTTTTGTTACAGCTTAGAAAGGTAAAAGAACGTTTTATATGACTGAACCCTCCCATATACTAGAGAGCAGTAAAACTGTGGTCCCCCAAAGTCATTTGTTTCTCTCCTAGGGACTCTAAGAGCAAGCATGAATTTCAAAATAAATGCACACAAAGTGGGCCAGCCTGTAGTTTCCTCCTGATTGTCATTCTGTCATCACGCACCTGCAGGCATCTTGGAAAGGAATGTGTCCACCTCCATCAGCAACTCCACACCCTGTCAGAGGCCCCCTTCAGGCCAAACCATGATCCCTGCATCCATTTCTTTGCAGGTCCCTGAACTCTGAGTCAGTCGTCCCTCAGTTCTGCCTGTCTGTCTTCCTTGGAACTTCTCTTCCTGACCTTGGCTTCTGCTCTTGACTCTTGCTTTCTGTCTTGCTCCATTCAAGTGTGAGAACTGGTACAGCTCCAGAGGAAGCCACTTGCGTGAGCTGCTCTTAAACCTGCAACAGCTCTGACTTTGGGCTTTGCTGGATGGGGGCACTGTCCAGGCCCCAAGTTGCTGGTCCCTAGGGGGCTTTGCTGGAGGGGGTGCTGTCCTGGCCCCAGGTTGCTGGTCAGTAGAGGGCTTTGCTGGATGGGGTGCCGTCCAGCCTCCCAGGTCACTTTGCTGGAGGGGGCACTCTCCAGGCCCCAGGTTGCTGATCATGAGAGGGCTTTGCTGGATAGGGGCGCTGTCCAGGCCACAGGTTGCTGGCCACTACTTCCCTCTGGGATGCACGGTCTGATAAGCAGCTTCAGGAAACCCATGTCAATACTGCTCAGTGAGGCTCTGTGGAAAGAGGCCTCCACGGTCCTGGCTATTGCACTTTTGGGATAGGAAGTATGGAGACTCTGGACAGCATTTGTGTTAACATGGGCATCTTAAAGTGTCCTATGGCCGATGCTTGTTATTCATAGTAGTTATGCTCTGTAAGTCGCACGAACACAGACCAGGGAGTCCTGAACACTTTGCTCCTAGGTAAACACAGGTTAGGTTCCTGCCAGCATTTCATCCACATTTCCTCCACTGATCAATACATAACCTTGTTTTATGTGTGTTTCTATCTAAAGACACCTAAGTAAATCCATATCGTTGATTCAACATCTAACTCATGCCTGGGTGAAGCTTAACACACACATTTTTCTCTGTCAGGCAGATCTCGGCCTTCTTGCACTTAGGGACATTAGTCACCACTTTGGTAGTAGGCTCAGGGGGCATTTTAAACAGTGAAATCAGCAACAAAAAGTTCAAAAATGCAAAAAAATGTTGCACAGCAAAAAGGACACTTGTTTATATTGTGGTAGTTAAAACAAGAAGGCCGTGTGTTGCCTTATCTGACCTCCGCTGGGAATGTGTACACGGGGTGGCTCCAGTTTTTTGCTGCTTTACACATGTCTGCAAATGACCACAAAAGTACTGCCTTGATGTTGGGATTACAAATCACAGGGTCTGCAGGAGAATGCAGACCCCGTGAATCGTAAGGATTGCCTACCTTTCCATTAAGCGTGCATGGTATGTTATTACGTTTAATAAAATAAAACACGCAATTTTCTACATGCATGTTTCAAACTACTGCATATCCTACTGTAAAACCATGGCTCTTCATTCCACCCCTTCGATCTAGGAGATCTGAGATGGTAAAACTAGATTTTAGAATGAGCTGCAACAATTTGAAATATATCATCTCTTAAGCGTTAAACCTTCAAGCTATAGATGTTTATCTATTTCTATATATTAATACTTTATGTGTACAAGGGTTGTCAGGAAAGTATCCAGTCACATATGTCTATTTTTTTATTATATGGCTGGATACTTTCTGGACAGCCCTCCCATGTTATATCATATTTTATCATATATATAAAGTGTATAGTCTTAAAGTTTCCTTTATTGCAGTGGAAAAAGTGCATTGGAAAAGTGCAGTGGAAAAACTGAGACCATTTTCAGAGATAATCTGAAATATCATGTTTAGAGATTATATTAAAATCTAAACACCATAAATCCGACTAAAAAATGTTTATTTCCTCCTTCACTTTGGTAAAGAATTATGAATAGGAAGTTAACTGATGACTCCACACTGAACCTCAGAGTCAAAGCATTCTGTAATAGACATACTCTTATCTGACAATGTGAATGTTACTTTCTTTGCATTATTATTATTATTATTGCTTAATATTTTGATGCAGCAATCGTCTGATTGCTTTTCCAAATGTATTTATCTTCATTCGTTCTTTACAAGGTTTTGGTTTCTAGTCCTAATCTTAAACATGGTTATTGTTATCAAATTTTAAGCCTTTTTAATTTTGTGAAGGCAAAAAGTGGAAGCCTAATAAAAACATGTGTATGTAAAAAAAAAAATAAAAAAATTAAAAAAAGAAAAGAATTATGAATAGGAGCTATCTATTGCTATTATCCCACCATAAAAATCATTTCCAAATTTATGTTCCTAATCCATTTAAAGGGCAAAAATCTTTGACATTTAAAATATTATAAATTGCAAATATTGCCTTATCTTTAAGTGAAAAATGAACTATTCCAAGGGCAGGGATTATATTATAGAACACGTTAGGAGGTTTCTCTGAGACGTGAACAATAACTTCGTCTTTTTGGATGGGCGAAACCGAAGAGAGGGAAGTGGAGGTTTCCCAGTAGGGAAGTGCCCTTCACCCTCTGCAGCCCGCATTTGCCCAGATGTGTTCCTGTTTCTCTGGTCTCGGGAGTTGGCCCTTTGTAAGTCCCTGTTATGCTCTGTCACTATCACTCCGGGTGACTGGATGCTTCCAGTGTCCATTGATCATGACAAGAGCACCTCAGGATCGACTAGTGCTTGATGCACTGACAGAAAAAAGCTATTCGGGAAGAGGAACTAGAAATTATAAAACCCTCTCTCACCAGGGATCCAGCGACTTCCTGAATATGTTGGCAAGGCAAATAAAGCATTAATTATTCGTCTGGACACTGAAATATAAACACACATATTGCTAATGACATTTAAAATATTATAAATATTGCCTTAGCTTTAAGTGAAAAATTAACTATTCCAAGGGCAGTGATCATATTATAGAACACAGTGTTAGGAGTTTAGGAGGCGAAACCGGAGCTACTTGTGATCAGAACAGGAGCCTCGATAGTTGGCCTTTACTCCACACAACTGTTATGAAAAGTTGTATTCAGTTAAAATAAGAATGGAGTCATGTGAGAGAAGATGAATGTGTGTGTTTATGTCTCAGTTTTTAACTAAAAAGTAAAAAGAAAATTAAAAACATTCAAATAGAAACAGTCCTAATATAATAAGGATATAAAGAAATTTTTAACAGCTTTACAGTGTATTCGTGTTTTAACCTGTTATTACAAGAGAGTCAAAAAGTTAAAAAATTAAAAAGTTTATCAAGTAAAAATGTTCCATTAAGCTGAGGTTAATTTACTAATGAAGGAAAACATTTTAAAAATCACCTGTGGCATATTATAGGGGTATTTGCGAAACTTGGTAAATGTAGAATGTAAATGTTTTGGCACAGTAACTGAGATAACGCCGGAAAGGATATGTTAACCACTGTGATAAAAATGTGTCAAATGGTTTATGAAGTGAGTGTATGATGCCCCATAATCATATCATTGTATACAGTTATGATTTAATAAAAAAATTAAAAAAAAAATTAATTTAGTGTGGCCTAACTGTTGAGTGTTTGCAGTGGTGTGCAGCGATGTTGTACCCACCACTCACTCCCTGACCCACCAGAGCAACTCCGAGTCCTGCAAGCTCCACTCATGGGAAGTGCCCTCCACAGATGTGCCATTAAAAACATCTTTTATGGGATATCTCTGCTATACCTTTTCTATGTTGAGATCTATTTAGATACACAAATACTTAACATCGTGTTAAAACGGAGTACAGTAACGTGCTATACGGTCTGGCTGCCTAGGCGGGACGGCTGCACCATGCAGCCTTGGTGCAGCTGTGGACGCCTCTGCCGTGGACACCTATGGGCACCTTTGCTGCCGTGTGGGAGTGCACCACCTGAGGTCTGCGCAACGGTGACATCTAATGACGCACTTCCAGGGTGATGTCACAGTTACCCAGCAACACCTCATTGAAGCCCAAACATACAATGGATAGGCTGCTTTCCACGTGCATATCTTTTGCCTGTTGACTTTACCCTGGCATGAACATGTGTTCCAAGAAGTATGTTTTAAGGGATACAATTGGGAGCTCTCTCACTGAAGTGTGGCCTTCTGTGTGCACATGGATTTACCAGGGAAGAATGAGGAAGCGATTTGTGGAACCTTGACCTCAAGGTGTGTAGATGGCTGGGGCAAGGCGGGGAAGCATGGAAACAAGTGTAAGATTGGATTTGAGAGTCTAGTTTGCTCCCAGCAGAGTTGTTTGGCATGTTGTAGACATTCATCAGAGCACACAGTTTCCTAGTTGGGTGCTAGGCATATAACTGCCGGAACCTGGACCATTAGCCCTGAATGACACATCTTCTCTCAGCCCCCACTGTGTGGTCAGGCTCACTACTCACAGATTCCACTGAAAATAGTCTTAATTTTGCATACTTAAACATTCTTTCCAAGCAAGTGTTTCCTTTTAACATTCCCTCAGCAGATTGACTTTTTGAGTTTCATGTTGCTTCCAACTCTGTCAGTTGTCAGAGGCCTCAAGTTAACTCCGACATCCTCTTGCTGTTTTCCCCTACGGAGCCTTGATGGTGTTGCCCTCCCTCGGGTTCAGTCTGTTTGTGCTTATTGGAAGGCCGGGGAAACCAGCGTTTCCACCACTCGGTCCCATTTGCGGTGGTCCAGGAAATGCTTGTGATGAGCACAGGGGTCTCCACAGCTGCCTTTGTCTCTTTGACTGCATACAGCTGTTATGAAAGGTTGTATTCAGTTAAAATAAGAAAGGAGTCGTGTGAGAGAAGAGGTGGGCAATCGAATATTATCAGAGCTTTGAGGAAGGAAGGCCACAGGGTGGAAACCATTGCAGATTAAGTAACTGAGCTTCACAGAAGCAAAGGAAACAGCAGCAAACTGTTACAGAAAATTCCTTCCACCTTCCCTCTGCCCTCTCTGTCCTGCTGCTGTTGGTGGCATGTGGACAGAGAGACGCTGCCCTCCACGCAGGCACACCCAGGCCTGCTCTGACTTCTGACTTGGCTCCTCCAGGTAGGTAACAGGTTCTGGGCCATTTTCGTGATTTCTCAGGTGAATGCTCATCCCTGTTGCCCAGTTGCAGGCCTTCCCTATCATCCTGGAGGACAGGACCTGCAGAGGACTCCCCCGACCACCCACGATGAGGCAGCACCCACCTCCCACCTTCCCTCTCTGCACACTGAGCCATTACATCATCTCATTTAATTCCTCTCCCTCATATTATAGTCTCTCATGGATTCATTAGTCGACTTGTTTATCATCTGTAAGTCTTTGAGGGAGACCTCTGTCTTGTTTAGTGCGAGCTCCAGAGCCTAGAACTGCTCCTGGCATGGAGCGGCCCTGGGAAATACTTGTCTACCAACTGACTATGGAGTGGTGGGGACCACGTGCTGAGTGTGCACAGCACCCAGAAAAATGGCTGGTCTGTAGCCCGTGTTCAGAGTGACCCTCCTGCTCCCTTGCTCACAGTAAAAAGCATCCTCAGGGGTAATGGGATCATTGTATTGTTGATTCAACTTTTAACTGGCTACTCAGCTCTATTTCTGACTTAGATTTGGCCTTTGGGACAGGCCGAGAACTTGCGGTGAAAGCAAATATGCCAGGCTGCCGGAGGCTGGGGTTGTGGGTTGAGCCTTGGTTTCAGCTGTGACTCACTGTGTGAGCTGTGGGCAACTCATTTAACCTCTGTGATTCGGCGTCTTCATCCACCAAATGGAGGGGATGGTTACATGATGCCGAAGATCACTTGTGGTTCTTACATTTTACTGTGTCTCCTCTCTCCTTTTCTTTAAATATGAGCACATACCACTCTCATCATAAAGTGTCCAAACCCTTCAAGAAACGCTGCTGCTATCACCCACAGTGCTGTGCTGCTGTGAATGGGCTTCAGTCTCCTTTGCCTTTCAGCCACGTGTCAGAACACACGCTGCTTTGCCAGCTCACTGAGGTCTCTGCACTGGAAGGAGAGTTAATGATCCTCCTTTATATTTACGTATTATTTTTCATCTGAGGCTATCAAGAGTTATTTGTAACCTGTCATTCAATACTATTGTTGTTAAAGAAATGAAAAGATAACTTGCTGAAATTGTAGAAATCATCTGTACGGTAGATTCTGTTGACACTACACAGTGGAAGTCCAGAGTCACAAAAACAGTTATTTTTTGTCAAGAACACTCATCGGGGTGGCGCCTGTGGCTCAAAGGAGTAGGGCACTGGCCTCATATGCCAGAGGTGGAAGGTTCAAACCCAGCCCCGGCCAAAAACTGCAAACAAACAAACAAACAAACAAAAAACAAACACACACACACACATCAGAATCCCATTAGAAGAACTTTCTTATCACACGACCTAAGATATCACTTGCTAAATTGCCTGAGTGCCATACTGACTGAACCTATAAGCATCCTCCCTCAGGCTTTTTTTTTTTTTTTGCAGTCTTTGGCTGGGGCTGGGTTTGAACCCACCACCTCCAAGATATGGGACTGGTGCCCTACCTCTTTGAGCCACAGGTACCACCCTCTCCCTCAGGCTTTTATCTGCTCTTTAACCACCTGCCAGCGTACACCTCCCTCCTTAGTTTGTGAACATGCTTTTGCTTTAAAAAGGGCATTGCCACCTAAAATCCCAACCAGGGCTCCCTTGTTAATCTTTGGCTTGGTGAGTTCATGGCAGGTTTTACTGTGTCCTCTCCACTGTGACCCGCTAGACATTGGTGTCCGTCATACACATTTTCTCTTTGCTTGGGATGTTGTTCCCAACCTCGTCTGACTGGCAAACTCACACTCATTTCTGAAGATGTGGCTGAAACATCTCATTCTCTTTGAAGCCTTTCTAACCCACTGTCCCTGTGCTGATAACAACTAGCTTCTCTTATTTATGCTCACATTATGCTGGAATTTACCAAAATCAGAGTACATGTTCCATATTCCATTATATTTTTTGCATATCAATTATCACTGATAATTTACTGTGGATATTGATTTCATCTTTTTAATTTTTATTTTCTTAGGTGTAGCCTAGTGCTCTCAATATATATTGAATAAATGAATAAATGAAAATACAGTGATTCAATTTCTGATTCCAACATCTAAGTTCTAAAAGAGTTTTGAGCTGTGCATATGAAATGCTCTTTGAAATGGTTTTCCGGGAAGTAATGGGATTGGAAGGTGGGTTTAGAAGGTTCCATGTATCATAAGGCAGTGTCTGTAGTTAAACATAACATGACACAGGTTGCATTTTATTTTAAATCAACTTTTACAATTAAGTTGTATTGATTAGATTAACTGACCAGCAAGTTTTATACAGAACTGGTATTATGATGCCTGGTTTCTTCCCCATCATAATGAATGTGAAATTTTACTAATGAAGTGAAATTTGTGCAACTTTCCCTGGATTAATTGAATTAGCAAAACTTCAAATAAATAAAGAATAATATGGTTCTCATTGCTTTAAACTAATTTATATTTTTTAATTGAAAAATGATTTATTATCATCATTGAAGATAATAAAGAATAAAATCACCAATAAATCTGTCATCCTAAGCAACAGATATTTTTGAGTTAAATATAATGTTCACATGCATATATATGTTAATACAGTTGTAATCTTGGTATGTTTTTCATTATTCTATAGGGTCTTTTTTGTTTGTTTTTGAGACAGGGTTTTGCTCTGTTGCCCCAGTGGACTGCAGTGGCATCATCACAGCTCACAGCAACCCCAAACGCCTGGGCTCAAGTGATCAGCTCCTGAGGGGCTGGGAGTACAGATACCCACTACCATGCCCAGATAATTTTCTACTTTTTGTGGAGAAAGAATCTCACTCTTGCCTAGGCTGGTCTCGAATTCCTGGCTGCAAGCAATCCTCCTTCTCTGGCCTCCCAAGGTGCTGGGATTACAGGAGTGAGCTGCAGCTCCTGGCTTCTGTAGGCTTTTGATATGTAGTCATTTAAAATGCATTGTAGTGGGCAACTCCTGTGGCTAAGGAGTAGGGCACTGGCCCCATATGCCAGAGGTGGCAGGTTCAAACCCAACCCCAGCCAAAAGTAAATAAAATAAAATAAAATAACATGCATTGTAGCAATAAGTTTCAAATGATGTTTTACAGAATGCTATTTTCTTCAGTTTTTTTTTTTTGCAGTTTTTGGCTGGGGCTGGTTTTGAACCCCTCCAGCATATGGGGCCAGTGCCCTACCCCTTTAAGCCACAGGAGCCACCCACAGATTTTAATTGATATTACATGGGGAGAATAATATATCTCTGAGGTCAAATAAGTTTAGAAAATTGTAAAAGTAAACAAATTCGTTTACAGTAGGGTTTCCCAAAACTTATATTATAATATGCTTTTAATAAAGATGAGGCTATGACACATTTTCTCCAAATTATTTTTTGCATTAAACCTTTTTTTTTTAAACACAGTGAAAAACTATTCCACCATCAAGTATTTTTCTACATACTTTAGGAGTCAGGGATGGGTAGAATTCTGCAGTGTTGTTATAACCTCATGTGGTAACCCATTCTTCTCCTGCTGGACAAGGGTGTTCACTCAGAGGTAGGTTGAAGCCTGAGATGACCTGGCCACTGCTCGCTGTGCGGTCAGCTGGCTGCCACCACCTCCCCCGCTCACTATGCTCTGCTCACCCTGTTTTCCTTCGGTTTCTGGAGATCGCCAAGCTCTGCCATGCAGCCAGGGCTTTTACACATGCTACTTTTTGCCTCTTATAGAGAACAGTACGCATATCACATTGTCTCTCACTGAATCTCCCGACTTGACTACCCCTTTTCATGAGACATGATTAGTAATGCAGAGAAGTAAAGCCCTCTTGGTTTCAGGTTTAACCAGCCCTGTGCTGCCTGGTGCTTCCTGCCTTTCCAGCACAGCCGGTCACGTTTGGCCTCGGGGGATGTCAGCTTACACAAAACTGAAAGAGAAAGGCCACACCAGGGGCCACAGTGCCGGGGATCAGTGAGGACCCCAGTGACTTTCAGCCCAGTTTTTCTGGTCTCTTGGTGGGTATGATGGGTCGAGGGTCAGCCAGCGTTCTTCTTTCAGGGTCTCTGTTTCTGGTTGCTACACATCTTGAGGATTTTGCTCAGTGTAACAAGGAAGTGGCAGTTTGCTTGCCGTCTTCCCCTCTGAACGCCTTTGGTGTTCTGGAGGAAGTGAGGATGACTGTTGACCTAGTTAGAGCAGACTCCCTAGAGCACCAGCTAAGGCCTGCGGCACACACATCCTCTTCAGCATTTTTACATCTAGGCATTAATTTTATCAGTAAATAGAATTAAAGTATAGAAGGACTATTTATCAAAAATGTAAGTCACTCCCAACCCTAGAATGGGGTTTGGATCCAACCCATTGATTTTACACATGAGAAATGGCAGATCCAGGCCTGAGGCCCCTGCCCAACTCCAGGAGGAGCCACTCACATGGACTGTGGTATGAATGGGGCCCCCTGAAGTTGTGCGGTGCAGTAGCCCCATTCAGAGACACTCAGAGACTTGCCCACATCACTTTGCAGGCTTGGACCACTACTCTTCTAGGTTTGATGATAGAATCAAGAATTAAAATTTTAGACAGGCTTGAGAGATGATACTGATAAAAATGTAAAGCTAAAAGTGTGAACTCAATTTAGGTTTGAAATAATTGACTCAATCCAGGTTGGACAAAAACTGACTCGAGGAGTTAGTTGGACACAAACACTGTGTTAGGCACCCTGATGTCTGTGGCTGTGAAATGGTCTATTGCAATCCTAAGCCAAAGTAATAAAAATACAGCATCCCAGATCCCTGTATTGGTAAGAATACAACTGAAATATTGCATTCAGTTCTAGGATTCTTATTTTTTAAATGGACACCAACAAATCTTTTATCCCTGGGGTCATGTGCATGACCTTGAGTAGCAGCTCAATGAGTGGGTTATTCACTTACCTTGTTGCCGAGCTGACCATGTTGCATGGAAAGCAGCTGGCACATAGTAGGTGCTCAAAAATGTTAGTTTCTATTCTCTTTGCACAAGGAGAGCAGTCAGGTTGCTATAGGACCTTGCAAACACACTGACTAAAGGACCAGTGGAGGAAATGGGAATTACTCTGAGTCTCTGAGTCTTCTGACACGGAGAGCCTGATTTTCTGCTGTTCCTGTGTCTGTTGTGATTCCCTACGGACGTATATTGTTGGATATTATTCAGAATTGAATAATAGAATTAGAAGTGTAGAAATGTCAGTGAGTCCTTTCTTCCTTCCTAAATTCCTTTCTTTCTTTCTTCCCCATCCTTCAGGGTCCTAGAAATATACTAGACTCCAGGAATTCAAAAATCAGTAATTTATGATTGCTCCTAACAGACTCACTGTTAAGGGAAGCAGATAAACAAAACATTGTGACATAATCTGGTAGCTACAGCAGTAGAGGCATGTGGACTGCATAAATACAGCAATTCAGTTCAAAATGTACTGGCTGTTGGGGCGGCGCCTGTGGCTCAGTGAGTAGGGCGCCGGCCCCATATGCCGAGGGTGGCGGGTTCAAACCCAGCCCCAGCCAAACTGCAACAAAAAAATAGCCGGGCGTTGTGGCAGGCGCCTGTAGTCCCAGCTGCTCGGGAGGCTGAGGCAAGAGAATCACGTAAGCTCAGAAGTTGGAGGTTGCTGTGAGCCGTGTGACGCCACGGCACTCTACTGAGGGCAGTAAAGTGAGACTCTGTCTCTACAAAAAAAAAAAAAAAAAAATGTTATTCAAAATGTACTGGCTGTGAGACCTTCTATGTACTGAGTGCTGTGGTACACTCTGGGAATACTGTTGCATACAGGATAGACACTTATCTTGGGACATAGATATTAACCAAATAATTACACATGTGTTAGTGTTCCACAGACTACCATGAGAGTGGAAGAAGAGGAAAGCCTTCCCTGAAGAAGTGATGTGTGAGTAGAGGCTGAGTACAGTGCAGAAGTTGGCCAGGCATGAAGAGAGGGGAAGAGGATCTGGGCAAATGTCACTGATGGTCTGAGCGTCATCTGGGTTTCCCTGAAATCTAAATGCTCTTTTGCAAAGGTCGTGAGCAAGGTTCCCTTAAAGTTACTCTGTTATTTGCTAGAAAGAGAAATGACAGAGTGAACACGTACAGTTAGTCAACTTGGAAAGTCACATGCAACTTACAGGCAGACTAGAAGATGTTTTGTGAATTAAAGGATTGAAGAATTTTGAGGGGAATGGAAGAGGGAAAAATGATTTAGGTAGAGGCTGGACAAAAGATAAAGATGTTGTGCAGAACAGATAGGGAAAGAAGTGGCAAGTAAAAAGCAGTTAGGACCCAGTGGGGCTCTGACCCTGTTTGGGCCAGGAGAGGAGGTCCTACAGGGAGTGATATTGAGGTGAGATCTGAACGATGAATAGACAAGAACTAAATTGCAAGGGGGGACCCAAGGGAGCAACCCAGGCAGGCTCCTAGATAACGATAGAGGAGCCGGGCATGGTGGTTCACTCTTGTAATTCCAGCACTTGGGAGGCTGAGGCAGGTGCACTGCCTGAGCTCACCTGTTCGAGACCAACCTGAGCAAGAGTGAGACCCTGTGTCTAAAAATAGCAGAGGGTTGTGGTGGATGCCTGTAGTCCCAGCTACTTCAGAGGCTGAGGCAAGAGGATTGCTTGAGCCCAAGAGTTTGAAGTTGCTGTGAGCTATGAGGCCACAGCACTCTACCCACAGTGACAAAGTGAGACTCCGTCTCAAAACAAACAAAAAAAGATAATGATGGGGTGATTTAAAAGCTAGAAGGTAAGATCAATAAGACTTTAGTATTTATTCAAAAAATGTTATATTCCATACGTCCCTCAAGGGAAACACAATGGTGAATGAGAGATCACAACATTCAAAGGACTCATGATTTGGTGGAGGGAGACAGATCACAAACAAGTCCACCAACAGATCACTTGTTGACAGTACCAGAGGGGATTGACCAGGATGTCTTCCAGTTTCTAGATCAGACAGCTGTGTGGATGCTAGTGTTATTCATAAGGAGGGGTGATGCTGTTGGAGGGCCAGATCTTTCCATCAGAGCACTGGTTCAGTTTGGGACATGTTATTTGAAATATCTTTGAGATGACCAAGTGGATTCTAAGTAGTCATTTGTACGAGCTCTGGCAATTAATTCGTGAACTTGCCACTGTGTGTTGGCAGCATTGTACAGTCAGCTCAGTAAGGTTTCATAGCCTTGGTAAATCGGTGTCTCACTGATGTGTTTCTGTTGATGTGCAATGGTGTCTTGCTGAGTAATGTTCGTTATTGTGTGTTTTTGTGTGACATCATGAGAATGTCAGAGTTTGAATTACAGCAACAAACAAATCTTTGTAAATTTCTTGTTAAACTTGGCAAGAGTGGAAGTGAAATCAGGGCCATGTTAGTAGAAGTTTATAGGGATAACGTCATGAAGGCAATGGCAGTATGCAAATGGATTAAATGTGTTTTCTGGGGGAGAGAAAGCGTCACTGATGAAGCAAGGTCAGGGCAGCTAGGAAGAAGCAGAAATGAAGAAAACATTGCAAAAATTTGTCAAATTGTGGGTCAAAATCATCGGCTGACTGTGATAAGCATAGCAGACCAAGTAAATATCAATAGAAAAAAAGAAAGAAAATCTTTTTTTTTTAATCTGGATCCAATCTGCTCCCAAATTGGCTTGTCTCCCATTCTGGAGTGTCACCCAGCCTCGTTGAGACCCATGCTGACTCTGGAGCCGGCTGGGTGGCGCTGCCCATCCCTGGATCCTTTGCAGCTGGGTGGCCAGAAAAAAAGAAAATCTTAACTGAAAATCCTGACCAACAACTCATGGCTCTGGTATCATGACAATGCACCAGCATCCAAGGCACTATCTGTGAGATAGTTTTAGCTAGTAAACAAGTAACTGTATTGGAACACCATCCCTACTCACCTGATTTGGCCCCAGATGATTTTTTTCTATACCTGAAGATAAACACGCCTTGAAAGAAGGGAAGTCTATGAAACTTTACTGAGCTGATGACATTCAGGACATTGAGGGTAATGTGATGACAGCTTTGATGGCCATTCCAGAAAAAGAGTTCCAAAATCGCTTTGAAGGGTGGGCTAGGCACTGGCATCATTGCATAGCTTCCCATGGGGAGTATTTGGAAAGTGATATTCAGCAATGAAGTGTGTAGCACTTTCTCTAGGATGAGTTTATGAACTTAATTGTCATAACTCTTATTGTGGGTTTGAGTTTCAGAGGTGTCTGGGCCTGAAATATGCATCTGAATGCTGGTAATACCTTGGTGGTAATTAAATCCACGGGAGGGGTAAAGCCACCCTTACAACCACACTAGTCATGAACTGTACAACTCAGGGGGAGCCATTTGCAAAGACTATGGTCTGAATGGTGTCTTTGGGAAGTATGCAGAGTGGTGAGCCTGGCTGTGGGCAAGGTGACCTAGGGAAGGAATGAAGGAGTGAGAAGAAAAGTGAGCTT
Source organism: Nycticebus coucang (assembly GCF_027406575.1). Lineage (NCBI taxonomy): Eukaryota > Metazoa > Chordata > Mammalia > Primates > Lorisidae > Nycticebus > Nycticebus coucang. The sequence goes on along the minus strand of NC_069794.1, from coordinate 96,422,056 downwards.
TTAGGGCCACATCTTCATTAACTTCACTGTTTAAAGGCCAGGCTAAGAGGAAAGGACTATAAGGGAGAGGGAAGAGGGGTAGCGGGCAGCTGGGAGAAGAGCGCCAGAGTGATGTTGGTGAACCAGGTGGAGAGAGAGCTCCACGGGCAGCAGTTAGCAGGGTCGGCTGCTGCTGGGAAACCTGGCAAGACGGAGATTGCACACAAGCCAGCTCAGCTCCTTGGTGGCCTCAGCAGAAGCTGTTTTGCAGAGGAGTAAGGGCGGGGTAGTATGGCCAGACAGGAATGAGTTGAGGAATGAGTGGGAGGTGAGGAAATGTAGGCAACTGGTTTGTCTTATAACGTGGCATTTAAAAATGTCCTCATCCAGTCGGGCGTGATGAGCCCCACGTTGTGGTGATTCAGCTTAGGGGGAGGTGGTAACTTTGCAAGAAGCCCAGTTTGGAGTTGTTGGGCTTAGAAGTGACTAGGGTTCTGAAGACTAGGCTTTTCTTCGTGTTCTTCCTCTGACGTTGTATTCTCTGGGATACGACAGTGATTAGAAGGTCAGTGTTTGAGGTGATGACAAGAAAGTGTTTTGGAAAAGGGGTTGGAATTTCCAGCACACACATTGAGCTGATTGTGCTGTTATATTTGAACACCACTAATAAATTGGGAAAACATGGGGCAGACCACACACAACGTTTGGAAAGTCCTTCCCTGGTATAAGGTTATATTCCTCAAATACTTTTGTTTGAATACATCCTACCATCCTTGCCCAGCCTCACCATTGCCATGGAAGGGGTATCAATCTTGTAATTGTTCCCAGCTTATGATGTTTCTCAGCCTCTTCAGGGGAAATACGTATGGGAAATTATGTTCCTTTGGTGAGAATTAGTTTCTGGGACGAGTCTAGAGAGCTCAGTGGCTTTGGGATACATTTGTTGGGACTGGAGGCCCCCAGGTGCCCGTGTCTTTGTGGTGTCTGTGGGTGGCCTGTGCCCTTTGGGGTGGGACCCCTGTCCAAGGACCTGCTCTCTGAATCTGCAGCATGGAATCATCTTCTAGAATCCTCTGTAGAAAGATCCCCAAGAATTGGAGTTGACGCAAATTTAGAAAAGGGTCTTTCAAGTCTATTTTCAGATATTTTCCCAAGGAACTATTATAGAAAGTTTCTTACAGAAAAAAATGGTCTTGGCCTTGAGAGAGCCCCTTATTAAAATGTAACGCATCTTCCAATGTAATTCACTGGAGGAGAGTGTGTTCTCGCCAGCACGTCCAAGTGAAGAGCCCAGACTGATTACGGCGCTCTCCGTAATACCTTTATCTGCCAATCGAACATGATTTTTTGCCTTAGGCAGCATAGTTGTAACACTGACCTTGATCTCTCATGCACACATTAGTGTGTGCGCTCAGGAATTCCCCACCAAAAACATCTAAGCTATATTCACTCTTCTAACAGAATTTTGCACATAACTTGAAAAAACGAAGACTACATAATGTACATGGAAATGTGAAACAAAAAATTCAAGTGAAGTACAATATCACACTGTTCAAAGTGGGGTGACAGTTACCAGAATCTTCAGTTTCACAAGCAGGCTCAGCATGGACAGCTCTGGCAGCCAGCAGCCCTCCGCGTGGAGCTAGTCAGTGTCTGGAAAGCCATGCACCCGGGCCTCTTATTATTATCTGGGAGCAACTGGGAAGTGAAAGAGACAGAAATAGGTCTTGTCTTGAAGGAATCTTACAAACACCATGACTAATAGAATGAAAGTATTGAAAAAATATACATCTTTAAGTCTCAGAACATTTCTGTTTTCAGCTGTGCTCTCTATTTGGAGGTGTAAATCTCTCAAGAGTAAGTATCATTCATTCAAGGAAAACACCACAGGAACCAGCATGAGGCACTCTACTGGTTTGCTACGATTTTTATACAATTTCTTGCATTCTGTCTTATACTGGTCAGATGTCAAGAACTGCAAGGAAAGGAATGCTGGTTCTGCTGAGCCCGTGAACTACAGCAGATCACAGTAGTTGCTGTCATACTTTGGGGATGACATCCTGAATGTGACACCACTAAATGAAGTCACATTTGAACTCCCAGCCACTGCAAGGAATTCCCTGACCAGCACAGTTAGAACTGTCAAGAGTTTTTTTGTGTGTGTGCATAGAATTGAGAAGCTGAAGAAATAAAGAGGGAAATCTTATTTGCTATTTTAAACATTTATTATATTTTTCTTATTTTAAAAGCAAAACTTGCTGATTATAGATAAGCTGGAAAAGACCCATTTAATATTAAAAGGAAAAGTTCCATGTACGGGGATGCTGTTTTTGATTATGTGCCTGTCGGCAGAGGACAACAGTGTCTCACGGCTCCACTGCCCTCTCCGCTTTGCGCCTCTGCTCCAGTTTTCTTTCCTTTAACAACATGATAAACAAAACCACATGTTATTTGTGTGGTCAAGTTAAAGGAAAGACTATCTCACCAAAATAGAATAACTACAAGCGAAATATAATAAACCCAGGTTCATGGTTTTTCTCTGCTCACTGTTAGGTTTCTCAAAGCAAACTTGAGGTAGCACATGTGAACCAGTGGCCATAGCTTGCATGATCTATTTTCTTTGTGTGCTGTCCTCCAGGCTGGCTTTCGACCCATGGAAGAAAATTTATCCCAAACAACCAAAGTTTTGGTTTTTCCAAGTCCTTTTCAGCCTTGGCTTGGCTTTATTGGTGTTGAGTGTATTTATTTATCGTGTTTGCTTTGGTCTGCAGTTGTCTGTGTGAATGGACCTGACTATGTTTTGAATTACACGTTATTCATTCCCCACAATTTCTCTTGACAGCCACTTTCTCTCCCCAGATCTAGTGTATAGAATGCAAGTGTCCTTATCGACATCACCTGTCTTCAGCCATTAAATCTCTCATGTCTCTCTGTCTGTCCCACACTCTCTCTCTCACACACATTTGCTCTACCTAATCAAGGTTTTCTATTTAAAATTCAAGTATCTTCTTGAGAAGGTAGCTTTTTAAGTAAGTTAAAGGGATACCCACGGAATGGTGCAGAGGATGCATCTCTGAGAGTGCCGTAGGAAATTCAGCGTGAGGCAGAGGACACAGAAGCTAGAAGGGGCAGCCTGGGAAAGCAGACCTCCATCCACCTAAACCAGCGCTCAGGTCAAGGAACAGACTGTCGGCAGCACCCAGGAACAATCGCCTTCCCTGCCCCAGGCCTCCTTCTCACCAAGAAGTCATCAAAAGTAACAATTACCCTGACTTCTCATACCATATGTTGCTTTGAAGGCTAGGGAGGGTTTTGCTGTGATAACAAAGAGCCCCAGTGTTCAGTGGTTCGTTCCGTGTTTCCGATGCTGGGGTTGGCACTGTGCACACTGTATTTCTGCTTTGACTGCGGGGGGTGGGAGAGTCACTGGAGAGAGCTTGCAAGGCTAGAGTAAAAGCAGGGACTGACTTCCTCTGTCTGCTTCCTGTCCCTGTGGGCGCTATTCCAGCAGTACCTCTTTATTGGGGTGGCAGTTCCTTGCTACTACAGCAACTGAATCCAGTTCTGTTTTTCCAGAACTTCCAGGACCCGCCTCATTGCATCTGGGCAGAAACCTCAGCACTAGCTGAGCCACACCAGTTCCTTAGAGGTCTGGGCGGCAGCATCACGGGAGCAAACAAAGGTCAATGCTCCCTTTTCTGAAGTCTGATCTTCAGCCCACAGGGCTCCCAACACTGCCTGTGTTCACTCGCACCTGCCTTCTTGACACCTACAAGTTCTCTTTTCACCTCAATTTTATAAACTCAGCTTTGCCTAGTTAAGACATATGTGCGTGTGTGTGTGTGTGTGTGTGTGTGTGTGTAATGATCTCTATTCAAAAAGCTGGCAAGATTTATTCCTTCTAAGTGATGTAAAGGTTTACAGCTCTTTTACCTTTTCTGCCTTCACTAGGCAGGTACACACTTATCTCTATCATCCTAATATAGTTAGATCATTTATTTATTCACCTAAAATATTGAAGACTAACTATTGACTAGACTCAGTTCTAAGCATGTAGGATAGATCCGTGAACAAAAGGACAAAGACGTATGCACATGGAGTTTATTCAAGAATATTTTTAAGATAATAGGCTTGGAGCCCGCAACTCAGTGGTTAGGGTGCTGGCCACATGCACCGGGGCTAGTGGGTTTGAACTTAGCCCGGGCCTGTTAAACAACGATGACAAAAACAACAACAAAATAGCAGGTGTTGTGGTGGGTGCCTATAGTCCCAGCTACTTGGGAGACTGAGGCAAGAGAATCACTTAAGCCCAAGAGTTTGAGGTTGTTGTGAGCTGTGATGGCACAGCACGCTACCCAGGGAGAAAGAGTGAAACTCAGTCTCAAAAAAAAAGAGAGATAATAGTCCATGTAAATGCTGTTTACAACTGAACAGCACAATGGTTTTCTCTCTTTCTTTGTTTTTTTTTTTTTTTTAATTCCTTTTTCTCTGGAGTTAATTGTCTTGCCTGGGCTTGTTTTCTATGTTCTGATCTCTGAATCATCTCCCAAGAATACTCTAGATGTATGAATCTTGTCTCCTTATCCTCACAAACATTACAAACATCCTCTCAATTTTATTTTCTTGAAAAAGTTTCTTCTGGAACCTACGGCCTGCTCTGGTCTGAGATGGGTCTGTACTAGTTGTCTTATAAATCTTCATTCACTTGCAAGGCTGGAGGAAAAGCAGGGACTGGCTTCCTCTGTCTGCTTCCTGTCCCTGTGAGCATTATTCCTTTTTTTTTTTTTTAAATCATTTTAGAGATCTACTTTTAACCTTTCTTGTATTGTGCGACTTGTTTTTCTTTCTTGGTTTATTCTCTCATTTTGATGGAGCACATTCTTTGATAGCTTTCTGAGAAAGAATGCACGGGAGAAAAAAATTGAGATATTTTAACTTAAATGTCTCAAAGTATAATTTTTTTTTCTTTCCTTTTCTTTTTTTTTAGAGATAGAGTCTTCCTCTGGCAGCCGTGCTGGAATGCAGGAGCACAGTCATAGCTCACTGTAGTGCCAAACTCCTTGGCTCAAGTAAACCTCCTGCCTCAATCTGCTGAGTAGCTAGGACTACAGGTGTGCACCACACCCTGTTGTGCTGCGTTTCCCAGGCTGGTCTTGAACTGTTGACCTCAGGTGATCCACCCTCTTCAGCCTCGCAAAGCACTGGGTGAACAGGCCTGAGCTGCAGTGCCCAGTCTCAGTATAAGGGCACAATATAAGGCTTTTATTTTCCACCAGTTGTGAAATCAGTGCTCCATTGTATTTTTGCCTCCAGTTTCTCTGTTGAGTTTGGTGCCCTTTTGACTCATTCCTTTTTTTAAAAAAAATTCTTTTCTTTCGAACAGCTTCTGTGTAGCCAGGCTCAGTGAGAGTGGCGAGAGAAGACTCCAGGCATTGCTGGCCAGTGGGTTTTGCAGAGAGGCTTCCCTTTGGTGACACAGGAAGCCGGTGAGAGACTTCTGGACTCCATGAGGAGGACAGAAGTGGCAGAAAACTGGCAAGTGGTAGGTGCGTTTGTTCGGTTGGCGGCTGCCTGCAGCTGCACCCATAGCAACAGTGAGACTGCAAGCAGGAAAAGCCTTACCTGTGGGCTGTTTTGGTTTTCTTGGACGTGGGCACTCGATTGAACTGCCTTGGGAGATCTTGGGCTGGTGTGTGCAAGATCAGCTGGGAGACCTTGGGTGAGCAATCTAGTGACTGAGCTGCCCTAAGGTGGGGACTGACACGCTGGGGAAGTGTGGAGATCCAAGATTAATAGCCTTAGCCGTCAGGGGCATAGCAGGAGTCTGGACTTGGCACACTGGATAGGCAGGCAGCCATGCCAGGAGAGATCCCAGGGATAAGTGCTTTCCTTGGAAAGCTTCTGCTTGGCCAAGGTTCATAGTTTGAAGTGTCTTTTAAGTGGGCTGAGGAGACTTTTGGGCTCCCAAGCCTACGGGGTCTGAGAGAGCAGCAGAGGCCTCCAGTCTCCATCTCATACAGCTGTATCAACATTGTGATTAACATCTCATACCTCAGAAGATCACCTGTTGCCTGGACAATATTCGGCAAGATATATACACTGTTTGGTTCTTTGGGTTTTTTTTTTTTTTTTAATTTCAACATTTTTCCTTGACATTTTTCTTTTCTTTCTTTTTTCTTCTCTCTTTTTTTCACCATTCTAGTTTCAATACAATTTTCCATTTTTGCCTTCTTTCACAATTAGAATTTCATTTTTTTGTCAGTGTTTTTGCCTCTATTATTTGTTTTTTTTCTCCCCCCCATGTTATCCCATAAGGGTTTTTGCTTGTTTGTTTTAGTTTGATTTATAGTATTTTTGGCTTTCTTCTCTACCTGGTGGAGGTGGGGTACTGTGTCTGATCCGGCTGGCAAAGAGCTATTGACCTCAAGGGAATCACCCAACCCAGCACCCCCAGAGGTTGGGGATCTTCAAGGTTGGGTCATAGTACCCTACTATACACCTATATTACTCCTGTTTCTTTCTTTTGGTGCCTTTCTTATTTTTGTCAATATTTCCTTTTACTCACCCTCTCTTCTTTTTCTTATTATTATTATTTTTTTTTTTTAGCTTTCTTAGAGTTTATTTAATTTTTATAATGCAGGGTTACAAAAATAAAAACAACTGTTAGGTACGTGGGTAAAATGGCATTAAAAAGATGTCAACCAACATTTTTCTGATTTCCACATTTAATAAATGACCAATCACAAGTTGAGCTCACATGGTTTGCATATTCTTCCTTCTCAGGGCCTTGATTGTCTATTTTTTTCATTTTATTTTGTAAGTATAAAATAAGTGACATATATGTTGTAAGTAACATAAAACTATCTGGGGAAAGCACATTTAAATACTTGTGCACAGGTGGGCACCTCTAGCACGGTGGTCACAGCACCAGCCACATCCTCTGAGGGTGATGGGTTCAAAACAGCCACATGCACCGAGGGTGATGGCTGAAAATCTTTTTTCCCTTCTTGCTCTTCAATTTTCTCGTCTTTCTGGTGCCATACCAAAATAACTCATTAAAACGTTAGGCCAGTGGCACAGTAACTTAAAGAGCAAGAAAAAGTGAAAGGATAATTAGGGCAAGGAAACAGATACAAGAAAGCACTCATGAAGAAGAATCAGCAGAAAAATCCTGGTAATATGAAATGCCAGTCCAGAGTAACCTCTTCTAGGGATCATGAGGTAGCTACAGCAGAGGACTCCTCCTATAAAGAAATGTTAGAAATGACAGGAGGGCAATTTAAAATACAGATGATGAAAACAATGAAGGAAATTGCTGAGAAAGTGGAAAACAATGAAGGAAATTGCTGAGAAAGAGGAAAACAACCAAAAGGAAATCCCCAAACAGAATCAAATAAGACATGAACAATATGAAGAATATAGAAAAGGATATAGCAGAGCTGAAGGAACTAAAGCAGTCAATTAAGGGAACTTAAGGATGCAATAGAAAGTATCAACAACAGATTAGACCATGCAGAAGAAAGAATCTCAGAGGTGGAGGATAAAGCTCTGGAGATAACTCAGATAGTTAAAGAGGCAGAAAAGAAGAGAGAGAAAGCAGAACGTTCACTGACAGAATTATGGGACTCTATTAAGCGTTCAAACATACGAGTTACAGGTATCCCAGAAGGGGAAGAAGAATGCCCCAGAGGAATGGAAGCCATTCTAGAGAATATTATAAATGAACATTTCCCAAATATCACAAAAGATTCTGACATACTCCTTTCAGAGGGATATCGGTTCCCTGGTCACCTCAACTCAAATAGAGCCTCTCCAAGGCACATTGTGATGAAGCTATCTAAAGTCAAAACAAAAGTAAAGATTTTGCAAGCTGCCAGGAGTAAGTGCCAAATGACCTATAGGGGCAAATTTATCAGGGTGACTGCGGACTTCTCTAATGAAACTTTTCAAGCCAGAATACAATGGTCATCTGTCTTTAATCTACTTAAATTTCTAGCCCAGAATTCTATATCCCGCTAAGCTAAGCTTTAAAATTGACGGAGAAATCAAATCTTTTGTTGACATGCAAACATTGAGGAAATTTGCCACGACAAGATCAGCTTTACAGGAAATATTTCAACCTATTCTGCACACTGCCCATCACAGTGGACCTTCAGCAAAGTAAACACCCAGAAATTAAAGGACAGAACCTAGTCTCCAAAATGATGCAAAAGACAAAACTAAGCAATGGACTTTCACAAAATAAGATGAATAGAACGCTACCACACTTATCAGTATTCTCAATAAATGTCAATGGCTTGAATTCCCCACTGAAGAGGCATAGATTGTCTGATTGGATTAAAAAACACAAGCCATCTATTTGATGCCTGCAGGAAACACACCACACATCAAAAGACAAATTAAAACTCAGAGTTAAGGGTTGGAAGTCAATTTTTCAGGCAAATGGAATTCAGAAGAAAAGAGGGGTTGCAATCTTATTTTCAGATACATGTGGATTTAAAACAACTAAAGTCAAAAAGGACAATGATGGTCACTTCATATTGGTCAAGGGAAAACTACAACAAGAAGACATTTCAATTCTAAATATTTATGCACCCAATTTAAAGGCTCCCAGATTCTTTTTTTTTGTTTCTTAATAATTTTTTATTGTTGGGGATTCATTGAGGGTACAATAAGCCAGGTTACACTGATTACAATTTTTAGATAAAGTCCCTCTTGCAATCATGTCTTGCCCCCATAAAGTGTGACACACACCAAGGCCCCACCCCCCTCCCTCCGTTCTCTTTCTGCTTTTCTCCCCCCCATAACCTTAATTGTCATTAATTGTCCTCATATCAAAATTGAGTACATAGGATTCATGCTTCTCCATTCTTGTGATAACGTCTTCCACTTCCATCCAGGTTAATACGAAGGATGTAGAGTCTCCATTTTTTTTAAATAGCTGAATAGTATTCCATGGTGTACATATACCACAGCTTGTTAATCCATTCCAGGGTTAGTGGGCATTTAGGCTGTTTCCACATTTTGTCAATTGTAAATTGAGCTTAAATAAACAGTCTAGTACAAGTGTCCTTATGATAAAAGGATTTTTTTCTGTAACAGTGTTCCCTTCTCTCCACATCCACACCAGCATCTGCAGTTTTGAGATTTTGTGATGTGGGCCATTCTCACTGGGTTAGATGATATCTCAGGGTTGTTTTGATTTGCATTTCTTGAATATGTAGAGATGATGAACATTTTTTCATGTGTTTGCTAGCCATTTGTCTGTCATCTTTAGAGAGGGTTCTATTCATGTCTCTTGTCCATTGATATATGGGATTGTTGGCTTTTTTCATGTGGATTAATTTGAGTTCTCTATAGATCCTAGTTATCAAGCTTTTGTCTGATTGAAAATATGCAAATATCCTTTCCCATTGTGTAGGTTGTCTCTTTGCTTTGGTTGTTGTCTCCTTGGCTGTACAGAAGCTTTTCAGTTTAATGAAGTCCATTTGTTTATTTTTGTTGTTGTTGCAATTGCCATGGCAGTCTTCTTCATGAAGTCTTTCCCCAGGCCAATATCTTCCAGTGTTTTTCCTATGCCTTCTTTGAGGATTTTTATTGTTTCATGCCTTAAATTTAAGTCCTTTATCCATCTTGAATCAATTTTTGTGAGTGGGGAAAGGTGTGGGTCCAGTTTCAGTCTTTAACATGTGGATATCCAGTTCTCCCAACACCATTTATTGAATAAGGAGTCTTTTCCCCAAGGTATGTTCTTGTTTGGATTATCGAAGATTAGGTGGTTGTAAGATGTTAGTTTCATTCATGGTTTTCTATTCGATTCCAAGTGTCTATGTCTCTATTTTTGTGCCATGTTGTCTTGACCACTATGGCTTTGTAGTACAGACTAAAATCTGGTACGCTGATGCCCCCAGCTTTATTTTTATTACTAAGAACCACCTTAGTAATACGCGGTTTTTTCCGGTTCCATACAAAACGCAGAATAATGTTTTCCAAATCTTGAAAGTACGATGTTGGTATTTTGATAGGAATGGCATTGAATAGGTAGATTGCTTTGGGACGTATAGATTTTTGTTTTTTTGTTTTTTTTTGTAGAGACAGAGACTCACTTTACGGCCCTCGGTAGAGTGCCGTGGCCTCACACAGCTCACAGCAACCTCCAACTCCTGGGCTTAAGCGATTCTCTTGCCTCAGCCTCCTGAGTAGCTGGGACTACAGGTGCCTGCCACAACACCCGGCTATTTTTTGGTTGCAGTTTGGCCGGGGGCCAGGTTTGAACCCGCCACCCTTGGTATATGGGGCCGGTGCCTTACCGACTGAGCCACAGGCGCCGCCCAAGGGAAGTATAGACATTTTAACAATGTTGATTCTTCCCATCCATGAGCATGGTGTGTTCTTCCATTTGTTAATATCCTCTGCTATTTCCTTTCTGAGGATTTCATAATTTTCTTTATAAAGGTCCTTCACCTCCTTCATTAGGTATATTCCTAGGTATTTCATTTTCTTTGAAACTATAGTGAAGGGAGTTGTGTCATTAATTAACTTCTCATCTTGACTGTTATCGGTGTATATAAAGACTACTGACTTGTGGACATTGATTTTATATCCTGAAACATTACTGTATTTTTTGGTGACTTCTAGGAGTCTTGTGGTTGAGTCTTTGGGATTCTCTAAGTATAAGATCATGTTGTCAGTGAAGAGGGAGAGTTTGACCTCCTCTGCTCCCATTTGGATTCCCTTTATTTCCTTGTCTTGCCTAATTGTATTGGCTAGAACTTCCAGCACTATGTTGAATAGTAAAGGTGACAGAGGACAACCTTGTCTGGTTCCAGTTCTAAAAGGAACAGCTTTCAGTTTACTCCATTTAGTAAAATATTAGCTGTGGATTTGTCATAAATGGCTTCAATCAGTTTCAGAAATGTGCCACCTATGCCTATACTCTTCAGTGTTCTAATTAGAAAAGGATGCTGGATTTTATCAAATGCTTTTTCTGCATCTATTGAGAGGATCATATGATCTTTATTTTTGCCTCTGTTAATATGGTGGATAATGTTTATGGACTTGCGTATGTTAAACCAGCCTTGCATCCCTGGGATGAAGCCTACTTGATCATGATGGATGACTTTTTTGATGATAAGCTGTAGTCTATTGGCTAAGATTTTGTTGAGAATTTTTGCATCTATATTCATGAGTGAGACTGGTCTAAAATTCTCCTTTTTGTTTGGGTCTTTTCCTGGTTTTGGTATCAGGGTGATGTTTGCTTCATAGAATGTGTTGGGGAAGATTCCTTCTTCCTCAATTTTTTGGAATAATTTCTGCAGTACAGGAATAAGCTCTTCCTTGAAGGTTTGATAGAATTCTGGTGTGAAGCCATCTGGACCAGGGCATTTTTTGGTTAGAAGATTTTTTATTGTTTCTTTGATCTCAGTGCTTGAAATTGGTCTGTTCAGGAGCTCTATTTCTTCCTGGCTAAGTCTAGGGAGAGGGTGTGATTCCAAATATTGATCTATTTCCTTCACATTGTCAAATTTCTGGGCATAGAATTTCTGGTAGTATTCAGAGATGATCTCTTGTATCTCTGTGGCATCTGTTGTTATTTCCCCTTTATCATTTCTGATTGAGGTTACTAGAGATTTTACTTTTCAATTTCTCATTACTCTAGCCAATGGTTTATCTATTTTATTTATTTTTTCAAAAAACCAACTCCTTGTATAATTAATTTTCTGAATGATTCTTTTGTTTTCAATTTCATTGATCTCTGATTTGATTTTCGATATTTCTTTTCTTCTACTGAGTTTAGGCTTAGATTGTTCCTCTTTTTCCAATTCCATAAGATGCCTTGTGAGATTGTTGATGTGCTCTCCTTCTGTTTTTTGAATGTAGGCATCTAAAGCGATGAATTTTCCTCTCAAAACTGCTTTTGCAGTATCCCACAAGTTTTGGTAGCTTGTGTCTTCATTGTTGTTATGCTCAAGGAAGTTAATAATTTCCTGTTTTATTTCTTCCTGCACCCATCTGTTATTCAACAGAATATTGTTTAATTTTCCTGCCTTAGTGTGGGGTCGAGCATTTTTGTTAGAGTTGAGTTCCATCTTTAGTGCCTTATGGTCTGAGAAGATACAAGGTAAAATTTCAATTCTTTTGATTCTGTTGATATTTGTTTTGTGTCCCAGGATATGATCAATTTTGGAGAATGTTCCATGGAGTGATGAGAAGAATGTACATTCTTTATCTTTGGGATGGAGTGTTCTATATGCATCTATCAAGCACAGTTGTTCCAGGGTCTCATTTAAATCTCTTATATCTTTGTTTAATTTCTGTTTAGAGGATCTGTCCAGCTCTGTAAGAGGAGTGTTAAAGTCTCCTGTTATTATGGTATTATCAGATATCATATTGCTCAGACTGAGTAAGGTCTGTTTCAAGAATCTGGGAGCATTTAAATTGGGTGCATAAATATTTAGAATTGAAACATCTTCTTGTTGTATTTTTCCCTTGACCAATATAAAGTGACCATCTTTGTCTTTTTTGACTTTAGTTGCTTTAAATCCACATGTATCTGAAAATAAGATTGCAACTCCTCTTTGCTTCTGAATTCCATTTGCCTGAAAAATTGTCTTCCAACCCTTGACTTGGAGTTTTAATTTGTCTTTTGAATCCAGGTGTGTTTCTTGCAGACAGCATATGGATGACTTGTGTTTTTTAATCCAGTTAGCCAATCTATGTCTCTTCAGTGGGGAATTCAAGCCATTAACATTTATTGAGATAATTGATAAGTGTGGTAGTATTCTATTCATCTTATTTGGTGAGAGTCCATTGCTTAGTTTTATCTTTTGCATCAGTGTGGAGGTTAGGTTCTGTGCTTTAATTTCTGAGTTCTTACTTTGCTGCTGATCCATTGTGGTGGTCAGTGTGCAGAACAGGTTGAAGTATTTCCTGTAGAGCTGGTCTTGTTGTGGCAAATTTCCTCAATGTTTGTATATCCGTAAATGATTTGATTTCTCCATCAATTTTTAAGCTTAGCTTAGCAGAGTACAGAATTCTGGGCTGGAAATTGTTCTGTTTAAGTAGATTAAAGGTAGATGACCACTGTCTTCTTGCTTAGAAAGTTTCATTAGAGAAGTCTGTGGTAACTCTGATGGATTTGCCCCTGTAGGTCAACTGGCGCTTACTCCTGGCCGCTTGCAGAATCTTTTCTTTTGTCTTGACTTTGGACAGGTTCATCACAATGTGTCTTGGAGAAGCTCGGTTGGAGTTGAGATGACCTGGGGTCCGATATCCCTCTGAAAGCAGTGTGTCAGAATCTTTGGTGATATTTGGGAAATTTTCTTTTATAATATTCTCTAGTATGGCTTCCATTCCTCTGGGGCATTCTTCTTCCCCTTCTGGGATTCCTATAACTCGTATGTTGGAACGCTTCATAAAGTCCCATAATTCTGACAGTGAACGTTCTGCTTTCTCTCTCTTCTTTTCTGCCTCTTTTACTGTCTGAGTTATCTCAACTTTGTCTTCTACCTCTGAAATTCTTTCTTCTGCATGGTCTAACCTGTTGCTGATACTTTCCATTGCATCTTTAAGTTCCCTAATTGACTGTTTCAGTTCCTTCAGCTCTGCTATATCCTTTCTATATTCTTCATATCATTCATCTCTTATTTGATTCTGTTTTTGGATTTCCTTTTGGTTATTTTCCACTTTATTAGCAGTTTCCATCATTTCTTTCATTGTTTTCATCATGTGTATTCTAAATTCCCTTTCTGTCATTCCTAACATTTCTTTATAGGTGGAATCCTCTGCAGTAGCTACCTCATGGTCCCTTGGCGGGGTTGTTCTGGACTGGTTCTTCATGTTGCCTGGAGTTTTCTGCTGATTCTTCCTCATGAGTGATTTCTTTTATCTGTTTCCTTGCCCAAATTTTCCTTTCACTTCCTCTTTCTCTTTAAGTTCTTGTGCCTGTGGACTAAGGTTTCGATGAGTCCTTTTGGTACAGGACCAGAAGGATGAGAAGGTTGAGGAGCAAGAAAGGGATGAAAGAAAGGAGGAATGAGCAAAAAGAAAAAAAAATTAGAGAAAGGAGCGGGGGTGGGTAAAAGGAATATTAACAAAAAGAGAGGCACAGAAAGAGGGAGACAGACCAATATAGGTGTACAGTAGGGTACTTTGACACAACCTTAAAAAACCCAACCTTCTTGGGGTTCCCAGTTGGGTGGTTCCCTTGAGGTCAGCAGCTCTTTGCTAACCTGATCTGACACAGCACCCCACCTCCACCAAGTAGAGAGGAAAGACAAAAATGCTATAAATCAAACCAAAACAAGCAAACAGAAAACTTTACGTGATAAAATTGGGTGAAAAACCAAATAATAGTGGTAGAAACACTAGCAAAAATGAAGTTCTAGTTATTGAAAAAGGCAGCAATGGAAAATTATAATTAAACTAGAAAAATTGAGAAAGAAAAATTCTGTACGGAAAAGGTTGAAATTAAAAAACATAACAACATCAAAGTAAACAAAAAAAGAAAGAAACAAACAAACAAAAAACCACAACCAAAAACAAAGCAGTATATATATGTTGTTGAATATTGTCCGGGCAACATGTGGTCTTGTCGGGTATGAGATGTTAATCACAGTGCTGACATGACTGGAGGCTGCTGATTTCTCAAACCCCAACGGGTAGACACCCTAAATCTCTCTTCAACCCTCTTAAAAGGCACTTTGAACTTGTACACTTGCTGAGCAGAAGATTTCCCAGGAAAGTGCTTGTCACTGGAATCACTGCTGAAGTGGCTATCCACTTGCCCAGTGTGCCAAAACCGGTCTCACTCTGTCCCTGAGTGTTAGGGCTGTAAGGGGTCTCAGACCCCGCCCTTAGGCTACTCAGTCACTAGGTTACCAGCTCCGACCTGATTCTTGCTCTGTGACCCTGAGGGCAGAGCTTGCTGGGGCAGATCACTCACAGTGGCTCCCTGTGGCCCCCAGCCAAACACTATTAGCTCTGTCTGGCTCAGCGGCAGGGCCCTAGACAACGACCAAAGTTCTCTGCACTCCTGCTCAGGCTCTCCCCAAGGCAGTTCAACTGAGTGCCAAGTCCAAAGACACCAAAACAGTTCACAGGTAAGGCCTTTCCGGTTTGCAGTCTCACTGCTACTGTACTTACAGTTGCGGGCGGGTTTAGAACAATTGAACACACACAACCACTTGCTGGTTTTCCACTGTTTTAGTCCTCCTCTTGGGGTCCAGAAGTCTCTCGCTGACTCCCTGTATCCTCACAGGGATGATTATAGGCAGATCCCACCAGCCAGAGATGCCTGGAGTCCTATCTCCCCAGACTCACAGTGCCCAGATGCAAGGAAGCTGTTACTTGGCCACCACCTTGCTCTCTCCACTTCGCTCCCAGATTCTTGAAACAGACTTTGTTTAGTCTGAGCAATGTGATATCCTATAACACCATAATGACAGGGGACTTCAATACCTCTCTCTTAGAGCTGGGAAGATCCTCTAAACAGAAATTAAACAAAGATATTAGAGATTTAAATGAGACCATAGAACAACCATCCTCAATAGACGTATATAGGACACTTCATCCCAAAGATAAAGAATATACATTCTTCTCATCATCTCATGGAACATTCTCCAAAATTGATCATATCCTGAGACAAAAAACAAACCTCAACAGAATCAAAAGAATTGAAATTCTACTTTGCATCTTCTCAGACCACAAGGCACTAAAAGTGGAACTCAACTCCAACAGAAATGCTCAACCTCACACAAAGGCGTGGAAGTTAAACAACCTTATGCTGAATAACAGTTGGGTGCAGGAAGAAATAAAAAAGGAAATCATTAACTTTCTTGAGTATAACAACAATGAAGACATAAGTTACCCAAACTTATGGGATACAGCAAAAGCAGTCCTGAGAGGAAAATTCATCACTTTAGAAGTCTATATTCAAAAAACAGAAAGAGAGTGTATCAACAAACTCACAAGCCATCTGACAGAATTGGAAAAAGAAGAACAATCTAAGCCTAAACCCAGCAGAAGAAAAGAAATATCCAAAATTAAATCAGAGATTAATGAAATTGAAAACAAAAGAATTATTCAGAAAATTAATGAAACAAGGAGCTGTTTTTTTGAAAAAACAAATAAAATAGATAAACCTTTGGCCAGACTAACTAGAAATAAAAAAGTAAAATCTCTAGTAACCTCAATCAGAAATGACAAAGGGGAAAGAAATAACAACTGATGCCACAGAGATACAAGAGATTATCTCTCAATGCTACCAGAAACATTACACCCAGAAATCCGACAACGTGAAAGAAATGGATCACTATTTGGAATCACACCCTCTCCCTAGACTTAGCCCAGATGAAATAGATCTCTTGAATAGACCAATTTCAAGCACTGAGATCAAAGAAACAATAAAAAAATCTTCAAACAAAAAAATGCCCTGGTCCGATGATTTCACACCAGAATTTTATCAGACTTTCAAAGAAGAGCTTATCCCTGTACCCAGAAATTATTCCAAAAAATTGAGGAGGAAGGAATCTTCTGCCAACATGTTCTATGAAGCAAACATCACCCTGATATCAAAACCAGGAAAAGACCCAACTGAAAAGGAGAATTTCAGACCAATTTCACTAATGAATATAGATGCAAAACTTCTCAACAAAATCTTAGCCAATAGATTACAGCTTATCATCAAAAAAGTCATATATCATGATCAAGTAGGTTTCATCCCAGGGATGCAAGGCTGATTTAATATACGCAAATCTATAAATGTTATCCACCATATCAACAGAAGCAAAAACAAAGACTATATGATCCTCTCAATAGATGCAGAAAAAGCTTTCGATAAAATCCAGCATCCTTTTCTAATTAGCACACTGAGGAGTATAGTCATAGGTCGCACATTTCTGAAACTGATTGAAGCTATCTATGACAAACCCACAGCTAATATTTTACTGAATGGAGTAAAACTGAAAGCTTTTCCTTTTAGAACTGGAACCAGACAAGGTTGTCCTCTGTCACCATTACTATTCAACATAGTCCTGGAAGTTCTAGCCGATACAATTAGGCAAGATAAGGAAATAAAGGGCATCCAAATGGGAGCAGAGGAGGTCAAACTCTCCCTCTTTGCTGACGACATGATCTTATACTTAGAAAACCCCAAAGACTCAACCACAAGACTCCTGGAAGTCATGAAAAAATACAGTAATGTCTCAGGATATAAAATCAATGTCCACAAGTCAGTTGCCTTTCTATATGCCAACAACAGCTAAGATGAGAGGTTAATTAAGGACGCAACTCCCTTCACCATAGCCCCAAAGAAAATGAAATATTTAGGAATATACTTAACAAAAGAGGTGAAGGACCTCTATAAAGAAAATTATGAAATCCTAAGAAAGGAAATAGAAGAGGACTTTAACAAATGAAAGAATATACCATGCTCATGGGTGGGAAGAATCAACATTGTTAAAATGTCTATACTTCCCAGAGCAATTTACCGATTCAATGCCATCCCTATTAAATTACCAACATCCTACTTTCAAGTCTTGGAAAAAATGATTCTGCATTTTGTATGGAACCAAAACAAACAAACAAACAAACAAAAAACCCGCCTAGCTAAGGCAGTTCTTAGTAATAAAAACAAAGCCGGGGTGTCACCATACCAGATTTCAGGCTATATTACAAGGTCAAGACAGCATGGTACTGGCACAAAAATAGAGAGATAGACATTTGGAATCTCAGGAAATGAAACCGACAACTTACAGCCACGTAGTCTTTGATAAACCAAGCAAGAGCGTCCATTGGGGGAAAGACTCCCTATTCAATAAATGGTCCTGGGAGAATTGGATATCCACATGTAAAAGACTGAAACTGGACCCACACCTTTCTCCACTCACAAAAATTGATTCAAGATGGATAAAGGACTTATATTTAAGGCAGGAAACAATAAAAATCCTCAAAGAAAGAATAGGAAAAACACTGGAAGATATCGGCCTGGGGAAAGACTTTATGAGGAAGGCTGCTATGGCAACAGCAACGACTGCAATAATAAACAAATGGGATTTAATTAAATTGAAAAGTTTCTGTACAGCCAAGGAGACAACAACCAAAGCAAATAGACAACCTACCCAATGGGAAAGGATATTTGCTATTTTGAATCAGACAAATGCTTAATAACCAGGATCTATACAGAACTTCAATTAATCCACAAGAAAAAACCCAGCAATCCCATACATCAATGGGGAAGAGAGATGAATAGAATCTTCTCTAAAGATGATAGACAAATGGCCAGCAAACATATGAAAAAATGCTCATCATCCCTAATTATTAGAGAAGTGAAAATTAAAACCACCCTGAGATGTCATCTAACCCCAGCAAAAATGGCCTATATCACAAAATCTCAAAACTACAGATGCTGGCGTGGATGTGGAGAGAAGGGAACACTTTTACACTGCTGGTGGGACTGCAAACTAATACAACCTTTTTGGAAGGAAGTATGGAGAAACCTCAAAGCACTCAACCTAGACCTCCTGTTTGATCCTGCAATCCCATTACTGGGCATCTATCCAGGAAAAAAAAAATCTTTTATTATAAAGACACTTGTACTAGGCTGTTTATCGCAGTCCAATTTACAATCACTAAAATGTGGAAACAACCTAAATGTCCTTCAACCCAGGAATGGATTGGTAAGCTGTGGTATATGTATACCATGGAATATTATTCAGCCATAAAAAAATGGAGATTTTGCAGCATTTGCAAAACCTGGATGGAGGGGGAACAGATTATTCTTAGTGAAGCATCACAGGAATGGAGAAGTATGAGTCCTATGTATTCAATTTTGATATGAGGACAATTAATGACAATTTATGACACAGTGGGGCATGGGGGAAGGGGAGACCATCCAGGGAAGGAGGGAGTAGGTGAGGGAAAGGAAAAGAAAAAAAAAAAAGACAAGAGAAGAAAATAGTGACTAATTCTCACATAAATTGGATTTAATTTTGACCAAAGTACATTACTCAAACATTAATTTTTAATTGAACTTGTTAATATGTTGTTTGGGATATTGCATCCTCATTTATAAGTGACATATGTTTGTAATTTCTCATTTATAATAATATATTCATTTCAATTTTAATATCAGGTGTACCCAGATCAAGTAGAAAGATTTTGAAGTATTTCTTCTTTTTCTATTATTTATAAGATTTGGCTTGATCTATTTTTTGAAATTATCCTTTACTTTTATTGGTTATTAGTTGTCTATTTTTTGAGACTTAAAAAAATAATAAGAAGTTAACTGATGACTCCATACTGAATCTCAGAGTCAAAGCATTCTATAATAGACATACTCTTATTTGACAATGTGAATGTTACTTTCTTTGCATCATCATCATTATTATTATTATTATTGCTTAACATTTCGATGCAGCAATTCTGTGATTTCTTTTCTGAATGTATTTACATTCATTCATTCTTTACGAGGTTTTTGTTTGTAGCCCTTATCTTAAACATGGTTATTGTTATTAAATTTTAAGCCTCTTTAATTTTGTGAAGGCATAAAATGGAAACTTAATAAACACATGTATATGTAAAAATAAAAAAAATTTTTTTTTCTATGCATTTTCAGGATCTTCTCTTTGTCTTCAGGGTTCTAAATATTCACAATTATGTGCTTTGGGTGGGTGTTCTTTCATGCATTGTTCTGGATACTCAGTGGGCTCTTTGAGTCAAGAAACTCATGTTCTTCATTTCTAGAAAGTTTTCTTGAATTATGTTATTGGTGGTTTCTGTTTTTCTTTTATTGTCCTTGAGTTTATGTACATTGGATTTCTGGATTGATTCACCAATTTTCTTATGTTTTCTCTTCTGTTTTCCACTTGTTTTTTCTTTTATCTTTATAAGTGTAGTATTCTCCCTTATCCCTCCAAGGTTATTATTGATAGAAGCTTTTCTTGTTTGCTTCTACTTTTTGGGGACAGAGTCTCACTCTGTTGCCCTGGGTAGAGTGCTGTGGCATCATAGCTCTCAGCAACCTCAAACTCTTGGGCTCAAGCTATCCTCTTGTATGAGCCTCCCTAGTAGCTGGGACTACAGACACCTGCAACAATGCCTGGCTAGTTTTTCTATTTTTAGTAGAGACCAGTCTTGCTTTGCTTACCCTGGTCTTGAACTCCTGAGCTCAAGGGATCCATCTGCCTTGGCCTCCCAGAGTGCTGGGGTTATAGATGTGAGCCACTGCACCTGGCCATTGATAGAATTTTTTTTTTTCATTAATAGAATTTTTTAAGTTTTCTTTTTCTTACACAGTCTGTTTCCTCGAAGGTGCATTTTTATTTTTGTTTGATATTTGTCTTTCATAATAGAAGTTCTTCTCAAATATCTTGTATCTTTGGTTTCCTGTGAATGTGGAAAAGTGGGACATAAAAAGCATTGAAAACCCTTGTGCATGTGCATGTGATATAATCAAGGATGATTTGGCCGGACTATTCTGTTGAGTAAATTTCTGCCTTTGGCTTTTTTCCCCTGGGCAGGTTTGATCCCTAAAGAGGGTTCTTCCAATCTATTGCCAGAGGGTGTAAGCCTGACATTTATGACAGATGCGTGAGAGATGAAGCCTGGGAGTCTCAACATCTCATATTTTATTTCATCTTTTTGTTTTTAGCATGGTTCACCCATGTGCAATGATGCCTTACAATCCAGTGGCCTTCTCCTACCCTCTCTAGGGAATAAAACCTTTGTCATAGATGAGTAAGACTGGCAATCTGAAGACTTTTTTTTTTTTTTTTTGCAGTATTTGGCCAGGGCTGGATTTGAACCTCCCACCTCTGGCATATGGGGCTGATGCCTTACTCCTTTGAGCCACAGGCGCCACTGGCAATTTGAAGACCTTTAAGCAAGCCTATTTTAGCCTTGCATTCTTTCCTATTTTCTGAGGTATAAATTGGGTTGCTTTTGCGCTTTTCCAAGGTGCCAGATCAGGATTCAGGACTCAGCTTTTTTCTGTGATATTAATCACCACTTTTTCATGAGCTTCCTAGCGTCCAGGTTTTTTCTCTCTCTTTTTTTGCTATCATTACCTCTCCTGTTTTCACGTTTGTCCTTATGGACTTACACCTTTAAGAAAATATCTGTATTGCTATTTTAGTGGGGTTTGGGAGGGTAAAGCAAATAAATTGAAGTGTGATTCCAGGTCACTTTTTTTTTTAGAAACAGAGTCTTACTCTGTTGCCCTCAGTAGAGTGCTGTGGCATCGCAGCTCACAGCAACCTCCAGTTCCTGGGCTTAGGCGATTCTCTTGCCTCAGCCTCGGGAGTAGCTGGGACTACAAGCACTTGCCACAATACCCGGCTATTTTTTTGTTGCAGTTTGGCCGGGCCTGGGTTCAAACCTGCCACCCTTGGTACTCACTGAGCCACAGACGCCCCCAGTTCATCTTTTTTTCTTTCTTTTTTTTTTTTTTGCAGTTTTTGGCCAGGGTGGGGTTTGAAACTACCATCTCTGGTATATAGGGCCGGTGCCCTACTCCTTTGAGCCACAGGTGCTGCCCCCAGTTCATCATTTTTTTTTTTTTATTAAATCATAGCTGTGTACATTAATGCGATCATGGCGCACCATGCACTGGTTTTATATACAATTTGAAATATTTTCATCAAACTGGTTAACATAGCCTTCACGGCATTTTCTTTAGTTATTGTGTTAAGACATTTATATTCTACATTTAGTAAGTTTCACATGTACCCTTGTAAGATGCACCGTAGGTGTGGTCCCACCAATTACCCTCTGTCCACCCATCCTCCCCACTCCCCTCCCCTCCCTTTCCCCTTTCCTCATATTTTTAGGTTATAACTGGATTATAGCTTTCATATGAAAGCTATAAATTAGTTTCATAGTAGGGCTGAGTACATTGGATAATTTTTCTTCCATTCTTGAGAAAGCTTTGCTAAGAAAAATATGTTCCAGCTCCATCCATGTAAACATGAAAGAGGTAAAGTCTCCACCTTTCTATAAGGCTACATAATATTCCATGGTGTACATGTACCACAATTTATTGATCCATTCATGGGTCAATGGGCACTTGGACTTCTTCTATGATTTAGCAATTATCCCAGTTCATCATTTTTAACAGAAAGACTTTACAGAGGTTCTATATATGTTCCCTTTGTTTTCTAGTCTGACACTATGCTGTGCCCTCTAACACAGGGCATGAATGTTGGGCCAAGCTCTAGCAAATGTTTCTACCTCAGGATGAATTAGTTTCAACTGGTTTCTCACTTCAGTCCCTCATACCCATATGTACTAGTTGAGTCACTACTTAGCTCCCAGACTTACCCCTCCCAGTCAGAATTCCAATCACAGCTCAGGCTCAAACTGGAACCGCTTTCCCTTTCACTAGAAGGAGCAGAGGTGGGCTGTTAAAATTGGTCCTGGTGTTACATGATTGGTTCACTAATAGAAGTACACTTTCCCTGTTCGGCATCCATAGCACAGTGGTTACGGTGTCGGCCACATATACTGAGGCTGGTGGGTTCAAACCCAGCCCAGGCCAGCTAAGAAACAATGACAATTGCAACAGAAGAATAGCTGGGTTTTGTGGTGGGCACCTGTAGTTCCAGCTGCTTGGGAGGTGGAGGCAAGAGAATCTCTTAAGCCTAAGAGTTTGAGGTTGCTGTGAGCTGTGTCGCCACAGCACTCTACCTAGGGCAACATAGCAAGATTCCATCTAAAAAAAAAAGTACACTTTCCCTAGTGTGAGCATTAAAACGCTAGTTATAGGGCACTGTATAGATACGGCATATTTGGGGTCTCACTGGTAGAAACCAGGTTGGACATAGTCTGATTTTCTAGAATATTTGTTTATGTTGTGATAGAAGCATAGAAGCTTCACTCTCAATAGTCAGGTATAGACAAGTTATACACCACAGATTTAAATAGTTATTTTATGAATTATATTTTTATTTATTTATTTTTATTGGCCTTCTATCTCCCTCCCTCCTTCCTTCTCCCCATTTGCTCCTTCCCCACCCACCCCCTTGTATTAGCTCATCTGCTGCCTTCATATTAGAATTGAGTACATTGGATTCTTGCTTCTCCATTCTTTTGTGGTGCTTTACTAAGAAGAATGTGTTCCACCTCCATCCAGGTTAATACAAAAGATGTAAAGTCTCCATCTTTTTTAGTGGCTGAATAGTATTCCACTGAATAGTATACATATACCACAGCTTGTTAATCCATTCCTGGGCTGGTGGGCATTTACGTTGTTTCCACATTTTGGCGATTGTAAATTGAACTGCGATAAATAGTCTAGTGCGAATGTTCTTATGATAAAATGATTTTTTTCTTCCGGGTAAATAGTAATGGGATTGCAGGATCAAATGGGAAATCTGGTTTGAATTCTTTGAGGATTCTCCATATTTCCTTCCAAAAAGGTTGTATGAGTTTGCAGTCCCACCAGCAGTGTGAAAGTGTTCTCTTCTCTCCACATCCACGCCAGCATCTGCAGTTTTGAGACTGATGTGGGCCATTCTCACTGGGGTTAGGTGATGTCTCAGGGTGGTTTTGATCTGCATTTCTCTGATAATTAGGAACAATGATTGTTTTTTCATGTCTGTTAGCCATTCCACTGTCTTCTTTAGGGAAGGTTCTATTCATGTCTCTTGCCCATTGATAAATGGGATTGTTGGCTTTTTTCATGTGAATTAATTTGAGTTCTCTGTAGATCCTAGTTGTCAAGCTTTTGTCAGATTAAAATATGCAAATATCTTTTCCCATTCTGATGGTTGTCTGTTTGCTTTGGTTGTTGTCTCTTTGGCTGTACAGAAGCTATTCAATTTAATTAAGTCCCATTTGCTTTTTTTATTTTTTATTAAATCATAAACACATAGATCATGTATACATTAATGAATTTATGGGGTACAATGTGCTGATTTCATATAGAATTAGGAGAGTTTACATCACACTGGTTAATATATACCTCATCTCATTTACTTAATTATTGTGTTAAGACATTTATACTCTATACTTAATAGATCCAACACGTACCCCTGCATTATGCACCATAGGTGTGATCCCCCCATCCACCCTTCCTCGATCTGACCTCCACCCTCTCCTCCCATTCCCCCTTTGTTTATTTTGTTGTTGTTGCAATTACTACTGAAGTCTTCTTCATAAAGTCTTTCCCCAGTTCTATAACTTCAAGTGTTTTCCCCATAATTTCTTTGAGGACTTTTATTGATTCACGCCTTAGACTGAGATCTTTTATTCATCTTGAATCAATTTTAGTGAGTGGAGAAAGGTGTGAGTCCAGTTTCAATCTTTTAATGTGGATATCCAGTTCTCCCAGCACCATTTATTGAATAGGGATTCTTTCTCCCAGTATATGTCTTGATTGGTTTATCAAAGATCAGGTGGCTGTAAGATGTTCGTTCATTTCATGGTTTTCTATTTGGTTCCAGAAGTATATGTCTCTATTTCTGTGCCAATACCATGCTATTTTGATCACTACGGCCTTGTTGTACAGCCTAAAGTCTGGTAGACTGATGCCTCCAGCTTTGTTTTTATTACTAAGAATTGCCTTAGCTATATGCTTTTTTTTCTGGTTCCATACAAAATGAAGAATTATTTTTTCCAAATCTTGAAAGAAGGATGATGGTATTTTAAGAGGCATTGCATTGAATCTGTAGATTGCTTTGGGAAGTATAGACATTTTAACAATGTTGATTTTTCCTTGCCATGAGCATGGTATGTTCTTCCATTTGTTAGTATCTTCTGTGATTTCTTTTCTTAGGGTTTTGTAATTTTCTTTATAGAGTTACTTCCTCTTTTGTTAGGTATATTCCTAGGTATTTCATTTTCTTTGAAGCTACTATAAAGGGAATTGTGTCTTTGATTAGTTTCTCAACTTGGCTGTTATTGGCATATACAAAGGCTACTGATTTTAAATCCTGAGACATTACTGTATTTTTTGATCACTGCTAGAAGTCTTGGGGTTTAGTCATTGGGGTTCTCTAAGATCATATCATCAGCAAAGAGTGACAGTTTGACCTCCTATACTCCCATTTGGATGCCCTTCATTTCCTTCTCTTGCTTGATTGTATTAGCTAAAACTTCCAGCACTATATCGAATAGTATTGGACAACCTTGTCAGGTTCCAGTTCTAAGTGGAAAAGCTTTCAGTTTTACTCCATTCAGTAACATATTAGCTGTAGGTTTGTTGTAGATGGCTTCAGTTTAAGAAATGTGTTATCTATGCCTATTTTCTTCAGAGTTATAATTAGAAAAGGATGCTGGATTTACTGAATGCTTTTTCTGCATCTGTTGAGAGGATCATATGGTCTTTGTTTTTGCTTCTGTTGATATGGTGAATTACATTTATGGACTTGAGATTGTTAAAGCAGCCTTGCATCCCTGGGATGAAACCTACTTGATTGTGATGAGTGATTTTTTAACGTGTAGCTGTAATCTATTAGCTAGGATTTTATTGAGAATCTTTGCACCTATATTCATTAGTGAAATTGGTCTGAAATTATTCTTTTTAGTTGGGTCTTTTCCTGATTTTGGTATCAAAATGATGTTTGCTTCATAGACTGTGCTGGGGAAGAGTCCTTCCTTCTCAATTTTTTGGATAATTTCTGCAGTATGGGTATAAGATGTTCTTTGAAGGTTTGATAGAATTCTGGTGTGAAGCCATCTGGACCGGGGCATTTTTCGATGGGAGATTTTTTATTGTTTTTTCTATCTCAGTTATTGAAATTGGTCTGTTCAAGAGATCTATTTCTTCTTGATTAAGTCTAGGAAGAGGGTGTAATTCGACATATAGACCCATTTCCTGCACATTGTTAAATTTCTGGGCATAGAGTTTTTGTAGTAGTCAGAAGTAATCTCTTGTATCTCTGTAGTGTCAGTTGTTATTTCCCCTTTATCATTTCTGATTGAGGTTATTAGAGATTTTACTTTTCTGTGTCCAGTTAATCTGGCCAAAGGTTTATTGATTTTATTTATTTTTTTGAAAAATCAACTTTTTGTTTAGTTAATTTTCTGAATGATTCTTTTGTTTTCATTAACTTCTGGTTTAATTTTACCTATTTCTTTTCTTCTTCTGGGTTTGGGATTAGATTGTTCTTCTTTTTCTAATTCCATAAGATGGTTCATGAGTTTGTTGATGTGCTCTCTTTCTGTTTTTTGAATGTAGGCATTTTGCAATAAATTTCCCTCTTAAGAGTACTTTTGCTGTATCCCACAGTTTTTGGTGACTTATGTCTTCTTTGTTGTAATGTTTGAGGAATTTAATGATTTCCTCTTTTATCTCTTCCTGAACCCAACTATCATTCAGCATAAGGTTGTTTAATTTCCAAGTCTTTGGGTAGATATCAACGTTTTTGTTGGAGTTGAGTTCCACCTTTATTGCCTTGTGGTCTGAGAAGATACAAGCTTTCTATTCTTTTAATTTTGCTGAGGTTTGATTTGTATCCTAGAATGTGGTTGAATTTAGAGTATGTACCATGGGCTGACAAGAAAAATGTATATTCCTTAGCTTTGGGATGGTGCGTTCTGTATATCTCTGTTAATCCCATCTATTCTAGGGTCACATTTAAGTCCTTTGTATCTTTGTTTAGTTGCTGTTTAGAGGATCTGCTCAGTTCTGTCAGAGGGGTGTAAAGTCCCCAACTATTATGGTGTTATGGGATATCATAGTGCTCAGACCTATCAAGGTCTCTTTCATAAATCTGGGAACATTTAAGTTGGGTGCATAAATATTTAAATCTGAGACATATTCTTGTTGTATTGTTCCTTTCACCAGTATAAAGTGTCCACCTTTGTCTTCTTAACTTTAGTTGCTTTAAGTCCACTTGTATCTGAAAATAAGATTACAACCCCTCCTTTCTTCTGATTTCCATTTGCTTGAAATACTATTTCCATCCCTTAACCCTGAGTCTTGATTTGTTCTTCAGGGCTAGGAGTGTCTCTTGGAGACAGCATGTAGGTGGCTTGTACTTTTTTATCCAATCAGCCAGCCTTTGCCTTCTCAGTGGTGAATTCAGACCATTGACTTTTATTGAGAGAATTGATAAGTTTAGTAGCATTCTATTCATCTTATTTTGTGAAAGTCTGTTGTGTAGTTTTATCCTTTGTTCCATGTGGAAGCTACATTTTGACTTTTATCTTCTGAATGTTTACTTTGCTGATAGTCCATTGTGGTGCCAGTGTTGAGAATGGGTTTAAGTATTTCCTGTACAGGTGGTCTTGTGGCAAATTTCCTCAATGCTTGTATATTCACAAAAGATTTGATTTTTCCGTCAATTTTGAAGTTTAGCAGGATATAGAATTCTGGGCTGAAAATTGTTTTGTTGAAGAATGTTGAAGGTGGATGACTATGCTCCTTTGGCTTGGAAGGTTTCAGTTGAAAAGTCTGCTGTCATTGGGCAGTGCCTGTGGCTCAGTGGGTAGGGTGCCGGCCCCATATACTGAGGGTTCAAGCCCTGGCCCCAGCCGAACTGTAACAAAAAATAGCTGAGTGTTGTGGGGGAGGTCACCTGTAGTCCCAGCTACTCAGGAGGCTGAGGCAAGAGAATTGCCTAAGCTCAGGAGTTTGAGGTTGCTGTGTGCTATGATGCTACAGCATTCTACCGAGGGCTACATGATGAGACCCTGTCTCAAAAAAAAAAAAAAATGTCTTCTATCATCCTAATAGCTCTGCCTCTGTAGGTCAGTTGACACTTCTGGCTGCTTGTAGAAATTTTTCTTTCATCTTAACTTTGGACAGGTTCATTACAATGTGTCTTGGAGAGGCTGTGTTAGAGCTGAAATGACTCAGGTTTCTATATCCATCTGAAAAGAGTGTGTCAGGGTCTTTAGTAAAACTTGGCAAGTTTTCATTTATGATACTCTCTAGTAGGGCTTTCATTCCTTTGGGACAATCTTCTTCCCCTTCAGGAATCCATATTATTTGTCTGTGTGAACACTTCATGGAGTCTCATAGTTCTCTAAGTGCCTGCTCTGTTTTCTCTCTCTTTTTTTCTGCCTCTTTAACCACTTGGGTTAACTTGAAAACTTTATCCTCTAGATTTGAGGATCTTTCTTCTCTGTGTTATAACCTATTTTTGAAACTTTCTACTGAATCTTTACATTCTCAGGTTGTCTCC
Source organism: Nycticebus coucang (assembly GCF_027406575.1). NCBI lineage: Eukaryota > Metazoa > Chordata > Mammalia > Primates > Lorisidae > Nycticebus > Nycticebus coucang. The sequence continues at coordinate 96,393,950 of NC_069794.1, read as the reverse complement.
TGCATTTCCTTAAGCTCTGTCATAGCCTTTCTATATTCTACATTATCTCTTGTCTGACTTTTGGTTCTGCCTTTCTATTTTCTCGTCCATTTCTTTTATTGTATTTATTATCCATATTTTAAATTCCTTTCTGTTAAGTCCATTAATTCTTTATAGGTGGAGTCTTCTGCAGTACTGCTTCATGGTCCCTTGGGGGAGTTGCTCTGTTTTAAATTTTTATGTTGCCTGAATTTTTCTGTTGGTTCCTGCTCATGTGGTCCTTCTTCTTGTTCACCTCCTTGTCATTCTTTTTGCTTCTCACTACCTCCTTTGTTTTAAACAGAAGTCCTTGCTCTTGATGACAGTATGTTGCAATATGCCACTGGGACACCTGGCAGCACTGTAGTTTCCTTAGGAGACAGAGAGCACAGGCAGCAGCCTCTCTGGTCTTTACTCCAAACTTAGTTGCCTTCAGTGATTGCCTGATTATTTCCTCAGCATTCAGACCATGCCAGGTTAGAATCTTAAAGCTTACAAGAATCCTTCAAGGGCAGGTCTCATAGTGCCCCCTAACTCCAGTTCCCATGGGGGTGTGGGAGTCCCTCAGCCTGTCCCAAGAATGGAGTTCTGATCCCAGCAGGTGGAATGGAGACAGCCATGTTTTAGGCCCCTTCTCACGACTTTCCCACAATGACAGCCCCCTGGCCACTGAGACCTTCGCAGTATGTCTGCCTCGCCAGCCACCAAATCTATGGCAAATCCACTCCATCTGGCATTCAAATCTAGTTGCTGTATACTGCTTGAGTCCACCCACTCTTCCAAGCTTTCCACTTACTGGCTGCTTCTCCCAACAACTGAAAACTCCAGAAAGGCTTCCTCCTGTCCCAGACCTCTGTGGGGCAGGCAGCCGATCCCAGATGGTTGCAATCACTTGCCTAATTCATCAGATTTCCACCACTCTGAATCATACACTGTATCCAGCTCACAACCTCCTCTCTGTACTCCCTGAGCTGTGACTGTGGGTAAGGTCCCCATGCGAGGTATGGCTGGGTTCTCTCTTTTTCCCCAGGCATTCTAGGAGAGCTCAGCTGAGTGATCCTTCTGGTCTGCCATCTTGCTCCACCCCCTCAAGAAATCTGAATATGACCAACAGCTTTCTGTGCTGAGCATCTCACAGAACCTTTCTTGATCTCATTACACTTGCCTACATAGGTAGGTCAACAGTGTGGTTCACTCTGTATGCATGTGTCCTCAATCCTCTAACTGGCATAAATGCACAAATAGTATTCCTTGGTCAAGCTAAAGCAGATTATAGTAGAAAACTCTAGACTTCAGTTACCAAAGTTAGTACTGCTGGGTAAGACGGGCTTCAACAATATGGTCAGAAATGGAAACAGTTTAAAGATGGTAATGAATATTTGTCAAAACAGGTGATGCTGAGTCTCAGAGCTGCAACCATGAATTGTGTTTTTAAAGGAAAGTACTTGTTGATGGAAAAAATTTTACCTTGGATGGCTTGTGATATAATATAGTATTGTGAAAAAAATAATATCTATAACATCTAGAAAGATCTGTATAAAAAAACACAATTATCGACTCCAGTACTTGCAGCCTGCAGAATCTTGGTTCTTGGTAAGATGTGAAGTTGCCAAAAAGATATTCAGTGAAGTTTCATCTTATTGTTTTCATATGTAGAGTCAAGGAACATGAATACTTCCAAGATGTTCATCTGTTTTGTTGTATTTCTCAGCTTTGCACCCCAAGTCAGGAAGCTGTCACAGAGCGGTGCTGGTGCCCCAGTGCTGAGCGCCAGCTCATGCATATGCCAGCACATATGCTAAACCAGGAATCAAGACTCCGGCACTCAGATGCAAGCATCCTTGACATTTCTTATCTAAATTCAGAGCCATGGAGGCCTTTCCAGGCAGGCTTTCCCTAAACTTCCCTTCTAGCTGTGATTCGAGATGAATCATTTTAATCATGGGTTAATATCAGTGTCTGCCTGGTTAAGATATGAGACTTGATAAATTTTCACAGCCTAAAGCTGCAGTCTTTGTTATCAGAGTAATAAACCAGGGATGTGGTCATTGTGGCAGGCAGAGGTTCTGTCTCCCTGGCGTAGATGTGGGCTCCATTCTTTCCCAACTCTTAGGCACTGAGGTTCTGATGGGGCTGACCGCAACCTTTGGATCAAAGGCAGGCTCATGACCCAAGTATACCATCAAACTACCCATGCACCTACCTGACTGCCGCCATGCTCAGGAATGGTCACCTGACTTAGCTGCCTTGGAGCTCCTGACTGGAGCTGTCTTGGATAAGGCTGTGGTCTTTCTACTGGGCTCATAAGCTGTAAGGACAGCATTTCTAAAGCTGACAGTGGACATCTTTGGTATTCTGGGAAGAGACAGTCTGAGAAAGAAGAAGGAAGCAGAACTAAGGAGGAAAAGAGACAGAATCCTGATGGTATTATTTGTTCCTCAGGAATGTGTTGAATCAGGAATGCCCCTGGACTTTCTAATTAAGAGATTCAAATAAATCTTCCTTTTGAAAAAGCATGTTTAGTTGGATTTTACACCTGCAATTGAATGAGGACTGACCCTTATGGTTATATCGGTCATCATTGACTATAATTTTTCTGTGAGCTGTGTACATTCATCAGATGTTAGGTGGCAGTCAAGTTGAATTGTCTAACTGGGCTATCTGTATTGATGAGCTTAATTAGATAGTTGCCGAATCTCTGTTTTATACAGCACGGACTCCTGTGAACCAGCAGTAATGAACTGGCATTCAGCCGTCCAGTTGCACTGATTGCCTGCCTCTCAGGGTCCAGGATCCTCACCCTGTAAAATGATTATGGAATTACTCATTTCATAGAGATACCATGATAAATATAATATTTCATGAAAGTCCTTCACAACTCTTGGATATATGTATTTGTAGCAGCGAAAGTGATTTCACTGCCATTATAATACACTTTCTTGCCTCTCCATTGATGGGAATATAGTGAGAACTTACACTTTACATAACTCTACACAGATTCATCTAAATAGATTTGTTTTCAGCTTAATGTCTGAGAAAAAGTCAGAAAGGTTTATTCTTTTGTGAGCTCAGGTTACAAATATGGCTTATGTATGAAATGGTGACGGCTAGTATTCTAGAGTCTTAGTGTGGCGATTCTGAAAATATTTAAAGAAAATACTTTAAAAAATAATGCTAATAGGGTGGTGCCTGTGGCTCAAATGAGTAGGGCACTGGCCTCATATGCTAGCGGTGGCGGGTTCAAACTCAGCCCCGGCCAAAAACTGCAAAATAAAAAAAAAAATAATGTCAATAATCAATGATTTAACATAACACATTGTGAATGAGAGTTCTTAGGGTCTCCCAAGAGTAGTCATATGAACAAAGCCAATGAATATGATTTATAATTATAGATTAATTGACCTGCCAAATTATCTTCCAATCCCCTTTTTTGTGTAAGGCACATTGGCAATCTTCCTTGTCTGTCTTAACTTGGTCCTCTCGCCTTCCACCTTATCATTCTTTTTCAAAAACAGCTTTATTGAGATAAAATTCATGGGTCATCAAATTCACCCACTTACAGTATATAATTCAATGGTTTTCGCTGCTTTATTATTTATAACAATGTGTAATTACCTATTTACTTGTTTATTTATTTTTACTTGCTTATTTATTGTTTATGCAATGTGATCCCAATTTTATGAGGAAAAAAATGCATGCATTAGAAAGACAAAGACCTGGGTGGTGCCTGTGGCTCAAAGGAGTAGGGCCCTGGCCCCATATACCGGAGGTAGTGGGTTCAAACCCAACACCAGCCAAAAACTGCAAAAAAAAAAAAAGAAAAAAGAAAGACAAAGACCAAAGGAAATACAGAATTATGGTGAGTTTTATTTTTTCCTAACTTTTTTTCACATTTTCTAAAATTTTCCCCGTGAGAATAATTTTTTTATCAGAAAAGATATGTTACTTGAAAAATAGTTGGTAAGGGGCGGTGCCTATGGCTCAAAGGAGTAGGGCCCCGGCCCCATATACCAGAGGTGGCGGGTTCAAACCTGACCCCGGCCAAAAACTGCAAAAAAAAAAAAAAAAAAAGTTGGTAAATGTGACAATATGAGCAATTCTAAGAAATATCATATTAAGCTAACAAGAAGTTCTGAAGGTACACAGAGAACATGGCTTCCTTTTATAGTAGCATCAAAACCAGCTAATTGAGAATATAACTTCTGTAAGTGAATACAAAAGCAATAAAACTATACCCCCTCCCTGCTAAAAGAAAGCAAGAGAGTGCTAAACATGGGCTTTAGTGTGTGTGCAGCCAGGCAATGGGATGGTGCAGCTACAAAATCAGACACAGGTTCTTGTTATGAATCCAGCTTTCATTTTGTGATGGCTTGTCACATTATTAAAATAAAGAGAGAGAGAAATGCATGCAGTCCATGTTTTAAAAAATCACCAGTCTCCTGATTCGGGTTGTCAGTCTTGCGGGTTGCAGTGCTTTTTGCAAGTAGATTCTGCCACTAGCTAGCACCCGGGTCCCAGGGCCAGTACTGCAGGCCCAGCACCGTCCAGTGGTGTCTCCACTGGTGTGCCCTCCCTTGGGTGGGCTTGGAGGAGGAGTCTGGCATGGGGCAGGCCCAGCCGATGGCATCTGTGACTGAGCTGCTGACAGGGTGTCCTTTTGGTCTGCTGGGATCCTTCCCCAGTCGTTCGAGGTTGTGAACATTCTCCCTGGTACGGGAAAGCTCATTCATGGACAGACCAATCAACCACAGCCACAGTCAACTTGTACTCAGAGGGATAATTACAGAGAGGGAGAGAAAAGGAGGTCAGTGTAGGTTCATAGAGATGGTATCTTTTCTTGTGGTCATCGAGATCTGTGTGGGAGGTGAAGAATTTTAAGTCAGAATGTGGATGCACACTTGTTGGGGCTCCTGATATTTGCTCAGCTCTATCTGCAGAGGTGAGTTGTGTTGCCACATTTCTGCTACTCATTTGAGACACACACTTTAGATGATAAAGTTCTGAAGAGAGGAAGTGGAAAGACAACAAGTGCCCTTTAGTAAACTCTTCCAAGTATAGAACCAGGTATCTGGAAGGGCCCTTAGGAAACACCCCTCACTGTCTCCTGGACCCCCCAGAGCTCTGCCAGCAGGCACAGTCTCTAGCACCTAGGACTGCTGGCTCCCTTCCCGCCTGCTTCCCACCACACTGCAGCTGGTGACATGTCCTACGTGGAGGGAAATATGGTTTATAAACTTCCTAATTATCACTTATTTCAAGCCTAATTTAAAAAATGTAAAATAACCTACCGAATAATAATACCCTAAGACATAGTAAAAGATAAACAGGTCAGAAGCCACTCGGAGGTAAAGAATGTGGGAAGAATCGGTTACTGGGATGGTGCACCTGTGTATCTCAGCCTCTAAGGCAAGTACGTGAAACAGTTTGGGAGTATTTTCATATGTGTGTCAAAAAATAGTACAAGCGTGCAGAAACACAAATATTGTAAAGGCTCACCTCCTCTGACAGAAATCTCACTGAAGAGTTGTCTGGATGGCAAAACAAATCCTGTGTTGTGTTGGCTGTCTATCTAGAGCCTGCAGACTTTGAGATGTCACGTTTAATTTCCTGAAAACTTTGTAGTTTGAAGAGCCTGGTGCTGGGGGCATCTGGCAGGGAAATGTTTGTCATGCATGGGGCGGGGGAGAAAAGCAGGGCTGACAGCGATGGCCCTCCCTTTGCACAGAGCGAGTGGAACTGGCTCCCTACTTCTCTTCCCTGTCACTGAGACTCCACTGCAGACCTGGAAGAGAAAGACTGAAGGGGGAAAACACGCAGCAGAAGTTACCAGATAAAGCTCTGCGTGTACTGGCAAGCGGTGGAGGCTGTGGTGTTGGTGACCCTGCTGCTGTGCTGGCCTTGGCCTGCTTTCTGGCTTTTCCAGTGAGCCGTATGGGGTAGAGACAGCAGCTAGTGCTGGACTTGTCTGTTCCCCAGTGCTGGGCATCTGAAGCCTGGGCGTTACTGCCTTTTTCCTCTGTTTAATAACATGAACGTTGTCCTGGCTTTTTTTTTTTTGCAGTTTTTGGCCAGGGCTGGGTTTGAAGCCACCACCTCCGGTATATGGGGCTGGAGCCCTACTCTCTTGAGCCACAGGCACCGTCCATAACATGAACATTTTAATAAAACCTTTCGACCTTGTGGTGTTCATAGATGGTATTAGCTTCTTGGTTTAATTCTCCAAGATAAAGTTTACATCTTAACAGGGTTCCTTGTGGGTCTTAGTCCAGAGCGGAGTATGACACTGGAATTTCAGGTTGTTTTAGGATAATGAAGGATGTAGTCTGAGGGGAAGGGACGTTCAAACATAACAAATAGTCCTCAACTTTTTCTGTTTTGCAGCAAGCATTCTTGGGGAAGGGTGCTGACGGTGCTGCTTTTGTATAGGTGGTCTTTATCACTCAGAGTACAGGAATCGCCTTCACTTCTGGGTCTGTGTTCTTTGCTAACCATACTTTGTGTGAGTAAAACCTTTTTGTATGTGTTCAGAAATCTCCAAGTTTTGGATTATGCCAAGGTGTCAGGTTTTTTTGTTTGTTTTTTGACATGTTGAAGCTGAGCTGGGATTGGGAGGTACCTCCGTTGACACTGGGTCATTAGTCCCTGGACTATTCACAGCTGTGTGGGGCCTGGAGCCGACTACGTCTTAGAATGGGTTCGTCGTTCCCTGGTTCTTACGGTGTATCTGAGGTGTGCTCCTGGAAGAGGCTCTGGACAGCCGAAATCATATTCGTGGGCAGAGAGTTTGTAATTTGCTACATGTGGCCAGTCTTTTTTTCTTAAGCGGCTCTCCTTCTTTCTATTGTGTTTGCTGTCCCCCCAGGACCTTCCCAGCTGGAGGGGCTCCTATCAGGAGGCAGATTCCTTCAGGCTCTGAGAGAGAAAGAGAACCCCCAATTGTGTCACTTACCTTCTGCTTTATTTTAATTTTTATTAATATTTTTACATTATTGCAACACTTACAGATTAAACAGAAGGTAAGGACATAGTCATGGGTCTAGGGAGAGGAATTTGCCTTCCTTAATAGCTATAGGATGGGGCAGGGGAAGGGCTGCCATTTTTCCACAGAGAATATGTGGGATGGAGGGTGGAGGTGGAGGTTGAATGATGTGGATGAAAGAGCATGGTATTTTGGAACAGAACAGAACTTACCAGGACTGCTAACGCAGCTGCTGACTGGCTGTGTGATCTTGGGCAAGCTCCCTGGCATCTCCAAGCTTCACTCCTCTTTACATTGTCTGTTAAGTGGACTTGCAAGGTGGTTGTGATAATCAAATGGGGCAGTGGATATGGAAGTATTTATTGTCCCACACATGTAAAAGGCACTTCATAAATATTATTTTCTCTTTCCTTTCCTTAGGAGGGAATGACAAAAAAAAAAGCCAAACACATGAAAATCTCCATGTTCTATTAATAACAACTTCCACCTTGCTTCCCAGTAATGCTTTCAACGATGTGGGTAATTGTTTCAACATTTAATTTCCCCACTGAATTATTTATAATAATTACATGTATGACAGCCACATTTTTATTTTGAATATCAGTGGAACTATTAATTTATTCTAATGATTTGCAACATGGCCAAATATTTGTTTCACCCATAACTTTGTGGTGATAGGAAACAATGCTGCTTGCCATCGATGTAACTTGCTTTAATCATATTTTAATTAAAATGAATTCCTTAAAAGTCTAGGTAAGGGTCCCCCTAGAGGAAAGCGGTAAGAAGGTTTTCTCTGAAAAGCATTTAAAACTGATGCTTTATCAGTCCAGATGGCTTCGGCTTCAGCCCTTAAGTGTTAGCAGAGAAAACTTGGAGGGCATTTTTTTTTTTTTTTGCTCTTCTAAAATCACTTTCTTTCTTTCTTTTTTTTTATTGTTGGGGATTCATTGAGGGTACAATAAACCAGATTACACTGATTGCATTTGTTAGGCAAAGTCCCTCTTGCAATGGTATCCTGCCCCCAAAAGGTGTGGCAACACCAAGGCCCCACCCCCTCCCTCCTTCCCTCTCTCTGCTCTTCCTTTCCCCACCCCTCCCTCCTTCTTTCTCTCCAGGGCAGTTTTTAGTGGTAAGGGTGGGGAGGAATCCACAATGGTGGAGGAAGAGTAATGAGATTAGAGATTTTCTTTTCCTAAAGAAAATGCTCATTCTGCGCATCTGGAGAGTGGTACAGTCATTTCTTTGCTTCTCAGATGAGTTTTCAGCTCACGCTTCTGTGAAGACCTTCTGCCAGCTGAGTCTGCATGGCCTTCAAAGGGATTTCCTTCTCAGCAAGGTGATAATGTTCATCCCCACAGCCTCCCTAAAGACTGCTTCCAGACAAGTTGGCCAGTCCTGACTGGCAGAAGGGTGCTAAATTTCCCATTTAGCTTTCTCATGTTTTAAACATTCAGAACGGCAGTAAATAAAACATGTGCCTTTCAACACCCTTATTTTACCTTCAGATCGTAGCTTGGGACTTTAGATTAACCTTTCACTCGTAACCAGGGTTTGAAACGGACAGTGAAAGCTTCCTAACAGCTATTTCTGTGATTTGTCCATTATTAAATTTTTAAAATTTCCATTTATTTTATCGGGGAAGTGGGGACTTGATCATAAACATTAGTTGCAAAAGAGAGTTCTAAGCACAAGTAGTGGCAAATCAAAGATATTTTAACAATTAGTACTTTTTACTTAATGGTTACCTCTGGAAAAAAAAAATTATTACCAGTTGTGGCTCACTGCAACCTTAAACTCCTGGGCTAAAGTGACCCTCCTGTCTCAGCCTCTTAAGTAGCTGGGACTATAGGTGTACACCACCATGCCAGGTGTATTTAGCTATATTTTTTTATAGATAGGGTCACATTTTTGCTCAGGCTGGTGTTGAACGCCTGGCCTCAAATGATCCTCCTGCCTCTGCCTTCCAAAGTGCTGGGATTACAGGTGTGAGCCGCTGCATGGCCAAAACCATTAATATTATTTTTAATTGGCAAATCATAATTGTATACCTTTGTGGGGTATATTGTGATGTTTTGGTATATGTATATAATGTGGAATGACTAAAGCAAACTATTTAACGTATGTGTCACCCCACTTACCATTTTTTGTAGTGTCATCAGAGCTCACTACAACCTCAAACTTCATTTGAAATTTACTTTTTTAGTGATTTTGAGACATGTTGATAATATATTATAATGGAGTATAGTCACTCAGCTGTGGGATAGATCTCAAAACTGATTCTTTCTGTCTACCTGAAACTTTGTACCCTTCAACTAACAACTCCCTTGTACCCCGCCCCTCCAGCTCCAGGTCCCAATGGGGTATAATATGAATAGTTTGACAGTTAAAATTTGAAGAGGTCATTTGAATGACATAAATTCTTGGTAATTATTAATATTTTGTCAGAAAGGTGTCATTTCTTTACATGTAGGATTAAAAATGTTTCTCATATTATTTGGTTATATACACACACAGATATTTATTTCATGGCAGTGTAACTTAATGAGAATTAAGGGCAAAATATGATTTTATTTGTAGACATTTGCTTTTCTCTAATAACATTGAATTATGCTTCTACGTATTTTATTCCCTCTCAACTAGAGTGGAGGGATGAGGGTTAAAAAAAAAAGGCCCCCAAACTCCAGCCTTCTAAGTTCTTGAAGATCAAAGCTGTCATCTTGCAGAGGGTCTCCTCCACTCAAGCAGGAGAGAACCTTCCAGCTGAGGCCTTTATCTGATTAGAGTAACTTTACCTCTTTTATGTTTACATGGATGGAGCTGGAAAATATTCTTCTTAGTAAAGGATCTCAGGAATGGAAAAAAAAATCCAATGTACTCAGTACTACTGTGAAACCAATTTATAATCACTCACACTTACATATGAAACATGAAACACAACTATAGCCTAGGATGAAGAAGGGAAGGGGGAGGGAGAGGGGAAGGGAGAGGGGTGGGTTGATAGAGGGTTAATAGGGGGATCACACCTATGGAGCACATTGCAAGTACAAGTTGGATCTATCAGGCGTAGAATACAAATGTCTCAATGCTATAATTGGGTAAATGAGGTGAAGGCTATGCTGATTAGTAGGATGTAAGCACTCTAATTTGTACAAATAATCAACACATTGAATCCCATAATGGCATAAATGTATTCATGATCTATCTAAAATGACTTAATGAAACAAAAAAAGGAATACTCTGGTTTGGTTTTGCCCTGAGGCTACATCTCTGGGCACTCTGCCCTGTCTTCTGGCCAGACTCCTGGCTTCCTGAAGCCTGCAGGGCAGACTCCCAGGGGGTCCATGGTGAAGCCACAGGCTGGGAGATGAGCCTGCACCCAGAATGCAAAATAGTTTTCTCAGGTCATGTTTCATCCGCTCACCTGTGACCTGAGGGATAGAACAAAATAAAAAGCTAGCATGAACGCAGTTTTCATCAAACTAAAGCTTCCAGAATGTATTGCATGTCAGTCTGAGCTATCAAAGTGATTGGAGCTGCTAAAACAATTTATGTCTTCACAGGAGTGTTTTTGAAGAACAAAAGTTCCAGGAGCAGTGTGAAAGCCCTCTGGGTCTGAGTCTAGGGAGCTGATGAATCTGTGACACATTGTGAAACACTGCAGGCGGGAAGTGCGAGTGTACGAAACACAGCCCCTTTCTTGAGTTATGTCTGGCTCTTTAGAAAAACACAGTTTGGTGGGGAAAGGAAGAGGGAGGATTCAAATGTTTCTCCACTCTCTTTCAGTGGGAGCGCATAGAAGAAATGTTGGCCGAGGTGCCTGTGGATGGACGAAAAGGGCGCAGAGGAGCAAATGGCTGAAGGGAAGGGAAACTTACACAAAGATGGAAAAATTATGACTTGGATCCCACGAGGGAATTTATTTTGTTTTTTCTTTCTTTTTTTAATCTTGTATGACTTTCTCCTATATGCCTACCCATTTCCAAAAATAATTTGAGAAGGGGTGTTCTCATCCAGGCCAGTCTTGGAGTAGGGGTGCCAGCAGGGTGGCAGGGCCTGGGCCCTCTCCTTGGCCCTGAGGTCAGATAATGGGGTAGGTATGGGGTCCAGGCCCCAGGAGGGGACTGGGAGCGGGAGAAGGATAGTGTTGGGGCTAAAGCACCCGCCTGCTGGCCCCATGGAGGTGAGGTAGGGGTGTGTGGGTGTGTGTTGGGCAACCTAGGACAGGCGTCTGGTGGGCGCTAACTCCTTCTCTCTCTTACTCCACACTTCCTCTGAGTGCCCTACACCCCTAGACCGCCTTTTAATAGCACCTCACTTTGCCTGTGGACACCTCCACCTTCTGTTTACAGTGCTGCTTTCTTTGGTCCATGAGTAAGATTGGCTTTAATGTTCATTTACATGAGATTTTGCCTGTATCTGCCTGCGTGGTGTGTGAGTGCGTGTTGAGGTCACACACGTTTGCATTTGTATTGTAGGAGATACAAGAATACAGGAATTGCCCGGCAATTCCTCCTGTATTCTACACCCCTCAGAGAAGATCTTGACTGTGTCTAAGCTTAAATTCACCAGGGGGTAACATGGGCCCTCTGTGTGTTTAGACAGAGTCGGACAGATGTTGTTTTCCCTTTTATAACTTGCCACTAGTCTTTCCTTAGTGAATAAGTCACGAGACTGTGTCCGTTCCTTACATTACTCAAAAGGGAAAACACAACAAATCTCTGGCATTAATTTATACACCACCTGGTATGCAATAGAGAGCTTTGAAGATCTCCCACCTTTTTTTTAAATTCATTTTTTATTTTTTAATATATATACATTTTTATTAAGCTATTTGTATATAAATCATAAATAAATTTATGCCATTATGGGATTCAATGTGTTGATTATTTGTACAAATTGGAGTGCTTACATCCTACTAATCCACATAGTCTTCACCTCATTTACCCAATTATAGCATTAAGACATTTGTGTTCTACACCTGATAGATCCAACTTGTACTTGCAATGTGCTCCATAGGTGTGATCCCCCTAATAATCCTCCCTCTATTGACCCACTCCTTCCCTTCCCCTCTCCCTCCCCTTCCCTCCTTCATCCTAGGCTATAGCTGTGTTTCATTCTTCATATGCGAGTGTGAGTGGTTATAAATTGGTTTCACAGTAATCCTGAGTATATTGGATATTTTTTTTTCCATTCCTGAGATCCTTTACTAAGAAGAGTATTTTCCAGCTCCATCCATGTAAACATAAAAGAGGTAAAGTCTCCATTTTTTTTAATGCTGCATAGTATTCCATGGTGTACATATACCACAATTTATTAACCCATTCATGGGTTGATGGGCACTTGGGCTTCTTCCATGACTTAGCAATTAGGAATTGAGATGCCATGAACAATCTGGCGCAAATATCTTTATTGCTAAATGATTTTTGGTCCTTTAGATATACACCTAGAAGAGGAATTGCAGCCTATTAAAAATATAAATTGGGGGAAATGTTCCCTATTCAATAAATGGTGCTGGATGAATTGGCTGGTGACCTGTAAAAGACTGAAACTGGACCCATACCTTTTTCCTCTAACAAAAATTGACTCTCACTGGTTAAAGGACTTAAACTTAAGACATGAGACTATAAATATTCTTAGAGAGCGTGCAGGGGAAATGCTTGAAAAAATTGGCCTAGGAGAATACATTATGAGGAGGACACCTGGGGCAGTTGAAGCAACATCAAAAATAAATTACTGGGATCTGATCAAATCAAAAAGCTTCTGCACTGCCAAGAAGACCTCGAATAGTGGAAACATTAGGGTGGGTGGAGAGGGTCTGGCGTCCTTCGGTCACGTGTAGTACATGTACCCACCTGATCTCAAGAAACTGGTGTGGTTTTTGGACATAATGATTATCATGTGGAGTTTGAATTGCCAGAGGCTGTTCAGGTAAGGATGTCATAGACAGTCAAAAGTACAGTTGTGGAATGTAGGACTCACAACACAGCCAAATATTTTTTCACCATTAATGTCCTGGAAGCTATAATGATTGTTATAGATTTATCTTGCTTTAATCTTATTTTACTTTATTTTATTTTTGAGACAGAGTTTCACTTTGTCGCCCTCAGTAGAGTGTTGTGGCCGCATAGCTCACAGCAACCTCAAACTCTTGGGCTCAAGCAATTCCCTTGTCTCAGCCTGCCAAGTAGCTGGGACTATTTTTAGAGATGCCCAGCTATTTTTTAGAGACAGGATCTTGCCCTTGCTCAGGTTGGTCTCGAACTTGTGAGCTCAGGCAGTCCACCCGCCTTGGTTTCCTAGATTGCTAGGATCACAGGCATGAGACGCCGTGCCCGGCCCCTTTCGGCCCTTTTAATCATATTTTAATCAAAACAATTCCCTTAAAAGTCTAGATAAGGGTCCCCCTAGAGCAGTGGTTCTCAACCTGTGGGTCGCGACCCCTTTTGGGGTCGAACGACCCTTTCACAGGGGTCACCTAAAGCCATCCTGCATATCAGATATTTACATTACGATTCATAACAGTGGCAAAATTACAGTTATGAAGTAGCAACGAAAATAATTTTATGGTTGGGGAACAACATGGGGAAATCTATTAAAGGGTCGTGGCCTTAGGAAGGTTGAGGGAGGTTGGGAACCACTGCCCTAGAGGAAAGGAGTAAGAAGGTTTTCTCTGAAAAGTGTATTTAAAACTGATAGTTTATCAGTCCAGATCACTTCTGCCCTCAAGTGTTAGCAGAGAAAGCCCAGAGGGCCTCTTATGGAGGGGAGTAGAGGAACTTAGGTGAGGGTGACATTGGGGGACCGTAGGTCTGTGAGCGATAGTGAAGTAGTGGGTGAATGGGGGTCTACAGGAGGAATCAGGGGAAGCCACCCGGGCCACGTAGGGGCAGAAGCCTGAGCTGCCCTCCTGTGGGGCCCTGCTCCCCATGACCTGGGACTGACTACTACCCCTGCCAGCCCAAGGCCAAGTTTGCTGAAGGGTTTGGTCGTATGTATATGTGTTAACTGAAAATAAACTTATCAGACTGTCCTTTTCATGCAAACATGAAACTTCACAGAATTCAACCTGCCAGAGAGATTTGCTAACTGTCAAGTGCGTGTTCCAGGCTGACAGAGGAAAATCGCAGAGGCCAGTGTCAGTGTTACTCACAAGGAGTGAGGGAGCCCCCAACTGTAAGTCAAGGCTGAATGAACTAGGTGGTAACAGCTGGAGGCAGCAGGAATGTAATAGAAAGAACAGTTCTTTTCAAAATTGGGTTTGAGGAGCAAAAAAAAAAATTGGGTTTGAGGGAACTTTCACCGAGAAAGTGGAAGGCTGACTGAGACTCCAGTAGGCAAAGAAATGAGGGGAAACTGCCTGAGGGTGAGGAGCCCTCTCTGTTCCAAGACAGACTTGCTGGTCTAATAATGACTATTAGGGAGACGTCTGGTCATTCGCCCATGAGCAGTCTGTCTATCCTCACAGCTCAGACCCTACAAGAAAACAAAAACTTCCAAAATACAGCTCCTTCTCTCCGGCCAGCGGTAGATTTTGCCTTCCAGCAAGAATCTTCCAATGATCATTCAAGCAATAATAGTAGTGCCTTACGGTTCCTAAAGCACGTCAGGGAGAACCCCTAAGGCTTTTGGCATAGCAGAAAATATTTCTATTGAAATATAGTGGGAACCACTTTAATAGCACTGAGAAAATTTCGTCAAGATGAAGTCTATTTAAAAGGAAAAAATTATTGTGTTAGTAGCAGAAAAAGCACAAAATAACAACTGACTGAAGCTGACCAGTTTGGTGGGAATTTATTCTGGAAGCCGCACCCCTCTGTTCTTGAAGGGGAAAGAACAAAAATGAAAAATGAGGGCATTGCTGTCTGCCCACTCCCCGTGTCTTTTCCTGGGTCGCACCGTGCATCAGTGTCTCTGAAGGGCGATGCTGAAGTTTAGTCCTCACTTCATACTTTTATTAAGTAAGATTTGTTGTAAAGGAATCTGAATCCTATCCCTGGTTCTCCTTTTTTCGTTAGTATCACACTTCGGTTAGTTCTCTGGCTAAATCCAAAGTAAACCCGGGCAAGATCTTGATTCTCTTTCATGCAGTCTCCCCAAAAGTCAGACGCTGATCCTTTTGCTGACATACATAGGAAGCAATTAGAACATGATATAGGTAGAATTGCTTTTCCTCTCTGAAGCCTTCCCTGGCTAACTTAGACTTAACAGTTACCTTCTTTCTGCTACTTTTGTACTTTCTAATTACAACTGTTACATATATCATGTTGGATAATATGAACCAATTATTGATGTCTCTGTGTGTGACCTGGGGGTAGGGGCTGTCTTATTGGGTACACCCAGCACACAGCCTGGGATGTGAGCTCCATGATTCCTCATAGGCATGTGGGAGTGCTACGGAAATCATAGCCCCCCGAAAACCTTGTTTGGATTCTCTAAAGCCATTCTTCTCTATGTTGGTCAAATTTCTGGAGAAAATCTGTGGATACAAATTCTGTTCCTGAACACATCTTATTTCAGATAAGAGAATGCCATATATGGCTTGGAGGAGGCATCATACAGTGGGGAACATTAGGTGTCCTCAAACTTTTTAAACCGGGGGCCAGTTCACTGTCCCTCAGACCGTTGGAGGGTCAGACTATAGTTTAAAAAAAAAACAAACAAAACTATGAACACATTCCTATGCACACTGCATATATCTTATTTTGAAGTAAAAAAACAAAATGGGAACAAGTACAATCACACCGCCTCATGTGGCCTGCAGGCTGCAGTTTGAGGACCTCTGGTAGTGCTGGGTCCACCCCTGGCTCTGCACTAACCTTGTAGCTGAGGGCAGTCTGTTCACCCCTCCAGGCTCTGTGCTGCCATCTTTAAAATCATGACGTTGCACCAAATCAGTATTTCAACCTGCTTGTGCGTATAATCAGTGAAGACCAAATGGGATTATTGGGTTATTGTTTTCTGTGATTCGTGCTTTTTTTTTTGAGTTATTTACTATTGAAGTCTAATCACCATCTCCCTTTTTTTTTTTGAAGCAAGCATGCCATATTACTTCATTTTAGTAAACTTCTTATTAACTAGAATTTCTAGAGCATTAAAATTGAACTGCTATTTATATGATTTTGCAACTTACTTTTTGCAATCCAGTTAAACTTCATCCTGTTAGTTTTAACTTAGTATTTCACTGACAAATTGTAAGACGTTTGGATCTCGATTCTACATTCTTTATTATCAGTTCTTCTTTTCACTCTGAAGTTGTCTGTGGATCTGATAAATGTGCTTTCTCTATTTTCATCTAAATCATTAACTTGAAGTATTGTCTAGAACAGATTTAAGGACGGCCCTCTGTAGTCCTTTTTGGAGACTCTCTGTTGGGTTGATAAGTGATTAACTAACACCGTGGTTATGCTTCTTTGTAGCTACAGTCATGTGTTGCTTAATGATGGGGATCTGTCCCAAGAATGTACCATTAGGTGATTTCATCACTGTGCAAACATCACAGATTGTACTTGGCACAAACCTGGATGGTTCAGGCTACTACACACCTAGGCGCTGTGGTACAGATCACGGCTGCAAAGCCATGCAGCATGTTTCTGTACTGAATACTGTGGGCAGTTGTAACACCATGACAATATGTGTGTATTTCAATATATCTAAACATAGAGAAGGTACAGTAAAAATGTGGTACACTTTTTTTAGGAAACTTGGCATGAATGGAGCTTGTGGGACTGGAAGGTGCTCTGGGAGAGTGAATGCAGAGGCTTCCTGCAGACTTCATAAACACTGCGTATACACCAGGTATACTACATTTATAAAAATTTTTTCTTCAATAAGAAATTAACCTTAGCCCACTATAACAATTTTACTTCATATACTTAATTTTTTTCACTTTGGACTCTTTTGTAATGGTTTAGAACACAAACACATTGTACAGCTCAACAAAAACATTATTTTCTTTGTCTCTTTATTCTACAACTTTTTTCCTATTTTAAAACTTTTTTTGTTCACTTTTTCAACTTTTTTGTCAAAAATTAGGATGTAAACACAAAGCCTAGGCCCACACGGGGTCGGGATCACCTGTGTCAGTCCTCTAGATCCACGTCTGCCCTACTGGCCGGTCTTCAGGGCCAGCATCACATGCGGCTGCCACCTCCTGGGATAGCAATGGCGTCTTCTGGATCTGCCCTGCAGGACCTTCCTGGGGCTCTTCTTGCCAATTAAGACAGCTCCAAGGTCACGAGAGAAGAATTTTTCAGCTCCATTATAATTTAATGGGACCACCCATGTGCTCTCTGTTGTAGACCGAAATGTCGTTATTCACACGACTGCAGTTACAAATCCATCCTGCTGAACTAGCTGTCATCCAATTATATGCTTACGAAGATTCCAGTCCTGCCTGGCCTGAGAATTTCAGGGGACTCAGTGGATTGGGTTGATTTTAATTTGTATTGTCTGAAAATCCAGAACAAATCTAAACTTCCTCTACACGAGTGACCCAAACGTCTGAGGGACTCTGGCCGATTCTACCAGTTTGAAGCCATCTGGGTAAGAGATCTTAAAATTGGTCTTTGTAGGTCCTTTAAAATCTCGGCTGTGTGGTTCTGTCCTGTGATGTTAGAACACAATTGGCTTTAGGGAGATTAGAAAGTGCCCCTACATCACTTCATCCCAGGTTTGGGCAGCCTGCCTTTCTCCTGTGATATCTTAATGCCCTTGGAGGTGGCTTTGGTTTCTGGTTTCCACAGCTTCCTCCGCGCTGTCCCTCCCTAGCCAGGTCACACCCTGCTCTGGGAATTCCCCCTTCCTGTCGGGAGTTTGTACCTGTGTCTTCAGCCTTGCTTGCCTGCGGCAGGCAGTGGGGTGGAACTGTCTGTGTGCCCGAGGGTGTGGGTGCACACACACACGCAGACACAGCAGACACACACAGATGCACACACTGAGTCGCTGAGAAGCTGGGGAACGTCTGGTCCCCCAGGCCCACACAGCCCCTGGGAGAGGGCTCACATCACCCTGCTTGGCCTGTCTCCTGTTGTGGATGACGAGATGGCAGGCTGCAGGGCTGCAGTAGCACAGGCCCCTGGTCAGAAGGGCCTGCACTTATTTGAACACTTTCCTGCTGTCTCGAACCCTTAGTTTCTTTTGAGTAAACGAGCCTGCATTTTAATTTCTGCTGGGCAGCACATATCACGCGAGGGGTTCTGAGTAAAGCTGGCGTGTTCGGCTCACCGAGGTGTCTGCACCCAGACATGAGGACTCTGCTCTGCATGCTGGCAGCTGCTCCAAGAATCTGTTGCACGTTCATTTTCTAGTTGCACGTTTTCCAATTAAATATCTTTTAAAGCTACTAATGAGTATTTTCTAAGAAAACTGTTTCACCCAAGCATTCATCTTACTATTTGTTTTGCCATTCTTAGGTCGCAGTAGTCTACAATCCTAATTTTATTTAATTTTAATGTCCATGTATTCTCTACTTTTATTATTATTATTATTTTTGGTTTTTTAACTTTATTTGATGTGTCTGACAATCCCCAGTTAGCTCTCATCCACGTTGACTGTAGATTTTTGAAAGTGGTAACAGGTACATAGGTAACCCAAGCAGAGAGCTTGTTTGGTGAATCTTCATCTTCACTGTGTTTTTTGGACAACCACACACAGGTACAGTGTGGGGACCTTCCTTATGCCTTTGGCCCAGGCACCTTGTTAAGCCTGGTATCAACGCACACCTCTGGAGTCCCAGCTCTTTCATGGCAAATGTATGGATCTCTCTGAGTGCCTGAGGGGCTGCTTCTTGAAGCCCACTTCATGGGTGCACTTGTGAACGTTGATGGAGTATTCTCGAGTCACCACCTCCTGATGGCAGACCCACCCTTCTTCTTCCAGCCACCCTTCTTTGCTGGACCCTGCATTGGAAAAGAAGAGTGTCAGGGATTGTGGGAGGAGGAAGGTGGTGGTTGCAAGTACAACTTCTGGGTTGTCTCTGTTCTCTAATTTTTAAAAACTCCAACCAGAACAAGTCTATGTTTCAGACAAGAAAAGATGGAATATTTGAGAGTCAACAAATATTGAATCAACATCTCCCATGGGCTGAACCCTGTTCCAGAGGATACCCTGCTGTCCCTACCTGCACGGCCCACACTCGAGTGAGCTGCTGCACCAGGAAGTGGGTGGGACACTCAGGTGCGGGTGAGGGCTGAGCAGAAGGTGATCACGGGGTGGAGTAAGACTGGCGGGGGCTGTAGCTTAATGGTCTCAACAGGCCTCTCTGAGGAGGTGACTTCTGAGATGAGACCTAAATAATGTTCTAGGTAAATGTAAAGTTTTGGTAGGGCTTTAAAACACTGGCTGTAGCTCACACATCTGCTCTCCGCTTCGGTGAATCATGACATGTGTTTAAAAAATGTTTAACAAGAAACGGGAAGCGGTCTCAATTCAAACACACCTCCTGCACATGGTGGGTGAGTCTCAGGCTGGTTCATGGCTGGGCATTTCCAGGTTCCAAGCTGTCTTGTTTGTTCACTTTGTTGTCAAGGGAATGGGCTTTGCTTAAGTATCAAAGTGCCCTGTAGGGTAGAGCACTTTACTAAGGAATTGTTTGGAGATTTAGAGAAAGTAGAAGCACAGAACCTACCTTTCTAATCTGCTAAAGAAGGCAGACAGAGCCTAGGAAAGGCAATAAAACCACAAGCCACAGAGACACAGGCACCACCAGCTGTAGCTGTGCCTGCCCCAGGGCCGAGAGGGGCCAGATGCCGCAGCCATCAAATGGGAGGTGTCCACAGGCGCTGACGTTCCTACACTGCTCCAAGCTCACCTCCACGCCACTGTGTCATTTCAGAACCCCATTCCTGTCCTCTTCTTTGGTTCATTTTGAGCAGCAATGCTAGAGACATAGCTGTAGATTCCTACCAAAAGATCAAGTGGGATCTTGGCAAACACTGGCTACGGTTTTTATCACTTAATTGATAAATTATTCTTGGACTCCTGTGATTATGTAACTGCATCCCCCACGGAACGTATCATTTCTGCCTCATGCTTCCCTCTGCTGCATCATTTCTATTCCTCCTCTTCTAAGATCCTATTGGGCACTCCTTTGTGATTCCTGCATATTTAAAGCAACTTTTATTTTCCCCATCTTGACCTTTTGCAGTACCCCTGTAACTAAGTCTTTGTATTATACTCCATCTGTTTGAACTATCTGTGTGGTTCCTGTTTTCTTGATTATATGATAAGCCCTCCCTCTCTCCCTCCCTTTCCTTCCCTTCCTTTTTTTTCTTTCTTTCCTTCCTTCCTTCTTTCCTTTCTCCCTCCCTCTCTCCTTCCCTCCTTCCTCCCTCCCTCCTTCCCTCCTGTTGTACTCATTTGCCACCTGAAAGAAAGACTCGGACCCCACTTCAGGTATAAATCAGATGGTGATTTATTACACCTGTGCAGGTAGGTCACTGGCCCAAAGGGCAAACGGCCCCAAAGAGAAACGCAGGCTGCCTTTTATACCCTTTTTGTGCTGTGTTGACAGGGAAGCTGGAGAGCGCAGAAGCAGAACACTGTGGTTGGTTAGCTCAGGGGTAGCTTGGGATGTTACAGTCGGGGGGCTGGTTGGCTCAGGGGGTTACATCATGACAGCTGGCTTGGGGACAAACTTGGCTTGGGAAATTTTGCTTGAGTAAGCTTTCCACCATTGTTTAGCCATTGCTAGGGGGTTGGGGTAAGTTCTACCATTGTTTTATCCGTGGCTAGGAGTTTTTTGGGAACTCAGGGAGCTTCCTTGTTCTGAAACCTGTTCTCAGAATTAACCCAAGGTGGGGGTGGGGGTGGGGTGGGTTTGAGATGTCTGGGGACTCAGGCTGAGACAGTTAGGGGTCTTTAGGGGTCCTTTTGCTGGGTACTACACTTCCTCTCTCCCTCCTTCCCTTCCCCACTGCTTCCCTTCCCTTCTCCTTCCTTCCTTCCTTCCTGCCTGCCTTCCAATACATGGTTACAAATCATACTTCTAGGCTTACGTAGCACTAAAATTTTTAACACATTGTAAGGATCCGTGAAGGCTGTAACACCCTGCACCTTACTTCTAGCCTTCATCATCCACACTGGATCTTTTCTTTTTCCTTTCTATTTTTTCTTTTTTTTCTTCATGAAAATTGTATATATTTGAGGGATACAGCATGATTTTTTGATACATAGATGCACAGTGAAATGATTATACAGTAAACAAATGAACATATCCCTCTCTTCACATAGTTCCTTTTTTCTTTTCTTTTGGTTTCTTTTGGTTCTTTTTCACAACCAAAGAAACTCAAGGAAGTTCCCTGAGTTCCCAAAAAACTCCGAGGATTTCTGGGACACAATACAATGCTATTAACTGTAGTTCACCCTGCTTTATTTACATTAATCTCTCACACATTAGATCCCCTCACATGATGTTTTAGGAGATTTGTTTTCTCTGGTAATACCTTGCCTGATCTCATAACCTCTACTGGTTGATTATCTTCATTTAACTTTTCTTTTTTTTTTTTTTTTTTTGAAGAGAAGGTCCTGCTTTGTCTCCCAGGCTAGAGTGAAGTAGTCATCATAGCTCACTGCAATCTCAAACTCCTGGCCTCGGGATCCTCCTGTCTTAGCTTCAGCCTCACGAGTGGCTGGGACTAAAGGTTGTGCTCCAATCAGGCCCAGCTAATTTTTCTATTTTTTTTTTTTTTTTTTTTTTTTGTGGAGATAGAGTCTCACTCTTGCCCAGGTTGGTCTCAAACTTCTCCCCCAAGCGATCCTCCCACCTTAGCCTCCCAAAGTGCTAGGATTACAGGTATGGTAGCTCGTGTCTGTAACCCTATTTTTTTAGTGTCTTTTTTTCCCTCCATTTTACTTTAACTTGAGTCCACCTTCTCAGCTGAGAACACTTGTGTAGCCCTAATGGGCACCAGAAGGCCTGGGCACAGTGTTGGGCGCAGTGCTGTGCAGGTGAAGGCAGTGAGGATGGCTGCCCTTGTCCACGTGGCCCGAGACAGGGCCAGGGCTGGAGTCCAGCTCTCCTGTGAACCTTGCCCTGCTTCTTCCCCAAATAGCAGGGTTCTTTTTGTGCCTCAGAGAGTTCATGTGAAATTATGTCACCTTAAGTGGAAGATCTTTTAATCACTTATGTCCTTTAACATAAGTGATTCCAATAGGCAGGTGTTCGGATAGTGCTCCGTAGATGCAGAGGCAAAATTCTAGGTCTTCTCATAAGGTCCAGATTATCAAACCTTCGTGTGAAGTGATAGAGTTTGAGGATTAGAGACGAAGAAGAAAAGAAGGCAGCACCTGCCTGTATTGGGCAGCCACGTTACCACAGCAGTTTTCTTCTTGTTTGATTTGCTTCAAAATGAAACAAGCTTTGATGAGACTTAGGGGCCATTGCCGACTATTACAGAACTCCAGCCTTCCAAGCTGCTGGATTATTTTTTGTTCTGTTTAGTTTTTTGTGACCGTATGACAGAATTATAAGGAAGTAGAAGTTAGCTTTTGTTTCTGAAAAAAGAAGAAGAAGAATGACAACTGTTCTATTCATATGTGAAGATTTGAGGACCATCATGTGGAGCCCCATGAGACCCTTGGCACCCAATGGCTGAGAATGTCGATGGAGTTGGAAGGGAGGCTGCATCTGGGTTATGGTGTGTGCTGGAAGGTAGACTCCATCACCAGTGCTGGGAATTCATGGATGGACCCAGGAGGATCAGAGAGCTGCAGGGTGCCTGGTGAACAAAAGAGGGTTTCCATCCTGAAGAATGGGAGCGGGAGGAGATGCTGAACCGCCCTCATCTCTGATGGAGGCCTCAAGGAAGTTAGAGGTGTCTCAGTGACTTACGGAATTGGTATTTAAAATGCACAACGCCATCACTATCTTGCTTTGGCCTAGAAAAAATTATCAGCAGTGAGGAAAATTGTCTCTGATAGTAACTTAGATTTCAGATTTCTCCTTCCCCACCAGCCCATGGTTGATATAAACATTTTGAAAAAAACTAGAGGTAGCTTCTTACCAGTTTGAAAAAAAGAGACCCCCCCCCCCCATTTATTTCTTTAAGGAAAGGTTTCCTAGGATGAGGCTGAAGCATGGGTAGTGTACAGATGTGTTTCTGCAAAAGATGAGTAAGAAAGAACTTTTCTGATTCAACCTTCCAGGTTCTGGGAGCAGTCAATTAAGTGAGAAGCAGAGAGAGACGTGAATTATAGAAAGACCTACATGAGGAATTGTTTTCCTGGTCCTTCTGGTGCATGTATCTGTCCCTGTAAATGTGTCACCTAGGAAATACATGTTCTTAGCATGGGATTTAACTTGTGCACAATTCTAAACTTGAACCTTGGGCTCAGTGCCCGTAACACGGTGGTTATGGTGCTGGCCATATACACCAAGGCTGGCGAGTTCAAACTCAGATAGACAACAATGACGACTGCAACAAAAAATAGCCGGGTGTTGTGGCGGGCGCCTGTAGTCCCAGCTACTTGGGAGGTGGAGGCAGGAGAATCCCTTTAGCCCAGGAGTTGGAGGTCGCTGTGAGCTGTGACACCACCACACTTTATCCAGGGCAACATAGTGAGACTCTGTCTCAGAAAACACAAACAATAACAACAAAAACTTAAAGTTTGAATGATACACATGAACAAAACTTCATCCTTCACATCACATAAATTATTCAGAAATTTTGAGTTTACTCTCATTGGCATTAGAGCTGGATTTTTCCTCCTGACATGCAGATCTAACTTGCTGTCTTCCTGGTCCTGGTTCTGCTGGGGCTGGTCTGAGCTCCGTGTCTCCCCTTCTCTGCCATTCCTGTCTTCTGTGGCTGGCACGTGTGTTGTGTAGGGAGTGATCTCCATGCTCCGCTCTGCTCTGCGTTCCACACCAGCCCTTCTCTCTGGAATGCCCTTCCTGTTTTCTTTACTCTTGCTGAATAAACTATCATTCTCTCCAGAAAGTCTTCCTTTGAACAACTGGGTGGGACTAAGGGCCCCTTCTCCAGACTGGCTTCTGGCTTACTACTGATTAAATCATGATTGTTTAGGTGGAAGTTGACCTTTTAGACTACCAGCATTTTACGGGAGGAGAATATGCCGTATTCAGCTTTGCATGTGCTGTGTGTATGCCAGACACATGACCTAGGAAGGACCTGCCAGTAACTTCTAAGTGCTGGGCATTCAGCTCAACTAATATTTCAGTTACTTCCTGTTTAGTAGTAAGGTTGAACTGAAAAACCACAAGAAAGTTTCATAATGAAAGGTGGTAAATAGCAGTTATGGTGGAAACAAGAAATAGATTATGATTTTTCTCACACTGGTATGGTCACGCTATTTTTAATGAGTTTAGATAAACCCTCCAGTTGTGTAAAGTCTGTATGTCCACGTAGTATGTACATCTGGGATGGCAGATAAATAACACTCAGAACCAAGGGCTTTAAGAATAGAAAAAGGCCCTTAGATCCTTCTGAGCCAGTCAGTCACTGTGTGATGCAAGGATCCTTTTCATACAGTTGTGAGAAACAGTCACGTGATTGTGACTAAATACCCCCTGTGATGGCCCCCCTTTATCTCACTAGGACACTCATTCCATTTTGGAGTGGCTTTAATTTTCAGAAAGCTTTCTATGTTAATTCACATCTACTTCTGTGACATCTATCCATTAGGCTTTATTCTTCCTCTTGGGGAGGAAGGAGTCACAATAAATCTACTAGGTTTTTTCAAAAGTTATTGTGGTTTTGGGCCATCAATCTTAAATCACTATAGCTAGGCTCAAACACATCTTTATCAATCAAAATAGGCACCATTACAATTAGCACATTATTGCCAATGAGAAATCCGTTTGTTTCTTCCTGTAGGATAAAAATCTGTGCTTCGGGATTCAGTGAACTCTGGGAAAGCATTTTCTGCATCCTGCCAGTTGTGGAAGTGTTTTCCTGCAAAAAGTTGCCACGATGCTTGAAGAAGTGGTAGTTGGTTGGGAGAGATCAGGTGAATATGGCAGATGAGGCAAAACTTGGCAGCCCAATTTCTTTACTTTCTGAAGCCTTTGTTGTACAACGTGTGGCCAGACATTGTCGTAGAGAAGAGCTGGGCCCTTTCTGCTGACCAGGGCCGGTTGCAGCATTGCAGTTGTTGGGATCTCTCATGGATTTCGGAGGAAGCTTCTCAGATATGACAGTCCCGCAGGGATTCAGAAAGCTGTAGTGGGTCAGACTGGCAGCAGACCACCAGACAGTGACCATGACCCTTTTTTTGGTGCCAGTTTGTCTTTGGAAAGTGCTTTGGAGTTTCCTCTCGGTCCAGCCACTGAGCTGGTCGTGGCTGGTGGTCATATATAATCTACTTATTGCACATCACAAATCGATCGAGAAATGGTTTGTTGCTATTGCATAGAGTAAGAGAAGATGGTACTTGAAAACAACTGATTGGCCCGATTCCCGGCCAGCTCCTGAGGCGTCCATTTACCAAGCTTCTCCACCTTTCCAACTGGCTTCAAATCCCCAACAACTGAAAGTCAGTGTTGAGCTCTCCAGCAGCTTCTTGTGTCATTGTCCAAGAGTCGGTTGGTCACTGTCAGCTTCCCAAGGCCTCCACTACTCTCCTCATCTTCAAGGCTATCTCTTTTGTTAAACTTCTAAAGCCACCATTGCCCCATTCGTTCGTCAGCAGCTTCTGGGCCAACTGTGTTGTTGACGTTGCAAAAGGTCTCTGCTGCTGTATGACCCATTTCGAACTTGAATAAGAAAATTGCTTGAATTTGCTTTTTGTGTAGCACAATTTCCATAGTTCAGAATAAATATAAAATAAAGAGCAAGTAATAAGTCATTGGCAAAAATATAGAAAGTGAGGAACGCCTATCAAAATAATGTATAATGTAACCACACTTATTTAAGAATGCATTCCAGTATCGAATGGCAAATTTCAACATTGCAAAAACTGCAATTACTTTTGCACCAGCTTGATAATTTCTCTTCTTTCTTAAACCTTACAAACATTGTGCATCACGTGTCCCAGGAGACGCCTTTTCAGACACAGTTCTCTGAAGTCTCTGCTTATTCTTCAGGGTCATGGGTTCTGTTCCTCTTACTCTCCCAGCACTTCCTTCTGTCCGGAAGTGAGTGTGAGTGTCCAGGCCCCTCCTCAGTGCACAGCTGGGCAGGACTCCGGCAGACATCACACTGAACATAGTACTTTGGTTCCTGAAGCTGAGATTGCATTAACTTCTTTTCTGGTAACTGTGAAACCTCCAGGACTGTCCCCCCTCGTAATCCTGCGAAGGCTTTTGAGGATCTGGGCATCTGGTTATACTGCTGAATCCCTTCTGAATAATACACAAAAACTTTGAATAAACATTTAACAACTATTGATAATTCATATAATCCCAAACCATAATGCAACAGTGCCCAGGCCTAAAAATCTGGGAAGTACTTTCTGATAGTTCATTCTTATTTTATTTATTGATTTTTTTTTAGACATAGAGACAATGAGATTATAGACATCAGGCTACTTAAAGACTAATATTTCTAAAATGTGCCTAGTTATATCAGTAATGTGCTTCAAAACAGAGACCTTGCACGATTCTATACCTAGTCTAACAATGTTTCCTGTCTCAAGTGACCAGGACAGTAAATATTACTGTGTGCCTGCTATGAGCTCGTACTCAAACTGTCTCTTAAACTGCTCTTGAATCGGGTTTGAAGCCAGTGAACAAGCCACACAGAAATGCTATTCTCATTATTTCCTTTCTTTTTTTAATTAAATCATAACCATGTACACTTAATGGGGTACACTGTACTGATTTGATATACAATGTAGAATGCTGACATCAAATTGATAACATAACCATCACCTCACTTACTTATTTCTGGTGGTAAGACATTTATACTCTACTCTCAATGGTTTTGAAATGTACCCTTGCATTGTACACATTAGGTGAGGTTCCACCGAATACCCTCCCTCCTCCAGACTTCCTCCACCACCTCTCCCCTTCTCTCCCTCCTCTTCCCTCCTTCTTTCTGGACTATAGTTGTGTTTTATCATTTGTATGAATGTGTAAGTGTTTATATATTGGTTTCATAATAGTATTGAGTACATTGGATACTTTTCTTTCCATTCTTGAGATACCTTATTAAAAAGAATATGTTTCAGTTCCATCCATGTAAACATAAAAGGTGTAAAGTCTCTGTCCTTTTTTATGGCTGCATAGTATTCCATGATATATATCTATATCTATATCTATATCTATCTATATATATATATACCACAATTTGTTAAGCCATTCATGGGTTGATGGGCACTTGGGCTGCTTCAATGACTTGGCAATTATGAACTGGGCTGCAGTAAACATTCTGGTGCAAATGTCTTTGTTGTAAGATGATTTTTGATCATCTGGGTATATACCTAGTAGTTTTTTTTCTTTTTGAGTCTGTGGCTCTAGTTTAGTGGACTTGGCTCCTTATGATCTCTAGCCATCTCTCCCAAAATCAAGTATATCCTCAGTGGTGGCTACTCCTCTGCCCGTGTATCAATAGGTGTTCCTGTGCAGGTCCCTCGAGCGGTGACTGCTGGGTGGTATCACAGCACTGCCGACGTCTTGCTGCACCTTCTCACTGTTCAAAAACAAGACTCCCAGAAATTCTGCCTGGAGGCTCCAGCTCATTGCAAAAAAAGATTTGCTTCCTTGTCTGTTCTTAGACCAATTACCAAATAAAGCACTCTACAGTGAATCCAGATGGAAATATTTCTCCACCTAGTTGGTAAGAAAAGTCATTAAACCAACCTGCTGTTCTGAGCAGGTCTGCAGGGATATGACCCTTAGTTACAGCAACTGGAACACACGGACTAGCTGAGAGCTCCTGTCACTCAGACCCGAGCATTTCGCGGCCTCTGTCCCTAGCAACTACAACAAAGGGTCATGGATTCAGAAAGATGCTTACAGCCCTTGTGGGCATAGTTTGAGGTAAAACTAAAAAATAAGAATATAAAAAGGCACATATTAAGTGTGCTTGTCCGTGTGTCTAGGACTTGCTTGCTGTCAGAAGTTGCCAGACATGAGCTGCAATTTTGTTTGACCAGAGGTCACCTTTGCTTGTAGGAGCCACTTCCTTCCCATCCTTGTTAGCCCCATCAAGTTTGGGAAGTATGTGACTTCTCCTAGTAGAAGTCACTAGGGGTTTTGTAATCCACAGTCCTCATTCAGGGCAACCCAAAGTGCTATAACTTATTTCTATTTTCCAGATTTTGTTGACATTCTGGACAATTAAAGAATATTTTTTTCTCTTTGGAAAATAAATCAATACGTTTTGTTTCAAACGGCAGACTGAACAAATGAGGTATAACTCTTTGTCTTATGCCATTGTGTAAAATACGGTTCTCAGATTATTTGGAAATAAAAAGAAAAAGAAAAGATGAAATGTCAACCTGTCTGGCTGAAACAAGGAATGTATTGCATTTAGTCAATAAAAATAAATGATAATAATTGTGGAGCTGGGGACAGTAATAATACCATAGATTTCTTCCACTGAGAAAAAAATTGGCACAGTTCCACAGACCAGCAGTATTGGAGAAGTTAGTCTGCGTAGTGTAATCTTGTAATTGGTGCAGCAAGAATTTTAATGATTTCAGAAAGGGTAATACTAATACTGTGTAAGCACATAGCACCATGAAATTTATAATGCGTTTTTATATTTCAAAATGAGATTTTACAGAGGAAGAAGCAGGGTCAGGTGGTTTAAGGATTTATAAATCTAAAAATTAAGATTGGACTTGCTGTTCTGTGTGTCATTAAATGACTCCCTGGGTCATTCTAAGTTTGCCTGATTTTTATAGATTTATAAATCCTATGTACTGAGTTCATTTATGGCATTGTAGAATCTTGGCCCTAATGGTGAAAAAAACATTTTCAATGGAGATGATATAAAATGTTTATACTAATATTTCCATCTATTGTAGACCTTGGATTCTCGGGGCTTCTCACTTATTGAAACAATGGACTCCATTAGGCCTCTGAAAGAGGCTTTTCTGAATCTCGGTAGCTTATCAAGAATCTGTGTGGAGGGCTCAGATCACACAGTTTTTTTTTTAGAAATGTTCAGAAAATGCCTGTCTGGCTCTGTAGGCTGAGCCAAGGGTCTTGCCGGCTGGAAGGAAAACATGACATTGAGAGAAATGAAGTTCATCCTATTCTGGGAGGATTCTGGCAATGAGAAGGAGGTCAGGTGTCAAGAGTCCTTATTTTTCTTTTCTTAGGTCTCAACTTAGGATAGGGAAGAGGTGTGGCTTTAGAACATAGCGTCTGTGTTGGTATGGGGTACTTGAAGAAACCTTTGCTCCTTTGGGTTACTGTCATGAAGACCGACGCCCTGAAGGAAAATTACAGCTATAGGTTTGGTGCTGTGGCCAAAATGCTGTGTGAGCCAATGCAGGTGGGGTTGGGAACCTGGGTCTGCAGTTCTGGGTTCCTGAAGCCTCTGCCTGGTATGTGGGGACTTATCCTACTTCATGTCCCGAGGAGGAGAAGTGGAAATGCTGAGGGTCCTGGTGACCCAACAGAGACCTGCATAGAGGACAGAGTTCATCTGGAGGAGACGTAGAGAGGAGAATGAACAGCTAGGAGCATGGGTTCCAGCGATAGTTTATAGCATATGACTTCAAACGTCCAGGAAGGTCCATCTGTACCTACCTGATCAGCAGGTCACGGAGAAGCTCAGTCTGGCCCCTCTGCTGCAGAGACTTAGGGAGAATCCAGGTGACCCCACACGGCTCTGAGGACCTCCTGTCTTCCTCTGTAGAACGGTCACTACAGAGACTCGGGGAGAACCCAGATGACCCCTCCGCGGCTCTGAGGACCTCCTATCTTCCTCTGTAGCATGGTCACTACAGAGACTCGGGGAGAACCCAGATCACCCCTCCATGGCTCTGAGGACCTCCTGTCTTCCTCTGTAGCACGGTCACTACAGAGACTTGGGGAGAATCCAGGTGACCCCACATGGCTCTGAGGACCTCCTATCTTCCTCTGTATAACGGTCACTACAGAGACTCGGGGAGAACCCAGATGACCCCACGTGGCTCTAAGGACCTCCTGTCTTCCTCTGTAGCACGGTCACTACAGAGACTTGGGGAGAACCCAGATAACCCCACGTGGCTCTAAGGACCTCCTGTCTTCCTCTGTAGCACAGTCACTACAGAGACTCAGGGAGAACCCAGATAACCTCACGTGGCTCTAAGGACCTCCTGTCTTCTTCTGTAGCACGGTCACTACAGAGACTCAGGGAGAATCCAGATGACCCCACAAGGCTCTAAGGACCTCCTGTCTTCTTCTGTAGTACGGTCACTACAGAGACTCAGGGAGAACCCAGATAACCCTACGTGGCTCTAAGGACCTCCTGTCTTTCTCTGTAGCACGGTCACTACAGAGACTCGGGGAGAACCCAGATGACCCCACGTGGCTCTAAGGACCTCCTATCTTTCTCTGTAGCACGGTCACTACAGAGACTCGGGGAGAACCCAGATGACCCTACGTGGCTCTAAGGACCTCCTGTCTTTCTCTGTAGCACGGTCACTATAGAGACTCAGGGAGAACCCAGATGACCCTACGTGGCTCTAAGAACCTCCTGTCTTTCTCTGTAGCATGGTCACTACAGAGACTCGGGGAGAACCCAGATGACTCCACGTGGCTCTAAGGACCTCCTATCTTTCTCTGTAGCACGGTCACTACAGAGACTTGGGGAGAACCCAGATCACCCCTCCATGGCTCTGAGGATCTCCTGTCTTCCTCTGTAGCATGGTCACTGCAGAGACTCAGGGAGAATCCAGATGACCCCACATGGCTCTAAGCACCTCCTGTCTTCCTCTGTAGCACGGTCACTATAGAGACTTGGGGAGAACCCAGACCCCACGTGGCTCTAAGGACCTCCTGTCTTCCTCTGTAGCATGGTCTCTACAGAGACCTGGAACCTGGATGACCCCACACGGCTCTGAGGACCTCCTGTCTTCCTCTGTAGCACGGTCACTACAGAGACTTGGGGAGAACCCAAATGACCCAACGTAGCTCTAAGGACCTCCTGTCTTCCTCTGTAGCACGGTCACTATAGAGACTCGGGGAGAACCCAGATGACCCCATGTGGCTCTAAGGACCTCCTGTCTTCCTCTGTAGCATGGTCACTACAGAGATTCAGGGAGAACCCAGATGACCCCACGTGGCTCTAAGGCCCTCCTGTCTTCCTCTGTAGCATGGTCACTACAGAGATCCGGGAAGAACCCGGATGACACACGAGGCTCTGAGGATCTCTTTCCTTCCTTTCTCTGTAGCACTGTCTCTACACTGATGGGCATCCCTGCTTCATCCAACCAGCCACTATTTTGGATTAGAGGATGGAGCCGGAAATATTTTACCCAATTAACCAAAGAACTGCTGCAATTGTTGCATCACATCAAGGTTGCTGGATTGGAAAGACATTTTTTTTCCAGGTGTGTGCTGGAGAACGGGGGTTTTTGTGGGTGATAGATGAATTATGGAGAGAAAGTAAGAAATTTCTATATTTTATCAGGACTAAGATGCCATTGATTATTAGAAGAGCCATTATTTTATAAATTACTGAGAAAGAAAAAAAGGCTACTCTATCAGCCAAGGTTCAATCAAAGAAACAGAACTAGTAGGAGCTATATGTTAAAAGATTTATGGCAAGGAATTGGCTTAGGTGATTGTGGGGGCTGGTTAAGAAAGCCGGAGACCCATCGGGAAAGCTTCTATGTGGGGCAGGCTGGAGCTCTTGGGCACAGTCCATAGGCAAAATTCCTTCCTCATTAGGAGGTCTCAGCTCCACCCTTAAGGCCTTACAACAGATCAAATCAGGCCTACCCAAATTATCTAGAATGGCTGGGCACATTGGCTCACACCTACAATCCTAGCACTCTAAGGCATCAAGCAAGGAGGATCCCTTGAGATCAGGAGTTCAAGATTAGCCTGAGCAAGAGTAAGATCCTATCTCTACCAAAAATAGAGAAAAAAAAATTAGCCAGGTGTTGTGGCAGGTGCCTACAGTCCCAGCTACTCTGGAAGCTGGGAGGATCATTCGAGGCCAGGAGTTTGAGATTGCTGTGAGCTATAACTCTGTGGCACTCTACCCAGGGTGATGGAGTGAGACCCTGTCTCAAAAAAAGGAAAAATAACCAACAACAAGTCAACTAATTATGGACTTTAATCACATCTACACAAACCTTCAAGGCAACACTTGGAATAGTGTTTGAATAGCTGAAGGATATACCCTGGTCATGTGGACATATACAACTGATCATCATAGCTACCAATTAAGCTGTGGCGAGTGATGGTAAGACATATCTCAATTTTAAAGGTGTTTAAATGTAAAATAAAAAGAGTACACTTTAGAGTTTAGGAAATAGTTATGTTTTCTGGGTATAGTATGAGTACATTGGGAGCTCTATTACATAACTCTGTTTAGTAATTCTGGAGATTTGCAGTGATGTTGTAATTGCAAAATGATTTGTAATTCTAGACATTGGTAGTCATTTCTGCTACCCATTTGCAGAGAGAACGCTAGAGGTACAAAGAAAGGGAAGTCATTTGCTGCGGGTTGCTTCAGCCAGAGCTAGAATTAGGAGCCAGTTTCCCCCTTCATTGCCCCTCCAGTCCAGATCTTTTTATTTTATTAGAATAACAGGCAAGGAAGATGGTGAAGTGTGAATTGTGTTTCCCAGCCAGTCACCTGAGGGTTCCAAAGGATACAAAAATGACTTCAAGAATCGAGTGGAAAGTACGCATTTCATCTCAGGTCAATCTTGACAGGCTCAATAAGATGTAGACTTGTTTTGGTTTTGGCTAGAATTCGTCACTTTGTTGTCACATGCTCCTCGGAGGTGAGCTAGGTCCTGGGGGTCATTTCTCTGCTTGCTGCCCATTACAGTCTCCTCCTCTCTGCTCCGTATCTAAGGAAGCTGCTTCCCAGGGTCTCTGCCAGGGACTTCTGAATAGGGTCAGTGAAGGGCAGGAGCCGGGGAAGCCCCGAGGGCGGGAGAGCAGGAGAAACACCTGCTTCTTGCTTTGACCTGGGCTGGGGTGTGTCTGAGGTGGTTCTGACTTCTCCAAGACAGTCCCTGCCTCCAGGTTCACACCCCATGGGGAGCCCCACCGGGGTTCTGGTTCCCACTAACAGCTTTGGGGCTGTCACAGCAACATCTGTTCTTGTTATTTCTCCATGGGAGCAGCAGCGGCTTCTGCTGTGGCCTGGCTGATCCCAGGTGCCCCTCCCACTCTCCTGTCCCCTGCACAGCCAATTCCTTGTATCAAGCCGTCTCCATGTGAAATGGCTAGAGTGCTTCCTACAGAATTTTAAATTGTGGGAAAAACAAATCAATTATTACTTGAAAGACACACGTTTGGGTAGATGCTATCATTCAAAATGTGACTTCCAACAGGGAACATGACAAGTAGGAAAGAGTCCTTGGCAGGGCAAGGGCTGGGAACCCCTGAGCAGCAGAGACATGTCTGGCCCCGTGGAAGGGGGTCTTAGGAACAGAGCGACCTGCCCATGGTCCCTCAGTTAGTAAATGCATAGCCAAGACCAGAATGCAGAGGTTTGACCTCCTGCCACACGTTACATAGAACTAGAAGGGCATTTGGAATAAGAGATTAAGGCTAAAAATTCAGCTTCACGGCCCCTTAGCTCTGTGACTTCAGGTAAGCCACTTACTCACTCTGAATCTCAGTTTCCTCATCTCTAAAATGGAATAAACTTCACAGCGTTTATGATACTGTAGGGCAGGAGCATCCAACCATTTTTTTTTTCTGCTGCACATTGGAAGGATATGAGTTATCTTGGGGCACACAGTGAATACACAAACACTGTGGAAAGCTGATTAGCAAAAAAAGGAAAAGGTTTGTATAGACTTTCCAGATATCCCACCCCACAGATAAGCCAAAAAGGTTGTGACAGAATCAGCGTGCAGCCGCAGGCCACGGTTGCACACAGGAGTCACAGGGGAATGGGCTTGGTGGGATACTTGCCCACAGTAGTCCTGGAATACAATATTTTACATTTTCTTCCTCCCGTTCAGAGTTTTCCTAGGACACTGCTCAGAAACAATGAAAAATTCCAGAAAGGTACTTTTTTATTTTTAAATTTTCTTAAAATTTCTATCTTTCCCTTTTGCTAATTTGTAGCAAAACAAAATAAAGGAGCTGAGAAAACAATTCAATAACACAACTCAGTGCTTTATAAAAGTGTTCACAATTCCCTAAAAAAGAATAGAATTGATTTGCACTTGAAAGTGCGTGAATGTTTGAAGGGAGAGCTGGAATCTGCCGTGCAACGTGTAGCATGTCCTGGGAGCACAGTAAAGGCTGACCAGTGAAACCAAGCCTTCCAGGACGATGAGCTGTTTGTGAGTTAAAAAGCAAGTCCTCTTTGAAGGGCTGAGAACATCCTTCTCCATGCTATCTTTAGTTGCCATTTGGCCCCTTAAACAGTACCGTGAGAATTACACCTGTGTGAAGTTACGTGGGCTGTGGGCCTCCTTTGCTTCTTTGCTGCTTCCAAAATGAAAATAGATCCCATTACCGTTCAGGAACTTGCTCCCAGGGGCCCATGGCCCAATCACAAACCTAAGCTGCATGAGAAGGTGCCAGCCTCGTGGTGACAGCACTCCACCCCTGTGCAGTTGCATGCTGCTGTCGGGTCTGAAGGAGCCGTCATGTAGACGTCCCATTTGAGGTCCCATGGGGATGCTCAAGCAAGCAGGGCCACTTTTGTTTTCATGCAGGCACTACGTGGAGCGCAGTGAGCTGCCTCTCCTCCCACCACCTCCAATCCCATGCTTTGGAGATTGTGTTGTGCTGATGTTTCATGACCTGTCACTGAATATCAAGTGTCCTCATAAATGGCACCTTGATATTCTTGACGACATATGAGTGGCTTTCTCACTCTGAAGGGAGGCTGGATTTAGAGCTTGCAATTTCATTACAGGCAGTTCCATTGTGTGCAGCAATGATAAAAAGCTAGCAAGGGGCTGACCTGAGGATTTTGAGTGGGGCAGAGGTAAGGAAACAGGTTTTTCCCTGGTTAATGATCTAGTTTAATTTTGTTTAATAAATGAATGGAACAAGCTGAGGAGGGTAGTTTTGGAGTCTATACTTATCCATCCAGGGCCAAAGAGAAGGTGTTAAACATGAGAAACGGTCAATATTAGAGGACTAATTAGAGGGGTTTAAATTATTTTGCCCAGATTGCTTTAACTCTTCATTTTAAAGTGCTTACTTTTTTTTTTTTTTATTGCTACCAGAGTACCAGAAACAAGGGCTTCAGGAATGCAGTTGGAAGCATGACCGGGGTGACGGGACACCTCTATTTATGGAAAATGGCCTTGACTTCAGTGGGATTGGGTCATATTGTTACAGCTGCAAGACTAAAAGGGGATTGAATGATTATATTTGGACTAGACTTCTTCCTACACTTTTAAGGAACAGGGATGCTTTAGTTACTCTCTCCTGATCTGTCTACTTTCTTTTATTCTATTTCTCTTCTACTCGTTCCCAATCCGTCTTTTGGAGACTGTGTTGCACTAATCTTTTATTAAATGTTGTTGAATGTTGTGTGCCATTTCTATAGGGTGGCCGTAAAGTTCATGTACAATTTAAAATTGCGTGCAACTTAAAATTGCATGAATTTTATGGCCACTCTGGTATTCATGGCTACATATGGAGAACGTCTACATTTTGAAGTGAGCTGGATTTAGAAGAGTATTTTTCTGGGTGGTTTTCTTTCAGGCAATTCCATTGTATGTGACAATGCAAAGAAAGTTGACTGACGGTTTTAGGATAGGGCCGAGGCCTGGAAACAGATTCTTCTTTGGTTAATGCAATAGAGATGTGTCTGATTTCAGTGTCATCCCAGTGACATCAGTGGTGGTTATTAACAGAGAAACAGTAAACAGGAGCGAATGAAGGAGTAGCAGATGATTAAGAACAGCAAGAGAAACATTCGATGTCCGTAGAAATTAGGTGCCGAGAACATGTTTAAGCATCTCATCTTTCTATCATAGTTAATATTTTTGCTTTAAAAAACAGCCACTGCATGAGTGGTGCCTGTGGCTCAAGGAGTAGGGCACTAGCCCCATATACCAGATGTGGCGAGTTCAAGCCCGGCCCAGGTCAAAACTGCAAAAAAAAAAAAAAAAAAAAAAAAAACCTTTAGGAAAAAACAGCCACTGCAGTGTGCTTTATACTTAGCAGTGGGGATAGAAAGGAAATGCCTGAGATTGTAAGGCATTGTTGGGGCACTGTATCCTCATTATCTTATTTTGTTTGTTTTTTGAGATAGAATCTCACTCTTTCACCCTGGCTCAAGTGCAATGTCATCATTATTGCCTCCTAAACTGAGGTTTGAACCACTGCCTCACACTCCTGGGTTCAAGCGATCCTCCTGCCTCAGTCACTGCGCTCAGCTAATTTCTTTTTTTCTAGAGATGGGGTCTCACTCTTGCTCAGGACGGCCATTTTCTTATTTAAGTCCTGCAACATCACTTTGAGATAAGAATTTATATATAGATTAAGTGCTTAGCCCACCACACACACAGCTAGCACCTACTAGGTATCACACGCACATACAGACACATCCCCACACTCCATTGGAATTTTTCAATTTAAGCAACTAGTATGGCAATGAAATACCCTAATTTTCTGCTTATAAAGCTTACAGAATTTTGGTCTGGCATGGCAAAATAAACCTAATATAGACCATCTTTCCCACCTACTACAACTATACACTCTGGGCAATATACAACAAAACAAAACACTATGTTGGGATTTCAAAAAGCTAAAAAAAAAAAAATGGCAGATTGTTGAAGAAGACCCAAACTTAGACAAGTCATAGTGATGAATTCCCCCCCCCTTTTTTTTCTTTAATCTTATAGCTTTACCCTAATGGTTTCCATTATGGAATAGAGAGAGAGAAGGTGGTGTGAGCAGATAAAACTCTGAATAGAAACCCAGTCCTTCTGGCTAGAGTAACTGAGACAAAGAGCCCTTGGCAGCTGGAGAGTGAGGGGAGAATACCAGAAGTGAGAGAACTGGAAAAAAGGATCCCGAGTTCTGTGTGGGACCCTTACACGTCTCAGGTTCATACCTAAAGTAAAATGAGAGGAACAGAGCCAGCTAGCACAGCACAGGCTTTGACAACCAAGCTGAGCTTTGAACCACTGCCCACAGACAGCAAGACAAAACTTCCAATCTGAGCCCAAACAGAAACAAGAACACCAACATTCCCTGGAGCATAATAATAGGACTCACTATCCACAAAGCACAATTCATTCACAGTGCCCAAGATAACTCAAATGTTAGATGACATGTGAAAAAACCCAGAGAATTTTTTTGCATGTTTACCCCAATGGAAAAGATGCTCAGCATATGGCAGGATCAAAGTGACTGAGACGCTGAGATCATCAGCCACAGGCTTTACTATGACGGTGGCCCCAAAGGAAGGAAAACACCCTTGAAATGGGTGAGAAGGAAGAAACAGAAAGAAAACCAAATGGATATTTTAGAAAGGAAAAACAATGAGATGGAAGATTTATAACTAAAAGATGCAATGTCTGACAACTGGATGAACTGAATAACAAATGGAAATGATAGAGGAAAGAGCCAGTGAACTTGAGAATGGATGGATAGAAGTGTCCATTCTGAAGAACAGAGAAAAAATACTGAAAAATGCAAACAGGACCTCAGGGACCTGTGGTGTAACATTAGTAAGAGCTATTGGAGTCTCAGAAGGAAAGGAAAAGGAGACTAGTACAGAAAAAAATACTGGAAGAAATCATGGTCAACATATTCCCCAGATTTGGTGGAAGACATAATTTATAGATCCAAGAAGCTTAATCACCCCAAACAAGATAAAATCAAAGAGTACTATTTGTATACTCATTAAAATAAAACTTATAACAAACAAAGGTAAAAATCCTGAAAGAAGTTGGAGTAAAGAACGGTGCATCACCCGTATGGGAACAGCAATTCATCAGCTCCACGGAGGCGGGAGAGGAGTGTTAGGCTGGTGTTTTCACAGTGCTGAAAGAAGAGAATGGTTAACTCCAAATTCCACATCCTGGGAATATCTGTCCTTCAGGAAGGAAAGCAAGATAAAGTCATTCTCACATGAAGAATATTTAGGAGAACTTGTTGCAAGGACAGCAGTATTATAAGAAATGCTAATGTAAGTTGTTTTTTTTTTTTGCAATTTTTGGACGGGGCCGGGTTTGAACCCACCACCTCCTGCATATGGAGCCGGCGCCCTACCCCTCTGAGCCACATGCACCACACTATGCTAATGTAAGTTTTTAACCTAAAAGGCAGCAACACCAGGAATGAAGGAAGAGCAATAGGAATGCTAAGTATTTTTCCTTCTGTTTATGTCTGATCACTGAAAATAAGAACTACAATATTTCTGAAGGGATTTTCAGCATGTATAGATATGATACATCTAACATATAAATTTAAAACATATAACATATGAATACATATAACATATAAATACATATAACATATACATTTAAAACATATAAATTTAAAACATCTAGCAACTATGTGATAAAGGTCAGGCGAGGAGGTCAGATGTGACTGCCAGGCCTGCACGTTTCACTTTGTGTGATGGCACAGCGGCCCCAGGTAGGACACGAGGGTCAGGTACGTGTGCTGCAGTCTCCAGCAAAACCACCGTACATACAATAAACAAACAAAAGAAAAGTTATAGCTAAAAAGGCAAAGACAAATTAAAAATAGGATACCAAAACTTCTTCAAATAATCCAAAAGAAGGCAAAACATAAAAAGGGGGTGGTGTTGAGAGAACCACAACAGCAGCAACATCAAAAACAAAACCAAGGAGGCAGACAGAAAACAATAAAAAATGGAAGGTGTAAATCCAGCCATAGCTCTCATTACATCACATGCAAATGTTCTCAGCGCTCCATTAAAAGGCAACTTGACAGAGTGTGCATAAAAAAGCAGGACTCTACTATATACTGCCTCTAAGAAATAACACTTTAAATATAAATACCCAAAAAGGACACGAATAAATAAATAAATGGTAAAAGGCCATACAAGCACTAAAAATAAGAAGATTAGATTGGCCATTTTTATATGAGACAAAATGGACTTCAAAACAAAGAAATGCTAGTAAGTGCCCCCTTTCTAGAGACAAGGGGGGCGATTCATAAATGATAAAAGGTCATTTCATTAGGAAGACACTTCAGTTGTATGTGTGTATGTATCTAATAAGAGAGACTCAAAATACATGCGGTAAAGGTTAACCAAATTATAGAGAGAAATAGAAATTCCACAATTGTGGTAGATTTTAATTCCCCTTCCCAGCATTTGCTAGAACAATTAAACAAAAAGATCAGTAAAGATATATCTAATAGATAATTTAAACAACACTATTAAGCTCCTTGATTTAATTGACATGTTTAAAATGTTACATCCAGGATAATACATTTTTTATTTCAAGTGTACATAACATTTTTATTTCATTTTTATTTCAAGTGTACATAACATTTATCAAGATGCATTAATAATGGTCAAAACAGGTGCACTGAGCCATAAAATAAATTTCAAAACTTAAAAGGAGCAAAATCACACAAAGTATATTCTCTGACCACAATGAAATTAAATTAGAAATTAGTAGTATCATGAGTTCCATAGCATATTTATTTTTTTTATTTCAATAGATTAAGGGGGTATAAGTATTTTTTGGTTACATGAATAAATTGTATAGTGGTGAAGTCAGGGATTTTAATGCATCCATCACTCAAATAGAATATATTGCACCTGATAGGTAACTTTCTATCCCTCACCCTCCTCCCAACCTCCTCCCTTCTGAATCTGTAAAGTCTCTTGTACAACTCTGTGTGACCATGTACACCTAATTCTCCCCCCACTTATAAATGAGCACATGTTGTATTTGTTTTTCCTTTCCTGAGGTACTTTACTTAGAATTATGTCTTCCAGTTTCATCCATGTTGCTGCAAAATACACTATTTCATTATTTTTATGGTTGAGTAGTATACTCTGAAATATACGTATATTAATATTTACCACATTTCTTTTTGAGACAGAGTCTCACTCTGTCACCCTGGGTAGGGTGCCATGGCATCACAGCTCACAGCAACCTCAAACTCTTGGGCTCAAGAGATCCTCTTGCCTTAGCCTCCCAAGCAGCTGGGACTGCAGGTGCCTACCACAATGCTTGGGTAATTTTTCTATTTTAATAGAGATGGAGTCTCACTCTTGCTCCGGTTGGTCTCAAACTCCTGAGCTCAAGCAATCCACTTGCCTCCCAAAGTGCCAGGATTACAGGTGTGAGCCACCATGCCTGGCTCTATAACACATTTTCTTTATCCACTCATCAGCTGATGGACACTTAGGTTGATTCCACATCTTTGCCATTGTGAACTGTGCTGTAATAAACATATAAGTGCATGCATCTCTTTGATATAGTGACTTACTTTGCTTTGGGCAGATACCCAGTAGTGGGACTGCTAGGTTGAAAGCAGGGTCTACTTTTTGTCCTTTGAGGAATCTGCACTGTTGTTCATCAGGGCATACTAAGCATTCCCTTTTCACCATATCCTCAAGATCTTTGATTGTTTTTTGACTTTTTAATGATGGCCATCTTTCATGAGTCTGTGCGGAGAAGGAAGCAGTGGGGATTGAGAAAATAAAAAAGAAGACAGGAGAACAAAGATAGGATAGGGAGGTCTGACTCAGCTGATGGCTGCAGCCAGAACCTCAAATCAGCTTTATTTAATAGTACCTTGGCAGGGTTGTTTACAGGGAAGTAGCATAGACAAAAGACATATTTTGGGTCTTAGAGTTGGGAAGTGTAAATACCTTTACCAAAAATAAATCATCCTGTTAATGGTTTCTACTTAACTTCATTAACATATGTTAACAAATAAAAAGGGAAAGATCACAAGGATTTCTGCATAGTTCCTAAAGATTAACTAGACTGGTGGTGCTCCACCTTCTTAACGCTGCGACCCTTTACTATAGTTCCTGTGGGTCGTAACCCACAGGCTGAGAATCCCTGAACTAGACAAAGAGTTAGTGACTTCTGGCAGAGGGAGCAGGAAGAAAGGAATGTGGATTGTTTTTGGAAAGGAGGAGAAGCAGTTGGGGGGTTCATTCTCTGAGTGCTCCCCAGGTTGTGGGGGCCCTGCTGCCTCATGGCCTGGTCTCCACAGTCATTTAATAAAGATGGTGTCTCATAGTGTTTTGACTTGTATTTCCCTGATAATTACTGATGTTGAGCACTTTTTCAGATGTTTGTGGCCATTTGTATATTTTCTTTTTAAAAATGTCTATTCATGGCTTTTGGCCACTTTTTTTTATGGGGTTGTATTTTTTTTTTCAGATATGTTTGAGTTCCTGAATAATGTATTTCCAAATATTTCATAAATCAAAGATAAAATCACAAGAGAAATCAGAAAATATTTTCACTGAATGATAATGCAAATACACAAATTTTGTGAGGAAAAGACCTGAGGGTAAGAACCATGACTTTATATACTATGTTAGAAAGAAGAAATATTTAACAACAATGACCTAAAGTCCCATCCTAAGAAACTAAAAAAAGAAGAGCATAGTAACTGTGAAGTAGTAAAAGGAAATCAGTAACAAAAAGTGGAAATCAATAAAGTAGAAAACAGACAAGCAAGAGAGAAAAAAATCAAGAAAGCCAAACGTTTCCATTCATCTGAAAAAATGAATGATGAACCCTAAATCTCTAGCTAAATTGGTCAAGAGCAAGAGAGAGAGAAGAGTTGCCAATATCAACAGTTAACAGGGGCTCTAATCAGATTTTGTAGACAGAACAGGATAATAAGAAAACAGTATGGACAACTTTATGTTATGAAGTTCTACAACTTGAATAAAAGGAGATTACCTGAACACTACAACTTACCAAAATCAATGCAAGATGAAATAAAAATGTCTTACAGACACAAATGTAACTTAGTTGTATGTACCATATTAAGCCATAGTTTAAAAAAAAGAAAAAAAAATTAGAAACTCAACAAAAAAATTGATTTTGTTATTTTAAAAAAGGTACTAAAAAAATGTAGAGATCTGGACATCTTTTGTTAGATTTATTCCTAGGTATTTTATGGCATTGTGCTACTGTGAATGTAATTACTTTTTATTTTTTACTTTTTTTTTTATTAAGTCATGTACACATAGATCATGAATACATTTATGCGTATGTGGGGTACAATGTATTGTTTTTTTATACAATCTGACGTGGTTACATCAAACCAATCAACATAGCTTTCACCTCATTTACTTGATCATTATGTTAAGACATTTATGTTCTACACTTGACAGATTTGACTTGTACCCTTGTAATATGCTCCACAGGTGTGGTCCCGCCATTTACCCTCCCTCTGTCAAACCTCCCCGCTCCCCTCTCTTCCCAATCCATTTCTCTCCTTCACCCTGGGCTATATTTGTGTTCTGTCTTTCATAAGAAAGTGTGAGTAAATATAAGTTGGTTTCATAGAAGTACTGAGCACATTGGATACTTTTCCTCCATTCTTGAGATACTTTACTCAGGAGAATGTTTCAGGTCCCTCCATGTAAACATAAAGAGGTAAAGTCTCCATCTTTTTTGCATAGTACTGCATAGTATTCCATGGTATACATGTACCACAATTTATTAATCCATTCATTGGTCGATGGGCACTTGGGCTTCTTCCATGAAGTGCCCTTGGCTATTATGAATTGAGCTGCATGTAATTGTTTTTTAAATTTAATTTTTCAATTGATTGCTGTTAACATGTAAGAATGAAATTGCATTATACTAATTAACCATGTGTCTTACAAACTTGCTAAATTCATGTACTAGTTTTAGTATTTTGTAGATTTCCTGAGATTTTTCTATATTATGATAGAATTTTTTCTTTTTACAATTTTTATTTAAAAGTTTCAAAAATAATCTTATATTTATTTTTCTTAGAGCAATGTCTGGGATCCTGAGAGCAATACTGAGTAAACATGATGAAAATGGGGATCCTGGCCTTATTTCTAATCTCAGGGACAACAATTCAATTTTTTATTTGGTAGTGTGATGTAAGCGTTAGGTTTTTCATAGCTGTTCTTTGTTGAGTTAGGAAATTCCCTCCTGCTCCTAGTTAGCCGAGATTTTATCATACGTAAGTATTAAACTCCCTTCAATCTCTTTTTTGCATCTGTTAAAATGATCATATGCTTTTTCTCCTTTATTCTGTTAATGTGGTGAATTGCATTGGTTGATATTTAAATGTTGAATCAATCTGGTATTTCTGGAATAAGCCTTCTTTGGTCATTATGTACAATTTTTTTCACCATAGCCCCATAAGATAAAATGCCTGATTTTGCAAATATGTCCAAAACCTCTACACTGAAAACCACAAAGTGCTGCTAGGAGAAATTAAAAACCTAAATAAACAGACATACAAGGTTCATGGATTGAAAGACTCAATATTTTTACTTGGCTGTGCTCTCCAAATTTATCTACATGTTCAGTACTACCTCAATCAAAATTACTATAAGTTGTCTTTTGGGAGGGGGTAGGCAGAAATTGACAAGTTGATTATAAAACTTATAGACAAAACAATTTTAAAAAGAACCAAGTCAGAGAAATTTATATGATTTCAAGGCTTACTACACAATCAATTTCAAGGCTTACTACAGTAATCAAGGGACTTTGATACTGGTAAAAGGACAAAAGTACAAATCAGTGTAACAAAATATTGAGTCCAGAAACAAACTTACACATCACATGTTTATGGTCAATGGATTTTTGTAAAAAGGTGCCAAGGAAATTCAATGGGGGAACAAGGCTTTTTATAACATAGTGTTGGGTTGATAGCACATCTCAAAGCCCACGCAAAAATTAACTTGACATGGACCATAGACCTAAATGTAAAACCTCAAACCACGCAACTTTAGGGAGAAAACACCCATGAACATCTCTGTGACCTTGGGTGGCCAAAGCTTTTTTAGGTAGAACACAAAAGGTTATGAGTCATAAAAGAAAAAAATTGACTACTTAGATTTTTTGAAATTAGAAATTTCTTTGAAAGATACTTTAAAGAAAACAGAACACAAGCCACACATTGGGAGAAAATATTCTCGATACGTATGTGAGATGAAAGATTTGTATTTAGGATATACAGAGAAATCTTACAACTCTACTAAGAACATCGTAAAGACATTTGAAGAGACACTTCATAAAAGAAGGCATATGAATAGCTAATAAACACATTTACAGACGCTCAACATAAGTATTCATCAAAGAACTTCAAATTAAAACCACAATGAGATGCTACCAGGTATCTCTTAGAATAGCAAAAATTAAAAAGACCAACTATTGACAAAGATAGGAGCAAGTCGAGCTCACATAATTTGCTGATGGGGAGGTATGACAGTACAACCA
The DNA here is from genome assembly GCF_027406575.1 of Nycticebus coucang. NCBI lineage: Eukaryota > Metazoa > Chordata > Mammalia > Primates > Lorisidae > Nycticebus > Nycticebus coucang. The sequence goes on along the minus strand of NC_069794.1, from coordinate 96,349,501 downwards.
TTTTTTGCTGTTCCATTTGTAAAACAGTTTGGCAGTTTCTGAAAATGTTCAACATACGTACACCTACCAAATCATCCAGCCCTTCCACTCCTAGGTATTTACCAAAAAAGCAAAGCATATGTTCTACAAAAATCTGCATATGAATGTTGAGAGTAGCTTTATTTTTAACAGTTCCTATTTAAAAACAACTCAAATGTCCTTCAACAGATGAATGGGTAAATAAATAGTGATTCACATCAGGGAAGTGTCCATCGAACCAATGAGACATTGCCTTACCCCAGTTAGAATGGCTTTCATTAAAAGGTCCACAAACAACAGATATTAGTGTAGATGCAGAGAGAAAGAAGAACTAAACACTGTGGTGGGGCTTCAGATTAGTACAACCTCTGTGAGAAACAGTACGGAGATGCCTCGAAGAACCAATGGTAGACTTACTAGTCTATCCAGCAGTTCCACTACCGGATATTATTTACCCAAAGGGAAAGAAGTCATCTTATCAAAAAGATACCTGCCTTGAATGTTTATTGCAGCATCATTCACAATTGCAAGGATGTGGAATCAACCCAATTAATCCATCCATTCATGAGTGCGTTAATAAAATGTGGTATATGTACACCATAGATCACTACTCAGCCATAACAAAGATGAATTAATACCTTTTGCAATAATCTGGACGGAGCTGGAGACCATTCTCCTGAGTGAAATATGGCAAGAATAGAAAAACAAACACCACATGTGCTCACTATTAAACTGGAACTAACTGATGAGCTCACAGGTGGACAGAGGGAATAAGCTCAGTGAAAGCGACTGGGGGAGCAGAGGAAGGGGACACAGCAGCCTAATGAGTACTATGAACAATGAATGGGTGACAGGCACACCTATAGCCAGGACTCAAGCATTAGATCCAGGTAACCCAAAACATTTGTGCACACCTAATATTTTTGAAAAAGAAAAGAAATAGATGAGATATTGATAAATTCCAATAATCAAACAAAATAATTATTGAGTAATAATGGCAAGTCGTTTGCTATATTTTCTGCTTTCTGATAAGGCTATGGAAATTCTTCAGGGAAGAAGATTTTACTATTAATGTGTTAATTTTGCAGGCATCTATAAAATCTAGGACTTTCAGTTATATTTACGTGAGTATTAAGAAAAATAAATTAATGATTGTTTCAATTTGAGACCAATATTCACTGATCGTACTATACTTCAGGTTGTTATAAGGTTATGAATGGATAAACAGTATTACATGGGAAGATTTAAATGCTGCATATATAAGTGGAATAAATATTTTTGAAATAAAAAAAGTTGTGGGCTGGCACCTGTGGCTCAGTGGGTAGGGCGCTGGCCCCATATACCAAGGGTGGCGCGTTCGAACCTGGCCCCAGCCAAACTGTAACAAAAAAATAGCCAGGCATTCTGGCAGGCACCTGTAGTCCCAGCTACTTGGGAGGCTGAGGCAAGAGAATCGCCTAAGCCCAGGAGTTGAAGGTTGCTGAGGGCTGTGATGCCACAGCACTCTACCAAGGGCAATAAAGTGACACTCAGTCTCTAAAAAAAAATCATGATTCATGTAATGGAATAGTGCTCAGCAATAGAAAAGGATGAACTAAACTATAAATCATTTTGGTGAATGAAAGAAGCTGGGCCGGCTCAGCCCCTATAGCTCAGCCACTAGGGTGCCAGACACATACACCGGTGTATGTGGGTTCGAACCCAGCCCAGGCCTGCCAAACAACAATGACAACTACAACCAAAAAATAGCCAGGTGTTGTGGTGGGCACCTGTAGTCCCAGCTACTTGGGAGGCTGAGGCAAGAAAATTGGTTAAGCCCAGGGGCTTGAGATTGCTGTGAGCTGTAACACCAAGGCACTCTACCGAGGGTGACATAGTATGACTCTATCTCAAAAAAAAAAAAAAAAGAAAGAAAGAAAGAAAGAAGCTGGGCCCCCCAAAATACATGTGAGGTCTGACAATTAAGTGGGCAAGCTTATCCTAGAAAACGTGCTACATACCTCATTGCTCAATATCACTACCTTCACCTTTGAAGTGCTCCCCTTGGGAAGCTGTGCACTAATGCCAGGGCCTAGTCACCCTGCAGAGCAATTTTGGAATTCCTTCTGGAATGATTACTCACTATTAAACTGGAACTAATTGGTCAACACTCATGGGCACATGTGGTAACAAAACTCAACAGAAAGGAAAGATGTGGGAGGAGGAAGGGCACACTTATAACACTGACTCAAACTGTACAAAAGCAATTCATGTAACCAAAACATTTGTACCCCCATGAAATTATGAAGTTTTTTAAAAGTTGCTAAAACGAAAATTAAGGAATTTGAGGCAATAACAGTTAATTTTCCAGAGATGAACTCTTTTTTTTTTTTTTTGAGATTGTTTCACTCTGTCATAGAGTGCTGTGGCATCATAGCTCATAACAACCTCAAACTCCTGGGTTCAAGTGATCCTCCTGCCTCGGCCTCCTGAGTAGCTGGGCCTACAGGTGCCTGCCACAGCACCTGGCTAGTTATTCTGTTTTTAGGAGTGACAGGCTCTTGCTCTTGCTTAGCCTGGTCTTGAACTCCTGAGCTCAAGTGATCTTTCTGCCTCAGCCTCCCAGAGTGCTGGGATTATAGACGTGAGCCACCTCGCCGGGCCGAGAGATGGACTCTTGACTAGATGAATCTATAAAGCTATCCTTTCTGGGAAGCAGGATATATCTGCTGAGAGACACCTGGGAATGAATTAAGCTTCAGCCTACAGTCTTTTAGCTGACATTTGCTGCAATATTTTCAGTGATGCCTAAGAAATTCTCTCCTGTTATCATACAACCAGGTGTGGTCTCCATGCAAAGTGTGACCATGCGCTGTCCCCCACTCTAAGATGTTAACACCTCTTGAGCACACAGGCCCATGTTGATGGTAATGGAGAGAAAGCTGGTGGTTCAGTCATTTCTAAGGTGCGGTATATGCAGACGGGGGCCCTGGAGCAACAAGTGTCAGAGGAGGTTGGCACCACCAGCAGGGTGGAACCTGCACAGAAGCCCCTCACCTTCACCACCTCCAGGCAAAGGAGGCTGCCCTTCCCCCGTGTGTGGGTTCTGCCTGTCCTTTCTGGTTTCCTTTCCTCTGCACAGTTGCCTTTAATCAAGGTCATTGTATTTAATTTTGCACCCCCTAAACCAAGGAAAATACAAGGGGGGCGTAGAGCCGAGGGTGGGGAAATAAGAGAAACTGGGGAGAAGGCAGGGCGGTTATCACCATCCTGCCCTGATCCAGACCCCCGTTTAGCAGGATCTCTCCTGGACACTTCTGGCCACCTTCAAGTCCATCCCTGCAGGCCACAGTAAGTGGCTGGAACCTCCGAACTCTAGAGACACTGTTTGCTGTTTATCTGGAACCTGGGAGATGGGGACAGTGAACTTCACATAAGTGTGTGTAGGGGCCTGTGAGGGCGAGAGGGACGCAGCCGTGAGTCAGGAGGCTGGAGCTCACGGTTTACCGATGGAATGATTCTGGGCCAGTTACTTAAGTCTCCACGTCAGCTTCTCAAGTTTAAAGTGGGAAAGTCAGTGCTCATCCTGGCTCTTTGATGGATCATTCTAAGGATCTAAAGGTGATGTACATGCAAGTCTTAATAGGACTATAAGCATTTATTAAAAGGTTCAGTTTTATATAAAGACACATGAAGAGTTGCACTTCATTCAGAATACTTTAAAGATCTCAAACCTATTAGTGGAGCGTCACTTTGAAATATCATGGTGATTCTTATATAGTATGAAGAAGAGTCTGTGGGTGTCCCTCTAAGATAACTCAGAGACACCAAGGCACCAAGCAGAAAGATTGCTTTGACTGCAGGAACTAGGATGTATGAAGTGAAGGAAAAGCCAGAGACTGAACATTGGATAGAGGTCCATGAAGGGTTGTGATCCTCCTCTAGGGCAGAACTTCCTAATGGGTGGGCTGTGCATGAATTACCCATACGAAATACTGATCTGGATTAGTTCTGTGGTCAGCTCCAGGTGAACGCCCCAAATCTCCGCCTTCACCTACTGACACGTCTGTTCCTGTGGCATTGATAAACCCTCGGAGTGGAAGCCACATTAACAATGTGTGAGCCCTTGGCAACTTAGAATTTCATTATTATATTGAAATTCATGATGTGAAAAAAATGCTACTTTTGAAACCCTTACAACGTTTATATTATCAGCTAACATTTCAGTTTAAGAGTTTAGAGTCTTTAAATATAGCTTTTGGTGAATTTTTTGATTTATAAAAATATTTAAACTGGGCATGGTGGCTCTCACTTGTAATCCTAGCACTCCGGGAGGATGAGACAGGTGGATTGCTTGAGCTCAGAAGTTCGAGACCAGCCTGAGCAAGAACAAGACCCCAGCTGGGTGCAGTGGCTCACTCCTGTAAGCCTAGCACTCTGGGAGGCTGACCAGTGAGTGGATCTCTGGAGCTTAGGAGTTTGAAATAAGCTTGAGCAAGAGCGAGACCCCATCTCTACTAAAAATAGAGAAGTTAGCCAGGCATTGTGGTCAGTGCCTGTAGTCCCAACTACTCAGGAGGCTGAGGCAGGAGGATTGCTTGAGCCCAGGAGTTTGAAGTTGCTGTGAGGTAGGCCAACACCATGGCCGTCTAGCCCGGGGCAACAGAATGAGACTCTCTCTCAAAAAAATTTGTTTTTAAAGAAAGCATGATTTAAAAAGTTTGAACCTTATAAGGTTTTATTTTATGCCTAAAACCTTATATGAAAAAAATTAGTTTCTTAGGGGTAATCCGAAATTTCTCATTAAAAATCTGAAAGGATCTTATTTGGAAGTTTTAAATAATTCAATAATTAATAGCTTCACTAATACTTTTTAAAATCATAAATGTATAAGGATACATAATGATTCCCCCCAGTTCTTCCATTCACTCCATTGAATCGTGCAAGGGTCATCACTTTTCCTGAGAGCCGTTACCTGACAATGCAGGAAAGCAGTGATCTAAAGAACTGCTGGCCTTAGTCACTGGCTACCTATTTGTCCTGAGTTTCCCATCAGCTGGCTAGCTCCGTGCCTTCATCAGCTTAACCCATCGCCCAGGGTTCTTTACCTCTCTTCTTTGTATTATGAGCAAATTTTGCTCTAATACTCATAAGTACTTGTAAATCAAGGCAGATGTTAAGGCATTTAGATACTGAGATTATGGATATGGCAAATGTTAAATTCTTAATTCACTCCAGCCTTAACTCTACTCCTGGGAAAACAGCCTAAGACAATGGCCTTTCCAGGTAGAATTTTTCTGTTAAAGACAGAACATTGCTTCCACTGGCTCATTTCCTGGAGGCTTCTCTTGATTTCGTAGGAAATAAGGGTGGCTGGCTTGTATCTCCTTTGTCTAAAAGTGAGGGCAGTGGGCTGCACTTTTCAAAGCCTATTGGAGTGGGTAAATTTAGTAATTTACTTTTTGCTTTTGCTTTTTTTTCCCAAACAATAACCGCTCAACTTTGGATGGCACAGTTGGGCTTTTAATAATGGCTTTGGGCTGGGTGCAGTGAGTGGGTCACACCTGTAATCCCAGCACTCTGGGAGGCCCAGGCAGGTGGATTGCCTGAGCTCACAGGCTTGAGACCAGACTGAGCCAGAGTGAGATCCCTTCTCTAAAAATAGCTGGACACTGTGGCGGGCCCCTGTAGTTCTAGCTACTTGGGAGGCTGAGGCAAGAGAATCACTTGAGCCCAGGAATTTGAGGTTGCTGTGAGCTGTGACACCATGATACTCTACCAGGGCAACAGAGTGACACTCTGTCTCAAAAAAATAAATAAATAAAAAGAAATAAAATGACTTTGCCAATTTATGGCTATATGGCAAAGAAAGAACATAGCCTTTGGAATTAGACCTAAGTTCAAGTTCTAACTCTGTCATTTTTGAGCCACTAGTAACCTTTCTGAGTAGTCTGTTTCCACTACTGGAAATACTCTCTAACTGAAAATACTCTCTAACTCACGGTTTGCGAGGAGAATTCACGTGGGATGGCAGATAGCAAGCACTTGATTTAATGCTTGGCTCATAGTTAGTGTTCAGCTAGTGGTGAGTGTTATTATTTTATTATTACTGTTCTTACCGTTAGGCCATAATTATACTTAAGTGACATATATTCAGACAAACATTAGTAGACCCTCAAACAAGGCAAAGCTCATTTGTAATTTAACCTGCGCGCTCATTTAAGACTCAAAAATTAATTACTTTATTACAAAACCAGGTCAGAACCACGTTTCCCCCTCTTGTCCTGGGCTGGGAGTGGACAGGAGGTGGGGTTGCTTCACTAACCTTCTGTGGGTTGAAGACGACACTAAGATTTCTTAAAACTGAAAATGGGGATAGTGGTTCCGTCTAGTCATGGGATTGCAGGTGCTTTTATTTTTACTCTTTTCACTTTTTTGTATTCTTCTGAAAGCTAAAGATCAACCTGTTTTCATTTTGTAAGCATAAAGCAGACACACCAAGATAATGGATTTCACAGTGGTAATATTTCTTCTATTTTCGTAGGCCAGCAGCTGGACATTCCCCCCCCCCCCACACACACACACTGTGCCTTGCTAAGTTGCATGGTCATCCGTCCTCTCAGTCCCTGGCTCCTACCAGGTGGTATCATGGTGCTGAAAAGGTTTCCTAGTTTTCCTTCAGGCACAAGGGAACACATTTTTCTTCTGCAGGAAATCACTGAAAAGCTGCAGCAAAGTTATATGGTTAATGTCAAAAAAGAAAGCAAAACAAAATCCCTAAGAGCAAGCTCAAGACTATGGGAAGCAGCTAGAGAAGAGAGGGAGGGGTGTGGGGGAAGCAGGATGGATAAAAATACAACCACAATAAGAAGGAAATGGAAAATAAATAAAGGAAATTCTTTACCCAAATGAAGCCCCTTAAGGGAGGTTTGTTAGAATGGATGGGATGGAGGCAGTGGGAAGGATAGAATTCATACAGGTCTGCGTAATTTGCAGGGGGATTCTGCTAAAATCAATTCAAGGAGGACAGCCTAGCAGAATTCTTACAGGACTCTTCTGGATTTATTACCGTGCCTTGCAGGCCACACTTTCTGCATGTGTGGATTTAGGAGTTTTAGATTATTCGTTTCCAGTCATACGAAGGGAAATAGCTCAGTGTACTGGGTGCATTTATGATTCTTGTGCAGAGTAGAGAGGGTGATGAATGACTTCCTTTCATTAGTCTTTTGACCAGAAAATGTATGGTTTTCTAGTGATTTGACTTTTAATCTGTGACATTTTTCTCTTAGTGTAATTGCAGGTGCAGTTCAGCTGGTTCTAATCCCGGAGGTTCCAATAGGGTAGCCACTGGCTGTTGAGCACTTGAACGTGGCTGGTCTGAATGACATGCACCAAAAAGGCTTACCGGATTTTGAAGACTTAGTATGAAAAAAATAATATAAACGATCTCATTAATAATTTTTATGTTGACTCACATGTGAAAATCATAATAGCTTGGTTAGGGTGGGATAAATAGAATATATTATTAAAATTAATTTTATCTGTGTCTTCTTCTCACTCTTTTAATGTGGCTACAAGAATACTCAAAATTACTTATGGGCTCGCATTTGTGGGTGGCATTATATTTCTATTGGACAGTATTGAATAAGAGCAAGAGCTTTGAAAGTTCAAGTCTTGATACTGTTTCCTGCATTATGGTCTCGGATAAATCATTAAAGCTCTCTAAGCTTCCATTTTCAACCAGTTAAACAGGGCTAATAATATCTACCTCACAAGTTTGTTATGATTAATTATGTTATTAATTGAAAGAATTCATGTTATACTCAGCAAATGCTAGTTCTCATCTTTGTGAGTTTTGTTTAATGGATTATCGGGCATCAGGTAAAGTAGCCTATACCTTTATGGGACTTTTCATCTAAAAGGTTTACATCCTTGACAAATAGACAGTACAAGAGGTCTGAGAAAGGAAGATTACCGTTTTTACCTGGATGGGGAATGAGTTTGTGGCTGAGCGCTGAGCGCTGAGCGTGTCTCCTCTGCCTTACCACTCCGGCAGTTACTAGGATTGTCAGGCACACTTGGAGGCATCCATTAAAATTATATTAAGCTTTGGAAATGTCTGAGGCTGTCTTTTAAAGCCCCTGTATAAGTATCTGATTTTGCTGAAAGGGTAACATCATGAGCTCCTAGTGTCAACAAGTAAAATAATTCCTGGAGATATTTTAAAGCAGATGATTAAAAATCAGGGCCAATCTCATCACAGCCCCCAGTTCTCCTCCTATTCACTGTTCATTTTCACCCTCTGGGGACTAAAAGTCTGTACTTTGGAGTGGATGTCCCTTTTCAGACACCAAGGTACTATCCTATCATGTGGATGACGGGTTCTCCTGCTCCCTTTGGGGGGCTCTCTGTCACGAATAGAGCCGTCCTTGGCAGCTTCACCTGCCTTCTCGACTTGTGAGTTCTCTTATCCCAAAATGTTACCACCATGAAATGTGAGATTTTGGTGGTCACAGAGGTGGGTTTTGCCCATAAAAGAGAATGGAAGGTATTTATTTTGGTTTTAAAATTAATATTTACTTTTCTTTTTTTCCCCTTTTATTAAGTCCTATATACATAGATCATGAATTTATGCATTTGTGGGGTACAATGTGTTGATTTTTTTATACAATTTGGAATGCTTACATCAAACTAATTAATATAGCTTTCATTTCATTTACTTAATTACTGTGTTAAGACATTTATGTTCTATACTTGGTAGATTTGACTTGTACCCTTGCAATATGCTCCATAGGTGTGGTCCCACCGTTTACCCTCCCTCAATCAAACCTCCCCCCGCCCCTCCCATCCTCCTCCATTTCTTTCCTTCATCCTGGGCTATAGTTGTGATCTAAAACCAATTTATAATATTTACTTTTCAAAATTATAAATTTGAAAACCTAGCTCTTCCTTTAGTTTTTAAACTCAGCTTATTGCTCTTATTTTTCTATTTATGTCAACAAATTTCACAACCACTCTTAAGATAGTCTTTGGATAATGTTTTAATTTACAAACCAGATTATACTCCTCCCTATATTTATGTCCTTTTGAAAATAAAACATTTTTATTTCTAAGGTACTTCAGTTGTCTGATTTAACAAAACTTTTCTGAAGATTTAAATTACGCTTATAAGTCTATAAAATAAATGTTCTTAAGTACATTTTAAATATGGTAATTATAGCAAGATTTTATATTTAAAATCACAAGTCTACATCAATTATTCAATAAACATTTTTATGTGGGAATTACAAAGCTGATTTATTGCTCTTTTAGGCTAAAATTGCTTAAATATTACATGCTCATAGTCCCTCTAATCCTATGGGGGGAAATAACTTGAGAAGTTGCAATAAAATAGACAATAAATGAGATATATCCCAAATTCAAAAGGTGTACCATTTAAATAGCCATTCAAATTGTATAGCTCTAAGGCATAGGAAACATGGAAACATACAAAAAGTCCTTCAAGGTTCATTAAATAGAAAATATATTTATACATATTATGAGACAACTTCATGGATATTAAAATGATAATAAAGGAATACTATGAACAACTCTATATGACAAAATTTGCTATCTTACAGCAGTCTTTTTCAAGTGTTTTATCACACAGCACACTTGAACCTATAGGTAAACTTTAGCAACACACTTAAATTATGTTAATAAAAAAACAGTAAAAAAGAGAATATACTTACTGTGCTTTGTTTTTTTCCCTTTTATTAAGTCATATACACATAGATCATGAATACATTTATGCATTTGTGAGGTACAATGTGTTGTTTTTTTATACAATTTGGAATGCTTACATCAAACTAATTAATATAGCTTTCACCTAATTTACTCAATTATTGTATTAAGACATTTATGTTCTATACTTGGTAGATTTGACTTGTATCCTTACAATATGCTCCATAGGTGTGGTCCCACCATTTACCCTCCCTCTATTGAACCTTCCCCTCCCCCCCCATCCTCCTCTACTTCTCTCCTTCATCCTGGGCTATACTTCTGATCTATTTTTCATAAGAAAATGTGAGTAATTATAAATTGGTTTCATAAAAGTATTGAGTACATTTGATACTTTTTCTTCCATTCTTAAGATACTTTACTAAGAAGAATATTTTCCAGCTCCATCCATGTAAACATAAAAGAGGTAAAGTCTCCATCTTTTTAAAGGCTGCATAGTATTCCATAGCATACATATACCACAATTTATTAATCCATTCATGGGTCGATGGCACTTGGGCTTCTTCCATGACTTGGTAATTATGAATTGAACTGCAGTGAACAATCTGGTGCAAATATCTTTGTTGCAAAGTGATTTTTGGTCTTTTGGATATATACCTAGTAGAGGAATTGCAGGATCAAATGGCAGAACTACTTGTAGATCCCTGAGTGTTCTTCAAACTTCTTTCTAAAAGGAACATATTAACTTGCATTCCCACCAGCAGTGCAGAAGTGTTCCCTTTTCTCCATGCCAAAATCTGTAGTTTTGGGATTTTGTTATGTGAGCTAGATAATGAGCATTTTTTCATGTGTCTGTAGACCATGCACCCGTCTTCTTCAGAGAAGCTTCTGTTCAAGTCTCTTGCCCACAATGAAATAGGATCACTTGTTCTTTTCTTATTGATAAGTTTGAGTTCTCTGTGGATTCTGGTTATCAAACCTTTGTCAGAAACATAACCTGCAAATATCCTCTCCCATTCTGAGGGCTGTATACTTGCTTAATTTACTGTGTTCTTGGAAGTGCAGAAGTTTTTTTAGTTTGATCAGATCCCAGCCATGTATTTTTGGTATAGCTTCAATTGCCCGGGGGGTCCTTATCATAAGGTGTTCTCCCAGGCCAATTTCTTCAAGTGTTTCCCCTGTGCTCTCTCCAAGAATCTTTATAGTTTCATGTCTTAAATTTAAGTCTTTTATCCAGTGAGAGTGAATTTTTGTTAAAGGTGAAAGATGTGGGTCCATTTTCAGTCTTCCACAAGTTGCCAGCCAATTCAATCAGCACCATTTGTTAAATAGGGAATCTTTCCCCCAGTTTATATTTTTGATAGGCTTATCAAAGATCAAATGATGATAAGTGTCTGGGTTTATCTCTTGTTTCTCAATTCTGTTTTATACATCTACCTCTCAGTTTTTGTGCTTGTACCATGCTGTTTTGATCACTATAGATTTACAGTATAGTCTGAAGTCTGGTAGCTTGATTCCTCCTGATTTGTTTTTATTTCTGAGTAATGTCTTGGCTACTCGAGGTTTTTTTTGTTTCCATATAAAATGAAGTACTAAATTTTCCAGATTTTTAAAGTATGAAAGAGGTGCTTTAATAGGGATTGAATTAAATCTATAGATTGCTTTGGGCAGTATGGACATTTTCACAATGTTGAGTCTTCCCAGCCATGAGCATGGTATGTTTTTCCATTTGTTAACATCTTCTGCTATTTCTTTTCTCAGAGCTTCATAGTTCTCTTTATAGAGATCTTTCATGTCCTTTGTTAGGTACACTCCTAGATATTCATCTTCCTTGGTGCACTGTAAAAGAAATAGAGTCCTTGACTGTTTTTTTATCTTGATTATTGTTGGTATATATAAATGCTACTGATTAGTGAGTATTGATTTTGTATCCTGAGATGCTGCTATAGTCCTTGATCACTTCTAAGAGTTTTGTAGTTGAGTTCCTGGGGTTTTCCCAGGGTATACAATCATATCATCTGCAAAGAGTGAAAGTTTGATCTCCTCTGACCCTATATGGAAACCCTTGATCACCTTCTTTTGCCTGATCACAATGGCTAAGACTTCCGTTACAATGTTAAAAAGCAGTGGAGACAGTGGGCAACCTTGCCTGGTTCCTGATATGAGTGGAAATGTTGTCAGTTTTACTCTATTCTATATAATATTGGCTGTGGGTTTGCTGTAGATGGCCTCTATCAGTTTAAGAAATGTTCCTTCTATAACTATTTTATTAAGTGTTTTGATCATGAAAGGATGCTGGATATTATCAAAAGCTTTTTCTGCATCAATTGAGAGAATCATATTGTCTTTGTTTTTTATTTTGTTAATATGATGTAGTGCATTTATAGATTTTTATGTATATTGAACCAGCCTTGAGATCCTGGGATAAAACCAATTTGATCATGGTGTATAATTTGTTTCATGTGTTGCTAGATTCTGCTTGCTAGGATCTTATTGAATATTTTTGCATCTATATTCATTAGAGATATTGGTCTATAATTTTCTTTTCTTGTTGGGTCATTTCCTGATTTGGGGATCAGGGTGATATTGGCTTCATGGAATGTGTTCGGAAGTAGTCCCTCTTCTTCTATGTTTTGGAAAAGGTTAAGTAATATAGGTACTAGTTCCTCTTTGAAGGTTTTGTAGAATTCTGATGTGAAGCTATCTGGTCCCAGACTTTACTTTTGGGGGAGATTTTGTATAGTTGATGCTATTTCAGAACTTGATATAGGCCTGTTCAACATTTCTACTTCTTTCTGGCTAAGTCTAGGAAGGTGGTGTGCTTCCAGGTATTGGTCTATTTCCTTCAGATTTTCATATTTCTGAGAATAGAGTTTTTTGTAATATTCATTAAGGATTTTTTGAATTTCTGAGAAGTCTGTTGTTATTTCATCTTTGTCCTTTCTGATTGATGAAATTATGGAGTTTACTCTTTTATTTCGGTCAGGTTAGCCAAAGGTTTATCTATTTTGTTGACTTTTTCAAAAAAAACTTTTTGATTTATTGATCTCTTGTATAATTCTTTTGTTTTCAATTTCATTTAGTTCTGCTCTAATTTTGGTTATTTCTTTTCTTCTGTTGGGTTTGGGGTCAGAATGTTCTTCCTTTTCCAGTTGCTTGAGATGTCTCATTAAGTAGTTGACTTCTCTTTCCGTTCTCCTGAAGAAGGCTTGCAGTGCTATAAATTTCCCTCTTAGGACTGCCTTTGCGGTATGCCAGAGGTTCTTATAATTCATGTCTTCATTATCGCTTTGTTCCAAAAATTTGGTAATTTCCTTCTTAATCTCATCTATGACCCAGCTATCATTTAGCATAAGGTTATTTAGTTTCCATGTCTTTGTGTGAGTATTCCTCTTGTTACTGAGTTCAACTTTTATTCCATGATGGTCTGAGAAGATAAAAGGAATAATTTCTATTTTTTAAAATTTGCTGAGGTTAGACTCATGACCTAAGATGTGATCAATTTTGGAGGATGTTCCATGGGCTGATGAGAAGAATGTGTATTCAATTTTGTTAGGACGAAATGTTCTGTAGATGTTTGTTAAATACAATTGTTGAATGGTTAATTTTAAGTCTAAAACTTCTTTGCTTAGTTTCTTATTGGAGGATCTATCCAACACTGCAAAAGGGGTGTGAAAATCTTCGACAATTATGGTGCTGGATGATATCAAGTTGCTCATGTCTATTGGGGTCTCTCTTATGAATTGAGAAGCATTCTGCTTGGGCGCATAAAAGTTAATAATTGAAATCTCATCATGTTGAGTGTTTGCCTTAACAAATATAAAAAATAATTATTTTTCTTTACTTTTGTTGGTTTAAAGCCTATTCTATCTGTGAATAAAATTGCAACACCTGCTTTTTTCTGATTTCCATTTGCCTGAATTATAGATGACCATCCCTTCACTCTGAGCCTATATTTATCCTTTAAGGTAAGATGAGATTCTTGTATGCAGCAGATATCTGGCCTGAGTTTTTGTATCCAGTCAGCCAACCTGTGCCTCTTTATAGGGCAATTTAAGCCATTCACATTAATTGAGAGTAGTGATAAGCCTGGTAGTATTTTGAGTATCAAGTTTTTTGAAAATCCAGTGGACATTTTTAATCCTTTTACCACTGTGGAAGTTGGGATTTGGTCAAAAGTTTCTGCATGAGTTTACTTTGGTGGTAGAGCATTGTGCTGGTCATTGTGGAGGATGGGTCTGAGAATATCTTGGAAAGCTGGTTTAGTTATGGCAAATTTCTTCAGCATGTTAATGTCATTGAAGTATTTAATTTCTCCATCATAAATGAAACTCAGTTTAGCTGATACAGGACCCTGGGTTGAAAATTGTTTTGTTTTAGGACGTTAAAGGTTGATAACCATCCTCTTCTTGCTTGAAAAGTTTCTGCAGAAAGATCTGTAGTCATTATAATATTGTTCTCCTTGTAGGTTATGGCTTCCTTACGTCTGGCTGCTTGCAGAATTTTCTCCTTCATATTAACTTTGGCAAAGTTAATTACAGTGTGATTGGGAGATGCTTTGCTTTGTTTGGATTGAGTCCTGCTGAATTGGTTCTGAAACTGTCTGCTATCTGAATTTCAGAATCTCTTGTCATGTTTGGGAATTTCTTGATTATCTCTTGGAGTAGAGCATCTGGACCTTTCAAAACAACCTCATCACCTTCAGGAATTCCTATAAGGTGAATATTTGCTTTCTTGGAATTGTCCCACAGCTCTCTGAGCGGATGATCTGTTTATGCTCTCCACTTCTCTTCCTCTTTGAGCATCTGGGAGCCTTCAAAAGCTTTGTCTTCAATGTCAGAAATCCTTTCTTCTGCCTGCTCCATTCTGTTACTGAGGGATCCTACAGTATTTCTCAGATCTTGGAGGGCTGCAAATTCTTTTCTCAATGTGTCAAAATCTTTGGTGATTTTGTCTTTGAATTCATTGAGTTATTGAGAAAACTTTTGAATTGTTTCTAGAATTTCTAGTTCCAACTTTACCTCCATTCTGTTAATCTTATCTGCCATCCAAATTCTAAACTCGATTTCTGACATCTCAGCCATTTGTTCATAAATAGGATCTTTAGGTGTGGCTGCCTTGCTGTTCCTTGGGGGAGTTGATCTATTTTGATTATTCATGTTGCCAGTTTTTCCACTGATTCTGCCCCATGATTATTTTTCACCATTTGGCCAGATGAGCAGGTAAGGTGAAATTGGATTTGGGGCTCCTGGAGTAGTGATTAACCAGTCATTTGCCAGACATCTGGGACTGGTGACTGCAGTTTTCCCCCTACAGCTTTGCAAAGGAACTGTACAGTACTACAGCCTGTGATTCTGGGGATGCTTTGTGTGGTGGGGCTAAATGACCCTATCTTGTATTCAGTTTGTCTCTGTCCAATCCTAATGAATCAGTGACTCTGGGTTGAAGTCTCAGCTATGGAGAAATACAAGCAACTAAGACACCCCACCCCCTACAGGCAACAACTGGAAGAGGAAAATTAAATCTTCCCACTACTACACAACGAGGGTACTACCTTGGAGGGTCCTTGGGTGATTGACCCAAGTCAAGAGTTCCAAAGCAATTGTCCCAGTAAGCACCAACTCTCAAGTGGGAGAATTCAATAGGTCTCCAATAACTAGATGACAGGGGTCCACCGGCAGCTCAGGTGTGGCTCATTCTGGTGCTCCATGGAGTCAGAAAGGCCTGCCCAGCAAATGAGTTAGTTGGCGGAGGTTGACGCCTCCCTCCCCACGTTGCTCCTCCGTCATACCCAGTCACTTGTAACCTGGCTGGGCTGTGGCCCAGTTCCCTCCAATGAGCAAATGTGCCAGGGGTTTGTGCCTGCCAGAGTTACAGGAAGATCTATGTCTCCTCAGCCAGGTCACTGCACTCTGCCACTTCAGCTGGCAGGGGAAGCTGAAGCCTGACTACCTCAGATGCTCAGTGGAAGTTGGGGAGTGTCACTCAGTTCCAGCCCTGCCCTGGGCTGATACTGCTGCCATTTATATTCTTGTGGAATTTGTGTTTCTGTCCTGGCTTTGTTCCACTGTGGGCCAGGCGCGTTTTGAGTTCACAGAAGCTGCGACTCACCCCTGCCCTGTACTGCTGCCACCTCACAAATTCCCACGGAGCTGGTATCTCTGTCTCTGTAGCACTCTTTGTTGGGGTGAGCATGATTAGGGTTCACAAAGGGCTCTCAGTTCAGCCCCACCCTGGGCTGATACCACTGCCACACGCCCTCTTGTCCTGGGTACACTTCACTGGGGACCGGGTGCATCTTGGGCTTACAAATGCAGCAATTCTGACTCAGCTCTGTCTAGGAGTATGCTGCCTCTGTGCACATATTCTAGTCTCAAGCCCCTCTGAGCCCTGCCGAGGCAGGAATCACTGCAGGCATACCCTTTGCTCATGGGCCCTGAATTTCCATCCCAGATCTGTTCTGCACATGGCAGTCCCCAGAGTAGAGGCCTGGTTCCCTCTGGTTGCTAAGAGAGACAGGAAGTGTTTCTCCAAAATACCACCAGGGGTGTGAACCCTATTTTTCCTGCTGGCACTTCTGCAGCTGCCATGCTCTGCTGTGGGGCACTGTTTCTCCCTCTCCCGCTTGGCTCCCTCACTCCACAGTCCCCGCTTTACACCCATGCCTCTGAATCGGCACAAACTTGTAGCAGCCCACGCCTTGCCTGTACCTGTCAGAAAATTGCCCAAAAGTCTAGACTCTGCAGGAGAGAGGCTTCCAGACCTCGGGGTGGGAGTGGAGGGGAATACTGGGAGTTCAGAATTGCAGGTAGAGTATATGTTCAGTTTTATGCCTGGCAGGAGAATGCCGAGGCACACAAGTGGGTTCTCTCTGGGGAAGGAGTTCTGGTATTTAGTGGGTCTCTCCTGTGGGATAAAATATGAGGAGATCTGAACTTTGCTCATTTGTTTGTAAAAAGTATACTGCAAACTGTTTTCATGGGGGAGGGGACTCCCATCATGGTAATGAGTTTTCTACCTATTGTTTGTTTCCTTGGGGTGGCAGCTCACCTCAGCAGGGGTGATATGCACTCTTCAATCTTCTTTCTTGGCTCAGCTCCAAAATATCAGCTTACTTGACAAGCTTCTGTCCTTTAACTCTCCTTCTGGACGAGAGCCTCTGTGGCAAGCTGGCTCCAGTTGGCCATCTTGCCTCTCTATTCACCTACTATGCTTTGAATGTCTTTCAAAAATAATTTCATTAATGATCTTTAGAAATTTTCATGGCACACCTAAGATCCTCTCATGGCACGGCAATTGAAAATCATTGCTTTAGAGCATATGAAATTAAAAGACACAAGCTATCAAAACTCCAAAAGGGGAAACAGATAACACAAATATTCCTATATCTATGAAGACATTGAATCAATAATGCATAACCTCTCAATAAAGCAAGCACCAGGCCCAGTAAATTCTCTGAAACACTAAAGGAAGAAATGACCCAAATTTTCCATATTCTCTTCTAGAAAAATCAAAGACAGAGAACATTTCCTATGCATTTTATAAAACCAGCATTGCCCTAGTACCAAAACCAGATAATGACATTACAGTAAATGCTATTATAGGCCAATATCTCTAATGAACATAAGAATTCAGTTCTAAATATTTTAATTAGAGTCAATAATATCCAAAAAGCTCTCAAAAGTGATTGTTAAAATTTGCTAATATTTACAAGTAGAATAATATTTGTTAACTAAACTTAAAACCTGAGGGAATGTTGAAGTTTCTGCATTCTTTTGTAAGCATATGATGAGTGTGCAGAAAATTGGTTTGAACCCTTGGTTCATGACACATCACATCATTAGTCCTTGCCTGGTGTTTATTTGGTTGTTAACTTTGAAAAACTTACCTCATTTTCTATTAATTATTTTTAAACCAAAGTAAACTCCGAATAGTCTTTTCTTCATTCCCAAACTGTCTGTGAACCCATTAAAAACTCACATATTTATTAGATGGGGGTAGGATGTGTCAAGGGTCTAAAATATGTTTTTGTGTATAAAAATTCTGTTCAGAAATGATAGCATTTAGCTTGCAGGACACTTGAGCAATAAAAAATAGATTAAGTGGAAAACATTCTCCATATAAGGCTCTGACATGGAAGGCCAAATGATAGGACATTTAGAATAAAGAATCCACTACTTGCTTGCTGGTGGGGAGCAATCCTGCCATAGGGTGAGGTCCCAGAAACCTTCTGCGATGGTTGCTGTGGTTTGTAAACAGAGGGAAAAACATCACCTGCTTGTGTTTCACAAACATCTTCCAAAGCTTCTACGCTTTGCATTACCTTACTGCCTCTTTTTTCCCCTCCTTCTGGGATGGGGTGGCAATGTCACTTCTTGGCTTATAAAATCATCTAGAGAACAAAAAGCCACCTCATAGAGGACACCAAGAATTTCCCTTGAGATCCTCAAAGCTGTTACAGGCACTCCCGCCAGAGGGCAATTACTACTACAAGGTTGGATTTTAGGGCCAAGCTTCTTTTATTTTTTGAGACAGAGGCTCACTATGTCACCCTCGGTAGAGTGCCATGGCGTCATAGCATCACAGCTCACAGAAAACTCAAAATCTTGGGTTCAACCAATTCTCTTGCAATCCACCTGCCTTGGTCTCCCAGAGTGCTGGGACTACAGGTGTGAGCCACTGTGCCTGTTCTAGGGCCAAGTTTTCATCTGTGCATAGATGTACAGTCCAGTCTAGGAAGAGAGAAAGAGAAAGTGAGAACCTTTGAGCAGGGAGGAGAAACCAAAGAGGGACAAAGTAGGGGGGTCTGAGACAGCTTCTATCCCCCTTCCCCACCCGCTGCTGTTCCTCCTGTGCAAACTTTCCTTTGCTGACAAACTGTGTGATATGATCATTCTTGTGTGTAAAACTCTCTCCGGAAAGATTTAGAGGGAAAAAGTCACCCATCCTCAAGAAATGACTATGGTATAGGAGCATTCATTCTTGGGGCATGTCTGAAAATACATTTTCTCCACATTTTTCAGCTTCCAAATCGTATAACTTTCCTCTTACTTCTGACTCAGAAAAACGTTCTCAAACAAAATGTGTCAGTTAATTGGTTGAAAATGGTGTCTTAGTTTGCAAGAGCTGCCATAACGAAACACCATAGGTGGGGTGACTTAAGCATAGAAATGTATTTTCTCACAATTCAGGAGGCTGGAAGTCCGAGATCAAGGTGGCTGGCAGGTGGCCATCTTTGTGCAGTGTCCTCACATGACCTTCCCCTCTGTGCACACACATCCCTGGTGTCCCTTCCTAGAAGAACACCAGTCTCACTGTGTTCAGATCCTGCCTTTATGGCCTCATTTAATCTTATTTACCTCTTTAATGGATGAATCTCCAAAAACTGTTACATTGGAGACTTGAGCATCAGTATATGAATTTTGAGGGGGAAACAATCCAGTGCATAACAAAAGGTGAGCGGAAATTTGTTTACTGTGGGCTCCATGTCACACAGTAAGTAGAATGAACGAGACTGTAACTAAGTAACTCATTTATTAATGTGCCACCATATTTTATTCATTCTCATAAACCTCAGTCAATCAAATAAACTTCCATTTTTCCAAGAGTTGGTAATGATGTCTGAGCAACTTAATAAATGTGTTAAAATAAATAAGCCTACCTTTGACGTGAGTCTAAAGGCAGCGGTCCCCACCCTTTTTGCCACCAGGGATCAGTTTCATGGAAGACAATTTTCCCACAGACTGGGCGGGGCTGGGGGTTGATATGAGTTGAGTCTGTAACAATTGCTTCATTATGGTGTCTGGGCAGTCAGATCTCTCCGCCAATGGCAATCTGTGCAGTCAGACCTCTCTGCCAATGGCAATCTGTGCAGTCAGACCTCTCCGCCAATGGTAATCTGTGCTGTCAGACCTCTCCGCCAATGGTAATCTGTGCTGTCAGACCTCTCCGCTAATGGTAATCTGTGCAGTCTGACCTCTCAGCCAATAGTAATCTGTGCAGTCTGACCTCTCTGCCAATGGCAATCTGTGCACTCAGACCTCTCATCCAATGGTAATCTGTGCAGTCAGACCTCTCATCCAATGGTAATCTGTGCAGTCAGACCTCTCAGCCAATGGCAATCTGCGCAGTCTGACCTCTCTGCCAATGGCAATCTGTGCAGTCAGACCTCTCAGCCAATGGTAATCTGTGCAGTCAGACCTCTCAGCCATTGGTAATCTGTGCAGTCTGACCTCTCATCCAATGGCAATCTGTGCAGTCAGACCTCTCATCCAATGGTAATCTGTGCTGTCAGACCTCTCAGCCAATGGTAATCTGTGCAGTCAGACCTCTCCACCAATGGTAATCTGTGCAGTCTGACCTCTCCGCCAATGGTAATCTGTGCAGTCAGACCTCTCCGCCAATGGTAATCTGTGCAGTCTGACCTCTCCGCCAATGGTAATCTGTGCAGTCAGACCTCTCCGCCAATGGTAATCTGTGTAGTCAGACCTCTCAGCCAATGGTAATCTGTGCAGTCAGACCTCTCCGCCAATGGTAATCTGTGCAGTCAGACCTCTCTGCCAATGGTTATCTGTGTTTGCAGCCACATCCCACAGCTCACATCACTGCCTCGGCTCCACCTCAGAGCATCAGGCATTAGATTCTCAGAAGGAGCATGCAAACGATATCGCTCACATGCACAGCTCAGGGGAGGGCTCATGCTCCTGTGAGAATCTAATGCTGCCGCATGAGACAGGAGATGGGGCTCAGGTGCAAGTGACAGGGAGTGGCTGTGAATACCTTCACTACCCATCACTCAACTCCTGCTGTGAGGCCTGGGTCTGACAGGCCATGGATCAGTGCCGGTCCACAGCCTACGCATTGGTGTCTGCGCCCTAGGGGGTCAGATCAAGCCACGTCATGTGCAAGATCTCAGTAGAATTCCTTTCTGTTACTAAAGGTTATTCTTGAGCAACATTACAGTGAAGGTTTAAAGCTGAATATTGAAGATTAGATGGCTCCGTAAACTCTTTTTAGGATGGCAAGTGCTAAGAGCAGAGATATGGATGGACGCAGTTAAATAACTTCCCTGCAGGTGAGCGCCAGAACTGGGATGAGAATCTGTGCTGCGTGCTCCACAGTGATGCTTCTTGATGAACTTCTTGCTGAGCACATTTATGTAGTGAATGTGAAGATTCAGGGAGAAAGGGCTTTTTGTACTGATATTTCAGCAACTGAATTCTCTCCTGAGGCAATCTATTCAGGTGCATTCAATGAATTGATTGTGGATGGAGTCCAATAGTAACAATGTTTATATTTTTGAAATCTACCATTCTTAGCAGTTTTTCCTTTACAGATTAAATAAGCATATCATTTACATGCAAAATAAATTTTGCCAGTACCATCAGTATAGCCACCTGGAAGCCTTGGACTACACACAATGACCTAATACTACAAGCCAAGTAACTTGCCCAAATAAAGGGTTTAGGGATAACTTTAGCCAGTGGTGAAATGCCCAGACAAGGACCTGAAATGACCACCTTGTTTAATAACTAGGAATAAAGCAATTTGTACAACATTTGGCACTTCTAGTTGACCCATTCAGTACTAGTTAATAATTTTCATAATTCTTTAGTGAAGTAATTCCAGATATGACTGGAATCCTGAAAGGTTAATAAATTACATCTTTTACCTATCTAAGTACTTACTATGTTAGATAAAGTGATATTAATGGTATCTTACTGAATATACAAATATTTCTTTCTTGAACAGAACATGATTTCTTCATTGAGGTATAATTAATGTACAATAAGTTGCACATATGTGTAGTGTATAATTTGATAAGTTCTGACATATGTTTATACTTATTAAAACTATCTCCACAATCAAGATAAATCCTCTATTCCCAGAAGTTTTCTTGGGCCCTTGTATAATTCCTTCTTCCTAGTAACCATTGATCTTTGTTCTGTTCCAACATGTTAACTTGTGTTTTCCAGAGTTTTATCTAATTTGGAACATACTATATATACACATTTTTAAAAACTTGTTTTCGTTTGCTCAGAATAATTATTTTGAGATTCATTGATGCTGTTGATGTATAAATGGTTCATTCCTTTCATTGCTGAGTAGTATTCTACTGTATGGTTATACCATAATTTGTTTATCCATTCACTTGATGATGGACATTTGGGTTGTTTCCAATTTTTTTGCTATTACAAAAAAGCATCTATGAACATTCATGTATAGCCTTCATGGGGACGTATGTTTTTTGTCTCTCTTAGGTAAAAACCTAGGAGTGGAATGGCTGTATTATACAGAAGGTGTATGTGTAACATTTTACAAACTGCCAAGCTGTTTTCTGAAGGGATTGTACCATTTTACATTCATGCCAACAGTGTATGAGAGTTCTGTTGCCCCACTTCCTTGCCATCAATGGAGGTGGTCAGTCTCTCATATTTTAGCCATTCTAATAGTTGTGACATAGTACTTAATTGTGATTTAATTTGCCAATACCAGGCCTGGCTATTTTTTTTTTTTTTTTTTTTTTTTTTGCAGAAACAGGGTCTCACTATGCTGCTCAGGCTGGTCTTGAACTCTTGGCCTCAAGAAATACTCCTGCCTTGGCTCCTAAGGGGCTGGGATTATAGGTGTGAGCCTTGTTAGTCTGGCCTTGTTTATTGTTTCAATTGTTTTTGTTTTGTTTTGTTTTGTTTTTGAGACAAAGTCTTGCTCTGTTCTTCCCAGGTGAGAGTCCAGTGACCTCATGATAGCTCAAAGCAACCTCAGACTCCTGGGCTGAAGTGATCCTCCTGTCTCAGCCTCCCGAGTAACTGGGGCCAGAGGTGCTCAGCACTATGAGTTTTAATTGTTTTCTTTTTTCTTTTTATTGAGTTCTTTATGTTCTTTAAAAGTATTTTTTGCAAGTTGTGACTTTTTATTCTCTTATTAAAATGTAAAAATTCTGCTCTTCAAAGGCATAGTGAGTTCTAAGTTCTCAATTTTTTCCTTTCATGGGTTTTACATTTGGTTTTATATGTAAGAAATATTTGGATAGTTTAGTACCACAAAATTCTGTAATAGGAGTTTTATAATTTTAGGTCTTACATTTAGATCTAGGTTTCATTTTGAGTTAGTTTTTCTATAGGAGTTTTATAATTTTAGGTCTTACATTTAGATCTAGGTTTCATTTTGAGTTAGTTTTTCTATGGGACTCATGGTGTGGATCAATGTTTGTATTTTGGCATGTGGATATACGATTGTTCCAAGTTTATCATTTCTCCTCAACTTACTTTTTTTTTTTTTTTTTTCAGTTTCTGGCCGGGGCTGGGTTTGAACCTTCCCCCTCCAGCATATGGGGCTGGCACCCTACTCCTTTGAGCCACAGGTGCTGCCCCTCAACTTACTTTTGTACTTTTGTCAAAGATCAATTATTCCTGCCTGTGTGGGTCTATTCACAGGCTCCCTGGTTTTTTCCAGTGATCTATTGGTCTATGGTCATGCCAATACCACACTGTATTGAAAACCATAGCAGTGTAGGAAGCCCTGAAATTAAGGAGTGTAAATCCCCAGTAGGGCCCTTGATTCAAAGCTGCTTTAGCTGTTCTAGGTCTTTTGCATTTCCCTAAGAATTTTAGAATTAGATTCTCAATTTCTTTCTTTTTTTTTTTTTTTGTAGAGACGGAGTCTCACTTTATGGACCTCGGTAGAGTGCCGTGGCCTCACACAGCTCACAGCAACCTCCAACTCCTGGGCTTAAGCGATTCTCTTGCCTCAGCCTCCCGAGCAGCTGGGACTACAAGCGCCCGCCACAACACCCAGCTATTTTTTGGTTGCAGTTTGGCCGGGGCTGGGTTTGAACCCGCCACCCTCGGTATATGGGGCCGGTGCCTTACCGACTGAGCCACAGGCGCCGCCCAGATTCTCAATTTCTATAGGAAAGTTTGCTTTTGGATATTGCAAAAAAATTGGACTTTGGGATTGCATTGACTCTTGATTGATCAGTCTGGAGAGAATTGACATCTTAAAATTCAATCTGGTGAGGTTTCTCACAAAACTACCTTCTTAGGCAGATACAGTGAGAGGGAACACCACCGCTGTAGAATTCTCACCCTGCCTTCAGTGGGCCGCATGTGGCATCCGATGGTCAGAATGAGCATGATGCCACTGTTGAGTCATGTAACACATGCTTCATTCCTTGCTTTCTAAAAAATAAAAATAAATAAATAAATCAAGAGGTTTTTTTTTTTTCTTTTGGAGGAGGAATGAATCAAAGGTAAGGAGTGAAACAAAGGAAAATTGTATCCTAATCAAGAGTATAATATTTTCTTCCCAAACCACAATGGATCATTTGTTCCCTACTTAGGAGACCACTGGTAAAATGTCTTTCTGTTTTTATAATGCTATAATAGACATGAACACATCATGGCCCGCTCGTCACAGGGATCAGAGTGACCCTGCATTCTGTGATGACTGCTTTTGGTGTCCACGGTGGCAGCCACTGTGTCTCACGTCATGTCCTCCATGTGGACAATGTCCAAGAACTTGGCAAATGGAATTTGAGTGTTAGGAACCAGACTCGACTATTACTTTTTCAGCCATGTTGCTCTGATGGTTACTTGTGGGTGAAAGCTGTGGGAAGAAATGGCAATGCTCATAAACAGGAGAAATTTAGTCATAATCTATGCTTGTTTAGAAAATGCCAGTGGCAAAAATCACTTCTACAGCACTCAGACCACCTATGGCTAATCAGGAGACCACCACTATTACCTCCGGGAGGGGTAATCCAGCATGCTAAAGACAGTCCCCCTTAACTTAGAGCATTTAAAGCAACATGACACCATGAATCAGATTTTCCTAGTGCAGATGGCCACAATGCTCCCTAAATGATGATAGTTTACATTTTCCCCACAGGCGTCAAAGGCCCACACTGAGTAGCCAAGTAGGGCCTTGGGTTGCTAAGCAGCTCTCACCCTCAGCCCTGGCTGGGCCGCATCTGGGCTGCTCCGGCAGCTGTTCCAAACCTTCACGCTCATTAGCATCTGGTAAATATGGACCCAGTCTTCTCTGTAGAAGAAGCTCCACTCTTGCCTTCCATGCACACTTTCTTTATTTTTAGCTGATAAAGCACGTTTTCAACTGAGCTTCCTCCATGACTTCAAATGTGCCCATTTCCCCTGATCTTTATTTCTGTCCTTCCTGCTCCTCAAGAAGAGGCATCACTTCCCCACTTGACCTTATTCCCATTCTCATTGATGCTTTTCCTCCTGTGTCACTTGGAACTTGGTTCAGATATTTGGCTTCCTTTTATTTTCTGTCTCTTTAAATGGACCCGTCTTTGCAGAAGGCCTATCTGCTCATCTCCTCCTGCCTGCCTCCCCATCCTCCACACTTAAACCTTTTAGGGGTGTCTCATCTTCTTAGGGCATCCTAAGAAAAAACTCTTCTGTGGGCCTCCCAAATCCCACACTGTCTGGCTCTGCCTCCCTCTCCACGCTTACCTTTGATTCTCTCCTTCTCGCTCTTGTCTAAACATGCTGATTTTTTGCCCCTTCCAAACACATCTTGGGCTTCCTCCTGCCCCAGGGCCTTTTACAAAGCTCCCATCTCTTTTCTTAAGTCCCGCTCAGTTCTGTCATCTTGTTTTGAGCATCATTTCTGTAAGGACGCCACCCGTAACAAGGGACAGTCCTTCTGTCACAGACTCCCATGGCTTGGCATGTGTCTTTTTCTTAGACTTTTTCATAATTGCCATTTTCCTTCTAGTTTGTAGGATTATTTGATTAATGTCTGTCTCCTTCACTAAGCTACAAACTCCACGAAGGCAGGGGCTTGTCTTGGTGTGGTGACCACTTAATTCCAGAGGCCGGCCTCATGTCTGGTACTTCAGAGATACTCAGAAAATAGTTGCAGGATGAGGAGACGGTACAGTAGTTGTCTCAGAGGTCACCAGTGACCTTCACGGTCTCTCAGAGGTCACAGTGACCTTCACGGTCTCTCGGAGGTCACCAGTGACCTTCACGCAGTCTCTCAGAGGTCACAATGACCTTCATGTCTCTCAGAGGTCACAGTGACCTTCACACAGTCTCGGAGGTCTCAGTGACCTTCACCCAGTCTCTCAGAGATCACAATGACCTTCACACAGTCTCTCAGAGATCACAATGACCTTCACAGTCTCTCAGAGGTCACAGTGACCTTCATGGTCTCTCAGAGGTCACAATGACCTTCACAGTCTCTCAGAGGTCACAATGACCTTCACACAGTCTCTCGGAGATCACAATGACCTTCACACAGTCTCTCAGAGATCACAATGACCTTCATACAGTCTCTCGGAGGTCACCAGTCACCTTCACGCAGTCTCTCAGAGATCACAATGACCTTCATAGTCTCTCAGAGGTCACAATGACCTTCATACAGTCTCTCGGAGGTCACCAGTGACCTTCACGCAGTCTCTCAGAGATCACAATGACCTTCACAGTCTCTCAGAGGTCACAATGACCTTCACACAGTCTCTCAGAGATCACAATGACCTTCACAGTCTCTCAGAGGTCACAATGACCTTCACACAGTCTCAGAGGTCACAATGACCTTCACGCAGTCTCTCATAGGTCACAATGACCTTCACGCAGTCTCTCGGAGGTCACAATGACCTTCACGCAGTCTCTCGGAGATCACCAATGTCCTTCACGCAGTCTCTCGGAGATCACCAATGTCCTTCACGCAGTCTCTCGGAGGTCACAATGACCTTCACGCAGTCTCTCAGAGGTCACCAATGACGTCCACACCTCCCCTTTCGCTAATCTTATCCAGTTTGAGCTCTGCCATCCTTGACACTGTCCTTGAAATTCCCTTCTTCTTTTCTGTATTATTTCTTTGTTTTTCCCTTATTATTATTCTCTCTCCTGTCTCTCTCTCTCTCTTTTTTTTTTTTGTTTCTAATACTGTCTTACTTGCTCTCTTTTCATCACCTCAGCAGGTGCATGAATGAAATGCTAGTTTTCCTGAGGGTTCTGTCATTGACCATTTTCCTCTTTTTTCATCTGTCCTCTTATCCAATACCCCAGCTCCACCATCATCTGTATGCTAGTCCAGGCCTGTATTTCCTTTTCTTTTTCTTCCTTTCTTTTTTTTTTTTTTAAGAGACAGAGTCTCACTTTATCACCCTTGGTAGAGGGCGTTGTGTCACAGTCCTCCAATTCCTGGGCTTAGGCTATTCTCTTGCCTCAGCCTCCTGAGTAGCTGGGACTATAGGTGCTTGCCACAATGCCCGGCTATTATTTTATTGCAGTTTGGCCAGGGCTGGGTTTGAACCCACCACCCTTGGTATATGGGGCCACCACCCTACCCACTGAGCCACAGGCCTATATTTTCAACTGAGTATCTTCATAGAGTTGTCATCTAGTAACTTAAACTCAACGCAAATCAAACCAAAATGGTTATCTTCCTCAAATGTTTTCCTTCTCCTTTTTCCTACCCCATTTCCCCGAAAATAAGACAGTGTCTTATTTTAAGGTATGCTCCCAAAGATGCGCTAGGTCTTATTTTCAGGGGACATCTTATCTTTCCTGTAAGTAGGTCTTATTTTCGGAGGATGTCTTATTTTCGGGGAAACAGGGTACTAAAATTCACCACTATCCAATTTGGATGGCCCAAGCCCAAGGCCTAAACCGTCTTTCTTCCTCTTCTAGTAATTCCAAAATCTGTTGATGCAAATGAAATGTCCCTTTCCAAAATCCACACTTAGGTGTCCTGAATCGCTATTGCCTGGTTCTGTACTTCTCAAACTACTTTTTAGAAGGAGCACCCTGTTAAAAGATGAACCCCTTTACAGAGAATTATTACAGAAGGCAGAGGCAGGAAGTTGCTCCAGGGGAAGGCAGGGAGAGGGATCTGAGTGCACAGCCCGCCCAGCGGTGGCACCAGAAGACACTGTGGTTGGAAAACTGGCCTACATGACTGCAGCATCCTTTAAAACAGCGCTTTAAATTCTTTTTCTTATGTAAAACAACAGAAATAAGACTTATCCAAGAGAGTTATTTTGAGAATTAAATTAAATAGGAGGAAGGACTTTGGCGTGTGATACACACCCAGCAAGTGGTGCTTGTAATTATTACCACGTCTGAGAATCTTTCTTCCAACCAGCTTCACACCCAGTTAATCAGCCAGTCTGGACATTTCTCAGTATTGTTTCTCTTCACTGCCCCTCTCAGCTTCGGAGCCCGGACTGCCATGGCCTCATTGCCTGAAGACCAAACCATTTCCTAACTGGCTCTCGTGCCGCCCATTAATTCCTCCGTTGTTCTGCTGCATGCTGGACTCTGAGTGGAACACAGGACAGAGTTCAACCAGCCGAGTGTGGTGTCTGCCACGCTCTGCAATCGGTCCCTACTGTCTCCTCTTTTGCTCCCTCATATAGACCCTCTACTGTGGTCCATCCAGGCGTGTTCATTGCCCCCTGCACACCCCAGACACAGCCCTGCTGCCTCTCCTGGTGTTTTCCTTCTCGACAGTGGGAGAAACGCTGTGTGTCTCTAAGTCCTGGGCATCATTTACGGCCTGTTATCAAATCCAGGGGTCCCACTGGCTCCTGCAAGCCTCTGGCTGGGTTCACTGTTATCTGTTCGGAGCTTTCTTAGCTGTACCATGAACTCTAAGCAGTTAACAAATTTACTAATTGATTGATTCATTCATTTAGTAGATATTTATGAGCCACCTCCTATGGGTAGGCAGTGTAAGAGGTACTAGGTATATAATGATGATTGAGGTAACAATGGCCCTGTTCTCAAGGATGCTATTTGCATCTAACAGGGATGGCAGATTCCTTTATTTTTTTATATTTTTATTTTTGGCCAGGGCTGGGTTTGAACCCACCAGCTCTGGCATATGGGACTGGCGCCCTACTCCTTTGAGCCACAGATGCTGCCCTTATTTATTTATTTATTTATTTTTTGTAGAGACGGTGGGGGTGGCAGATTCTAACCAAGTGGGGTAAGTGGTGTGGAGGGGAGGCCAGGACCTGTGGGCTGCTGTGTAGGGGAAGATCTAACCCAGTGCAGACCATGTTGGGAGACATGAGGGATGGCTTCTAACAGCAAGAGACTGTCAGGCCTAAAGGGTGACTTGGAGTGAAGCAGAAGAGAAAGAAAGACTTCTTGGCAGAGGAAGTGTCACTGTTAGCTTTCTCTGGAAGGCAGGGGAGCAGGACAGCTTCGTTTTTAGCTTAAAAAGAACCAGGGAAGCTCTGGAGAGTCCAGTTCAGGATGTGATGCTTTCTCCAGCCCTTTTTTGCCCCCTCCCGCCTCATTCCTTTCCTCTCTTGCTTTGGTTCTCTCAGGGATTCGTTCCCCACATCTAAGCTTGACGCCAGTAATCTGATTTGAAGCAGGTGACTTCCAGCAGACCACTCAGAACCTTCCCCTCCCCATCTCCATGTGACAGCCCCAAATAATTCAGAGCCAGTGTGAATCTTAAACCACCTAAGACCCACCCAGAGACCACAACTTAATTGCAACAAAAAAATAGCCGGGTGTTGTGGCAGGCACCTGTAGTCCCAGCTACTCGGGAGGCTGAGGCAAAAGAATCACCTAAGTCCAAGAGCTGGAGGTTGCTGTGAGCTGTGTGACGCCACGGCACTCTACCGAGGGTGCTCTGTCTCTACAAAAAAAAAAAAAAAAAAAAGAATCGTCCTCAAACAGAGGAGTTTTGTGGGTTCGTTTGATCTTTTATGTTGCTATTTTCAGGACGTAACATTTCTCTTTTTTTTTCAAGCCTGGGCTCTCCGCATTTACCCAAAGGAGGAGAGGTCTGGAGACCTCGGTCTGTCCCAGGATACACATCAAAACAGAGATGAAAGTATAGGTGAATGGGGTGGCGTGTCTTTATGAACACTGCTTAGATAGCTTGGCTGAAATCTTTCTCTTACATCAGAACGCAATGGTTTCAACAACACAGTTTGATAAAAACATTTTCTTTAGCAGTTGTGTTATAGTTATTAAGATGTAATCTTGGGAACCTTATACATGATTTAATTCCTCTTTGAACTAATTTCTTTTGGTTTTATAGCTATATCCTGGATTTCTTTCTAGGCACAAAAGGAGTTTTTAAAATGATACTCAGATGGATTCTCTGCTTAGCACAATTCTCTACTTTTTGAGTATCCTTACCTAGAGGTTAGTATTATATTAATTTGAGACTGAGTCACTTTCTAGTTTTAAACTGGAGGTAGCCATACAGTTTTGCAAATTTTTATATGAAGTTTTTGTGACCAGATAAAGGATTCAAAATATTTGAGATACTAGAGAGATAATAAATGCCTGTATTATAAGATTTTACAGGCAGGGTCTGGGTATAATCCAGCACAGGGCTTCTGATGTATCCATACAACATGGAATAACCTCATGCTATCGTCAAATTCACCAAATGAAGTTTGGTGCCAAAAGAAAAAAAGCTTTGCTTTTAGAGCATTTTGGAATCAGGAATTGCTGGCACATAACAGTGGACCTGCTCTCATCTGGCATCCTGGGAAGAGTTGTTGTATTAAATGTGGTTAATCAGAAAGGTATTATTTTACCATAAACTGTTTCTTTATAGCCTAGCCCAACAAGATTGGAGAATCCTTCTCACCCCTTGCCCCTGGCTTTTGGGATACATATCTGTCTGCAAACTTTTTTTTGTTATAAATAAAGTAATTTCTGTAGTGGAAGCTCAATGTACTGCTCTCCATGGCTTTCCAGGACGTGCTGTACTTCTTTTACCACCAATTTCAGGAGCTGCTCTTTCCAAACGACCTGCTGAACACAGCCTTTTATGCCTCTAGTACCCGCTTTAAGAACCTTTTCTAGTCAGTTGTTGGTCTGGTGGGCATCTCAGATGCATTTGTCCAGAAACCTGCTGCTGGGAGGTGTGGGGAGAGCATAGTACTGGGACCCCAGAGCTCCTGGTTTGCATTTTATTTGTGCTTCGTTCTTGGTATGGTGATCACGGTGCACAGTTCATTTAACTTGTCTGAGTTTTAATTTCGCAGCTTCCAAATGAAGATTAGTAATAACTGCCTTTGCTCCTTCTCAGACATCATGTGAAGTGAAATGAGATGAGGTTGGTACCGATGAAGTAACACACTAGGGTTAACATTCAAGGGCAGGGAGCTGTCTAATTCAAGAGCTGTACACGTTTAGGAGAGTCTGGACTGCCGAACGTCATTCCTGGTCAGATCTGACCAGGAACCACTCATCTAGTGTCTGCCATATCAGGAACCACAGGAGGCATCCTTGTTTAATCTCAGCAACACTCCTTTGAGGCAGCTGCCAGTGCTCTCCATTGGAGAGATCATAAGGAACTGGCCAATGTCACACCACGAGTTAGTGCCTGAGCCAGACTGAAAACCAAACTTGTTTTGTAACAAAGTCAGCACTACTAATGACAAAGACTATTTTGTAATAGTGAATGTTGTATGGTTGCTATTTGGTGTTTTGCTAATTGAGAACAAGATGGAATTCATAAAAAATTATATAGTTCACTTCTCTTGAATGTCAGTTCCAGACAGTATCAATAAATCACACACTTTGAATCCTCAGAGGAAATTCGCTAGTGTTTAATGGTTTAGAAAATTTTTATTCGTCCCCTCTTTGTGGTAGAATTTATTCTCACCATACAATCTCTATAAACAAACAGAATTGTTTTTGCCAGTTTAGAAAACATTTGCCAATCCATTCTCCCGCCATAAGGATCAGAGACAGTAAAGCAACATTGTTCTTCTTGACCGCCTGTTGGCCTGGTTGTTTGCCTGCCCAGAATGAGCTACTGAATCGAGAATCCTGGGTGAGCTTTCCGTGGTGGTCTCCTTTCTTGTTTCCAGGAAGGGTCCAGTCCAGGCTCTCTTTCAGCCATCAGTGACCGCTTCATCGGACTCTGGGTGTCTTCCCTGACGCTTCCTCAGCCTGGGGGAGGGCATGGGTCGGGGATGGGAGATTGACTAGTGAGTACTGTGGAGTCTATGGAGTCTCTGTCGGTGTCTGTCTGAATTTCTGTCTCATTTAAGATCAGAGCGTGACTTGCTGGGTGGGAGAAACACAACCCCAGGAGTAGGAGAAGGCCTGGGCCTGGGCCTCTGATTGGACGGGAGGAAGAGGTTTTATGGGGCTGTGAGAGTTGAGGTTCTTTCTTTCTGTGCGATAGCTTTATCAATGGTGGGGTTGCTGTATTCCATTTTCTTGTGACTACCTAGAGCCTCAGATTCTTTTATTAGGCATTGAAAGGAATATTCTAATAAGAAAAAGATTAATCATGTACATTGTACATAAACTGCTAGACTGCATGGATTTTTAAACAAATGTATTTATATAGACACATGCGTATAAATACATACGCATCTCTGTGTGTGTGATTATAAAAGCAATGTAAAATAATAGAGAATTCGGAAAATCATAAAAAGTGTAAAGAAAAAAAAATTGAGGGCGGCGCCTGTGGTTCAGTGGTTAGGGTGCCGGCCCCATATACCAAGGGTGGTGGGTTTGAACCAGGCCCTGGCCAAACTGCAACAACAACAAAAAAATAGCCAGGCATTGTGGTGGGCGCCCATAGTCCCAGTTACTCAGGAGGCTGAGGCAAGAGAATCACCTAAACCCAGGAGTTGGAGGTTGCCATGAGCTGTGACGTCACAGCACTCTACCAAGGGCAATAAAGTGAGACTCTGTCTCTAAAAAAAAAAAAAGAAAAAAAATTGAAGTCCCCCAGGAATGATTAATGTTAATGTTTTCATACATATCCAGTCTTTTTTCCAGACATACACATATTTATTAATTACTCAATTTTTTTTTTGAGACAGAGTTTCACTATGTCACCCTTTGTAGAGTGCCGTGCTGTCACAGCTCACAACAACCTCAAACTCTTGGGCTTGAACAATTCTCTTGCCTTAGCCTACCAAGTAGCTGGGACTACAGGTGCTAGCCACAATGCCCGACTATTTCTTTTTGGCAGTTGTCATTGTTGTTTAGCAGGCCTGGGCTGGGCTCGAACCTGCCAGCCCCAGTGTATGTGGCCAGCGCTCTAATCACTGAGAATGGGTACTGAGCCAATTTTTTTTTGAGATAGAGTCTCAGTATGTTGCCTTTGGTGGAGTGCCATGGCATCACAGCTCACAGCAATCTCAAACTCTTGGGCTTAAGCGACTTTCTTGCCTCAGCTTCCCAAGTAGCTGGGATCATGGACACTCACCACAACACTTGGCTATGTTTTTTTTGTTATAGTTGTCATTGTTTAGCAGGCCTGGGCCAGGTTCAAACCCACCAGCCGGCACCCTAACCACAGAGCTATGGTCACCGAGCCAGACATACCTATATTTAAAATATAATATGGATTTTATTGCAAAGATGATTTTGCATTTTGTTTAAATAATTTTCATCGAATTAGAAGTATTTTCATAAAATAATTTGTATTTTCATAAAGTAATCTTTAGAAGGAATTTTTAAACTGTGTTATATTCTATATTTATATCATAATTTAATTATTCCTTTATTATATGCCAGTGATGTGTCCCATTTTGCTACCATAAATAATACTGTGAGGTACAAGTTTCCATAATTTATGACAATTTTTTTTTAATTTTTAAATATTCTTTTCTTTCTTTTTTTTTTTTATTGCAGTTTTTGGTTGGGGCCGGGTTTGAGCCCACCACCTCCAGTATATGGGGCAGGTGCCCTACTCCTCGAGCCACAGGTGCCAACCAATTTATGACAATTTTATTGGGCTAGATTTTGAGAAGGAATATAACAAGAGTTAAAGGGAATGAAATTTCAAGGCTTGTGATACATACTGTGAAAATTTGAAAATTTCAAATTTTCCAGCTAGAGAATATAAATCTAGTTGCTGTTAGCAAAGTACACGAGTGATTATCTTAATGGTCTCTCTGTCATCACTGAACAGGATCATCGTTAATTAGTTGAAAATACTGCCTTCTTTCATTTTGCTATTCTGTTGTACTCATGGAATTAAATTCCTTTTGATGAGTTTATTATCCACCTCTGAGTTTCACATTCTTTTTTTTTTTTTTAGAGACAGAGTCTCACTTTGTCACCCTCAGTAGAGTGATGTGGCATCACAGCTCACAGCAACCTCCAGCTCTTGGGCTTGGATGATTCTCTTGTCTCAGCCTCTGGAGTAGCTGGGACCACAGGCGCCTGCCACAACGCCCAGCAATTTTTCTTTCTTTTCTTTTTCTTTTTTGCAGTTGTCATTGTTGTTTAGCAGGCCTGGGTTCGAACCTGCCACCCTTGGTATATGGGGATAGGACCCTACTCACTGAGCCACAGGCACCACCCTCAGTTCACGTTATTTGCTCATTTCTTTACTGTGGTTCTTAGTACTTTACTTATTACTCGGTAAAAGGTTTTCATATTAAGGACACCAACTGTTTGTCATATGCAAAATTTTCCAAATCTTTTTTGTTTAACAGAAGTTTCTAATTTGTATGTAGTCAGATCTGCTTGTCTTTCCTTCTTGATTTCTATTGCTTTTATGTGCTCAGAAAGTCTTTCCTTATCCTATTAATCAGGTAACATTTGTCTATGTATATTAAAGCTAGATAGATTTTTAATGTGGAGCTCATACGATACTTCAGCAAACCGGTACAGTGGCTAACACGGCACTTGTGAACGCGACCTGTGGGCGCGGCATGTTTGCCTAATGGTTTGACATTAGTAGACACTGGTCACTGGGCGAGTATTCTGGAAGCCATGCTTTGAAAGAAGAGTATTATCCAACCAAACAAAAGGGAAAAGAATCTTCCAGATGAGCAACCCAGCACATGCAATAGTACAGGGAATAAGAAACAACCATGATGTACAGAAATGCCGATCACTGGAGCTCAGTGGCGCACTGGGGAGGGCAGAGTCAGTTATGGTCACATCATAAACAGCCTTTCAGGCTGTGCTGAGAAATTTACATCTCAGAAAATGAGAAATCATTGTAAGGATTTCAGCAGCCGAGTGAGGTGGATCAGACTGACATTGGGAAATTCAGATAATTTAAAGAGCAGAGAAAAGAATCCAAGTAGATGAGATAGGAGCCCTGGCAACCTGTTAGAAAAGAAAATAAGTCATGCTTATCAACAATATTTAAGAAATGTGTAAGGTAATTATCACCTGGGTTGGAGAGCAAATAGACTCAGGAGCTATGTAGGTGGTAGAATTTGTGCACACCACATCTGGCCTTTCACGGACTTTAAGTATAAACCGAGGAGGCAGCACCGGGCGGGGACCCAGCTGCAGGTTAGAGGTGGGTCTGGTCCCGCCGCCCGCGCCATTCAAGTCCATCCCCTCCGAGGGCCCAGGCTGCCTGATCTTTCCTGTCTCTGCCTTAACAATCCCAGGGTCGTGGTGTGAACCTGCAAAACAGCCCGAGAAATCCTGTGAAAATAGTAACTGGCTTCTAGGATTTCTGCTTCCTGTTTCGAAGAGCGGGTGGGGACTGGAAGCGACTTGGGCGTGAGCTCCGAGGCAGCGCTGGCAGGTCGCGGCCCTGGCGCCGCTGGTGGCGCTGCAAGCGCGCGGACCGCGCAGGCTCCGACCCGCCTGCAGGGAGCTCAGAGCAGCGCCGCTCAGATTCGGTGCTGCGGGCCCAATACAGAGCCCTCGGGGGGACGGGGGACGGGCCTGCAGGGAGCTCAGCGCAGCGCCGCTCAGATTCGGTGCTGCGGGCCCAATACAGAGCCCTCGGGGGGACAGGTGACGGGCCTGCAGGGACCTCAGCGCAGCGCCGCTCAGATTCGGTGCTGCGGGTCCAATAGAGAGCCCTCGGGGGGGACGGGGGACGGGCCTGCAGGGGGCTCAGCGCAGCGCTGCTAAGATTCGGTGTTGCGGGCCCAATACAGAGCCCTCGGGGTGGGGGTGGGGGCAGGACAGGCCTGCAGGGAGCTCAGCGCAGCGCCGCTCAGATTCGGTGCTGCGGGCCCAATACAGAGCCCTCGGGGGGACGGGGGACGGGCCTGCAGGGAGCTCAGCGCAGCGCCGCTCAGATTCGGTGCTGCGGGCCCAATACAGAGCCCTCGGGGGGACGGGGGACGGGCCTGCAGGGAGCTCAGCGCAGCGCCGCTCAGATTCGGTGCTGCGGGCCCAATACAGAGCCCTCGGGGGGACGGGGGACGGGCCTGCAGGGAGCTCAGCGCAGCGCCGCTCAGATTCGGTGCTGCGGGCCCAATACAGAGCCCTCGGGGGGACGGGGGACGGGCCTGCAGGGGGCTCAGCGCAGCGCCGCTCAGATTCGCTGGTGAAGCGGGTGAGACCTGGCGGTGGCGCCTCTCGGCTGCGGCTGCTCCCAGCTGTGGCTGGCGACTGACCCACCCCGCCCAGCGTGCTACTCACCCTTGTCTGCAGGAGACTTGCTCTTTACTGTTTAATTCGCTGTTTTCTGTCATTTTCGACTTGAGGCGTTGGAGTTGGGGCTCCATGCTGCTGTCTGCTTTGAATCTTAGCTAAGGAATCTATAAGCAGCTTAACCCTGCTCAGGGAAGACTGCCCTAAAAACGCCTCTCCACATTGTGCCCCAGGATTGCATTAATGTACACAACTGTGATTTAGTTAAAAAAAAAGGAGCAAAAAGTAAGAGGTGGGGAAGGAATCTGTTTTGAAGATGTGCTTTTAAAGTAAATGGAAAACATTTGCAAAAAGAAAACAAAAAACAAAACAAACGAACCAACGAACAAAAAGAACACGCCTCTTCAGGAAGGTCCAGGATTCCACCGCTGGAGCCATTAGCTGTGTCTTGCTTACAAAAAGCTTATCATGGTACCCTCAGAAAATTTCCAACTTAACGTTGGCGGCATCATAAATAATGGAAAAAGCCGTCTGAGACTATTTGAGTGTTTTCTTAGATTATTTGGAAGTTTCACGTGCTAGACGGAAGACCTTTGACCCCTGGGATGATTGCATAAAGATGAGGACAGCTCCTCCTGGCCAGCAGGAGGGCCCACATGACTCTGGAGATAGCCCTTTCTGTTATTTTGTATGAAATCCCTTAGGGTTGTCCCCAAATGCATGGGAAACACGTTCACTTTAGGAAAAAAGTCCAGCAAGGAGAATTCATTCCTCAAGTGTAAGACTTTTTAAAGTCTTTTATCTATCTGCTTATGATCTTAAGAATAGTTTTTAATTAACTTTTGTCACTGAAAATTTATTATTACCACACAGACTGAGGCAGAACAAAGTGTCAGTGGATGACAGGGCACTAGGGTAAGAGCAGAGGGTTTCTCATTGCCTGACCTGATAGGATGTTCTCAACTCTTATTATTTGTAGGACTCCCGGCCAGTCACTTAACTTTCCAGAGCCTCAGTCTCCTTGTCCATAGAATAAGGCTGAGATCAGCATGTCAGAGTCCTTGTGAGGCGCTGTCCCATGTCTCTGAGCTTTGAGTCAGCTTTAGTGCTTTATTCTGAGATGTGAAAGTTTTTATTAAGGACTTTTTATATTTATCAATTAAAAAAATTGGTGTCCTTTTTAAGTTTAATGTAATTTGTTTTTAAATTGTATATTGCACTTGACTAACACATCTTTGCCAACTTAAAAAACAATATGCCAAATCCCTTATAAGAACGTCTCATTGTTGGCTTGGCGCCTGTGGCTCAAGCCGTTAAGGCACCAGCCACATACACCTGAGCTGGCGATTCGAATCCAGCCTGGGCCCGCCAAACAACAAGGATGGCTGCAACCAAAAAACAGCCAGGCATTGTGGCAGGTGCCTGTAGTCCCAGCTACTTGGCAAGCGGAGGCAAGAGAATCGTGTGAGCCCACGAGTTGGAGGTTGCTGTGAGCTGTGATGCCACAGCACTCCACCGAGGGTGACAGCTTGAGGCTCTGTCTCTAAAAAAAAAAAAAAGAAATGTCTCATTTTTATTTTTTTATTAAATTTCATTTTTATTTATTCAGTCTGAAAGTCAATCCCTTACAGAAATGTCTCGTGGTTACTTATTCAGTCTGAAAGCCATTGTTTTTTCAGTACAGGCATTTGATCCATTTATATCTATTCCTATAAGTTTTAGATTACTTTTTATTTAGGGCATCTTGATATATACTTTCTATTTCCGTATTTCCCTTCTATTCTGATTGGTGCTGCATGAGGGTTGTCTGGAAAGTGTCAGGCAATGCACCATGAGCAACGTGAGTAATGATATTCATGGTGGGTGCTTTGTGAGCAGTCCTCATGCATATTGTCTGCTTTGCACTTTCCTCTTTGTAAATATCCTATTTTTATTCTATTAATTCATGCATTAAAAAAAGACCATTTCATAAAGCCTATCCTTTTTGAAATATCAAAGTTAAGAATAAAACAAGCATTTATGACCCCACATTTGGAACACTGAACTATTTTTGACTTTTAAAAGTTCAGTGTGTGACTATAAATACCACGATGTAATTTTAGAAGGTAGTGGATATGTATCTTGTTATAAAATAGTTTCCTTTTTTTTTCTACTAAGATTTGTAGGAATCACAGGGATCATTTAAATCTATGTCTATAATTTAACAGGTTTTAATGCTCCCTCATACTCCTTTCTAGCTACAACATTTCAGTGATTATTTAGATCTATATCTGTAATTTAACAGGTTTTAATGCTCCCTCATAACCGTTTCTGGCTACAACCTTCTCTTTGTGCACTCTCACTTGCATTTCATTTCTGTCACTGCTGCAGGAACTTTATGAGTAAACATTGGGAGGCACAGAAGTCTTCTGTATCTGAAGATGTCTCCTGCTGTCCTCCTGCAAGAAGGTCCGTGTGTGCGACTTCTTGGGTCAGACTGTTTTCTTTCTAAATGCTGCCCCGTGGCCTTAGTCTGCAATGCTTGATGTGACACTGGCATGGTTTACCAAGCTTATGTAGAATTAGAGTTGCTGAGGGTAAGTCTGAGGATGACTTTTGATCCTTTGAAGGAGGAGCAGCTCCCTCCAATTCTCTCAGCCTTACCAGTCCCTGGGGTCCGGGCACTTGTCCTTCCCCAAGTGCTGCTGTGACAGTGGGCTCCAGCTGATGCCTGTGGACATAGCTGATAGTGCCTTGTCCCCTGAAAGTGCCATGTCCCACAGACACCTCATCTCTGAGCTGGGGCTCCCCTCCCGATGCTGAGGCCCTGGATGTTCTAGGACTTGCTGAGCTTTAGCCTGTGAAGCCCAGAAACATGTGAGGTTTACAGCCCAGGACAGACATCTTGAGCTGTGTCAGGAGGTTGTGTGACATTTCGAGACGTCAGCTATGCTTGATACCAAAGACAACTTGTATACAGAGGGTGCCAAGAAATGCGCACACATTTTAAGAAAGGAAAAAACTGGGGTGGCGCCTGTAGCTCAGGAATAGGGTGCCAGCCCCATATGCCGGAGGTGGTGGGTTCAAACCCAGCCCCGGCCAAAAACTGCAACAACAACAACAAAAAAACTGCATTAAAATTCTAATACGCAATATGTACTGATAACAAAAGATGAATAAAAGTCACATTTCAGCACCTCTTGTCATTCAGAAGTCAAATGTGACTGGAGTATCACAATTTCAATAGTTTTTTCTTCCTTAAAATGTGTGTTGCACCCTCTGAGTTTGCTCTTTCTTGGACTCTTCCTCACCTCAACTTCAGTTTCCCCACCAAGATGGAAGCACCAAAATCTGTGCCTTAGGCTTGGTCCTCAGGGAAACCCCAACTAACGCAGTAGGTAACTTGCAGTTTTTGCTTGAATGCATCTAGAATTTATTTGGTTTTTCGGTATTTACAAAATTTACTAAAACAAGTTATGTATAAACTTCTTTTCAGAACAGTTGCTTTAAATCATTGTGAAAACTTCTATTTCCAGTATTTCTAAAAAAAAGTCAGAATAGCTTCTTCCACTATTATTTCAGCGTGCTGGTTATCTTTTGGTTAAATACTTCTGTCATCCACATCTGCTATCTCATCCTTCCTCCATCAGGGAGTGTGGTTTACGTTTCTTTACCTCGTTAATGAAGTTTTATCCACTGCCAATCTGCTACTTTTGGCCTCAGAAGTAGTTCTTACACAGGCTTTACTTTTCCCACGTGTTACCTATTTTTCAAATAGTCCCCTTTTTACTGTGGCTTACTTTTGTACGTGAAGCATCTGTTACAAGCTTTCTCTTCTTCTTTCCTACAAAGTGTGTGCTTTAGGGGGCAGTGAGCCACTCAGAGTCCCCGGCCTGTCTTCTCGTCTCCGTTCATGCTTTGGAATATTTTCATGTATCTTATTTTCCTTTACTTCTCTAAGGGAGGTCTGGGAAGGCCCAATTTTGATGAATAGACATGACACCGGCATTGGCCAGTGGGGCACAGCCTCACCTTGGTAAGATACAAAGGGCGCTGCCTGGGGCTTGATTAAAAGTCTGGAGAGGATGCTCGGCAGGTGCTGAGCTGGCGACCTGGAGCTGAGTGGTGGCAGGGCTGTGGGACTTCGTTTTGTGGAAACTGATCCCAAGTCTCAGTGGCACAGATACCAACAGAGTCCTGGGAGAAAAGGCTGAGTGTTGTGCCCTTGATGAACAAATAGCAGTTTCCTGGACTCACAAGCAAACTGGACCAGTTGGGAGCAGCATGAACAAATGCCTGGGTAGGAGGAAGTTGCTATCAGTGCAGCTTCCTGCGGAAACAGAACCGTCTCAGTGCTGCCCAGATGCAAAGACACAGTCCAGAGACTAAAGCCCCAAGGGGAACGAGCACAGGTGCTGGGCTGCTACTGCGGGTCCAAGAGGATGATTTAATTTTGACTTGGAATGCAGAGCACGGTGATTTCTAAGCCTTTCTGTTATTGCACGGACAATTTGTCTTGTTTTATGGTCTTTTCTTTGCTAAGGTAAGTGATTTTGGTGGGGAGATTTTTAGAATGTTCTTGGTTCTTAGCTAGAAGCCCAAGGCCGTTTCTTTGCCCCCAAGACAGTGCTCCAACTGTAAGGATTTTCATTTAGGAATTTCAGGTAGAGGAATCTGCCAGTTTTCCTGTCTGAATTCATCATGAATCTAAAAGCCATTTTAGAGTATAGCCTTAGGTAAGACCTGTGGGTGAGTTTCTAAAAAATGATCACTGGTGACCAACTCAGTCTCTCTAGCTGTATAAAACATTCGCAAGTTCCCGGCGCTCTAGCAAAACACAAATGCACTTTGTGGAGCAAACAGGATTGGGATAGGTTATGCTCAGCTAAGGCATTAAAAAAGACAACCCCCCCCCCCCATGATTCTAATAGCTAGGCACAAACAGCATCAAGATCTGTGAGTAGCAGCTGTCGTGTTTAAATAAACACCAACCCCTGCACGTGTGCGTGTGGTGGCCTGTCGGGGTGTTTTCAGACACACCTGCTCGCCCAGATGGCGGGCTCTACAGCAGACCTGGTTCCTCTAGGAAGGACAGTCCCGGGCTGTTTCACAGAGGTTTACTGACGGGAAAATAACTGCCCGTCACCTCAGGGAACATTCTCATGCATTCCTTTAGCGTGTGTTTTTTATTCCTCCCAAAGACACCAGCTCTGAGAACCTCCCGTCTTTTGAAATGAGCCAGGAACACAAGCTCATTCATTGGTAGCAACGTGGATTTGCACAGTGTCCATGAAATCCGCCCAGGGCTTTCTGGGACCCTGACAACCCAGGCAGGGTCACTGGACCAGAGCTACTCCTGGGGTTTGAAACCATGTCTGCTCCCCGTGCTGCTGGGCTGTGTCTAAGAGGAAGCTCCCTTCCCTCATGACCATCCCAGCACAGCCCCACCGGGCTTACCTCCTCTCCCTCTGTCCTTACTGTCTCCTTCTCTGCAAGGTTCCTGTCTTCTGAGCCAAGTCCTTGGCCCTCCTCCTCCTGCTCCACAAGTCCTCTGTGGGTCATTCGGATGCCTGGCCTCAGCCCCGCACCGTGGGCTGCCTCCCTTTGGGAGCCTCCTGAGCCTGAGAGCATCTCAGCCCCCCATTCTCTGCGTGCTGTCTCAGTTACCCTTAGTGGTGAACCAGTCGTCAGCCTGGCACTGTCCCTTCTTGGACTTCCTGTCTTTACTCCTACCAGGCTTTTCCCTTCTCTCCTTGCCATTCTTGGTTTGCAACACTTTCCTGCTTTCTTATCTGGAAAAATCCTCATTTTTTTTTTTTAGAGACAGAGTCTCACTCCGTCACCCTCAATAGAGTGCTGTGAAATCACAGCTCACAGCAACCTCCAGCTCCTGGCCTAGGCGATTCTCCTGCCTCAGCCTCCAGAGTAGCTGGGACCACAGGCACAATGCCTGGCTATTTTTCTGTTGCAGTTTGGCCGGGGCTGGGCCTCAACCCACCACCCTCGGCATATGGGGCCAGCACCCCACTCACTGAGCCACAGGTGCCACCAGAAAAATAATGCCCAGCTAGGACTCTACCCAATCCTTGCCTTTCGCTG
This sequence comes from Nycticebus coucang, assembly GCF_027406575.1. NCBI lineage: Eukaryota > Metazoa > Chordata > Mammalia > Primates > Lorisidae > Nycticebus > Nycticebus coucang. Next base: position 96,307,424 of record NC_069794.1, on the reverse strand, counting down.
AAATGAATTGCTGCCTTTGTTGCCAAGAACATAACCAGGAACTGGCCAGTGCCTAGGTGCTGGGGACCCCCAGGGCCTGGCAGTGCAGTGCAGGCTGTGGCCTGCGAGCATCTGACGTGGGGCACTGAAGAGGTGCTCTGAGAGCTATGGGCACACAGAGGTGGGATCCCAGGGAGCAGAGAGCCCCGGGGGCCTGTTTCAGGGACCCATCTGCACCTGCTGAGGCTTCTTGTTTGCCTCACTTGTCCCCACTCCTGCCTTTCCTTCCAAACTCACCTGCCCTCTACTACTCCCACTGTGGAGACCCACAGAGAAGGGCAGCTTCACTTCCCCTTTTCCTCTTTCCAGACCTCAGAATGAACTCATGGCTGTAATGTCTGTAACTCCTTTAACATGATATGGTGATGTCTGCTAAAAACGTAACTGGCAAAACCAAAACTAATCTTAAATGGAGCCCAGTCCTAATGAAGCTCTGGGTTCTGCACCCTTTAAAACTTTCGTATCAGAGACTGTCACTGCCCTGGTGTCCCCCCTCCCTCCCTTGTGGGCTTGGTCGGTTCCCTCCTGTGGTTCTGATCATGTTGTCTTCCTATTTTCTGGTGAGAATGATCCCGGGGGTGCTGTGAGCACACCTTACTATACCTTGCTTCACAGTTTACCAAGTCAGATCACACACTACTCCAGAGCCGAGGGGTGAGACAGGCCAGCAAGGGGACAGCCAGGGAAGGAGCACCCAGTCTCTGCTTCATCTTTTGGAGCCTGGGGAGCCCAGGGGGCTGCGGAGTTGACTTACAGCATGATCATGGATGATTAATTTGAGGGGCAGGAGGGAGTTTAGCAACCAGCTGGTCTAACACTCTTATTTTATAGATGACAAAATGGAAGCCCAGAGAGGCAAAGTGATGTGTTCATGGTTCAAGAGAATTAGTGGGAAGCCCGTTGGAAGCCAGTGACCAACACCCTCCTGGTTCAATGGTGTCCTTTCCACGGCATTGTCACTGGTGGAACTGATTGTCATTGCTTGTACATGTAAGTTTAGTCATTACTATAGCCCCGTGAAGTCAATATATCCTAATTTATAGATGAGGAAACTGAGGCACATAGAAAAATAAATTGCACAAGGTCACAGTGAACCCTTCTAAATCTCACCTGCAAATGGCAATAAAGTACCAATGGAGGAAATTACAAAACAATTAAGGATCTGACATTTGAGAGATAGGACATCATGGGGTATTAATTTATAGATTTTCCCTTCACGTCTCTCTTAGTCTATGACCTTCTTACTTAGATCAGTGATTTTTCCACAGTGTGCCTTGGCCTCTGGTGCCAGGACAGGATCTTAAGTGTGCCGTGAAAATCTTTCTAGATCAGGGTGGTGCCTGTGGCTCAAAGGAGTAGGGCGCCAGCCCCATATGCCGGAGGTGGCTGGTTCAAATCTAGCCCCGGCCCAGAACTGCAAAAAAACCCGAAAAACTTTCTAGATCATTAGTTAAATTATTTTCAAAAGAAGTTCAAAACACAGTATGTGTATTCTTTTTTTTTACTCATTCTTTTGATCAACATAATTTAAATGTGCCACAGAAATACAGATTCAAGTGTGCCATGAGATAAAAAAGGGTGTTGTCTCTGACTCAGTGAGTAGGGCGCCGGCCCCATATACCGAGGGTAGCGGGTTCAAACCCGGCCTCGGCCAAACTGCAATCAAAAAATAGCTGGGCATTGTGGCAGGCGCCTGTAGTCCCAGCTCCTCGGGAGGCTGAGGCAAGAGAATCGCGTAAGCCCAAAAGCTTGGAGGTTGCTGTGAGCCGTGTGACATCATGGCGCTCTACCGAGGGCAGTGAAGTGAGACTCTGTCTCTACAAAAAAAAAAAGGGTTGGAAAATACTGATATAGACAACTAAGAGGGAATCAGAGAACTTAGAGTTTAAAAAAAATTCTTAGTTTTAAAAAATCTTGGTCCTTGCTGTGGATATTGGTCTCTTTTCATCCACTCCCTGGGGTCTGGGGTCCTCTCTATTTATTCTATTTTGGGGGACCCTTCCTCTGTTGAAGGCAAGCAGACTCCTGCTGCCTACCACCACCTACTACAGAAACTATTTTTTGGTTGCAGTTGTCATTGTTGTTTTAGCTGGCACGGCTGGGTTCAAATCCGCCAGCCTCAGTGTATGTGGCCAGTGCCCTACCCACTGGGCTAAAGGTGCCGCCCCAAAGCTCGTCATTTCAATCATTTCTAAATGTACAGTTTGGCGTTAGGTGAATTCACATCACCACAGAACTTCAGGGACGATGGGGACCGAAGACCATTCTTGGCAAGGGAAAGCACCCCCAGAAAAGGGGAAAACAGAGAAATAACTTGAGTAAGCTGAAATAAAATCAGTTTAGCTAGCTTACTTTTAAACTAAGTGTTGACTTACTTGTCTGAGCAGTTTCTGCTTTTACTGCAGGCCTGGCCTGCGAGGGATACAGCTTACAAACACCCCTGCTGGGTCTGGGAGCCCTCTGAAGAAAGCAGCTAAGCAGAAGCTGCATACAAAGCCTGGGAAGGAATATTAACCAGGCTGACCCCTGCCCAAGTCAACAACCTTCCAGAAGCAAATGCCCATTGTGGGAATTTGTATTATGGCCAGGGCAGAGATGAAGGGACTAGCTCGAGCCTCAAGATATGGGCAGGAGGGCTTGGACCCTAACCCTGGAGGGAAACACCTCCAGGTGGAGATAAGGGGAAAATTCCTCTTTTCCACTGATTCTTTGGAGGAGCCTGATGCTGTTGTGTCTGCTGCACAGAGAAACTAAAGGGTTCTAACCTCCCCCAGGGGTTCTGTGTGCAGTGACCGCAGACAGGAGGCTGCCCCCACTCAAGGCTCTGGTTCTGGGTTTCTCAAGACTGCCCAGACTCTTAAATTTATGATTAGAGATAGAAAAAGAACTAACATGCTTCCTCGAGACACTGCTGAAGTTTTTACTCCCTTCCTCAGCTGACCCTCTTGGTTAAACGAGAAAATAGCTTTCAATAAAAGCTGAGTGGAACAAACACTCAGGGCTGCTCGCTGAGCCCCACAAGCTAGCGGTGGTCCCCTGTACCGACCTTTTAATAACTCTATTCTATGTGTCCTGTCTCTTTATCTCTGGCCACTCATAATTTCTTTTTTCCCAGTCGCTCGCAGCCAGTTCCACAGGTCTGAAAGGACTCTGCTCCCAGGGCAGAGTCTTGTTTGATGGATGTAGAGTTTCAGTTCCTCTAGAGTATGAACCCCCGTCTGCATATTTCCTGGCACACACACGAGGGTTCCTCTAGAGTATGAACCCCCGACTGCATATTTCCTGACACACACACGAGGGTTCCTCTAGAGTATGAACCCCCGTCTGCATATTTCCTGGCACACACACGAGGGTTCCTCTAGAGTATGAACCCCCGTCTGCATATTTCCTGGCACACACACGAGGGTTTCCCTAGAGTATGAACCCCGTGTGCATATTTCCTGGCACACACACGAGGGTTCCTCTAGAGTATGAACCCCGTCTGCATATTTCCTGGCACACACACGAGGGAGCACAACTGTCACCATCATTCATCCATAGAACTCTTTTCATCTTGCGGGACTGAAACTCTACATCCATCAAACAAGACTCCCCCTTCTTCTCCCCTCCCAGCCCCTGGCAGCCACCCTCGTACTTTCTGTCTCTGATTTTGGATACTCTAAGTGCCTCACACGGGGCGGGGCATCAGGCAGAGTTTGACTTTTGTGACTTGCTTATTTCACTCAGCGTCACATCCTCAAGCTTCATCTGCATTGTAGCATGTGACAGGATTTCCCTCCTCTGACAGGCTGGACGATACTCCTTGTGCAGGGATCCTCAAACTTTTTAAACAGGGGGCCAGTTCACTGTCCCTCAGATTGTTGAAGGGCTGGACTACAGTTTTAAAAAAAGAACTATGAACAAATTCCTATGCACACTGCACATATCTTATGTTGAAGTAAAAAAACAAAACGGGAACAAATACAATCACATCGCCACATGTGGCCCGCAGGCCATAGTTTGAGGACCCCTGGAGTCTGAACCCCTGGATTGAAGACTGCAACTTTAATGTGACTGCCTTGTTTGGGAACCCCGTGTACGTGTGAGGCACAACCTTGAATTTTAAGGTCAGACAGGGGTGGCTTCCAGGGCTCTGTTACTCATTAGTATGACCTTGAAAGAGCTACTAATCCTCTCTTTAAATAAAAGTACTTAAAAAAACTAAAGTATATCTTGAATACAAAAGAGACTATACACATACATGTCCAATTTGAAGAGCAATAATATAACAATAACAAAAATACAAGCAGCCCAGGCTCAGAAACTGAATACGACTCCTACCTTTGAAATATTTCAGTGCCCCTCCTGGTCGACTCTTCCGCCCTCTCTCCTGAATGACTGTCCTAAGTTTTGTGCAAATGACTCCTGTGTTTTTCTCTTTGGTTTTACCATACAGGTACATCTCTAACAATGTGTTATTTAGTTTTGGTGTGGTTTGGAACTTTATGTAAACGAATTCCATTGTTTGTTTTTCCTTCCAGCTTTAATTTCTGAGATTCATCTATGTTGAAAGGTATACCTATAGTTGATTCATTTTCGTTGTGAAATATTCTACTTGGATTTGTGAGCACTGGTTTCCTGCCTTCCTCCTCCTCCCTCTCTCCCCTTCTGCTCCCCTCTGCTCCCTCTCCCTTGTGAAATAAAGTACAACGAGTAGCCCCATCTAGGCAATGAAGGTGCACATTGCTCAGATATACGAAGTTCTTCAGTACCCCTCCTTGTTGACTCTCTTCACATTTATCCTCTTGCTTCCTTCCCTCCCCTTCAAACAACATAAGCTAGGCTGCGATGAGCCCCCTTGTGCATATTTCCTAGCACACACACGAGGGTTTCTCTAGAGCATGAACCCCCGTGTGCATATTTCCTGGCACACACACGAGGGTTCCTCTAGAGTATGAACCCCCTTGTGCATATTTCCTGGCACACTCATGAGGGTTTCTCTGGAGAATGAACCCCCATGTGCATATTTCCTGGTATACACACGAGGGTTCCTCTAGAGCATGAACCCCCATGTGCATATTTCCTGGCACACACACGAGGGTTTTTCTAGAGTATAAACACACCTTGTGCATATTTCCTGGTACACACACGAGGGTTCCTTTAGAGCATGAACCCCCATGTGCATATTTCCTGGCACACACACGAGGGTTCCTCTAGAGTATGAACCCCCGTGTGCACATTTCCTGGCACACACACGAGGGTTCCTCTAGAGTATGAACCCCCTTGTGCATATTTCCTGGCACACTCATGAGGGTTTCTCTAGAGTATGAATCAACCCTGTGCATATTTCATGGCACACACAGCAGAGTTTCTCAGAGTATCTACACAGTGCTGGAATTACTTGGGCTCAGGGTACCTGCATGCTCAACATTATTTGATAACGTCCCACTGTTCTGTAAAGTGTTTATCCCAATTTTTTTCCCACCAGCTGTGTATAAAAATCGCTATTAAGCCGCACCTTTGCCAACATCTGGCAATGCCATTAAACATTAGTTTTTTAATCTGTTGGGCATGCAATGATTTTACTCTCTTTTAAAACATTTAATTTGGGCAGTGCCTGTGGCTCAAAGAGTAGGGTGCTGGCCCCATATACCAGAGGTGGCGGGTTCAAACCCAGCCCTGGCCAAAAACTACAAACAAACGAACAAATAAAACATTTAATCTCAGATGTTTTTTGCATACTTCTGTGGTGGTAAGTGCAATGTATGTGCACAAGCAGGAATTATTTTAAAACAAGATTATCCTTCCATGAATGTGAACCTGGTGGAGTATCACAGGCTCTGACTCTGTGGAGATTACCTGTTCTTGATGGGAATCAATACTAATATAGTGATTAGCCCCTAAGAGAATTCTTGCCTTCATCAAGTAGTAGAGACTTTTCTTTGCCCCCAGCTCCAAACCATGGTGTCAGTCTCTCAGAAGTATCAGTCAGGCTTCTACTTGGCATAACAAAGCAGGTAGAAAGTATAGGTTTTAGTATAGCAGTAAAAGGGGAAGAGAAACATGGGATTCTGCTGAGTTCCAGGAAGGTGGAGGGTACTTTCCTATATGTTAATACCTTCAGTGTAGAATTGAAGATTTGGGTAACATTCTTACAAATGGGGAACCAGACCTAGAGAGGGCGAGTCAGTCACCTAAAAATATATGTTTGGTTCTGTGTTCCTAATACTGTCCTTGAATACAAAATGAGTATACTGGTTCTTGACCTTAAAAGTTTTATAACCAGTCTTGCAGAGAAAACAGATGTGAATACATCTGTAATTGCATTTTCATGTCTTAAGGGGTATGGATGATAGAGGTATATTCTAGAAACAGGGAAGGCTTCTCGGGGAAGGAGGTACTTGAACTGAAACTTGGAGAGTTAATAAGAGCTTTTCAGGGAGCAAGGAGGGACATTCCAAGCAAGAACCAGGTAACAGATACGTGAAATAGCATTGCCCTTACTCAGGGAAGTGCAGGGAGTTCAAAAGCTGTGTCAGGAGACTGGAAGAAGAGAGCAGGGACTAGCAGGGGACTTTCTGGAGTCACAGGCAGACGGTGGATCTTATGGGACTTATGGGTGTTCAGTGAAAGGAGTTGGAACTTTATGGGAACCTTTGATGAAGCAGGAGGATAACATGGTTGAATTTTGGTTCTGGAAAAACCACTCTGGTGGCTGTGTAGCTTGGAGGGCCAATGGCAGGGGGCTAGGATGTGGCAGTGATCGTTCAAGCAAGAAATAAGGAAGGCCTGAATTAAGACCAGGCAATGAAGACACATTTTCATTCTGTTCAGGTTTTGGAGACCAGAAGACATGGTGAGAGAGAGTAGCCAGAGTTCAGGATGTCTCCTGGGGTCCTGCGTTCACCGAGGTAGTGAACGGGTGAGGATGAAGGGTGTGGGTGAGACATGAGATGTGACAATGACTTCAGGGCTAGACATGTTGACTTTGTGGTGTCTGTAGGACATTAGAGTAGGAATGTCCAGTGGGCTCAGAAGTGACAGCGCCATTCCTGATTGTACTCTAAAGGCAGAGATGTCTCTTCTTGGCCTCCGTTCTCACCCGGCTGCCTGGAATACGGGGTAATGACGGTGACCTGCTCTTGATCGTGATGATAAGGGAAACACCTTTGTCCTTATGGGATGATAGAACAACAGTATAAGTGGAGCTTGGGTCCCTCACCTGAGGGCCACCATACATAAGCCACTGCTCCTGTGGGTTCATGTCACAGCTAATGAACCACACACTCATTGCTAGTAATAAGACTAACATAAAATTACTTATTTTATTTGGAGGGTTCATATGCTTATAGTAAATAGTAAAGGCTTCCAGAGGGTGTGTCCCTGAGAGTTAAAATTCTGAAACCTAGCTCAGAGTCACATCTAGATACAAAAATACCAAGCAGGAAGGGTGGGGCAGGCTCAGCCTTGGTCCAGGTCATCCTTGTGAGGGTCTTTATTCTTGGTCATCATGTCCAATATGTATTTTCATTTTTGCCTCATTTTTAGGAAGCTGCTGAGGAAATAGCTTTTAGCTGTAAATAACAGAAAAGCTGACTAGATAGTGACTGAAACAACTGAAGGTTTTAATTGGTTCTGTGGAAGAACTCGGAGGCAGGTAGCTGAGAGGCCTGCAGTGTGCTCTGCGGCCCTGCAGGGCTGCCCAGCTCATGGCCTGAGGACCGCAGGTGGATCCCGTGAGGACGGCTTCGTGTATCTGTGGCATTGGATGTCATAACAATTATTATGCATGGACCTTTTTTGGTTTATCAGTTTTTGTTAATGTTTGTGTATTTAATGTGTGGCCCAAGACAACTCTTTTTCTTCCATTGGGCGGCAGAGAAGGAAAAAGGCCTCAGACTCCTGTGCCTAGAGGGCCTCTGCTTTTCTGCCCGGCAGCCATTAGCAAGTGTTTTTTGTCCTGTGTTTCTCAGGACAACTTCAGGCAACACATCTGCAGCTTGAAGGATTTTTTACAAAGTGAGCACACAACAGGACATTTCCAGCACCCTAGCGTCCTTCTTATTCCCCCAGAAATACCTCTTATACACCCCGAGGGAACAGCATAGATTAATTCTGCCTGGTTGCGGACACTATGGAATCACCCAGCAACTATTTCTTGTGCCCAGCTTCTTATGCTCAACATACTGTTTTCAAGATTCACCCATATTTTTGCACAGAGTTGTAGGATGTTTATTCTCACTGCTGTATTATTCCAATGTATGAATATAATTTTTTAAATATGCATTCCAGTATTTTTTTGGCATTCAAGTAGCTTGCTGGTTTTAGTTATTATAAATGGTGCTGCAATGAATATTTCAAGTACAAGTCTTTTGATGGATGTAATCTACATTTCTATTGGATATATCCCTACGTGAAGAATTTCTGAGTCATAGATTGTGCTTATGTTTAGCTATGATACTGAAAAATAATTTCCCACTGGGAGGCTGAGTCGGGTGGACTTCCTGAGCTCAGGAGCTCGAAACCAGCCTGAGCAAGAGCGAGATCTTGTCTCTAAAACTAGCCGGGTGTTGTGGCGGGCACCTGTAGTCCCAGCTATTCGGGAGGCTGAGGCAAGACGATCCCTTGAGCCCAAAAGTTTGAGGTTGATGTGAGCGTGATGCCATGGCATTGGACTGAGGGTGACAAAGTAACTCTGTCACAGAAAAAGAAAAAAGGAAAAGAAAAATAATTTCCCAGACTATTTGTACTAATTTGCTATTCCATCAGCAATGCACAAGTCTCAGTTGTTTTACTTTCTTTACGGCCATTCTAATAACTGTGTAGAGTTATCAGATTGTGTGTTTAATCTTTATTTTCCTGATAACCAGTGAAACAACTAAAGTCGAACAACTTTTTATATGCAAATGTTGGTTGATTATTTCAATTCCTCTATCATGAAGCACTTTTCAGATTTTTTGTGTAGTTCTTATTATGTCATCTATGTTTTAAATACTGTTTTGTAAGTCTCTTTATATCTTTTGGAAGTGAGTCTTGTATAGGTTTGTGAGGGATGCCATGACAAAATGCCATATATACTGGGTAGAAACAACAGAAAATTATTTTCTCACAGTTCTGGAGTCTAGAAATCCCACACCCAGAGGGCAAAGGGTTGGTTTCTCCAGAGGCCTCTTTCCTTTGCTTGTAGATGGCGTCCCTCTTGCCGTCCCTCCTCGTGGCCGCCCCTCTGGCGTCCCCCTTGCCGTCTGTCCTCGTGGTCACCCCTCTGGCGTCCCCCTTGCTGTCTCTCCTCGTGGTCACCCCTCCATGCACACATACTTCTGTCCTAATGTCCTTTTTATAAGAAGATCAGTGGACTGGAGTAAGGCTCGCCATAATGGCTTCATTTTAATTTAATTATTTCTTTAAATGTTCTATCTCCAAATACAGGCACTTGGGCGTACGGGTTCAACATGGGGATTTCATGGAGACATAGTTCATAGTGAGTCCATTGTCAGATGTTCATGTCATAAACATTTAATCTGTGGCCTTTTTTTTTTTTTTTACACATATACATGTGTTCATTAGGCTTCCGTTTTTTGCCTTCACAAAATTAAAAAGGCTTAAAATGTAACGACAATAGCAATGTTTAAGATAGGCACCAGACCAATTTGTGGCCTGTCCATTCTCTTAATGGTGTCTTCTAGTGAACAAAATGTCTTAACTGTAATGTTTAATTTATCAATTTTTTCAATTAAGCCACTAGTTATTATTTATCAATTGATAAATTTATCAATTTATCAATTTTTTGGTGGGGGTCTGTTTAAAACTCTTCATTAAGTCTTTTTTACATAGATCATAAATACATGTATGCCAATTTCAGTGTGTTGATTATTTGTACAAATTGGAGTGCTTACATCCTACTAATCAATATAGCTTTCACCTCATTTACCCAATTATAACATTAGGACGTTTGTGTTCTACACATGATCCAACTTGTACTTGCAATGTGCTCCATAGTTGTGGTCCCCTATTATCCCCTACTTACTCATACTAAAGTAACGAAGATATTTATTCTATTATTTCCTCCTAAAAGTATAATTGTTTTGATTTTTACATTTGGATATATAACGCATCTAGAGCTGACTATGGTGTGGGATTGGGGTCAAGATGCTTTTCCTCCGTGGACCCGGCACTGTTCATTGAAGAGACCATCATTTCCCTGCAGTGTTGTAGTGTTACCTCTGCTGGAAATCCGGCACCCACACTGGTGTGGGTCTGTTTTTGGACTCTGTTCTTTTGTGCATCCTCGTGCGAATATCATACTCTCTGATTTAATCAACTAGGTCTTAATAGCTAGTGGCTTAAACCCTCCTGTTTTCTGCTCTTCCCCCGAACTGCCTGGTTTATACTTGGCCCTGTGCATTGCCATAAACATTAGATAGTTCATCGCGTTCTATAGGACAAAACCCCTTTATGTGATATCTGGGAGTTTTCCTGGAAGCTCCAATGACTTCTCGTTTTATTTCATTGGCTAGAATCATGTCCCAAGACCATCACTATCTGTAAGAGTGACTGCAAAATGTAGTATGTGGACAGATTGCCATCCTGAGTAAAAACTAAGATTTTCTTAGTATGAAAAAAGAGAAGAATGGACATTGGGTAGGCATCTAGCAAGGTCTGGCTTAGTTCCTCACAGTTCCCAAACTAGGAGTGGGTATGAAGAAAGAAGAGAGGACGTGGGACCTTTCAGATGAGCAGGGTTCTAGAGCTTTGGCTGTCACAGCTGGAGTCATGCTGGTGCAGCTCTGGGAAATCCATGGCTCCTGTTATTCCCCGGCCCACCAGGATAGAGATGAGTAGGAATAAAGGTCCCAGAAACCCTTCTTGTAAGCCTGTGGGGTGGTGATGAAGGTTTCTGTTGGCAGTGGATAGGCCAGAGAAAACTCCCTCCCACCCTGAGTCTGACCTGGGTTGACGGACCTGGGAACCCTAGAAGAGCATTCCATGACATTTCAGACTGATGCATCCCCGGGTAAGAGAAAATCCTCATATTAGTATTGGAACAAAAGATTGTAAAAGTACTTCAAGACATAAGCCCTGGTACACATTGTCACATATAACAACTGCATAAAATGTCTTAGGGCATTGAACTATCTTACATGTATTTTCGGCAGAATGATTTTCAGTATATGTCATCAATTCTTTCTCTTCTCAAACAGACTTAAGGGCAGAAGTGTCCAACGCCATTGGGAAATCTAAGGAAGTGTCAGCAAGGCTGCTGGGGAGGCCTTGAGCCAAAACTGGTCATCAGAGGAGTCCCCAATGTCCCTGGGACACACCTGCCTCCACTACCTAGTAACTGGCTGGGAGTAGCCTCTGCCAAGTGTGGACTTGTGCAGACGTGATGGTGGATATCAGAGAGCAGCAGCTGGGCAGGGTGGGCAGTTACACTGGTGTGTAGTGATATAGCTAAACAGATGCAGGGCAGGGTCTTTGACCTGTGCTCTATTGCTGGATCATAGATGAGTGTGTTCGTGTTTCAAAAGCGTGCAGTGTAGGCCTGTAAGGCAAGATATCAGCTATCTGAGAATCACCTTTTCAGATCACAGTTTATGCTCATAAGGTGACCTGTTTTCATACAAGTGAAATGGAGGCGTGGAATGAAAAGTGAGTGAATCCCAGGTGTGTGTGCTCCACACTCCATGAGCACCAGGAGGTGTAGCACCACAAGGTGTAGTTTCATGGAAGGCCCCCAAACCTTAGTTAGCATTTGTTAGACATTAAAGAGAGTGCTGGGATAAATTTTACTTTTGCAAAATGTTAGGAATCCAACTTGGTTGACATCAGTTGACATGAACAACTTTAGGAGCAATGAAATCTGGTGAATCAGAAGGGAAGGAATAAAGTCTACTGGACATGCCCCAAGTCTGTAATATTAGAGCTGAGTGCATTATAAACTGGTCTCTTTTTAAGTTCCCTCGGATCATTTTGATTAGTTTTCTTAAAAGTGTAAACAAGAACTTTTCACATCGGTGGACTTTTCAGACTTCTTCAATACATCAGACCCTTGGTGTGTAGTGATATAGCTAAACAGATCCAGGGCAGGGTCTTTGACCTGTGCTCTACTGCTGGATCATAGATGAGTGTGTTCGTGTTTCAAAAGCGTGCAGTGTAGGCCTGTAAGGCAAGATATCAGCTATCTGAGAATCAGCTTTTCAGTACTATTTTTGTATTTTATGCTTTCAAGTCCTAGAATGGGCAAACACAGCAAAACTACCCTGTTTCCCGGAAAATAAGACATCCTCCAAAAATAAGACCTACTTACAGGAAAGATAAGACGTCCCCTGAAAATAAGACCTAGCGCATCTTTGGGAGCACACCTTAAAATAAGACACTGTCTTATTTTTGGGGAGACAGGGTAAGTTCTTCAAAACTAAGTTCTGAATTTGGCTCAGGGATGAATATCCATGTGATATCCATAGAAGTAGGCCTACGACCCTGATTTAGTCACCTGTCATCTCTCTAGATCACAGTTTATGCTCATAAGGTGACCTGTTTTCATACAAGTGAAATGGAGGCGTGGAATGAAAAGTGAGTGAATCCCAGGTGTGTGCGCTCCACACTCCATGAGCACCAGGGCCATGGGCAAAGGGTGTGGGAGAAATACAGCCAGAAACGGGTGTTTGCTCTGAGATGATGAAGAGATGAGGAATCTCACGAGATAATCTCTCCATTTCACATCCTGAAAGGCTTAGGACATGACGGTCTTGTTCTAAGTAATCAATTTTCTGATTTCTTTCCCTCTTCATTTCTTCATTATGAATGATTTTAGCTGATGATTCACTACTTGCTAGTCTCTTTTTCCTCAGGGAGATGGTCCTCCCCTCCACACCCCCAAAGTAGTCATCAATATCAGGAAGTTTTGTCAGATGATTTTCATTTCTTTGAAGGATCTTATTGCATTCATCTTCCTTGAACATCCTTGAAACTCTTTTCCTACTTGAGTTCCTTTCCTGAGATACCTGAGTTGTTATTCCTCATTTTAGCCTCCAGTTACCTGGCTAGCGCTTGTCTTTTTTCTGACATATGGGCAGGTCAGTCATTTGATGGATTTGCCACACCCATAGTTGCCTGTTGGTCTCCTCTGTTTTTCACTTAGTTCTTTCTTTTAAAATTATTATTATTATTATTATTTTACTAAATCATAACTTTGTACATTGATGCATTTATAGGGTTCAGGGTACTGCTTTGATATACAATGTGAAATGCTTACATTGAACTAAGTAACACATCACAATTATACTCATTTCTTAATAGTTTTGAAAGGTACCATTGCATCATGCACATTAGGTGAGGTTCCCCCAAATACTCTCCCTCCTCCCATATCCCCCCTCTCCTCTCTCTCCTTTTCCCTTCCACTTTATGGAATATAGTTATATTTTGCCATTTGTATGAGTGTGCAGGTGATTATATATTGATTTCATAGTAGTATTGAATACATTGGATACTTTTTTTCCATTCTTCAGATACTTCACTAAGAAGAATATGTTCCAGCTCCATCCAGGTAAACATAAAGGATGTGAGGTCTCTTTCTTTTTTATGGCTGCATAGTATTCCACAGTGTACATGTACCACAATTTGTTAATCCAGTCATGGGTTGATGGGCACTTGGGCTGTTTCCATGTCTTGGCTATTATGAACTGGGCTGCAATAAACATTCTGGTGCAAATGTCTTTGTTGTAAAATAATTTTTGATCATCTAGGTATATACCTAGTAGAGGAATTGCAGGATTGAATGGTAGGTCTACTTTGAGTTCCTTGAGTGTTCTCCAAACTTCTTTCCAATGCACTTAGTTCTTGAAGGGTCTTATAGCCTGTGACCAAAAGACAAATTTTAGTGATCTTTTCCCACAGGAACTTTTTCAAAAGCAACAGAATTTCCTTGCATATCTGAAGCTGTTCCTGCAACAGTTTGAAGCTGTGAGCCCCAGCTCTGTGAAATGGAAGATTAGACTCACCACAGCCTCTGAAGACCTGGAAATATTGCTGGACATTTGGTAAACAGGAAAGCAGCCTTGGGAACACCTTCGGCATGTGGGGGAGGTGCCCACACATTCCAGAAAAGGAAAGAGTAATGCAAGGAAGGGGTGATTCAGTCTTCAATGTTGATTACCCCCTCCCTGCCCTCCCTACAAAGGGTTAGCCAGGGCAGCTGGTGGCAAGGCTGCAGCTGTTCTTAATTGTTGATTTTAGCTTTGCAGTGGTCCCTTGAGGGAGAAGATGCCATCTCTGCACCCTGGAATGGATTTACAGGTGTTTGAGAAATGTTTTCTTTCCTGTAGGTTACATGACACTCTGTAACAGACAAGCTATTATGGCACACCAGGCTGATGTGGGGAGACACCAGGTTATGTAGCCCCACTCCTCCAGTCGACAGATCTGCTGAAAAAGACCTGCTTTTTGCTGAAGCCATGAATGTGTGCATTTCCTGGTCATTTTCTCTCCATGCCTCCTGCAAATGGGCTGGATACATCAACAGCAACAGAGGACATCAGGCCCAACTACTTTCTGAAGCTGTCAGAGCAGGCCCAGACTAAGATGGGTTCCAAAGTGAAATGCCAGGCTAAAAAAGTGAATGCATGAGAAATATTAGTTTTTGTTTTTTTTTTTTTTTTTTTTTAAGCAAAGAACACTTGATAAAAACAATGAAATCAGGCTTTACTTTTCGTTTTGCTTTCTAAGAATTAAAACACTAGAACTTGGATTCTAGGTTGGGGCTGAGCATGCATTCACATGTGTTCTGTTGATGTGATGATGAGTTTCATTAGCTGTGTGTGGGTGTCCCCTGTGCAGTGCAGACAGTCATGTGTTGAGTGCATTGATCTCAGATTAATAGATTAATAGATTAATACTGGCACGGTATTCACCCCTCCTTCCTTCGTTATATGTTAGGCAACTGAGGCTGCTTTCCTGGAGGCTGCTACACCTGCTCTGTTCCCCACGCCTGCCTTGGCAACTCTCTCTAGAGTCTGTGCTCTGACAGCAGCACCTGCATTTCCCTGGCCCTGTGTCTACACTGATGTGCACACACCTAGGACTGAGGAGGTGGGATGGACAGGGAGACAGAGTCTGCATGATACTGGTGTCAGTGTCCACCTGCATGTAATCCACGCTCAGAACTGGGTGAGTGAAGAAAGGGGTGCCCCAGGCACTGGGGAAGTGCCCTGGCATGGTCTCCAGATGCATTGTTGCCTGGATCTTAACAAATATTAGGGGTGGGCCTGCTTTCTACCATCTCTTCTACTGGCCTGGGCCATACTTCAAAAAAAGGCAACTGAAAATGAGTTTTAATAAAAAAAATACAGGTAAATGTCTCACTCATTCTACTTCCCAAAGGCAGGTGAACAGGAAATTAGTCTCAATGGAAACAGAAAGTGAAACTGACGACTTAGGTTTCCTCTTTTCTTTTTAAAAATTTAATATTTTTACAATAAAAAGATGAAATAACAATTTCTTTTCTCCCTCATCACATACACATCACATAATATTTGTCAGAGATGTACACAACATTTTGATTTTGAAAATTATATACATTACATGTTAGGACATTATTTTGAAAAATAAATTCAGATATGTAGAATAGCAAGTACAGATAGAAAGGTTTCCCTTTGATTAGCTACCCCCTTGGTCCACAATGCCTCTCCTTTCTCTAAAGCTAACCGCTAGTATCATATGGGTGTGTATCTTTCCCTGGTAAATATGTACTGGATATTTTCCATGCCCTGTCTTCTGCCCCAGATTCATTTCCTATCCTACTACATATGTTGCTACCCTGCGTTGTGCTGTAGAAGCTGAATCAAGAAAATCCCTTGATATCTGGCTTCTGATTGTGTTAGGGCAATGGGAATAATCAACTGAGGATTACAGAGTGAAAAAACAATTAGTTGGAAGCATTTGCCCCCTAGCTCGCCCTTAGCTGGAACACGTGATCCCATCGCAGGCTGGGCAAGGGACTTGAAGAGAAACTTCTCTGAAGAAGACAGGAGCACGGCCTCCAGACATATGAAGAAATGCTCATTATCTTTAATCACCAGAGAAATGCAAATCAAAACTACCTTGAGATACCATTTAACTCCGGTAAGATTAGCCCATATCACAAAATCCCAAGACCAGAGATGTTGGCGTGGATGTGGAGAAAAGGGAACACCTCTACACTGCTGGTGGGAATGCAAATTAATACATTCCTTTTGGAAAGATGTTTGGAGAACACTTAGAGATCTAAAAATAGATCTGCCATTCAATCCTATAACTCCTCTACTAGATATATACCCAGAAGACCAAAAATCACATTATAACAAAGATATTTGTATAAGAATGTTTATTGCAGCCCAATTCATAATTGCTAAGTCATGGAAAAAGCCCAAGTGCCCATCGATCCACGAATGGATTAATAAATTGTGGTATATGTACACTATGGAATATTATGTAGCCTTAAAGAAAGATGGAGACTTTACCTCTTTCATGTTTACATGGATGGAGCTGGAACATATTCTTCTTAGTAAAGTATCTCAAGAATGGAAGAAAAAGTATCCAATGTACTCAGGACTACTATGAAACTAATTTATGGCTTTCACATGAAAGATATAACCCAATTATAACCTAAGAATATGGGGAAGGGTGAGAGGGAGTTGAGGGAGGAGGAAGGATGGGTGGAGGGAGGGTGATTGGTGGGATTATACCTGTGGTGCATCTTACAAGGGTACATGTGAAACTTAGTAAATGTAGAGTATAAATGTCTTAACACAGTAACTAAGAAAATGACAGGAAGGCTATGTTAACCAGTGTAATGAAAATGTGTCAAATGGTCTATAAAAGCTGTGTATGGTGCCCCATGATCGCATTAATGTAAACAGCTATGATTTAATATTAATAAAAAAATAGGTCAGATAGAGATGTGTTTAAAAGAAAAAACTTCCATTATTAAAGAATCGATTTCTCTGAAATGAAAAAGTGTGTGTGTGTATGTAAAAATCAAATGACATAATAATATATAGATGATAGTTTTGTTGTATTTTTTAAAGTTACCATCATTATGGAATTTACATCCTAGAGGGGGAGATTTAGGAAGCAAAATGAATTTTAAAAAATAGCTCTTTTGTTGAAAATTAAAACAATATGACAGAGAGAGACGGGTTAGTATGCTTATACTGGATATTGCTTCTTGGGTGATTTGATCCAACCTGAAAGACAGGAAGGAGGCAGCCCTGATAAAATAAGGGAAGGGTATTTTAGGCAGGAGAAAAGCTAATTCAAAAGTCCTGAAACAGGAAATAACTTTGGTCTGTAAAGGGAGTTATGCCAGCTAGGGCCTCAGCAGAAAACAGATGGCATATTCTCACTGGAATATTGAGGGAAGTTTAAAGGAAATACCTACAAGGGTGTGAGAGGGGTTTAGGAACACCAGCAAGGGACTTCTGTATGGGTATGATACATTCCGTACCCTGGAACTAGCAATAGTGGAGGACCTGTTACCAAACCAAGCCCTGAAGTAGTAAAGGGAGGAAGTGGTACTGGGAATGAAGAGAGAGAATCTGTACAAGACTATTTCCAGAAAGTGTGACCTCTGATTGATCCACACAGGCAGCTTCACGTGTTCCAGCTAAGGTTTCCTCGTTTTAAGTAAATTACTTTGCTCAGCTGAGAATGCATTTATTCCAATATTTACGTGAACATTTAAAAGTTTTCAATATTTTTGTAAAGTACACCTGAAATATCAACAATGTGACATATTGAACCATATTTTAAAAACCCACAAAATGCACCAGGGTCTTGAAGACTGTTCCAGTTGAGGGTTATAGTAAGAAGCATAACCATGACTCTGAATTCTACTAGCTCAGTCAAACCTCTGGACTATTCAATCAAAGCACAAGGCTTGACAAATTCATCATAGTGCACAGCCTATACACGGTAAATATTTAGTATATTTTAAAAATCAGTCCAATGTCTGGACAGGGTTGGTCACGGTGGTTCATCCAATAGTCTGAGGGGCCTCGATGGCCCTGAGAGCTGACTCTCACTATAGAAGCCCACGGCCCATGAGGGTATGTTGTGGATCACTTTAGTGCGGTAGAGTGCAGCAGTTTATACACTTAGTGTGTAATTAGATGCAAGATTGCACTCACATTGACATGATTGACTTGTATCGTGAAAAACAGACCACGTCAGCATTGATAATGGCTGTTGTCCCTTTCGTCTTTGGTTCCCTGGCCTCAGCTCAGTATGCACTGTGATTTCCACTAGGCTTTCCCTGGGAGAGTAAATTGTCCTTGGACTGAGAATCAGTTGGGATGGGTAACTGACTAGAGGAGAAATTACATGGGCAGAAAAGTGATCGACTTTGATGGAGTCTCCAGGGACAGCCCAAGGTCATTCATGAAGGGCAGGAAGGTGATCATTGCTCCCTCCAGCCTACCATTTCCTTCCCCTAAATGGGTTCTCCTACTAAGGACCCGATTCCCTACTGTGAAAACCCTAATTTATATATTTTTTCCTGATCTATTCCTAAATGTATTTAATTCTCAGTATTTTTCAAATTGTGAAACTTGACTCATTAGTTGTCGTTAAATTAAGAGTCAAACCAAGGGTAAGAAATGTGATTGCATGAAACAATAGGAAGTACCAGAGCACATCTACAAAGTAGGCAAGTGTTGCTTTCGTAAAACTTTAATTTCAGTTGTGTGTATACGATAATGTACTGAATGGTACTTACAAATGTGTTCTCTGCGTGGGCTATGGTGAGAACAATTTGGAAAGCAGCAATCTCAAGCAGATTGTTTGAGATGAATTTTTAGGTACATGACAGTCATGGGGAGAGAGAGTTCAGGCGGGAGACTGTCCCTGCACATCTTCCACTGCCCCATGTGGGCAGCCCCTCCCACATTGCTCCTTTATCCTCATTTTGTGGAGGACCATCACGAAATCAAAATATTCTTCAGTGAAATCATACTTTCCATCTTGTAAGATGCTTTTATCCACATCATCCTGCTAGATTACGGATTCTAGACGCCAGATGCTCGGTTCATCCCAGAGGAGAGGCCAGGTCCAACTCCCTGCCCCTAAGAATACCTCCAGGATGATCTTATTACCCTGTTTTTATGAGGCAGTGTTAATATGACCTATCAGAGGATGCACTTATCTCAAAGTATTTCCTATATACAATTAACTTTTAAAGTTATGTTGCCTAAGCAAGTTGTGAATGACCTTATGGCATCTACAGCGGCCACAGGTTGATATTAGAGGGCTGCAACAAGAATGGCATTGAGTTTCGAGAACTCTGGTAACAAGTAGAAGCAGCAGCTCCGTGGAGGGGAAGAAGCCAGCATCTTATTTCTTCCTGGCACACAAAGACTCCACTGAGAATCCCAGGCAGACTCAGGCAGCCAGTTGCTCTGTGAAAGGAGCATTTTTTACGATCTTATTCCATCAGTGTTCTGTGGGCCACCTGTGGCCATTCTGGAATCTACTATTGCTCACTCAATTCTGTGCACTTTAATCCAATAGCTATTTACTGGAGGCCTACAAGTGCTATTCCTCGGAGAATCTACAGAGATGGGATAGAACTCTTGGATGGAATGACAAGGGTCCACCTCTGGGCACTTGGTCAGCAGAACCTACTTATTTGGGGCCTATTCTACCAAGTAACACGAGCTGATACCAAGGAGAGTGGGAGGCATCTTGGCTTTGTTGTTCCCGTTGATAGTTCCTCACGTCCAATAACAACAACAAAATGCCTTGGAGAAATCTTTAACCCAGGAGTTAAGATGTGTGTCTGCACAGGGCGGCTTTGTTCTGGCAAGGTCCCATCAGTTTAGGTCATTTCTGATGACTTCACTCTCTTGGTGACATCAGCCTCTAATCTCCTGAAGGTGAATTCATGTGCGATTGCTTCAAAACACTCATTCGCTGAGTTCCAAGCTGTTCCCGTTGATATATGGACAGAGCTTGTCTTTCCCAGGCCGTAGTCTGGTCTGCACATTACATCTGCGCTCACTGGATCACATTACGTGTGGACATGATGTCACTAACTGGCAGGGCTGGCTTGGAAATGAAATGTGCTTGCTGCAAGCAAAAACGAAAAGCTAACCTCAACTCTCCATCCTACCCCAGGTACAAAGTAAAAGGATTAGCAGGATGGCTTGACTGTCTTTTGGCTCAATGTGCCCTGAACATTGATGGTATCTTTATCATCATTTTCAGTCCATTATATCCACTAACTCTTGAAAATGATTGGTCATTGACAACACAATTAAATCTAAGAGCTTGGAATAATTTAGTTTAGCCTTGTTCTAAAAAACCAAGTCCATGAACTAAAGTAACTTGTTTAACTCATCAGACCATTTCCTTTCCTTTGCCTTTCAAATGTCATAAAAAAATAGTGAACATGAAAACAGCCAGGGATTCTTGGGTGGAGCCTGAAGTCAGCTGTGCCCAAGATGGCACTGCCATGTACTTGCCTGGAGGACTCCAGAAAATGTAGACATAAACTGGAACGGTCCTCAGTCTGTCCAGACTCAGACTGGTGTAAATCCTTTTTATGCCTCTTCTCCTATTATCCATAGGCTGTGGTGACACCTGGTTGTGTCACTGGGAATTCAGATGCTGCACTGCTCCCTGGCCCTGCTGTCCGTCCTCCTGAAGCCCCACTCCTGGCAGGGTAGGGGATTCCTGTGTCCTCTGTTGGGACCTGGGCCAGGAAGGGGCAGAGCCCGTTGCAGAGCAGCAGAGTCCACACAGCACTTCCAGCATCCTGCACACCCATTTCTGCTGATTAATGGCCATTGGCAGTGGCCAGGAGTTTCTGGAGTACAGAACTGGCGGGGCATAGACTGAAGTTTAAAATCTTGTCAGGAAAGTTTCATAGGAACACAGGATTGTTAAGAGGAGAAACTAGAGGGAGGTGAGAGCGGAGTGGGGGAAAGGAAGAGTGTGTGACACATCTTGTACCCTCAACGAATCCCCAACAATAAAGTGTTCAGAAAAAAATAAAAATAAAAAAAGAGGAGAAACTAGTGTTTAAAGAAGCCAGTAAAGTAACTACTCTTAATGTAGGAAGGAAGGAAGGAGGGAGGGAGGGAGGGAGAGAGGGAGGGAGGGAGGGCAGGAAGGGAGGAAGGCAGGAATTCACCTTACGTGGGCAACAGCCCCTTTATCAGATAGCCAGTTTGGGGTTAGCCTACGGACTGAGGGGGTGCACTCAAAGGATATTCTCTTCTCTGCCTCTTTACAAAATAAATTTTGAGGCTTTCATTTTTTTTTTGAAGAAGTAACGTGCCTGGATGGTTTGCAGGTGTATTTTTAAATGTGGAGATGGTTGGGCTTTCTGAGTTTCTGATCTGTTTTGGCTGGGGTGGTCTGGGGGGTTCCTACATCAGAGCAAACTGGTGGAACCTTCGTCCGGGATGCTGGCACGATTACATTTACATCTGCTCAGGATATTCAGATGCCAGACTTCAAAAAAAAGTCTTCTGTGAAGTAAACCGACTTTCTTTCTTCTCTTGCTGAGCATCTGAGCAGGAGAAGAAAGTGTGAGCGAAGCCTCTTCACAAACACTTCCTCAGTACCGTTCTCTGTCTTGGTTCGTGGAGAGAAAAATATAAAAGAAAGAAGAAAAGGGGAAAACCCTGGAAACCTAATCAGAATAGATGAAATTAGAAAAACAGTTTGTCTTGCGCCCCCATCTCCCGTCTTCTCTTCTAGCAGCCTGCTGTAACACGCCAGCGCGCTCCTCCCTCCTCAGCAAAGAAGCACAATTTCTTACCCTAGAAGAACCGGAATTTCCCACTTTCCTGCCCCATGTGAGGTCCTTGAGAATCACAAAGTTAGAGCCTTCTCTTTGGCTGGGAGACTGAAAGGACTTAACCTTCCCAGCAGAGAAATGCCCACTGCAGGCTGAAGTCAGGAAAGAAGAGATGGATGTCTGCCTTTGGGGGAGACCAAATGAGCACTGCCCTACTGGGGTGGTCCCAGAGGAGAGGGGGCACATCTTTGCCATTTCGGGAGGTGCACTGCAGTTTGCTTTTGCAGTTGGGGAGGAGTGTCAGTTTGGGGCATCACAAACACCTTCACTGTGTTTGCATTGATTCCTGGTTTCTGGGAATCAGTGCAGCCCCTGAGGAGCACATCCTGCCTTCGTTTCCTGAGCACAAACAAGGCACGCTCTCCCGACCCGTCCCTCCAACTTAGGATCAGAGGCTACCTTCATGGTATCCATTGTCTCACCAGCTCTCTCCACCTGCCAGTTCAGCCCCACGGGCAACACAGCCTTGAAGGCACCACAGGGAAAGCATCCCATGTCCTCCGTCCCTGCAGGTGTCTCCTGCTGAGAGAAGACTCACCCCAAGCTTCTGTCAAGGTCAGAAGCAGCAGCGCGGCGGCGGCGGCCCTGGAAAGTGGCTGGAGGTGTGGGGAGGGAGGCTGCCTCGAAGGCTGATGTGCACATGCCCATTCACTAAAGACCATGATGGGAGCGCTCCTGTCAGCAGACCTTTCCTCCCAGCTCTGCCTCCTGCTGCTGTGCGACCCTGAGCCCACCTGAGACGCTGATTGTTTGTCCTTACAGCACATGGTCTGAAGGCAGAAAGTTCCTGCTGGGGCCTTCTACCTCCGCAGCCACGGGGATGGTGAACACCCAGGTAGCTAGCAGGTGCTCAGTTAATGGATGAGGGAACTAATGAGGTGCAAGTTTTCCTGAGGCAATTTTCTCCAAAATGGGGGACTCCTAACATAGCGTCCTGTGGTCTCTGTTGGGCAATGCAAGGCGTTCCCTGCCCTCGAGCTGGCTTCTCAGTGTATTTCCTCCTATAATATCCTTCTCCACTGCTCCTTGACAAGGAAGCCGCAGCCTTTGCTCACTCACCCCACACAGTTCCCCACACTAAATGTGCCTGTTTGTTTATTCTCTCTCTGCCTAGCCCCCTTCCCCAGAGCCCCGCCACCTCGCCTGGTGCTGGGAGTGCTTTGCAAGGGCAGTGATCATGCTTAACTTGCTCACTGCGGACCCCTCAGCTCCCTGCCCAGGCCAGGGAGCTTCCTATCTGTGCACACAGTGAACGGATAGCTAGGAACAAATGATGGCTGGTGAAAACACAGGGGGCCCTGCCCTGGCTTAGTCTAGTGCACTGGATCCTGACAACCACCAGTGCATGTGAAAAAACAATTTAAAATAAATCCTCTGGGAAATGTATTTTGGCAGTGGGTGATTGGGGTTTGGCCAGGCGTCTCTGCTTGAGGCATTACTCACCTGAGGCACAGAAGCCTGGCCAGAGAGGGCTTTTCTTTCCTTTTTTAAATTTAGTATTGTCCATTTTTTTTATTGTGGTAAAATACACATGATGTAAGATTTACAACCTAAGTATGCAGTCCCGTGACGTTAAATACGTTGTCACTGTTGTGCAGCTGTCACCGCCATCCGTCTCCTGAACTCTCATCTCCCCGCACAGCTCTGTACCCACTCACTTCCCATGCTCCTGTCTATAATTTTCTTTTACTATCCCTACACATTTTGACTACTCTAAGCCCCTCATCTAAGTGGAATCATACGGTGTTTGTCATTCTGTGCCTGGCTTATTTCACTCGACATAGCGCCCTCGAGTTTCATCCACGCGGCAGCATATGTCAGATTTCCTTCCTTTTAAGGCTGAACAATATTCATCCAGTCTTATATGAACAATAAATACATATAGTAGTTAGCTCCTGCATTCGTCTATTGGTGAACACTCTGTTTATTTTCATGTTTTGGCTGTTGTGAATAGCGCTGCTCTGAACACACAGCTCTTCAAGACCCCACCCCCAGAGGGGATGGTGTGGAAATCCTATTTTTAGTTTTTTGAGGAGCCTCCATGCTGTTAATACCTGTGTCTATACTAGATTACATGACTGCCAAGATTGCTCAATGGCTCCAGTTTCTTCACCAGCACCTGTTTTTATTGTTTTGTTTTGTTTTGATAGCAGCCCTCCCTCATAGTGGCTGCGAGGCAGTGTCATGGTCATTTTTCTTCTGTTTTGTTTTTAGATGAGGGTCTCACTATGTTGCCTAGGTGAGTCTTGATCTCCTGGATTCTAGTAACCCTCCCGTGTCGGCCTTGCTATAGCTGGCACCATGGCCATGCAGAGGGTGTGTGTCACTGTGCCCAGCTTCTCCGTGGTCATAGTTTGCATTTCTCTAATGGTCACGATGTTGAGGATCCTGTCATGTACCCCTTGGCCATTTGTATATCTTCTCTGGAAAAATGTCTATTCAGGCGCAGTGCCTGTAGCACAGTGCTTACGGCACCAGCCACATACACAGAAGGTGTAGGTTCAAACCTGGCCCCGGCAAGCTAAACAACAATGACAACTGCAACAAAAAATAGCTGAGAGTTGTGGCGGGCACCTGTTGTCCTAAGTACTTGGGAGGCTGAGGCAAAAGAGTCACTTGAGCCCAAGAGTTTGAGGTAGCTGTGAGTTGTGACGAGGGCGACATAGTAAGTCTCAAAAAAAAAAAAAAAAAAGAAAGAAAATAAAAAAGAAAAATATCTATTAGGTCCTTTGCTTATTTTCTTTCTTTCTTTTTTTTTTTTTTGTAGAGACAGAGTCTCACTTTACTGCCCTCAGTAGAGTGTCGTGGCGTCACACGGTTCACAGCAACCTCCAGCTCTTGGGCTTATGTGCCTCAGCCTCCCGAGCAGCTGAGACTACAGGCGCCCGCCACAACGCCCGGCTATTTTTTTGTTGCAGTTTGGCTGGGGCTGGGTTTGAACCCACCACCCTCGGTATATGGGGCCGGCGCCCTACTCACTGAGCCACAGGCGCCACCCTTATTTTCAATTTGGATTTTGTTGTTGTTGTTGTAGTTATTGAGTTTTAGGAGTTCTTCCTATATTCTGAATATGATTCCCTTATCAGATATGTTATTTATAATTTCCTCTCCTATTTTCTGAGTTGACTTTTTACTTTGTTAGTAGTACTTTTTTTATGTACAAAATTAAAACTTTTTTTATTAAATCATAGCATGTGCATTAATGCAATCATGGGGTACCATGTGCTGGTTTTATATACAATTTGAAATATTTTCATCAAACTGGTTAACATGTCTTCATGGCATTTTCTTAGTTACTGTGTTAAGACATTTATATTCCACATTTAGTAAGTTTCACATGTACCCTTGTAAGGTGCACCGCAGGTGTGGTCCCACCAATTACCCTCCAAATTTTAAAATTTTTATGAAGTTCAATTTGTCACCTTTTTTTGTTTTTGTTGACTGTGCTTTTGGTGTCATAGCCAAGGAATCATTGCCAAATCCATTGTCATGGTGATTTTGTCATATGTTTTCTTCTAAGAGTTCTATAGTTTTAGGTCTTAGGTTTCGGGCAAGGCCCCATTCTGAGTTAATGTTAGTATGTGCTGTTAAGTGAGGCCCACCTTTTGCATGTGGATGTCCATTTTCCCCAGAACCATTTGCTGAAGACAATCTCTTTCCCATTGATTGGTTTTGGTGCTATTGTTAAAAATCATTGACCATATTTTCAAGAATATATTTCTGGAGTCTCTATTTTATTGTAGTAAATTTTGAAATCAGGAAAAGATTTTTAGCTTTGTTCTTTTTTATGATTATTTTGGCTGTTTGGGGTTCCTTGAGATTCTACATGGATTTAAGGGTGTTTTTTTTTTTTCTGTTTCTACTAACATTTAGTTTTGCTTATTTTCTTGAAATTATCATTATATCAATAGTCACACGGCTCACAGCAACCTCCAGCTCTTGGGCTCACGTGATTCTCTTGCCTCAGCCTCCAGAGCAGCTGGGACTACAGGTGCCCACCACAACACCCGGCTATTTTTTTTGTTGTTGTTGCAGTTTGACCGGGGCCGGGTTTGAACCCACCACCGGTGCCCTACTCACTGAGCCATAGGCACTGCCACAAATAATATTTCTATAACATTTTTATAAGTGTGTCTCTTAGAGGGCATGTAAGTGCCTTTCTGTTAGATATATAGAATAGAACCTCCAAGTTGATCCCCTCCCTGCACTGACCACCTCCTTAAGTTGACCTAATTTTCATAGACTGGACATGCACATGTCTGCATCAGTACAGTAGGCCTAGTTTGTTACAGTCCCTTGGGTGGTCAACTGACAGAGGTTCGGTTATACTTAGAAAGGAATTATTGAGCCACAGAACATGATTATCTTCAATTTTAGTAGATAAGGCCAGACTGTTTTCTGAAACGTCTGTACTAATGTTTTCTCCCACCGGGCACATGGGAAGATCCCATTGACTCACATCTTCACCAGTATTGGTATTGTTGATATTTTTAGGTTTAATCTTTCTGTTTGCTATTTCATTGTGCTTTAATTTGCATGCCCTGATTACCTGTTAGCTATGCAATGAAATATCTTTTCCCATCAAAGTCAGACATGTGAATAACAACTTTGAGAGGTGTGTTTTCCAGTTCCTTTTTTTTTTTTTCTGTTAGTTTGTCTTTTTCTTACTGATTTATTTGAGTTGTTTATTATCCTATGTATAAGTTCTTTGTTAGGGATGTATCCAAATATCCTCTACTTTGTTACTTCAAGGTGTCTTTTAAAGACTGAAAGTCACTGATTTGAATGGACTGAATTTGCTTCATTCTTTTCTTTTGCAGTTAATGTTTTTTGTGTTCTTTTTAGAAAGTCTGTTTCTACTCAGAGATTATGGACATATTTATCAATATTATTTTCTAACAGCCTATTATTTTGTCGTTTATGTTGATCTATAATCTACCTAGAAATGTTTTTTTTTTTTTTTATGGTGTAAGAGACAAAATTGAATTTTAACTTTTTCCCCTATTTTCCCTGGACATCTATTATATCAAATTGCCATAAATCTATCTATCCTTCCGGACTTCCTTTCTGTTTCATTGATCTTGTCTATCTTGGGCTAATTTGTGCTGTCTTATTTGCTGACTTTTTTTAGTTTGTGTAGATACTGAGGAGATTTTTTTTCAACCTTTCCGTTTTTTAACAATATTTTTCTCTTTGTGGTCTTTTGCATTTACATATAAATGTTAAAAATCAGCTTATCAAATCTCTTTCCATTATCTCCAAGGTGGTGCTATTGATGGGGATTTCATAAAATCTATATATCAATTTACATGGAATTGTATCTTCACTATATTGAGTCTTCAAATCTAGGAATAAATTTCCTCCTTTCTTCATTTGTTTTTTTCAATCATGTTTGCACTGTTTAATTTACACTGCAAGTTGTAGAAGTTCGTTTTTTTGCATGTAGATTTCCCATTGTTCCTGCACCATTTGTTAGAAAGACTATTGTTTCTCCACTGAACGGAATTTGCATTTTTGTTGAAAATCATGTGTCCACGTGTTTCCACACATTCCGGACTTTCTGTTCTATTCCAGTGATCTATTTGTTTGTCTTAAGGCCTATCCAACACTATCTTGGTTACTACAATTTTATAAGTCTTGAAATCATGCAAAGTAAATTCTCCAACTCTGTTCTTTTTTTACAAGAACAGAGGTCCTGCGTATTTCCATATACCTGTTGTCATCAACTCTCCAATTTCTACAAAAAAGCCTGCTGAGATTTTGATTTGGAATTTTGTGTTGCATCTATACATCAACTTAGCAAAAATTGACTTCTTAAAAATATCGACTAATCTATGAACAGAGTATATTTTGTTCATTTCCTAAGATTATTTTATATTTTTCCAGGAATATTTTGTTTTTTCATATATAGGTCCTCTATATTTTTGCTGAGCTGATTTCTCTCTTTGTTTTTTTAGAGTGTCACTTTCTTTGTTTTTTTAGAGTCTCACTATGTTGCCCTGGGTAGAGTGCTATACCATCACAGCTCACAGCAACTTCAAACTCTTGGGTTAGGCAATTCTCTTGCTTCAGCCTCCAGAGTAGCTGGGACTACAGGTGCCCGCCACAATGCTCAGCTATTTTTTGTTGCAGTTGTCATTGTTGTTTAGCTGGCCCAGCTGGGCTCAAACCCGCCAGCCTCAGTGCATGTGGCTGGCGTGCAGAACCTTGGTTTCATTTTTTTAAAGTTTTTTTTTTTTAACTACTTCATTGATTTCTGATATGACATTTTTCATTGACTTTGCTAGTATGTTATATTATAAGCTGATGCTATTCATTTGATTTCTTCTTTTCCTGTACTAGGGGGATTTATTTCCCTTGAAAATGCTGGTTTAGCAGCACGGTGCACACCTGTCGCCCCCGCAGATGTCTGGCGAGTCCATCTCCTGCTCGGGCTCTCTGGGCTGCAGCGGGGTTGGGCCCCTCCACGGCCGTGGCTGTGGCTGTCCCAGGTGTGTCTCATTTTCCTTCTGTGCCGCTTTCTATTGGTTTCTGCTCTCATATTCTTCGTATCATATTCACTTTCCTTGTGCCATCGAGCATATTTTTAAGTACTTTATCCTCTTTTCCTAGTTTTCTTTTATACAAGGTTTGGTAGTCATTATTGGAATAAAAAGCCCCAAACCTTTTAATTTCAACTAATTTTTTTTTCAGAGCAGCAATTATTTCAGGTCTGGTGGTGTTCTAAGGTAGAACCTAAGTGGGACTCAGAACGTGCGGTCTTGCACCCCTGAAAGTTCCCAGGAAGGGGACCACTGGGCAGGACCACGGGGCTGCCTGAGTGAGATGGGGCTCGGCCGGGGAGCAGGGGCAGCGTGACCAGCTTGGTGGAGAACTGGATTGCGGTTAGTAGAGAGGAGGCGAAAGTGAGAATGACACCAGGCCAGTACTTCTTCCCTGTTCAGCTCCCATTAGATTTGTGAAGAGTGGCCTTTAAGAGAGATTTCACTGTCTAGTAAAACTGAAAGCATGCTTTTACTAAAAATTTTGCAAAATATGGAGCCACAGTCTCTCCATCAGCAGGTGGAAGCAAGGGGAAGTGAAATTTGAGTTATTGCTGTTAATGTGGCTGTTTCTGCACATCCAACCTGGTGAGGCCTAAGGAAAATCAGGTTATACAGGGGCCAACTTAGCCTGCGTCCAGCTTTCCCTTCACAGAGCTTCATTATTACCAGGGGGGTCTTGGTACAAACGTACTGCCCATGAGAAACTGGCCTGAGGCCAGAAACTCATTTTACCTGGACCCCAGAATGTCTATCAGATATGAGGTTCTTGCCTGGGACTGTGAGCTGGTACTCAGAATGATTGACTGAAGGGTCCTTAAAATTTTGCAGTGAGTCACATACAGGGCCAGGTTTGCTAAAAGTCAGCGTGTTAGAACTGCCTGGGGGAAATTCGTCGGTAACCTGTAGGCATTTGAGAAGCTATAAAAAGGATTAATATAATGCATAAAATGAAAGAAAGTAGTGGGGGTAGGAAGTGGGAAAACTATTTCCAGTGCATGTAGCTCTACCTCAGAGGATGGAATCTATATTTCACTCAGATTTGCAGAGAGTACAAATCTGTATTGCATTAACTCAGCAATTCTAACCAAAACAAGGACAGGACGGCAAATATTAAACAGTGATTAAAACATTGCCCAGGCAATAGGAAATTTATGCTCTTGCCCAACTGTTTGCTTGAATGGAGTAATATAAATGAGGGGTACTCAGACCATACTTCACGGTTGTTTCCAGGGGCCCTTCTCTGGCAGAGGGGCAGTCCCCTCAGTCATGATCTTGAATCCTGTAGGTCTCACTGGAAATAACCTAATGAGAAAGAACTCCGAAAGAGTATGGAAAAAATATATACATTTTATGTATACAAATAGCAGGGTGCAAGCAGAGCAGATTCACCACCCAGAGGTTGAATGCTTAATTAAAAACAAATCAGTCTTCGATTTGGTAAGGTGCCTCTCTGGTCTCTCCTGATTTGGCTGTTTGCCAGCTGTTAGTCTAATTGCTGGGGTGGCAGACCTCTAGGGTGACTGGAGGGACATATTGTCATTACTCATTGTCATGATGCTATGATTCAATGCATCACTGTCCTTGCAAAGACTTAAAATGATGACAGCACAAAACACCCAGGTCTGCCCCAGAAACCTGCATTCTCTTCAGTGTGAAGTTAGATGGTGTCCTATGTCTTAGC
Source organism: Nycticebus coucang (assembly GCF_027406575.1). Lineage (NCBI taxonomy): Eukaryota > Metazoa > Chordata > Mammalia > Primates > Lorisidae > Nycticebus > Nycticebus coucang. The sequence continues at coordinate 96,277,342 of NC_069794.1, read as the reverse complement.
AACACTGAACTGTTTCCACTTCAGCTTTCACTCAGAGTGCCCACAACTTTGTACGCCACTCAGCCTTTTCTCCAGTCATCTTGAAAGCGAAGCTGTTTAGTGTGTTGGTGCAAAGGTAATAAAGGTATTACCGTGCTCTTTTGCAGACAGGCTGGGTGACTTATAATTCACATTCACAGCCCTGGGCTAAATGCTGCAGGCGAGCAGTCAAGAGAAGAGGTAAGGTTGGACTCCAATTGCGTTCTGCCTGAATAGGGTTTGCTGAAGTCCTAAGCATCCTCCCAGTTTCTCTGAATGTTACCTTATTTGGAAATAGGGTGGAGTAAGTCTCAAACCAAGATGATTGATGCCTTTATGGAAGGTGGACCTTTGGACAAAGGTATTTATACAGGGAGAATGCCATATGAATATTAAGGCAGGAGTGGGGTGATGCGCCTACAGTCCAGGGTACCCAAAGATTGCTTGCAAACCCCAATAAGCATGGGGCTTCCTCATGGGGCTCATGCCTTAGTCCATTTGGGCTGCCATAACAAAATGCCGTAAACAATGGACATTTATTTCTCATAGTTCTGGAGGGCAGGAAGTCCAAGATCAAGCACATTTTGCATCTTGTGAGAGCCCTTTTCTGGCTCATGGATATTTGACATCTCGTGAGAGCCCTTTCTGGTTCAAGGATGGTGCCGTGGGTGTCCCTCCCATGACAGAGGGTTGAGCCAGCTCTCTGGGGTCTCTCATTCATATGGGTGCTAAGCCCATTCACGAGGGCTTCTCGTGACCTCACTGAAGTATCCACCTCCTAATAACATCCTAGAAGGTTAAGATTTCAACATACAAATTTTGGGGAACACAAACATTTAGATCATTGCAGCCTCTAATCCCCTATGACTAGTGTCTATGAGAAGGTGCCACACGGAGGCAGAGCAGACTGACGCATGACAGTGAAGGTGAAGAGTGGTGTTAAGGCTGTTACAAGCCAAGGAACACCAAAGATTGCCCACGAAGCACCAGCAGCCATGAGAGAGGCAAGGAAGGACCCTCCACGTGGCCCTGCTGCACCTCGAGTTTACGCTTCTAGTTTCCAGAACGCCGAGACAGTATGTTTCTGTTACTGCAAACTAATAACTCTCAGGTCTGCCTCTCGTGGAAGCAGCATGGACCCAGAGCTGGACATGTCCCCCACACAGAGAGCAGCGGGCTGGAACGTGGAACGCAGGGAGGGCCAGCGCAGACCAAGTTGCTAGAGGAGGGAGGCGGTAAGCTGGTTTCAAAGCGTCCTGATGAAAGTCCTCAAAGACGTTAGAAAGTGGGGTTTTCCCCTCTGTAAAGTCTCGATGCCAGAGAGGATGATCTGTGATCCGGCCTACGCGGCCACATCTTTCTCTTCCTGCCACACAGAATAGACTCATTCAAATAATATGAACTAGCCCCAGCTTAATAGATACCCTCTTTATTACTAGTGGGTCAACAAAAGTATAGGCTGGGTTAGTGACCTAGATAAAAAGGAATTTGAAAAGTGGAATGTTAAATCCAGGGATCTGGTGGCTCTTTATTCCACTATAACTGCCCTAACCCAAGGAGCTGTTCTAAAACTCAAACGACTGGAACTCAAATTCAAATGTTCTTTAAAATCAAAGATCCCAGCTCTGTGAGTTTGCTGATTCAGTGCACATTTGAATCCACCACCAGATGCGAGGCCAGCAGCCCACCAGAGCCCACGCCACGTGAACATGGAGCCTCCAGTCCCAGGCCTGTGACTGGTGCCCTCCAGGATGCTCTGGTCAGTAGACATGGCGGCAGTGGAGACAGATAAGGACCTTGCTTACGTGGCACTCACATTTTGGTGATGGGGAAACAAGCAAAAAATAGGTATGGTGTATTCTTTTAGGTAATGACATGTGCTGTGAAGAAGAACAGAACAGCTTAAGATGTTGTGGGCTGGTGGGTGGTCAAACAGAATGGATTTGGGACAGGGACCTCACGTAGGGGCCTGGCGGAGCAACATGGAAATGAGGGAGACGGTTGAGTTCCTTCAAAGGCAGTTCTGGCACCGAGACAGCTTGGAACCGTAAACGGGGAGCCTGATGAGATCGCTGGCCCTCCTGGGGAGCCAGCCTCTGGAGGTGTTCTGGTTCCCTGGGGGAATTAAAAGATGGCAGCATAACATGTGTTCTTGAGTTGCTTTTCAGAAACCCCCGCTGAGTGGGCAATGCAGATAAGGGGGACCGAGGAATTGGACTCTGCCTGCCATTCTTACTTCTGTTAATCGATTCCTCCCGGAGGGGCCTGTCACAGCCATCTCTGCATTCCTTCTGTGAATCCAAGAATGTCTGAAACCCCTGCTTGGAGATATCCTGCCTTTTGGGGCCTGGCCAATGCTTTTAAACTCTGGCTTGTAAGTCACAAGGAGTCTGGGTTTGAGGCATTAATGGCCCTCCTTGCGCGGCACCTGCAGAGAAGCCTCTTCCTCCTGCTACAACTCCCGGCTTCATCGTCTGACTCTACTGCGCCAGGTGAACAGACACTAGTTTGCGTCTTTGGTTTGATAACAAAACTTGCCCCCCAAAAGCAGAGGCTTCTTTGTAATCAACCTTGACTGCTGAAGCCTCCTGATCCAAGTCAGCTTATGGGTTGGAGAAAATCAGGGAAAAAGGAATTAGACACCCTGTGTTGGGAGCTTTACTTGTATCATCTTGGGGTCGTCAGGGGCTGAGGCCGGGGAACAGGGTAGAGAGCTTCAGTTTAGGAAGATGAAAAGACTTCCAGATACGGTGCTCGTGGCGGTTGCACAGTAATGGGAATGTACTGAATGCCACTGTACACTTAAAAAGGGTTAAAATACTGCATTTTATGTAATGGGTATTTTACCACAATTAAGAAAAATGCCTGCCTTGTGGAGCTCTGTTCTGGTGGGGAAGATAGACAGTGAACAAGAAGCAAATTGCATGTGTGAATGGTAAACTATTAGTGGGAGATGAGCTGTGCAGACACCCAGGAGCAGGGCAGGGAAGACGGAGGGGCCGGCAAGAGGCGCGTGTGTGTTTAGTTTTAAATAGGGTGGTTAGTTCCATGGTCTTTTTCAGCTGATGTCAAAAGATGTTGTCATTAAAGCATGTCAGCCCTGAAACTGGGATATATTCCTCCTTGGCAAACCAGGTTTTGCCAGGAAATCTCCGGCTTCCTGAAATCTTGAGTGGGAATCTAAAGTTTCTCAGAAATGACCGTCACATCTCAGTGCAGGAAGTCCAGGCCATGGACTGGGATGAGGGAATGTCACCTGTTGGGATCCGGGGACTTCCTTTTTAAGAATGCTAGATCAAAGATCCCGGCTCTGTCAGGGAGTCACAGACAGAACAGGGGCCAGGATGGAGCTGGAGCAGCCTGAAGGGCTCTGAGACAAGGCAGGAGGCTTACAGCAACAGGCTGCCCGATGGTGCATGAGCACAGGGTTTTCAGTTTTACTGTAAATTGTTTCGTTCCTCCACCCATTGACTCCTGAGGCCGGCCTGAAAGGGCCTCTGGGCTGGTTCTGGGGTGTTGGGATAGAAGAGGGAACAAATCCTACTTTAGAAGGAAAGGAAAAGACTATGCACATGGGAATATTTAAATAGCAAGGCTGAGTAGCTGCTAGACAACAGCTGTGACAGACAGTGAAAACAACGGACGTCTCACACTGCACAGGCCCCTCTGGCTTACAGGAACACACCCCCTGACCAGGAATATCAGCCCCGGCTGTGGCAGTTTTGGGGAGCACAGGTCGCTGGGCCTGGGGCCACTGTCAGACAGTGAGGGAAGAGATGGAACTCGGCGAGACGGAGAGGGGGAGAGGGGCAGGTGGAATTAACATAGATTATTATATAAGTGAGATTCTTGGAAGATTGTTCTGACAGCTGTGTGTGGCCTGGAGTAGATAGACTGGGGGGAATGAAGGAAGGAAATTGGTGAGAAAGCTGTTCTAGGAACTGAGGTCCTAGAAAACAGAACATTTGATGATGGAGGGAAAGGCCAGAGAGGTGAGGGCCAGACTGACTCTGCATCATTGCACCCCAGGCCAAGCACGTCTTCTCACCTCAAATTGTTGAGATATGACTATGAAAAGTAGTGAAAACATAATAAGGTGTGAACTAACATCTGACACCCCTTCTTTCCCTGAAATTCCTCTCTTAAGACCCAATAAGGGAGTTGAAAACAGTCCTGTGAAGATGTCTGGAAGAGCAGAGCTGGGTCTCCCCCAGGAGCGAGCAGCCTTGCCAGAGGACTTGCTCTGGGGTGGGAGGTGTGCAGAGCAGAGAGCCAGCGGCTGGAGCTCAGCCTCTGGCTTGGGTTTGGGAGAATATTATAGATGTTTTGAAGCCCCTAGATCAGAATTGTCATGGGAAGATTCCTGATCTGCTGTCTCAGCAAAGCCCAAGCTTACCTTCCTGTTAAGGCAGGATGGTGGTGTTTTGCCCTGTGTCACGGAGGAGGCCCTGAGAAGTTGTGGAGCTTCCTGTGCACAGTTCTTTTTTTTTTGAGTCAGAGCCTCAAGCTGTCACCCTGGGTAGAGTGCTGTGGCATCACAGCTCACAGCAACCTTCAACTCCTGGGCTTAAGTGATTCTCTTGCCTCAGTCTTCCAAGTAGCTGGGACTACAAGGTGCCCGCCACAGCGCCAGGCTATTTTTTGTTGTCGTCGTTTGGCAGGCCCAGGCTGGATTCGAACCCTCTAGCTCTGGCGTATGTGGCTGGAGCCTTAGTGGCTTGAGCTACAGGTGCCGAGCCCCTTTACACAGTTCTAATTTGAGTGCTAATGAAAACTCTTCAGGCGGGTAATAACGTTTGTACAGATGTCTTTGAAAAGAGGAAGGGGAAGATAAGTAAGCGAATGCTTTTCAATGTCCACAAGCACTACAGGAAGAGCATAAGGATGACGAGTAAGGATGGGGTGGCGGCCAGTGGAGTAGTTCATTCTCCAGGTAACAATGAGAGGGGATCGGGTGGCCATCTGTGAGCCCGGGTGTGCACTCACACACACACAAAATTACACCCTTACTGCATTTGTGCATCTAGTCAATCAAAGACTTTCATATTTTCATGTCAATTTTTCATAATATGAAAGTATTTCAATTATATTTTCAATATAAGGCAGTTGAAACCATAGTAGCACTATAGCAAAGTATGGTAGACCATTTCTTAAAATAATTTACCACAGGAAGGTGTTTCTAAAGTTGGTGTAAAACTCTGACACTGTTAAAGAGATTAAGGAAATGTGTAAGAGTATTTTTAAATTATTAAAAATGCCATAAACAAAGTCAAAAGACAAATGACAAACAGGACGTATTCGCAACATATATCACCATTTTTTTTTACATTGTATTATAAGACATCTAAGTGTTTAAATTCACAAGGGGTTAAAAAATGAAATGTTTAACTTTGGGATAACTGTAGATTCACATGCAGTTGTAAGGAATAATATAGAGAAATAAGCAGGTAAGTTTCACCCAGTTCCGTGGTACAACATCATAACGACAACACGGACGTAGACGCAAACCACTTTCTCACTCTGATTTTCCCTGTTCTGTCTGTACCATCTGTGCTGTGTATTTAGTTCTGTAGAATACTGTCAGACGGCAGCCCCACCGCAGACACGGTACAGAGTGGCTCCACCACCATAAGGGTCTTTTTCTCGTCACACCACCTCTGTCCTGCCCACATCTGCCATCTCTGACCCTTCGTGATCACGAATATGTCTTCCATGTCTATAATTTTGTCATTTTAAGAATGTTGTGTACATGGAATCATATAGATATTGGGATCGGCTTATCTTATTCTGTATAATTCATTGGAGATTAATTCAGCTTGTGTGTATTAATAACTTGTTACTTTTTTTTTTTTTAGAGACAGAGTCTCACTTTATCACCCTCGGTAGAGTACTGTGGCATCACAGCTCACAGCAACCTCCAGCTCCTGGGCTTAGGCGATTCTCTTGCCTCAGCCTCCCGAGTAGCTGCGACTACAGGCACCCGCCACAATGTCCAGCTATTTTTTTGTTGCAGTTTGGCCAGGGCCGGGTTCAAATCCGCCACCCTCAGTATATGGGGCTGGCGCCCTACCCACTGAGCCACGGGTGCCACCCAACCTGTCACTTTTATTGCTAAATAGAAGTCCTTAGTATGGATGTGCCACTTTATTTTTTCTTTTTAAGCATTAATTCATTGAAAGATAACTATGTTGTTTTCAGTTTTTGGCTATTACAAATGACGCTGCTATGAACATTCATGTGAAGATTTTTGTGTGAGTATCAGTTCATCTCTGGGATAAATGACCAGGCATAGTGCAGTTGCTTCTGGCTCATATGGTAATTCCATGTTTAATTTTGTAATAAATTGTCAAACTCTTTCAAGAGAGGCTATATCATTTCACATATGCGGTTGGACAATACAGTTTATGAACTCATCTTAAAAAAAGTGCTGCATACCTCTCTCCTGAATGTGACCACGGTCACCTTCCAAGTCCTCCCCCTGGGAAACTATCCCCTGAGGCCAGTGCCTCATCCATCTTTCAAAGCAATGTTGGAACTCTTTTTTCTAGACTAGTTATCAGAGCTGTAGTCATACATAGTCTGACAATTAAGTTCTCAAACTCATCCTAGAAAAAGTGCCACATACCTCATTGTTGAATATCACTGTGGTCATCTGCGGGCCCAGGGGAGCACTTTGAAGGTGACCGTAATGATGTTTCACTACAAGGTATGTAGCACTTTTCAAGGACGAGTTTGTGAACTTAACTGTCCAACCCTGTATTTTTTATTATAATTTTTTTAGAAATAAGAGAAGTTTTATTACGTCTTTAGAACCCTAACATCAGATGATTTGTTGCGCTATGATTATTTAGAGAAAAATGGCTATCTAATATGGGGGTGTGCGTTAGTGAAGCGAGTGTTCGGGGAGACAGATGACCTTACACGCTGCGTGTGGGGTGTGCGTTAGTGCAGCTGGATGAAAGGTAATTTAATAATATTTACGAAAACATTTTCATTTCATTATTTTTTTGGCTGGGCGGTTCCTCCAAAGGAATTACCCAGTAGAAGCACTCAAATGTGTATGAAGTTTATTAACCAATCCAACAATTATTGATATGCTACTCTCTGATGTAGAGGCTTGGGATACACCAGTGAGTGAAAGATAAGCGCCTGGCCCTCGCAGAGGGTATGTGCTATATTACAGTAAGAGGAAACAGACAACAAATAATAAACATGGTAAACGTTGATGAAATATATTACAGAATGGTAAGCACACTGGAAAAAAAGCAGAGCAGGCTAAGGGAGATTGAATGTGCTGGGGAGTCAGTGTGGTTTGGTATTTTAAAAGGATGGCTGGGGTTGGCTTCCCGGAGATGACATTTGAACAATAACTTGTAGGGTTGCAGCAGGGATTTTTGCAACCAAATACAAGCATGAACCAGATGACTTTTTGGTCAATGATGGGTCACATATACCTGTGGTTCCCGCCCCTCAGGGCTGCAGACTGGTACTGGTCCACCTGTGAGGAGCGGCCCTGCAGAGCGCGAGGTGAGGGGCGGGCAGGCGAGCTGAGCTCATCTGTATTCCCAGCTGCTCCCCACCACTGCACCACTGTCTCGGCTCTGCCTCCTGTCAGAGCAGCCCCAGGATAGATGCTCACGGGAGCGCAAACGCTGCTGTGCACTGTGGCAGGAGAGGGGCCTGGCTGTGTGCTGCCTATGAGAACCTGGTGACTAAGTATCTGAGACTGGAACAATGCAAAGCTTTTGAGTCATCCCAAAACCATCCTGTCCCCTTCCTGGTCCATGGAAAAATTGTCTTCCATGAAACTGGTCCCTGCTGCCAAGAGTTTGGGGACTGCTGAATATAGGCCAGTTGTCTCAGGACTGTACGGCAGCACATAGAGAAAGCTGGTACATGCCCCTTGATACTGGTACTGCGGATGAAATTGGGGATATGACTGACACACAGAAGGGGCTGGGGCATTCGGCTTTCTATACAAAAATATATATGAATAAAAATATATCCCATCTAAGTTTGTATAAGTACACTGCACGATGTTTGCACATTTCTCAGAATGCTTCCCCATCATTCAGTACGGCATGACTTCACGGAGCTCCTCTTTCTTTTCCAGATCTTTCTAATGAGGCAAAGCCCTGTGACTAGTTTCGACCCATAGCCTGCAGTGTGAGTGACGTGGTCTGGAGTCTTTGAGAGTTGGCATGTGACCCCAGCTCTCTTCCCTGTGTGGCAATAGTGGGGGCCTCCTGCTGTGATGGTGGAGTCAGAAGACGGGTTGGCCTTGACCTGAGTGGCCACCACTTGAAAGGAAGCCACCCTGATGAACCATCTGTCTTAAAACATCAAGATTTTGAGGCATATTTCTAAACTTAGCCTAGCCAAGCCTTGTGAATTCAGGAAGTGAGAAAGTTAGCCGGGCAGATACCTGGGGAAGAGTATTTGAGGTAGAAGGAAAGAGCAGGGTCAAAAATGCACCTGGTTGCTCCAGAAATCTACACACTAAGTTGCTCATGAAGCATTGTGTTAGTGGCAGAAGATTGGAGGCAAACTTAATGTTCTTTGATAGGGGACTTTTAACATCATTATAGCATATCCACTCAAGGAAATACTAGGTAGTTATTACAAGTAATAAGGCAAACTTTATGGAATGAGTGTGATGATCTCTAAGACACATGATCAAGTAAAACATAATAGTGTTACTAGCATGATATGGGTTTAAATAAGTGCTCCATTCATTAAAAAATAAGGGTACAGGCATATTTATTTGTTTAAGAACAAAGTTATAAATGTTAGAAAGTCACCTTTGAGGACATATTAATGTGCGTTATGTGGAAGAGTGTCACTGGTAGTGACTTGCTTTCCTGGACTCTGGCAATGTCTGGATGCATTTCGTACTGTAGTGACTGGTGAGGAAGATGCTGGTGACACGCCAGTGGGTAGTGGCAGCAACACGGCTGAGCATCCACAATGCTCCAGGGTAGTCCCCGCAACAAAGAGTCAGCTGGCCCCACAGTCAACAGTGCTGAAGTTGAGAAATCTTGATTTAGAGGGTCTTGATTCAAGGTTTTAATGGGCCGCTCTGAGATGGTGAGAGGTGCCAGGGTGTTTTGTTGCATAGCCCCAGCTTTCCTGGTATCTGTAGCAGCTGAGTTATAACCTGCACAGAAGCTGGCTCCTGGGGGACGTCTGAGCCAGGAAGAAATTCTCATTAGCTTCCTTTGGCCAAATCGTTCTTTTGCTGGTTAGAAATTCATTGGCTTTCTACCTTGAAGCTAAAGTCCCAATATATATTCCAATATATATTTCGGTTATAGCAAATCACGTGCTACAAATAATGGGAAAAATGGGCGGTGCCTGTGGCTCAAGGAGTAGGGCACCGGCCCCATATGCCAGAGGTGGTGGGTTCAAACCCAGGCCCTGGCCAAAAAAAAAAATGCAAAAAGAAATGGGAAAATGTCCTGCCTAGCAGGACAAGTGACGCTACATGTTTTGCTCAGAGCCATCAGACAGAATCTTGTAAATTAGAAAGTAGCAGCATCGCTTTACTTGTCACCATGAACCAGAAAAACAGGCTGCAGCCTAGTGCATCTATTATTGAACGCTAATTACCTGCAGTGTGTGGACATTCTGAGGCCTATGGTAAGGTAAATAATGTTCATGGTTTCCTCAATGTATCAAATCATTGTTTACAAAGTGCAGTGTGACCTGGAATGCTCCCTTCTCTCAGAGTTTAGACCGCAGAGTGGAGGTGCTCATTCTGGGGTTGGCAGTGAGGGTAATCTTCACGGAGACGCTTCACCACAGAGGTCGAGCCCTCAGCAACGTCTCAGCCCACGCAGGCTTCGCACTGGGCTCCTTAACCAAGACCCTTGATATTGCCATGTGGGCTTCTGGTGGAATGGAGGGAGGGTGGCATTAGAGACACTGAGGAATCTGAAAATGAAAGGAGTGGGAATTAAAAGCCAGTTCACTTGGGTTCATGGAGAATTTCTGAGATGTCAGCATTTTCCAATTGGGGAGAAAAAAGATGTCTTTTAAATTTTTCCTTAAGAAAACTTGGTAAAATCTCGTCAGTGCAGAAGTGACCTGAATGACTTCAGGATTCAGGGGAGAAAAAATTTTAAACCATCACCAAAAATGTAAAGTCCCAAAGATACAAATTAAAATACCAGAGTAAAATGTCAGATCTTAGTTTCCTTACCTGTAAAATAAAGTAAGGGGAAACAATCCTTTATCCTAAATTCTTGGAGCCATATGAGTTTCAGAATTCAGAACTTTTAGTATTTCAGAAAGGTAATAGAGTGGACATTGCTGTTCATAGTAGGGAGCCTTAGAGAAATTTGAGGGCATAATACCCCAACAGCACACATCAGTATTTCTGTGGTGAAAGGGGCACCACATGGGTTAAACAAGAAAAGCAGTAGCAGAGTGTCAGGATGTCGGATTTTACGCCCAGTGAGTTTGTTCCAGACTTACGAAAAAGTCCAGTTTTCAGAGCTTTAGGATTTCGAAATGGCAGCTGAGGGATGGTGTACCAACATCTATCTGAAAAAGTACCTTAAGAATTAACATTGCCACTGACACCACCACAGGAGGCAGCAGGTGGCAGGCTTGCAGTGACAGTGGCTCTCATTATAATCAGGTTTTTCTTTTATAGTTAAAAGGAGAGATTATAATTATTATTTCCACCATTTAGAATTGTTTGGGATTGACCTAGATTTTGGCAGCTGTTCCACTTCTTTTTCTTTCGTTGTTTCTTCATCCTCTTCTTTTCTCCCTTCCTCCCTTCCTATCGCACCCAAACTCCTCCCCTCTGTCTCTCTCCCTCACCGTCTTCCTCTCTCTCTCCCTCACCGTCTTCCACTCTCTGTCTCTCTCCCTCACCGTCTTCCACTCTCTGTCTCTCTCCCTCACCCTCTTCCTCTCTCTGTCTCTCTCCCTCACCCTCTTCCTCTCTCTGTCTCTCTCCCTCACCGTCTTCCTCTCTCTCTCTCCCTCACCGTCTTCCACTCTCTGTCTCTCTCCCTCACCCTCTTCCTCTCTCTGTCTCTCTCCCTCACCCTCTTCCTCTCTCTCTCTCCCTCACCCTCTTCCTCTCTCTGTCTCTCTCCCTCACCCTCTTCCTCTCTCTGTCTCTCTCCCTCAACCTCTTCCTCTCTCTGACTCTCTCCCTCACCGTCTTCCACTCTCTGTCTCTCTCCCTCACCGTCTTCCTCTCTCTCTCTCTCTCCCTCACCCTCTTCCTCTCTCTGTCTCTCTCCCTCACCCTCTTCCTCTCTCTGTCTCTCTCCCTCACCCTCTTCCTCTCTCTCTCTCCCTCACCCTCTTCCTCTCTCTGTCTCTCTCCCTCACCCTCTTCCTCTCTCTGTCTCTCTCCCTCAACCTCTTCCTCTCTCTGACTCTCTCCCTCACCGTCTTCCACTCTCTGTCTCTCTCCCTCAACCTCTTCCTCTCTCTGTCTCTCTCCCTCACCCTCTTCCTCTCTCTGTCTGTCTCCCTCACCCTCTTCCTCTCTCTGTCTCTCTCCCTCAACCTCTTCCTCTCTCTGTCTCTCTCCCTCACCCTCTTCCTCTCTCTGTCTCTCTCCCTCACCCTCTTCCTCTCTCTGTCTCTCTCCCTCACCCTCTTCCTCTCTCTGTCTCTCTCCCTCACCGTCTTCCTCTCTCTGACTCTCTCCCTCACCGTCTTCCTCTCTCTGTCTCTCTCCCTCACCCTCTTCCTCTCTCTGTCTCACTCCCTCACCCTCTTCCTCTCTCTCTCTCCCTCACCCTCTTCCTCTCTCTGTCTCTCTCCCTCACCCTCTTCCTCTCTCTCTCTCCCTCACCCTCTTCCTCTCTCTGTCTCTCTCCCTCACCGTCTTCCTCTCTCTGACTCTCTCCCTCACCGTCTTCCTCTCTCTGACTCTCTCCCTCACCGTCTTCCTCTCTCTGTCTCTCTCCCTCACCCTCTTCCTCTCTCTGTCTCACTCCCTCACCCTCTTCCTCTCTCTCTCTCCCTCACCCTCTTCCTCTCTCTGTCTCTCTCCCTCACCCTCTTCCTCTCTCTCTCTCCCTCACCGTCTTCCTCTCTCTGTCTCTCTCCCTCACCCTCTTCCTCTCTCTGTCTCTCTCCCTCACCCTCTTCCACTCTCTGTCTCTCTCCCTCAACCTCTTCCTCTCTCTGACTCTCTCCCTCACCGTCTTCCACTCTCTGTCTCTCTCCCTCAACCTCTTCCTCTCTCTGTCTCTCTCCCTCACCCTCTTCCTCTCTCTGTCTGTCTCCCTCACCCTCTTCCTCTCTCTGTCTCTCTCCCTCAACCTCTTCCTCTCTCTGTCTCTCTCCCTCACCCTCTTCCTCTCTCTGTCTCTCTCCCTCACCCTCTTCCTCTCTCTGTCTCTCTCCCTCACCCTCTTCCTCTCTCTGTCTCTCTCCCTCACCCTCTTCCTCTCTCTGTCTCTCTCCCTCACCGTCTTCCTCTCTCTGTCTCTCTCCCTCACCCTCTTCCTCTCTCTGTCTCTCTCCCTCACCGTCTTCCTCTCTCTGACTCTCTCCCTCACCCTCTTCCTCTCTCTGTCTCTCTCCCTCACCGTCTTCCTCTCTCTGACTCTCTCCCTCACCGTCTTCCTCTCTCTGTCTCTCTCCCTCACCCTCTTCCTCTCTCTGTCTCTCTCCCTCACCCTCTTCCTCTCTCTCTCTCCCTCACCCTCTTCCTCTCTCTGTCTCTCTCCCTCACCCTCTTCCTCTCTCTGTCTCTCTCCCTCACCCTCTTCCTCTCTCTCTCTCCCTCACCCTCTTCCTCTCTCTGTCTCTCTCCCTCACCCTCTTCCTCTCTCTGTCTCTCTCCCTCACTGTCTTCCTCTCTCTCTCTCCCTCACCGTCTTCCACTCTCTGTCTCTCTCCCTCACCCTCTTCCTCTCTCTGTCTCTCTCCCTCACCCTCTTCCTCTCTCTGTCTCTCTCCCTCACCCTCTTCCACTCTCTGTCTCTCTCCCTCAACCTCTTCCTCTCTCTGACTCTCTCCCTCACCGTCTTCCACTCTCTGTCTCTCTCCCTCAACCTCTTCCTCTCTGTGTCTCTCTCCCTCACCCTCTTCCTCTCCGTGTCTCTCTCCCTCAGCCTCTTCCTCTCTGTGTCTCTCTCCCTCACCCTCTTCCTCTCCGTGTCTCTCTCCCACACCCTCTTCCTCTCTGTTTCTCTCTCCCTCACCGTCTTCCTCTCTCTGTCTCTCTCCTTCACCCTTTTCCTCTCTCTGTCCCTCTCCCTCACCCTCTTCCTCTCTGTTTCTCTCTCCCTCACCGTCTTCCTCTCTCTGTCTCTCTCCCTCACACTCTTCCTCTCCGTGTCTCTCTCCCTCACCCTCTTCCTCTCCGTGTCTCTCTCCCTCACCCTCTTCCTCTCTCTGTCTGTCTCCCTCACCGTCTTCCTCTCTCTGTCTCTCTCCCTCAACCTCTTCCTCTCTCTGTCTCTCTCCCTCACCCTCTTCCTCTCTCTGTCTGTCTCCCTCACCCTCTTCCTCTCTCTGTCTCTCTCCCTCAACCTCTTCCTCTCTCTGTCTCTCTCCCTCACCCTCTTCCTCTCTCTGTCTCTCTCCCTCACCCTCTTCCTCTCTCTGTCTCTCTCCCTCACCCTCTTCCTCTCTCTGTCTCTCTCCCTCACCGTCTTCCTCTCTCTGACTCTCTCCCTCACACTCTTCCTCTCTCTGTCTCTCTCCCTCACCCTCTTCCTCTCTCTGTCTCTCTCCCTCACCCTCTTCCTCTCCGTGTCTCTCTCCCTCACCCTCTTCCTCTCCGTGTCTCTCTCCCTCACCCTCTTCCTCTCCGTGTCTCTCTCCCTCACCCTCTTCCTCTCCGAGTCTCTCTCCCTCACCCTCTTCCTCTCCGTGTCTCTCTCCCTCACCCTCTTCCTCTCTGTGTCTCTCTCCCTCACCCTCTTCCTCTCTGTGTCTCTCTCCCTCAGCCTCTTCCTCTCTGTGTCCCTCTCCCTCACCCTCTTCCTCTCTGTTTCTCTCTCCCTCACCGTCTTCCTCTCTCTGTCTCTCTCCTTCACCCTTTTCCTCTCTCTGTCCCTCTCCCTCACCCTCTTCCTCTCTGTTTCTCTCTCCCTCACCGTCTTCCTCTCTCTGTCTCTCTCCCTCACACTCTTCCTCTCCGTGTCTCTCTCCCTCACCCTCTTCCTCTCCGTGTCTCTCTCCCTCACCCTCTTCCTCTCTCTGTCTCTCTCCCTCACCCTCTTCCTCTCTCTGTCTGTCTCCCTCACCGTCTTCCTCTCTCTGTCTCTCTCCCTCACCGTCTTCCTCTCTCTGTCTCTCTCCCTCACCCTCTTCCTCTCTCTGTCTCTCTCCCTCACCCTCTTCCTCTCTCTGACTCTCTCCCTCACACTCTTCCTCTCTCTGTCTCTCTCCCTCACCCTCTTCCTCTCTCTGTCTCTCTCCTTCACCCTTTTCCTCTCTCTGTCCCTCTCCCTCACCCTCTTCCTCTCTGTTTCTCTCTCCCTCACCGTCTTCCTCTCTCTGTCTCTCTCCCTCACACTCTTCCTCTCCGTGTCTCTCTCCCTCACCCTCTTCCTCTCCGTGTCTCTCTCCCTCACCCTCTTCCTCTCTCTGTCTCTCTCCCTCACCCTCTTCCTCTCTCTGTCTCTCTCCCTCACCCTCTTCCTCTCTCTGACTCTCTCCCTCACCCTCTTCCTCTCTGTGTCTCTCTCCCTCACCCTCTTCCTCTCTGTGTCTCTCTCCCTCACCCTCTTCCTCTCTGTGTCTCTCTCCCTCACCCTCTTCCTCTCCGTGTCTCTCTCCCTCACCCTCTTCCTCTCTGTTTCTCTCTCCCTCACCGTCTTCCTCTCTCTGTCTCTCTCCTTCACCCTTTTCCTCTCTCTGTCCCTCTCCCTCACCCTCTTCCTCTCTGTTTCTCTCTCCCTCACCGTCTTCCTCTCTCTGTCTCTCTCCCTCACACTCTTCCTCTCCGTGTCTCTCTCCCTCACCCTCTTCCTCTCCGTGTCTCTCTCCCTCACCCTCTTCCTCTCTCTGTCTGTCTCCCTCACCGTCTTCCTCTCTCTGTCTCTCTCCCTCAACCTCTTCCTCTCTCTGTCTCTCTCCCTCACCCTCTTCCTCTCTCTGTCTGTCTCCCTCACCCTCTTCCTCTCTCTGTCTCTCTCCCTCAACCTCTTCCTCTCTCTGTCTCTCTCCCTCAACCTCTTCCTCTCTCTGACTCTCTCCCTCACCGTCTTCCACTCTCTGTCTCTCTCCCTCAACCTCTTCCTCTCTCTGACTCTCTCCCTCACCGTCTTCCACTCTCTGTCTGTTTCCCTCACCCTCTTCCTCTCTCTGTCTCTCTCCCTCACCCTCTTCCTCTCTCTGTCTCTCTCCCTCACCCTCTTCCTCTCTCTGTCTCTCTCCCTCACACTCTTCCTCTCTCTGTCTCTCTCCCTCACCCTCTTCCTCTCTCTGTCTCTCTCCCTCACCCTCTTCCTCTCTCTGTCTGTCTCCCTCACCCTCTTCCTCTCTGTGTCTCTCTCCCTCACCCTCTTCCTCTCCGTGTCTCTCTCCCTCACCCTCTTCCTCTCTGTGTCTCTCTCCCTCACCCTCTTCCTCTCTGTGTCTCTCTCCCTCAGCCTCTTCCTCTCCGTGTCTCTCTCCCTCACCCTCTTCCTCTCCGTGTCTCTCTCCCTCACCCTCTTCCTCTCTGTGTCTCTCTCCCTCACCCTCTTCCTCTCTGTGTCTCTCTCCCTCAGCCTCTTCCTCTCTGTGTCCCTCTCCCTCACCCTCTTCCTCTCTGTTTCTCTCTCCCTCACCGTCTTCCTCTCTCTGTCTCTCTCCCTCACACTCTTCCTCTCCGTGTCTCTCTCCCTCACCCTCTTCCTCTCTCTGACTCTCTCCCTCACCGTCTTCCTCTCTCTGTCTGTCTCCCTCACCGTCTTCCTCTCTCTGTCTCTCTCCCTCACCCTCTTCCTCTCTGTGTCTCTCTCCCTCATCCTCTTCCTCTCTGTTTCTCTCTCCCTCATCCTCTTCCTCTCTGTTTCTCTCTCCCTCACCGTCTTCCTCTCTCTGTCTCTCTCCCTCAGCCTCTTCCTCTCTCTGTCTCTCTCCCTCACCCTCTTCCTCTCTGTGTCTCTCTCCCTCACCGTCTTCCTCTCTCTGTCTCTCTCCCTCACCCTTTTCCTCTCTCTGTTTCTCTCCGTCACCGTCTTCCTCTCTCTGTCTCTCTCCCTCACCGTCTTCCTCTCTCTGTCTCTCTCCCTCACCCTCTTCCTCTCTCTGTCTCTCTCCCTCAGCCTCTTCCTCTCTCTGTCTCTCTCCCTCACCCTCTTCCTCTCTGTGTCTCTCTCCCTCACCGTCTTCCTCTCTCTGTCTCTCTCCCTCACCCTTTTCCTCTCTCTGTTTCTCTCCGTCACCGTCTTCCTCTCTCTGTCTCTCTCCCTCATCCTCTTCCTCTCTGTGTCTCTCTCCCTCATCCTCTTCCTCTCTGTTTCTCTCTCCCTCACCGTCTTCCTCTCTCTGTCTCTCTCCCTCACCCTTTTCCTCTCTCTGTCTGTCTCCCTCACCGTCTTCCTCTCTCTGTCTCTCTCCCTCAACCTCTTCCTCTCTGTTTCTCTCTCCCTCACCGTCTTCCTCTCTGTGTCTCTCTCCCTCACCCTCTTCCTCTCTGTGTCTCTCTCCCTCATCCTCTTCCTCTCTGTGTCTCTCTCCCTCATCCTCTTCCTCTCTGTGTCTCTCTCCCTCACCCTCTTCCTTTCTCTGTCTGTCTCCCTCACCCTCTTCCTCTCTCTGTCTCTCTCCCTCACCCTTTTCCTCTCTCTGTTTCTCTCCCTCACCCTCTTCCTCTCTCTGTCTCTCTCCCTCAGCCTCTTCCTCTCTGTGTCTCTCTCCCTCAACCTCTTCCTCTCCGTGTCTCTCTCCCTCACGCTCTTCCTCTCTCTGTCTCTCTCCCTCACCCTCTTCCTCTCTCTGTCTCTCTCCCTCACCCTTTTCCTCTCTCTGTTTCTCTCCCTCACCGTCTTCCTCTCCGTGTCTCTCTCCCTCACCCTCTTCCTCTCTCTGTCTCTCTCCCTCACCGTCTTCCTCTCCGTGTCTCTCTCCCTCACCCTCTTCCTCTCCGTGTCTCTCTCCCTCACCCTCTTCCTCTCCGTGTCTCTCTCCCTCACTCTCTTCCTCTCTCTGTTTCTCTCCCTCTCCCTTCTTTCTAATTCTCTCTCTGTCTTTTCTTCCCTTTCTCTCCTCCTTCCTTCATACCTCCCTCCACATGAATGGGTTTTGTCCTTAAAGTCCGTGCACATAAAAAGTGATGTATGTGGTTATCTTTAACCCAGTGTAATTAGTGAATCTGCTCTTTAAGCTTTATCTATTGTGTGTGGATTGAAGGTCTTTTCTTAAATGGGTTAAAAACAACCAAAATGAAAATAAGAAAACCAGCAGCAGTCATCTTAGTTGTGTTAAATTTCTGTGTCCTTCTTGCTCAGCCTGGTGATAGACACATAGACACACACACAGACACAGATAACGGAGACGTATATACACAGCGAGAACAGAAGCAGACACACGCAGACAGCAGACACACAGACTCAGAGCCGCTGCTCCCACCCGAGTGACCTGCATCTCAGCTGAGTGACCTGCTACCTTCTCTCCTTGTTTTTGTCTCTTCCTTTTTTGTTTTTGTTTTTTTTCAAAGCTTCAACTACTCACCTGCCCCCTCTTAAATTGTGTCATGAACCACGAATGGGGGAAGAAAAGCCAATAATCTCATTTTGTTACAAGTTCATTTCTAATTCTTATTATTTATTTCTTTCATTAAGAAAGAAGTTATAAGAAGTTCTATAATATATCTCCAAAAAGACCTAAGGAATTGAAAGCTGCTTTTATTTTACTAATATGTTTAATGACTCCCATTTTTATTGTGAGAATGAATCTAGGCTTGTGAGATATTTTCTTGGTAATTTCATTCTTCTGATGAAATGGACAATCTTAATTAACCAAAAGACTTATGATGAGAATATAGACATTGAAGAATGGAACAAATTTCATTATTAATTTTCTTAACTGCAATTTTTTTAACTGCAGTTTATAAACTTATTAACAGTAGATGTTTTGGAAGAAAGAAAAGAATTCTGTGCTCAAATAACTTTATGAAATTTTTTTTAAACAAAATCAAGCAGGTTTTATCAATGTGGACCCCGATGCATTCAGCCTGCTAACTTGCATTATGAACCTCCAAGCACAGACTGCATTCACAGGAACTCCCAAGACTATCTAGGTATGGAAGACCTTCCTTTTGCCAACAAATTTAGTATCTACTGGGATACCAGTGTTCCAGGCATACAGTGCTTGAAATTTGGCCCTGGCTTACTGGCAGGTCAGTTGTAATGTATTGACATCCACTGTGCAGGCCGCACAGTTAGTAAGCCGTTGACAGGCAGCCATCATCAGACATCCCCTCTCCTCATAGCTGTCTGGAGAAGAATGGGCACTGGGGCCCAGGATGGCCAGACTGAGGATGGCCACACCTGAAAGGCATGGATGGGACCAATCGGCAGATATACAAAGAGGCTGCCAGGAGGAAGCAGGGTCCATGAGGGTCCCAGAGTGAACCAGTTAGGTGTGGGCAGAAGTCTGGAGAAGGAACGAGGGAAGGTAAGCAAAGTGGAGGTAAGGTGGCTAATGTGCTGTGTCAAGAGCTGTGGATGTGAGACTGTAGCTGTGGGCAAACCAGCCTCCAGGGGGCAGAGGGAATCTCGTCTCAGGATCAGCTGTAGGAACTTCCAGTTGGCTTTTGCCAGGCTGGGCTGTGCAGCTTCCTGGGTGCCCGGACTCCGCTGTTCTTATTTCCAGTGACTTCGCAGTATAAACTTGCTTTTTGCCCCATATATTCTCATAGCAAATTTCATCACAGTTTGAGGGATACTGACAACTCTCCACCTTGTAGCTAAAAAAGCCTAACAGAGGTTCTGTTTTGTGCTGAAGGCTACTGTTTTTCTTTTAAAAAAAAATGACATTATTTTCTTCCTGCTAAAATTAAAAGCCCAATTAAGTACAAAGCAGATAATAAAAATCCCTATAATAACCATCACTCAGATAATCACTGCTAAATTTTGGTATGTTATTTGTCTAAGACTTCCTCTCTTTTATAAAAATGGGAGCACATTGCATATGTTGTTTTAGATTTTTTTCATCCAACTACTGTAATTATCTTTTCCTTTCTATCACAATATATTTAATGATTATCTCATATTTTGTTATGTGTCCAAAGTTCAATTAATTCCCAATGTTGGACATTTTGGTTGTTTCTTTTTACCTTTTGCTACAATAATCAGTTCTGTGAGAGATAATAACCTTGCAAGGAAATGTTTGCACAGATCTGTGACTGTCTGTCAGAATAAAGTCCTAGAAGGGGAATTATTGGATCACAGTATCTGCACAGTTTTAAAGATTTTATGGAAATTGCCTTTCAAAAAGTTTGTGCTGACTGACATACTAATCCAGCAGTCTCTCATGGACAAACTTTCTTTCTATGGCTTCTCTCCGGGGGTTTTCCCCTTACCTGTGGAACTTTTTGGACTTTCTTTGTTGACTGTCCTACCTTTCAATTTCAGAGCATTTAGCCCTCTCTCCACTCTCTACTGCTTCTGCAACAAATGGCTTGTGCTCTCCTTCTCAGTACCGGCTCTGGACACACTGTCTCAGAACACCGCTGCAATTCTCTCTCTCTTTTTCTGCCCCTGGGTCTACAGTTCTATTGAACTGTCCACTGAGCAGCAGAGGAGGGGAAAAGTGAATCTGATTTTATTTGCACCCCATCCAGCTATAGGGGATCAGCTGTAGCAGCAGATTAAACTTGAGCCTCAGAAGATTTGCTTCCTTTGGGAAAGAAAAACCATGGAGTTCAAGGAACTGATTCATAGCAAGTGAGTTAAGAGCATAAACACGAAGAGTGTTCTCAGCCTGCAGCCTGGCACTCCAGGGTCGCCTACGATCACATAATCCTTCATGGTTGAAATGTGTCTAAAGATGACTCAGATTACATTCCTGATATACTAACCAGGGCCAGCCACGGTGGTCCTTGTCAGCCATCAACAATAGTTGTCACAGTTGCTACATGAGGTGATAGTGGCTCAGAGAGGAAAAAACCCTCACTGGTGCTTTTATCATGTAACTTTTTATCTTACATGTTTAGAAGAACAGGGCACGAGAATCCTATTTATGGGACTCGCCCTTGGTCTCAAAAGGGCATTCGGGGAATTTTGCTTTCATTTTTTAATTTTTATTTACTTATTTATTATTATTATTACTATTATTATTTTTTTACAGTTTTTGGCCACCTGAATTTTGCTTTTAGTTGGCAGTTCCCATGCACCAAGCAGAGGCAGGCTGAGGGGATGAAACCCGGGGCAGGGATTTTTACTGTCTGTTTGCTCTCTAAGCCTCCCATTCAAACATATAGGTTGGGCTTTTGTGGTTCTATTTTAGTTACTTACATTCTTCCTACTAGAACAGGTACATACCATTGAGAATAATATAAGAATGTATGAATATATACATTCAGTATCTTCATATCTTCATTCGTTTACTTTTCCTTTATTCGAAGATATTGATTGAATATCTATTATGCTCCATGCTCTGCATATATATGTGTTTTATTGAAGAATTTGGGGTCCGGGCGGCACCTGTCTCTCAGTGGGTAGGGTGCCGACCCCATATACCGAGGGTGGCGGGTTCAAACCCAGCCCCGGCCAAACTGCAACAAAAAATAGCCGGGCGTTGTGGCAGGCGCCTGTAGTCCCAGCTGCTTGGGAGGCTGAGGCAAGAGAATTGCCTAAGCCCAGGAACTGGAGGTTGCTGTGAGCTGTGATGCCACAGCACTCTACTAAGGGTGCTAAAGTGACACTCTGTCTCTACAAAAAAAAAAAAAAAATTGGGGGTCCATCAGAAGTAAGAGATTTAGATTTTTCTATAATATTTTGTGTGGTTTTCTTATAACTGAATAGTCTACCTCCTGTCAAGCCCTCCAGTCTTACAGCTGGTAGGGTGGAGGATTGCTGTTTGCTTTGGTTAAATTAAAAAACACAAGCAGTACTCTCATGCATGACAAAACAACCAGGGCCTCATCCAGTATTTCTAAGATGTTTATTTTGTGAGATGCAGGCTTGGGGACTCTGTCGTCGCTCGGCCTCTTCCTGAGGCAGCATAATCTTTTTGACATTGCCTTCTCTTGTGCTGGATATCACCTCTTTTCCTTTATCCCTTCAAAGGACTACTGGTTACTAACAATGTGTGAAGCTGACCTTTCGGAGGGTTTGGGGGTCAAGCAGGGTAATTACAGAGGAGTTTGCCCAATGCAGGTTCAGGGAGGAGCAGTCCTCCGCAGCTGACCTTCTCTCTGACGTCACCTGTTTGATGATTTGCTAGTAAGGGGCACAGAACTCGCTGAAAGCTGTACTCAGGGTTTATTGTAGGGGAAGGACGCACAGGCTAACATCAGCCTCCCATTCACTCACTCCCCTCCCTCATACTGCTGGCTGGGCAAACTCAGGGAGCCTTTCGAGTCCAGGGGTTTGATCACCTGTGTGCCCTGTGTGGCTGACCTTTTGTCTCCAGACCCTCCCGCAGGTCTGGACTGACACCCTCCATCTCTGCTTCCTCTGCAGGGGGAACTGACACAACATGGCCCAAAGCTTCCACCATAAACACATCACAGTTGGACTCTGGATTGGCCAAAGCCACAGGCAGACAAGACGCTCTGCCCCAGGCAGGACACTTCAGGGCCTAGACATCACCTACTAATAGCCAAAGGCAAAAGCCACACCTCTCTTTGGGTAAAGTTACTTCTCACTACGTAATTACAAGTATAGGAATTTTCTAAAAAATGTATGTATCATTCTTAATCTCATTGACTGGCTCTCTCCCTCACCCCTTACTTTCCACCACGGTTTTGAAGTCCTTTTTTTAATCTAGACCTCCCTTTCCCTCATTCATGGATGCATATTGGGTCTTTTTCAGGGCGCCCTTCCATGCAATTTTCCCTCCCTTTGCTCTATAGAGCAATCAATGTCCCTTGGACTTGCCTGAGTAAAACCAAACACCTGTCCTCTTGTCTTACCCTAAAAGAGCCGTCAATACCCATGAAGGTATTTTCCCCAACAACAGAGCTATCCCTGATTCATATCTGTCCAAGAGGGGGTAACACTGGACAAAGTTAACCAGCAACCACAAATTCTATACCCATTGAAACTGTCATATCTATACAAATGAAGGTAAAATAAAGACAGTTTCAACCCACGAAAGCTGAGAGATTTTACTATCAAAAGTCCCTTCCAAAAGGAACTTCCAAAGGGTGAATTTCAGAAAACAGGGAAATGGTCCCAGAAGGAACGTCTGAGATACAGGTGGAAAGTTGAACACACAAATAACAAAAAGAGATTAAACATGTGGCTAAATATTTTTTTAATATAGCTGCAAGTAGTTTTTGTTTAAAATAATGGCATTGGATTTTTTTCTCCACAAGTAAAGGTTACTTTCATGATCATATTGCAGAGAAATCTCAATTTGGGTACTATTGTTTACTGCCTAACAAAGTATCCTTCAGAAACATTCAAAGAATCCACTGCTTTTATTTTAGTGGTCAGACAAGTGTTTCTTATTTTTCAACTAGGTGAGAAGAGCATCTGTTCCTTTTTCGATTATTAAGGTAAGGAGCATTTATTAGCAATGATAAAATAGTGCAAATCAGAGGTTATTTGTGTTGAACAGAAATGCTTTATGAAATCTCTGTTCAAGTGTGGAATTCTGTTGAATATTTCTAATCAGTGGATTCGTAGTGTCATTGCTTAAACCTTAAGTTCAGGGAACTAGTATGGGTGGTAAAAAAAAAGCCATGCAGTGTAGTTTAGTAAACGAGTAAGAGTTCAGATTATATTTAGTACTCAGTGTTTGGAAGCTGGAAAGGTCTTCGGAGCTCTTCAATACCAGGTAGAAAAATGGGGAATCAGACAAGTAGAACCGAGCAGCTATGATCTGAGATAAGACAGGCCATTCGAGAGTTCTGACCGGACCTCTGACCAGCAGAGGACACAGTCCTTCATGCCGGCAGAGCTGACCTGGCTTCTCCTCCCAACTTCTACCAAGTCCTCTTTCCTCTCAATGTGCATTTTTGTTGCTTCCAGCAACAGCCATGTGGCTGTTATTATTCCAGCTAGAACACGTTCTTCCTCCAGAAAGTTTTGTGATCAGTTAACAATCCTGTCTGAACAAAAGCATTTGGGGAAAACTGAAGCCAGGACAAGTTTATAGAAGAATGTTGTTGTTTTTATTTTATTTATTTTTTATTTATTTTTTTATTAAATCATAGCTATGTACATTAGTATGATCATGGGGCACCATATACTTGATTCATAGACTGTTTGACACATTTTCATCACACTAGTTACCATAGCTTTCGTGGCATTTTCTTAATTATTTTGCTAAGACCTTTACATTCCACATTTACTAGGATTATGCATCCTTAAAAAAAGATGGACACTTTACCTCTTTCATGTTTACATGGACGGAGCTGGAACATATTCTTCTTAGTAAAGTGTCTCAAGAATGGAAGAAAACGTACCCAATGTACTCACCCTTATTATGAAACTAATGTAGGACCTCCACATGAAAGCTATAACCCAGGTGGAATGTTGTTGTTTTTAAACAAGTGGCCGGCCTTTCAGATGGATGGATCGGTCCCCGAATCTTGAGCTCTGTGTGCTTGCTCCTTCTTGACAGGTTAACAGTGTGGAAGAGGAGCCACCATGACCACAGTCCAGGGGGTAGAGCCGTGGGGTGTGGAGAGGCTGGGAGGGGGGTGTGTGTGTGTGTTCTGGGCTTGCTGGGTGATTTTGGAGAAAAATGTCCAGGTGTAGGAGAGAAAGGAACAACTGCCACACTTTTACTTTTGGAAGAAATTCTAAAATCTTTATGTGAGGACTTTCTTTTGCTACCCAGGAACTTCCCTGGGGAAAGCATCAAAAAGTCGAATGTCTTAGATCTGCACATTTGTTTTTTTTTTCAGGAGGATGCTAGCTTGGTCAGGGCGGGCAGCCCGAGGTGTGCAGGAGGGCAGGTGCACAACATCTGCCTCCTCTCATGGCCAGAACTCACCCTGAGCCTGACCTGGCTCTGGTCTGAGTGGGTGGTCGGTTTGTGCTGGTGTGGGCGACTCTCAGAGTGACCCAAGTGTTGCCAATTCCCAAGTGCTCACGTGGCTCCGTGTCCTAAAACAGCTGCTGTAGTTTGTGATTGACACACAGTGATGTGTCTGCATAGCCCTCATCTCACACCATGTGCCTACGGGCTTTCCTGGGGGGCACTTGCCCCTTGTCTGTCTCCTGGGGGACAATGCTGTGATCAGGGTGAGGGTCCAGTGGAGGTGTTTTACTGCCTCAGGGGATTTTTATTCCAGATAATAATATCTTCTCTTTTTTGCCGTCATGAATTCTTCAGGTTTTTCTGTTTTAACTTTTACTTTTTAATATCAATTTGATGTGGTGACGGTAACAATGATAAGAAACAATTTCATCCTCATTTATAAGTGAAATACGTTTGTAATTTCCCTTTTATAATAATATATTTCCTCCAATTTTAATATCAGGTGTATCCAGATTAAATAGAATGATTTTGAAGTATTTCTCCTTTTTTCTATTGTCTATAAGATCTGGCATGAACTGTTTTTTGAAATTATTTTTTACTTTTATTTATAAACATTAGTTGTCTATTTTCTGAGACTTTGGAAAAAAAATAATAAGAAGTTAACTGATGACTCCACACTGAACCTCAGAGTCAAAGCATTCTATAATAGACATACTCTTATCTGACAATGTGAATGTTACTTTCTTTGCATTATTATTATTATTCTTGCTTAATATTTTGATGCAAAAAAAAGAAATAATTAAACATCCATCACTGTGTAACAGGCACTGTTCTAAGTTCTATATTAACACATATAGACCCATTATTATCCCCTTTTTATAAATATACAAGTACTCAAACCTTTTCTTTTTATGAAATTCAATTGTAATTTTACCCAGTTTTACACCCAAAGCTTTAGTTCCTTTCTGATTTATCATTCTGAAACTTTAATTGCTAAAAATTCTTTTCATGTTAAACTTTATTGCCCAATATTTTCAATTCTTTCTCATATTTTTGTATTTTACTTGTTTAATTACATTTAGTACTTTTTTTGTATAGCCTAGGGTTAATTTTTTTTATATTTTTAATCCATCTTTTGAAACTTCTTCTGTTTACCCAGAGGATAGAAAAAAAGTTAAACAATAGCATGAGGATATACTCAGACAAGTCCAGAAAAAGCCAATGTTATGAGAGGGAAAAGATGGGGGGAGATGGTCCCAGATAAAAGTAGACCAAAGATAATTAACTACGAGCAACTTTGAACCTTGACCAGAAGTTGGTTCTAAAACAAAACACAGTAAGCTAAGACATTCTTAGGACAATTGTGAAAATCTGAAGATGGACTATAATAATTGTTCATTTTCTCAGGTGTGATGATGGGCTGTGGGTTATGTAGGAGAACTTCTTTACACTTAGGCTGCACGTGAGGGGTCTGGACCAAGTGAAAATGGCAAAGTGTCAATAATTACTGAATCTAAATGAAAGGCATTGACTTTACTATTCATTCAGCTGTTCTGTGGGCTTGAAAATTTTCATAATAAAAGTTAGAAAATAAACAAAATCAAATACAAACAGCAGAAAAAATTCTATCTTTATTATCTGCTTTTTGATTTTTGATCATAACCTTTAGCACTATTATTTATATGTAGTATTATCTGGCTTTCTATATTTTTTAACATAACATTTTTAGTTTTTATCTCATTTTATGTTTTTATCATTTGCTGCTTATAAAATTTATGTACTGTTTTATAAAATTAAGTAATGACTTTGGTCCTGGATGTTGACTGGGTGAAAGGAACAGCAGTCATAAATGGATAATCAGAGCAAGGTTGGAAATGATATGCTTTTTCTGGTCTTCCGACTAGCCTCCTCTTCACTGTGGGGTGGCAAAAAAAACCATTTGTAACAAGGGAAACCACAGATTAACATTCCTCTCAGAAATTACTTGATAGTGTAAATGGAGAGATTTGCCCTTCCTTATCTTGTCCTTGAAATGTCCCTGAAAATAACAACAATAACAGAAATGCCAAGTGCAATGGCAGGAGATCTGCAGGGGGAATGTCTAACGGCTGGAGGGATGTGGTTCTGAGACACCAAGAGGTCCCCGCCTGCCACCCCCTGCTGTGTGGACCGGGGCTGAGCGCCTACCCATGGGCCTGGGTGTGGTTTGTCAAAGGGAACATGAAGAACAGAATGCAATTTCCTAAAGTGTGAGAAAAGGTCATGAAAGTTACTTTTATATTAAAATACACATGGGTGTATTTTGGAATTGTGTGCAAAATGGAAGTTCTAAAGGAATTTTACGCTTAATGCAGGCTGTTTTGAGATGTGCCCTGAGACCCCCTAGGGACCTAGTGGAAGGGTTTTGAAGCTCTGCACTATGACTTGGTGTGGGTGGGTTTGGCTAAAGAAGGTTTTCTAGGGGTAAGTCTTTGTGGGCCAACATTTAAAAAAAAAATACACACACACACACACATATATATGCACATACACCCACATAGTATAGACTACTCTTTCTTCTTTTCTTTGGATGATAACTGTTTATTATGGATTGAATTGTGTTCTTTGTCTTCTCACCCCATTCATATGTTAAAGTCTAAACCCCAACACTCCATAATGTGGTTACATTTAGAGATGGGGCCTTTAAAAAGGTAATTGAGGGGGCGGAGATAAGATGGCTGACTGAAGCCAGCTTTCCACAGAGGCTATCATCCAGAAGGAGAGTTAAAGGACAGAAATTTAGCAAGTAACCTGGCAGATTAGAGCTGAACCAAGAGAGAAGGTTGAAGAACGCACCTCAACCCTGCTGAGGTGAGCTGCGACCCCAAGGATACAAACAAAAGGTACAAAATCCATCGCTAAGCATAAGGGAGTCCCCTCCCCCATGAAAATGGGTCAGAGTACCCCATAAACAAACAAGCAGAGTTCAAGAGTCCTCCCATTATACTCCAAGGGAGAGACCCTCTAAAAACTGGACCTACTTCCCCTACTAGGGTGCCATGGCACTCTCCTGCCAGGCATAAAACTGTGTAAAACTGTATATATTCTCTACCTGCAATTCTGAGCTCCTAGCACTCTGCTCTACTCTCACTCTGAGGTCTGGAGACCTGTCCCCCAGGAGTCCAGATTCTTGAGTGTTTTCTCGAGAGGCATGGACAGGGCATGGATTATTGCTGGCCAGTGCTGATTCTGCGGCACAGGAGTGAGGAGAGGACGGTTGGCTGAGAGTGAACCATGCCAGAGCAGTGGTGCCCCAAGGCACAGAGCAGCAGCCATTTTTGGCAACAATAGGGCTCATCCCTGTCTATCTGGGCAACCAGAGGAGGCCGAGCATCTTCTCAGGTGGCAACCACTGGTGGAACAGATCTGGGACGGAAACGCAGGCCCTGTGCATAAAGGGTTTCCCTGAGTCGGTACCGGCCTGGGTGGAGCACGGGGACTAGAAAACGCACAGGCAGTGCTGGCAGATTCCCAGGGTGGGGCTGACCCAGAGGACAGCTTTACTGAGCCTAAGATGCACCTGGCCCTCAGGGGATCATCAGCCTAGACAAAGGAGGGCAGGAGGCTAGAACTGACAGCTAACCGTGATGCGAATACAAACCTGCAGCACCAAGACAGGGCCTGAGGTGCAGTTTCTGTGAACTCAAAACAGCTTCTCTTCTGCAAGGGAATTTAGCTGGGACAGAAACAAATTCCACAGTTGTTCTATTCCGTCAGTAACATCAGTCAGGGGCAGGGCTGGAACTGAGTGAACAGCCCAGCCTCCATCAAGCACCCAAGCTTGTCAGGCCTCACATCCCCCTACCGGATAGTGTCAGAGAGCAGCGGCCTGGCTGAGGAGACATAGATTTTTTTTTGTGATTCAGGCAGGTGCAACCCCCTGGAATATCTGCTCATTGGAGGCAACTGGGTCACAGCCCTGCGGGATTATCAGTGACTGGGTGTGACAGAGGTGCAAGGTGGGGAAGGAGGCATCAACTTTACCAGGCTAATCTATTTGCTGGGTGGGTCCTCCTGACCTCATGGAGCACTAGACCAAGTCATATTTGAGTTATCAGCAAACCCCTACGATCTAGTTGCCAGAGACCTTTTAAACTCTCCCAGCTGAGACAGGTGCTGACTGAGACAATTGATTTGGACCTTTTGAATTGAGCCAATGGCCTGAGGACTATCCAAGTGGTATCCTTGCTGTGTGGTTGTAGGAAGGTTTGATTTTTCCTTTTACAATTGTTGCCTGTGGGGGGTGGGGTGACATAATTGCTGGTATTTCTCCACAGCTGAGACTTCAACCCAGAGTAACTGTTTCACTAGGGTTGGACAGAGACCAGCTTAAAAAAAGACAGAGCCACTTAGCCCCACCATACCAAGCAGGTCCCCAGTTTCTCAGGCCATAGCACTGTACGGGTCCTCAGCAAAGCTCCAGGGGAAAAGGCACAGACACCAGTCCCAGCTTTTTGGCTGGTTAATCACTACTCCTGGAGCCCCGAACCCAACTTTTCATTATCCACTCATCTAGTCAAACAGTGTAAAATAATCATGGGGGGAATCAGTGGAAAAACTCTGGTAACATGAATAATCAGAGTAGATCAACCCCTCCAACGAAAGATATGGCAGATGTAACTGAAGATCCCATTCATAAGCAGATGGCCAAGATGTCAGAAATCGAATTCAGAATTTAGATTGCAAACAAGATTAATAGAATGGAGGAAAAGTTGGAATTAGAAATTTGAAGAGCAATTCAACAGTTGGAATTAGAAATTTGAGGAGCAATTCAAAAGTTGTCTCAAGAATTCAACGAATTTAAAGATAAAACCACCAAAGATTTTGACACATTGAAGCAAGAATTTGCAGCCCTCAAAGATCTGAAAAATGTAGCAGAATCCCTCAGTAACAGAGTGGAGTAAGCAGAAGAAAGGATTTCTGACATTGAAGACAAAGCTTTTGAATGCTCTCAAACTCTCAAAGAGGAAGAGAAATGGAGAGCAAAAACCAATCATTCTCTCAGAGAGCTCTGAGATAATTTGAAGAAGGGTACTATCCGCCTCATTGGAATCCCTGAAAGTGATGAAGTGGCTTTGCAAGGCACAGAGGCTCTTCTCCATGAAATTATGAAAGAGAATTTTCCAGACATGCCAAGAGATTCTGAAATTCAGATAGCAGACAGTTTCAGAACCCCAGCACGACACAACCCGAATAAGACATCCCCAAGGCATGTCATAATTAACTTCACTAAAGTTAATATGAAGGAGAAAATTCATCTTACCTTAAAAGATAAATATAGACTCAGGGTGAAAGAATGGTCATCCATATTTCAGGCGAATGGAAATCAGAAAAAAGCAGGTGTTGCAATTCTATTTGCAGATACAATAGGCTTTAAACCAACAAAAGTAAGGAAGGATAAGAATGGTCACTTCATATTTGTTAAGGGTAATACTCAATATGATGAGATTTCAATTATTAATATTTATGCACCCAACCAGAATACACCTCAATTTATAAAAGAAACTCTAACGGGCATGAGCAACTTGATTTCCTCCAGCTCCATAATAGTTGGAGATTTTAATACTTCTTTGGCAGTGTTGGATAGATCCTCCAGGAAGAAGCTGAGCAAAGAAATTTTAGATTTAAACCTAACCATCCAACATTTGGATTTAGCAGACATCTACAGAATATTTCATCCCAAAAAAACTGAATACACATACTTCTCATCAGCCCATGGAACATACTCCAAAATCGATCACATTTTAGGTCACAAGTCTAACCTCAGTAAATTTAAAGGAATAGAAATTATTCCTTGCATCTTCTCGGACCACCATGGAATAAAAGTCGAACTCAGTAACAACAGGCATCTGTATACTCATACAAAAACATGGAAGTTAAATAACCTTATGCTGAATGATAGCTGGGTCAGAGATGAGATTAAGAAGGAAATTGCAAATTTTTGGAACAAAACAACAATGAAGACACTAATTATCTGGAATACTGCAAAGGCAGTCCTAAGAGGGAAATTTATAGCACTGCAAGCCTTCCTCAAGAGAACGAAAAGAGAGGAAGTTAACAACTTAATGGGACATCTCAAGCAAATGGAAAAAAAAGAGCATTCCAACCCCAAACCCAGTAGAAGAAAAGAACTAACCAAAATTAGAGCAGAATTAAATGAAATTGAAAACAAAAGAATTATACAACAGATCAATAAATCAAAAAGCTGGTTTTTTTTAAAAGGTCAATAAAGCAGATAAACCTTTTGCTAACCTAACCAGGAAAAAAAGAGTAAAATCTCTAATCTCATCAATCAGAAATGACAAAGATGAAATAACAACAGACTCCTCAGAAATTCAAAAAATCCTTAATGAATATTACAAGAAACTTTATTCTCAGAAATATGAAAATCTGAAGGAAATTGACCAATACTTGGAAGCATGTCACCTTCCAAGACTTAGCCAGAATCAAGTGGAAATGTTGAACAGGCCTATATTAAGTTCTGAAATAGCATCAACCATACAAAATCTCCCTAAAAAGAAAAGCCTGGGACCAGATGGCTTCACGTCAGAATTCTACCAACCTTTAAAGAGGACCTAGTACCTATATTACTCAACCTGTTCCGAAGTATAGAAAACAAAGGAATACTACCCAAGACATTGTATGAAGCAAACATCACCCTGATCTCCAAGTCAGGAAAAGACCCAACAAGAAAAGAAAATTATAGACAAACATCACTAATGAATATAGATGCAAAAATATTCAACAAGATCCTAACAAACAGAATCCAGCAACACATCAAACAAATTATACATCATGACCAAGTCGGTTTTATCCCAGGGTCTCAAGGCTGGTTCAATGTACTTAAATCTTGAAATATAATTCAGCACATAAACAAATTAAAAAACAAAGACCATATGATTCTGTCAATTGATGCACAAAAAGTTTTTGATAATATCCAGCATCCCTTCATGATAAAAACACTTAAGAAAATTGGTATACAAGGGACATTTCTTAAACTGATGGAGGCCATCTACAGCAAACCCACAGCCAATATCGTATTGAATGGAGTTAAACTGAAATCATTTTCACTCAGATCAGGAACCAGACAAGGTTGCATATTGTCTCCACTGCTCTTTAACAGTGGAAAGAGCAACGGAAACTGTAATGGAAATTTTAGCCATAGCAATTAGGGAAGAAAAGGCAATCAAGGGTATCCATACTGGTTCGGAACAGATCAAACTTTCGCTCTTCGCAGATGATATGATTGTATATCTGGAAAACATTAGGGACTCTACTACAGAACTCTTAGAAGTGATCAAGGAATACAGCAGCGTCTCAGGTTACAAAAATCAACATCCATAAATCGATAGCCTTTATATGTACCAACAATTGCCTAGCTGAAAAAACACTTAAGGACTCTATTACTTTCACAGTAGTGCCAAAGAAGATGAAATATTTGGGTGTTTATCTAACAAAGGACATGAAAGATCTCTATAAAGAGAACTATGAAACTCTAAGAAAAGAAATAGCTGAAAATGTTAACAAATGGTAAAAACATACCATGCTCATGGCTGGGAAGAATCAACATTGTTAAAATGTCCATACTACCCAAAGCAATATACAATTTTTTTTTTTTTTTTGCTTGTATGAAAGATTTTTATTGGTGAGGGAGGGATGCTGCAGAGTAGCATCAAGGAGACGAGAGAAGGAGAGAGAGGGGAGAAAAGAGAGAGAGAGGAAAGAGCCAAAGCAATACACAATTTTAATGCAATCCCTATTAAAGCCCCACTGTCACACCTTAAAGATCTTGAAAAAATAATACTTCATTTTATATGGAATCAGAAAAAACCTCGAATAGCCAAAACATTACTCAGAAATAAAAACAAAGCAGGAGGAATCACGCTGCGAGACCTGAGACTGTACTATAAATCAATAGTGATCAAAACAGCATGGTACTGGCACAAAAACAGAGAGGTAGATGTCTGGAACAGAATAGACAACCAAGAGATGAACCCAGTTTCCTACCGTTATTTGATCTTTGACAAGCCAATTAAAAACATTCAGTGGGGAAAAGATTCCCTATTTAACAAATGGTGCTGGGTGAACTGGCTCGTAATCTGTAGAAGACTGAAACTGGACCTACACCTTTCACCATTAACTAAGATAGACTCTCACTGGATTAAAGATTTAAACTTAAGACATGAAACTATAAAAATACTTGAAGAAAGTGCAGGGAAAACTCTTGAAGAAATCGGTCTGGGCGAATATTTTATGAGGAGGACCCCCCGGGCAATTGAAGCAGTTTCAAAAATACACTACTGGGAACTGATCAAACTAAAAAGCTTCTGTACAGCCAAGAACACAGTAAGTAAAGAGAGCAGACAGCCCTCAGAATGGGAGAAGATATTTGCAGGTTATGTCTCTGACAAAGGGTTAATAACCAGAATCCACAGAGAACTCAAACATATAAGCAAGAAAAGAATAAGTGATCCCATCTCAGGCTGGGAAAGGGACTTGAAGAGAAATTTCTCTGAAGTAGACAGGCACATGGCCTACAGACATATGAAAAACATGCTCATCATCTTTAATCATCAGAGAAAGGCAAATCAAAACTACTTAGAGATATCATCTAACTCCAGTAAGATTAGCCCGTATCACAAAATCCCAAGACAGAGATGTTGGCGTGGATGTGGAGAAAAGGGAACAATTCTACACTGCTGGTGGGAATGCAAAGTAATACATTCCTTTTGGAAAGATGTTTGGAGAGCACTTAGAGATCAAAAAATAGACCTGCCATTCAATCCTCTAATTCCTCTACTAGGTATATACCCAGAAAACCAAAAATCACATTATAACAAAGATATTTGTACCAGAATCAGCCCAATTCATAATTGCTAAGTCATGGAAAAAGCCCAAGTGCCCATTGATCCACGAATGGATTAATAAATTGTGGTATATGTACACCATGGAATATTATGTAGCCTTAAAGAAAGATGGAGACTTTTCCTCTTTCATGTTCACATGGATGGAGCTGAAACATATTCTTCTTAGTAATGTATCTCAAGAATGGAAGAAAAAGTATCCAATGTACTCCGCCCTACTATGCAACTAATGTATGGCTTTCATATGAAAGCTATAACCCAGTTATAACCTAAGAATAGGGGGAAGGGAGGGGAGGGAGGAGGGAGGTGGGCAGAGGGAGGGTAATTGGTGGGATTACACCTACGGTGCATCTTACAAGGGTACATGTGAAACTTAGTAAATATAGAATATAAATGTTTTAACACAATAACTAAGAAAATGCCAGGAAGGCTATGTTAACCAGTGTGATGAAAATGTGTCAAACGGTCTCTAAAACAAGTGTATGGTGCCCCATGATCTCATTACTGTACACAGCTATGATTTAATAATAAAAAATAAAATAAAATAGAATAAAAAGGTAATTAAGGTAAAATTAGGTCACATGGGTGAGGTCTACCCAGTAGGATGGATGTCACACATGGGGAGAGGATGCCGCCTAAAAGCTGAGGAGGGAGGTCACAGGAGAAACCAGAGATCCTGACCTCTTCACCTTGGAGGTCCAGCCTCTAGAATTGTGAGAGAATACATTTCTGGTTGGGTGTAAGTGGGTCTCCCCTGTAATCCCAGCACTATGGGAGATGGAGGTGGGTGGATTGTTTGAGCTCTACTAAAAGTGGAAAAACTAGCTGGCCATGGTATGGGCACCTGTAGTCCCAGCTACTCGGGAGGCTGAGGCAAAAGGATCACTTGAGTCCAGGAGTTTGAGGTTGCTGTGAGTTGTGACACCATGGCACTCTGCCAAGGGTGACATGGTGAGACTCTGTCTCAAAGATAAAAGAAAAGAAAATACATTTCTGTTGTTTAAGCCACCCAGTCTGTGATACTTTGTTATGGCACCCTCACCACTACAAGGCTCCTTATCAATTGTGTTATTCTGCTGATGTTTTTCACATATTTCAATCAGAGTTTTCTCTGTTCTTACTCATCAGACACCATTTTAACTCTGGATTTTCTTTTTTTTTTGTAGAGACAGAGTCTCACTTTATGGCCCTCGGTAGAGTGTTAACTCTGGATTTTCTAATCAGAAACTGAAAGAATAGGGTTGAACATAAGGTGCTGGAACCTCAGATGTCTCAGGGACCATGCCCATGGACGTGTGAACTGGGGCAGAAGATGATGGGTTGTGGTGATTATTGCAATAATGGAAGGATGGATTCCCACAGAAAGGCACTCAGACTGTGATGCTGTGAAGACCTGGGCCTGCCGGAATGAATAGGTCCTTGCCTGGACTGTCTGGCCATTATAGTCCCTGCTGCAGCTCAACCTGGGCCTCATCCCCATACTCCCTTGATTTATGAAAAGAAACACACACACACACACACACACACCCCCGCTGGGCCTTGCCTGCAGACCCCATGATACCACTTGCATGTTCATCTCTGAATAGACTGCAAACTCATTTGGTAAATCCCAAATTCATCTGAGACCATTGTTTATCATTTAGTTTCTTCATCATGATGACCTATCAGGTTTATCCAGATTTTGAGAACACACATTTACTTTTTGAATGATAAAAGTAATGAGTTAGAGTATGTTTATAAAAAAAAAATAATACATTTCTTTTCCTCCTGTGAATCTTCCATTTGGAATTCCAGTTCTAATTCCACTCCTTGTGTGAGCCCCCTGGATATGCACCTCTGCCGCTGTCCTGGGCTCCTCAAAGCACCTCTGTTACCACCAGCTAAAGGGGCTGAAAGGGAAGATAGAACCCTCACTGCAGATCATTTGAAGCATACGCATATTAAAATTCCCTGAGTTGTTACACCAGCTGTTGCAACTGAAAATGATTCAGCAAACGGGATCGTTTTCTGTGTATTTTATGAGCTCGGGACTGGTCCAGAAGTCTTGGAATGTGAGTTGCTGTTATCCCTCTGCTCAGCCAATCTCCACATGGCACAGGCTGGTAATTTGATCCACAGGTCCCTTGAAGTGTGTTTGCACGGAACACAGAAAGCTCTTTTTATCCTCCCCTTTGCCAAACGCTAAATGGACTTTCATGTGTGTTGTTTTTCCCCTTACAAAATCACGATTTGATTCAACAAAAATATTACACACCTTCTTCCTGAGGGTTTTGTATCCTTTTCTTGGACTTAACAGGCGCAAATTTTAGGCAGCAGATTTCCTCTTCCCCTCTGCCTGGCTCTCCGGAGAGCATAAGACTGACAGAAACTGCCTTGAATTTTGCTGAGCCTAAGGAAACAGGGCAGTGACAGAGCTTCCCGGGTCCTTTCCTTTCAAGCCTCAGAAGTCTGCTGCTTCTCAGCATTCTTGTCACTGCTGTGAAGGTTTGATTTTTCCTGTCTTTGGTGGTGTTTGAAAAGGTGCATTAAGGCAGAATCTGAGATGGCCACCCTCTGGAATTCAGAGACCCAGGGTTCTACCTGCTTTGATTGGGACACCTCGCAGTGGCTGGGGCTGGGCTGTGTCTAATGTGGAGACAGTTGGAGCCACTTCCATGCTGGAGGCTGGCGCGGAGCTTATTCTTTCTGCTGATCTGTATGTAGATTGCAGTGGGTGGGCCTGAATGCCTGATGCCATCAGCGGCCTGCTTGCTGGCTACTTTGCCTGCGGTCCAGACTCCCTGGCAGCAAGGCTTGGCCATTCACGGAGCCCACAGGGCCGCTTGGTCACATCCATCTTTTTAATAATACCCTAACCACTGTGGCAATACCTAAGATAATAGTGGCCACAGTGATGAAATCCGTGTTTCGCTGAAGACAGTTGTTGGAGCAATTTCGTAACCTTTACACTGGTGACGCCAGGAGTCTTGTCTGTCTTATCAGAGAATTGATCTGCTATTAAAGAAAGATTAAATGTCTGTTTCCAGAGTCACTGAAGTTCTTGTAACATTTTAAATTAAAACCTAATACTCTGTTCCCCAAAGGCATCTAAACTTATTGGATCCAAGTCTTGGGACATCTGAAGTCATCGTGATTTAGATTAGAGCTGTGACTGACAAAAATTGCCCTCAAGTGTATACAGCATTGTATGTTTTGGTATCTTGTAGTCTGTCTGGGAGGCCATCTGCAGAAAATCCCAACGGATGCAACTCATTCCTCATTTTCAGAACAGAGAAGGATGCACAAAACACACACACATGCAAACATAAGCAAATATTTGATTATAGCACTAATTTTAGGGTCACTTCCAAGGAAGTGTGGGAGAGCCATTAACTGGGTTCTGATTCTGAGAACAGATAAGACTTGGGCTTTGCACCTAGATCGGCAGAATAATGTCGATTATTCTGGAAGCTGCACATAGAGGTTGACCCAGCTGAGAAGGGGGTTGCCCTGGCCTTGAGCCAAAGGATGAAATATTGGCGATTCCTCCAAAGACTTAATGGAATTTTTTTTTTTATTTTGCAGTTTTTGGCCGGGACCTGGTTTGAACCCTCCAACTCTGGTATATGGGGCTGGCACCCTACTCATTTGAACCACAGGTGCCACCCGAGACTTAATGGAATTTTGGGATTAAATATTTGAAAGGTTAAAAAGCCTTTAAAAAGGAGAACTCTGGTCTTCTGGTGGGAGATGACCAAATACTATTGAAATATTCCCACCTCTGGTAAATCATTCAATCCCCAAATATTTATTGAATGCCTACTATGATCAAAATCTGGATCCAGATTTTTGACTGTGAAGTCTGCAGAAAGAGCTCACCTACATCACACAGTAAGGTCGGGACCCTGTGCAGAGACTGCGCAGCCCCTCCAGGCCCCCACCTGTGCGCTGCTCCCTGGGGGATGAAATGCCTCCAATCCAGGCTCTTACACTGAGACATTAGGTAATTCAATGACAAGAATCATTTTAGCTGCAGTTTAAGGGACGTTTACAGCTTTAAAACAGGAAATGGAAAACAATAAGTAAGACGCTATAAAGTAAGCTGAGCACACAGCTTTCATTACATTTGTACCCAGTGGTACACAGACTTGACTTTAGGAAATGACAAGGCTTATTTTGAGGGCCAGCAACTTCTGGAATCTTTTCTCTTTTCTCCTTTTTATGAAATGGATATGGCTCAGATTTTTATTTCTTTATAAATGTCCAACTGGGAAGTTTTCATAAGTGTCTAAAAGGATTTTTTAAACTTCTTTTTTTTTAATATTTATATGCCATGTTATAGCAAGATGAGCCTTTGCTGTGAATTGGAATCTGGGTATTACTGTTAGTCACATTTTATGGAGTGATTATAGTAAGCCAGACTTTATTAAACACTAAAAATGCATTAGATTATTTAATTCATTTAACATTATGATGCAAATGCTATTATTATCACCATTTTACAGATGAGTAAACTGAGGATCAGAAAAACGATGTAGCTTGACTAGTATACAGCTACTAGCAAACGTTGTATCAGGAACTCAGATCTGCTCGTCATCAGAGCCTGAGATCTTAATCTATTCTACCAACCTTCATTCTATATTACAAGTTTTACAAACCAAAGTTTGGGAGCTTCTGGGGAACCATGGAGTGGTGTTTAAGGAATACTTACATGCACTTCAGCTTCCATATTATACAGTAGTTTCTTTAAAATAAATGCAAGCGAGGTCTCTGAACAATGCACGCACAGGTCTCTGAACAATGCACGCATGTCTCCAGACTCGCTGTATTTGCCATGTGCAATTTTTCTGTCATTTGGATTCTCACAGACAACAAGGCTGGAATAACTACTCTCCTCCCTGGAATTAAGGACTTAAAACATGTCTTGGCTGCCTCCAAAATTAGAGAGCTCTGCATTTCAGAATTAGTGGTGTGTGTTTTCTGAATGGAGGGTATCAGGGTGTAGTGGGAAAATCAGATAATTTATAGCCTAAGGAGAGTCAGGAAGACCCTTAGAGTCCTAGTTTTACATCACAAGAATGGGGGAAAGGGGCAAGGGGGGGAGGGGAGAGGATGGGTAGAGGGACGGTAATTGGTGGGACCACACCTATGGTGCATCTTAGAAGGGTACAGATGGAAGTTACTAAATGCAGAATATAAATGTCTGAACACAATAACTAAGAAAATGCCATGAAGGCTATGTTAACCAGTTTGATGAAAATATTTCAAATTGTATATAAAACCAGCACATGGTGCCCATGATTGCATTAATGTACACAGCTATGATTAAATTAAAAAACCTAAATGCTCTTTAATAAAAACACTATACCTAATAAAAAAAAAAGTGACCAATATTAAAAAAAAAAGGAAACTGTATTAATACCCACTGTGTCACTGCCGTCCCCAGCCCCTGGGATACGGACTTGTGCTGGTCCATGGCCTGTTAGGAATTGGGCTGCACAGCAGGGGGTGAATGTCCGCGAGTGAACAAAGCTTCCTCTGTGTTCACAGCCGCTCCCCATCACGCGCAGCCCTGCCCAAGCCCTGCCTCCTTTCAGATTGCCCCCTCCTTTTCCCTGGGTCCATGGAAAAATTGTCTTCCATGAAACTGGTCCCTTGTGCCAAAAAGGTTGGGGGCCACTGCTCTATGGTAGCCGTGCTGGTATTAAATCAGGCAGCACATGTGAATGGAATTTATGAGTTCTTATTTTCAGAGATATGTGATGTCTTCACTGCTTGACAGTGTGTTGTAATTATTTGCCACCTAGAAGAAAGACTCGGACCCCACTTTAGGTATAAATCAGATGGTGATTTATTACACTTGAGCAGGTGGTCTGCCACCCCGAAGGGCAAACGGCCCTGAAGAGAAAAGTGGGTTGCCTTTTATACCCTTTGTTGCCATGCAAGCAAGCAGAAACAAAAGCAGAGCGTGGCAGTTAGTTAGCTCAGGGGCAGGGTTACAGAGTTGGCGGTTGGCACAAGGGTGGGGTTACAGCAAGTCAGGGAGTTTGGCACTAGTTATGGTGAGTCAGGGGGTTCAACTGGCATGGGGACAAACTTGGCCTGGGAAACTTAAGTTTGAATAAGCTTTTTGCCATTGTTTTACCTGTGGCTAGGGAGTTGGGGTAAGTGGAGGGGGGTTACAGAACCTGGAAATTCTGCTTGAGTGAGTTCACCATTGTCTGGCAAGGGAGCCAGGGAACTCAGAGAGGACTTCCTTGTTCTGAAATCTGTTCTCAGAATTAACCAAAGTGGGGTAGGGGGAAGTTAAGACATGTGGGGACTCAGGCTGAGACAGTTAGGAGCCTTTAGAGGTCTTCTTGCTGGGTCGGTAATCACAAGTGGACGGGTATTTTCACCACCCCCTATTTCTGAGGACCTGTGGAAGTGTGTGTTCCACCCATCAGGATTCTGGCAGGAAACAGGTGGTGTGTTCATGCTGAGAACAGTTTAATAAAGGAGCTGTTTACAAAGGTGCATGCAGGATTTAGAAAAATTAACAAGGGATGTTGCAGAACCCCAGTAGGGGACCATCACCAATACTAAGCCAGATGGGTAAAAAGAAGGGAGTGTTTTACTGGAGCCTAGAGAGGTTTCAGAGAAGACAGACGCCAATTAGACTGTGCTCTTTGGTGGAGGAATGCAGTCAGCTTCCAGAAACCTACTGGGGAGATGGGAAGGAAAAAATGCTTTGACTTCACTTCTTTTTTGCATTTCATCTCCTGCAGGTATTCCCTGCTGGTTGAATCCAAAGGGAAGTCCCAGGGAAAGGGGGCTGTGCTGGGAGCTCCCACAGGTGGGCCTGGGGTGAGCGGGTGGTAGGTCTGGTGCAGCACGGCTGCCCAATGTATTTACTGGCGACTCCCCTCACTTCTGTCAGGCTCACTTGGGGTCAGCCTGGTGCAGAGCTGCACTGTCTGTGGTGGCTCTGCCTCCCTTTCTTATTTTCTCCACGTCCAGAATGTTCCGCTCCCCTTTCAAGCTGTCCTTTGTTCTTTTGCTCCTGTAAGTCTTCTGGTTGTGAAAAAATTAACACAGGAAACTGATTCACACATTCAAATGTTTTATGCCTACTTTCCACTTTAAAATGTGCATACCTAATCTGCTCCTGGGGAGGCAAGTTTGTGACCAGTCTGACCGCAGATGAACAAGGAGAAGATGAACTCCCTGAAGGTGTCAGAAAGCAAGCAGAGATGCAGGTGGATCTGGGAGGTAAGTCGGCATGCAGATGGAAGGGTGAGACGAGAGGTGTTCCTCATATTTATGGTTTTTAGCTTAAGAGAAGTCCGTCAGCATTGCCTGCAGTCCTCTGGGCCGAGGAAGTAAAGAGCATAGAGCAACCCAGCCCAGGGAAAGCAGAGGGATCTCTGAAGGAGGAGAGCTAGGGGAGGAGCCCCACGTTCTGTGCTGGTCTGTACTGCTGGCCCAGCCGGCATCATGTGTGCATCGCCAAAGGGCAAATCACCTGAGCTTTGGGTTTTTTTTCTTTTATTGTTGGGGATTCATTGAGGGTACAATAAACCAGATTGCACTGATTGCATTGGTTAGGTAAAGTCTCTCTTGCAATCAGGTCTTGCCCCCAAAAGGTGTGGCACACACCAAGGCTCCACCCCCTCCCTCCTTCCCTCTGTCTCTGCTCTTCCCTTCCCCCACCCCCACCATGTCCTTAATTGTCATTAATTGTTCTCATATCAAAATTGAATACATAGGATTCATGCTTCTCCATTCTTGTGATGCTTTACTAAGAATAATGTCTTCCACTTCCATCCAGGTTAATACAAAGTCTGTAAAGTCTCCATTTTTTTTTAATGGCTGAAGACCTCCCATTTGATCCTGCAATCCCATTACTCGGCATCTACCCAGAAGGAAAAAAATCCTTTTCTCATAAGGACACTTGCCCTAGACTGTTTATTGCAGCTCAATTTACAATCGCCAAAATGTGGAAGCAGCCTAATGTCCTCCAACCCAGGAATGGATTAACAAGCTGTGGTATATGTACACCACGGAATACTATTCAGCCATGACCTGAGCTTTGATATGAGCTGTTGCACAGGAGACAGAATTCGCTATTTCACCAAAACCTGAGTATACTGAAAATTTAGTCTTTACAGTACAGCCTTCCCTGTGTCCTGGACACTGCCCAGAATGACGTGCAGAGAGAAGGAAGCACATTCCTGACCCCGCTTCAAGAGAAAAATAATCACAGCTCAATCCTGAGGTGATAGGATCCATACACATAGATTTTAAAGCAACTATTAGTAATTATATTATATTGTATTAGAAAAGAAGATAAGTCTAAATAGATGACCTCGTATGCTACTTTAGAAAGCAAAAAAGAGAGAAAATTAAAACCCAGCTCATAAAAGGCAGGAACTAATTAAGATAAGAATAGAAATCAACAACAAAAAATGATGTCAGAGACACTATGTGGGTGGAGAGAGATGTATTTTAAGTATAAAGACTCAGATGTAAAATTGATTCTTGATGTAAAAATGATTCTTGTAAAATCAATCAAGAAAATTTCTAGATTGATCAAGAGAAAAAGACCATGGTTTACCAACATCAGGAATGGGATGGAGAACATGACGTGTAGTGAGACGGTGCCCAACATGCCCTGGCAACAGTCTCAACTTACAGTTGGGTGACACTCGTGCTGTGTCCTGTAGTCAAAATGTGTCCCTCTGGTCCCAAAGCCTTAAACTCTGAAAAGCCCAGAATTGTGGGGCCAGGAAAAAGAAAGCTTGCCAGCTGGTCAGTGGATGTGGTGACAGACAGGATCTTCCCTGTCTTTAACCCCTGGTTGCACATTTAGTACAAGGGGACAAATTCAGAGCTTTTTGTTTATGAATACTTTGGTAAAGGAATACTATTGTTTAAAAGCAGGTCTCCAAAATTCCTCCCATAAATACTGAGCAGTCTCTCTCATCACCATAGCCTGGTTTCTGTCTTTTTTCACCCTACCCTTGTAATCCAACTCAAAGCAGACCCTTTGTTTAAACAATTTATCCGTTTGACCCCCTGCTATTTCTGGAGTGAACTAGGTCTGTCTGCAGGGGAGACGGCCTCCCAATGTGTCAGGCGGCTGCAGGTGTTGTAGCCCCAGACGTGAGGAGCTCTCCTGCACTGGAGCCAGGAGCCGGTGGTTCTTTGTGGCTCTTTCCAGCTAACCTCAGAGGCCAGGTGTCCCAGGTGCTGCAGCTCCAAGCCGCAGGAGCACGGTCCACACGCATCAGTTACAGCCTCGTTTGTGTTACAGGCCTAAGGTGTCTAGTCTGTTGTGGCAGCAAGTGCTAATTACCTTGATTAATAAGTCTATTCTTCACAGGCCCATCGTGAATGGAAAACAATTTAGGATTAGCCGATTAAAGATGTTTTACACTTGGAGAAAGACTGGTCAACTAGGAATTTATTGTGGGTTGCTACAGCCTTAGCACTAGGCTCAGTGAGAGCCCCTTCCCTGCTGGTTGCCGATGCCCTTGTGTCACCAGATGAACAGAGAGCAGGTATTTTGGAAGCACACCAGGTCAGCTTCATTAGTTATACCTGGATACGGACAAGGCTCCGGTCTGCCCAGTGATGCAGAGTGTGTCCAGGGCTGTGTAGTCAAACTCCTTTCCTGGCTAACTTTCTAACGCTCGTTTAGTCCCATTCTTATAACTCCACGTCACCTGCTGATTTCCTCAGTGTGCACAACACGTTCTTCCTGCACACGTCAGTCTACCCAGAGTGTGCTGCG
This sequence comes from Nycticebus coucang, assembly GCF_027406575.1. Taxonomy (NCBI): domain Eukaryota; kingdom Metazoa; phylum Chordata; class Mammalia; order Primates; family Lorisidae; genus Nycticebus; species Nycticebus coucang. The sequence goes on along the minus strand of NC_069794.1, from coordinate 96,234,586 downwards.
GCTGCTGCTGCCCCTCATTTACTTACTTGAGTCTTGAGGTGAATTTTGAGCAATTCCTCCTGCTGTAGTCATTGATTCTTTTTTTTTTTTTTTTATCTCTGTCCCATCAGTTCAGATGCCTTTTGCTTTGAAGCCAAGATTTGTAGCCCCATCCTTCCAACTCCTCCATTTTCCTCTCTATCCTTTTATAAAATAAAATATATTAACCCTATAATGAGACCAGTAGCATTGTTCAGTAGGTGTGAATCAGTGGGAAGTGGTTTATGTGTGTAATTATGTGGCCTACTCGGGAAGGCAGCTGTTTTTAATTCCACAAGTGAGGAAACAGAAGCTCAGGGAAGACATCAGAGACATGTTAGGGACCTGATTCTAGATAGAAATCTAAGTCTCTAAATCTAGATGGAGAAATAGTAACATGGATATGAAAGATATTATTAAACTAATATTAATAATCTTACTTGGCAAACTACTAAACATTGCCAAGGGAAAAAAGACCAAATAAATGGAGCGATAGGCTGAGTTCTTGAATTGAGGGAATCAATATTGTAAAGATGTTAATTCTTCCCAAATTGACGTGTAAACTCAAAACATTACTAATCGAAATCTGAAAGTCCCAGCAGGCTTTTTGTTTTTTGAGGGTTTTTTTTGGTAAAAATTGAGATGCTGATTCTAAAATTCACGTGGAAATGTGAAGGACTTAGAAGAGCCAAATAACTCTGAGAAAGAACAAAATTATCAAAATTGGAGGAGTCCTACTAGGGTGATTTCAAGACATAAAATTATTGTAATCAAGACAGTGGGGTAATGGTGACACAATGAACAAATATAACAGCAGATATAATGGGGAAATAAGTTTTATATAAGGTCTGACAATTAAGTTCATGAACTCATCCTAGGAAAAAGTGTTGCATACCTCATGGCTGAATGAACTATGGTCACCTTCAAAGCACTCCCTTTGGGAAGCTGTCACCAGCGCCTAGTCGACACTTCAAAACAATTTTGGAACTCTTTCTCTGAAACGGCCACCAGAGCTGTCATCATATGAGGTCTGACAATTAAGTTCATGTACTCATCCTAGAAAATGTGGTGTGAAGGGTGAACTGGGAGCTGGTGTCAGAGCAAAGCTTCCCAAGGGGAGGACTGGAAAGGTGACCATAGTGATGTTCAGCAATGAAGCATGTGGCATTTTTTTTCTAGAATGAGTTTATAAACTTAATTTTCCAACCTTGTATACGGTCAATTGATTTATGATAAAGGATTAAAAATAGTTCAATGGAGAAAAGAGAGTCTTTTTAACAATTGATGCTGGAACAATTGGACATCCATATGCAAAAAATGAAATAATAAGAAGAAAATCCTTTTGGTTCAAATCTTACAACATATATGTGTATAAACCCCATATGAATCATAGACCTAGTTATAAAATATAAATATATCCAATGTCTAGAAGGAAGCACAAGGGAGATATTTGTAATGCTGTATTAGGCAAGATTTCATAAATTCATACCAAAAGCATAAATCATAAAAGAAAAAATGATAAATTGGACTTTACATAAATTAGTCTTTTCAAGAGACTGTTAAGAAAATGAAGATGAAAGGAAAATGAAGATTAGAGGAAAATATTTTCAAATCACATATCCAATGAGAGACTTTCATACAGGATGTAGAAGGAACTCCCATAACTCAATAATAAGAGAATAGCAACCCAATAAAAAATAGGCAGAAGATTTGAACAGGCACTTTCCTAGAAAAGGCATGTGGCTGGAAATGAATACGTTAAAGATGCTCGGTATGGTTACTCCTGAGGGCCAAATTCAGACCATGAGTCACCACTATACACCTGTCAGCATAAAAACTGACAATGGTAGGCCAAGGATGGGAGCCAACCAGAACCCTCACACACTGCCCAGTGGATGGGTCGAATGGTGCAGCCACTTGGGAAAATAGTTTTACAGGTTCTTAGAAAGTTAAACATACAGCTGCCAAATAACCCAGTCATTTTTCTCCTAGGTACGTACTCAACAGCAGTCAAAGTATATGTCCATACAAAGACTTGCACCTGACTGTTGCTTTAATGCAACAGTCACAGTTGGAAACAGCCCAGACGTCCACCAGCAGGTGATCAGGTAAACAGGCGGTGTGTGTCTGTACAGTCAGAACCAGAAACAGCCCAGACGTCCACCAGCAGGTAAGCGGGTAACAGGCTATGTGTGTCTGTACAGTCACAACCAGAAACAGCCCAGCCTAACTTACTCCAAGTTGGTTCGTAGAGGCAAGAAATAAAAACTGGGTTTGAACAGAGGCAATCAAGCCCCAGAGCCCACACTTTAAACCTGATGAGTACGTGTTAACAAGTGGGGCCCTGGCTCACGTGCTGATGAGAAGGTTGTCTAGACAGTACGCACATTTTCTGAGTATTTCATCCTCTGAGCTGTGTGAAACTACTGTGTACCAACGTGTTTGGGCAGCCTTCTGCAGGGCTCCCTCGTAATCATCCCATCAGTCATGCCAATGCTCCCCAAACCTATCTCTTCTTCCTAGACACACGGTCAAAATATTTCCCTGCCCTCTGGTATCTGATGAGATCAAATGCCCATTTCTTGCCAATGGAACATGTGCAAAAACAGGGTCAGAGCATTGCAGGGAAGAGTGGATGGGTCTTCTGCTTTCTCTATCTGCTCAGACTCATCAAGTGTTCTGTGATTAAGATGAGGGAGTCATAACATGGGAGAAGCCTAGTTCTTGAAAGTCCCCTGTAGCAGAGTCCCCTCTGCAGGCCTGCACTGCACACCTGATGTGTTGCCACTGGGATTTTGAGACGGAGGTTGTTTATTTTCATAACTAGCATCCTGTGACTAATGTATTACTTTCGTGGACTATTATTACTTTTGCTGATATATCCTGTCTCTAGGAGTTTCTGAAATATAGGTCAAGTACATAGATCAACTCTCTTTCTAGGAGATGGAGAAAGAGCTTTTCCAGACCCACAAGAAACAGGGTCATCTCTGGCCCTCTAAGCTGTACAGCTATCTTCCTGGGTTGTTCTGGAACCCACCACTTGCATCTCAAAACCTATTGGATGGTCCCAACAGACAGTTGCTACTGTCTGTTTTTCAACTGCTTTTTTTTTTTCTTGCTTTCTAAATGAGAATTTGGCTTTTTAATCATTTTACCAACTTCACCTCTATGGTGTATCTGGTTTCAGACTATACCCTGCCTATCCTGTGACAACTTACCATCTGCAGACAGCCCTCAGGTGTCCCCGCAGCTGGGCTGTGGTCCCATCAGGCTCTCGTTTCCCAGGGTTCCAGATGAGAAGGGCAAAGGAACACTGCCACCCTGGCTTGGGGCTCATCTGTGACAGCCTCAGCACACTGCAGTGCTTCTGTACTGGGAAATACAAGCCCAGAGATGGCACCCTTTGCATTGCTTGAGTTCAGGAGGTTTGGGGAGAGAACAGAAGTTCACAGTACTGAGCGGTGAGACTTGGTGTCATTGTCATGGAGAAGGGACTTGGCTCTTGGCATCTGGTTCTGAGCACGGTACTGTTTTGGCAAAAGTTGATCACTTACCACAGCCCTTCAGAGGCTATCACAGAGGAATCTGGGGAAGCTGATACTCTAGCCCCCCACGCTTGTGTTTTTATTGTACTGGTGAGGAAGCCGAGTCCTGGAGTCCAGCTGAGAGCTCCTCAGAGGAAGTTACCAGACAGTGCCAGCCTGAGAACCACTTACTACTGGTTGGTGGCAATAGAGGTATAAAAAGTGAGAGTAAGTATTTAGAAACTTTTATACCATTTTGACAGAGGAATTTTAAGTCAATTGACACTAATAATAAAAAAAAAATCTAGATTTATATTTTGTATGCCTTTAAAAGTTCATCTATGTTGCTATTTATTTTATTTTATTTTTATTTATCATTATTATTGTTTGAGACAGCATCTCACTCTGTCAACCTGGGGTTGAGTGCTGTGGTGTAAAATCATGCTCACAGCAAGTAGCTGGGACTACAGGCACCTGCTACGTACAAAGCCTGCCCCACTAATTTTTCTACTTTTGGTAGATAAGGATCTCACTCTTGCTCAGGCTGGTCTGAAACTCCTGAGCTCTGCCCATCTTCTCCTTTCAGTGTGTTATGATTAGAGGTGTAAGCCACCATGCCTCACCATAATTTATTTTATTTATATATTTTTTAAATTTTTACATATACATGTGTTTATTAGGTTTCCATTTTTTGCCTTCACAAAATTAAAGAGGCTTAAAATTTAATAACAATAACAATGTTTAAGATAAGGACTAGAAACAAAAACCTCATAAAGAATGAACGAACATAAATAAATTCAGAAAAGAAATCAGAGAATTGCTGCATCGAAATATTAAGCAATAATAATAATAATGCAAAGAAAGTAACATTCACATTGTCAACTAAGAGTATGTCTGTTATAGAATGCTTTGACTCTGAGATGCAGTATAGAGTCATCAGTTAACTTCTTATTTTTTTTGAGTCTCATAGACAACTAATATTTATAAATAAAAGTAAAAGATAATTTCAAAAAACAGATCATGGCAAATCTTATAGACAGTAGAAAAAGAAGAAATACTTGAAAATCATTCTACTTGATCAGGGTACACCTGATAATAAAATTGGAGAGAATATATTATAAAGGGGAAATTACAAATATTATTTCACTTATAAATGAGGATGCAATATCCTAGACAACATATTAACAAGTTGAATTAAAAATTAATGTTTAAGTGATGTACTTTGTATTTTATTTTTTATAACAAATTTTATTTTTGGAACAGTTTTAAATTTAAAGAAACATCAGGAAGGCAGTACAGAGTTACCATACATCCTCCACCAAGTTTCTCCTTTCACTAACACACCACGTTTGTAGAATGCATTCAGTACATTTAGTGAACTGATTTTGATATGCTATTATTAAACTAAGTTCATACTGTAGTCAGATATTTCAGATAGCCTTAGTTTTTACCCAGTGCCTTTTTTCCCTTCCAGAATCCTATCCAGGGACACCACATTACCTTGTCCGGTCTCCTCATGGTTGTGACAACTTCTCAGACTTTTCTTGGTTTCATGACTTTGACAGGTTGAGGGTTATTGGGTAGATGTTTCCTAAGATGTCCTTCAGTTGGAATTTGTGTTTCTCTGGACTAAACTGGGCTTATCAGTTTTGAGGAGGAAGATCAGGGGGTAAAGTGCTATTTCTAGATGGAGACTTTACCTCTTTCATGTTCACATGGATGGAGCTGGAACATATTCTTCTTAGCAAAGTATCTCAAGAATGGAAGAAAAAGTGTCCAATGTACTCAGTCTTACTATGAAACCAATTTATAGCTTTCTTATGAAAGCTATAATCCAATTATAGCCCAAGAAGAAGGGGAAAGGGAAGAGAGAGGGGAGGGGAGGAGGAGGACGGGTGGAGGGAGGGTAATTGGCAGGACCACACAGACCGTGCATCTTACAAGGGTACATGTGAAACTTACTAAATGTAGAATATAAATGTCTTAATAGCATAACTAAGAAAATGCCAAGAAGGCTATGTTAACCAGTTTGATGAAAACATTTCAAATTGTATATAAAACCAGCACATTGACCTAATAAACACATGTATATGAAAAAAAAAAATCATACGCCCATGGAATGTGGTGAATAAAGAAAAAAATTAAAGTTAAAAAAACAAAAAAAAACCCCCAGCACATTGTTCCCCATGATTGCATTAATGTACACAGCTATGATTTAATAAAAAAGAATAAAAGGATGATTTAATAATAAAAAAATGGGAGACTTTACATCCTTCGTATTAACCTGGATGGAAGTGGAAGACATTATTCTTAGTAAAGCATCACAAGAATGGAGAAGCATGAATCCTATGTACTCAATTTTGATATGAGGACAATTAATGACAATTCAGGTTATGGGGGGGGGAGGAAAAGCAGAGAGAGGGACGGAGGGAGTGGTGTGGGGCCTTGGTGTGTGCCACACCTTCTGGGGGCAAGACATGATTGCAAGAGGGACTTTACCTAACAGATGCAATCCGTGTAACCTGGCTTATTGTACCCTCAATGAATCCCCAACAATAAAAAACAACAACAACAACAACAACAACAAAGTGCTATTTCTTCCATCCTGTCATCTCAAGGCTCCATGCTCCCCACATGACCCGGCACTGTTCATACTGAACTTGGTCATCTGGCTGAGGCCGTGTCCACCAGTTTTCTCCATGGGAAGGTCATCTTCTCCTGTCTTCCTCTTGGTACTATCTCTTTTGAAGACCTTTGTCATGTGCAGCCCATACTTAAGGAGTTGGGAGTTGTAATTTATTTTATTGTACTTTATAAAATTATTGGTTTGTGATATGTTGGAAATTAAAAAAAAAAAAACAAAAAAGGTGGGCGGCGCCTGTGGCTCAGTCGGTAAGGCGCCGGCCCCATATACCGAGGGTGGTGGGTTCAAACCCGGCCCCGGCCAAACTGCAACCAAAAAAATAGCTGGGCGTTGTGGCGGGCGCCTGTAGTCCCAGCTACTCGGGAGGCTGAGGCAAGAGAATCGCTGAAGCCCAGGAATTGGAGGTTGCTGTGAGCTGTGTGATGCCACGGCACTCTACAGAGGGCCATAAAGTGAGACTCTGTCTCTACAAAAAAAAAAAAAAAAAAAGGAAAAGTTCCTCCAACACTGATCATTTGAGAAGCAGTGCTCTGAAATTCCTGCTGGGGCTTGAGCCCAAGGCATTTGGCTTTAGCCCCAGCTCTTTCCATCCCCCAGAGGCTAATGGAGCATCCCTGTAAGGATCTTGCTGGCTTCTTAACACCATTATCCCCCCAAACTTGAAGTGCTTCAAGTTTGGGGGGATAATTCTGGAATATTAGTCTCTTTAAGCCTTGAAATGCCAGTTTCCCTGAGTTACTGTTTTAAGTTAGGTTCAGTGGCAAATAGGTTCTGAGATGGAGATTTGTGCACAAAAGATTTTTTTGAGGGGGCGGAGTTGTGGGAGAGAGATTGGGCAGAAAGGGGGAAGTCAGACTTTGCTGTGGTCTAGATAAATGCCCCCACCAACCCTATGGGGAGTGCTGGACCTAGGATGGCCATTTAGTATTGCTCTAGGTTTAGGCAGAGAGATCAGGTTTTAAAATATCCCCTAACACACAAGCACACACCACCTCCATACACACAGTATTGGATTGAAGACTGTCTCTTTGGGAAGGAGGTATAACCTTGGGAAAGGCGGCTCCCGTAGCCCATGGCATAACTTAGAAAGGGACTCAGCTGATGCATCAGCAGGCAACTCTTGGAGGCTGGGGGAGGAATACTTGGGATCTAATGAGAGCTGCGTGACACCCACAGCACCTGACACAGGTGCTATTACTGTTTGGAATCCTTTCACTTTGTGTTGTGTCTAGACTCTAGGAATCAGGAGGTTGTTTCCTACACTGTTCCTTGCACTGTTAGCATCATTAGTGCCTGAATGCACTGATTGTGCTGTGGATATAGATGAGGCAGTCAAGGAAAGGGATGCTGGGAAGAGAAGCCACAGGAGAAGGTGGTGTGGGTGCAAGATGCAATGCCAGTGTATATGTGTGTGTGTGTGTGTGCGCGCGCGCCATCGGCCTGCTTCTGTGACTTGTCTGGGGGTGTACACCCTCACAGTCAGCCACCAACAAACTCAGTCTCACTTGCCAAAGAAAAACGGAACCTGGTGGGCGGCGCCTGTGGCTCAAAGGAGTAGGGTGCCAGCCCCATATGCCGGAGGTGGCCGGTTCAAACCCAGCCCCGGCCAAAATCTATGAAAAAAAAAAAGAAGCTGGAACTTCAGCCAGGAGAACAGCCTGTGCCCGAGAGTGATGAGTGCAAACAAACCCACAGCATAGGGAGGCCACATGGAATGAAGCTGTGGAAACACTGTTAGATTTTTCTCTTTTTTTCAGAAGAAAGGGTGTAAGTGACAAACTTATTTTAACTGGTCAAGAATTTTGTCTCTCCTGGGTGCTCAAGCTGACTCTGTCCTACCTATTTTGATTGGGAGTGAGGGCAAGGGAATTGCAATTAAAGGACAGAAGATGGAGCAGAGCCAATTTGGCAAAAGTAAATTGTTATACCAAAAACATGCCTCTTGCCCGTGGCACCCCATCTCCCTGACTCTGCTGAAAGTTCACGTCTTTTTGCTCATTGCAGACTGAATTCAGACATGTGTCTTTCCTTTCAGCCTCACCCCACAACAGTATACTCAGCATGGAAGAGCTCATCCTGGTTAATAGGAAAATCTTATACTTAGACGAAGAAACTCAAAAGAAACAAAGCCCTTTCCTCTCCAGGAGTCTCCTCTATGAACTGCCTCAGGACTTGGTGCCTACCCTTTGCATTATATAGATAAAGCATTAAGGATTTAGAAGCTTTGAAATTGATTTTTTCCCCCAATTAAGATAGTAGAAGTTTGAATTGGAACCACTATTTTTGCATAATGATCACAGCTATATAATAATAGCTAATGTCATTGAGCACTTGGTGTCAGGCACCGCTAAGCACTTTACAGGCATTGCCTCATTTGGGGTTCATAATGTCACAGCACTGTTGAGACTATGACAAACCTCTCAAGACAGATCATGAAACTCAGACTTGCAGAGGTTAGGTTAGTTGCCGAAGTGGGGAGAAGGGATTCAATCCAGGTCCGCCTTATGCTGCTTCAGTAGCTGTGGGACTCGGAAGGGCAAGTGTTTTGAACAGGAAGGCAGGAAGTGTCCTCACTCTGGCTTCCTGGGCAGAAGGCCTCTGGGGGCCTTCACACGTTATGGAGGAGTGAGTGGAGACCGCTCCTTTTCCCTAAAGTTCTCTGAAAGATCAGCTCATAATTCAGGCAGATTAATAAGAGAAAAATGTATTTATCATAAGCAAGGGGAGAATCAGAGTGATTACTCAACAGTCCAATGAAGTTCAGATATTTTTACATCTGCCCTTTTGGAGGGGAGGGGGCAATGAGGAACACATGTAATTCTGTTTAGGGGGAAACTGATTGACTTGTAAATGATTCTCTTTACAAATTAAATTAACCTGAGAGACAGGTATTATATTTAATATAATATATTATAATATTGTATATAATTATTCTATAATATAATATTATATATATACCTGGAAGCCAGGTATTCCTTCCTGCAATATATTGAGATAACAGGAGAGAGTGGAAGGGAAGTCAGTTGCCTCTTTGACTAAGGCCCCTTCCAGTGCTTTTTAATCTTGAGTGGCCTTTAATTTAAAATATTCTTTATACCAAGGAGTCATATTTTGGGAAGACATTTCTTGAGATCCTTCAGTTCCTTTTTCAGTTCAGGTAATTTTCTTTTCTTTCTTTATTTTTTTGAAAGAGTCTCACTATGTCACCTTTGGTAGAGTGCTGTGCTCTCACAGCTCATGGCAACCTCAAACTCTTGGGCTTAAGCGATTCTCTGAGTAGCTGGGACTACAGGTGCCCGCCACAATGCTCGGCTATCTTTTGGTTGCAGTTATCATTGTTTAGCAGCCCTGGGCCGGGCTTGAACCTACCACCCTCAGTCTATGTGGCTGGTGCCCTAACGACTAAGCTATTGGAGCCAAGCCAGGTCATTTTCTTTTAGTCCTAAAAGGAGAGGCCAAAGGGACAGGTGAGATCAGGACCCTGAGTCAGGGCTTTCAGACTGAGTTTGGGAGCTCTGACATTGATGTGGAAGTTTGAGGCTAAGGTTCATAGATGTGGATAAGACTGTTCAAGGAGAAAAAGTGCAAAAAAGAGGCCAGAGAGCTCAGGATGGGTTCTGGGAGGCAGCATGTGAAGGGAGTGTGGAGGAAGGTAGGCTGACAGGACGGTCCAAGGGGAGGGCCGGGCTCCCTGTGGTCAGCCAGCAGAGGGTGGAATGAGGCACAGCTGTCAGGTCAGAAGATGTCATGTCCTCCAAGAGAGGGGAGCGGGAGGAAAGATGGGGCAAAAGGCAGATGCATAGGAACTAGAGAGGAGGCAGAGTTAAGGAAGGCTGTGGCAGGCCTGCAGGTTCTTAAGGGAGTAGAATGCCCTTTGGGTTTTCCAGCTCAACCCTCCTTCCCAAAAATCTCCTGTCAGTTGCCTCCCTTTGGAGGTGATGAGCAGGACTCCTCTACCCATGAGTAATCTGGGTGAAGACCCCACCACAGTCATATGGTCTGGTAGAGAGAGGCACGCCTGAGCCTTTGCTGGGCTACTGGTGTTGGAGACCATGGCTGCACAATGGCCAGCTCTCATGTGGCCGTGCTGACTGGGTTTTCACTCCGTGATGACCTCTGTCAATGTTTTTGGAAAACCAAATGTGTAGTTTCACCATTTTTCTATTACCTTGGATAGAGCCCTTTTCTATCTAAGTTTAGAATCAAGTATTTTATGGCTGCCTCCTGCCCAGGGGACATCTAGGGACAGCAGTCACCTGGATGCCATGCTCACTCTCCTTACTACTGGGAACTTGGGGCTGAGATTGACTCTCATGAGGGTGTGCAGATTCAGGGTAAACACTGTCTGAAGTCAGACTCCTGTGAGATGCTCCTGATCCAGTTCCCTGGGGGCGTGTCACCCTGCAGGTTGCCACTTCTTCTCAGTGCTCTGCTGTAGCCTCACTTATGTTAGTTTTCTCTAAACCTTCTGGCACCAGGGCCCAGTTTCATGGAAGACAATTTCTCCATGGACAGGGTAGTGGGAATAGAATCTCAGGGAGAACACAGCCTAGATCTGTGGTGAAGGATTCTCCTGTGAGAACCTCCCCTCGTCCAGGCGGAGCTCAGGTGGTGATGGGAGTGATGGGGAGAGGCTGCCCCTCGTCCAGGCGGAGCTCAGGTGGTGATGGGAGTGATGGGGAGAGGCTGCCCCTCGTCCAGGCAGAGCTCAAGCGGTGATGGCAGTGACGGAGAGAGGCTGCCCCTCATCCAGGCGGAGCTCAGGTGGTGATGGGAGTGATGCGGAATGGCTGTAAACACAGGTGAATCTCCACTCACCAGCCTGCTGCTCACCTGCTGTGGAGCCTGATTCATGCTAATTCAGGTTGATATGACCACTCGTTCACTATTCTGTACTTTGAAAAGATATGGAACTCATAAATCAATGTAGTAGGACTTTAGTACCCTAAATCTATCATTTTGTGGACAAAGAGGCTGAGGTTCAGACAGAACTGACTTTTCCAAAATCATGCAGCTGGTGTTTAAACCCAGCTTCTTCTGTTCCTAGTCCAGCATGGTGTCTTCATCACACGGTTCAAGGAGGCTCATTATGGGAATGTAGGGACAGAACCACAGCCTCCCTCCTTCTCAGCAGTCTTGCCAGTTTTGGGTCTTCCTCCCAATTCGTCAGGATATAACTGGCTTTGTCTCTTCATGGAAAAGTACCCATAGCTCACCCCCTTGGCTAAAACCAGCTCAATCTCCTGCATCTTTCTTATTTACAATATTCTTCCTGGATTTTTAAAATTAGTGAACAAATCTTTTCTTTCCACAGCTAGAAATATACCCTTTGGACAACAATCCTGGTGAAGTTTAACTTAAGTTTGAACCGATATTGGTATAAGACGCTTTCCTGAGAACAGCCATTAGTGGAGGTAGGTGGGAAAATATGATCATAGCAGCTCAGGGATGAACGTTTTGCATACTCCACTCTAAATTCATAACATCACTGGGCATTGTTCTATCTTATTGCACTGGGAACTGGGTCACAAAGACACGATGTACTCAGGTCCCCTAGGGTTGATCATGCTAATTGTCAGTTCTGGGTTTCTCGTATCTTGGGTTGTCTGGCACCAATGTCTGTCCTCTTTCCACTACCCACTGGTTCTCTCATTTGACATGAAATTTCCAGAGAAGGTCATTTATGAAGTATGTATCACATAATCCAGGGATTCTGATTCAGCAGGACTGAGGTGGAATGAGGATTCCAAATTTTAAAAAGTGTCCTTCATGATTATGGTATATGACATGTTGGCAACCTTTGGAGGAGATAAGCAAGAAGGGGCATGGAGCAATGGGTACAAGTGTCAGGTCCCCACTTTGGCAGTCTGGGGCAGAGCCAGCTGCCCTCCATGGCATCATGGTCACTGTAGACCTGGCTGGGTGTCCTCTGACTCCAAAGAGGGGTTTCCCTACAAGCTGTGCAGGGAGCACTCACACTAAGGCAAGGCTCCCCAGTGTGGAAACTCAAAGTTCACCCAGAAGTTTCAGAGTTAGGAGTGCAGTTCCCTGTCGTTTTCCTCCAAAGGAAGAGCACTCTCCAGCCATGCTCCCAGCCCAGAGATGGGCACTTCTCTGTCTCCGTGTTCCTGGTGTCTGAGCACCAGTGGTCAATGTTCACAGGGTCATGGTGGATGGTGGCCCAGGCAGGCGGTTTGGTCCTGGTGGGTTAGGTTTGAGGGATCACCTTTTCAGTATCTCCTGTTTAGGGGCTACACTCTGTTTGGGGGACTGCTCATTTGGCGTGTAGCTCTGAGGAATGAATAGGGTCCCAAAGTAGCTGGTTTTCTAAAGTAGAGGTGATGAGTGTGTGTGATGCGTTTTTTTCTGTAATCTTGTACAAATAGAATCTCATTTACTTGTGGGAAAATACCATAGAGATTATATTTCCAATTAGGTTGCCTGTAATCATTTCTTTTCTTCAGAAGATCACTGGTTTTCAGGTGGCTCCCTCCCAACCAGAGTCAGCAGCCAGGATCATGAGCTCACCTTCTAGAATTTCTCCCAGATCATTTGCATTAAATAAAAAATCGGGAGATTCCAACAGCCCAAGGCCTAATAGGAGAATCTGGTCTTTTGGTTCAGAGATACAGTATGTTCCAGGGCTCTGATTTCCCATGCCTAAAAACCTCAAAAGCCCCAGTGAAGGCCTCTGGTGATGTTCAATAATGTGGTTCCATGTTTTACAGAATTCCCTGCTTGCCCCCCACCTGCAACTGCATGTTGTGTTTAAGTAAGCCACACATGCAGACATGGAGATGCAAGATGACTCACCAACCTGACATTTCAAACTTTATCGTTTGCATAAGTTTCAGGTCCTCCTTCTGGGCCATGTTGTCCACAAAACTGAAAACAAAAATTAGGGAAAGCAGTAGATGCAAGACAGGAGGAGTCATGGTGGCTTTGTGACACAGCAGGTACTCCCCCAGGAAGGCAGCTTCTATATCACACATCCAATTTGCACCAGATGGACCAGACATATGGCAGAAGGGTGACAAATGTTCTCATTCTTCAGGATAATCTGCAAATGTGAATTAATGCACCAGACTTTACAATGCTGGAATCATGGATTGATTGTGTACCCCCCAAATTTGTATGTCTGGGTCTTACCCCCCATCCCCACCATGATGGGATTTAGAGACAGGACCTTTAGAAGGTAATTAAAGTTAGGTGGTATAAGGAGGGTGGGGCCCCCATGGTGAGATTAGTGGTCTTATAAGGAATAAGATATATATATATATAAATACACACACACACACACACACACACATACATATATAAAGAGTGAGCCCTCAGTAGGAATTGAATCATCTGGCACCTTGATCTGGACTTCTCATTCTCTATAATAGTGAAAAATAACTTTTTGTTGTGTAAGCCATGGAGTTTACAGGATTTTGTTATGGCAGCCGGAGCAGACTAAGACAGTTAGCCACAAGTATTGCACAACAAATCATATCCATAGAGGAGATGATTGCTGACAGTTTGCTTGCTTTGCTGTAAAAGAAAGTGCTGAGCATGAGATGAAAAACTAGTAAGGTGAGATGAAGCATGGAGGAGTGGGCACAGAAAGAACTACCACAGGTTTGAGGTACCAGATGATAGGAAGGATTGGTTGGCTACTTTCTGCATAGCTGTGTTGATAGTGATATTTTAGCACATTTGGGGGCTCCAAGGAGGCTCAATTTATTCCTTCTTTCTTTCTTTACTCCCTCCTTACTTCCCTCTCTTATTTCTTCTTTCCTTCATCCCACAAATACTTAAGAAGTTCCTCCGCCCCCTCCCCACCAACTGCACTAGGCCTCTGAGAACACTAAGAAGAGAATGATTTGCTCTCTGCCTTTTAAGAATGTTGGGCTCATTGGAGCTCAGAAGTTGCTCAGGTAGAGCTGTGAATGGAGGGAGAATTTTCTGGGTCATTACTTCTGCATCCTTAACCCCTGGAGTTTTCCCCTTTGTCTGCACTGGTAGCTGCTGAGGGAAATCTGGTGAGAGAAGGCACTTGAGTGCTACTCCCAGTGTCACCACATCACCGTGTCTGGTCTTTCCATTCCTGCCATCCGAGCTTTTCCTGATTGAGCATATCAGAGGGGAGCTTCTAGAGATGTCTAATTTCAGAGTCACTTTTCCTTGGGACTGTTGCTGTGCAGTAAAAACAACTATAACCCTTGAGTACTCACAGGTTTGAAGAAGTGTAATCACTGCTTCTGGAACATGTCTACTTCTGGTGGCTAGTAGTGATGAGGATAGAGAGAAGAGACCCTTGCATTCGAGGAATGAAATAATGAAAGAAACCATATAGCACTTCTAAAAAATATCCAGGCAAGTAAACTCTTCACTCAACCATCTGCTAGCTTAGCCCACCCAATGCTCAATTTATTTACTTATTCTCCTGTCCATGGTGGTGAGCACTGGGTTAGGAGCTGGGGACACTGGTGAGTAAGCTACAGGTCTTGCTCACTCTGAGGATTGAAAAGCTAATGTTTTTGTGACTCAGTGAGTAGGGCGCCAGCCCCATTTGCCAAGGGTGGTGGGTTCAAACCCAGCCCCGGCCAAATTTCAACAACAAAAAAAATAGCCGGGTGTTGTGGCGGGCGCCTATAGTCCCAGCTGCTCGGGAGGCTGAGGCAAGAGAATCACGTAAGCCCAAGAGTTAGAGGTTGCTGTGAGCCGTGTGATGCCACGGCACTCTACCAGAGGGCAGTACAGTGACACTCTGTCTCTACAAAAAAAAAAAAGTTTAAAAAAAAGAAAGAAAAGCTAATGTTTTTAAACTCTGGATATGAATGTCTTAGCATCATGAAGATAAGGACTTGTGGCTGACTGCATAGGTATTAAAAGTATATTAAAAATACTTTCCAAAATCATTTTACCAGCATCTCAGAGTTATAAAATATGCTATGACGTTAAATGATAGAGAAGAATCAAAGATGTAACCATTACAAAATATAGAGAATATTTTAGTTGAAAAACTGGGACATGGAAAAACATAAAGTTTCAATGTGGGATTACTTTGTCTCAAAGGAGGTTAAAAAAATGCACTTAAAAATAACAAGAGTGGGGTAGAACAAGATAGTGGACCAGAAGGATCATTCAGCTGAGCCCTCCTTGAATAACTAGGGAAAAAGAGAGAGCCAAGCCATACCTGGAGTGGGGACCTTACCCAGAGTTATAGCTCAGGGAGCACAGGGAGGAGGTGGTGAGCTGGATACAGGGTATGATCCAGAATGGTGGAAATTTGATGCATTATAGAAGTGACTGTGACCAGCTGGGATTGGCTGCCCCCCCATGGAGGTCAGGGATGGGAGAAAGCCTTTCTGGAATTTTCAGTTTGGGGGGGAAGCTGTGCATTGAGTGGAAAGCTTGGAAGAGTAGGTGGATTCAAACAGTATACAACAACCAGATTCAAATGCTGGTTGGAATTGATTTGCCATAGGTTTGGTGGCTGGCAAGGCAGAAATACTGAGAAGGTCTCAGTGGCAAGATGGCTGCCATTGTGGGAAGGTCAGAAGAAGTCTTAGCAGGGGTGTAAAGCATGGCCATCTTAATTCCACCTGACAGGATAAGACCTTGACTCATGAGACAGGCTAGGGACTTCCACACAGCACAGGAACTGGAGTCAGGGGGCACTGTGAAACTTTCTCCTGAAGGATTCTTGTGAACTTTAAGATCACAACTTGGCAGGGTCTGAATGGTGAGGAGATAATCAGGTGATCACCAAAGACAACTAAGTTAGGAATAAGGACCATAGAGGTTGCCAACTGTGTTATTGATCTTCTGTAAAAAGCACACCACCACCTAATGTCATGGTGATGTATTGCAACATATTATCATCAAGAGCAAGGATTCCTGTTTTTTTGGCCATGAGGACAAGTTTGGCTTTGCTCAGGCTGAGGCCAGTTCAAGACCTAAGCTCTCAGACAAGGTAATTTGAAGCAAAGGAGGAAGTGAGAAGGAAAAAGGAGGATAAGGAGGTGAACAGAAGAAAGAACACATGAGCAGGAACCAACAGAAAAATTCAGGCAACGTGAAAACCAAAACAGAGGAACTCCCCCAAGGGACCATGAGGTAGCTACTGCAGAAGACTCCATGTATAAAGAATTAATGGACTTGTCAGAAAGGGAATTTAAAATATGGATGATAAAGATAATAAAAGGAATGGATGAGGAAATGGGAAGACAAAACCAGAGGTCAGATGAGAGATATGTAGAATATAGAAAAGATATGGTGAAGCTTAAGGAAATGATGGAGACAATGAAGTAATATAAAGATGCACTGGAAAATATAAAAAATAGGTTAGACCACAGAGAAGAAAGAAGCTAAGTACTAGAGGATAAACTTGTTGAGATAACCCTGGTAGTTAAGCAGTGGAAAAGAAGAGAGAGAAAGCAGAATAGACACTTAGAGAACTATGAGACTCTATGATTAATTGAAACATTTGAAAAATAGGGATTCCTGAAGGGAAGAAGATTGTCCCAAAGGAATGGAAACCCTACTGGACACTATCATGTATGAAAACTTCCCAAGTTTTACTAAAGACCCCAACACATTCCTTTCAGATGGATATTGAACCCTGGGTAATCTCAACTCAGGCAGACCTTTCCAAGGACACATTGTAATGAACCTTGAACCAAAGTCAAGATGAAAGAAAAAATTCTGCAAGCAGCCAGGAGTATGTGGCAACTAATCTACAGAGGCAGACCATTAGGTTGACAGCAGACTTTTCAACTGAAACTTTCAAAGCCAGAAGAGAATGGTCATTGACCTTCAATATTCTTTTTTTTTTTTTTGTAGAGACAGAGTCTCACTGTACCACCCTCAGGTAGAGTGCCATGACGTCACATGGCTCACAGCAACCTCTAACTCTTGGGCTTACGCAATTCTCTTGCCTCAGCCTCCCAAGCAGCTGGGACTCTAGGCGCCCGCCACAACACCTGGCTATTTTTTGTTGTTGTTGTTGCACTTTGGCTGGGGCTGGGTTTGAACCCGCCACCCTCGGCATATGGGGCCAGCGCCCTACTCACTGAGCCACAGGTGCCGCCCAACCTTCAATATTCTTAAACAAAACAATTTTCAGCCCAGAGTTCTATACAAACACTGAGGAAATTCACCATAACAAGACCAGCTCTATAGGACCAGCTCTTAGACCTATTCTCAATACTGACTACCAAAATGGATCACCAGCAAAGTAAACACTCAGAAGCTAAAGTTCAAAACTTAGCTTCCACAATGGCACAAAGGATAAAATGACACAAGGAACTTTCACAAAATAAGATGAATAGAACTACACCACATTTATAAATTCTCTCAATAAATGTCAATGGACTGAATTCCCCACTGAAGAGACATAGGCTGACTGATTAGATAAAAAAGCGCAAGCCATTGGGCAGCACCTATAGCTCAAGGAGTAGGGCGTTGGCCCCATATGCTAGAGGTGGCAGATTCAGACCCAGTATTGACCAAAAACTGCAATAACAACAACAGCAACAACAAAGCACAAGGCATCCATATGCTGTCTGCAGGAGACATACCTAACCTGGAAGGACAAATCAAGACTCAGGGTTAAGGAATGGAAAACAGTATTTCAAGCAAATGGAAATCAGAAGAAAGGACGGGTTGCAATCTTATTTTTAGATACAAGCAGATATAAAGCAACTAAAGTTAAGAAAGACAAAGATGGACACTTTATACTGGTGAAAGGAAAAATACGACAAGAAGACATTTCAATTTAAAATATTTATGCACCCAACTTAAATGTTCCCAGATTTATGAAACAGATTTTTATGGGTCTGAGCAATATGAAATCCCATAACACCATAATAGCTAGGGACTTTAGCACTCCTCTGACAGAAGTGGACAGATCCCAGTTTCTAAGCAGAAACTAAACAAAGATATAAAGGACTTAAATGTGATCCTCAAATAACTGGGATTAATAGACATATACACAACACACCATCCCAAAGCAAAAGAATAAACATTTTCTCATAAGCCAATGGTACATCAAACCTCAGCAAAATTACAAGAATAGAAATTAGAAAGAAGAATAGAAATAGAAAGATACCTTGTATCTTCTCAAACCACAAAATGATAAAGGGTGAATTCAACTCCAAAATGTTCATCCCCACACAAAGACTTGCAAATTAAATAATCTTATGTTGAATGATAGTTGGGTTCAGGAAGAGATAAAAGATTAAACAGTTAATCTCAAACATACCAACAATGAAGACACAAGTTACCAAAACCTGTAGGATACAGCAAAAGTAGTCTTAAGAGGGAAATTTATTGCATTATATGCCTACATTGGAAAAAAAGAAAGAAAGCACATCAACAAACTCATGAACCATAAAATAGAATTGGAAAAACAAGAACAATCTAATCCCAAACCCAGCAGAAGAATGGAAATAAGCAAGATTAAATCAGAGACTAATGAAATTTAAAACAAATTATTTATAAAATTAATCAAACAAAAGTTGTTTTTTAAAAAAATCAATAAAATCATAAACTTTTGGCTAGATTAACTAGAAACAGAAAAGTAAAATCTCTAATAACCTCAATCAGAAATGATAAAGAGGAAATAACAACAGATGCCACAGAGATACAAAAGATCATCTCTGAGTACTACAAATACTTTATGCCCAGAAATTTGACAACATGAAGGAAATGGATCCATACCTACAATCACACCCTCTCCTTAGACTTAATCAAGAAGAAATAGATCTCTTAAACAGTCCAATTTCAAGAACTGAGAGTGAAGAAACAATAAAAATCTCTCAAGAAGTAAATGCCCCGATGGCTTCACACCAGAATTCTATCAAACCTTCAAAGATGATCTCATGCTCATACTGCAGAAATTATTCCCAAAAATAGAGAAGAAAGGACTCTTCTCTAACATGTTCTATGAGCCAAAGATCACCCTGATATCAAACCAGGAAAAGCCCTCACTAAAAAGAACTTCAGATCAATTCCATTAATGAATATAGATGCACAAATTTTCAATAAAATCCTAGTCAATAGATTACAGCTACACCTTAAAAAAATCATTCATCACGATCAAGTAGGTTTCATCCCAGGGATGCAAGGCTGATTTCACATATGCAACTCCATAAACGTCATTCACCATTATCAACAGAAGCAAAAACAAAGACCATATATATGATCCTCTCAATAGATGCAGAAAAAGCATTTGAGAAAATTCGGCACCCTTTTCTTATTAGAACTTAAGAATATAAGCATAAGTGGCACATTTCTTCAATGGATCAAAGGCATCTACAACAAACCCACAGCTAATATTATACTCTTAATGGAGTAAAACCGAAAGCTTTTCCACTTTGAACTGGAACCAGACAAGGTTGTCCTCTATCGCCACTACTACTGAACACAGTGCTGGAAGTTCTAGCCAATACAATCAGGCAAGAGAAGAAAATAAAGGGCATTCAAATGGGGGCAGAGGAGGTCAAATTCTAGCTCTTTGCCAATAATATTATCTTATACATAGAGAACTCCAAAGACTCAACCATGAGACTGCTGGAAGTGATAAAAAATTATAGCAATGTCTCAGGCTATAAAATCAATGTTTATAAATCAGTAGTCTTTGTTTATACCAGTAATAGCCAAGATAAGAAGATAATCAGGGACACAATTCCCTTCACAGTAGCTTAAAAAAAAAAAAAAAAGAAATACCTAGGAATATACATAACAAAAGAGGTGAAGGACCTCTATAAAGAAAGCCTGAGGAAAGAAATAGCCGAAAATATTAACAAATGTAAGAACATTCATACCATGCTCACGGCAGGGAAGAATCAACATTGTCAAAATGTCTATTCTAACCAAAATAATCTATATATTCAATGCAATCCCCATTAAAATACCATCATCATACTTTCAAGATTTGGAAAAAAATAATTCTTCATTTTTTATAGAACCAGAAGAAACCCCATGCAGCCAAGGCAATTCTTAGTAATAAAAATAAAGCCAGGGGTATCACCTTACCAGACTTTTGGCTATAATACAAGGCCATAGTGATTAAAACAGCATGGTATTGGCACAAAAATAGAGACATTGACATTTGGAACTGAATAGAAAACTATGAGATGAAACTAAACTCTTACAGCCACCTGATCTTTGATAAACCAAACAAGAACATATACTGGGGAAAAGAATCCCTAGTCAATAGATGGTGCTGGAAAAACTGGATAACCACATGTAAAAGACTGAAACTGGACCCGCATCTCTCACCACTTACAAAAATTGATTCAAGATGGATAAAAGATTTAAATCTAAGGCATGAAACAATACAAATCCTCAAAGAAAGTGTGGGGAAAACACTTGAAGATATCAGCCTGGAGAAAGATTTTATGAAACAGACTTCCATGGCAATTTGAACCAAAAATAAACAAATGGGACTTAATTAAACTGAAAAGCTTTGGTACAACTAAGGAAACAACAACCAAAGCAAACAGACACCCTTCAGAATCAGAAAAGATATTTGCATCATATGAATCAGATAAAAGCTCGATAACTAGGATCTATAAAGAACTCAAATTAATCAACAAAAAAGAGTTAACATTCCCATATATCACTGGGCAAGAGACATGAATAGAAACTTCTCTAAAGAAGACAGACAAATGACTAACAAACATTTAAAAAAAATGCTCATAGTCCCTAATCATCAGAGAAATGGGAATCAAAACCACCCTGAGATATAACCTAACCACAGCAAGAATGGCCCACATCACAGTCTCAAAACTGCAGATGCTGGCGTGGATGTGGAGAGAAGGGAACACTTTTACACTGCTGGTGGGACTGCAAACTAATACAACCTTTTTGGAAGGAAGTATGGAGAATCCTCAAAGAACTCAAATTAGACCTCCCATTTGATCCTGCAATCCTATTACTAGGCATCTACCCAGAAGAAAAAACATCCTTTATAATAAGGACATTTGCACTAGACTGTTTATCGCAGCTCAATTTACAATCGCCAAAATGTGGAAACAACCTAAATGTCCACCAACCCAGAGATGGAGTAACAAGGTGTGGTGTGTATATATCACAGAATACTATTCAGCCATTATAAAAGACGGAGACTTCACATCTTTTGTATTAAGGTATATTGCTTCTGGATGGAGGTGGAACATACTCTTTTTAGTAAAGCATCACAAGAATGGAGAAGCAAGAATCCAATGTACTGTTTTCTAATATGAAGGCCGTAGATGAGTTAATACAAGGGGGGTGTAGGGGGATAAACAAGAGGAAAGAGGAAGGAGGGAGATGAGGGTCGCGGTGTATGGCACACCTCTTGGGGCAGGAGGGTCTTTATCTAACAAATACGATCAGTGTAACCTAATTCTTTGTTCCCTCAATGAATCCTAAACGATAAAAAAAATTTTAAAATTTAAAAAAGGAAATTTTACACACACACAAAATTAAAATTAAATAAAAAATCAGAACAATAAAAAAAAGCAAAAGTGTGAAAGCAAGTGTCTTCATCACTACAACACAGGTGGTCCCTCATTTATTGTATGACAGCACTCAGAGAATCTTAAACTTACCAAGTTTAGTCAATTTTTTGAAGTTCAGCTAAAGTATATTGTTTTGGATAGAAAAAAGTCTATTTATACTTCAAAGCAGGTTATAGACTGTGCAATGCAAGTGCGTTTCCACTGGGTTGAGACCTAGCATGGACAATTTTAGCAAGAAATGATCATTTTCTGCAAGTTTTCAGGGAGTAGATATAGTCCCATAGAGCTGCGGATCCTGCTAACTTTTGCTAGTTAAGATTCCTGCCAGAGAAAGGCAAGGATGATCACATTTCATAGACCTAATGAACCCTGGAAACAGCTTTACACCCATGTATGCAGGGATCACTTTTTTATGATTTATAGAAACCAAAGCACTCATTGGAATAAGAATAATAGCTAACATTTATTTATTATTTATTATGCTGGCCACTGAGCCAATGACTTTATATACATTGACTCATTTAATTCTTACAGCAACCCATGGGCATGCACCTTTATTTTTCCTTCTTTACAGATGAGAACATTAAAGCACGAAAAAGCTAAAGGACAGAGGAGGGTCAGTGGGCTCAGTTCAATATGTCTGAATAAATGTGAGTGTTCCTGGGAAAGAAAACCCAGGCCCTGATGGGTAAAACCATAAGACCTGAACCCAGGTCTCTGATACAATAAGAGATGGTGGAGAAAGTGGCTAAATCCAGCTAGAACCCAGAAGGCCAGGAAAAATGCTGGTTACACTCTGATTGTAATACATTAGCTCCTAAAAGAAAATCCCTCTAGTACCATGAGAGCTTTCAAATGCCAGGGCAGCCCCCAGAACTTGCCCTATATGGTTCAGAAAGGGGAGGGGGCTTCATTGTGGGAACTCTCCCCCCCTTTCCCCGAACTCTTAGGAATAATCCTCCCTCCACTTAACATCAAATTAAAGAAGACCCCAGAAACTTGCAAAATGTTGTTCTGAGAATGCACTTGACCTGTAGGCACCCCAGTTTGGGGGTCCTCTTTGCTATATCATTCCTACTTTGTCATTGTTTGGTTTTCTTTCTCAAGATTGATGTGTTTTCTCCAGGTTCAAAGGATATTGTTGACCTCTTCATCCTCTGAAGGAAAACCAAACTTTGTATGCTTTTATCCAGAGGAGAGTTCTGAAACCCAGGACATGAGTACAAGAAGCTAAAAGAAAATCTTATTTCGCAAACAGGATGCTAATAGCTTGGAAAAATCTGATTGCTTTTGCAAGGTTTGTTGGTGGGGGTGGGGAGCTTGTCTCAGAAACCTCTGAGATTTCCTGTTCAAGTAAAAAGTAACAAGATGCAGCATTTGGGTGACAGCTGACTCGTGTTCATGTGAGTGACACATTCGTCCTGTTCTTTTTTTTTTTTTTTATTAAATCATAGCTGTGTACATTAATGCGATCATGGGGCACCATACACTGTTTTATAGACCGTTTGACACATTTTCATCACTCTGGTTAACATAGCCTTGCTGGCATTTTCTTAGTTATTGTGTTAAGACATTTACATTCTACATTTACTAAGTTTCACATATACCCTTGTAAGATGCACTGCAGGTGTAATCCCACCAATCACCCTCCCTCTACCCCCCCACCCCCTTCCCTTCCCCCTGCCCCCTTAGGTTATAATTGGGTTATATCTTTCAAGTGAAAGCCATAAATTAGTTTCATAGTAGGGCTGAGTACACTGGATACTTTTTCTTCCATTCTTGAGATACTTTACTAAGAAGAATATGTTCCAGCTCCATCCATGTAAACATGAAAGAGGTAAAGTCTCCATCTTTCTTTAAGGCTGCATAATATTCCATGGTGTACATATACCACAATTTATTAATCCATTCATGGATTGATGGGTACTTGGGCTTTTCCCATGACTTAGCAATTATGAATTGGGCTGCAATAAACATTCTGGTACAAATATCTTTGTTATGATGTGATTTTTGGTCTTCTGGGTATATGCCCAGTAGAGGAATTATAGGATTGAATGGCAGATCTATTTTTAGATCTCTAAGTGTTCTCCAAACATCTTTCCAAAAGAAATGTATTAATTTGCATTCCCACCAGCAGTGTAGAAGAGATCAAACTTTCACTCTTCGCAGATGATATGATTGTATATCTGGAAAATACCAGGGATTCTACTACAAAACTCTTAGAAATGATCAAGGAATATAGCAGCATCTCAGGTTACAAAATCAACATTCATAAATCGGTAGCCTTTGTATATACCAACAATAGTCAAGCTGAAAAAACAATTAAGGACTCTATTCCATTCACGGTAGTGCCAAAGAAGATGAAATATTTGGGTGTTTATCTAACAAAGGATGTAAAAGATCTCTATAAAGAGAACTATGAAACTCTAAGAAAAGAAATAACTGAAAATGTTAACAAATGGAAAAACATACCATGCTCATGGCTGGGAAGAATCAACATCATTAAAATGTCCATACTACCGAAAGCAATATACAATTTTAATGCAATGCTTATTAAAGCTCCACTGTCTTGAGCTTTAAAAAGCTTTTTTTAAAGATCTTGAAAAAAATAATACTTCATTTTATATGGAATCAGAAAAAAACCTCTAATAGCCAAGACGTTACTCAGAAATCAAAACAAAGCAGGAGGAATCACGCTACCAGACCTTAGACTATACTACAAATCAATAGTGATCAAAACAGCATGGTACTGACACAAAAACAGAGAAGTAGATGTCTGGAACAGAATAGAGAACCAAGAGATAAATCCAGCTACTTACCCTGATTTGATTTTTGACAAGCCAATTAAAAACATTCAGTGGGGCAAAGATTCTCTATTTAACAAATGGTGCTGGGTGAACTGGCTGGCAACGTGTAGAAGACTGAAACTGGACCCACACCTTTCACCTTTAACTAAGATAGACTCTCACTGGATTAAAGATTTAAACTTAAGACATGAAACTATAAAAATACTAGAAGAGAGTGCAGGGAAAACCTTTGAAGAAATCAGTCTGGGCGAATATTTTATGAGGAGGACACCCCGGGCAATTGAAGCAGCTTCAAAAATACACTACTGGGACTTGATCAAACTAAAAGCTTCTGCACCGCCAAGAACACAGTAAGTAATGCAAGCAAACAGCCCTCAGAATGGGAGAAGATATTTGCAGGTTATGTCTCTGACAAAGGTTTAATAACCAGAATCCACAGAGAACGCAAATGTATAAGCAAGAAAAGAACAAGTGATCCCATCTCAGGCTGGGCAAGGGATTTGAAGAGAAACTTCTCTGAAGAAGACAGGCGCACGGCCTTCTGACATATGAAAAAAAGCTCATCATCCTTAATCATCAGAGAAATGCAAATCAAAACTACTTTGAGATATCATCTGACTCCAGTAAGATTAGCCGGTATCACAAAATCCCAAGACCAGAGATGTTGGTGTGGATATGGAGAAAAGGGAACATTCGTCCTGTTCCCTAATGCTTAGGACACAAAGAATGCCCATTCCTGACCATGCTCTGTGCTGCCTCTCTCCTGCTAAGGAAGCTTCTGGGCTGTTTGGAGCAGTGTTCAGTTCGTCCTCCAGTCATGGCTCCACCATCGCCATTTTCTTTGTCTCCTCAGGTTCAGGTCAAGGGCCATGCTCCCAGCAGCAGCACAATTTGCACTGTCCATCCGTACCCCTTTTTGTGAATCAACCCTGGACACAGAGATTCCAGTCAGATTCTTTTCCGAGCCTGGATCTGCAGGAAGGAAGTGTGTGAAGCTTCTGGCCCCAGCACAGAGCCACGGAATCTCCGTGAATCAACAGTGTCTCTGAGCCCCCCCGAAGGCACTTTGTAAATTGTAAAGCGTCAAGTGGAGAACAGGAGGGAGAGTGATGTGGAGGACTCCACCCTACACTTCTGAGTGGCTGTCTTATCTGGAGTGACCACAGCCCTACAGACACCCTTCCTCTCCAGGGAGGGGCCAGCCTTCATGCCCCTGTCTTAGCTTGAGCCTCATGGAACATGCAGAAGCCAGGGTTAAACAGATTCCCCTGGAGAAACGTCCTTCAGAGGCTAAGGCTATTGCGGGAATGACCACTATGTTACTCCTCACCTGCAAATGAGGCAAAGCTGGGGCAGAGAACTGAAAGATTTGCCCTTGGCCACAGCATTAAGCCGTAGAGTGAATGGGGAGAGAGGACCGTATGTGTTGAAGGCTGTCAGTATTTGCCAGACCACAATCTTTTTATATATATACACACATACGTCGAACAAAGAGTTTGGCATTATAAAAGGGATCTTTTAAGTACCACAGTCTTTTATACAGAACATTATTAAGAACTTTTTATTAAAAATTAAGATGCCTTAGAAACCACGTACAATTTTAAAAGGTTCTACCTTTTCACCTCATCTTTTCCAGGGCAGCTCAGGAGAGACAGTTGGAGACCTCCATGAGGAACACTTGGCCTTGCCAATTCGTCCCTATCTTGGCCCAGGATAGCCATTCGCCTCCTTGTTTTTGGTCATTTCAGCAGCTGTCAGGTGTTCTCCCTCAAACACACCTGCGCGGCTGTAAGGATGCCTCCCGGAGGGCACAAGGCGTGCTTCTCTGCACTGTCGACTGTGCGTGCTTCTCTGCACGCCCAGAGCCACTCTGAAGTTTGCTGTTTTTTCCTCTGACTTCTCTTCTGGACTGTGAACTTATCTAGAGGACCAGCCTTGTGTTTTTTCACCAGGGCAACTCAGACGGAGTAACAGGAGGACTCCTTTGTGGGCCTTGCTTTCTGCTTCGATTTTCCTCCTTTTTTTTTTTTTAAATGTGGTAACATAGGGAAGAGTCGGTTTTTTTTTCCTGACTGTGCCACTCTTTATGTTGAAGACACCCTTTGTTATTTAGGGAATTGTCATTGGGCTATGAAACCTTTATCCCACTCACCCCTGTAGCCCTTCAGCATGACCCCAGGCCTCGCCTCAGCTCCGCCTCTTCAGAGCGGGACGTGCTCCCTGCCTGATCCACACACTGACCCCTTACACCCCCTTCTCTTGGGCATTTTCCTCTATTTCTTTTAAATGTGTCTAACACTAATAGCAAGACTTTGGGCTCAGATTGCAAAAGCACACACCTTCCACCTTCCTCTCCTTACAAACAGTGTGACCTCACTATCAGTCCTGATTGCAAGGTCTGAAAACTGTGAACTGCCTGTTTCCTGAGATTTTCTTTTTGTCCCCGGGAGAGCCGAATGAAGCTCTTTGCCCATCTGGGTGCAGTGAGGAAGTCTCTGGTTTGCTGGATTGTTCCTTCATTCAGGAAGGCAACCCGGGGATGAGAGAAGAACACGATGACACAGGCCCTGCGCAGAAGAGGCTTTTGGGCTGGTGTTGGAGATACCGGGACACCTGCCACATTGAAACACCAGGACACCTGCCACACTCTCTTGGATGTCAGTGTCATAGGCTGGGTGGAGCCGGGAAGCGTGGGATGCCCCATTCCAGGCCAGAGAAGGGACGGCTGTATTCAGCAAAGGGCCTGGGGCCAGGGAAAGCTGCCCCTCAAAGTCCTAAGAACTGACTTGTGAGGCAAGTGAATCATGCATTGGGCAGACTTATCCAGGGAGCTTGTGATGGAGAGAGCAACACCAGCAAAGGCTCGGCTCCATGCAAGAGGGGTGGCCGTGGCCGTCTGCGTAGGAGACCTGTCCAGGGGCAAGGAGTCTTGTTCTGGGGCATCCCTCCTTAGCCCTGCAAGCAGGACATGCTTCAAGGGTGTTGTCAGGACAGGCCGAAGCCTGGATGGCTTGTGCGAGGGGCTGTGGAGCTGGGCAGGGGCAGAGGAGGGAAGGATGAGTCGCCGAAAGTCTATGTGCTGAGACACGGCTCTTAAAGGAGTCCTAGTGTTTTGAAGCGGAGAAAGTGCTTCAAGGCAGATTATGCAGCCAACAGTGAGCCAGTAAATGGTTTTGCCAGGGCGATATCGGGACATTTTGGCAGCCCTCTTTACTGGGCTTGGACCTCTCTGGCTATCAGATACCTTTCTGACTCTCCTTGTGAAGACCCCTGAGGGGTTGGGGTGAAAATGGAGTGCTTTTAAGCATTTTGATAGGATTTCAATTGCTTTTTAATTTTTAATAAAATTTTTAATATAGTTCTGTGTGAAAAACCACCAGGATAAAAAGATTCCACTGAACAGGGAGTCCCTGTTTTAGTACTAGGAGACAGATGAGTTTAACAAACACCTTGGAGCACCTTTCAGGCAGCAAATGGCTCTGCTGGAATGGGAAGAGGGGAGATGGATGTGTGTGTGTACATCTTTTTATTTTTCTGTGCAGTCAGTAATTCCACTCTTTGGCAGTTATCACTAAGCTTCTGGCACCTTTGACTAATACCCTTCACATAGGATAGTTACACTGTTCCAAAGACAGTTTGGACATGTGAGCCAAACATTTATCTGTTTCACTGGCAAGTAATTGAACTGACAGGCATACCTGTCTCTTTGGTTTCCAAGAAAATGTCTTGTTAGAAATGTGTGAAAATATATTATATGACAGTTGCTGAAAATGTTCCTGAGGCAGCAATAAACTGATTGTGGTTTTGGACCAGATGTGCACCGTATTTAGAATTTATTGTATTTCTCCGTATTCCGGCCCAGCACTTAAGTAAACAGAGAGAAGTGCTTTGTTTTTTAGTGAACCTGCTAGGTGAGTGAGTGGCATTTAACTCCAGTCAGTGATAGACAATTATAAAAATCATGCAAATTGCAAACACTCCTTCACCTCACACCCACTGTGGAGCTGATAAGATTCAAAATTAAGGGTCTGTTGTTTTTGTTCTGATTCCTCAGGTGAAGGGGAAGGTTTAGCCTGCAAATGTCCATAACGGGGCCGTGCGGCGTTTTCTGCACTCACCAGAGACTAAAGAAATGCACTTGCTATGTGACTGCAGGACTGACATTCTGGCCCTTTCATCAGACACACCTCTTTATTGCATATCCCCATGAAACTTTACTAAAGATGCCAGAACTTTGTTTTCCTATGTGTGTTCAATAAAATAGGATTCTCCGTGTAGACCTGACCTGCAGCTTTTCTGCCTTCTCACTTTCTGTTCCACGTCTAAAGGCACGTGGGTCTTGAGTGGTTAAAGATCTGCCTCATTTCATTTCCCTGCCAAGTGGGAATAGGTTCCCAGCTTTTTGTTAATTCTGGGCATTCCCATAACCGCTGCTGCGCCGACGAGCATAGGACGTGACCCTGCCCTTGGGAAAGTGGCAGGGGCTTCATGAGGACACGAAGGCCAGGTTCTGCACACAGTTGGCCTGGTTTAGGGATCACAGAAACCCTAAACTTTGCAGGTAGTAGAGGGGTGTTAAATTTTTTTATTTTGCAAAAATGAAACCAGGCTTCACATTAGCTCAGAAATTAGGATCCAGAATCAACAGTCTCTTGACTGCAGAGCCCACTCTTATCCTGCGGCTCCTTGCTAGTCAAAATTAGAAACCCAGGGACTAAAGGCTAACAGAGGCGCTGGAGTGTTAACACTCTATGGGTTAGGGAAGGATAGCTCGGTACCTGCAGTCAGCAAGGAAGGCTTCATGGAGGAGCACCTCACCTGTGTTCGGAAGCCCTGAGATGACGGTAGAAACCACAGGCCCAGAGGCACTGAGTAGATGTGGAGGGAGAAAGGGAACGCAGGGTGGGGTGCATATGTGCAGCCCTGTGAGAGACAGTGACTGAGTGTATGCATGGGTGTGTGTGCACGTGTGTTTGTGTGTGCACATGTGTATGTGTGTGCTCATGTGTGCTCATGTGCATATGTGTGTACGTGTGTGCTCATGTGTTTATGTGTACGTGTGTGCTCATGTGTGCATGTGTGTGCGTGTGTATGTGTATATGTGTGTACGTGTGTGCTCGTGTGTTTATGTGTATGTGTGTGCTCATGTGTGCATGTGTGTGCGTGTGTACGTGTATATGTGTGTACGTGTATGCTCATGTGTTTATGTGTACGTGTGTGCTCATGTGTGTGCATGTGCACGTGTGTGCTCATGTGGGTATGTGTATATGTGTGTTTGTGTGTATGCACATGTGCACGTGTGTGTGCGTGTACGTGTGTATGTGTGTGCTTGTGTGCACACGTGTATGTTCATGTGTGCACATATGTGTGCACATGTGTGCATGTGTGTGCGTGTGCGTGTGTGTGTGTGTGTTGGAGAAGGTTTTGGAATGGGGAAGAAACACACCTTTTAACTAAAGAATGCAACATGTGGGGCTATCCGATGCTGAATATTCCCTTTGTGGCCAGAGCAAGTGGTGTTTTCCTAATGAAGAGAATGTCATATTTCTTTTTCCATTAGGGAATTAAATAAGTCAAGCTCTTTGCTGAGTTACAAGTGGCTGAGAGTTGTTGGCAAAGTGAATACATTCTCTTTGAGTCTCCCTGGGAGAAGCAGGCAGCAGGGAGGGTGCGTGGGGAGAGTGAGCCCACTGTAGTCTCACCACTTCTCTGGTTCTCTAGAGACGCCTAGAAGCTGGAAGGCAGATGCAAATATAAGCAGAAGAAAATCCAGAGGAAAAGCCCGGTGAGCCCAGGAAGCCCGGCCAGTCAGCTTTTTAGATCTGGGGTCAGAACTGGGATTTAGGGTGGGGCTATCTTTTTCTTCCAGATTATACCTTTTTAACTATTTCCAGCAAATATTTGTTGTTCCAGGCACTGTTGCATAAAGCATGAAGTAATAAAGTCTAATTTTCTCCCTTCCCCCTTTTCGTTTGTAGGCAGATGCCTAGCAACATTTCGTGGAATTTTAAAAGTACTAATTATAGAAATGAATGACATATGATTTTATGATGGGGCAGAAGAAAAAAAACCCTAAGATGTAGTGAGTGACTTAGAAATTCCTATGTAGTAATCTCAGATGCCTATCTATAAGATAAGAATCCTGGTTCAAACAGGGGAATCAAATTTAAAAGAAAGGTACACACCAAATTTATACTTGCATTTTTCCAGTGGCTTGAAAGGAAGTAAGAGAGTTTTTTTCAAATGTGTTAAAAATTGGTACACAACTTTCATGGGTACACACTCATTTGTGTACCAGATGATACACTGGCTTCCGGGGATCCCAGGAGGGATCCAGGGAGCTTCCATTGTACTGAGCGAGGCAGAGAAAGTGGGTTTGCTACAGATGTGGATACTGAGAAGGGTGAGTCACAAGGACAGGGAAGGTCAGGGGAGGCACTACGGAGAAGGTGACATTTGAATGAGTTTCCAGCATGGATAAGTGTTCGGATAGACACCAGAGGGGTGGAAAGGAAGAGGAAGGGAAGGGTCACTGTAAGTGGAGAAATGTGCAAGTAAAGACCCAGGATGTTGAAGGGCCCCCTCTACTTGGGAAACTACCCATGAGCCCCCTAGCAGATGCCCTGAAACTAGTCTAGCCCTAACCCAGACTGGGAAATGCCACTTGGGCCTGAGGAGCTGCTGGGGTTTTAGTGGGAGGGGTTTAACATGGTCTGAATCGGAGGAAAGGAACTGGTGCCAGTGTGGGGCTGGGAGGAGATGGACCTGGATGGTCAGAACACAGAAAACAGGCCCTGATGCCAGTAAGTCCCTCGCCGCAGCAGGTGGTGCGGTGGTCCCGTTCCTCACGGACTTGCCAGCCCCTGCCTTGGTCAGCTCTGTATCCCTGTGCCAAGCACAGCAGGTTCTCAGTAAATCTGAGTGGAGTGGATCGAGGGAAGAAGGCGCTACTACAGTTGTTTGCTTAAGAGGTCCTCATAAAGGTGTGAGCCTCTGTGGGAAGCCTGGAAATGACAACATTATTTGGGACTAGAAATCTGGTTTAGATATAGTTCTGATTTTTTAATTGATTCTGATAAGGCAGTGTGACTAATATTTCTCTTTGTTAAAGTGGTATTTCATATGGATGCATTTTCTAGGAATCACCAATCAATTCTTTGGTCCACATTGAAATCTATTCTTGCTCTTAAGAAATCTATTCTTGCTCCTTATTACCTCTTAAGAGGTAATAAAATATATAAAGAAAGTACTATTTAATATATTTTAAAAGATGCAGAAGTGCGTTACAAATGATAAATTATGAGCCTTCAGTGAGGACTGACAGTCATTTTAGCAATTAGAGGAAAAATTTTCTTCATGTTTATCCCAACTTTCATAGCCATACGATAGGGAAAAGGACAAATCTCCATTTACAATGTACGTTGCTCCCAGATTTTACAGTGTAAGACTTACTATAAAGGTGTATCTTAAAGAAAATGAGACAGATGGTCCCGCAGGCAGCGCCACCATCATCACATTTAAAATGGAAGAATCGCGCCATCAGCTGGCTCCTGAGAAGGTGGCTTTGCCACAGTTCAGCTCAGCCAGTGTCTCCAGATAGAATGGATAGTGAAATCAAAGCCGGTGAACAGAGCCAAGCTTTGGAATGTGGTGGGCCATATTTTGAAATGTCAACTGAGAGTTTTTCTAGTATTTCTTTGGGTTTCTTGGTCCTTCTTCCATCCAGTAAACTAGGGCATTCTGAGTTCAGGGATGGTAGATCATGGAGTGACTGCAGAAAAAGAAGTCGGATCTTACCTTTTGAGTCCCAGAAGCCTACCTCCTTCAAGAAAGAGAACAGTCTTGGGGGATGAACAGTAGAAGAGCTAGGATATAGGAAATGTGAGAGCCAGCTAGCTGCTCCAGAGGGGGAAAAGATTCATTTGGATCGAGAGGTCTCTGGGAATTGTGAGGGCACATTTGGAAGCTTCAGCATGCATAGTCCCTAAGAAAGAGGAACGGTCCCCTGTCCTTGCCCAGACTACATCGGGGGGAGGTGTGATTGCAGAGATCCAGATAGAACTGTGTGAGCTGTGGGCACACAGGATAGTGCCCAGAGGAGAAACGGCTGTGTGGGCACAAAGGCCTTCCATAGCAGCCATTGCCTATGACCCAGGCTAGTGGGAAGGAAGATTCTCGGAGCCACGTGGATGGGTTTTTGAATGGTCCCACAGTTCCCCGCAGCCCAGCACGTCATGTCGCAGAGAGTGTACCGCTGGGCACTGGAGGGGTACAGGGAAAAACAAGAACAAAGGTGGAAATGGGGGGTGGGCCAGGGGGCAGTGAGCCTGTGGGATGGGAGCCAGAACCAGGGGCCAGAGACGCTGACTGGGGACTCAATGCCCACCACCCCTTCCCTCCCAGTGTGGCACTACTCAACCCCTACGCTCCCGAAATGGCTGAGATTAAGCTTCTGTCACCTCATTAGCAGAGGCTCTCAAAATAGAGATTTGATTGTGGGGTAGAAAATGAAGTCACATTGATTCAATCCTACTTTTTCTATAAGAAAGAAAAATTCCAATTGATAAAGTCTGGTCAAGAATGGGTACTTCTCTGTCCTGCAAAGATCAGAACACCCTTAATCTCGGGCCAAAACCAAGAGGGGTTTGTTGAAAAGATACACAAACGTCTCTTAGAAACCAAGCAGAAAGATAGAGCTGGACATGGCAGGGATTTTTAGAAAGTTGAAAATGAAAATTTCTTGACTGTTTCTAAAGAGATACGTGAGCTCCTTCATCTCTCCCTGGGTACCTGCCCCTTTCCCTCTAATCCCAGCTGCTTCGGCCACTCCAGCCCCAGAGAGTCTGTGCCAGCCACTCCTCCCCAGGCCTCCCCCAGCCCTGTGTCTGTCAGGGCCATGTCCACACAAGAATTTGATTGGCTCCCTTTGGTCAGGTGTCTATTCCTGGTGCAGCCACTGGGTGGCATGTTGGTGCCCAGACCACATTCAGAGCAGTAAGAAAGTCTGTTGCACACCTTCAGGGCGACTCTCAAAGAGCTCCCTGTGTGTGGTGCCCTGGGCCACACCCTGTGTTGGCAGACCGTGGTCCTGGCCCAAAGGCCTGCTGTCCTGCTTAACCAACATAGTCTCAAACAGTGGGATTCAGTGTTGCTGCTGTTTGGCGGGAGCGGAAGTCTTCCTGATACGCTGGGTGAGCCTGTAAACACAAAGTGCACAGGAAGAGCAGGGGGGCTGGCCCGGGCACTCTGAGTGTTCAAGGCAAAGCAGGGGAGGGCACCTCGTCTGCAGAAAACAGACTTTGCTATACTGACCTGGGTTCAGATCCCATCACTGTTTATAAAATATGATATTGGCCAAGTTTCTGGTTTCTTTAAGTCTGAGTGTCTATCACAAAAGTGAAAATGAACATTTCTAGGGAGATTCTAAGGTTGAAAAGGTTGCAACGCTTCTAAGAAATTTAGGCCGATTGAAAATATGCAAATATCCTTTTCCATTGTGTAGGTTGTCTCTTTGCTTTGGTTATTGTCTCCTTGACTGTACAGAAGCTTTTCAGTTTAATGAAGTCCCATTTGTTTATTTTTATTGTTGTTGCAATTGCCATGGCAGTCTTCTTCATGAAGTCTTTTCCCAGGACAATATCTTCCAGTGTTTTTCCTATGCTTTCTTTGAGGGTTTTTATTGTTTCATGCTTTAGAGAACTCAAATTAATCCACATGAAAAAAGCCAACAATCCCATATATCAATGGACAAGAGACATGAATAGAACTTTCTCTAAAGATGACAGACGAATGGCTAACAAACACATGAAAAACTGTTCATCATCTCTATATATTAGAGAAATGCAAATCAAAACAACCCTGAGATATCATCTAACCCCAGTGAGAATGGCCCACATCACAAAATCTCAAAACTGCAGACGCTGGCGTGGATGTGGAGAGAAGGGAACACTTTTACACTGCTGGTGGGACTGCAAACTAGTACAACCTTTCTGGAAGGAAGTATGGAGAAACCTCAAAGCACTCAAGCTAGACCTCCCATTTCATCCTGCAATCCCATTACTGGGCATCTACCCAGAAGGAAAAAAATCCTTTTATCATAAGGACACTTGTACTAGACTGTTTATTGCAGCTCAATTTACAATCGCCAAAATGTGGAAACAGCCTAAATGCCCACCAACCCGGAAATGGATTAACAAGCTGTGGTATATGTATACCATGGAATACTATTCAGCCATTAAAAAAAATGGAGACTTTACACCCTTTTTATTAACCTGGATGGAAGTGGAAGACATTATTCTTAGTAAAGCATCACAAGAATGGAGAAGCATGAATCCTATGTACTCAATTTTGATATGAGGACAATTAATGACAATTATGGTTATGGGGGGGAAAGCAGAAAGAGGGACGGAGGGAGGGGGGTGGGGCCTTGGTGTGTGTCACACTTTATGGGGGCAAGACATGATTGCAAGAGGGACTTTACCTAACAATTGCAATCAGTGTAACCTGGCTTATTGTACCCTCAATGAATCCCCAACAATAAAAAAAAAAAGAAATTTAGGCCGGTGTCTGATGTTTTGTAAATGTTCAGTAAGTGTCAGATGTCATAAATTCAATTATTAGTGAGAATAAACCATACACTATAGAGTCTTGAAATGTTAATGACCCATTATATAAGAAAGATTTATGTATTTGCATCCAAGGTATGCATTTTGTTAAAGTCCTCATCGTTAAAATGAAAATCAGAATCAAGTCAGGATGTGGTGGCTCACACCTGTAATCCTAGCACTCTGGGAAGCTGAGGCCAGTGGATATCTTGAGCTCAGGAGTTCAAGACTAGCCTGACCAAGAACGAGACCCCTTCTCTTCCAAATAGAAAAATTAACCCACCACGGTGGTGTGAGCCTGTAGTCCTAGCTATTCAAGAGGCTAAGGGAGGATGATCCCTTGAGCCCAGCAGTTTGAGGTTGCCGTGAGCTTCAATGCCACCAGTCTAGCTGGGCAACAAAGTGAGAATCTGTCTCAAAAAAAAAAAAAAAAAAAATCAGGGTGGCACCTGTGGCTCAAAAAGTAAGGCGCCGGCACCATATGCTCAAGGTGGAGGGTTCAAGCCCAATCCCTGCCAAAAAACTGCAAAAAAAAAATCAGAATCAATGTTATATCAACAGTATACAAGTAATAATTAGCAATGATGATGATGATGATGATGAAGAACCTGGATTAAATTCTGTGTTAGACTTAGTGTGGTGTGAGCCTATGAATTACATCTGATTTGGATTTTTTATTTTGGATTTAACAGTCTTTGTCCAAATGACATTTCCCCACCCCCCACCATCCTGACCCCTGACAGCTAACAAGATGTGATTTTTTTCCCCACGCTTTATGTTTCACAAACAAAATATATGTTTATAGGTCACGGTATCCAAGCTGCTAATTTTGGACATCTTTTTCTATAGTTCACAATTAATCACTCATGTCTTTGGGGTTATATGGAAAACAATTTATGTTACAAAATCAAGTCTCTCCCTTAAAAATGTTTGGCCCGGGAGTGAGGAGGGAGAAAATTACAAACTGTTATTATTTTCCCTTAGATGGATCTAAATATTAACATTCCCTTAGTTTTAAAGATTATTTTTATGCTGCTCCTTTATAAACAATTTAAGTACAGTAACTTCTGTTGTCTCAGGCCCTGTCTGCAGCGTACCCAAACAACTCAGCTAAAAAACAGTGAACAAATCAATTTAACAGGTTATTTGGCATCCTACGTAGAAAATAAAAATGTTTGAATAGCTTAAAACACTTTAAAAAGCACAGCATACAGTAAATTAATTTGAAAGTTTAAACATAGCCTAAGGGTCCCTTGTACAAAGAAGGGAGTTGCTGTTTCTAGATCTCATTGTAACTGTGTTAACTACCCAACCGCCAAGACAGGAACAGGAGTGCAGTGACAGCTGTCATAGCAGTAGCCGTGATCACAGCGGAGAGAGGAGAACAAGCTCGTCTGATAATAACATCAGTTGTCGTTGTAATAATAATCATCAACACCAGGTGTGGACATGGTTCTAAGCAATGCATGGACAGTAAGTCGTTTAACCCTCAGAGCAACCATGAGAGATAGAACTATTATTTCCCCATTTTACAGAACAAGAAACTTGAGGTTCTTAGAGTTGAAGTCACTAGTGCAGGAACCAAGATTTGGAGAACAGTTCCAATGACTGATTTTTTTTTTGCAGTTTTTTTGGCTGGGGCTAGGTTTGAACCCGCCACCTCCGGTATATGGGGCCGGCACCCTACTCACTGAGCCACAGGCGCCACCCTGTCAATGGCTGATGGTGACCCGATGTCTGTGCTTCTCAGCTCTCAACACGGTCACACCCTGAACACTGCTGCAAGCCCAGGAGTTGGGGGTCTGTCTTCTCTCCGGTTAACACAGGAGGAAGCTGGGGCTGATGAAATGGCAGACAAAGGTCTGAGACCAAGGGTCCCACGCTGGGACTCTGATCTTGCCTCTCACTTTGGGGGTTGGGAGTAGTTGCTTGTAGTTTTTGATTTGCTGAGGAAGGGGAAGTCCTCAAGCAGAACTGCTACCCCAAGGGGAACTCTGACAGTGGGGCCAGTTGGCCACTATTCCTATCTTGGAAAGAAAAGCGCTCACTTTCCAGGACAGGCGTCAGGAGGCTGGGGGACCCTGGTGGACCCCCAGAGTTGAGAGTGAGGCTGCAGGGTGAGGTGAGTGTGGGCCTTGCCTTGTGCACACAATTTCAGGGGAGACCAAAAATACAATCAATGATGAAGATGATATTCTCATGCAACATATAAAGACATTTCATTTTATTTAAGATAAAAAAATTTTATAAAATCAAAACAAATGCAAAAAGTTGCACACCCAAACAAGGAATCAACATTTAACATAAAGGCAGGGTCAGATTGGGCAGCTCCTCTGGGACCTCCAGATGGCGACTAATCAGGCGGGTAGGCTTTGGGCTGTCCTCACCCCCACGGGGCCTTCCTGGGCCCTAACTGGCCGTCCTGCTGCTGGACACTTCAGCCTCCCTGTCAGGGTCGCGGTGAAGGGACGCCGGTCTCTGTGGCAATGCTTCGTGCATCACACCCCCAGAACGATCTTCTTTCATTCAGTGGTGGTTTAAAAACTGAGGATGAAATTTCCAGTGATGTGTTGAAAAGGTTAAGCCCCTTCGCCCTCCACCTTTTCTCTCCAGAACCCAACCAAAGGAGTTAGTTTAGGGAAGAAAAGACAATGTCTTTCCGATTTGAGATCTTCACCTTGGGCCATCGTTGGTTTTTCGTATTTACTGCGTAGGGTGTAAGAAATGTGAGAAAATCCTGTTCTTTTCCCTAAGAACACGTCAGCTGGACACGTGTGCCCTGCTGGTCCCTTCCAAAGGCACCGGGGAATTGTGCAGTCCCAACAGGCTTCCAGGACGCGGCCCAGCAGTCGCGGTGCAGAATATGAACATTGCCGCTTCCCACCCAAAGACATTTCATTTATTATTTTAAAAACATTTTCTTTGGGCTCCTTTAATCCTCTGGGACATTTGCTTGATGAATAGCAAATAAGATCCCTGACCAGACTGTTGTTATAAATATCCATGGTATTAATTCAAACCATTGGCATTGGAAACTTTTTTATTTTTTTCCTGGAGGACAAGAGGTGGCTGATTTAACCTCAACATTTGGGACATGCTTTCCCCTAAAATAACTATAACAGCCATCATTTTTTTTTCCTGCTGGTGTGTCAATTCTTTTTTAATGAGAGCCTGGGTTCTTTCAGTACCTTTGGTCTCCATAGTAACAATTCTATGTGTTTATTCTGGCTTACTGAAATATAACACAGAGGCAAAGGTCAGTGACTCATTTTTGATTAGGGGTTACTCTAATTAGAGGATGGTTATTTAAAACTCAATCTCTCACACAAAGATACTATGTGCCTAAAAACAAGTTTCATGGAAAGCATTTTAAATAAAAATCATAAAACATGGAGGCAGTGAGATGTTTCCAGACTATGGCTTTCTTCACAGGGGCAGGTGTTTTCAGGATTATTGTTGTTTCATCCATGTATAACTGGCCTTGAGTCCCTGCCATTCCCTCCCTGGGACCAGGATCTGAGTAATGCATTAAATAATGAATTGAAGCGTCTGGAATGACTAATGCAATTAGTTATAGGAGTCTATGTGGACCAATGGTCTACGCCTCTCAGATGAGCTCAATTGATATAATAAAGACGTTCTCAGGTGGCCCCTGGATGCCCGGCAAAGGCAGAAACATTGCTTGGGTATCCTCTCTCCATCTTCTCCATGTCCACATGCTGGTTTTTGGACCTGTGGGAAGGGAAATGGGGCTTGTAGTGCGGTAAGATTGTTGCCTGGGGTTGCAGCGGGGGCAGCAGAGTCTGCATCAGAGGATGCCTGAGGGGATTACACAATAACCACACTCACAAGGGGCAAGGGAGAGTCTTAGTAAATATCGTGGTGGCTGTTATCATTACTTCTTTTTACTTTCATTATTTGATGAGCACTTTCCCCTTTGGACTGAGTTCCTTGGCTCTAAAGGAAATTGTTCGAAACTAAGGTAAGACTCTTGAGGGGCCAGCCACGTTTCCATTTTGGAAGGTGCGAAATCAGTTGGAGCGGGTTTGGACATGGCCTCCTGGGAGGGACGTTCTGGGAGTAGCTTCGTCAGCCCTTTGGGCTCAGGCAGGCTCTGGTCTCTCTCGAGTCTGAGAGCGAGGGCTGCTTGGTCCTCCTGGGTCCAGGCTCTCGTGAACTGGCTCCCAGGACCAAAGGCAGAGCTCAGGGTGGCCTTCATGCCTCATCTGGTTGAGTCTTGATCAAACAGAATTAAAAAAAAATATATAAACAGATGCATACTGGGTGGCAGAATTGGAAGCTGGCTGCGCACCCGTGACCCCCATCTTGTGTCTTGACTTTGTATGATTACACAAGAGACAGTGAAACAAAGAAGCTGACCTTGTGAACCAAGTTGGGTGGGCTTGCAGAGAATTGCAGAGAAAAGATGGCAAGTGTACATACAACTCTGGGAATTTTCATGAGGAATTTCTTCTAGTTATTCTTGAAAATTCATTCTTGGATGGCTCTTTAGTGAATTTTGGATCTTAGAACCAAGCCTTAATCAGGGAACTTTACCCATTCACTTAATGAACTATTGTTTTTGACAGGATGTCAAGTACACTGCGAGGGCAGCTGGGAACATGAATGCCGTGGTTCTTCTCACTTGGAGCTTACATGCTAGACTGGAGACAAGGAGTGGGGAAAAAAGAAAGAAAGTCATTGTAAAATATCAAATGCTATGAAGGAAGGAAGCACCAGCATCTGTTGTAGAGTCTCAGCCTTTCTGTTGTTCCAAGGGTCAGATTGTGCCTTTTGCAGATAATGAGGATTGACACATGGTCCCGTTATTAACACGTCCTTGTTGGTGGACCACAGAGCGATTCCTCTGTGTTGATACCAGCTTGGCCTCCCTTAGGGTGTGGGGTTGGACTAGCAAAGTGATATCTATCTGCTGTTCTTAGTTTAGTTGTGTAAAAATGAAGTTGCTACAGCCTGAGTCTCTAATAACGATCGCAATTGCCAATTTTATCCTCAATGTCAGAAAATACAGCTTTGTAAACTGATTGGCTCACAGACCACAGAGTGGCCATAAAGTTTCTGTTCAATTAAAAAAGTTGCCTATTCCCCAAGCTTACAGATCTGGTGTTACCCAGAACACATTTTGGGAAAACTGTTTTAGCACATGGAGTTTGGATGGTCCTGTGTTACTAATTTCTGAAGAGTAGTAAAATGTCACTGAAGAGAAATAGTTCAGATAAGACACCCACACACATTGGCTCTCCGAAGTTGCTGAACGCCTGGTCTACCTCACTTCTTTGTGGCTCATCTGCTGGGTCTCAGGTGTTGGCCGTTGAGTCCTTAAGACCTGGAACCTACCTCCATCCTCTCCAATCAACACTATTGCTGAGAAAACTAAAAATAGCTCCCCTAAAACAAAACAAAAACAACAGATAATGTGATGGCAATCTTGTAAGTAAATTCTATGGTAAAGATTAGTACAAAATAAATAGGAACAACTTAGCTTTGTTTCTAAAGTTTATAAAAGGATAATACAATGTGGGAATTCCTTGGGGGATATAGTATATGTATCAAAAAAATGTGCTATTTCTCTTTTCCATCTGTAGACTATAATAATAGTTCTTGGCTGGGTGCCTTTAGCTCTAGTGGCTAAGGTGCCAAATACACCAGAGCTGGTAGGTTCGAATCCAGCCTGGGCCTGCCAAACAACAATGACAACTACAACCAAAAAATAGCCTGGTGTTGTGTGGGCACCTGTAGTCCCAGCTACCTGGGAGGCTGAGGCAAGAGAATCACTTAAGCCCAGGTTGCTGTGAGCTGTGATGCCACGGCATTCTACTCAGGGTGACAGCTTGAGGCTCTGTCTCAAAAAAAAAAAAAAATAATAATAGTTCTTAAAAAATTAAAAAAAGAATAAAATTTCCTTTGCTTGAGATATTTAAACATTGTCAGACACATCTGCTGGGCTGTGAACCCACCTGCAGAGAATGCAGGAGTCGGAGCCCAGGTCATTGCTCTGGGGGCCCTGTTCTTGTCCAGCTTCTCCTGACCATCTCTGACGATGGCCTATGGCTGTGGTCCCCAAGCCTGGGCTACGTACCAGTACCAGTCCATGGCCTGTTGGGAAATAGCCGCACAGCAGGAGGTGAGTGGTGGGCAAGAGAGTGGCTCTCACAGCCACTCCCATTGCTCACTTCACCGCCTGAGCTGTCTGATGAGGGATGTTAGGTCTTCACAGGAGTGCGGACTCTACTGTGAACTGCGTGTGGGAGGGATCCGGGCTGTGTGCCCTTTAGGAGAATCTGAACCCCCACCCCATCCACGGAGAAATGGTCTTCCATAAAACTGGTCCCTGGTGTCCAAAAAGGTTTGGACCTGCCAGCCTGCCTACAGGACATAGTGGCACTAATCTGCTGGTACTGAGTTTGGCCATGGAACCTCAGGAGTAAGACTGAAGAAAAATTGTGTTGCTCAAAAGCAGTGTTTTTCAACCTTTTTTTTTTTTATCTCACAGCACACATCTGCTGTACACTGAAATCATGTTGCTCAATAAAAAAAGAATATACTTACTGTACTTTAAACTTTTTTTTGAAAGTAATTTAATTGACGATCTTTAAAAATTTTTGTAGTATACCTAAACTTCCTCGCACAGCGCACTGGTTGAAAATCCCTGCTCTAGAAACTGTTTCAGTGAGGGCTTTTTTAAAACTTTTTTTTTGTCCTTGAGAAACATTGAGAATGACGTCCGAAGACAGAGTGCATACACATGCTGACGTCACCGATGACAGAAAGGTTATGTTACAGGAAATCTCTCCCACCTCCTGGTTCTCTATGGTCCAGATTTTCCATGCCTCGTAGCTAACGGATTAAAAGCATGAGATGCCCAGCTGTGAGGGGAGGTTAGAAGGTGTCAGGGCTTCAGGACAACGCGTTTTGCATCGTGAATTTCAAATACGTGTACATTCTGGAAGATGTTTCCTCATATGTTAAGCACCAAGCAATAACACAGAAAGAAATGACTGAGCTTGGGGCCCATTCTCACACTCGGGGCCCCATCGTTCAGGTCACCCCTGGTCGAGATCTTTTCGTACCTCCCACACTTGTCTGCTCTTTAATGTGGGGCTCATCCTTCAACCGTGAAGTAGTTCTTAAGCATTAATGTGTGTTAGAATGACATGCAGAGCTTGTAAAAAAATGCAAATATTGCTTTCTCTAGGCTGGTCCCAGAACCCATAACTAGATAGCAGTGTGCTCTTGACCCCTCGGTGACCCTGATGCCTGCGTGGACGGTGCCGGGCGGGCCTTGGCTCAGCTGGGCATTTTCTTATTCTAGCATCCATGGGCTGTTTGTGGTTCAAGTGCCAGTTGGGTTATTAAACCTGATATTGAACTTCCTCCATCCTTTTTTCCTCTTTTTCAATTATGGGAGAGAATGTTAATAAACGTGTTCTACTAATGACCCCTTTCCTACCTCGGCCTCTTCCCACTCAAGTCCTTCCTCCCCTTAGTTCCTGCTCATTTATTCCTCCTTTTATGCATTTGGTCAGTCAAAGAGCACTTATTGTCTGCAAAGAACCAGGCCGTGTGCGGTGCTACTGGTTACCTTGAATTCTTACACAGCTCTGAAAGGCAGATATCGTTTGAGATAAAAGCAGGGAGAGCGAGGGGAGAAGTAAGTTTCCTGAAGTGGAAAGGAGAGAGGACTTGGACTCTTTTAACTCCACACAAACTTCTTCATTTTACAACTTCTCACTAGCTTCAGAGGAGTTTTGCTGGGGACGCTGCCAGCCCTGCTGTTCTGAACTACAGCTGTGAAAGTTTACTTGTGCCCCAAAGATAAAAGAGAAGAGAAGAAAGCACAGAGGAAACGACTTTATAACTGAATAAAAGTAAAAAACCACGTGAGAGACCCCGATGGGGGAAGCTGGTTGTGATTATTGATCAGCAAGTCACACTTGCTCTTGTCAATCTGCACACATGGTCACAGGGCGTTTGTCCTGCTTGACGGGAGACAAGAAATGATAAGGTCTCTGAGCAGAGGAAGTTCATTATGGATTTTTTGTTTGTTTATTTATTTTTTATTGTTAAATCATAGCTGTGTACATTAGTGCAATCAAGGGGTACAATGTGCGGGTTTCATATACAATCTGAAATATTCTCATCAAACTGTTCAACGTAGCCTTCATGGCATTTTCTTAGTTATTGTAAGTAGACATTTGTATTCTGCATTTAGTAGGTTTCGCCTGTACCCATTCTAAGATGCACCATAGATGTGGCCCCACCCATTACCCTCCCTCCACCAAAACCTCCCCCCTCCCTTCCCCTTCCTTGGCCCTTTCCCCATAGTCTTGTGCTATAGTTGGGTTATAGTCTTCATGTGAAAGCTGGAATTTAGCTTCATAGTAGGGCTGAGTACATTGGATACTTTTTCTTCCATTCCTGAGATACTTTGCTAAGAAGAATATGTTCCAGCTCCATCCATGTAAACATGAAAGAGGTAAAGTCTCCATCTTTTTTTAAGGCTGCATAATATTCCATGGTATACATGTACCACAATTTGCTAGTCCATTCGTGGGTCGATGGGCACTTGGGCTTCTTCCATGACTTAGCAATTATGAATTGGGCTGCAATAAACATTCTGGTACGGATGTCTTTGTCATTATGGATTTTAAGTGATTTGGGCAGTTTTTGCCAATGTTTGAAGAAGTGCACAGGTCCCCGGGGTTTTATTGGTCAGAGTCTGACTGTGTGGCTCTGCAGTGGGCCTGAGAATGTGTATTTCTGACAAGCTCCCGGACCTTGTGTGAGCGGGAAGGGCATAAAGTGCCAGAAACGCACCCCAACATGGCCTGGGATGTGGGGGTGCTGTCGGGGCTGACTGCTGGGGCCCCAGGGTAAACTGGGTGTCAATTTAGGGGACTTGGACTTGAAGCCAACTCTACCACTTTCTAGCTTTTTCCGACCCACTTAAACTTTCTGAGCCCTTTTCTTTCCTGTAGCATGAGGGCAATGCACCCATGTTACAGACACGTTGAGAAGAGTAAAATGAGACAAAGCTTCCGGAGAGCACTTTGCAAACTCTCTTTCCATTTTTTTTTTTTTTTTTGTAGAGACAGAGTCTCACGGTACCGCCCTCGGGTAGAGTGCCGTGGCGTCACACGGCTCACAGCAACCTCTTAACTCTTGGGCTTAGGCGATTCTCTTGCCTCAGCCTCCCGAGCAGCTGGGACTACAGGCGCCCGCCACAACGCCCGGCTATTTTTTGGTTGCAGTTTGGCCGGGGCTGGGTTTGAACCCGCCACCCTCGGCATATGGGGCCGGCGCCCTGCTCAC
This sequence comes from Nycticebus coucang, assembly GCF_027406575.1. Lineage (NCBI taxonomy): Eukaryota > Metazoa > Chordata > Mammalia > Primates > Lorisidae > Nycticebus > Nycticebus coucang. The sequence continues at coordinate 96,190,162 of NC_069794.1, read as the reverse complement.
TGAGCCGGTACTCCGTTCTGTGCTGTGCACTCAGGGAGGAGGCTGCTTTTGGACCTGGGGGTTGGGCAATTAACTCCCTCCGCCTGAGAACAGGGGCTGAAGGCCCTCTGAAGTGTGGTAAGAAGCAAAGGGGGATGAGTGTCAGGGCGGGAAGTGAAGGGAACGTTTACAGGAAATGTGGTGAGAAAGGGCACTTTCTACAAGGTGAGGGACAGAACAGATTGTGCACTCACTAAACGTATTTTTTCAAGCATGTATTGAAGTAGGGTGACATTAGGAGACAAATATTAATGTAACTGCATGAAGTATAATCCCATCATCTATGAAAAACATATTAAAAAGATACATAGTTCCGTTTCCAGTAATACAGATAAGCCAGGCACCTGAAACCCTCCTGCTGGATAGACCATGACAAACGTTCTTCTAAAGGCATTTTGGAGCTGTCAAGAAAGTAAGGGGAAAAGGAATACAGAATAAAGAGAAACCAAGAAATTAGAGTAGTGACAGGTAGCTACTGCAAACTTGTTTTAGTAACTGGGGAGTTGGGGTCCCACAGCCTCACAGGGTCACAGATGAGCCACAAGGTGAGCTGTCAAGAGGTGACTGAGGGGAACTGACGCTCATCTAAAGCTGCCACCTTCCAACTCCTGTTCCCAACTCCTGGTCACTTTCCTTCTCTCTTTCCATTCAGCCATTCAGAGTCCTTCCCTGTGGTCCACACTGCCCCGGGTTCTGTAAAGGGGATTCTGCTCACCTTACTTCACTCTGAATGATTCCACGTATAACGCACAACCAAGTGCTCTGACGACTGTGACTTTCTACACGAGCGTGTTGTCACGCTCTCCTGGAAGAGCCACCTGGGTGAAGTGCTGACCTCAGCCCTGCCACCCCTTGGGGAGGCCCAGGCCACTTTCTGGACCTCTCTGGCAGGGGCTGGCTCAGTGTCGGGGTGTGGGCATGGCCTCCTTATTCCTGAGAAATAGCTGTTTGCAGTCTCTCTGGATCTCAGCTGTGCATTCCCAGCCTGAGGGCAGCAGCCCCCACAGGGAGTGTGCAAAGCCACGCAGAGCCTTGGCTCCTGGGCTCCTTGTCACCCCATGTCCTTATTCTGTCAGAAACCATTCCCTCCACCTGCTCCAGGGCCATATGGACACCACAGAGCATCTCCATGGACACAGAGACGGAGGGACACCCAGGGACGGCTGTGAGCAGGCAAATGAACTTTACCTGTGACATTTAAGGTGGGGGTGGGGAGAGCTTCAAGCTATTCAAGGGAAAGACCTACTACCCTGGGGTCTTCCCGGCTTTCTGCTGTAAATCCAGCCTGGCCCTCACAAGCCTGGGCGCTGCGGCTGCTGGTCAGGGATCCCCGGTGCCTGCTTCGAGACAGAGCGGAGAGAAACAGGAACTTCCTGCCAGGCCTGAGTTTCTCCTGTAGAACCCTCGCTGGGGGATTCTCAGCCTGTTCACAGAAAGTCTAGGTTCTGAGTAATTTCAGTGGTAACTGTACATTCACTGAAGGCCAACTTCTTCCTCCGGTGTAATTATTCAAGAGCAATCATTTGTCAGGCTTGTTCCTGGCGGACAGAAGAGCCCGGCCACAGTGATCGGAGCCCATCCATCTACTGCTTATTTTCAAAGCTTGGGAAAACAGAACTAGTTGATGGGCTCAGCTGGAGTTCAGGTCACTGGGGAGCCGTGGTTGGCAACTGTGCACTGTCCAGTCAGGAATATGTTTTCAGGTCATTTGTTCAGCTTTGTGGTTCCCTTTAGGGCAGGGGCTACTTTAAAAGCTTATAGGAAAATACGTTTCCCTTTAAAGACTGGCATTCTTGCTTTTTCTAGAAGGTGCATAGACCTTGGTGCTGGACAGGAGTGGATCTCTAAGTCCGGATGTTGCCACCTACTAGCTCTGTGAACTCAGTAGTGTCCTTTAAATTTTCAGAAACTCCATATTTTCACTCTTAAGATGGGCCTGTGTGGTTGGCTTTACCAGATGGGATTTGGGTGACTCCTATTTTTCTGTATGTGTGCATCTCAAGACATTTTTAGAAAAAGCTCAAAATCAGGTTGACTTTGTCCCTTGCTCATCTTTTCTTGCCTGCAAACACAGAGGTGAAGTCCAAGCAGGAGGGCAGTGCAGGCAGACGAGGGCAGGTCCGCGCACACATCACGTGGGCAGATGGCCGGTCAGCATGGTGGGGGCTGGAGGAAGCTGCTGTCCAGTGAGTCTTGACTGTTGTAAATTCACACTCCCAACTTAGAGATGTCCAGAGATAGCACTCCTGACACTCACAGACTAGCAAAGCAATCAGAAGTAAAATACAAATGTGGTTTCACAATGCTCACATAGTACTGGTCACCGTTGGTTGTCCATGTCACTAGCTCAAGCCATTCCCAGTACAAGTGTGGAGTGACTGGGTGCTTGCCATAGACCCAGAGGTTTCCTGATTCATTTATCCCTCATGCACCGATCAGGTATCCACTGGGCCGCTGCCTGGTGCCAGCCTCGGCTCTCAGCACTAAGGGTGTTGGCGAAGACACAGGGGCTGCCCTCAGAGTGCAGTTTCAACCCAGACAAATTAAGACATACAAAAGGTAACATAATAAGTAGTGGCAAGATATTTGAAAGAGAGTGAAAACAGGGAAGGGGATTAGAAAGTCTTTCTTCAACAAAGAGGTTGGGGAGATGACGTTTGTTCAGAGACTGGATCAAGTGAATGACTAACCCTTGGGGATTTCAGAAGGAATAGCCACAAACCAGAGGTGTCCCAGGTGTACCAGGAAAACTTGTACCTGTGGTTACCCTATAGACCAAGGTGAGGACTTCAAATTTATAGGCTAAAAGCCTATATGCTCTGTGCCCAAGCAGCCTGAGAAAAGCGTATGACTCATGTGATAGTTGTTTGGGGTCAGAAAAATGTATATCAGTGAATCTGAGGCACCAAGAAAAGATTAATCGTATTTTACCATATGTTTTGTAAAGCTATTGTGTGATTATAGATCAACAGTGTGTACGTGAGTAGCTGGCTATTTAAGCTGGCTGGAAATAAAGAATATCACTACTTGCCATCCTGGACTTGTAGCCGTTTCTTGCTTTCATACCATTTCAGGAGCGGGCTTTACACCTGTGACGCCAGTCACTCCATGGTCCCTTGCGCAACACAGATTTTATTCCAAGAGTGAGGAGAAGCGTTCAGGTACAGACATGATCTAATTTGTGTTTTTTATGAGCTCTCTGTGAAAGTTAGACCCTAGGAAGGTAAAAGTAGAAACAGATGAACCAGCAGGAGGCCACTGCAGGTGCCCAGTGGGCAGCGATGGCTCATCCTTACACAGGGTGGCGTGTGTCATTAGACACCACACTGAATCGCATGGCCCTCTTGTTCATTCTTATAGCAGAATTATTTGCTCTGGATATTAAAGACACTCCAGGGACGAGTGATCCCAAGGATGCGGCTGGCCTGGTGGGTGCTGGTAGAAACCCCTCAGCTCCATGCCCTGCTCACTGTGGCCCTCTCCAAGGAGAGGAGGACATCTGCCCTCTTTGTGCTCTTCTTTGACACTGAAGTCCTTTGGTTCCTGAACTGAATGTCCTCTCCTTTGCTCTTTCCATCTGTGGATAAAAATTTCCATTCATCTTTCAAAGTAATTTTGAGCATGCAGCAGTTATATCCTGAAAACAGCTCTACCAGGGACATTCTGTGTTTTGTTGGAGTTGGTCCAAAGGTCATGATAGATGAATCCGAAATCTTAGTAGTCCTCAGAAAGTTTTATTAGGTACATGATGGACTTGGGGGAAGCTTGTTGGGACTTGTAGGTTATATAATTTTTCCAGCTTCTTTACCAGAATGCTTGGGTGTCCTGTTCATGACTTCATTGCTCTTGAATGTGGACTTCATGCATCTGGTTGTTTGGCTGTTTTCAGAAAGTAGGGGTAATAATCCCATTGATGTATCATCTTTTCCATAGTTGGAAAAGAAACTTGAGTGCAACCTTCAGTACCTGCTGGTGGAGCAGAGGACTGCAGACTGGACCGACAAGAGACCTGAGGATGCTTTCCTAGCAGATATGTACTGCAGTGTCCTCCAACATCTGTTCTTTCAAGTCATGAGATGTTTGAAAATAACCACACAAGTTCCTGTGTCTGATCCAGTTTTTTGAATACCTACTAGAGCAACTTAAAAATTTTGCTAGTGTGAGCTAATGTCAGCTAATGTAATTCTGCCTGTGGATTCAAGTACAGTTAATGCCTATTGATTTGGAATGAACAAGAGGTGGGTTATTTTGTTCCTGTAGAAGTAATCAACAGATCAGAAAACATATTTTAATAGGACAATGCCTGTTGTCACATTGCTGCTAAGTTTTCTTTTTTTTTATTAGAAACAGAAACCTTGTAAAGGACGAATGCACATAAATACATTCAGAAAAGGAATCAAACAATTGCTACTTCGAAATATTAAGCAATAATAATAATAATGCAAAGAAATGCAAAGAAAGTAACATTCACATTGTCAAATAAGAGTATGTCTATTATAGAATGCTTTGACTCTGAGATTCAGTATAGAGTCATCAGTTAACTTCTTATTTTTTTGTATCAAAAAATAGACAACCAATCTTTATAAATAAAAGTAAAAGAGTAATAGTTTGTTTATTTAAAAATAAAAGTAAAAGGTTCATAGTTTGAAAGGAACTTTCTGATTCTGCAACCAGGTCAGGCATTTCTTTTTTTTTTTTTTTTTTTTTTTGAGACAGAGCCTCGAGTGTCTTTCAAGTGGGCTGAGGACATTTTGGGGCTCCCAAGCCTACGGGGTCTGAGAGATCAGCAGAGGCCTGCAGTCTCCATCTCATACAGCTATATCAACATTGTGATTAACATCTTATACCTCAGAAGATCACCTGCTGCCCAGACAATATTCAGCAAGATATATATACCATTTGGTTCTTTGGTTTTGGGTTATTTTTTTTTCTTTTTCTAATTTCAACATTTTTCCTTGGTATTTTTCTTTCTTCTTTTTCCCACTATCCTAGTTTAAATACAGTCTTTCATTTTTGCCTTCTGCCTCTATTATTTGTTTTTTTTTTTCCTCCAATGTTACCCCGTAAGGGTTCTTGCTTGTTTGCTTTGGTTTGATTTATAGTATTTTTGGCTTTCCTCTCTATGTGGTGGAGGTGGGGTACTGTGTTTGATCCGGCTGGCAAAGAGCTGTTGACCTCAAGCGCATCACTCAACTCAGCACCCCCAGAGGTTGGAGGTCTTCAAGGTTGGGTCATAGTACCGTACTATACACCTATATTACTCCTGTTTCTTTCAGTGCTTTTCCTTTTTTTTTTTTTTTTTATATTTCCTTTTACTCACCCCCTTCTTTCTCTCTTTTTTTTTCTTTCTTTTTAAAATCTTTTTTCCCTTCTTGCTCTTCAATTTTCTCATCCTTCTGGTCCCCTACCAAAAGAACTCATTAAAACTTTAAAGATCAAGAAGAAGGGAAAGGATAATTAGGGTAAGAAAACAGATACAAGAAAGCACTCATGAAGAAGAATCAGCAGAAAAATCCTGGTAACACGAAATACCAGTTCAGAGTAACCCCTTCTAGGGATTGTAAGGTAGCTACAGCAGAGGACTCCTCCTATAAAGAAATGTTAGAAATTACAGAAGGAGAATTTAAAATACAGATGATGAAAACAATGAAGGAAATTGATGAGAAAGTGGAAAACAATCAAAAAACAATGAAGGAAATTGCTGAGAAAGTAGAAAATAACCAAAAGGAAATTCAAAAACAGAATCAAATAAGAGATGAAAGATGAAGAATATAAAAGGGATATAGCAGAGCTGAAGCAACTGAAGCATTCAATTAGGGAACTTAAAGATGCAATAGAAAGTATCAACAATGGATTAGACCATGCAGAAGAAAGAATCTCAGAGGTGGAGGATAAAGCTCTTGAGATAACTCAGATAGTTAAAGAGACAGAAAAGAAGAGAGAGAAAACAGAACGGTCACTGACAGAATTATGGGACTCTATGAAGCGTTCAAACATACGAGTTATAGGGATCCCAGAAGGGTAAAAGAATGCCCCAGAGGAATGGAAGCCATTCTAGAGAATATTATAAATGAAAATTTCCCTAAGATCACCAAAGATTCTGACATACTCCTTTCAGAGGGATATCGGTCCCCTGGTCGCCTCATGTCAAATAGAGCTTCTCCAAGACACATTGTGATGACTCTATCTAAAGTCAAGACAAAACTAAAGATTTTGCAAGCTGCCAGGAATAAGCGCCAGCTGACCTACAGGGGAAAACCTATCAGGGTCACCACAGACTTCTCTAATGAAACTTTTCAGGCCAGAAAACGATCATCTGTCTTTAATCTACTTAAACAGAACAACTTCCAGCCCAGAATTTTATATCCCACTAAGCTAAGCTTTAAAATTGACGGAGAAATCAAATCTTTTTTTTTTTTTTATTAAATCATAGCTGTGTACATTGATATGATCATGGGGCATCATACACTAGCTTCATAAACTGTTTGACACATTTTCATCACACTGGTTGACATAGCCTTCCTGGCGTTTTTTTAGTTATTGTGCTAAGACATTTACATTCTACATTTACTAAGTTTCACATATATCCTTGTAAGATGCACCACAGGTGTGATCCCACCTGTTTGCACAAGACCAGCCTTACAGGAAATATTTCAACCTGTTCTACACACTGACCATCACAATGGACCTTCAGCAAAGTAAACACCCAGAAATTAAAAGACAGAACCTACTTTCCACAATGATGCAAAAGACAAAACTAAGCAATGGACTTTCAAAACATTGCTGCTCACTCTATCCTACTGTGCTTTGGAGAGTTTAAAAATTTTGCAAAAAAGCATTCTCATTGTAGAAAAATTAGAAACAGATGTATTTAAAGAAGAAATAGCTTTCACAAAACCCCCATCTTTCAAAGATAACCACTATTAACATTTTGGGGCACTTCCTTCCAGATTTTGTCCTACACAAACACTATGATTGCAGACATTTTCAGAGATGGATATTTCTTTACCACTTCCTTTTTTCTCTTAATAATATCTTGTGTTTTGTTAATGTCTCTCTAAGTCATGAACATAGTCCTGAGTTATTATTTTAAAAACTCACATTGTTTTACATTCCAGGATGCTAATATTTTTATTAAATACTTCATCATTGCTTTTCTTCTACTGAGCTGGACTACAATCCTTTGGTTTTAGGACATGTATTGAGTACTAATAATATTCCAAGCTTGTGCTAAGCACGTTATATATATTGCTTCCTTTATTTAACTTGATTACAAGTTCTTGATATTCCTGGCAGCACTTAGTCTTTATATACTTTTCTGAGTGATTGTACAGCAGTTATGTAAAGGCTTTTTGTGAGTGTTGCCAAAATATCCCCCAGAAAGGTTCTAACAATTAATGCTTACAAAACATCAAGTGTATTTAATTCTCCACATCCATATCCACATAGCCAGTGGGCATTAGCAACTTTTGGAATCCTTCGTAATTATCTAAGGAAAAATGACATAGCATTCTTTTGGCTTGGATTTCTTTGATTACTAAAGACGCAGAATTTTTTTCATCGACATATTCATCAATGTCCTAAAATATTTTTAATCATATATATAATATTTTAAAATAATATATGTTTTCATTCTATGATCCATGTACATGTACATGATTTTGTCAGTGCATACTTTTAACATCATGAGGTTCTCTTTTAATGCAAGTTTTCCTTTTATTTTTTGTTTGATTAACCCTCCTCTTCCTTCCTTTCACATCATCCTCTCTGCCTACCAAGTAGCCTTGTTTGAAACCACACTGAATCCATCTTTCTGTATTTTTATCTGTCTTCCTGTAAACCTCATATAATGTATAACACACTGCACACCTACACCTCGTATGTTTTGAGACAGACTGTGTTTATGGTCCATTATTTCACTTCCAAGAAACACCAGCAGTGTCCTTTCTGATTCACTCATGCAAGTTTCAACTTGCTTGGCTTATCAGCTTCATTTGTTTCCACCTGAGCAGATTTTACATTTCTTGACTTTCGTGTATCTCAAGACGTTTTGTAACCACACCCCCTCCCCCACATATGTATACATACAACGTTTACTTTATGTGATTAAAAAAAAATAAAATTATATAGGCTTTTCTACATCCTGCTTTTCTCACTCAACAATATCTCATTTTACAAGGGTACGTGTTAAATCTACCAAGTGTAGAATATAAATGTCTTAACACAATAACTAAGAAAATGTGGCGAAGGCTATGTTAACCAGTGTGATGAAAGTATTTCAAATTGTATATAAAACCAGCACATTGTACCCCATAATTGATTAATGTACACAGCTATAATTTAATAAAAAAAAAAAAATAGGGTGGCCCCTGTGGCTCAAAGAAGTAGGGCGCCGGCCCCATATACTGGAGGTCACAGGTTCAAACCCAGCGCCCCAGCCAAAAATTGCAAAAAACAAACAAACAAACACACAAACAAAAACAATATCTCATTTGAAACTCTTCCAAATCATCTGGTAGAGCTCCAATTTACTATTTTCAATGACTGAAATTTTTTAAAGTCATTTTCCTATTGGTAGGCACTGCTTGAGTTTCTGGATTTTCTACTACTAACACTGGAATTAATTTTTTTTTTACATATTTCCTTACCAAGAAGTTATTTTTATGTTTATAGGATATCCAGAAATGTTCATGCTAAGTGGGTCTAAGTATGAGTTGTGTTTTAATGGTAAGAAATAATGTAGAGTGCTTTCCCCAAGTATCGAAACACTTCCCCATGCCACCAGCAAGATCAGACAGTTTCCTTTTCATTATATCCATCCAGTAATAGATATTATGGCATTTAAAAATTTTTGTCAGTCTGATGGGTGTAAAGAGATGATCACACTGTTACTGTACTTCACATATTCATGGTTCTTATTTGTAAATTTGTCCATCTTTTAATTTGTTCGCCACCAACTTACCCATCTGTGAACTGTTTTTTGGACAATATTTTACTGTATTACTTTCCCTTGTGTCTATTTAAGAGGGATTTTTGCATATTATAAACTAAACTTTTATTTACTATGTTACAAATATTTTTTTCACACCTATTATTTATCTCTTAATCTTTGTTTATGAAGTCTGTTGTCATACAAAGGCTTTTAATTTTTATTTAGTCAAATACATCTATCTTTAGCTTTGGGAGTTATAGTTATAGTTAAGAAGCCATGGTTTCCAGACACACCTAGGTGGTGAGAGCTCTTAGAGTTTTTTTACATGTTCTTTATTTTGTTATTTAAGACTTTAATCCATCTGAAACTTATTTTTGTATCTTTTATATGAAATAATCCATTTTTATTTTCTCCCAGATGGATATCTGGGTTATTAGTTCCAATTGTTAAATAATTTTATCAATTTAACTACTAAATATATACCACCTTTATATTATACTAAATTCTCATTTACACTGGCATTTATGTTTGGAGTATCTGTTCTGTTTCATTGCTGCATTTACTTGTTTCTATTTGATCACATGGTTTTATAATACAGTGTGGTATTTGGTAAGACAAATCTTCCCATAGGATTCTTTTCATACTTTTCTTGGGTATCTTTTCTTTCATGTTTTAAAGCAAGTTACCCAATTAAAAACTTTAGGGGGATACCAACTGAAATTGCATTTAATTTGTCTATTAATTTCTGGAGAAAAGGCATTCACATTTACTCTTTCCTTCCGAGAAAATGAAATGCATTTTTAATTTTTTTCTGATCCCGCATTATGTATTTTAATAAGATTAAATACATACTGTGCCTTTATTATTAATTTACTTTAAAAGCATGTTATTCTCACTATATACATATAGTGAGAACAACCATAAATATATAATTTTTTAAAGTTATTTTTTATTAAATCATAACTTTGTACATTGACGCATTTATGGGGTTCAGAGTACTGCTTCAATATACAATGCGAAATGTTTACATTGAACTAAGTAACACATTTATCACAATTATACTCATTTCTTAATAGTTTTAAAATGTACCATTGCATCATGTACATTAGGTGAGGTCTCCCCAAATACCGTCCCTCCTCCCATGTGCCCCCTCCCCTCCCTTCACTCTCCATATATATATATATATTTTTTTTTTTTTTTGAGACAAAGTCTCACTTTGTCACCCTGGGTAGAATGTCATGATGTCATAACTCACAGCAATCTCACACCCTTTGTCTCAAGCTATTCTCCTGTCTCAGCCTCCCCAGTAACTGGTACAGATGCCCACCACTGTGCCCAGCTAGTTTTTTCTACTTTTTTTTTTTTTTTCAGTAGAGATAGGGTCTCACAGTGGCTCAGGCTAGTCTCCAACTCCTGAGCTCAAGCAGTCCACCTGCCTTGGCCTTCCAGAGTGCTAGGATTATAGGTGTGAGCCACCATGTCTGGCCAGTTTTTCTCACTATTGTAAACAGAATTTCTTGTTCATTTCCCAGTGTAGACTGGCAGAGGAAAAGCTGTTGATTTTTCAAAATGTGCATCTTTCTACAGAAATTAGCACACTTTCTTTTATTAATTTTCCATGCTTACAAGTCTTTGATTATGTAACCATCAGAATGTAATAGTTTTTTTCTCATTTTTTCCCCAGTACTTTTTCCAGTTATTTGTGTCATGTTACAAATAGTGTGAAATAAGTCATCTTTGGTTCTGAATTTAAAATTTGATGCTTGCTTTTGGCAAATTGTCTTTGCTGAATTTACATCATTTCTTTCTATCCCTATTTTAATTAGGAATGGCTACTGAATTTTGCCAAATATCTTTTAAGTATCTATTGATAAGATGTGCTTTTACCTTTTACTCTTTTGCTGGAGTGGGCTAAATAGATAAATTCATTTTCTGATATTATACAAGCTATTTTTCTTGAAACTCTATTTAGTCTTTGGAAATTTTGAGAGATTCCCTTGGCTAATATTTATTTAGAATTTTAGCTCATATAGTTATAAGTCACATTGATCTCTAGTTTTCAATTTTACTTCTTTCTTTCTGATTTGGCTGTTTTTATTTATTTTTCTTGCCTAGTTGCTCTGACTTGGATTTCCAGTACTATGTCAAATACAAAAGGTAAGACTGAGGGTCCTTGCCAAGGATGGAATCTCAGAGGGAACGCTTTTAATTTTTCCCCATATGGTATTAGGTGTGGACTTTGCAGATACGGCCTTTATTTTGTTGAGGTAAGTTCCTTCTATATCTATTTTGTTGAGAGAGTTTATCATAAATGTATGTTGAATTTTGTCAAATGCTTTTCCTGCATCTGTTAAAATGATCATGTAGTTTTTAATCCTTCATTCTGTTAATATGATGTATCACATTGATTGATTTGAATAGATTAAACCAGCCTTGCATGCCAGGGATAAACCCTACTGGGTCATGATGCATGATCATTTTGAGGTGCTGTTGAAAAAAGTCTGCTAATATTTTGTTAAGAATTTTTGCATTAATGTTCATCACAGATAGTGGCCTGTAGTTTTCATTTCTTGGTGTCTTCATTAAGCTTTGATATTAAAGTGATGCTATATTTGTAAAATGTGTTTGAAAGTCCTCTCTCCAGTTATATTTTTTGGACAAGTTTAAGAAGGATTAGTATAACTCTTTTCGTTTTATTTTATTTTTTTTTATTTCAAATTAATACGAGGGCACAATTTTTTAGGATTAACTCTTCTTTAAATGTTTGGCAGGATTCGTCTGTGAGGCCATCTGGTCCTGGACTTTTTTGTTATTGGGAGGTTTTAAATTACTACTTCAGTCTCTTTATTTTTATTGATTTGTTCAGGCTTTCTATTTCTTCCTGATTTATTCTTTCCAGGTTGTATTTTTCCAGGAATTCATCCATCTCCTCTGAGTTATTCAGTTTGTTGGTGTATAATGACTCTTAATAGTCCCTTATGATCATTTTTCTTACTGAGGCATCTGTTGTAATAGCTCCATTTTAATTTCTGATTTTATTTATTTGGGTTTTTTTTCTTGTTTTCATAGTTTGGCTAAGATTTGTCAACTTTTTTTTTTCAAGAAACTCAACTCTTACTGATTTTTTTCTTATGATTTTTCTATTCTCTAGTTATTTCTGCCATAATATTTATTATTTCCTTCCTTTTGATATAAATTTGGGGCTAATTGATATCTTAACAATATTGAGTCTTCCAAATTATGGTCATGGTATACATCCCAGATTATGTAGGTATTCTGTAATTCTTCCCAATAATGTTTTATATCTTTCTGTGTATAGATTTTGCAATCTTTTGTTAGATTTGACCTTAAGTATTTTATATTTTTGACACCATTGTAAGTATTTTAACATTTCAATTTGCAAGTGTTCATTGCTGGCATATAAAAAATAAAAATTCGTGTTTTTTTTTTTTTTGTATATTGATTTTGTATCCTGCAACTTTGCTAAATTTACTTATTAGTTCTAGGAGCTTTTTTGTAGATTCCATTGGATTTTCTACATAGATCATCATGTCATCTGTGAATAAGTTTATTACTTCCTTTCCAATTTGGATGGTATCTTTTCTGAAAGATATAATGTAGAATTGATTTTACTTATCTTAAATGTTCTTAGAGTTAACCAGTAAAAGCATCTGGTCCAGAACTTTTCCTTGTGGGAAGACTTCTATCTATAAATTCAACTTTTGATATAGATATAAGTTATCTATTTTTTTCTTGAGTGACCTTGAGTAATTTGTAATTTCAAATCCTTGTGTTGTTGAATTATTGGCTTAAATTATTTATAATATTCTCTTATTAACATTTTAACACCTGTCCAGTATATAGCAATGTTGCTTTTCTTCTTCCTGATATCACTAATTTGTTAAAGTGTGACTCCTATAAGCAGTAAGTAGTTGGATTATGTTCCTTTATTAGGCTTGATAGTGTGTTCTTTTAACGAGGGTGTTTAGACCATTTGCTTATGGTATGATTATTGGGGTGATTAGATTTGTGTCTGTCATGTTTGTTTTCTGTTTGCCCCTCAGTTTTTTCCTGTTTTTGTTTATTTTGATTGTTAAGATATTTTCAGGCATTAGACGTTTTATCCACATAAAATAAGATCTTCAATTTTCTGTCGAATCCAGATATGGACTCATCTTGCCCATATCTGATCCATGGGGTAAGGACTTTTTCTTTATTCTCACAGTTCTTTTATTTCTCTTCCCTCACCCTTTATTATGCTACTGGCTTCTCCAGGGTTGGGTTTGTGAGAAGTTTATTTAGAATAAAAAAGACATGGTTCTTTTTATACAACTATAGCAACAGCAAACAAAATCTTTGTTTTAATCTTATTTATGGCAGTTTCAAGTGTAAATCTCATTGAAAGTTTTAACTATTGAAAAGCATTCTGTGATGCTGTAAGCATGTAAGCATTCGTTTACAACTGTGGCAAGCCTGTTGAATTTGAACGCTGACACACAATGGGTGTTAGAACTTGGTGCACAGTTGCTGTCTAGTAGGCATTAGTAATCTAATTCATCTAGTTTTCCCATTCTAAACTAAGATACAGTGTTAAAGTAATGGGAGATGTGGTAATAACAACAACAAAACTTAAAGTTTTATTTTAACATCTATGCCATGTTGAAAATTCTTTCCCTTTCAACAGACCACTCTCTCCTAAGTAGTGACTCATGGCTCTTGGTGAGCTCCTTCTGGGCCTCCTTCCAGTTTTGGCCCTGCCACCTTCAACCTAGGGGCTCTAGGGTTACCACTCATCTGCATCAAGCTGACATTGCTCTGGAAGTTTCTCCTAGACTGAGACTTGGTGATGGTCTTCACCAACTCTGTTCACATTTCCCTGGCTGGGTCACAGTTACAGCTACCTTCAAGAAAGGCTGAGAAATGCAGTATAGTTATGTGATCAAGAAAGAAAGAAAAAGTTTGGTGAAGAGCTAGCTGGTTTCTGTGTAGGAAGAGTTTCCTTGTTAATAAGCGCTCCATATATTTAAATTTGAAATTAAAGATGCACGAACAAGGCTTCTCACCCCTGTCTTCCATGGTAGTATGCTGGTATTGTATGGCTCAGTTACTCTTTCCCCTAAGAAACTCGGTCTCAACAAGCACATTTCTTGCACGTATGTGTATGTGTGTGTATGTGTGTCTCAGGTAAGACTGCTCATCACATCAACAGCAAAGCTCTCAGAAGTTGCTAAGCCTTTTTTTTTTTTTTGAGAAAGTGTTTGAAGAGGACGAAGCCTTTATAATGAACATTTTAAATAGAAAAGAACAGATTTAATACAACACTCATTAAAGCAGTGACATCTTCAAACTTCATGTCAAGAAGTTTTTTTTTTTTTTCTTTCAAAATTAACTCTTGAATGTCTTTTGAATGATTTTATAAAAGTAAATGTAAAAATTCAAAGTTCAATGTTCTGGTGTTTTGATTTTAAACGCAAAGGTATTTGTGGAAAGAGTCTTTCAGACTGTTTACACGTGTCTCTGTGTTTAGTATTTTTCTTACAAATTTCAGTCCCTTAGAGGCAGGGCCCAGGGACTCAAGCCCACCCTTAGTTTAATGGTTGTGACCCCTCTCTGAAGTGCTTTGCACAGAAAGCCACATAGTGCATGTCCTGGAGTCATAAGCCTGCCGTGAAAAGCAGGGGTGTGATGGGGTGTGATGACTTCAGAGTTGGGCTTCGGTGTTGGGGTGTGTTGGGGTGTGATGACTTCAGAGTTGGGCTTCGGTGAAAGCACCACGTCCACTTGAAGACCTCAAGCATTTAGGGACAAGCTGTGGGATGACAGCATTTGAGGGCTGTTAACTACGTGATCTTTTGTGTCAAGCAGTCTGTCTCTCCCCATTTACTTACCTGGGGTATGGGCTCACTTAATGATTTGGGAAGCATCTCTTTTCAAGAATGGTAAATATTTCCCAACATGGCTGTGGAAATTGTTCTGTATGTTAGCCAAACCAGCTCTGAGTAATCAGCTAGAAACTTAATATATATCCTTTATTATTGACTATTTTGTTCCTTAATTTGGGGTCCTATCTATGTCTCAGTTTTTTAAATATAATGTCCTTGTTAATAGTATTTATTTTAACTCATATACTGGAATCCATGGCTACTAGTTTTATTAATTTGATGATTTGATTAATGCTTATTACATACAAACTGAGTGTCTGGAATCAAAGAAATCCATCAAATGACTTTTGAATGACAAGGAGACCATACTCTGACCATAAGAGAAATTTAAGCAGAATAAGTGAATTTTAATATGTAAGAAGATTTTAAGTGCCATGGAGAAAAATAAATGGGGGTGAGAAGTTTAGAATTTGCAATTTTAAATAGGGTGGTCAGGGAGGGTGTGATTGATGTGACCTTTTAACAAACACTTAAAAAAGCTGAGGGAAGAGCATGCCAGGTGGAGATAAGAGTAAGGGTAAGGTCTTTTAAGCTGATGTATTTGAGGAGCAGCAAATAGGCCATGTGTATCACTAGCCAGAGAGAATCAGGGGAGCATGAAAGGAGAGGAGCTCTGAGAAGCTGAGTTCAGGAGTGAGAGGAGGAGTGAGAGAGCAGAATGGAGTAAGGAACTGGCCAGGAGCAAAACCTGAGTTTCATGGCATCCCTGGGAAAGAGCATATTGAGGAGGAAGTGGTGGAGGTGTCCAGAGATGCTGGTGGGTCGCCCACAGTGCACTCTGAGCCCTGACCATGGCGTTGGTTTTACATTGAGCAGTTGGAGAGGGATCCAGAGTGAATGGGAAGAGAGGAAATAGAGATGGGTGGTAGAAATAGGAAATAGAGTTGAGAGTTCTGTTGTTTTTTAGGAGGAAAGATTGATAACATGTTTTCCTGCTGATAAAAATAATTCTGGAGAGAGGAAAAAACTGATGATATAGGAGCAAGAGGAGAGAATTAATGGAGGTCAGCGGCAAGGGATCTGGCTCAGGAGAAGAGAGGTGGGCCTTGCATGGAAGTGCGGCCAGTGCATCTGTGGGAAGGGCAGGATGAGTGACAGGTGGTGGTAGGTGGGTGAACACCGAGGTGGGGGCATGAATGCTCTCTTCTAAATGTGCCACATAGTGTGACAAAGAGCAAGGTCATCCCATGGAGGTGGGGCTGAGAGAGGACTTCCAGAAGAGAGAGAAGGTTTGGAGTAATTGCACAAGTGGGTGAGCAATGATGCTGTGATCGCCGGGCAGCGTTGGGTGGTCCTGTCTACAAGGGAGGTGAGAACCCAGCTGGGAGAGATGACTAGTGGCCACATCTGGAAGAGCCTTGCTGGCTGCACAACAATTTTGGATGTCATCCCAGGCAAGGTGGGGCGTGTGATGAGCAGAGTGATGCCATCTGCCTTAGGGTTTAGAAGGACCAGTCTGTGCACACTGCAGGGCCCTGCAAGAGCAGCAGACGAAAGCTCGTGCCGATGTGCAAGTGGAAGATGGTGGCGGCTTGAGCTAACGTGTGTGTGTGTGTGTGTGTGTGTGTGTGTGTGTGTGTGTGTGGAAGGTGGGAAAAACAGGCTGGGTTTGAGATAGACTTTGCAGGTAAAGCTGACAGCATTCGCCAATTTAAAGGAGAGAGTTAAGAAAGAGGCATTGAGGATGAACTTAAGAATTAATCCTGAGCAATGCAGAAATGCTAGTTAGATATCAGGCCTTAAATACACATACAAGATCAACACCAACTAAGCTGACATCCTCAGCCATGTAGCAAAACAATCTTTAGGTAGATTGAGCCCCTTTAGGCTACAGTTGCTGATAGCCTGTGTTTCACATACAAAGGAAGCAGATTTTGACATGAACACACCAGACAGGAGGTCTAAGATGTATAGTTTTTCTAAGCATTTTAGGGTATTTTCTTTCAGTTTTATAATTCCAATATAAATGAAGTAGATACCAATTTAACCCACCTTCTGGACATGTGCTGGAAATCTCTTCTTTCAAAAAAATGACAAAATTTAATGAATAGTCTGGAGCTTATTACAGTTTTCCCAACAATGAGATGAAGTGTGTGTATTTTGTTTTTATTTTATTTATTTTATTTTATTTTTTTGCAGTTTCTGGCCAGGGTCGGGTTTGAACCCAGCACCCTATTCCTTTGAGCTACAGGCACCGCCCGGGTGTATACATTTTAATGGGAAGCACTGCTCTGTCACTTATGTATTTTAATATTTCCACTTTTTTCTTCTTTCAGACTTGAGCAAAGCTAGAAAGCTCTGAAAAATGAATATGCCATCATTTTCAAGAATAAATCTGTCACTCTGCTCCTCTCTACTTAAAGAGAAGTTTGTCTCAATTTCCCCACTCCCAGTTTTCTTAAAATTTTACTAGCTTTCTGACTGGGCCACCCCAGTACCATACCCTCTTGCTGTTTCATTCTTTCTATCAGCAGGCTTTCAGAATTACTAAAGAATAAATATAAATAATTGTGGTCTTCACTTTTGTCCCCCTCACAGAGACTCTGTTTCCGTGACAGTTTGCTGAACAGACAAAACCAAACAAAAAGAAGCTAAACACATTCACCCAAAAGGAAGTTTAGTTATTTTCTTAACTTTGTTTGCAAATGCTGCCCCTGGACAGAGGGAGAAATGAAGGTATTGCACAGGAGATCAAGAAGAAAAATACCACCTGTATCTTTTATTTGTGTCTCAAGTTTGTTTTTTCTGGTCTTCTTTCCTCTCAGCAGACTGAATAGTTAGTTTCAGGTGAAAGGAAGCTAGCTTTTTATTTCCTTTCCCCTTAATCTGGCTCTTAACTGGAAGGTGAAGGCTCCAATTGTTAGTGCTTTAAATTGTAAACAGCTGTCAAGTTTGTGATTCCTGCTGGGTCAGGAAAAGCCACTTGTTACCGCAGAGGATAAGGCAACACAGTGCTGAAGTTGAGAGACCAGTTGCTGGACTGTACCTAGGAGGAGGCTGGAGGGAGCTGGAGTGAACCTGGGGGGAGCGGGGAGAGGGCTGGAGTGCACCCTGGGGACCGACTGCACCTGGGGGGATGGGGAGGGGGTTGGAGTGCACCCTGGGGACCGGATTGCACCTGGGGGGATGGGGAGGGGGCCGGACTGCACCTGGGGGGATGGGGAGGGGGCTGGAGTGCACTCTGGGGGCCGGATTGCACCTTGGGGGAGGGGGGAGGGGGCTTGAGTGCACCCTGGGGGCTGGATTGCACCTGGTGGGAGGGGGGAGGGGGCTGAAGTGCACCCTGGGGGCTGGACTGCACCTGGGGGGAGGGGGGAGGAGGCTGGAGTGCACCCTGGGGGTCGGACTGCACCTGGGGGGATGGGGAGGGGGCTGGAGTGCACTCTGGGGGCCGGATTGCACCTTGGGGGAGGGGGGTGGGGGCTTGAGTGCACCCTGGGGGCTGGATTGCACCTGGTGGGAGAGGTGAGGAGGCTGGAGTGCACCCTGGGGGCCGGACTGCACCTGGGGGGAGGGGGCTGGAGTGCACCCTGGGGGGAGGGGGGAGGCTGGAGTGCACCCTGGGGGGAGGGGGGAGGAGGCTGGAGTGCAGCCTGGGGGGAGGGGGCTGGAGTGCACTCTTGTGGGGAGGGGAGATGGGCTGGAGTGCACTCTGGGGGGCTGGACTACAAGAGGTTCTAGCGTCACCCCCTTGGTTTAGTTGGTGTTTTGTTTCACATAACTTCTAAGCAATCTGTAAATGCTAAACTAAAATCAAATGTTGATATTAAAAACACAAACTCAGGAGTTGGGGAGGGGAGTGGAGGGGGGAGGATGGGTGGAGGGACGGTGATTGGTGGGACTACACCTTACAAAGGTACATGTGAAATTTACTAAATGTAGACTACAAATGTCTTAACACAATAAGAAAATGCTGTGAAGGCTATGTTAACCAGTTAGATGAAAATAATTTAAATTGTATATAAAACCAGCACATTGTACCCCACGATTGCATTAATGCACACAGCTATGATTTAATTTTTAAAAAGGCAATAAATAAATAAATAAATAAAAGTAAAAACTCTTTATTCAATAAATGTCCACTGAGCGCTTTCTAGGTGCGAGGTGTTGTGCTAATACGCATCAGGCACATTTGGTCTCATTGTGTAGCACAGTGGTAAGGAGATAAAACAATATATATGTACAGTTGTGCCCCGGTATACATTGGGGATCACTTCCGAGACCCCCACGTACACCCCACTCCACACGTACTCAGGTCCTGCTGTCAGCCCTGTGGAACCTGATGGAGGAAAAGTTGGCCCTCCTTAGACATTGGGTTTCACATTTCACCAATATTGTATTTTTGATCTGTGTTTGGTTGAAAAAAATCTGCACCTAAGTGGACCCACAAAGTTCGTCCTCGTGTTATTCAAAAGTCAACTGTACCTTTTTTTCTTGTTGTTTGAAGGGTGGCATGGTAAGAACAAAAATGATGACCGTGTCAATCCTGCTGGACACGTGCAGGTTGGACGGCAAGGTTGTCGCAGAGGATGAGGGCATCAAACAGAAACTCTTCATTCAGTGAAATATTATGCCTACTAATGGAATTATAGGATGAAATGAGAGGTCTAATTTGAGGTTTTTGAGGATTCTACATACTTCTTTCCAAAGAAGCTATATTAGTTTCAGTCCCACCAGCAATGTAAAAGTTTCTTTCTCTTTACACATCCATGTCAGCATCTGCAACTTTGGGACTTAAGCTTGTTTATTTTTGAATTTTTTATTATCTTTACTTATTTCCTTCCAATTTGTTTTTGGAACATTAAAATTTTTCACTGCCGTTATAATTTGTCATGTTCTCTTTGTAACTCATCAATTTATGATTTATATATCTTGAAGTTATATTGTTAAGAGAATGTAGCCAGTATCGACAGGGATGGGTGTGGAAGTAGATCATGAGGATTTGGGGGGGGGGTCAAACACAGGAGATAAAAAACAGAGATAAGGTGGTTGTTATATGAGTCTTTCTTATGAAGAAAGACTTTTTTTCAAACTCTGACTCCAGAGTTGAGACAAAACAAGTGCCAGATAAGTCATGCCAGGAGCTGGATGAGGAATATAGGCATCAGTTGGGGGGTCTGAGATGTTGTAATGTTGCAGGAAGACAAGGCCCAGTGGAGAGAAAGAGCACCAAACACCACGTTTATAAGAGGAAGGGCTTTTATTCACCAGCCGGAGCTCACGGCATAGAAGAATTCCAAATAGCTGCACTCCCCAACTGGCTTGGTCTTTCCCTTTTTATTGACAGTCAAAAAGTTCCCTTCTCATTGGCCAGTTTGAATCAAGTGGGATGCTATTCCAGCCCCTACAGAACTACAGGATTTCACAGAACTACAGGATTTCACAGAACTTGGAAATTTCCAAGTTCCAGGAAGTTAAGTTTACAAATTCCCAAGAGCTGAGTTACTATGGAGAGGACCCTGCAGGTGTATCCTTGTGGTCTCCTTGAGAAGACCTGTTCTCCTGGACCTCACCCTTCTCAGGTATCCTCTTTCAGTAACTCACAGCAGACTGCTTTCAACTCCCCCATGCCTGGGCCTTGATCTGAAAATGGCTAGACTTGAAATTGCTACCTGATACTGAGTCCTGGCAGGAAAGTATTCTCTTTTGTGGAAATAAAACATATCAGAACAACTTTTAACATTAATTAATTCCCACCCACACTTTCATTTTGGCCGGATAGTCTGACTTTTGTATACTTCTTTTTTTCAATCTTATTATCACATTTCATATTTTATGATCCAGGAGGGTGAATTCTAATTATCCTACTTAACTGGCTTTGATTGTCTGGAGGAAACTAAGCGAGTCCAGTTTACCTAGTAGTCTTTCCCTCTGAGATTTTGTGTCTGGTAGACTTCACCCTTGAGCAGAAATACTTTGATTACAGCACTCAGCTTATCTGTAGATGAAAACCTTTGCATCTTAAATAAAACGCTCAGCTAGTGGGGTCAGGTTAGTTCTAAATCCATTTGCCAAGTCTGAGGTCCTGACTCAGACATCTGAGGAAGGGTAAGGGCTCTTTACACTGAATATGAAAAGTCAATTTTCGCTGAAGGCTATTTTGCTTAATTACTCCAAAAGTAATTTTCCTTGGGGAGCAGAGACCAAGTCTGAGACATTCAAGACCAAAAGGAAATCAAGTTTTTTTTTTTTAAAAAGAACATACATTTATAAGCAATCAACAAAAGAGAGTTTATGGTGAAAATGACTCTTTAACCCTGACAGTGACATTCTTTGCAGTAAAAGAAATAACTGTGTCATAAACATAAAAAATACATAAACTCTCTCCTCTCATTCTTTATGGCTTTCAAGCCTCTTGATTTTGAGCAGAGAAAGTAAATAGTTTACAAGGTTTGTTTTGGTAAAATAGGCAATTATCCAGAAGATTCAAGATTTAAGATTCAGGATTCTGCCTTTCTCCAACTCCAAACATTTATCTCTTTTATTTAGTTTATGCAAATAGAAGAGACTCCGGGGGATGCGTGCTGAACACTCAATACTATTCCACAGTTTTAACTTTCAGTTTCCTGGTATAGACCTGGTATCCCCCATGGACTGATATTTTTACTCTGTTAAAACCTCATCCCAGGGCACTCTGGGCCTTTCTTCCCCTTCAGATTTCCCCCTCCCCCCTTTTCTCCCTTTCCGGGTTTGGTCCCCCCTTTTCTTCCCCTCTCCCCTCCTCCTTCCTGTGGCCCCTTTCCCCTCCCCCGCCCGGTCCCTTGCTCCTCCACCCTCTGTCCCCCAGCTGAGAAGAGCAGCAGCCAAGTGGCTGAGGGCCTGGGCAGCCGGGCACCCTCCCTGCTCTGGCCCGTGTGAGATCTAGAAAAAATAGTTCTATGCTTCCTATGGAATCAGAAAGATCCTGAATAATGAGTGCAACCTTATGTAATAAGAACCAATCTGGAAGCATCACTTTACCAGGCTATACTACATGGCTCTCCTAATTAAAGCAGCATGGTACTGGCGTACAAATAGAGACACAGACCTGTGGATCACAGCAGAGAACCTGTGCATAAAACCATCCTCATAGTCCCCTCTGATCTTTGACAAACCAGACAAAAACATACACTGGGAAAAAGAATCTCTATTCAATAAGTGGTGCTGGGAAAACTGGATAGCCACATGTAAAAGACTGAATCGGGACCCACATCTCTTGTCACTCACAGAAATTAATCATAGTGGACAATAGACTTAAACTTGTAATAAGAATTCTAGAAGAAAATGTTGGAAAATCTTATAGATAGTGGCCTGGGTAAAGAATTTTTGAAGAAGACCACAAAGTAGTCACAGCAACAACAGAAATAAACAAATGTGACGTGACCAAATTAAAAAGTATCTGCCCAGCCAAAAACACAATCAGTAGAGCAAATAGACAACCTACAAAATGGGAGAAAATATTTCCATGCTGTTCATCCGAGAAAGGGCTGATAACCAGAATCTATAAAGAACTCAAGCAAACCAGCAAGAAAAGATCAAACATTTAAAAAATGGGCAGAAGACATGAACAGAAACTTTTCAAATAAAGATAGACTAATGGGCAAAAACACATGAAAAAATGTCCTGTGTCTCTAATCATCAGGGAAATGCAGATTAATACCGCATTAAAATATCAGACTTAACTCCAGTGAGACTGGCTTATATCAAAAAGTCCCCACGCAACAGAAGCTGGTGTGGATGTGGAAAGGAACACTCAGACACTGTTGGTGGGACTGAAAACTAGCGCAACCCCTATTGGAAATTCTATGGAGATACCTCAAAGCACTAAAGTAGACCTCCATTGATCTAGCAATCCCACTACTAGGCATTTACTCAAAGGAAAAAACAAACAATTTTATGAGAAAGAGTCTTGCACTCACATGTTCATTGCAGCACAATTCACAGTGTCAAAAGATGTGGAAACAACCCAAATGTCCATCAATACATGAGTGGATTAATCAAATGTGGTATATGTTAAAAAAAAAAAATGGAAAACCTCATCACAGGCTTGACTTAGTCTGCCGTGGAGTCTCAGTGCTTTCCTTTTTCGTTATTTCACACTTTGCCTTATCTTCTCCAACCTGGCTGTCTGGCACCGGCTCTCATTCATGAATCGCTGTTCCTTTTCCAAATTCAAAAATACAAAAGCAAAATAGCTACATCAACATCTGACCATCTGAAAATTAATTTCTCAGGGGAGAAAAATACAAGAGTCCCATGAACATTCATCCCCCGTCCCAGTTTTTAAAATGAAAACACTTTATTGAGGTATGCTCGACAGTTAAAAAGCTGTCCATCTTGAAAGCATATGGCTTGAGGAGTTTGGGGATATGTATCCACCTGTGAAGCCATCACCACCACGAGGGCCACAGACACATTCGTCACCATCAAAGTTTCTTCCCGTCCCTTCTGTTATCACTATTATTATCTTCTGGTAAGATGCATGCGATCTACCCTCTTAGGAAATTTTAAGCCTGTGACCCAGTGTCATCGGCTGTAGGTGCTGTGCCGTGTAGTGGTTCTCTAGAACTTACTGATGTTGCATGACTGAAACCGTGTGCCCTTTGGCTCTCACTTTCCCATTTCCACCTCTCCTGCCCTGGCAACCACCACTCTGCTCTCTGCTTCTGGAAGTTTGGCTGCCCTAGATTCTGCATTGCAGCACTCCCTTTATCTGTAGATAAAAACCTGCAGTAACTGTGTCTGCCTTATGTCACTTAGCAGATGTCCTGGAGTCTATCCATGTGATTGTAAACGTCAGGATTACCTTTCTGTGGTTGAAGGCTGAGTAACATTGCCTTGTATGTGGATACCACATTTTCTTTATCCATCCGTCAGTGAGTATTTAGGCTGTTTCCATATCTTGAGTATTGTGAATAGTGCTGCAGTGACTATGGGAGTGCCCATCTCTCCTAGATTCTGATTTCACTTCTTTGGGTAACTATCCAGAAGTAGGATTGCTGAATAATATGGTAGCTCTATTTTTAGTCTTTGGGGGAACCTCCATACTGTGTTCCTTACTGGCTGTGTTAATTGACATTCCTGAAATGGTCTACCAGGGTTTCCTTTTTCTATATCCTGTTGCACTTACCTCACCTTCTATTTTTTTAATAATAGTTATCTTAACAGGTATGGGAGGTGGGGCCTCATAGTTGACTTGCGCTTTCTGACGATTAATGATGATGAAAATCTCTCCATACACCTTCCCAACACTCACCAGGGCTCCTGTGGAGAAAGGTCTGTTCATATGCTTTGTTTATTTTGCCTTTCTTTTTTTGCTGTTTAGTTGTGTGGGTTCCTTATAAATTTTTGATATTAACCCCTAACTCCTTTTTAAATATAGCTCTTGCACATATTTTGTTCAATTCCATAGGTTACTTTTTTCATCTTGTTGATTTTTACCTTTGCTGTGCAGAAGCTTTTTAGTTTGAAACAATTCTACTTGTCCATTTTAGCTTTCGTTGCCTGTGCTTTTTGGTGTTATATCCAACAAATCATTGCCAGGGCCAATATCAAAGAGGCTGAAAGCTCGTACAGTTTTGCAGAGCTGTCTTGCTATGGTTTGAATCGTCTCCTCCGCAATTCAGGTGTCGCCCGTGTGATAGGGCTAAGAGGCGGGGCCCTCAGGTGACCTGGCCAGGAGGGCTACCTCCTCAGGAACGGGGCCAAGGCCCTTTTATTTATTTTTTATTTTTATTTTTTATTGTTGGGGATTCATTAAGGGTACAAGAAACCAGGTGCCAAGGCCCTTTTAAATGCAGCAGCATTCAGCTCACTGCTCTTTCATGATCCTGCCACTTAAGGACACAGTGTCCCTCCCGTTTGCAGGCAGCCCCCACCAGACAACCAAACCTGCTGGTTCCTTGATCTTGGACTTTTCAGCCTCTAAGAAAATAATTTCCATTTTTTTTTGACCCTGGCTGTTAGTATATTTTCATTCAAGATACACAGGTTTAGTGCCAGAGGATCATCTATTTTCCTTAGGACTTTGAAATCCTATCTGCTTCACACTCTTTGCTTCTGCAGTGAATTATATTCATCTAAACTAAATATTTTAAATACTACTAATTTACTCAATAATAAATTATTTTATGGTAACATAATCTATATTCATAAATCACAAGGGCAC
This sequence comes from Nycticebus coucang, assembly GCF_027406575.1. Taxonomy (NCBI): domain Eukaryota; kingdom Metazoa; phylum Chordata; class Mammalia; order Primates; family Lorisidae; genus Nycticebus; species Nycticebus coucang. Next base: position 96,165,102 of record NC_069794.1, on the reverse strand, counting down.
ATCTTGATGCAATAATTTCTGTTTTTAGCAGCACAAATGGGCTGGTACCTGTTAGTAAAAATGAAAAAATTTGAAAGTAAAAATTGCTGTGGCCCTTCCCAGGCCTCAGAAGATGCCTTGTAAGTGAGGAGCTCTGAGGGGGGTTCATGTTAAATCAGTGACAGCTCTGGGTAAAAATAATGATGGTTCTTGTGGCAGAAATATTTACCCATTTCATCATTTTCAAATGCATCTGCTTGCTCCAGACCGTGAGGTCTGATGATGGTTGACTCAAGTATTTAATAACATAGTATAGCCCATTAACAGTAATTGCCTATTTGTAGAAAAGGCCCCATAGGCCAAGTGCAAAAATATGAAATTTATTTCATATTTAAAAATTTTAATAATTTTCAATATTCAAGCCATTTCTAAAGGTCAAGATCACATGCACTATTGAAAACGTAAAATCAGGGTTGGCCAGGCTGCCTGGGTTCAAAGTCTGTGCTGTCCATCTAACTGTAACAAATGCTGCCACGTACTAAGTGCTCCACAAATATTAGATATGATTTTCATCCATGCAGAGTTTAAAAATAGAGTTAACAAAAATACAGTAGACCCTCTGTAAGTTTGACCACCCAAGGGACTATAACAAATTGGTCAACAGACAGAGGTGGTCAACATAAGGCATCAGGTCTACTGTACTGACGTGGACAGGTGGTGTATGGCTGAGCTACAAAAATAAGGTCAGCGTAAGGAGGGAGGTGGTCAGCTGTGGAGGGTCCACTGTATGTTCGAAACAAGATGAATTTCCATTGCTTTCAAACTAATCAGTTGGACATGAGGAGTGTTACGGCTGTCACCTATGTAAGTATGTAAACCGAGTCTCACATGTAGTGCTTTTAAGTCCTACCTTTGCCAGAGCCTTACCCAGACCAATTTGATCAAAACCTCTGGGAAGGGTCTGAGGCATCAGATACCCCGAAGCATTTGTCAGACAGCTGGAGCCTCCCAGGGCCTGGCAGTGGCTTAGCTGTCTCAGTCCCAGAGCAATCTGACTTCAGCCACAGGTGAGATTCTCTGATAAAGATTAGAATTTTCTTTGTTCTATTATCCTGTTGAAATAAACTGTAAGCCACTGCTAAAATAGATAGATGTTGAACAGTGAAGATAAATCCCACGAATGAATTAAAACATTCTTTTTTCACATTCATTCATAAGTAATATTGACTCATTCCATACCCTACTCTCTTCCAAGAGCTCCATGAAAATGGTTCGGGTTACCCACCGCTGTTTTTAATAAGCCTTTCCTGGAGCAGTTACAGAACCCTGGAAACCATGGCCCTCTGTCACTGGCTGCACACCCAGGACTTGTGAGGCCTCCCCTGTGGGCACCTCCGCTGTCCTTCCAGCCTGCTCTTAGAGGCAGGCGCGTCCTCATCTTACAAACAAGAAGTGACTTTCTGTGCCAGACACTTGCTGTGCGTCCTAGACAGGAAACAGAGTATGGCTGAGACCTCTGGTCCAGTGATTTGTCAACCATTCTGCCCTTTGCTTTACTCATCTGTAAAATGGATAGAAACGCCCATTTGCTGTGGTTATTATGATGATAATAGCTCTGGGAATGGGAGTGGTAGATGGCAGCTGTTAATGGATTAAAGAATCAGTGCTCTTGCTAAGACAGGGTCTGGTGGTTTTTTTTTTTTTTTTTTGCAGTTTTTGGCTGGGGCTGGGCTTGAACCGGCCACCTCCGGTATATGGGGCCGACACCCTACTCCTTTGAGCCACAGGCACAACATGGGTCCTGTGTTTTTAATACACTACAGCAGTGATTCTCAACCTTCCTAATGCCTCCTAATGTCGCGACGCTTTAATATAGTTCCTTATGTTGTGGTGACCTCCAACCATAAAATTATTTTGGTTACTACTTCATAACTGTAATTTTGCTACTGTTATGAATCGTAATGTAAATATCTGATATGCAGGATGTGTTTTCATTGTTACAAAGGGGTCGCGACCCCCAGGTTAAGAACCGCTGCACTATAGGGTTTTCATAAATAAAAACTTTTGTTGCTACTTATTATTTCATGAGAGTAAAAAGTGTAGGAACTTAAACAAACAAACAAAAAACCCACCACTTTTAACCAATCCTACATCTGAGGGAGAACTTACTGAACTTTTTTTCTATCTTCTCTGAGTTTTTCCTGTGCCTAAGCAGGTTATTTAAAATGGGATGCGGGACACTGTTGTTCATTAAAAGCTTTATCATTCCATAATGTTTCTGTTTTCCATTTTGTTATAGTATTGCCATTATGTTTGCCTCTAAATGTTTGATACTATTACACTCAAACCAGTCCCTTGCCACAGGTTCGTGTGTGATTCAAGAACTTGCTTTTATAGGTGAGATGATTTGCTTGTTTTGTGTGTGTGGGGGCAGGTCTCCTGCTCTTACACAGTGGGGTCAGGGCCAGAGGCCAGGAGAGCCACCCTGGACGCGCTCTCTGGGAATGGGCATGAAACTCAGCAGGTGAGCATCTCAGGAGACAACAAATGTATCATATGAGGCCCTCTGGGGACCTTTGCACTGCAAGAGAGAGCTTATGTCAGGTGGAGTCCTAGGCCCGGACAGAATTGAGCCCCAGACTTGTGGGAGGCTAAATAGACAGATACACAATGGCTGGACATCTAAAAACAGAACTCTTCACCACCACCCATAGCAACCAGCCTAGGAAACCAATCCCCTGTCTTCAATAAATAACCCAGGTAACCAGCCGGACTTGCAGAGAGCTCGTTTGTCACCTCTAGTAATAATCCAAGAAGCTAAACAGCGACTTCTGTAATAATCAGCCCCGCGTGGCCAGGCAGCTTCCTTCATTTTTGTCCCCACTTCCAACTTAGGACCAAACACAGAAAGCCAGCTATGCCCCTTAGCCAACCCCACAGGATGCCCAGCTTCCAGCTAGGTCCCTCCAGCCGCCCTGTGCTGGCGGCCTCCAGCAGGACACACCAAGCCTTTCCTTATTCCACCCTGAAATTTTCCCACTCTTCCCCCTGCCTCCGCATCTCTGCCAAAACGCACATGATGGTGGCTGACGTCCCTGCTCTAGCTTAGCCAGGTGGCCTTTGTTGGTTTCCACACTTGCTCAAAGTAAGGTGGAGCAGCTCACGTGTAGAAACCCTTTCAGATAGGTCTTTAACAAGACTTTCAGGGGCTCTTTTTATGAAGCACGGCCAATTTTTCTGAAGTGGTAAATTGCTCATCTCAGGAGTCTTAGTGCCCAGCGCGGGCCTTGCTCATAATAAAAATTGTTGCAAAGAGAGGGAAAGAGATCTCAGCCACAAGGATTAGGTCTTCCTTTTCTCAATGAGAGCCCAATAGGACTGGTCTGTCTTGTTTTGATAAAATGAGATGTCGGCCGGGTGCAGTGGCTCACACCTGTAATCCTAGCACTCTGGAAGGCCGAGGCAGGTGGATTGCCTGAGCTCACAGGTGTGAGACCAGCATGAGACAGAGCAAGAACCCATCTCTAAAAAAATAGCCTGGGGTCGTGGCGGGCGCTTGTAGTCCTACCTACTAGGGAGGCTGAGGCAAGAGAATTGCTTGAGCCCAAGAGTTTGAGGTTGCTGTGAGCTGTGATGCCACAGCACTCTACTGAGGGCAACATAGTGAGACTCTGTCTCAAAAAAAAAAACAAAAACGAGATGTCACTCCAAATTCCAGCTTAAATGTAAACCAAACTGGAATTGACTTGGGTGTGGGGGAACATGGCTGTCCGGCAGATTTCACAACATCTCTAGAGAACCAGTTTTAAATCTTTTGGACAAAACTTTCCCTCTATGTATGTGTGTATAATCAAAACACATGTGAATTTTGAGGGAAATTTAATTAGAAATAATCTTTACCCTTGCAAAATGGAGGCAGGTACTATTTAGACAGAAAAGAAAATCATAGGGAGATTGGTTATGCAAAGTTATCCCTGTTCCCCAGGAGGGAGCAGCAATGAGATGTAGCCAGTTAGTTGTCACTGAGGTGGAGTTTCTGTGAGGATTCTGGGCTGATACGGCCACTCCAGGACCTTCCTTAGAAGTCCCCACCTCAGTCAGGGCCCAGGTAAGTTCTGGGCTCCCCCTTCAGAGTAGAAGCACCTGCTCGGAGCTGGCCCTGGGCAGCAGACTCTGCCCACTTCACCTGTGTTTTCAGATGACTCTCTAAACTCTGAAGACATTTTTATTTTGTAGCTAAGACTTAATGGGCGGGGGCAAAGTCCCAGGGGGGTGGCCCTGGGGCAGTTCATCCTCGGAAGTCCTGCACTGCTCTCACAGCTGTGACAATATTGCTTGTAGCACTAAGCATCTTTTTAGAACCTGTCACTGGACTGTAAGCTCCACAAGACCAGGGACCGTGTCTTGTTTCTGTGACTCCTGTACCTGGCATAGAACAGCACTTGCCAGAATTTTGTGCAGTGAGTGCAGGGACTTGGAACTCAGAGTCACTTGACAGAAGGTGCTAAAATCCAGTGTTAGCATTGCAGACTGAAAGCTGGGACCCGGTGGTGAAATACATCAGCATCAGCGCTGCCGTGGCTCTCCGGCAGGGAAGAGGCTGTCTTGACTAGGTACCAGTTAATGAACTCATAGCTTCTACTCACTTCTTGCTAGAACCTGCAGTGAGCCCGGAAGCTCTGCCTCACAGGATTAAGTGAATCCAGGGTAAGTAAGCGGATTGCCTCCTTCAGTGAGAGAAGTACCACATATTGGCTTCTGGGTTGGGGGTATCACAGAGCTGGTGTAATGAGCTCAGACTCCCACCTGAGCCCTGCGGGAGGAAACAGTCCCCTGCAGTCCTAAGGAAAAGAACAAGGCGCTTTCTTGCCTTTTGCTCCCTGATCACTATGCAGGGAACATTTCCTAGACAGGGTCGTCACTGCTCCTCCTAGGAGCCGCCTGGTGTGAGTAGATCTGCCCCCCTGTGCCATTGATGTACCACCGCCAGACCACATTCATCCCACGCATCATCCCTGCTGTCTCGGGGGGGAGGAGAAGGGATTGTGAAGATGAGTCTTTGGGGGTTGACTTATATGATGAGCATGAAGACTTGTAAACACGGCGTTCATTTCAACCTCCTTCTGCAACGCCTTCCAATGTGGCAGGAGCTGAGCAGCTACGGACATTCCCCAGGCTCCCTGCAGGCAGCGTTGTAGACTTGAATTAGACGCGCTTTTATTTGTAAGGCAAAGGGAGGCAGAATCATTGCTTCCGTGGACCTGGTCAGGGAAGCGTGTGATTTCTCTGGCCACTAGCCGGGGCTGTGGACAGGCAAGGTACGGGGCACTGTGTTGCTGGCACAGATCATCTTAGGCCTGGTGGAGTCCTCAGCCCCTCAGGGGGCTTGTCTGGGTCTTTATACCATGGCAGTGGGTGTGTCTAGACAGCAGTGGGTGTGTCTATGCTACAGAAGTGGGTGTGTCTACCCAGCAGTGGGTGTGTCTATGCAGCAGTGGGTGTGTCTACCCAGCAGTGGGTGTGTCTATGCAGCAGTAGGTGTGTCTATGCAGCAGTGGGTGTGTCTACCCAGCAGTGGGTGTGTCTACGCAGCAGTGGGTGTGTCTATGCAGCACTGGGTGTGTCTGTGCAGCAGTGGGTGTGTCTATGCTACGGCAGTGAGCGTGTTTGTAACACCCACTCCCGGTTAAGCTTTAGCAACCTCAGCAACCTGGTTCTGCTGTGTGATTTGGGAGTTGTTTCTCGAAGAATCTAGAATCTTCAAATGTTCTGTAAGACATTTAGAACACTGTAATAAACCCCTTTCTCCTAAAATTAGCCAGATTGAATGATTTTTCTTTGCAGTGGAATCCTGACGACTCTGACTTACCACCATGAGGGGCTGAACCAAACTTTCTGAGTTAGACATTACTAAAGATTGCCTTTCCCGGTTACTGTTGCCTTGGTTTTAGACAATTATTTGCAAAACTCCTGATGTATTACTTTTGACTCCTGAATTCCAAGCTACTATGTGTATTGTCCACTATATTCCAGTAAGTGTAATGATACAGGACAGGTGGCGCCAAGACCTGCTGCCTTAGCTCTGGTGGTGTTGGTGTAGCGGCAGCCACAGCGGAACCAGCAGGCTGGAGGGTCAGCAGGGGGACCCTGGGAGACTCCAGTAGCTCCTAGCGGGGCCAGACAACTGCAGGGGCGACACCTGGGCCTTGGTGTCTCCTCCCTCCTGCACTTCTGGCTGAAGGCAAAACCCCATATTTTCTGGGTCTGGTCAATTTCTCGTACGTTTCCAAGGCCTAGGAGTCCCCACCCCCTGCTGCTAAATGGAGGGCTGACTATAACTTTAAAAGACCTAAATGGAAGGCTGGCTGTAACTTTAAAAGACCTAGGCCCTAAAAGTAAACATTGAGTCAGGGCAAAATAACCCCCTGCCATAATATATACCCCTGAGCAGAGAGCCCAAGACAGACTTAGAAAAGGGAGCCAGAGAGTTTGTTCCCCCACCTGGGTTCTCTCTGCCAGGAACTTTGCTTTTTGCATTCTTGGTTTCTGTGAATAGATCCTGTCTTACCACTGATCCCTGGTCCGTGGATTCATTCTTGGAATCACGGAGACCAAGAACCTGAAACTCCAGTATCAGTAAGCAATTAGAAACGCAGGGTTATGGATTTGATTATGTTTCATAAAATGCTGAATCTGTTATACATTAAATTCTATGTTCAGAAAAGTGTTGAGCCTACTAATTTATTCATCCAGGGCCTGGGTTTCGGATTGCCTTGTCTGTTGTTAATGAGCCTTTGCTCTGGGGGGAAAGCTCCAGATGAAGTCTAATATAAAATAGACAGCAATGACCATTACAGTACAGCATTACATTTGGGCTTTCTTTTAGGTTGTGTTGGAGGGAAGAGAGGTGTTGCCACAAAGAAGAAAACTGAAACTCAGAGAGGTATGATCATTTGTTGAAAGTCATGAAGTTCGTTAATAAACAGCAGAACCAGGGCAGAAAAGTTTCTCTTTGACATTGAGAAAAGCAACTGTTTGATGGAGCAGTTTCCTCCACTAGCCAGCCCAGGATTAGCTGAGATATGTGTACCCAATGGAGATGGCTCCCCTTTTAAAAAATTCAACTGAAGAAGGTTCCCTGGATGATGCAAAAAAGTGGCCAGTGCCTTTAGAGTTAGGAATTTTTTCACAAGGTCTGGTGGTGTTGACAGGGTAGGAGTTGCAGCGTGAACAGGGAGAGTGGATTCAAGCCCAAGCGATTCCTTGCAGCATCTGTTAGTGCTGAGGCAAGCTTGGGTTACTGTTTTCTTCCATAAAACGAGGATGTGGAAAGCAGCCGTAGGAAAAGACATTAAGGGTGGGCCGAGGCTGTGCGGGAGGGTGGTGCAGGCTGACCGGGGCAGGCTGAGCAGCTGACCGCGGCTGGCACCTCCTTAGCACTTTCTGGGGGCTGCTTTCCCTGTTTGCTTCTATTATTAGAGACCCTTCAACAGAAGGGCGGTGAGATTCAGACCCAGTGAGAATGAAGCACTCTTGTCCACCAGATATCTCTTTTGGCCCTTCTGGCTAAGACTTTCCTGGACTTGGTTTTAGCTTTTCTGGTCCTTGAAGAGGTTTGCCTTTGCTGTGGAAGGATTTACATGTAGCCAGACGTTTCATAGCCCTATCTGTAATGTGCTTTAAAGCCTTTTCTGAAGTGAAATTTATGTTAAGGAAAAGCTGTTTCCTACTAGTTGGAGCAACATCTGGAGGTATGATTCATGCTGTTGGTCCCAAGAGCCTTGACAGTAAGAGCTTGGTGTGGAGCGAGCCTACAGAGTGGACCAACCCGGACAGGCCACAGCTGGTCTCTGCCGCCCTGCCCTGGGGAACAGGTGTATCTCCAGTACCTTTGGTTGTTTTGCTTCCACAGGGGGACAAAGCAACTGGTGGATAATAGTAGCTAAAGCCTTCAGAGTGTTGTGAACTATCTCTATAGGAGGGAAATTGGTGGCAAGGAGGGTGAGGAGAAGGTCAAGACCCAGGGATGGGCTTCAGAAACCAGCACCTGGCCCACATATGGAAAGGTCTGGAAAGAATCTGCGTCCCTGTCCTCACGTCAGAATTAGATGGGCTTTCTGTGCAGCCTGGTCTGGGTTTGAGTCTTTTCCTCGCTGTTGGATATTGGGCATATCATTTAACCTTTCAGCCTTTTTCTTGTTTGTAAAATAAACATGGGACTGTTAGAGATCTGCTATGGACATGAAAAAAATCAATGATTTTAAGGCACACACCACCGCACCCAGCAGGGACTCAGCAGGTGCGAGTGACTGTTCTGATTATGCTCGTGGTAATTTGCTGGTTGTTTTCTTAACTGGTGCTGAGTTCTCTTCAGGAGGCTGTTTCTACTCAACTCTCTTCTTCCCTGTTTCTCTGGTTCTGGTGTGAACGTGAGGTTTGCATGCTGTGTTTCTGTTCTCAAGTTTCTGTTTTTGATTTTTTTTTTTTTTTAAATTATCCTTATCATAGTGTAGCAAAGCAGGCAGCCAGCAGGATGAGTGCTCTTATTTCAAAAGAGGAAATAATGAGATTAAAAGAACAAAAGAAGTAGAGAAAGCTTAGGAGTCCTAATCTGGGGTTTGGGAGCTTTAAATTCCTGAAAATACATGCAAAAAAAAATTGTGCTGTATTTTTATTGCAAGAGGGTTACAGCTTTCCTGGGATTCTCAGAGGGGACTGAGGTCCCCTCCAGAAGACCCAGCAGCACTGTGGGGAAAGCCCCGTTGACGGGAGAACACTTGGAGGCAGGTTGCAGCCTTTGCCTCTGTTAGGCAGAATCGTAGCCCTCTTGGATTGGGTGCTTCTCCATCAGAATCCCCAGAGGTGCTTGAAACTGTAGACCCTTCACCTCCAGCTCAGACCCGCAGAGTCAGAGTGTCAGGAACTGAAGCTGGAGGATCTGGCCTTGGAACAACTTCTTCAGGTGATGTTTATGGCTCCTGGAGTTTGACAGCTCACTGGTGTGGTAGTAAAACCTGCCCTTGGAACCAGATCACCACACCGGGACCCCCACTTAACAGTTGTGGGAGGCTGGGACTGTTACTCTAGTTTTCTCTCCTGCAAAATGGGGAGAACAATCACGCCTCCCCCAAAACATCTGTGAACATTAAATAAGGTATTACCTGGATAGTGTCCAACTGAGGGCTTCATAGGGGTAATGATTACTAGGAGTGCTGTTACGATCAGCACTGTGGTTAGGGAAACTGGAGCAAACTTAAGGCTTGAGTCTCTGTGGGAAACCAGTGGATTATCGAATCCATTGAGCACTTACTCCAGCTGCCTGGAGAGTCCGCTCACCCACAGTGTCTGTCAGCGTCATCCGCGCCCTGTGCAGAAGATGACGGATCGGTCATGCTGTGGGTGATGGACGGTTCCAATCTCTTTCTCTTTAGTCCCCAATTTCTCTACACAAGCTTATATAACTTAAAAAAAAAACAACTTTGTTTTGTCAAAAAGGAGTTTTTTTTACTGTAGGATTTGCTGAAACATAATTCAGAGATGACTGTCTATGACACTGTGATACATTCTTTCATTAATCGGTCAGAAATTTCACTTCTTACGTTGTTTGAAAAGTTATTTTAGATTGTACTTAAATTGGCATAAAGGATTTTCTGCAGGAATCGAAACACATATTCAGTAAAAAGCCTCCTGGGGAAGCAAAGCACTGGCGTTGCACAAGTTAGAATTCTACAGGAATTGCCTAGTGTTGGAATTGTTGCCTATCTTCATGAAAAACTGAAAAATGGGGCAGTGCCTGTGGCTCAGTGGGTAGAGCGCCGGCCCCATATACCAATGGTGGTGGGTTCAAACCCAGCCCCAGCCAAACTGCAACAACAACAAAAAAATAGCTGGGTGTTGTGGCGGGTTCCTGTAGTCCCAGCTACTGGGGAGGCCGAGGCAAGAGAATCGCTTAAGCCCAGGAGTTGGAAGTTGCTGTGAGCTGGGATGTCATGGCAGTCTCTACCAAGGGTGATAAAGTGAGACTCTGTCTCTAAAAAAAAAAAAAAAAAAAAAACTGAAAAATGCATTTGCGAGTATCCTTCCAAAAGAGCTTCTTACTGTAAGAAGCTGTAAGACAATCTTACAAAATACGTAAGTATGTTTGAGAACACATCTTTGGAAGGGCGGACTGTACTTTTCAGATATGTTAGGCCTAGTCGATAAAAAGTTTAAAACAAAAGAGCTGGTGTATCATTGCTTGGAGTAATGGTACACGCATAGCTTTGTACATAGCATAAGTGCAAATGTTTCTAACTAGTTGTAAGAGTGATTAATTATGAATTGAACATCACACAGTTGAACTCAAGATCAGGAGCCAGGGTGAATGAAAATTAACCAAGTATTAATAATGCAGTAACACAGAGTTGACCCTCAGGGTTCGTATTGGCTGCTAGTTTTTTTTAATGAGTTGCCACTGAGAAGGATGAGAGACAAAATCCTTTGGTGACCTGCAGCAAAGGACAACAAACCTGAAGAATAGGAGCTAACGCAGGAGGAATAACACAGAAGTCAGTTTCAAAGCAAATCCACAAGTCCCTCAAGAAATAGTTTAAGGCAACACAACTAGGAGGTTGAATTAAAGGTGAGTAACCCCCAGCTCATTGTGAGGACAAATAAAATATGGTGCATTGGTAACAGAAGAGGTCCAGATTCTTTTTTCTCTTTCATTTTCTCTTGGATAACTGTCTTTGTGTTACCCTCAGCCTCCTCGCCAACTTCTGCTCTTGGCTTTATGTATAACTCTAATTACAGGTCCCCTTCCTACCACGGCCAGATAATGCTGCCCATTCCCCAGGGCAGACTCTCCACACACTGAGCCCAGTCAGGTCAGCAGTGTAATTAGGAGGGAAGAAACGCCTGAAAGGAGGCTAAGGAGGGATGTGGGTGGCTTAGGCACCGAGGCTGGGGGTCATCACGGGGCTGCCACACAAGGCCTCTCAATCACTTCTCGGGCAGGAATTAAGGCTACGGTGGGCTTTCTAAATGAGCAGAAAAACACCCGTCCTGAGCTTGCCTTCAAGCTGTGTTGGCCCATAGTTAGCTGAAAAGGAAACGGCCTAATTGGCGCCCAGGGAATCTGAGTTCTTCAGATCTAATGGCAACTGCCAGAATGTCCACTGTGCCTTGAACAGAGGGCATCTCCTGTGCTCCATGGGTGTCCAGGGTGCTTCTAGATCTCCTCTAACAACCACAGCCCTCTCAACGCAGCGGTCCACGCTCTGTTCCCATTTCTAGCTCCTAGTCTTAAGGAGCCGTGCTGGACAAGGCCTTTATTCCTAGAAGCAGGGACGCCAAGAGAAGACTGGGGCCACCTGCACGTCAGCCCTCTTGTGATGTCTCAGCCCCTGTGCTTCTGTCTCCGAGTCTTTCTCCCTCCCGATACACACTGACGGTTTCTGGGTTGCACCGTCTGGCTGTGTGCTTGTTCCTCATCCAGCCTGCCTTCTGTTCTTCACACAAATGTTCCCAGGTGTCACTGTTTCCCTTGTAGTGATAATAACTCCAATTACAGGTCCCCGGCCACCATCACCTTTCATTGCTTCCTTTTCAACTTTGCTGAAATCAGTTGATAACTCCTCTCACCCCAGAATAATAGTTCCCCCTTTCTTGTCTAGGAGAAACAGAATGAAATGGAAATGGGAACACACCTATCCTTCAGAACCTGGTGCCCGTGGGTGCCTTTGTCTTTTCTCAGCTCTCTTGACTTAGAATGACATCCGCTGTCCTGTGCACCTGGTGGGTGACCGAGTCCCACTTGTCTGGGACTACCTTATTAGCTTTTACAGCATAGAAAGAAAATTGAAGTGGTTTAGGGACTATTTCCAGGTGTGAGCCCTGCCTTTTGCCAGAGTCAGCCTGAGTCTCCTTGGGATATGATGGGTTGGGCTGTAGCAAAGAAGGGCTGGCCCGGGTGGCACCTATGGCTCAAAGGGGTAGGACACCAGCCCCATATGCCGGAGGTGGAGGGGTCAAACCCAGCCCTGCCCAAAAACTGCAAAAAAAAAAAAAAAAAAAAAAGGGCTGGCCAGAACTCCCTGCTTCAAGCCTCCTGCCTTACATGGCTCTGGCCATCAAGTTTGCCTTCCAGGTACAGAAACAGGCACATGAATTTCACACTGAGCCTGAATAAATCACAGGAAGAAACAACATAAACATTTTGGTGTCCTGAGGCTGGGCTGATAGGCAACGTGCATCTCACTGGGTCTCTAGCACAGGACAGGAGGGCCGTGAGGATAACAGTGACGGCTGAAAGTTGGCAGCTTACTTCAGGGGCAGTCAATCTGACATCTCCAGGGACTGGCTTGGTGAAGTGGATCCAAAAGTAGGAATTGGGGGGCATGGATTCAGAGTTTGGTCTTCGGCCAGGTATGCCATTAATGCGCCTGTGACAGGCTCAGGGCCTCGGTCCCATTTTCCTGGCTCAGTGGAGGATGTCACAGTGCCGGCTAAACTGGGAGAAGGTGTGTGAGGTGTATGCGGTCAGCTCACATTGCTGTGAGCGTCTGATAGTCATTAACCAAACGCGAGGGCATTTATCCCACGGGTACAACTTGTTGACAACGTGTGTGTTGCTTTGCACTATTTTAACCCACATATTTCTTTGAAGTATTTCTCCCATTTAATTATTTATGTGAGGCATTTCTCTTCGAGCTTGTTTGGGGTTTTTCCTCTTCTTTCTGACTGTTCTTCTCTTTCTTACATGTTCTTGGTCTTTATCATTCTAGTATTTTGTTTTAGTCTTGGGATTTATTGAGCCTCTTCTCCAATGTTCTATTAACGTTTCACCCATTGGTTTCTCAGAATTCCTTCAGATGGTTCAGCCATTTTTATACTTCTTAAAACTTTTTAAGACTTTGATTAAATAAACACATCCTCCAAAACACATAAAATTCTTTGGGATAAAAACGAAATGAATACAATTCTTATAAACATGTTTATGTGCTACATTAAGTCCAAAATAGATGATGTGTTCCTACACGTTGTAGAAATTCTAAGTTTAATTTTTTTAAAGGTTGAGTAAATACACATTCAGAAATGCCTACATTTTTTCTTTTGCCTACAATTCTTATAAACAGTTCCTAACTCTCTGTCAACTGTCAATGTCAACATTTAGAAGTTAACAGATGACATGCTTTGATATAATCACTAAATCCTTGTCTGTTTATTTCTGGAGTGATCGTGTGAGCCTCATGTCCAGCTGAACCTTGGAAAAATATACAGATTTTACATAGAATGAACAAATAAAATATAGAGCTTTTCAACAATGGATCTGTGTAGAAGTCTTAGGACTTTACCCCTGTGCAAGTAGGCCAGTTTTCGCCTCTTACGGCCAGTCCTATGCTTTGGAGATGGTGGTGCTAGATAAGGCATTTGGTTGCTAGAGAATTTTTACTAAACACTGCTTATGAGTCAAGTGCGACCTGTGTCCACCAATAACAATAACAACAAATAATAATGATAATCAGAAGAAGAAGAAGTAGAAACATCAGTATTAAAAAGTGTGACACAGTAGTTTACCAAGTGATGGTCGATGGTACACCCCACTCCCTTGGGGAGAGGGGACAGTGGCACCATTTCACACTGGCTCAGGAGGCCATGCACTCCCGTAGGTCCCCATGGGGTCAAACACTTTCCATTGGCTCCAGGCCATTGTCTCCCTTGCCACACATTTCTGCTGGGGTGAATTTGATTCTGATAGATTGATTACATCAGTGGCTGCAGTGAATGGCCTCTCTATACCCTCACCTTTGCACTCTGATTTTGTCACATCTTCCAGTTAAGAATCCGTTTTCCCATTTCTTGTATCCAGCTTGCCTGTGACTGGCTTCGGCTAGTAAAATGTAAGTGAAGCGAGGGTGGGCCAGTTCTAAGCTGAGGCTTTGTGTGGCCTTGTATGTATTCACCTTGTCTTTGGACCCCTGCCTTTACCATGAGAACAAGTCACGGCGAGCCTTCTGTGGGATGGGAGACCACACAGAACAGAGGCAGGTCATCTCGGTGGAGGCCAACGAAGACCAGCAGGCTCCTGGCCATGCTGCCAGCTTACTGTAGGCGCACTTGACTCACCCTTAGGTCAGCTGAGCTCCACTGAGATCCAGACAGCTGCCCAGCTGAAGTGTGTGAGCTCCGTGAGTGCACGTACGTTTATGCCACTGTGTTTGCAGTTAGCTGTCACGTAGCAACATTATGAAAATAGATAATCAATGCACTGACATATTTCTTCAAAGTGAAAGTGAAAATGGCTTTAATGTTCAATCTGATTATAAAATTAAACATAGTTAATATAAAATTTAAATAATACAGGAAAATGCAAAGAACGTACAAATTACTCTAAATTTCACCATACAGAGATAGCCATCTAAATTAAGATTTTGATTAATGTGTTTTAAATTATTTCTCTGCACACACACACAATTTCTAAATAAGCCAAATTATTCTACCTGGGATTCTCTGCCTTTATCCTTTTCAATCATGTGTCATGAACATTTTCCATGATTATTAATCTGTTTCAAATTTAATGACTGTGTCATATTTCATTATAGAGATATATCGAAATATCTTTAGTTATTTATTGGTACAGGTTGTTTTTGTTTTTAAAATTTACAAATAATGCTTTCGTGAACATCTTTGTGGTTATATCTTTTCAATTATATTCCTAGGATAAATTCTTAGAAACAGGCTGAGTGGGTTGGAAAGCAAATATATTTAAATCTTTTGTACTGCTGACCTGCCTCCACCAAGCCTGCTGTTTTCTGGCCTGGTTAGTTAGCGTATACCCAGAAGCGCTGGTGATGGTGGAAGCAGGGCTGTTGTGTCAATGACAGGGTTGAAGAGAGAAAAAACACGCAAAAAATAAAACGCAATGAAGGACATGTTAAATACAGCTCTCGCGCATGTTGATTTTCTGGGTGTAAGCAGAGCGGGGTGGGATTGGGGAGAGCAGGGGTGAGAATGTGGGTTGGGGAGACCCGGCATCAACAATGAGAGCGATGACCTCCCCAAAGTGCATCTCCAGCAGTCAGCAACTTCCAGGTCCTGCTATACCCTTACACCACCCTGTGAACCTGTGTGTGTCCTCAGGACAGGGCTTTGATTCCTATGGTTTTATAACCTGGCAGGCAATGAGTAGAGCTCAGCTTTATTTGGAAAGGGGATAAGTTGAGGGCATTTTTATTTGGGATGGTGATGAGTAAAAGGCACTTTAATGAGGCTGGCAATGAGAGGGAAGCAGCATCCCTCAGTGGGCTGAGGAACAAAGACCCCTTTATTCGAGGGGAGCAAGGAAGGGAAGGCACCTTGGTTCTAGGGATTGGAAAAGAGAGAGCTGATGACACCCTTAGGTGTCACTGAGGTCTCTTCAACAACTGGCCATTTGCTCCAGATCAGGCAGGAAGGCAGGGTAGAACACCTGAGCTTAGGCTGCAGCCTGAACAAGATGTGGAGGGGGGATGAATCTCCACCAGGCCCTTGAGGAGGGTCTTACATAGACCATGAGTTTCAGCTGAGGAGTGTGAGCTAGGTTCATACAGGACGGGAATCTGTGGTCAGACAGGAAGTTTGTGCCTTGCAATGTTATTCGTTCTTCTTTGTTCCTGGTGTTCCTTTTATGCACGTATTCTGTTAAAGAAATAGTTTTATTCCATTTTTCTATCATATGTCTTTCCCCCCAACAAACTGCAAGTTATTTGAAGGAGTGAGTTATGTCTTTAATTTTTGAATTTCTTGCACCTGGCTTTCAAAAGGGACTTCATCAATTTTTATTGGACGGAAGGAAGGATACATTTCAGTTTTAGAAATTAATTACCTTAATACAGAATAATACTGAAATGATAGCATTTTATAAAGAAAAGCCCCTGGGGCTAGAGGGGGCGAAAGTGGGGGTGAGAAGATACGGCGGAAAGTTTACTTGGATGATAATTCTGGTAGAAACAGACAATGTACCAAGAAGAAAATGAAAGAGCCTTCTTACATAGATGCAAAAATTATAAGATGAGAAAAATGTTAGCAAATTGAATTTAGCAACATATTTTAAAAATGTATCACAGTTGAGTACGATTTTTCCCAGAAATGAAAGGGTGATTGGCTGTCAAAAAATTCATCAATGACATCAGTGTAGTTCAAAATAGTAATAAAGAAAAGAAAATATATCTCATTGTATATATATAAAAAAAAGAACTAAAATGCAATGCATTCATGATTTTAAAAAATGGTCTTAGAAAGTGTGTTAGTGTGCCATGGCTGCTATAACAAATAGTCATACTTAAAATTTATTCTTTTTTTTTTTTAAAGGATGAGTGATTTTAAACCATAGGTATAAATGTTGAAAAGCCTGAGGTAAGACTATGTGTATGGAGGATGAGGGAAGGCATCCCAAAGAGGCAACAATGGAAGGAAAAAAACATAGACTCTGGAGACAGATGCAACTAGGTTTTTTGTTGTTGTTGTTGTTGTTGTTGCAGTTTGGCCAGGGCTGAGTTTGAACCCACCACCCTTGATATATGGCACCCTACTCACAGAACCACAGGCGCCACCAAAAGTATTTATTCTTTTATACTTCTGGAGGTCAGAAATCCCAATATGGTTCTTAGGGACTAAAATCATGGTTTAACAGGCCTCACTCCTTTGGGAGATGCCTGAAGAGTACCAGTTTGCTTGCTGTTCTAGTTGCTGGAAGCCGCCCGCATTCCTGGGCGTGTGACCCCTCCTCACATCACATTGCCTCTTCTTCCTGGGCTTCCTTCATCACATTGCTTTTTCTTCTCTTTTTCTGTAGTCACATCTCCCTTTGACTCCCTGCCCCTTAATCACTTCTATAAAGACCCTTCTGACTTATAAAGTAACGTTCACAGGTTCCAAGGTTATCTTTACTGACCATTATTCAGCTATCCATGGGAAGAATAAGAATCTAAATGGGCCAGCTACTTTGTAGGTCAACTTTGCGGTATCTTCTAACACTGAATGCGTGCATATCCTGTGATCTGGGTTTCGCTTCTGGGATATGTACAAAGGAGATGTGGCCAAAGATGTTTATTGCAGCATCGCTTATATTAGGACAAAACCCCTTAATGTTATCATAATGAAGGGGCAGTGCAGTGCAAGGGTGGTAATGAGTGCGGCGGTGAGAGTAGGGTGTTCGCAGCCAGACAGACTTAGATTTGAGTCCTGGTGCAATCAATTCCTGGATAAATGATTTCAGGCAAATTAGCCTTTCTGTCTCACTTTCCTCATCTATAAAATGAGGATGGTAAAATAGCTACATTACCGAATTGTCGGGAGAATTAAATAACAACATGCACACTTAGCACAGTGCCCACTACAGGGTATGTTTTAAAAACATGTTTTATAATGATGAAGATGTTGATGATGATGACACTTACAGTACAACTTAAGGATAGGCCTAGCTTACCCTGGGGCATAAAATTAAATGCTTGGAGAACTGAAGAAAACGTCCTTTCGTCCGTGTTGCTCAGGAAGGCAGACCCAGGACCTGGGTGGACATCAGGGACTGACGTATTTTGAATAAATGTAAGAAAGAGCCTTCTAACAATTAGAGCTCTTTAATGATGGAGCAGGCAGCCAAGGGCCAACGAGAGAACTCCCTGGCTCTGGGAGTTTTCAGACAGTCTTGAAGACCATCTGAGGGAGAGATTGCCAAGGAGATTCCTGTTTGAGTAGAAGTTGGAAGAAATAAACTCTAAGGTCTTTTCCAGATCTAATAATATAATTATATTTTATTTATTTAAAATATTTAATTGGATTTTTCTTTCAAACTAGCATTTTGGTAACAAGCCAAACCACAAGGAAACCAAACGACAGGGTAGGGTGGGGCAGGGGGCCTGTCTGCTGTCCTGTCCTGTCCTCCTGGAGTGACCACATCAGCATCTGGCTTTGTGTTCTCCTGGACTTCTCTTCACACTCATGCACATGGTGCACACACACATGTGTACAACACTGTCCTTCTCCCT
Source organism: Nycticebus coucang (assembly GCF_027406575.1). Classification (NCBI taxonomy): domain Eukaryota; kingdom Metazoa; phylum Chordata; class Mammalia; order Primates; family Lorisidae; genus Nycticebus; species Nycticebus coucang. The sequence goes on along the minus strand of NC_069794.1, from coordinate 96,147,118 downwards.
CCATGATGGTTTCTGCTTTTTTTTTTTTTTAACTTATTGTTGGGGATTCATTGAGGGTACAAGAAACCAGGTTAGTTTCTGTTTCTTTATGATCATGAGATCATACTTATGTTCTTCAGTAACTTGACATTTTCACTTACAGTTATCATGGATTTAACTGACTTTAAAATTCATATAGAAGAATCAGTATGTTGGAATTACTAAGACCATTTTGAAAATCATCTTTTTATAATTTGTTTAAAAAGCTATGTAATCAAAACAGTGTGGTATCAGCATAAAAAATAAATAGTCATTTGGAGAGTTCAGGGATAATTCCAGATTGTTAAGGGAGTTCATTATTTTAAATTGGTAAGGAAATAATTCCCTCTCTTCCCATCTGTGTAGGTGCTTTCTGTACACCATAAATAAAGACTATTAAATAAGAATAAAATTTAAGGAATTAAAATAGTGGAAGGCAACCTTGGACACTCTTTGTGTAACCTTCAGTTGAACTTCTAAAGAAAATAAGAAACCCAGAAGCCAAAATGATTGACAAATTTGTCCACATTAAGAAATAAAAACTAGCTTGGCGAAAAGACACAGAAAACAAAGTTGAAAACCAACCTGGTAAGGAGAAAATATTTGTAATACGTGGAACAATCAAGGGCTTACTATTCTTCTATTCTATAAATATCCTACAAATTGATAGGGAAAAATTAATTAACCCAATTTTAAATTGGACAAAGACTATTGACGGGTCATCGAAGAAGAAATCAGATGCACAGGAAACACAGGGAAAGATGGGCGGCGCCTGTGGCTCAAGGAGTAGGGTGCAGGTCCCATATGCCGGAGGTGGCAGGTTCAAACCCAGCCCCGGCAAAAAAAAAACAAAACAAAAAAAACACAAAACACAGGGAAAGATGCAGCCATCAACAGCTGTGAAGGAAATGTAAATGAAGCAGCAGCAAACTGTCATTATTATGCATGGCCAAAGTGTAAAAAAATTGTAACACGTACATGTTATAGAGAAACAGCCCTCCTAAAAAGCTCTTTGAAATGTGAGATATCTCCTTCTGGGAAAGCTATCTGGCAGATGAAAATAAAAATTAGTCATGATGTTTGACCTATCCTACCTTTAAGACACTCTCTTTACGCAACTATCAGGATGTAAGAATATATATTCAAAGATGCTATTTTGTACTGTTGGAGTAGCAAAAAGCTGGAGAAATCATCAATGATTGCAATTAGGGCATAAACTGAATAAATAATGACACATTCGTCCAGTAGAATATTATGGGGTTACTTTTTAAAGAAGAGACATTGATTTGGTGGGGCAATCATAGTTTAATTGGTTAAAAAAAAACATTTTTATACCTTAAAATTAGCACTTAGTTAATACAGAAAATCGGAAAGTAAGCTTTAAAAAACAAACTTTAAATTTATGGTTCTCAAAATTAGCCCTGTTCTCTGGTTTTGTGTGTGTATACCTGTCCATGTGTACATATATACAAAATATATTATTTAGTTATATTTATCATACTTACATTGGAATTTTTGAACTAGCATTGAATTATAAGCATTTTCTTTCAATTAAAATGCTAATTTAAATAGCTCAATATTAGTCTACACCAAGGCAGTAGGATAATTTCTTTTTGTCACTAGAAATTAAGGTTGTTTATTGTTTTTAGTGTTTAAAATAATGCAATGAATCACTTCTAAATGGCTGAATGGAATGTAAAATGATTTTGGAAAACATTTGGCAGCTTCCCTGCAGGACAGGTGGCACCAAGCCCTGGTACTGTTGGTGCAGCTGTAGCTGGCAGCGGAACCAGGGAGCTGGAGGGTAGGCAGGGGGCTCCTGGGAGGCTCCAGTAATGGAAAGGGCTGGACATCTGGAGTTGAGGGAAGGGGAGACACTGGCACCTTGCTGTCTCCCTCCCCCCATCCCCCCACAATCCCACTTCTGACTGGCAAATTTCATGTGAGTTTCCACGGCCTGAGAGTTCATTGGACAGCTGGCTGTTAACTAATGAAGACCCATGCCCTAAAAGTAAACATTGAGTTGGGGCAAAACAACTGTCCTGCAACTATATATATCCCTGAGCAGAGAGCCCTGAGACAGACTTCTGAAAGGGAGCAAGAGAGCTTGTTCCCCACCTGGGTTCTCTCTGCCAGGAGCTTTGGTTTTTGTATTCTTTGTTTCCATGAATAAATCCGGTCTTACCTCTAATCTGTGGTCCTTTGATTCATTCTTCGAATCTCAGATACCAAGAACTTGAAACTCTAGTATCATATTTGGCAAGCCAGCCAGGAGAGAAGACGAAGTTCTGGTATCAGCTTCATAAAAAACTTTTTATGCAACTACCCCATAACACAGCAATTGAGCTCTTGGGCATTCCTTTTAGGGAAAGAAAAATTTATATTTGCATGAAAACCTTTACATGAATGAATGTTCAGAGAAGCTTAATTCACAGTAACTCCAAACTGAAAGCAGTCTAGATGTCCTTCAGTGGATGAAGTGTTAAACCATGATGATGCGTATGACATTTCTGCTGAAAACTGTGCAAGCACTTTTAGGACTTTCGAAACACACTGTCAAATTGCTTTGCAGGAAGATTTGTACAGCTTGGATATTTTCAGGTAATGTAAGCAGTCTCCATGATTTTTCTACAATAGAGCTCTTTGGAGGCATTCTTCAAAACACTTCACAGCTCATTCAAACTTCTCAGAAGGCTCCTAGGGTAGGCCCCTTCCTCCTCTTGTCTGAAACTGACACTCAGACTGAGTAACGCACAGATGGTGACATGCTCCTGAACGCATGGCTGTGCCTCCATAGGTTTGTTTAATGCCAAACCCAAGGTGCTGACCCCTGTGCCACCTGACGCTCTTAATTATTAGGCCCCTTGTTGGTAGGTGTGCAGGCCAGGGACTAAGAGAATATTGCACAGAGACAGGGAAAGAATTACTGTCTGAATATCCCTGGCATCTTGGAAGACGGAGGGCCTCGGTTTGACTCTAGTAGCATTATTCTCTCAGATAAGTCTTCCTTCTGGCCTTCTCGCTCTTCAAAGCTCTGCAGAACTAAATGGGGAGCCTAAGTGTTCTTACTGTTTGCTTTCCAAAGAAGTTTTCAGCTTTCTTTTAAAGGATAGTGGTATGGATGTTTGCTGCTGGCACATTTCTATTAAAAGCTTAGTTCTAAGTTTTTAATCTTTGTGTCTGTGTCTGTGATGCATGTAGTTAAGTTCCCAACTCATTGACAGGCCAAATGGAATGTGACACCAGTGGAGGACAAGTTTCCCACCCCACTGTACCGCGTACAAGTCTGCGTGTTTCCCATCGGGCCGTGCGCAGTCCATGCCTTTCCCACCATGCTGTGTGCAGTCCAACTGTTTCCCACAGTGCTGTGCGCAGCCGCATGTTTCCCACTGTGCCGTGTGCAGTTTGCGTGTTTCCCATCGGGCCGTGTGCAGTCCATGCGTTTCCCACCATGCTGTGTTTAGTCCGTGTGTTTCCCATTGGGCCGTGTGCAGTCTGCGTGTTTCCCACCCCACTGAACTGTGTGCAGTCCCTGTGTTTCCCACAGTGCCGTGTGCAGACTGCGTGTTTCCCATCGGGCCGTGTTCAGTCCACGTGTTTCTCACCATGCTGTGTGCAGTCCACCTGTTTCCCATCAGGCCGTGTGCAGTCCACGTGTTTCCCATGGGGCCGTGTGCAGTCCATCCATGTGCAGCTGCTCATAGCTAGTCTCATAAATGGGCTGAGCCTTCATTCTGCAGTTGCTCCAAGTAGGGAATTAATCATCTTTATTAAGTGTTTCCCAGAGCGTCTTGTTGTAACAAAGCTTCTTTTCTATTGCATGGTTTTCAAATTTCATTTTACGTACTGAGTTGATTCTTCCAGAAAAATGACATTTTCGTGGTGGCCCTTTGTGTAGGACCGTATTTCATTTGAAAGTACTTAATTTGATGTATAAAGTATAGCTGATAACATTTAAATTAGAAGCTGACAGTTTTTCTAATTATAAAGAGTCTGACAGTGGCTTGTTTTGCTAGTCTTTTAGGACCTGGAGTTTTATAAAAAAAAATTATGTTGAATTCAATTAAATAAATGTTCTAGTAATCTGGGTCAGCTAATAATATTTGTGTTAAAATTTCTGAATTATTGTCACAATTGTGGCTATGTAGGTTTTGACAAGTGAATTATCTTGATAGCTTTCCACCCGTTCATTTGTTTGTGCAATTCATCATCTTATGCTTAGGTACATTAGTCCACATTTCTCTGATTACTATGAAGTATTGTTCTGATTTTTGTAAAACCAACTCCTAAGCTCCCAGTCTCTCTGCGTGTGGAAATCCATGTGCTATCTTGCTTCTTTTCACTGCTCTCTTGTGTTTTTTCGCTCTTAGGAAGAGAATGTGCTAGTAAAAGATAAAGAAGGAATGATTTATGAAACAGGATACTAACAAAGCCTGTATTTTCCAACTCCCTCTGACGCCTTTTTCTTTTTGGACGCCCATTGCAGAGTGAGCATACATCTTCATCGAGCTGTCCGGAAGGACACCTAGTTCTATTTTTTTTTTTTGTAGTTTTTGGCTGGGGCTGGGTTTGAACCCGCACCTCCAGTATATGGGGCCAGCACCCCACTTCTTGAGCCACAGGCACCGCCCAACACCTAGTTCTTTTTACAGATCTGGACGCTCTCCACACATTCCTCAGGGCCAATGTTGAGAAGTACTGTACATTGCCAAGGAAGCAAAAATAAAAATTCAGATGTAATGAACATCTTATGACAGAGGTGATTTAGTTCTTGGAAGTGAAAAGTAATTGGATCTAATTGTGAAGTCTGATTGTTTATAGCAGGAACATGTGTAGAATTTATGAGTCTGGATGGTCTGCTCCATGCTGCATCTAAGTAGTGTGAGGCCTAAACTCACCACGCGTACAGAGCGTGTTACTTCAGAGCGTACTTCTTTTTGGGCAGACCAGATGACAGCAGTCCTATTACGTGAGGTGATAGGATTCCTCTCAGACAAGGTCTGGGGCAGTAGACCCTCCCTGGTGGTTCCAGGCATGTGTTTTGACTTGGTGCCAGTCAGGTGTGTGATGGGTGAGGTGTGTGAGTAGCTGTCATCCACCTCAGTGACTCTCAATAACAGCAGGGGTGAGTGGTTGAGAAGGGCGGGTACTCTGGGGACCTTAGCAGAATGCTGGGGTGTGCACTCCAAAAAATTCCCAGGGATTATGAACCACAATTTCTCTTTGTACCACCTGCCCCACTATTCACATGAGAATAACTCATGTGAGGACCCTGCAAGGCACATAAGGAAATGCTACATTCAACTCTGTGCCAATAAAGTGGAAGTTTCCAAATAAATGAACCCTTTGCTTAGAAAATTAGGAATTATCAAGATTGACTCTGAAAGTAAAACAATATTATATAGGCACATACAATAATAAAGAAGTAATGTCAAACATTTATGTACAAACCTGGCTTTAGAACCACATAGTTTTATGGGTAACTTCTTTTAAACTTTTAAGGAACAAATCAATTCCAATGTTGATATAACAAGATTCCTACAAGACTCTGGATGATCTCGATATGTTGTCCAAAAAATTGCACGTGCAGGCTATTATCTGTAGGGGAAAAAAACCCATTTGAAACAAATACCTCAAAATGTTGAAGTCATTTATATCTGGTTGGTGGGATTGGGAGTTTTATATTTTTCTTTGCACTTTGTTTTCTAAATTCTCTGTATCAAAGATAAAATATTTTTTATCATTTTATAATATAAAACCAATGAACCATTTTTCTTCAAGCAAAGACAGTAGTTGTGAATGTAGTGAATGACAGATCACCTGAGCACAGCACGCCGATTCTGAGACAAACGTCCGCCTTGCACCAGGTCTCTTTGTGCAGTACCTGTTGGTCACTATTGTCACTGGGACTTGTAGATTCCCCTAGGCCACTTCCCCTCCTGTCTGACTACGTGTGAAAATCACCTGGGAAGCTTTAAAGTGACCTGCTGGGGACGGGTGCATATGTTTAAAGCCCCCAGATGATTATAACAGGCAACCAGGTCCAGAACTATTGTTAGACTCTTGGTGCAAATGTTAGAGTTCTGACACTTTGGCTCATTTTAGCAGCTAAGAAAGTAGGAGCCAAGGGGCCCTTTGGCAGGATAAGCTGAGGCAACTAAAGACCCATCCCCACCTTCAGTCCTTTATTTGGGCCTGTGAGTATAGGGGCAGAGCCGGCCTTCACGATTGTGTTTGCCAGGTGTCTGGTCTGAATATTTGTCCTTCACCAACATGCAATTTGGGCTAATAGCTCTCCAGTGAAAATTAGTATGAGGCTGTTGTTTACATGAACTCTTTGGTTCAACTCTTCCTAGGGAACGAGAGGTTTAGTTTGGTTCCTAGTGATGTGCAATTCCAAGAATTTCCATTACACCTGGCCTGGATGTCAATTCTATTTCTTATCACTCAATAAAACAATTTATTAGGAAAATAGTGTTTAAAAGTGCCAGATGACATATAATAGGGCCCTTGCAAATCATAAATGTCCTAAATCTTGTTGGACAGCAGGGCAGCTAACTCAGATGCATCTTTCCGTAGGACTGTTGGCTGAAAGCTGGGGCCAGAGGGCCCCGCTGGGCTGGAGAATGAGATGGAGCAGGCAGTGAGAAGCTCAGTGGGGCAAGCCTGGACAAAGGCTGCTGGCTCCAGCCTGAAGCTTGGCAGTGCACTTTGGGCCCTGGACTTGTCAACTTCAGGTCCACTTGCTTATTATCACAAATAGGAAGCCCAGTTTCTTGGCAGTAGCCAAGGACAAAGAGCCAGGAGGGCTTAAGGAATGTGACACAAAATGTTGCTTTATTAAGCAGTTCTTGGTTTCTCCATCGAACTTTAGAAGTAGGGGTAGTAAGGATAAACTATCAGGGACAGTGTGGGAGCAGAAACTTTTCTGCCTTTCCCAGACATCCTCTATGTCCTGTTATGTCCCCTTCCATTTCAGATGATTTATCTTTAAAGTCTATAGCCCTCTGGAGCAGTAGGAAAATCATCCCTATACCTGTGAGCTGCAGAACATTACAAGCTTTCTTTCATAAAGCCCAAACTTTCTTCCTTTCTGCCCTCATCCTCCACCAAACCACAGAGATTGCGTAGATACAAGTATTTTCCATCAAGCTTATGAATAACACCATTTGGCAGAAGACCCTGCACCCAGAGCCAGACGGCACTGTTTGTCGTGACTTTACACACAATGCGCCTTAATTACTGGCAAGCCTGATCAAGAGCTTATTCCCACATGTGTCAACACTTTCTTTATACGCTGTCATTCCTCGTGTTCGCATGGCAGAAACAAGGTACTCTGCGTCCTTACACTCATCCTTCTCCAAGTGCTGGGCTTGAACCGTGTATCCCACTCTTGAGTCTTCGTCTGGGGAACAAAACACAGACAATCCCATTAAAACAGTGAGGTCCCTGGAGCCATCGAAGTCGTCCATCGCTGCACACTGGAGCCTGTGCCTGCAGCACTGTGCACCCAGGAAGCACTGCTCGCCTGTCAAAAGGACACTCGCTTCACAGCGGTTCTGACTGTAGACAGGAAACTTGGCTGAGAGGGAATCCTAGCATTTACCCCTTGTGACAATTGTAATCATTGAGTTCATTTTCTTGCAAGTTGTGTGATTAAATTAAGTTAGGGATTTATTTATTCTTAATAAAAAAATAATGCCTTTGGGAAAAGGAAGGCAGGAAGGGAAAGGGGAAGTCTAAGTAATAAACACTGCATTTCAGCTGGAAATAGAGTCATTTGACACGCTGCGTTATGCTTTCTGGATCATCTCTTAACCCTTTGGCTCTTCTGAGTGAATTCAGAGATGGGCTCTGAGCCTGATTTTAGATGGTCTGGGAAAGAAGTGGTCAATCTGAGCCTTGTCTTGGAGGAAAATTGGCATTGGATCCCAAAGCAACTTTGCTTATGATAGTTATTCAGATTGCTTATTTCACTTTTGCATTTTAGTTTTATAGCGGAGGAGAGAGAAGATAAATTTATCTACCCAGAGTTTCAGATTGTATGAGGTATATTTCCTATGATCTCTTGGGTACAGCAAGCATTTTAGAAACTTTAGAAGGAAGGGACCATAGATCTTGGTGTGGGAAGCTGACAAACCTTCTTCCTGGTGCTGCTGAAGCTTCAGGGAAAGTTCTTCTATTTCTGTGTCCAGCTTCCAATGTGTAAAACCTAATCTTTGATGGCCGTTCCTCACTCTCAATTATTGAAATACACAAATGGGTTTGATGGTGGCATCTTGGTCCACATCAATCTTTTACATCATTCTTATGGCATTTGTTAAACACCATTAAGAGCAAATGACCCGTGGTAGAGCTGTATGGATGGTGCTTATGTTTTAATAGTGTCAAGTATTGAGTCTGTATTTTAAGAAGCCTGAGGATGCCCCAGCAGAAACATATGACTAACTGCCAACCCCTCCTCATCATAACAACCATTTCTCTCTTTATATACCCGTGTCACATACTCATGATGCAATTATGAGGCTAGAGCCTGTAAGGAGGCATACATCCTTTTCTTCTACCCTGTTTCCCCGAAAATAGGACAGTGTCTTATATGAATTTTTGCTCCCAAAGATGCGCTAGGTCTTATTTTCAGGGGATGTCTTATTTTTCCATGAAGAAGAATACAGTACACATTTATTGTTGGCCGCGACCGTCTGCTCTGATCCTCCTGTTCTTCTACGCGCATCTGTGAAAGTCTCCTCCTCTCTCCTGCCCGGTGCTCACCGCTCACTCCAACCTCCGCTCCGCCTCCACACAGCAGTGACATCAGGACTCCACGTAAGGTCACTGGTTGCTAGACGCCAGTCAGGCAGCCCTAGCAACCAGTTTACGGTAAATTAATTTTCATTCCGAGACAGAGCCTGGGGGGGCCTTATTTTCGGGGGATGCCTTCTATTTCACCTAGAAGGAAACCTGGAAGTAGGTCTTATTTTCGGAGGATGTTTTATTTTCGGGGAAACACGGTAGAGACTTTCAACCTGGTTGAGTGGGGTGTGCCTGGTTAAGAGCCAGCAGACAGGGTCCCCATAGTATGTCCTGGAGAGGGCTGGGTGGTGGACTGGTGAGAGTGGCTGCTTGGAGGAGTTACCACTGCAGTTACGCCCTTTCTAAGAAGAGAGCTTATCAGAGCAGAAGATAAAGAGAATTCCAGGAAGAGAGAAGTCAACATACAACCACATTTTTCTGAGGACACAATACAGACATCAGGAAACTTTCTAACTTTCTAGTGAGACACAAGGCTAAAATACACGTCAAATGACTTGGTAAAGCTGAACTTAGTGTTCTTTCCTTCCCAACTTGCTTCCTTTCTTATGTTCCTTTTGTATTCATGGAACCAATATCCTGCCCGTCTTCTGGGTTTTAAATCTCAAAGGGAAATCTCTTTGTTTCTCCCCTTTCACTCTGTCACCTGAGTCTAAACAGACAGCAAAGCTCTTTTGAATTTTTATTCTCGAGTGTCTCTCCGAGCCCTTTCTTCTCTCCCTTCTCTTTCTCCTTGATCTCAGCCTGTCCGTCACTTCTCACTGGCTCTCTGCCTCCACTCTCCCTGCCTGGTTCATTTTATGCTTAGCTGTCAAATTAGAGCTTTTTGGAAGCACAACTCTTATACTTTTCTGCTCAAAAAACTTCAGTGGTTCTCACTGCTTATAGAAAAAGGTCTACTTACGGATCTGAATAGAGCCTGAATAGCCAAAGCAGTTTCATACAAAAAGAGCAAATCTGGAGGCGTCACATTACCAGACTTCAAAATATACTACAAAGCTATATTAACCAAACAGCATGGTACTGGTATAAAAGTAGATACATAGCCAATGGGACAGAACAGACAGCCCAGACATAAAACCATCTGTCTACAACCAACTGATCTTTGACAAAGCAGACAAGAACATATACTGGGGAAAGGAAACTCTGTTCAATACATGGTGCTGGGAAAATTGGATAGCCACATGCAGAAGAATAGGACAGGACCCCTATTTCTCACCACATACAAGACTTAATTCAAGATGGATAAAAGAAAAAGGTCCTGATTCCCTATCCTACATGTAAGCCATCCCCCATTTGGTTCTATCGTACTTTCCCAAATTCCACCCCATGCTTTCTTTTTCCCTGGCTGTTCTTTTTGCTTTGAACTCATTGCCTGTGGTCAATGCTTACACCATTATCATCAAATGACTATATTGAAGTTTTGAACATGAAATATTAATTTATTGGAGGTTTTTATGAGCTGGTTAGTGAAATAATATTAGCAAACATTAGGAATTAATTATTCATACAAATGTTAATATCCATGTTTAAGACCAACATTTAAAAAAATTTCTTCCAGCCTATTGATTACTGGTAAAATTAAAAATCTCTTAAATCCTTTTCTTCCTAACAAAATTAGATTCTGATAACCAAAAGACCAGACATGAGATCATAGATAGCAGAGAAACAGGAAGAAGTAGAAGATCAATGCATCAGAGTGATACTATGATACTGTGTCATACTTCATAGTAAGTGTCCACTCCCACAGTTTACTACACTAAAGGCTCACTTCTTGCTGCACAATGTGCAGCGCAGGTTAGGCAGCCTCCTGGAGCAAGTCTGTTCTGGGCAGAGGCTCTGCGGCCCAGGCCCCTCCAGCACATGATGTCACCATCTCTCCCCAGATGTGTAGGCACAGCAGTGCATATGGTCACGTGTCACTTTCACTCGTGTTCTGCTGGCTAGAACTCATCACATTGCCCTGCCTGCCTGCAAGACTCTTGGGAAATACAGGGGAGCAGACAGGACATTTGGTGAGTTTAGTACCTACCTCTGCTTCAGAAAATAGAGCTAGTGAGAAGCATGATGGTGGAGCCCCAAGTATTAACACAAAGTTAATGAAAGGTCTGCCTCTCACTAGCTGAGTGACTCGGGAAGGTTGTTTAGCCTTTCTCTACACTTTGCTTTTCATATGTATAAAATGTAGATAATTATAATAGTAGTATCTATCCCGAAGAGTTGAATATCCCCCTGAAGCTATTGGAAGAGTATGAGGAATGTTGTGCGTTTGAGTTGATGCTAGGTATCATCATTATTATTGTTATTATTATTATGCAAATCTTGGGATGAGAAACAAAGGGAACCATGACTTGGAATAGCAAGTTCTTAAAAATAAAGCTTGATGTGAAAACTAAAGGTCTCTTATAGCCTTGATAGGCTTTGGTGAAACAACCCTGGTGGCCAAGTGTCTACCAGGTCATTTTCATGAGGAGTTGGGATAAAAAAGAAATGTAGTTGTTTTGTTATTATTAATCTTTTAATGGAGTCTTTCTGAAAATTACACTCAGGAGATCATCTATCTATCTATCTATCTATATTTTTTTTTGTAGAGACAGAGTCTCACTGTACCACCCTCGGGTAGAGTGCCATGACGTCACATGGCTCACAGAGACCTCTAACTCTTAACTCTTGGGCTTACATGATTCTTTTGCCTCAGCCTCCCAAGCAGCTGGGCCTACAGGCGCCCGCCACAATGCCTGGCTATTTTCTTTTGTTGTTGCAGTTTGGCAGGGGCTGGGTTTGAACCCGCTACCCTCAGCATATGGGGCCGGTGCCCTACTCACTGAGCCACAGGTGCCGCCCAGGAGATCATATTTTAAACTCATAGTACAGATACAAAATATTCAGTCGAACAGACCAGTCTTTTAATTATTAAACAGTATAATGAATGGCAGGGGGTGGTGGTGATCTTCAGCCTCCCTGCAACAGAGGATGGTCAAGAAATTCACTTATGGGAAAAACTCCATCTTTGTGTCCAGAGGCTGCGGGGCAGTACAGAGGAGTGATCTCAGCAAACTCTCTAGGGCTGGGCAGTAGGACCTGCCGTCTCAACTCCTCTTCTGACAGGTCTTTTTAGCTGTGCTGCCTTAGTTTCTCCCTATTGTATCTTTAGAGAAACATTTTCAAAATTGTCTTGTTTCCTTAAATATAAAGAATACGAAAATAGTGTATTGTTTATTTAAATAAATTCACAACTTACATTTTCTTAACATAAGCTACTTAAGTAAATCCTCAGTTTCTGCCTATCTGTCAAATGGACGTACTAATTGTGTTCATGCACTCAGTAGGGGCTTTGTGAAGATTAGAGACGTTCATCTACTCACATGTAAGATACGTGAAAATGCTACCTTTATAGGAAGTGCTTTTTTTATTTTGAGACAGAGTCTCACTATGTCACCCTCAGTAGAGTGCCGTGGTGTCATAGCTCACAGCAACCTCAAACTTTTGGGCTTCAGTGATTCTCTTGCCTCAGCCTCCCAAGTAGCTGTGACTACAGGTGCCCATCACAACACTCGGCTATTTTTTTGTTGCAGTTGTCGTCGTCGTTTAGCCGGCCTGGGCCGGGTCAAACCCATTGGTGCATGTGGATGATGCCATAACCAGTGTGCTACGGTGACGAGCCATATAGGAAGTGCTTTTTTGTTAGCTGTTATTATTATCCATCTGAGGACAGCGAAACTGTACAAGTGGCCAGAAAGTTGGATAAAGTCGCGATGAGAAACAGAGAAAAAGGAAAACGGTCTGCAGTCAGTGCAGAAGGTGAAATGTAGTAAGTTGTGGTCCCCCAAGGACAAGATGGAATTACTAGTGTTTGAGTTGTGTCAGCTCAGACAAAATACTGGTGAGTATGCCATAGAAAATGTTCTCATGCATGCAAGATTAAGGACAGATGACCTGATAAGGATTTTTTCACCTTGAATTTCTCTGATGACTCTGGGTTAGAAAGCTGGAGGTACTGACAGATTTTTGTTTTTAGAGAGGGAACTATGCCAGACAAGTCTGTGCTGGTTTTGTCAGAAATGTGGTTCTGACATGCATCCTCACTTAGAAAGGCTGGGGCTTTGGGGGTTCCAAAGTCAGGTGCAGAATGGAGGCAACCACCTGGCTAATTTGGGCCAAAATGTCATGGCAAAGCGAGCGGAAGGAAGCTTTTAAATTTAAATTACCTGGAAAATTACTTTAATTTCTAACAGCATTTTGCATATTATAAACATTTTGAAAGCTAGATATTTTGGAAAGCAAGTTCATTGATTAGGGATTTTTTTTGATGTGCCTTTTAATAAGGAAGTTTGCAGTATTTTGATGTTTCTTAGCATTACTTTCAATGTGTCGGACTAAATGTAGATTCCAGGTACATATTCAGATAAGTGGCCTCTACTTTCAATTTTATCTTCCCTTATCCAGAAGGAGGAAACGTAGATTCATTAGTAGAAGTAATGAAGGGAAGGTTAACACCCTCCACAAAGTTGTAACAGGGTGGGGATTGGGATCTACTGTGTCTTTAGAGAAACATTTCAATATTGTATTGTTTATATTTAAAAGTAAATTGACAACTTGCATTTTCTTCATATAAGCTACTTAAGTAAATGTTGTCAAAATCTTGGCTGGCTTAGAGGAGATGCAATGATTCTTCATGGTTTTCTGGAGGCAGATATCATAATATTAATATATTAAAGGGAAGGGTGTGTGTATGCATAAAACATACATATATACTCATTCATCATTTTTTTTTTTTTTTTTTTTTTTGTGGTTTTTGGCCGGGGCTGGGTTTGAACTGGCCACCTCCGGCATATGGGACTGGCGCCCTCCTTCTTGAGCCACAGGCGCCGCCCTCATTCATCTTTTAATGAACTAGGTTCAGCATCTCAGCAGTAGAGTGATCAGACTTTTTGCGTGAAATAAGCTTAGTGTATACAAGAAAAAGCAGGACAGTTAGTGGAAAAGTTCCAGGGGTAGAAATTTTAAAAACTTGTTCCTACTGTGCTGGGGTTCCAATTCTGAAGTGGGAGTAATAATAATGTCCTTTTATAATCCAAAGGGTTGAAATGTACATGTAACAAGTGTCAGAAAGTGTTTGCAATTGTAATGTACTATTAATATTACAATACCACAACTGCCACACATGAGCTTATCTTAAAGCAGACAGCAAAGACTCATTTAATGCCAGTGCGTGCATCCACACCCACATGAACACATACTCAGTATTATTCAAATACACTGTGATTTTGCTTTTTTGGCTAGAGTATTCAATCTTTTTAACAAATATTTGTTCAGTCCTCACTTTACAGGACAGAGAACTAAGAAGTACTTTACCAGTGGGTGAAGGAAAGCACAGCAACCACCTCCTCTGTCTTAGTTTTATCCAGCCACCCCTGCTTGACAGCAAACGCTATGTACATGAATATACTTTTGAGACCATAAAGAATTTTTTAACTTTACTTTAGGCTCTTCTCCCAGGGAATGGGAACACGTAATGTTCAGGTCTGAAATAATCATTTCTCTGAAAAACACATTCTTTTGCTTATGCAGACCTCCTAACTTCTGCTGTGTTCTTGGCATGAAGCAAACATCTGGAAACTCCAAACCTTCTGGGATCTTGCCTTCTCTCTGGGGAGGTCATCATTAAACCTGTGACCCTTGACCTCTCCCACACTGCTCTCATGAAGAAACCTCATCTGACAGTCCTGGTGCAAGAAGGAAGAAATATTTATAGAACATTTAGTTATTGTGCAGGCTTGAGTCTCTATGGTTAAATACCGGGTTTCTGCCTCCAAATTAGTAGTGAACTGCTTCCTTACGTGCTGGAAATGTATAAAGTTATCATAGTTGAATCTTTATTCCTAAAACAAAAAAGAAAATACTGCTTGCTGATTTCATTCTATTTTTATGTCACTGAATGGTTTGTTTTGCCTTGCAGTAGCAAATAAGAGTGTTACAGAATTATTTTCCCCAGAAAACAAGCCCTGTGTGGTGTCATGAAAACTGTGCAGAGGGAAGGAATTGAGACATATGGGCTTAGGTGTGTCAGTGCCTGCCGTGGCACCCCGTCATCGTGGGAATAAAAACAATTGGGACACAGATTGAAGGTACAAGCCTGCAAGAGGTGGGCTTCCCCTAGGTGCAGGGATCCCCGAGTAACCTCTGTTGTGGCCTTTTATTTTATACAACAGGTGTGAGGGGCCCACATACTGGAGCTACGTGCTTACGTGCTCTTTCCCCGTTGGCTCAACTCCCACCCTGTTGCACCGCAGATGTCCCAAGTATAACACCTGCTTGCTAACAAGCCACCGATCTTATCTCATTAACACATGCAGTTGCTTAAGGGCTTGTCTCTGGGCTGCAAAACATCTCCATGCTGGCTAGGAGATTGTCTCACTCCCAGCACCTCCCTCAAGAACCTGTGGCTGCTTCTATAAGCCTGGTGTTTGGTCTCCTACATAGGTGGTGAAGAACCCCTAAATCACCAATGATATATACTGGAAAGCTTAGTGGTCTACCCTAAGAAGAGCAACTGCAGCACATTTAAATTATGTTGGTCAGGTGGCACCTGTGGCTCAGTGAGTAGGGTGACGGCCCCATATACTGAGGGTGGCAGGTTCAAACCCAGCCCCAGCTGAACTGCAACCAAAAAATAGCCGGGTGTTGTGGTGGGCACCTGTAGTCCCAGTTGCTCCAGAGGCTGAGGCAGGAGAATCGTAGAAGCCCAAGAGCTAGAGGTTGCTGTGAGTCCTGTGACATCATGGCACTCTACCGAAGGCAGTAAAGTGACACTCTGTCTCTACAAATAATAATAATAATAATAATAATAATAAAAACAATAATAAATTATGTTGGTCAATAAAAAAGACTAAAAAGGAGAATATACTTTCTGTGCTTAGAACTTCTTTTGAAAATAATTTAATTAATGATCTTTAAAAAAATTTTCACAGCATACCTAAGATCCTCTAATGGCACACCAGTGTGGCATAGCACACCAGTTGAAAATCACTGGATAGGATAATCTCAGTTATAATAAAATTTCACCAGGGGATAGGAAAAGAAGGATGAATTTAAATAGTGTTTTATGGAAGATGGTGGTCTAGAGACTTTTTTGCAGCTGCTGGTGGTGAGATTTGGGAGAAAGGACTCCAGCCACCTCTGGTGCAGGAGCTCTGCCTGGAGGCATTGCTTTGGAGGAGCAGGGAGGCAGCAGGAGACTCCAAGAGCCAATGAAGAGGTCAGGAGCAGCGGAGAACTGGTACAGAAGATGAGTGAGTTCTTGTGTACTGGCAGAGGCCAACCAGTTTCATGGCAGGTTTCAGACAGAGAAGGCCAGTCTGATGGGGTTTTTTTTGGCCTGTGTACTTGCTGGAGCTACTTTGGGAGAGCTTGGGTGAGAGAGTGATCTTGAACAGAGCCCAGTGGCTGTAATTGAGCTCTCGTTGTTTTGCTGCAGGCTGGGCTGCCACTGTGGAAGAGCTGTCTGGGAGAAACCATCTGCACGGTCCTAGTGTCAGGCTGGTTCTAGCATGCCTGCTGAGCTGGGCAGCCACCTTTGGGGAGACTCAAGCGAAACCTGCAATTCTGGGAAAGCCACTTTGTGGCCAAGGGGGACTGATTGGAAAGGTTGAGGCATATCTCTTAAGTAGACTGACAAGCGCTTCAGGCTGCCAACTCTACAGGATTGAAATTACACCTTGTATCCTTTCAGGCCACAAGGCAATAAAGGTGGAACTCAACTCCAGCAAACATTTTCATCTCCACACAAAGGCATGGAAACTAAACAACCTTATGCTGAATGACAGTCGGGTAAAGGTAAAGATAAAGGAGGAAATCATAAACTTCCTCAAACATAACAATATAAGCTACCAAAACTGTGGAATACTGCAGAAGCAATTTTAAGAGGGACATTTATCACACTAGATGCCTACATCTGAAAAACAGAAAGAGAGCACATCAACAACCTAATGAACACCTGAAAGAAATGGGAAAGGAAGAGCAAGACAATCCCAAACATATTAGGAAAAAATAAATAACCAAAATTAAATGAGAAATAAATGAAGTCAACAACAAAAGAATCATTCAGAAAATTAAAGAAACAAAAAGTTGATTCTTTGAAAAGATAAATCAATAAACCATTGGCCAGATTAGTTGGTTCTTTGAAAAGATAAATCAATAAACCATTGGCCAGATTAACTAGAAACAGAAAAGTAAAATCTTTAATAACTTCAATCTGAAATGAAAAGGGAGAAATAACAACTGATATTACAGAGATACAAGAGATTACTTCTGCCTACTACAAAAACTCTATGCCCAGAAATTTGACAATGTGGAGGAAATGGACCAACACCTGGAATCACACCATCTCCCTAGACTTAACCAGGAAGAAATAGATTTCTTTCTCTCTCTCTCTCTCTTTTTTTTTTTTTGTAGAGACAGAGTCTCACTTTATCATCCTCAGTAGAGTGTGATACTCTACTGAGCAACCTCCAACTCCTGGGCTTAGGAAATTCTCTTGCCTCAGTCTCCCAAGTAGCTGGGACTATAGGCACCCGCCACAACACCTGGCTATTTTTTTGTTGCAGTTTAGCCAGGGCTGATTTTGAACCTGCCATCCTCGGTAAATGGGGCTGGCACCCTACCCACTGAGCCAGAGGCGCTGCTCAGAAATAGATTTCTTGATCAGACCAATATCAAGCACTGAGATTGAAGCAACAATAAAAAAGTTTCCAACAAAAAAGCCCTGGACCGGAAGACTTCCCACCAGAATTCTATCAAACCTTCAAAGATGAGCTTGTACCTATTCCAAAAGGTACAGAACCTATTCCAAAACAGTCCAAAGGAAGGAATCTTCCCCAGTATGTTCTATGAAGCAAACATCACCCTGACTCTAAAACCAGGAAAGGACCAAATTAAAAAGGAGAACTACAGACCAATTTCACTAATGAATATTGATGCAAAAATACTCAATAGAATCTTGGCTAATAGATTGCACCTGCACATTAAAAAATTATATATCATAATCAAGTAGGCTTCATCCCAGGGATGCAAGCCTGATTTAACATACACAAATCCATCAATGTGATTCACCAAATCAACAGAAGCAAAAACACAGACCATATGATCCTCTCAATAGGTGCAGAAAAAGCATTTGATAAAATTCAGCATCCTTTTCTAACAAGAACACTTAAGAAAATAGGCATAGGTGGCACATTTCTAAAACTGATTGAAGCTATCTATGACAAATCCACAGTTAATATCATACCAAATAGAGTAAAACTGAAAGGTTTTCCACTTCGAACTGAAAATATACAAGGATGTCCTCTGTCACCGGAGGACATTCAACATAGTGCTGGAAGTTCTAGCCAATGCAATCAGGCAAGAGAAGGATCTAAAGGGCATCCAAATGGCAGCAGAGGACGTCAAACTCTCACTCTTTGCTGATAATATGATCTTATACTTAGACAACCCCAGAGACTCAACTACAAAACTACTAGAAGTGATCAAGAAATATAGTAATGTCTCAGGATATAAAATGAATGTCCACAAATCAGTAACCTTTGTATATGTCGATAACAGCCAAGTTGAGAAGCAAATCAAGGACACAGTTCTCTTCACAGAAGCTTCAAAGGAAACTAAGTATTTAGGAATATACCTAACAAAAGAAGCGAAGGATCTCTACCAAGAGAACTATGAAGCCCTAAGAAAAGTAATAGCAGAAGACATTAACAAATGGAAGAACATACCATGCTCATAGTTGGGAAGAATAAACATTGTTAAAATGTCTATTCTACCCAAAGCAATCTATAGATTCAAAGCAATCCCCATTAAAATATCAACATCATACTTTGAAGAACTAGAAACAATACTTTGTTTTGTATGGGTCCAGAAAAAAACCATATAACCAAGGCAATTCTTAGTAATAAACACAAAGCTGGAGGCATCACTCTACCAGACTTCAGGTTATATTACAAGTCCACGGTGATCAAAACAGTATGGTATTGGCACATGAATAGAGATATAGACATATGGAATAGAATAGAAAACCAAGAGATAAAACCAATCTCTTACTGCCGTATGATCTTTGATAAGGCAAACAAAACCAAACAGCAGCAAAGAATCCCTGTTCAATAAAAAGTGCTGGGAAAATTAGATAACCACATGTAAGATAACTGAACCTGCACCTTTCACCACTTACAAAAATTGACTCAAGATGGACAAAAGATCTAATTTGAAAAAATGATCATTGTCCTTGATTATCAGAGAAATGCAAGTCAAAATCAAAACCACCCTGAGATATGACCTAACCCCAGTGAGAATAGCCTACCTCACAAAGTCTCAAAGCTGAAGATGCTGGTGTGGATGTAGAGAAAAGGGATCACTCTCATATTTTTGGTGGGACTGCAAACTAATATAGCTTCTTTGGAAAGAAGTGTGGAGAATCCTCCAAGAACTCAAATTAGACCTCCCATTTGGTCCTGCAATCTTATTACTAGGAATAGCCAGAAGAAAGAAATTTTTATCATAAGGACATTTGCCCTAGATTGTTAATCACAGCTCAATTTACAATCACCAAAATGTGCAGCCTAAATGCCCAGTGACCTGGGAATGGATTAACAAGCTGAGGTACATGTATACTGTGGGATACTATTAAGCAATTAAAAGAGATGGAGACTTTACATCTTTTGTAAAGATGTAACCTGGATGGAGTTGAAACACATTCTTCTTAGTAAAGTATCATAAGAATGGAGAAGCAAGTATCCAATATATTCAATACTAATATGAAGCCAGTAAAGAATTTCATACATGCCCACATAACAGGAAAAACTCAATTCAATTCAATTTCGGGGGAGGGGGAATAAAGAAGGAGAAGGGGGGAAGAGGGAGGGGGATGGGTGTGCTCCCACTTAATAGGCACAATGTTAGGGTGTATGGCACAACTCTTAGGCGTATGTCACAATTATAAGAGAGACTCTACCTAACAAATGCAAACATCATAACCTATTTCTCTGTACCCTCAAATTAACATGAAATTACTAATAAATAAATAAATCTTTTTTTTTTTTTTTCGTTTTTGGCTGGGGCTGGGCTTGAACCCACCACCCCTGGTATATGGCGCCAGCGCCCTACTCCTTGAGCCACAGGCACCACCCATAAATAAATAATTTTATATGAAATGAGGTAACATTGACCTCAAAGATGATAAAGACTGTACCAGAAAAGAAAGTTACAGAATAATCTCACATATAGTGATAAAGAATTCTTAAATGAAATATTATCAAACGGAATTTAATGGCATCTTTAAAAATACATCATCACCATGTGAGGTTTGCTACAGAAATACAAATTTCATTTAATATTAGGAAATCCAAAGAAGTAGGAAAAAATATAATTATCTTTGTAGTAGCATGAAAAGGCATTTGAAAAAATTCAACATCCTTTCACATTTTAAGACACTCAACAAACAGGAATTGATGGATGCTTTTAAAACATGGTAATAATTCTCAAAGTTAAAATCTCTTAATGGAGAAATTCTACTGTTTTTCCTGCTCAAGTCAGAGTCAAGAATAAGATGAGAATGTCTGCTAACTCCACCAGCACTTAATACCTTGTTGGAGGTATTAGTGAAATTAGACAAAAAAGGCTACTTAGAAGTAAAGAATTGAAAAGAAAGAGACAAAATTATGTTTTAGATTATATTGAATGAATGTCTAGAACTTAAAATGTATCACTTGAAAAACCACAACAAGTAATAAAAGAATGTCATAAAATGTTAGATTGTAAAATCAGCATATTAAAAAGCAGGCTTATACATAAAACAAAAATTATTTCATAGATACGATGGAAAAGAAAACTACATTTATAATTGCCGATAAAATAAAATTATGAAATGAAATGAAATAGAATGTAATAGAATAAAATGAAAAGGAAATGAAGTTAAGGGAAAAAAACGGATGTGTATTTAACTAGATATATTTAAATAAAACTATAAAAGGAAAACTACAAACATTCCCCCCAAAATGCAGAAGTAAACTTGAACAGATGAAAAAGCCTACTATGTTCCTGGATAGAAAAATTTAACATCATAAATTTGTCAATCTCTTTAAAATTACTTTATGAATATTGTGCAATTTTAATAAAAAGCCATCGAGTTTTTTATTTTTTATAATTTAGACATGGTGACTAAATAGTTCATTTGAAATAACAGACGAGAAAAAACATCCAGGTGAGGAAAAATAAAGAATGGACTAGCGCAGCTAATAATAAAAACCATTTTAAAGCCTGTGCAATTAAAAGTTTGTGAACATGAGTAAACAGTCAGACCAATGGAACAGAATAGAAAATACAGAAATATATTCAATTGCATATGCATATCAATGGAGAAAAGATGAACTTTTAAAAAATTGTTGCTGGGAGAACTGGCCTTATGCAAAGATACAATTAGATTTATACCTCATACTGCACATAAAAATAAACTTTAAAGGTATTAAAAATTTAGATGTAAAAAAATGACACCCTACAAATACCAGGGAGCAAGACTTCCAAAGTACAAATCAAAACTCAGAAACAGTCTTGGTACCTGTGGCTCTAGAGGCTAAGGCACCAGCCACATACACCTGAGCTGGCAGGTTCGAATCCAGCCCGGGCCTGCCAAACAACAATGACGGCTGCAACCAAAAAATAGCCGGGTGTTGTGACAGGCACCTGTAATCCCAACTACTTGAGAGGCAGAGGCAGGAGAATCACTTGAGTCCAAGAGTTGGAGGTTGCTGTGAGCTGTGATGCCACAGCATTCTACCCAGGGTGACAGCTTGAGGCTCTGTCTCAAAAACAACAAAACAAAACAAAAAAACTCAGAAGCAATAATTGAAAAGATTGATACACTTGATAACATAAATAAAAACATTTTACATGACAGAAAAAAGTCTACCATAAGAAAAGCAAAAAAAAACAAAACCAACCAAACAAAAGACAAATGTGGTAAAATATTTGCAATTTCTATGATGGACAAAGTGTTACATCAATTATATAAAATGAGCTGCTAAAAAAAGAGGAGTAAAAGATTGATAACCTTATAGAAATATTAGCTAGACATAGACACAAGTCAGAAAAAATGAGATGCCAGTACCTTTGGCCGTATGAAAAATATACAATCTTATGCATAGTAAAAGAAATGCAAACAAAAATTATACTGAGATAGCGCTATCAGACTGTAAAATCCCAAGTTTAACAATACATTCTGAGTGTCATGAAGAGCCAGGGTTTATCGTGTGAAAAAGGGAAACACAAATGTCAAATGAAGGAGGTAAATTAAAAATGCAGGGGAGTAAGTTGAAATTTATTTTTTCCAAATAAATTCTACCACCATCCTTTCAATGAAAGGAAATAAAGCGAATCACCAATCCAGCGACAATTAATTATTAATAATAGCTGTAGGATTTAGGCTGTGCTTTTTCATCCCATTTCCTAGTGGAAGAAACCAGGACCCTGGGAATGGATGATTCTAGATCCCAGAGAGAAAATGTACAAGGTTAGTCTGGAAACTTTGTCATATCAGAAAGCAAGCATCTTACAAGGGTATATGTGAAACTTAGTAAATGTAGAATATAAATGTCTTAACACAATAACTAAGAAAATGCCAGGAAGGCTATGTTAAGCAGTGTGATGAAAGTGTGTCAAACGGTCTATAAAAAGCTACGTTGAACAGTTTGATGAGAATATTTCAGATTGTACATGAAACCCGCACATTGTGCCCCTTGATTGCACTAATGTACACAGCTATGATTTAACAATAACAATAAAAATAAATAAAATAAAAGTCCCTGTGTCAAGAAAAAAAAACAAAACTAACTTCACACTAGAAAATTTGCCCATACATAAAAAAAAAAAAAGAGTATGGTGCCCCATGGTCGCATTAATGTAGACAGCTATGATTTAATTAAAACAAACAAACAAAAAAGAAAGCAAGGGAGCTCAGGAAGTTACAAAGCTACGAATTAGGGTCCTACTGAAAAGCAGACATTTTGAAGTTGCTCCCATGGGCTAAATTTTGAGCAGCGATAAGGACAAAATGTAAATGAATTGTGACACATCAAATAGATTTAAATCCATGACTTTTAAATGGTGCCAGAAACATCACTCTGGTCACTTCTGGAAGACTTAGAGAACCAAGTCATTGGTGTGAAGAAAGATAAGTGTTTATGTTCGTTCGTTCTTTACAAGGTTTTTGTTTCTAGTCCTTATCTTAAACATTGTTATTGTTATTAAATTTTAAGGCTCTTTAATTTTGTGAAGGCAAAAAATGGAAACCTGATAAACACATGTATATGTTAAAAAAAAAAAAAGATAAATAAGAAAGAAACATTGGCATTTATCTTGCCTTTCCCATGCTAAAAGTTCCTTGGGGTAAAACAACAAATGATGAAGAAAAATTTCTCTTAGAGATGGATTTTAGGTCATATATGGAAAATAAATAAGAGATGTAAAATATTATTTTGCAAAAAAATATATATATCATTTTGCCACACTTAATGAATTAATGGATCTTGGAAATCATCATAAACGGTTGCCCACATCACCCAAAGAGAGACAGTTGGACATTGTGTGTCCTCTTGATTGAATTTTATATTACCTCTATGAACTATTCTTGCCAGAAAATGGAACCTGAGTCTGATTAAATAGTTAAGAGGAGAAACAGCCTCAACGCCTCCACCCCCAGCTGTAAAAGTTACGTAATGATCCAACTAGTTATCGGTTAGTCACGTCTGCCAGTCCCCCCGCTGGTTCCCACACCGTGAAGGCCGTCACAATCCAGGGCTGAAGAAAACACCTGATGTGCAGCTTGGAAAAGTCACAGACACAGTCCTTCAGCTGGAGATCAGAGGGCTGGGACGGGCATAGGAAATCTTTTCCCAAATACTTTTTGGAATTGCTAATGTCCTAAACACACTATACTAAACCTTTTCCCACTTGAGAAATTGTGTGTATTTAAAAGTAATTTAATTTAGATTCTTCTAAGCCCATTCAAATAATATAGTAAGAGAGCTGTTTGATGTTTAGTTTTTACTCATTTAAAAAAAAACTTGAACAGATGTTTATCTGTTGTGTTCTAGTCAAAATTTGAATCCGTCGTCTTGCCAAACAGATGAAAACTGCTGCTTGACAAAATAGTTTCATTTATCAACTGCATAGAGAGTCACCCCAAAACTTAGTGGCTTAAAATAATCACTTGGCCGTATCCCGCAGTCCCTCTCCTCTGTGCCCCTCTGGTCTTAGCTGTCATTTCTCACCAGGCCTCAGAAAAGGCAAGAGCTGCAGCCAGAACAGGTGCTGAGGTCTCAGAGGGCGTCTCTTTCCACAGAGCATCTCAGCTTTGGGAGCCTGGCCTCATCATCTCTCCCTCCCGCAAGGTGTCCTGGGGTCTTACCTGGCAACCCGAGGCTTATGGAAGGAAGCAGAAGCCCCTTATTGCTTGGAAATCCCAGAACATTCTTCCATATTGCATTGGTCAAAGTAGTCACAGGGCCAGCCAAGATTCAGAGGGAAAGAAATACGCTCCCTCTCTGGATGAGAGCAGCAGTGCGTACGTGAAAGGCAGAGTAGGACTGTTTGGGGCTGGCGTTGGAGACCCACTGCCATGACCAGTCTGTGTGCCTGGTTACCAAGCCCACCTCCTGTCCTCTGCGATTGTTTAGATGTCTGTGTGTTTCTCTCTCTATAAAACCTCTCTCTCTATCTCCCCAATACTATATATAATCTATCTATCTATCTATCTGTCATCTATCTAACCAAGGAGGTATGCTTTGGTGCCAGCTCATATCTTTGCTTGGAAGGAAAAATCACACACACTCAGAAGGTGTGGGAGCAGCTGCGTGGGGGCTGGGAGGGCATGCAAGCTATATTTCACAACCAGCCAACGTGTATGGGTGCAATTTCTAAGCCAACCACCATCTCCTAGCTGACTCCATGCATACACGGCTTTTCCTGGGGTAAATACTTTATCTCTGTCTCCGGCCTTCCTTCCCTGATTCGCCTTTTTAGTTGTTTGGGGACTATGTTTTTAAACTCATGAAATGCAAGGGAACAATGGACTCCTTTCTTAGCTACTTGTAAAAGGTCATACGGAAAATGAGCATAAGTGGCCGTGGTCAGACCAGAGGAGCGTGCAGAAGTGGGGCATGGAACGTGCTGTTTGTCAGAGTTAAACCGCTGCTCACACAGCAAAGGAGACGGTGTTCCCATCTGTGGGAAGCCATCTGTGGGATGGCTTTGAGTTGAATTTGTGTGTAGTAGAGAACACGAAAGAATCACTGGTATTTTTCCTTGCTCTGTTAGGGCTGGGCGCTTGGGTGGTGTCTGAGTCCCAGGAGAGACCAGACACTTAATAGGTCAGGGGTCCCCCTGGCAGGTGCTAGGACGAACAGCAGGCTGGAGCCGGGGAGGCCATGGATGAAAAGCACGCCCCCCAACACTGCTCCAAAGACAGACAGAAACAAGCTACAAATAAGTGTAGGTAAGCATACAAAATAAGTGTCAGATAGAAAGCATTTTGACTTTTATTCTGACTTTTCCAATGAGTTAACAGTTTTTGTGAAACATTAAATATTGAATTATTATGAAGATCTCCCCCCCCCCACATAATTTAGTGTTCTTGCTTTGTTGGGGGCTAAACACTTGCATTACTTTTGGATAACACAGCACTGGTTCAGCTCTGTCTTCTCAGCAAGTCCAAGAAATGGCTTGTCAGGAAACCTGAGTGCTCACCAATGTGGGTTATGACTGATGCTGTTACCCTGATCTGAAAGTACTATTTACTTTTGGTTGGAATATGGCTGCTCTGGGGAGAAACTGGTAAAGTTAGGGCATCCTAAGTTTTCTAGAAAATATTTTATTATAATAGAAGTTGTTGTACATAGCAGGATTATAATACCTCATCATCGGGGGGAGGGGAAACCTGGTCTTTACTTCCACTTTTTCCAGCAGTGATCATAAAAATACTTAATATCCCTCATGTAGGTTTCTAAATTTGTAAAATTCTGCTTGAGGCCATGTATAATCAAGAAGCGACCTGAACCTATGTGAGCTAGAGGAAACTCTCTTGTAAAGCAACACAACGAATGGATTAAACAAATGCTCTTGCAGCTTTGTCAAGCACACATGCAAAGAGAGGGTTTGCGACCGTCGTGAGGACACAGAAAAATCCAAGCCCCAAATGACCCACGTGCGTGGCACCCACGTGGGAATCATCATTATAATAATAAGTTTTCAAAAATCCAGCATGATTGTCTACCAGGGTGTAAGAAGCAATTAAATACACATTGTCCATAATACCATCTGAAAGGCTAACCTCTTGTGCAGTCTGAGTTAAATTTTATGAGAATCATTTATGGAATTGATGCTTTCATTTTAAATGCACGAGTCTACTTCTGCTCATGTTCTTCACCTCTTTTCTTTTTCCTCCCCTGCCTCCCTGGGTTGGCACCCCTCCTCTCTACTTCTAAAAGAAGTGAACACTGTTCTCAGAACTCTCTCAGGCTTCCTTAATTGAAAGCAATGATTCTGAGTCACTCCTTTATATTAAGTGAAACACTCTTGCACGAATCTCCAGGGATGAAGTAATTAGCCCAGCAAGAAGCCAGCAGACTCCAGTTGTCCCTGCAAGTGGTGGAAAGAATTAAATACGATTTTGCAAAGATAACACCGAAAGAATGGTATTTTCTTTCAAAACATGTCCCTTTCTGAAACATCAGTGCAGACACATGTCAAGATAGAAACCGGATCATATTTCTAACAGTTGAAGACTCAGATTTCATCAAATAAGAGTGTTTGTTCTCATGCCCAAACTGTATCCCACACTGTCCTGTGGTCTGGACTATAATAGAATACAACATTAACTTCGGACAGTGGAGGCTGAGTTGGTGCCAGCCTTGCTAATGAACATATGGTTTCAATAATAACATAGCTACTTGTATATTAGGTGGCAAGGTGCCAGGCATGTACTTAATACTGAGGGGACAACTGATATAAAAAGGACCGTCTCCCCTGTGACTGCATTTCCCAAAATGCTCTGGGCCCAGACTGAGACTCGGCAAGTGGGGAGTGTCACTTGGCATCAAGGAGTTTAGGGCACTGGTGCATGAGATGAGCCCTGCAGAGTTCACACACACGCTCGGCCAGCCTGATGTGTCCCAGGCCCCTGATGATGAGGGATTGGACAACGCTGCAGTGTGGAAAAACTGCGCCTGGCCCAAGAGGGTGGTGGGAGGGAGAAAGATCAGGATCACACCCTGTTTCAAGTTCCTGGTGTTCTGGACTCTGGGACTTGAGGGTCTGAAAGCTTGAAGACAGTGAAATGAATTACAGTTTAATGATATTCCCACTATACTGACAAAATGGATTCAATTACATCATGGTAGCATTAAATGTTATTAAGAAGGGATCCAAACTCTTGAGGCCAGGCTTTCACAAAATCATGATAAGCTGCTAAAAACAGCTGAAATAGCACATTTATAAGCTGTCCAGCCCTCCGTTTGTTGAAGGGGAAAAGTTGTTACATTTGCTCAAATAATCTGCAGCGCTAGGCTGGAATCAGTGGCTTAGCACAGGGACGGGGGTGTCAGGACGTATCTGCTTTGATTATTCCATCCTAAAGTACAGTTTTGTTTTTAAAAAAGCTTTTGTAAGGTATGGAGCTAAGTGGCTTGCCTGGGGTCTTGGTGGCTTGGGATGGCTTGGTGGGGCATGAGTATTCTTAGTGGCAAAATTCCTTCTGTAGGGTGACCAGGCATAGGAGAGGATGGCCTGTTTTTCTTTTTTTTTGTTTTGTAGAGACTGAGTCTCACTGTACCGCCCTCGGGTAGAGTGCCGTGGCGTCACACGGCTCACAGCAACCTCTTAACCCTTGGGCTTACACGATTCTCTTGCCTCAGCCTCCCGAGCAGCTGGGACTACAGGCGCCCGCCACAACGCCCGGCTATTTTTTGGTTGCAGTTTGGCTGGGGCTGGGCTTGAACCCGCCACCCTCGGCATATGGGGCTGGCGCCCTACTCACTGAGCCACAGGCGCCGCCCGGATGGCCTGTTTTTCTTCAATTCTATCTTCTCTTTTCTGTAAGTGACTTTTCAGTTTTTGTTTTATTTTTAAATTTGCATATCATAAAATTCACTCATTGTGGTATACAGTTTTGACAAATGTAACCACCACCACAACCAACATACAGATTTCCATTACTTCAAAAAAAGTCTCAGGCTGCCAGCTTGTAGTCAAACCCCACCCCTCCTCCTCAAACAGCTGCCGACAGCCCATCTGTTCTCTATTCCTGTAGTTTAGCTTTGCCTTTTCCTGAATATCATGTAAAGGAAATCTGTATATAGTCTTCTGGGTCAAGGCTTCTTTCACGTAGCAAAATACATTTGAGATTCATTCGTGTTGTTTCACAAATAGATAATTTATCCCTTTTTCTTGCTGAGTAGTATTTCATTCTATGCACGTACCAGTACATTAATCTTTTTACCCCATGAAAGTACATTTGCATTGTTCCCAGTTGTTGGTGATTGTGTATTAACGGCTATCACTATTTGCATACAGGTTTTTGTGTGAACACAGGTTTTCGCTTCTCTTGGGTAGCATCTTGGGAGTGAGATTGCTGGGACATGTGGTAATTGTGGGTATAAGAAACGGCCACATGGTCTTCCAAAGATGCTGTAACGTTTTCTGTATCCGCACCATCACAGTATGAATGCTCTAGTTACTCTACCTCTTTACTAACTCTGACATTATTCATTTCTTAAAAACTGTATGTTAATTATTTTAGCAGTGGTTTTAATTTGCATTTTCCTAATGATGAATATCTTTTCATATCCTTATTTATATCTGTATTTTTATAAAAAAATGTTTTTTAATTGTATTTTTTAAAATTCTTTATATTCTCTGATGTTAAGTTCACCCCGAGGTCTCTGAGGAGCCTCCTGGTAAAGAGAAGCATCTATCCTCCCTGTAGAAGCTCTTTCTAGAGTCGCTGATTCTGTGCTGATGGTGAGGGAGCAGCTTCCAAGTCAAACCTCCCCCCTCCCCAAATTATCTAAAAACTCAACTTGCCTAGTTATCTCTTTCCAGTGGTTAAATCTCAGAGTTTTCTGGGTAGCACCTGTGGCTCAAAGGAGTAAGGTGCTGGTTGCATATGCCACGGGGGTGGGTTCAGACCCGGCCCCCACCAAAAAAAATAAAATAAAATGCATCTAAATCTCAGAGTTTTCTCCAGTAAGCATAGAAGCTCCATCAAGTTTACACGCTTTCAGTGTCTTGGTCATGTGTAGTATGTGGGGCATAAAGTATAGTCAAATAATCACAGAGATTAATGTATTTCCAAGGCAATTACTCTGAAGGAAAGTTATCTGATTTTGTGATTCTGAGAAGTCTTCTGTAAATGACACAATTTTTGAAGTAGGCGAGCTGGTCAGGGATGGGGAGAGGTCTACAGAATGTACTCATGTGGTACATTCAGCCACCAAGCTAGAATTTTATACTGTATTGCTGGGCAGGATTAAGAGTGAGCTCTCAGGCTCGGATGGCACCTGCAATCAGGAGCAAGAGGGCTATCATTGAAATGGCACTCAACAATCATGCCAAAAATAATGAGGCTGACGTGACTACCATGCCTTGTGGTGAGTGTCTGCCTTTAGGGATTAGCGAGACAGCAGAGGATGAGCAGAAGGCAACACTGACTCTCTTAACCCCTCCTCCCGCAGTATACAATCCTGTTTGCTCTAGAGATGGAGCACCAGTGAGGTGGCCGTGATATGATTGCTTCTTCCTTAGAAAAGCAGCATTTGCCTTCTTCACAGATAGAGACTCCAGCTAAGATTACAGGAGCTGGGTGGATGAGGCTACTTCTGTGCCAGTCCTCAGTCATTTATCTGTTCATTCACTCTTCCATTCATCAGAAACAAATTCAGGACTCTGCCTCTGATTTAGGGAAATAATCTATGCCCCTCTAAGGGGAAGCTGCTTCCTCTATTGGGATGGAAGCTGCTCCCTCTATTGCCCCCTTAGAGGGGCATAGATTGTAGTCAAATAATCACAAAAATGTATTTCAGAGGCAATTATTGTAAAGGAAAATTATCTGATTTGGCAATTCTGAGAAGACTTCCCTAAATAAGATAATTTTTGAACTAGGTGAGCTGATCAGGGATAGAGAGAGGACTACAGAATGTAGCAACCTTTGTACATTCTGAGCAGTATGTACAAAGGTCCTGGGGCCATGAAGCACTAGATGAATTGAGAGAAGAGCAGTGAGGGTTTAGTACAGAGAGCAAAGGAGGAGGGTGGTGCAAATAACGCTGGAAGAGTGGGCAGGTGCCAGACCTCGCAGGATCTTGTCAGGCACAGGAAGGGTTTGGGTTATCAATTGAAGAGCTAGGGAAGCCAGTGAAGAGTTTTATGCGGGGCAAATTGACTAGAAAGAAGTGACTAGGAATCTGACCTGGTGATTTTGGTGGTGGAGAGGTCCACAAGTTCCTGGCAGCATTGGGAGATCGTTCTTCATGTGTATGTTTTATGTCTCCGCTTGGTCTGGCCTTTGGGAGCAAAGAGAACTAGCAAAGTTGGTCAAAGGTTATTGAATAGAAAATATGCCTTGGAAGCTAGAAATAATGTATGATTTCAGAGAAATTTGGACAGTTCTCTCCCATGGAGCCATCTGCCTACATTTTTAGGCAGTAAAAACCTAAGGGTCTTTCCCTCACATTCCTGTAGAGGATTTGCTCACATGCTAGAGTCAAAGGTTCTCTGTTTTTCTTTCTCTGCTGTAGCGGACCACATAGCTCAAGGAAAGGAGAAGTGAGAGTTATAACAAAAACCTGTGGGATTACACCTGTGGTGCATCTTACAAGGGTACATGTGAAACTTAGTGAATGCAGAATATGATTGTCTTAACACAATAACTAAGAAAATGCCAGGAATGCTATGTTAACCAGTGTGATGAAAATGTGTCGAACTGTTTATAAAACCAGTGCATGGTGCCCCATGATCGCATTAATGTACACGGCTATGGTCTAATACTAATAATAAAAATAATAATAATAAAAAAACACCTGTAACAGCTCGGTAATGTAACACTTTGGTGATAAGGGCATGGGGAAGGGATTGGCTCTCCTAATAGGACAGCTGGCTAGATGAGAATATCAGTGCTTAGCAGTTTCTACACCTGGGGTGCAAGTAGCCAGGGGATTACGTCGATAAGAAGCTGCAGGAGCGGTGAGTCTGGAAGTGTGCGGGCTGTTCTTTCACAGCCTCTATCACTCTGTCTCTTTCTCTTCTCCTGCTCGGAGGGTATTTGCCCCGCAGCTCTCCAAGAAGACTGCTAAGATTTACTCTGCTATTGAAAGTGTTTCTCTCCCTCAAAGACTGTCTCTTTCTCTCTCCCTTCTGGTAAAGCGAATAGCCTTCAGGCACCTAAGGGTAATTGTTCCCAAACAAGATAGCACAGCGGTTCCTGTCTGCACTATAGATAAGCCTGGCCAGAGACCTGGCCCATTCCAGCCCAACAAGTGGCACCCCAGATGGGACCCAACAAGTGGTGACAAGGTGGGACAGTGAATAGCCACTGGCACGCTGCCCTATGTAAGTTCCAAGTTCCATAATTTGGGGGATTCTCTCCTGTGGTGTAACTTTGTTACAGGCTCAGGGTACTTCTGGCTCTCATCACATCACCTGTGGGGACTGGGGCTTGTGGTTATAATAACTTGGGGTTATTTAAATGTTACTTTTGTAAATTGTGCTGCAGAGAACATAACTTTCATGTGCTTTTTTCAGTTCTTAAATATATATACAAATGTAATGCTGTTTCAAATGAACATAAATGATAATTTTTAAGAAACTGAGAACTTCTGTTCATTTTAATTATTCATATCATGTGTGTAGACACACACCCACACAGGGTACCCAAAAAATGTATACACATTTTAAGAAAGCAAACATTGCACTACTCGATATATACCAGTAACAAAAGACGCATACAAGTCACATCAAGCACCTATTAAAAATCACAGAGGTCAAATGTGACTTGAGTATTACAAATTTAATACCTTTTTTCCTTTCTTAAAATGTGTATACATTTTTTGGCATCTTCTATATTTAAGAGTTTAACTGTCTCACCATTATTGGAAAGAGATATGTTCACTATTAAATCTTTTGGATATAAGTTTCCTTCCTTCCTTCCTTCCCTCCTTCCCTCCTCCTTTTTTTGAGACCGTCTCAAGCTATTGCCTTTAGGGGGCTGTGGCATCACAGCTCACAGCAACCTCCAACTCTTGGGCTTAAGCAATTCTTTTGCCTCAGCCTCCCAAATAGCTGGGACTCCAGGTACCTGCCACAATGCCCAGCTATTTGTTGTTGCAGTTGTCATTGTTGTTAAAAGCTGGCCTGGGCCAGGTTCGAACCCGCCAGCCTCGGTGTATGTGGCCAGCGGCCTACCCACTGAGCTATGGGTGCCGCACACTTTTTCTTTTTTTAGACAGAGTCTCACTCTGTCACCCTGAGTAGAGTGCCATGGCATCATAGTTCAGCGACATTAAACTCTTGGGCTCAAGCAATCCTCTAGCCTCATCCTCCTGAGTAGCTGGGACTACAGATGCCGGCCCTGATGCTTGGCTGTTTTTCTATTTTAGTAGAGATGGGGTCTTACTCTTGCTCAGGGTGGTCTCAAACTCCTGAGCTCAGTCAATCTACCTGCCTCGGCCTCCCAGAGTGCTGGGATTACAGGCATGAGCCACCATGCCTGGCCCCTAAGCTTTATTTTTCTTTTCTCAGATTGGTTCATTAGTGATGCACAAATACATTTTTTCAACACATTTGCTAACACTTGTCACTGTTCTTGAGGACTCTATTCCTATCACTTCCATATGTATTTATCTTTGGATCCTTTGACTTTTTTAAACATTAATCATTTGATTTAGTTTCTATGATTATTTTTCCAAGTTCATTGAATACTTTTTAAAGATTATTCAGTTTTTTGTATATACAGTAGTTTCACATTTTTATGTATAAAATCTACATATGCCTTGAGATGTTTAAGTGAACATGTTCTTGGAGCTCAAGTTCAGGAGCAAGATGGAGGGTCAAGATTTTCACCACATGGATGGATGAGATCACCAAGAAATTAAGAGTATCAGCTTTCCTATGAAAGCTATAACCCAATTATAGCCCAAGAATATGGGGAAAGGAGAGAGGGAGGAAAGGGAGGGTGGTTGGTGGGATTACACCTGCGGTGCATCTTACAAAGGTACATATGAAATTTACTAAGCGTCGAACATAAATGTCTTAACATAATAACTAAGAAAATGTCGCGAAGGCTGTATTAACCAGTATGATGAAAATATTTCAAATTGTATATAAAACCAGCACATTGTACCCCATGATTGCATTAATGTACACAGACAAAATTTAATAAAAAAAATAAATTAAAAAAAAGAGGGCGGTGCCTGTGGCTCAAGGAGTAGGGCACCAGCCCCATATACTGGAGGTGGCAGGTTCAAACCTGGCCCCGGCCAAAAACTGCAAAAAAAAAAAAGAAAGAAAGAATCCATAAAAGAGTATCCATAAAAGTAAAGTGGGTGAAGGAGCTAGCCTGGGGGTTCTCAGCCTGTGGGTCGCAACCCCATTGTAACAATGAAAATACATCGTGGGCATTAGGAAGGATGAAAACCTCTGATTTAGAGGAAAAAGAGGTGAGAATAAACCAGCAAAGGACACCAAGGGTCAGCCAGTGAAGCAGGAGGCAACGGGGAGAGTTTGGTGTCCTAGAAGCTCAGTGAAGAAAGTTTGCCAAACAGGAAAGAGTGACCACCTGGGTTAAATGGTGCTGACAGGTCAGGCATGATATATAGGCTGAGTAGAGAGCTTTAGAGAGGGCAAAATTGTTGGAGACCTTGACAACACCATTGTCAGGAGAGTGGTGTAGGCAAAGGCCTGGAAGGAGTGGATTCAAGAGTGCTGGCTTTGGCAGCGCACATATACTAAAATTGGAACGATATAGGGAAAATTAGCATGGCCCCTGCACAAGGATGACACGCAAATTCATGAAGCATTCCTTAGTTTTTTCCTTCCAAAAAAGGAGTGGGTTCAAGAGAAGAGAAAGGACCTCAAGAGGAGGAAAAATGGGGATAGCATGAAGCTTCACTACCCAAAATGGGAGCCCCAGCCACAGGGGCCTACTGAGCACCTAGACGTGCTCCTCTGAGCTTTCGTTAAAGCAAACATGTGGCGAGCGCAGCACGCACCCCAATCAGTGTTAGAAAAGGGATGTGAAATACCTCAGTAATGTTCTATAACAATTACAGGTTGACATCATACTATTTTTGATATATTAGGTTAAATAAAATATATGTTAAGATTAATTTCACTTGTTTTTTTACTTTTTTAATGTGGCTACTAGAAAAATTAAAATGCCGCATGTGGCTCTTGTTATGTGTAGTATCTCTCCTGAGCTGCACTGCTGCAAGTCTGTTTCCAGCAGCTCTGTTGTAACAGGTAACAGGATGGTAGCTGGTGGCAAAGTGGACTAAAGAGACGTTTTCTGTTTTATTTGGAAATGGGAGAATTGGAGCATATACGCATGAAGGGATAATATAGTAGAAAGTAAGAGTTGATAATGTGGAAGAAGGGGCAGGTGCTCGACCATGTCCTTGGCGGGGTGAAAGTGTCTGAGGTCAAGGGCACGGGAGGAGAGTGGGCCGAGGGGTGTGGGGCCGAGGCAGAGCACGGGGACTGCACAGGGTGCCCTCTTCTGTGATCTTGATGACACAGGGAGCCAGTCTTAAACTGAGAAAGAGGACAGAGACCACAGACTTTGACCAAAGCTGCTTGCTCATGGCTGCTTAGGAGACAAGGACGCTGCCTGGTACATTGGATTCAATGGGAGTTCATTACCAAAGACAAAAAGTGTAACAGCCCATTCGAGAAGTCTTCCCATTTGTCTCTTCTCTCCCATTTCTTATACTTCAGTTTCTTTTTATCAAAGTAGAAAATAAAAGATCCATCTCCCCCTGCCCAGTTTGCTCAGGGTTCCACATAGCTCCTCCTGCTGCAGGAAGATTGGTTTGTAAAAAATTTGTCATGAAAATATTTGCGGCACCCTAAGATTTGCAACTCGTGCTTTTGCTTCCTCTGTTTTCCTCCTTTTCTCTGCCTCTCAGAAAGAAGCAGGAGAGCCATGGCGTGTCTCAGCTGCTGTGGGGAGGCCCCCAGGCCAGGGAGGCAACTTCTCCCCTGCAATCTGGCTGCTCCTGGACTTCTAGCAGCCAGCTATAAAGAGAAACCTCCACTTCCTCCCCCAAGCCCAACCCCAACGCCAGCCTCTGAGGCAGTTGGGCCTATTGAAATATTTAACTTTCACTTCGGGCTATTTTAAACATTTTCTTTATTCCAAAACAGCTACACTGGGAGTTATTTTCAGATATAGGCCATTTTTTATGCCCCAGTATATTGTGTGGTTTTGGAATCTCTTTTCATACCATGAGTTGTAACTTCCAAAGGTTAAAAATAACATTTAAGTAAAATCCTTGCATGGATCCCCGTGTTCCCCAGGGAGGACACTAGCAAGGTCGAGACTGCTGGAAAAGCTGAGCTGTGTCGAACTGAGAGTTGTCCAAACGATGACATTTAGGTGGGGGAGACCAGTCTACGACCTGGATCTGGCTGGGGGTTTGGTAGGGATCCAAATTTAAAAGCGGTCCTTGTGCAGAATTCTTTGTTGCTGCATTCCCCCTTTTGTCTTTGAGCAATGATCACATAAACGTGCCCTGAGTTTATTTTCTGCAAAATAGTTCCAGTTCACATTTGAGCAGGTGAGGACCTGTACCTACCTGAAAGGCTGTAAAAAATGGAGGCGTTTGCACGAGGCTGTGAGTTGGCACAACCGGCCAGGGAGGGGAAGCGTGTAGGGCAAGTACAGATTTTATGGCACCCGTCTTTTCAAGCTGTTGCTGCCTCCAGGGCTGGCTGCGCCTCTCTCCCGGCTCACTGCTCTTCTCCCTTCCCTGGTCTTATGCTTTGCTTTCCATCTTTCTTTCTTTTGTTTTAAAATTTCAATGTAAATTGTGGTATATGTACACCATGGAATATTATGCAGCCTTAAAGAAAGATGGAGACTTTACCTCTTTCATGTTGACATGGATGGAGCTGGAACATATTCTTCTTAGTAAAGTGTCTCAAGAATGGAAGAAAAAGTACCCAATGTACTCACCCTTATTATGAAACTAATGTAGGACCTTCACATGAAAGCTATAACCCAGTTACAACCTAAGAATAGGGAGAAGGGGGAAAGGGAGGGGAGGGAGGGGGATTAATGGGATTACACCTGCGGTGCATCTTACAAGGGTATATGTGAATCCTAGTAAATGTGGAATGTAAAGGTCTTGCAAAATAACTAAGAAAATGCTACAAAAGCTATGTTAACTAGTGTGATGAAAATGTGTCAAACGATCTATGAACCAAGTGTATGGTGCCCCACGATCATACTAATGTACACAGCTATGGTTAATAAAAATAAAAAATAAAAAAAAAAATTTCAATGTTAACATTTCCATTTAATTCCACCTGCTTCCTCCAGTAGTTAACTTCTTAGTTAGCTATTTAAACATTTTACAGATTTCTCTGAGCTTGTCATAATTATTTTCTTGGCTGACCCTCCTGGAGTCATTCCATGTCGGGAGACAGTCTGCACTGCAAAGACTGGAATTCAGGGAGGGTTGACTTGGGTTACACCTGCTGCAAAAAAGCCAGAATAGAGAAAAACAGAGGCAAAACAAAGTAAAACAAAAGAGTAAGCAGCCAGTCTGAAGTGAATCGCCTCTCTCTCTGATTTGGGGGTGTGTGTGTGAAATTTGTTGGGGGTTTAGAAGGGATACATCAACTCACAACTCTGTAATCTTCACTTAATGAGCATATGATGAAGAAAATCATACAGAGAGGAGGCGCTTGTAAGTCAGAGAGAATAATTTCTTTTGACTCCAAAGGGTGTTTGAATTTTGACAGCAGTTTGTTCCAGGAAAATGCTCATTTTAACAATAGAAGCTATGATGGAACAAACATGTTTTTAGACTTTTTTTTTGGTTGTTTTCAGTGTAGTATTGAGATTGGGTAGGATTAAATATTTTTGCAAATGAATAAATTTTCTCAATTGTTATTGTGAAATAGAATCGAAAAGCATTGGAGGACACTGCTTAAAAGAGGTGGATGTAGTTGTCCTTGACTCCAGAAAGGATCTGAATTTTAAAATTCATTGAGGACCCTGAGGGCGGAGCTTGCCCGGGCAGTTCTCTCACACAATGGCTCCCTGCAGCCCAGCTCAGTGGCTCTGTCTGGGCCCCAGACAATGCCCAGAGTTCTCCGCACTCCTGCTCAAGCTCTCCCCAAGGCAGTTCAACCGAGTGCCAAGTCCAAAAACACCGAAGTGCCAAGTCGAAAAACACCTTCATAGGTAAGGCCTTTCCGGTTTGCAGTCTCACTGCTGCTTGTACTTATGGCTGCGATAGAACACACGCAACCACTTGCCAGTTTCCCACTGTTTTTGTCCTCCTTTTGGGTCCAGACGTCCCTTGCTGACTCGCTGTATCCTCAAAGGGATGATTATAGGCAGATATCACCAGCCAGAGCTGTCTGGAGTCTTATCTCCCCAGACTCACTGTGCCCAGTTGCAGGGAAGCTGTTACTCGGCCGCCATCTTTAATTCCTCCTCTGCCAAAATTACATTATTTTGTAAAAATTAACTACTATGTACTTAATAATTTCAAAAAAATGAAAACTATTTGTGAATTTTAAAGTTCACGAACCTTTTAATGGCTTTGTTGTGTCTGATTTTTGTTGGGGAACATTTGAATATTTGAATATTTGGTTGCAGGACGGAGGTCCACAGTCTCAGTTGATCCTCAAGATGGGTATCAGTCATTTGTAACTTTTTTTTTTCTTTTGTCATTTGTAACCTTGAGGGCATCTTGATTTGGCTCAGGTAGGAGAAATTAGATTTGCAGCAATAAGTGGTTGAAAAGCAAGAAAGCATTTTTCGGGCATGTTGGTGAAGGTGTGGGTATCTACTATATTGTTCCAACTGGATCTTCCTTGGCATCAAACAATGACTTTAAAATATCAACTACTGCAGTGGTTTTCAACCTTCCTAATGCTGCGATGTATTTTCATTGTTACAAAGGGGTCGCGACCCACAGGTTGAGAACCACTGATTTACTGATAGGTCAATCAATTTCATCTGTGGTTTTTTAGGTGCTTTGGTGATATCAACTAGGTGAGGCTGAAATGCTAATTTGAGTATGATGTCACGATTCTCAAAGTCAGTGAACTTTTCATTGTATTTGCCTATTAATAGCAGTTGCATATTCTTCAAGCGATTCACATATATCATCCTGCTCATCAATGACCTTTGTCAACTGGAAAAATTTCCTTTTGAAGAAAAAGTATTTTGAATAAAGATAGCTTTTTGAAAAAAAATAAATAAAAATAAAATTCATCGAGCTTAATGTTCCATCTTAATCAGTATTCCATGGCATCTTGTCAATCCATCATATAAATTAGAGAAAATTTCTATGGACCAGGAGAGAAAGAAACAGAGAGAGAAAAGAAGGAAGGAAGGGAGACATAATCCTCTCTTGCAAAGAGTTATCATATTTCTGAGGGAATAAAAATGTTGTGTCCAAGAGTGGCAATGATTCTCATGCAAAGGCTTTCACTTTTTGCTGGAGCATGTTGACCATTTATTGTTGGTGCCGCCAGGCAAACCAGCTGGTACACAGATTGAAAGTACAAGCTTGCGAGAGCTGGACTCCCCGGAGGTGCAGGAGAGCCCCAACTTACCTGTGCAGCAGGTATTTCGTGAAATGCTACACACAGGTGTGGGCAGCCCCATATACGAGGACTATGTGCTTAAGGATCACTACATGCCCCTCCACGGGCTCGACTCCCACCCGGATGCATTGCAAATGTTCAAGGTCCAACACCTGCTTACTAATGAGTACCCGGTCTTATCTCGTTAGAGCACGACATTGCTTGAGGCTTGTCTCCAGGCTGCAGAACAGCTCCATGCCAGCTAGGAGAGTGTCCTGTTCTCAGAGCCTTCCTCCAGGCTGGTGGCCGTTCCTAGAAGCCTGGTGCTCAGTCGCCTACATTTACGATAAAGTCACATTAGACAAGAGTGAAAACTTTGAACAATAAGAAGAATTTTATTTTTGCAAAAAGCCCTGTTTGTCTACGAGCCTGAAACAAAAGTCTGGAGGTAATCAGGAAAGACGCAAATAGGATCCTGAGAACGCTGGTTCCCAACGTTGGTGAATATCAGGTTGAACTCTGTCATCATTTAACTCATGAACAGGGACACGGAAAGCGAGGGGTGGGGAGGAGAACTCTCCGTGTTCTGATCTAAGGCCAGTTAGCACTTCGCAGCAGTGGGGCTGCAGCTTGGGCTCTGGCCCCGTGCACCTCATCCCCAGCTCCTGCTGGGTTTTAACAGGCGCCAGCAGGTCCTGAGCTGCTCAGGCGGCCAACTCCTCCCCATTGCTTCATCACTTCCATGACGCTGGCCCAAGTCCCCCATAGCTGCTTGGAGACATGTTCATTTCCTTTGTGTCATGTTTAAGTTAAGTCATAATCCAGCACTTCAGGTGGCTCTTTGCAATGCCTATTTTGACCTTATCCTGATGGGCATCACTCCCCTGCCTCGTAAAAGGCATCTGGATTAGTGATACCAACAAAGTAATTTTTTTTGTTGTTGTTGCAGTTTTTTTTTTTTTGGCTGGCGCTGGGTTTGAACCTGCCGCCTCTGGTATATGGGGCCGGTGCCCTACTCCTTGAGCCACAGGCGCTGCCCCAACAAAGTAATTTTTTAAATAATAGTGGTAAAAAAAAAAATGCATAATATAAATTTACCATCTTAACCACTTCTAAGTATACAGTTTGGTCATGTGAAGTACACTGATGTTGTGTGACCAATCTCCAGAACTTGTTCATCTGGCAAATCTGAAACTCTGTACCTGTTAAACTATAACTCACGGTTTCCTGAAAAGCCCACCTGTCTACTTTCTGTTTCGGCAAATCCGACTATTCTAGATAACCATATATAAGTGGAATTATACAGCATTTGTCATTTTGTTATGGATTTCACTTTGTGTAAGGTCATCAAGATGAATTCACGCTGTGCTGACATTTCCGTCCTTTCTGAGGCTGAACGAACCCCACTGTATGTAGGGACCACATTTTGTTCATCAGTCCCTCAGGGAGCATCAGAGCTGCCTCTCGCTTTCACTCTGTACTTTTTACTATTCACAATGGTCTGAGCAGTGATGTTCGTTGTTCTGTTAATATTGCTGTAATTATTCGTCCCATGACCTTAATTATTTTGTTACATGAGGCACCTTTTCCCCCGAAAAGCATTTTACTGATGGCAAGATACAGTATCACAGTTAAGACAAAAGGATGTTGGTGTGTTTTTTTTACTATCTGACAGAAACGTTTTCTAAAAGGCATACCCAAAGAGTACCTGACTCTCTAGGGAAATGCACCTTATTTGACAAACTGTTTGCTACTGGTTAAGACTCAGATGCCATGGAATAACATGTTAATTTGTAGGTTTTTGCTTTATAGTGATACAATTGATTTTGTTGAGGTAAAAAGGATGACTGCACAAGTTACCCTTTCATCTGCCCGTGTGGCTGAGCCAGTGTCCTGTGTCCCCAGCCTCCCGCTCTGCCTCTGTTCTCCACGTGTGGCTGAGCCAGTGTCCTGTATCCCCAGCCTCCCTCTCTGCCTCTGTTCTCCACGTGTGGCTGAGCCAGTGTCCTGTGTCCCCAGCCTCCCGCTCTGCCTCTTTTTCCACATGTGGCTGAGCCAGTGTCCTGTGTCACCAGCCTCCCGCTCTGCCTCTGTTCTCCACGTGTGGCTGAGCCAGTGTCCTGTGTCCCCAGCCTCCCGCTCTGCCTCTGTTCTCCACGTGTGGCTGAGCCAGTGTCCTGTGTCCCCAGCCTCCCGCTCTGCCTCTGTTCTCTGCGTGTGGCTGAGCCAGTGTCCTGTGGCTCCAGCCTCTCCCTCTGCCTCTGTTCTCTGTGTGTGGCTGAGCCGGTGTCCTGTGGCTCCAGCCTCCCGCTCTGCCTCTGTTCTCTGCGTGTGGCTGAGCCGGTGTCCTGTGGCTCCAGCCTCTCCCTCTGCCTCTGTTCTCCACGTGTGGCTGAGCCAGTGTCCTGTGGCTCCAGCCTCCCGCTCTGCCTCTGTTCTCTGCGTGTGGCTGAGCCGGTGTCCTGTGGCTCCAGCCTCCCGCTCTGCCTCTGTTCTCTGCGTGTGGCTGAGCCGGTGTCCTGTGGCTCCAGCCTCTCCCTCTGCCTCTGTTCTCCACGTGTGGCTGAGCCAGTGTCCTGTGGCTCCAGCCTCTCCCTCTGCCTCTGTTCTCCGCGTGTGGCTGAGCCAGTGTCCTGTGGCTCCAGCCTCTCCTTCTGCCTCTGTTCTCTGCGTGTGGCTGAGCCGGTGTCCTGTGGCACCAGCCTCCCGCTCTGCCTCTCTTCTCTACATGTGGCTGAGCCGGTGTCCTGTGGCTCCAGCCTCCCGCTCTGCCTCTCTTCTCTACATGTGGCTGAGCCGGTGTCCTGTGGCTCCAGCCTCCCGCTCTGCCTCTCTTCTCTACATGTGGCTGAGCCGGTGTCCTGTGGCTCCAGCCTCTCCCTCTGCCTCTGTTCTCTGCGTGTGGCTGAGCCGGTGTCCTGTGGCTCCAGCCTCTCCCTCTGCCTCTGTTCTCTGCGTGTGGCTGAGCCGGTGTCCTGTGGCTCCAGCCTCTCCCTCTGCCTCTGTTCTCTGCGTGTGGCTGAGCCGGTGTCCTGTGGCTCCAGCCTCCCGCTCTGCCTCTGTTCTCTGTGTGTGGCTGAGCCGGTGTCCTGTGGCTCCAGCCTCCCGCTCTGCCTCTGTTCTCTGCGTGTGGCTGAGCCAGTGTCCTGTGGCTCCAGCCTCTCCCTCTGCCTCTGTTCTCTGCGTGTGGCTGAGCCGGTGTCCTGTGGCTCCAGCCTCCCGCTCTGCCTCTGTTCTCTGCGTGTGGCTGAGCCGGTGTCCTGTGGCTCCAGCCTCTCCCTCTGCCTCTGTTCTCCACGTGTGGCTGAGCCAGTGTCCTGTGGCTCCAGCCTCCCGCTCTGCCTCTGTTCTCTGCGTGTGGCTGAGCCGGTGTCCTGTGGCTCCAGCCTCCCGCTCTGCCTCTGTTCTCTGCGTGTGGCTGAGCCGGTGTCCTGTGGCTCCAGCCTCTCCCTCTGCCTCTGTTCTCCACGTGTGGCTGAGCCAGTGTCCTGTGGCTCCAGCCTCTCCCTCTGCCTCTGTTCTCCGCGTGTGGCTGAGCCAGTGTCCTGTGGCTCCAGCCTCTCCTTCTGCCTCTGTTCTCTGCGTGTGGCTGAGCCGGTGTCCTGTGGCACCAGCCTCCCGCTCTGCCTCTCTTCTCTACATGTGGCTGAGCCGGTGTCCTGTGGCTCCAGCCTCCCGCTCTGCCTCTCTTCTCTACATGTGGCTGAGCCGGTGTCCTGTGGCTCCAGCCTCCCGCTCTGCCTCTCTTCTCTACATGTGGCTGAGCCGGTGTCCTGTGGCTCCAGCCTCTCCCTCTGCCTCTGTTCTCTGCGTGTGGCTGAGCCGGTGTCCTGTGGCTCCAGCCTCTCCCTCTGCCTCTGTTCTCTGCGTGTGGCTGAGCCGGTGTCCTGTGGCTCCAGCCTCTCCCTCTGCCTCTGTTCTCTGCGTGTGGCTGAGCCGGTGTCCTGTGGCTCCAGCCTCCCGCTCTGCCTCTGTTCTCTGTGTGTGGCTGAGCCGGTGTCCTGTGGCTCCAGCCTCCCGCTCTGCCTCTGTTCTCTGCGTGTGGCTGAGCCAGTGTCCTGTGGCTCCAGCCTCTCCCTCTGCCTCTGTTCTCTGCGTGTGGCTGAGCCGGTGTCCTGTGGCTCCAGCCTCCCGCTCTGCCTCTGTTCTCTGTGTGTGGCTGAGCCAGTGTCCTGTGGCTCCAGCCTCCCGCTCTGCCTCTGTTCTCTGTGTGTGGCTGAGCCAGTGTCCTGTGGCTCCAGCCTCTCCCTCTGCCTCTGTTCTCTGCGTGTGGCTGAGCCGGTGTCCTGTGGCTCCAGCCTCCCGCTCTGCCTCTGTTCTCTGCGTGTGGCTGAGCCGGTGTCCTGTGGCTCCAGCCTCCCGCTCTGCCTCTGTTCTCTGCGTGTGGCTGAGCCGGTGTCCTGTGGCTCCAGCCTCTCCCTCTGCCTCTGTTCTCTGTGTGTGGCTGAGCCGGTGTCCTGTGGCTCCAGCCTCTCCCTCTGCCTCTGTTCTCTGCGTGTGGCTGAGCCGGTGTCCTGTGGCTCCAGCCTCTCCCTCTGCCTCTGTTCTCTGTGTGTGGCTGAGCCAGTGTCCTGTGGCTCCAGCCTCTCCCTCTGCCTCTGTTCTCTGCGTGTGGCTGAGCCGGTGTCCTGTGGCTCCAGCCTCTCCCTCTGCCTCTGTTCTCTGTGTGTGGCTGAGCCGGTGTCCTGTGGCTCCAGCCTCTCCCTCTGCCTCTGTTCTCTGCGTGTGGCTGAGCCGGTGTCCTGTGGCTCTGCCTCTGTTCTCCGTGTGTGGCTGAGCCGGTGTCCTGTGGCTCTGCCTCTGTTCTCCGTGTGTGGCTGAGCCGGTGTCCTGTGGCTCTGCCTCTGTTCTCCGTGTGTGGCTGAGCCGGTGTCCTGTGGCTCTGCCTCTGTTCTCCGTGTGTGGCTGAGCCGGTGTCCTGTGGCTCTGCCTCTGTTCTCCGTGTGTGGCTGAGCCGGTGTCCTGTGGCTCTGCCTCTGTTCTCCGTGTGTGGCTGAGCCGGTGTCCTGTGACTCTGCCTCTGTTCTCCGTGTGTGGCTGAGCCGGTGTCCTGTGACTCTGCCTCTGTTCTCCGCGTGTGGCTGAGCCGGTGTCCTGTGACTCTGCCTCTGTTCTCCGCGTGTGGCTGAGCCGGTGTCCTGTGACTCTGCCTCTGTTCTCCGCGTGTGGCTGAGCCGGTGTCCTGTGACTCTGCCTCTGTTCTCCGCGTGTGGCTGAGCCGGTGTCCTGTGACTCTGCCTCTGTTCTCCGCGTGTGGCTGAGCCGGTGTCCTGTGGCTCTGCCTCTGTTCTCCGCGTGTGGCTGAGCCGGTGTCCTGTGGCTCTGCCTCTGTTCTCCGCGTGTGGCTGAGCCGGTGTCCTGTGGCTCTGCCTCTGTTCTCCGCGTGTGGCTGAGCCGGTGTCCTGTGGCTCTGCCTCTGTTCTCCGCGTGTGGCTGAGCCGGTGTCCTGTGGCTCTGCCTCTGTTCTCCGTGTGTGGCTGAGCCGGTGTCCTGTGGCTCTGCCTCTGTTCTGCTTCTGTTCTGCTGGTTCATGTCCTCAGCTCCTCAGATGCTCTCTGCACTTTTTGTATCATTTTGCTCATTCCCTCATTGATGAATTAAATAAATCTTTGCTGCAGGTTTATGTTTA
This sequence comes from Nycticebus coucang, assembly GCF_027406575.1. Taxonomy (NCBI): domain Eukaryota; kingdom Metazoa; phylum Chordata; class Mammalia; order Primates; family Lorisidae; genus Nycticebus; species Nycticebus coucang. The sequence continues at coordinate 96,102,810 of NC_069794.1, read as the reverse complement.
TATGTGAGCCATATTTATGACTTTACAGAAGTGTGCATTGTGTTTCTTTTCAGCAAGTGCTGATGAGTCCATGGAGGTTTTAGTGAGGCTCATGTTGCTAACCCACAGAGAGGCCTGGCCGCATCCGAACAGTCGGCATGAGACCTACGTCAGGAAAAGGTTGAAATGGCTTTCTACTCATTATTGGCCAATTTCTTTTTCTTTAAAAAAATAATCTGACCAAAACAACAACAAATTTAGCTCATCAATGTGTCTAAGCATTTTAATCTAATACAAGGGCAAAGCAAACGTATGCGTTGATGGTTGGGCTGAGAATTACCAGGCTCCTCAACTCACCTGTGCAAACATCAGGCCAGGAGGCCGAAGAGATACCCAGGTGTGTTTCCCAAACGGCATAGTAGAAAGGCTGGCTAAGCTCACACAGGGCTGCAGTTTTGACAGAGGACATAAAACAATAAATAAATAAAAGGCTAAGTTTCCACAAACTCTGCATTCTCATATCCACCTGCAACCAGACCGCCTCAGGGTGGAGATGTGTCCGTTTCTTGCAAAGGGTTTACGTCTGTGGTTCTGCTCAGCGCTGGAAAAGTGTGCGCCCCAGTGGAAAGCAAACCAGAGAGACAGTGCAGGCTGCCTCCCTGTTCCTCTCCAGCAGTGTGTGCACGTCTGGCTGTGTGTTAGTGTGCACAGACACACAGCCTGGTGTTTAAGTGTTCCAGAGATCAACTGATTTGAGACTTAGTGAAAAGAAGTAGTTCATTGAAAAGATTTATCCCAAAAAATTAGGGATTTACTCTCAAGAATGCAGGTAATATTTCGGTTGCCGTTTTAACACTCAGTGAATCTCATGAATGAATGCCCTGCTGAAATCTGCAATTTTTTTTTTTTGCTTGGCCCCCTATGATAGAGAACACTAAGATAACTGGTTATTTTGAGGCTACCGTTCAAGGAAAATGAGAAAAGCAAATGACTTATTTCAGTGACTTAGTATGAGGCCACAGATACCTCTGTTAAAAGCTTTTCCCTACAGCTTAATCACGGTCGCGTTGCAAACTCTACCTTGATAACAAAAAATATTTTGCACTGTGGTCTCTCTTCATTCTCTCCGTCTACGCATGGGGGTGCTCCTCTGTGAGATCATCTGTCTGAGAGTGACTCTGAGTGATTTAATCAGTGGATGGTCCATTTTAATTTGGTAGCCCTTTGGCTAAATGCAGACAGTGGCGGTCTCACTCTGGGAATAAACAGATGTCTCCCTGACATCATCACCTGATCCTGTGATGTCAGCAGAACGAGAGAGGAAGAAATTGCTCTGCTGAAGTTGGTGAGGCCTTCTCCATTTCTGGAAAACCTTTCTTAATTCTGATGTTATAATTTTACGAATCTTTGCTTTTCCTACAATCTTGTCTTTGGAGTCACTCCAGTCTTTTGAACAAAATTGGTAAACAGCTCTGGGTGGGGGGCTCTTTTCAGTGTTCACATTGATGCTATACTATTTCAGGGATAAGCACAAGTGGTTAATTCTGTAATTCTTTTTTTAAAAATTTTATTTATTTTTTAATTTTAATTTTAAGTTTTACATATACATGTGTTAATTAGGTTTCCATCTTTTTGCTAATAATTGCTATTAATTTGCTAATATTTCGATGTAGCAATTGTCTGATTCCTTTTCTGAATGTATTTAGGTTCATTCATTCTTTACAAGCTTTTTGCTTCTAATCCTTATCTTAAACATTATTATTGTTATTAAATTTCAAGTCTTTTCAATTTTGCGAAGGCAAAAAAAAAAAAATTCTGTAATTCTTCCAGACATTTTATTTTAAACCTGAGGAAACCGTGGTCAGTATCAATAAATGTTTATTGAGTGCTGGCTGGGCACGAGCCCCATCCCAGCACTTTAACAAGTCTGCCCTCAGTGCTCTGGCCTTCCCAGATGTTCCATTACCTGGTGTGGGAGTCAGGTATTTCCCCCAAAGAGGTATTCATTGTTTCTTAAATTTAAAACGGTCAGTTCCTGGTTTTTAAGGAACTTTGTGAGACAGGAATGTCCAATCGTTTCCACTTATTAGCAGCTTACAGTGAGCTAGAAACTGTAGTTAATCAGGTAGGTGTCACACATGTACATGTTTCCTGGTTTTAACCCCCTTGCCAGTCTTGCGAGCTGGGGTGCTACACTTAAAAATGGGGTCCTCATTTCTGAAGTGAGAACACGAGACTTTGTGAGAGCTTGGGGCTGCACAGGGAGTGTGGAATCCAGTTTGAGGCTGGATTTTACATCCTGTCCGTATCACATCCAGTTTGCTTCTATAGCCTTTTGCAAATTCCTGCCTGGTGCCGTGGTATTTCGGAAGTTACACGCCATTTACTTATGCATTTTAAACCTTAGGAGACTGAGTCTGCATCGACATTCACTAAGTATTGTCTTAAATTTTTTTTTTTTTGATACAGAGCCTCAAGCTATCGCCCTCGGTAGAGTGCTGTGACGTCACAGCTCACAGTAACCTCCAACTCCTGACATTCACTAAGTTTTGGCCGGCTCTGGGCCTGGCATTTCACCTGTTTTGCATGGTCAGGATTGAGACTATAATAATGAAAATTATTTTAAATTTCCAACTATTCAGCCTGTTTTGTTCAATGATGAAAACAGCTGACAGTTTAAATTCCCTAGGTATTGAAAAACCATGGAAAGAGAAACCCCAAACCAGCTTGCTAGCAAACGACTCAGTGAGTGAGTCAGCAGGGGTGCCCACTCTCTCTGGGTCTCTCTGGATGTTTTCTGTGTGTCTCCACAGTCTGGGTGCAGTGCGACGCATGTTCCGCTGAGGAATCAGAGTTGGAAGAATAAACAGAGTTGATAGAATAAACAGAGGGAAACCTGAGTGTGGGGAGCTTATGAGGCAGGCTTCTCTGCAGCCTGGCCTTCTGAGAACAGACCCAGGGTTTCTCTTTGTGACCTGGTGTGCACAGCTATCACAGCCAGTTGGTTTGGTTTCTCCCTGACTAATGCTGGGTCCTGGGCGGGCACCACAGACTGAGGGCAAACTGGGCGCCGCTCAGCGAACAGACACACACGGATGTGCTGAGGAAGAGGGGTGCCACGCATACACACACACACAGGACTACCTCATACCCAAGAAATGAATTCACTGTTGTTGGTCATTATGCTTATACCTCAAATTAAAGGACACATTTTTTCTGAAAAGATTTCTGTTTCATGTTTGTCCATTGTTCTCCTCTGAGGAGATTTAAAGGTGCACATCATCCTTAAGGACTCAAATGTTGGCACTATTAAATGGGTAAGTGGGGGGTGAAGGTGGGCGAGAGAGGGGAATTGGAGCTGAGAATGCCACAGGAGGGAAATAGCAGACTGAGCCTGAGATGCCGGTGCTGGGGCCTCTCAACAGTGGAAGCACCAGGAGGGGCCCACACCACAGCCTGGACAAATTCCTTGCTCAGGGTGCTCTTGTCTCAGAGAGAGCTCTTGAGCCTTAAAGCCTTTCTCTGTGCAGCCCTGTGCTTAGAGCAGCTTTCCAGGTGGTTCAAGATAGTTGTCAAAACCTCATGATTTGTGTCACTGAGCAGCTGCATTTCGAAGTCCAGGCGGTGACAGCACAGAGTGGACATGAGGAAGAGCAGAGCGCCGGTGGCCGGAGACAGGGACGTGGTGTCTCCTGGGCTATTTTGGAGATCTTAAGATTGACCCACAGTGGCACCCGTCCCCAGCCACAGACCACCAATGTGCCCTTGTGACCTGAGCTTAGACAGACCTGTCAACCCCCGGGACAGATCCAAGTTAATGGCCCCTCCCTGAGGCTTTCCTGGACTTAGTGTGGACACCATCCAGGAGCACCCTTCCTATTAAGAAGGGCACACATGCATCTCTGGTGGGTTTTCCTGTGGCAGGTGGGTGAACTGCAGGCCCCAGTGTCCCCAGCTTCCTTCCTTGTGTCCCATCCCCAGGCTGCTTTTCATGAGCCATCTATGAGACACCACAGGGGTGTCCCCCATGCTTGGGGTTCTCAGTAGCAGAATGTTCTCTGCTAGCACAAGAAAGAGAATCCTGGTCTTTGATCACCAAGAAACAGGTACAGCTGGGAGACAATGAAACTCAAGGTCCCATTTTAGGGGACAGGGACAGAACAGTGGCTAGCCCAGAGTTGTTTTCTCCTCTTTAGGTGCACACATTTTTTCAACTACATCTCCTGAAAAAGCAGAGGACTTTCGTGGTGACATTTGTCCTTTTGGCCCTGTAAACCGGAATATTGAAGATGAGGCTATTAAGCAAAACCTCTTGAACTGGAGGTCTTCTCCCTGCAGAGAGCAGCACCTTTGAAGGCAGCCTCAGCAGGCCCCCGGGTTCACACTCCCTGACTACATGCTTTGCTCACCTTGGCAGGGAGCCTCCCCTGCCTACCCGAGGTCAGGGCTGCCTTCTGCTGTGAAGCAGGCTCTGAGAAGTTCTCCTGCTGTCTCAACACTGATGGCCAGGGCTCTATTTCTTTACTCTTCAAGTCAGTGGCAGCTGAGGAGGAAGGTTCAAAACACACAAAATATGTATGAATTATAATGTGGTATGTCCAGCCTTTAGCCTTCTCCCAGGCAGGACTTCAAAGTCTGTTTTGAATGGGTTTTCCTCAGGGGGGCCACACTCCCGCCCTCCAAGTGGTGATTCCAGGATGCATACCATCTTCCGTCACTCCCAACCTCAGCCAGAGCAACAAGAAACAAAACTTCCAACACTTCACAGTTCTCCGTCTTTGATGTAAGGTAGGGTAAGGACGTGAAGCCGGGGCCTCTGAGGAAGAGGCGGTTGGGCTGGCACAGAACACACACTCTCTCTTCCTTGAGGAGACTGCAGACTGCACTAGCAAATTAAAAGTATTAGCAAGCCTTGACTTAGATATATTTAGCTTGTTTTGGGTTGGGGGGGAGGGGAAGAGTAAAAAGAATCCAAATAGCCAGTGCAAAGGATTTGCTGAACATGTCTTTAAAAAAAAAATGCTGGCAGGCATTAAATTAAGTAACAACTACAGATTAACAAGGGTAAACACTGCTGTTAATGTCTGACTAAAAGCTAACCGAGGGCTCTAAGTGACTCCAGTGAATTTACAGATCAGGTCAGTAACCGCCCTAGGGGACTGTCGGGGCTGCTGGAGGTGGGGGAGAACTTTTATATGCAGAAGCCACATTTTTAAATTTAGAAAAAGAAAAGTACACTGTGGGAACTGATTTGGAAGCTTCAGAAAAAAAGAGAAACGAAGAGGGGGAAAAAAAGAAAGAAAGAGAGAGGTGGGATGAATAGTGCGTCTGTGGGGTTGGGGTGGAAAAGCGGCTAAGAAAAAAAACATAAGAAACATCAAACTTTCAAATAACTCTTCCCGCAAGAGAGAGTGTGCTGGGATCAAGAGCTAACTGTTCCTATGGGGTAGGAGTCTTAAATTCAAGACTGTGCCAGGGGCTCCTTCAAACCCAAATGAAAGAGCGTAAACTGCCTTGTGTTATCAAATAAAACTGATTTAACTTTGCAGCATTTAGCTTCAGTTCAAAACGTAAGTGTACGGTTGTACAGTAAATTATTTTAAAATTACAGTCCCTCTTCAACATAAACTCTTGATACAGTTTTAAATGCTTTTTTAAAAGCATTTAAAAAGTGTAGTTCATTTAGTGACCTGACAGTTGATGTCCCTGGACGGAGTTTCCATCATGTTCACTAAAGCGGGGATGACCATAATTGCTGAACAATGTCACTAAATGGGCTAATTCAGCACTTTTTGTAACATATTTCCACATATCTATAATCTTCCTCCTCCCTTCCACCCCCCGCCCAGTGCTATGTTTAAGAAAGCAAGGCATTTAACCCCTGCATTTCCTGGACTTGAATAATTTTCTTTCTTTCTTTTTTTTATTGTTAAATCATAGCTGTGTACATTAGCGCAATCAAGGGGTACAAAGTGCTGGTTTCATATACAATCTGAAATATTCTCATCAAACTGTTCAACGTAGCCTTCATGGCATTTTCTTAGTTATTGTATGTAGACATTTGTATTCTGCATTTAGTAAGTTTCGCCTGTACCCATCTAAGATGCACCGTAGGTGTGGCCCACCCATTCCCCCTCAACCCTAAACTCCCCCCTCCCTTCCCCTTCCTTGGCCCTTTCCCCGTAGTCTTGTGCTATAGTTGGGTTATAGTCTTCATGTGAAAGCTATAAATTAGCTTCATAGTAGGACTGAGTACATTGGATACTTTTTCTTCCATTCCTGAGATACTTTGCTAAGAAGAATATGTTCCAGCTCCATCCATGTAAACATGAAAGAGGTAAAGTCTCCATCTTTCTTTAAGGCTGCATAGTATTCCATGGTATACATGTACCACAATTTGCTAGTCCACTTGTGGGTCGATGGGCACTTGGGCTTCTTCCATGACTTAGCCATTATGAATTGGGCTGCAATAAACATTCTGGTACAGATGTCTTTGTTATATTGTGATTTTTGGTCTTCTGGATATAAACCTAGTAAAGGAATTATAGGATCAAATGGCAGGTCTATTTTTAGGTCTCTAAGTATTCTCCAAACATCCTTCCAGAAGGAACGTATTAGTGTGCATTCCCACCAGCAGTGTAGAAGTGTGCCCTTTTCTCCACATCCACACCAACATCTCTGGTTTTGGGATTTTGTTATGTGGGCTACGCTTACTGGGGTTAGGTGATATCTCAAAGTAGTTTTGATTTGCATTTCTCTGCTGATTAAGGATGATGAGCTTTTTTTCATGTGTTTGTAGATTGTGCATCTGTCTTCTTTAGAGAAGTTTCTCTTCAAGTCCCTTGCCCACCCTGAGATAGGATCACTTGTTCTTTTCTTGCTAATACGTTTGAGTTCTCTGTGGATTCTGGTTATTAAACCTTATTGGAGGTATAACTTGCAAATATTTTCTCTCATTCTGAGGGCTGTCTGCTTGCTTTACTTACTATGTTCTTGGCTGTGCAGAAGCTTTTTAGTTTAATCAAGTCCCAGTAATGTATTTTTGATACTGCTTCAATTGCCTGGGGAATCCTCCTCATAAAATATTCACCCAGGCCGATTCCTTCAAGAGTTTTCCCTGCACTTTCTTCAAGTATTTTTATAGTTTCATGTCTTAAGTTTAAATCTTTTATCCAGTGAGAGTCTATCTTAATTATTTTTTCAAGATCTTTAAAATATGGCAATGGAGCTTTAATAGGAATTGCATTAAAATTATATATTGCTTTGGGTAGTATAGACATTTTAACTATGTTGATTCTTCCCAGCCATGAGCATGGTATGTTTTTCCATTTGTTAACATATTCAGCTATTTCTTTTCTTGAATAATTTTCTTAATAAGGCATAAAACACTTGCAGATTTGCACCACTGAGATAAGCACACCATTATGACGGAAATACCACTGGTTGTCATGTCAGGGACGGGGCCCTGTCTGTCTGTGTTCAGCAGATCCTCATGGAAGCCCACTAACTCCAAAGACCCATTTTCTTTTTTCTTTTTTTTTTGCAGTTTTTGGCTGGGGCTGGGTTTGAACTGCCATCTCTGCCATATGGGGCCAGCGCCCTACTCCTTTGAGCCACAGGCGCTGCCTGACCCATTTTCCTTCTCAAGGTTTTGTCTCCTCTCCGGCAAAGGCAAGTATGTCTGCTGTGCGAGGCCAGCCTGAGTTTAATCTTGGAGTGTTTAAAACAAACAGTGCTAAGATCTGGGTAACATGGCTACACATTTTTGTGTTTGCCCAGATGAAACTTTAAAACTGCTAAAAGCCACCAAGTCCTGTGCCCTCCCCCTTGATTGCCCTGGTCTGTCAGGCTGGAGAAATGAACAGCAGTTATGTTCTAGTGTGGAATCTTGTCCTCATGTTGCCGAGACCATGAGCATTCTCCAGGGAGAAACCAAACACCCTGCCTGTATGGACGGCTGGACATCTGAACTTTTCCTTTGCTAGAGGAGCAAGAGGAGAAAAAGGAGGCTGTCACATTCCCTCTGCACTCAGTCGACTAACTTGGTGACTTTTATTGTCACATCCCAAACATGATGGCGACCCGACTAAACCAGTCCCACAGGACGATTTTAACAACTGGGCAGCCACATGGCATTTTCAGTTATTGCCGTTATAAATTTGCTCCGATATTCCGATGAGCGATCATCAAAGATATTTCACCTCTGAGCATGAAGACATGTCGCGGGGCAGCAGAACGGAATGAAAATGGTGTTTTGGAGAGACCTGCGTGGGTGGACATTGTTTGGTGCACGTATCCTCCACAGCCATCAAGAACAAAGCAGGACCAGCTGTGTCTACTGAGGCATTTCCTTTTATTTATTTATTTTTGTAGAGATAGAGTCTCACTTCATCACCTTCGGTAGCGTGCTAGGGCATCACAGCTCACAGCAACCTCTAAACTCCTGGCTTAGACGATTCTCCTGCCTCAGCCTCCCGAGTAGCTGGGACTATAGGCGCCCGCCACAACGCCCGGCTATTTTTTGGTTGCAGTTTGGCCGGGGCTGGGTTTGAACCCACCACCTTTGGTATATGGGGCCAGTGCCCTACTCATTGAGCCACAGGCGCCGCCCCCCCATTTTATTTTTATAAGTCTGTTATAAGTTCTATTTTATCAGAAACAAATAATAGCTACCCTTAGCCACTACATGACAGAAGTTATCTGAAACACTGTTTCTCTCTCTCACTGTGAGGTAGATGGTATTCTCACCTCTGTTTTCAGGTGTGTGAAATGACGTGTTGTATGGTCATTGCTTCAGATGACCTAGTTAAGGGGACACAGAAATGAAGTCACACCCCGGCAGCCCGGTCCTGTGGTCCGTGCTCTAACACTATAGTATCCCAGGTGATTTGAGGGCTGGCAATGAAAGGATTTCAGACAGGTAATTTGGCTGCGTTCTGTCATAGCTGATTGCAAAATCACCAGCAAGAGCTGTGCCTTCCCTGTTCCTGCTGCTGCTGTGGCAGAATATTCCAGAAGAAAGATCCTGGGAGGCTCTCCAGAGGCCTGCATTACTGTCCTGGTGTCTCGGAATGAGCAATCTTTAACCTCACATCTCTTCTCTACACCTTGCTCTTCTGTTGCACAACACAGCCTTTTAATTTATTGTGTTTTCCAGTTCATAGAGCAAGTTCTCACACATTTCTTCATGTGATGTGAGCCTCACCATGGCTCTACAAGATACAGTCCAGATCTTCACGGCCCAAATAAGGAAGTTACAGTGCAGAGACACCCAAGGTCACGCAACTAGTCCCGGAAAAGTGAGACTTAAGACTTGGCTTTCTGATCCCCTGTCCCGAGTCCTAATCTCTCCTGCAGCTAGAAACAACCTGTTACAGTAAGAGACCTCAAAGTACTTCACAAAGCCAGCTCTTGTTTCTGTGAAGTGGCTGGACACCACCCAGCACACTGCCCCCACTGTACTTTGTCCATGAATCCACTTGCCGTGTGGACAACTTGCTGCAGCAGATGAGATGTTGGAACAGCTTAGGTAGGAGAGCACGAGGTGGCCTGAGCCGTGGTAGGCTTCTGTGAAACAGTATTGGTTCATGTCATAGATAGGATGGCCGAGTTGGCCCCCGTGCACCCCTCACGATGACAGAGAAGGGAGAGTTGCTTCTACCTAAAGAAACGAGCTAGAGCTACTGGTAGTGAGCTGGGGTGTCTGAATGCTCCCTCCCTCCACCAGGCCTCTCAGGTGGGGTGCTGGCCCAGGAAGGATGAGGTGGCTGCCGAATCATTCATTCCAATTTATAGCCTTCAAGGACCGAGTTTAGCTGGAGGCTGGATGACCAGAGCTCCAGCTGAGAAATCAGAACAGCCTGGGTGTTTTCCACAAATCTGAAAACCTGTGGAGACCTGGGGAGAAGGCTCTTAAGGCAGGGCAACCTGGGGAGAACGCTCTTAAGGCAGTAGGCTCACTGTGTTCAGGTACTATGCTGGCTGGTTCATAAGGTATCCCTAAGAAAAGCCACACCCCCACACACTCTAATCAGACAGGGAATGAGTGAGAGGACAAGAGAGGAACCTGCAGGAAAAAAATGCACAGAGGGTATGTTAAGGGAAGACTTATGAAGCCATCTCTGAGGGGCCTTCCAGCTAGAGTTTGCAAGCAAGATACTAACAGACACATATGGGCAGGTTAATGTCCTAAAATAGCAGGAGCCACTGAGAACAGGGCCAGACTAACAGAAGTTTGCAGCTGGTGCAGGGCCACACCACGAGCCCACCCTACTCCAGATGCGCCCCAGGCCACCTCTCTGGGCACCTGCTTGGTGGAGAAACAGACGTGCCTCTGGGAAAGCCTTCTCCGCTTTCTGCTAGGCACCATGGGAGCATTAGAAGGCTTTGCAATAAAAATAAGCATTCTCTCTCCTGAGAACTGAAGGGCAGGTTAGACGCTGCTGGCCTGCTTTTGTGGGCAGCGGGAATGGTGTTGGCCCAGGCAGGCCCGGGCTGCAGAGGAAGAGCTCGGGGTACGTGCGTGTTTGGACTGTGCCAAAGGCTGCAGCTCGAGGAATGGCGTGGCAGCTGTGAGACAGGACACTGGCTGCTGAGACGGGCTCTACTTGCAGATCTGTTGGTCATCACTGACCACACTTGGCTGGTTTGGGTACCACTTCTTTAGGTGAACAACTGAAATTTTACAAGTTTCTAAGCGCGGCAGCGGACTATCACTTTCCTGCACGTTGGCCCTCTTTTTTCTAAAGCAGTGGAGGGCCGGCTTCTATTGCACTAGTTTCTAATCCTGTGATAACCATTCCAGAGCCATTCCCTCATCTCGCTCAAACCAACCTGTCCTCCCATTCTTCGCAAGAAGGGCTGACCCACGTGCACCCATCATGTTCTCCCCGGGGCTGCAGCCCTCAGGCGATGCTGTGCTGCGAGGAGCTCCCGCTTCCAGGCGGCTATCAGCAGCAAACGTACCCGGCCAAGGTTCCTGGGACACGGTCAGTCAGGCCCAGTGTGGGCTGAGCCGGGCTGCTGGCCTGTCTCCCTGGCCGACCTGCGCACCCCTCCACCCTGTGCCGGGTGTGGCCAATTGCATCGGCCTTGTGCTTCTAGACACAGCTCGTGCGCAGAAGGGCTCGGGGCAGGACTGCAGCTTGAATTTTGCTGCAGTGACCTCCTGGGCACGTGCATCGTTAAGACCCTTTAACCTCTGTGTCCCACGGTTTCCCCTCTACAAACCGGAGTGGCAGCAGCATCTGTCTGTCTAGGGGACCGAAGGAGATGCAAGTGGGGACTACTCAGCACTGCACCTCGCACAGGGCGAATGCCGGTTCAATGATAGTTTAACTAGTATTCCCATTTCCTTCTTGAAAAAGTCGCTCATCTTAACACACACCTGTCTATAGAAGGTCTCATGGCTTGGGGGACTGGCAGGGGGAAGGCTCAGTGAAGCAAAGTGGCATTTCACTCTTTCCCGGCCCTTCCTCAGTCAGGCCTGTGCTAAGCTGGAAGCCGGGGCGGAGCAGAGCGCTGGGACGCGTGGAGACCGCGGGGGCGCCCGGCCCTCTCCGGGTGCGCGCTGCTGCACCTGCGCCCGAGACCTGCTCGGTGAACGCGGCGTGCCCAGGAGGCGTCCCGGAGACCCCACGGCTTGCGGCGCCAAGCCCTCTCCTGCCTTCCTCTCCATGGATGAAAATTGAATATCGGGGCTCAGTAGCGGGTCTGCGAGCAGAAAGGCAGAACTGGGGAAGATGTGGTAAAACGCGGCTTAAATCAGAGATTCACAAACCAGGAGCTGTCGTGGCGCGCACCTGAGTGATCTGAAGTCAGGAAAGTGGCAGGAACCTTAAATTAAGGAGGAAATAAGCGGATATACGTTGCTCCATTGTAACTTTTTCTGATTCCTTTATTTTTTTTCCCCCCAAACATCTAGTACCTTTTTCTGCAGAGAGTGCTAAGCACGTTGCCAAGTCTGTAAACAATTAACCGGGGTATATTAAGAGAGAAAAAAATAAATGACAGGCAACTCCTTGGCATGGCACACAATCCAGGTATTTTGTGGTGGAGGTAAAGAGGCCTTAAGTGGTCAGCTCCAGACTTGGATGGATCCTGGAGTTTGTGTGCCTGTCGCTTAATTTTAAACCTCCCCAAATGCGCCACCTCCCACCTTATTTGAAATTTGCTTGTCTCCTGGTAAGAATTAACATAAGCTACAAATGTTCTTCAAGTACTAGTTACTAACCAATGGACATCAAAAGCCCTTGACAAATATAAAATGTTCTATCTGTCTTCATCACGCAAGACTCAGGGTTTTCCTTAAGTGCTGTAGTCAGGACAGACCCAAGTTGTGGTCTGTCTTTTTAATGTGGGAGGCCTCAAGGGTGGATTGAATTAGGCATTTTATCCCCTTTTATGCCCTGTATTCACAGACAACACTCCACTGGGGTAACATAAAACCACACACAGGTTTCTTTATAGTGGGATTTCAGCGAACTAGGAAAGCAGCCTGAGCCATGTGTAGAGAGCTGGGGAAAGAAGTGTCGGAAAAGAAAGTGGAGCTTCACGGAAACGGTGAAGGTGAAAAACCTTAGCTGCTCCAGATGTTAGGCTGACAGGCATGCTTCTTTGGCAACTTAAAATTTCCCAAAAGTCATTCTTGGGCTTCAGGTTCTTCTCAAGGTGTTTATGTTGTATTTCTTTTTTTTTTTTTTTTTTGTAGAGACAGAGTTTCACTTTATGGCCCTCGGTAGAGTGCCGTGGCCTCACACAGCTCACAGCAACCTCCAACTCCTGGGCCCACGCGGTTCTCCTGCCTCAGCCTCCCAGGCAGCTGGGACTACAGGCGCCCGCCACAATGCCCGGCTATCTTTTGGTTGCAGTTTGGCCGGGGCCGGGCTTGAACCCACCACCCTCGGTATATGGGGCCGGCGCCCTACTCACTGAGCTACAGGCGCCTCCCTATGTTGTATTTCAACATGGGAGGAGCAATTGCTTCCCAGATCTTCCGGCTCTCACCATCACCCATATAGGCACATGCCACAAGCAAATGATAGTAGGGGGAAGATTCAAAGAGAACTGCTATAGCTCTCAGAACTTCCAGCATGTTACTCACACTGTAGATGGACAAACATGTAAAAAATAACCTCTTGAGACTGCAATGCATGCACCCACCCCCCCCCACCCCCCCGCCATAATTTTGAGCTAGGAAAAGAGCAGTGTGCGACTAGTACTGCAGGCCCTGAGGAGCCCTCCTGCTCCTGCTGGCACTCTGCCCAGCCACACCAGGCCAAGTTGCAGGAGGGGAGTGTCCAGCGTCTGGGGCTGCAGTTCAGATTGACTGACGTGGACACCAATCTGTTGGTTGTCAGGGAGGACAAGGCGCTTTCAAATGAGCAGCAGAGGACCTTGTGCTAGTTGCTGAGGGCCAGTTTTGGCTCTGATTGGAAGCTTGAGAAATAAAAATGTTATGCTTACAATATCTAGGAACAGAAAGAGATCAGAGGTCACCAGCAGTGCGGGGTTCAGAGGAAGGAGACTGACTTCAATGAGCACAGAGAACTTCTTGGGCTGTTAGAAACCATCCATGTCTTTTCATTTTGGACAGGAAGTGGGATTGACTGGTTGGTGCAAATGAGAGGGGAGCACATTAGAAAAAGGGAAAAGAAAGAGGGGAAGAGATGAGAAAGAGAGGGAAGAAAGCAGAAAGCAGGGAGTGAGCAAGGGGAAGATGGGGGAGTAGAGAGGGAAAAGGAGCCACAGAGTGGCGAGGCAGCCCCCAAAGGAGGAAGGAAGAGCCTGCCCCCCAGCCGTCTGGGTCACCGTCAGGAGGTCAACTGATTCTCTATGCTTGTCAAAATTTGTAGAACTGTGTGCGCCTGAAAAGGGGTCTACTGTACCTAAATCATAACTCAATAAACTTGATGTTAAAAAATACTATCGTTTTGAAGGCCGTTTAAAACCAAAGAGTATTTTGAGTCTCTAATGCCTCTTTAAAGAAATATTTTGGATTTAGGTTTTTATTAGATTAAGAAAATATTTCATGGTGAGACTTAATTCTTTAAGGCCAAAAGGAGGAATAGAATCTGTATGGTTCAGACTTGTTTGCACTTTTCATTTGGCCAGTTTAATTTTTTTCTGAAAAAGAAGTCAAGCTTATGAAGCATCAAAACTGTAATTCCAGCTCAGCGCCTGTGGCTCAAGCGGCTAAGACGCCAGCCACATACACCCAAGTTGGCGGATTCTAATCCAGCCCCGGCCCGCCAAACAACAATGATAGCTGCAACCAAAGTATAGCTGAGCATTGTGGTGGGCTACTTGGGAGACTGAGATAAGAGAATCGCTTAAGCCCAGGAATTGGAGGTTGCTGTGAGCTGTGATGCCACAGCACTCTGCCCAGGGTGACAGCTTGAGGATCTGTCTCAAAAACAAAACAAAACAAAAACAAAAACAAAAAAAAAAAACTGTAATTCCAAAAGCTGAATTGGTTTTGAAATCCCAAGGATGTGGGTGTGAAGAGAAGTTAGAATTTCTTAAGGGTAACCCCTTTAGAAAAAAGCAAAGAAATCAACAGTTAGAATTAAGAGTCACTATGATGTGTGTATTTAAAATATTAAAAATATCCATAACCACATAATAATTGTAAAGAGGGCAAAGAGCTCTTTTACAATAGGGGAAAAAGGAAGCAAAGCAAATAAGAATGGGAACAATAATAACAATGACAAAACCTGGAAATGAGTTTGAAAAACAATGAGTTGAGCTCCTGTGAATTTAGCTTTAGAACTTTGGTTAATAATGGAAAAGCAACCTTGAATAAATTGAAACATATTTCATATTATTAGATGGTGTCACTTTTTCTCAAATTGATTGTTAGGCAATATGATTCTAATCAAAATCCCAACTTAAGATATTTTGGAGTGAAAATGTGACACAGGGTTGATTTAGATGAATATGTGGATAAAAATAACCAAGCAAGATTTATAAAGAAATGAAGAGAATTGTACTCCAGATTTAAAAACCTGTTGTAAATCTTTAACAGAGTGAAGATAATAAAGAGCCCCCAGATGCACTTGAATGTATGTTTAGTGTTGGATGAAGTCATTGTAAATTAGAGAAGAAAATGAAATTCATTCCAGTGAATAGTACTGGAGCAATTAGCTGACTTTTGAGGGAAGTATTCCTAAATAAATTGTAAATGAATTAAGTAACTTAACATTTGAAAACACAAAAGAGTAGAAAAAATTTTGGTACCTATCCATATCAACTACCAGGGTATGGAAGCACTTTTGATAAAAAAAAAGTATTAGGCAAAGAATAAACTAAAAAAAGAAAAAAACAAAATAGAAGATAAAGGTTAACATGGTTAGTGCATGAAGCACTTCCAGAAATCAATGATTAAAAAAGTAACCTAAGGAAAATAATTATTGATATTCACAACAAAAACAATTTGTGAAAGCAGGAAAAAAAATACAATAAATCATGAAAAATAATCAGGTTCGCTATTCATTTCCATCTAAAATAATTGAAAAAAGGCTGGGCGTGCTGGGTCACTTCTATAATCCTAGCACTCTGGGAGGCCAAGGTGGGTGGATTGATTGAGCTCATGAGTTCCAGACCAGCCTGAGCAAAAGCAAGACCCCATCTCTACTAAAAAAAAAAAAAAAAAAAATAGAAAAACTAAATCAAGAGCATTACTTGAGCCCAAGAGTTGGAGGTTGCTCTGAGCTAAGACATCATGGCCCTCTACCCAGGGCTGAGAGACTCTGAGCTTGAAACTCTGTCTCAAAAAAATAAATAAATAAAAATAAAATAATTAAAAGAAGACTCAGATTTCTGTCTCCCAAATTGGCAAATATTTAAAATTTGAAAGATAACCCAATAATTACATAGTCGAAGATAAAGGAAAATCTCATCTACTGCTGCTGGAAGTACAAAAATCTTTCAAATTCTCTGGTTTAAAATGTGGCAATATAGTATAACCGAAGACTTAAAGCCGTGTACCACATTAGAACTAATAATTTCTCTCAAGGAATCTATCCTTAGAACACATTTTTAGGAAATATAAAGTTTAGTGCAAAGATTTTTATTGCAATGGTATTTATAATCAAAACATTCTAAAACTAGGTTTAATTAATTACAGTACATCTGTAGGCATGAAAAATTATACTCTCGAGAATATTTAAGGCTTTGGGAAAATGTAAAAAATAACACAAAGTTAAAAAAATTAGATACGAAACTACATGAACACCAGAGTTGTGGGCGGGTTTGGATGTACACACTCAGAAGAAACGTTGGAAGATTTGCACACGTGAAATGTGAATCATGGTTCTCAGGATGCTGGGATTATTAATGGGTTTTTATTACCTTCATTTGCTATTTTTTTCATCTCTTCTGTAAAAAGAATATGTTAACTTTATGATCAGAAGCATAAATATTCTTTGTGTAATTTTCTTTGCTATCAAGGTCTCCCCCTACTACTTATCTCAAAAATTAGAGAGTGTTGGCTTCCTAGCACTTAATTACGATCTCTGTCATCTTCCGGAAGCCTCCATTCTCAATTTTGGTGACCACCCTCCCCTTCCCTTATTTACCTTAGACGCAAGCCCTTCTAATTTGAGCACTTGGAAGGATATATCAAATTCTAGTTTTTGTTTTTAATTGAGATATAACACACAGACACTGGTCATTCCCTTAAAGGGCACAATTTGATGGCCTTTAAGTATATTCACAAAGCTGCGCCACTGTCACTACTAATTCCATAACATTTTCATCATTCCTCAAAGAAAACTTGTGCCCATCAGCAGTCGGTCCTGTCACCTTCCTGCGTCCCTGGTAACCAGTGCTCGTGGTGTTAAGGCTCAGCTTCGGAGGCTGAACACCTTGAATTTAAGGAAATTGGAAGGCCTTAGAAGCTGCCTCAGAATGGAAAAATTTTTCTAAACGTCTCTTGACTGCCCCCCGTCCCTCACCTTCACACAAGCCAAGCACAAAGAAAGACTTTTCTGCAATTTCTTTATCTGACTGAAAAATGAAATCTGACTAAAGAGATGGAATTGTTTGAAGATGCCCTGTAGGAATCTCATCAAATAACCTAGAAAGATTAACCACCAGAAAGAAGAAGAGACTAAAAGTTGTCACCATGGACAGACTTTTTATCCGTTCTTCTCAGGGGAGGTTAGAGACATGACCTAACTTTATCTAACATAATAAGACAACCTTTGTTCACACCTCACTTTCTCTAACTTCCTTAGTCAGTCCCTATCAGGTTTCTAAGAGAATTACTTGTCTGCTTCCCAGATCCATTTATTTCTCCTAAAAAATCGTTAAGGACTCCCTCCAACATTGTCCAGCCCCCATTCCCTTTCCCTTATGGAGAAGATATTTAAACCTCAACCATTTGACCCCTCTTTGAGTCTCATATTTTGTACGGGTCCCGCGTTTACGCACTCTCGTATAATCATAGGCTTCTTCTCCTATTAACCTGTCTACTGTTAGTTCATTCCAGAGAACTTTCAGAACAGGAAGCTTTCTGCCCCTACAGTGGATATGCTTATTTGAAACATTTCATATAAATGGAATCCTACCATAAATGGCCTTTTGCACCTGGCTTCTCTCACTCAGCATGGTGGTTTCAAGGTTCATCTATGCTGTAGCGTGTATTAAAACTTCACCTCTTTCGTAACTGAATGATATTTCATTGTTTGAATATATCATATTTAACTTATCTATTCATCAATTAATGGACATTTGGGTTATTGTCACTTTGGGGCTGCCATAACAAATGCTGCTGTGAGTATTCACATGTAAGTTTTTGCCACATGTTTTTAATTCTCTTGGGTATATACTTAGTGAAATTGCTGAGTCGAACTCTAACTCTATGTTTAACTTTTTGAGGTACTGCCCAACTGTTTTGCAGAGTGACTGTATCATTTTATATTCCCACTGGCATTGTATGAAGATTCTAATTTTCCCTTATGCACACCAGTACTTATTTATTACCTTTTTTTATTATACCCATCCTAGTGGATATGAAGTATTCTCTCATGATGGTTTTGATTTCTCTTTCAATTAATGATGTTGAGCATTTTTCACATTTGTTGGCTATTTTGTATATTTCCCATGGGGAAATGTCTGTTTAAATCTTCTGTCTGTTATTTAATTGGGTAATTTATCTTTTCATTGTTTGTTTGCAATATGTTTTTAGATATATTCTAGATATTAGACCCCTAACAGTTATTTTCTCTGATTCTATGGTTGAGCTTTTCTCTTTCTTTTATAGGAACTATAGAATTAGCTTGTAAATTTTTGTAAAAAAAAAAAAAAGAAACAATTGGAATTTTGATAGAGATAGTATGGAATCTATAAATTAATTCAAGGAGTTTGTAATTTTAACAATATTAAGTACTCCAATCCAGGAACACATGTGTTTCTAGTTACTTAGGCCTTCTTTAGTTTTTTTTTAATATTTTGTAGTTTTTAGTGTACAAGTCTTGCAATTATTTTGTTAAATCTATTCCTTAGTATTTTGTTCTCTTTCATGCTATTGTATATGACATTTTCATAATTTTATTTTCTGACTGTTCATTGTTAGTATTAATATAGAGAAATACAATTGAGTTTTCTATATTTCTCTCATATCCTGTAACCTTGCTAAACTGGTTCATCAACCCTAAAAGATTTTTGTGATTTCCTTAAAATTTTATGTATACAAGATAATGTCTTCACCAAATATAGAGAGATTTACTTCTTCCTTTCCAATTTGGATGCACTTTATTTCTTTTTCTCTACCAATTGATCTAACTAGAAGGTCCAATACAATATGAATAGAAGTGGCTGGATAACATCTTCTTTATGGTCGCTTGGGAAAGCTTTCAAGCCTTCGGCATTTATCAGCCATGATATAAACTGTGCATTCTCCTCTGATGCTGTTTACGAGACTGAGGAATGTCCCCTCTAACCTAATTTCTTGAATACTTTAACATGAAATAATTTTTATCATAGGTTTGGGCAAATATTTTTCCTGTGTATATTGAGATGATCATGTGATTTTTTATTCTTTTTTCTATTAACATGAGATATGATTTTCATTTTGGTATGTTGAACTAACCTTACATTCCAGGGAAAAAATGCCAATTGGCCATTTGGTATAATTCTTTTTAAGTGTTTCACACTGAATTAAGCGTGCTGATATTTTGTTGAGATTTTGTCATTTGTATTTTAAAGGGCTATTCAATTGTACTTTTCTTTTCTTGGAACGTTTTTGTTTGGTTTTGATGTCAGGGTAACATTTATAAAATGAGTTGGGAAATATTGCCTCCTAGGTTTTTTGGAAGAGTTTGTCAAGAATTGGTCTTAATTGTTCTTTAAACAATTTGTGGAATTTGCCAGTGGGACCATCTGATCCTGGACTTTTCTTTGTGGGAAATTTTTAATTACTAACTCAATCTGTTTACTTGTTCTAGGTTTATTTATTAATATATTGCCTATTTCTTTCTGAGTCACTGTCCATAGTTTGTATCTATTTAGGAACTTTTCCATTGCACCTAGATTATATATTTTATTGGCATACACTTGTTTAGAATACTCCATTTTAATATTTTTTATTTTCTATATAAGTAAAGTTAGGTAGAAATGCCTCCTCCTTTATTCCTGATTTCAGTAAATGAATATTCTCTTTCCCCCCAATCATTCTATCTATGATTTGTTAATTTTTTTGATCTTTTCAAAGAATCCCCTTTAACTTTTTGTTTTATTGATTTTCTCTATTGTTTTTCTTTTTTACATTTCAATTGCACTTTTTATGTCATTTGTTTTCCTTATGATTTTGTGGGGTTTAGTTTGCTCTCATTTTTCTAGTTAGTGCAAGGTTAATTTATTGAGACTTGTCTTCATTTTCAAAATAGATATTTTACAGCTATAAATTTTCCTCTCGGCACTGCTTTAGCAGCATCCCGAAGATTTTTGACATATTATCCTTTCATTTTCATTCATCTATAAGTATTTCCTAATTTCCCCTATGATTTCTTCTTTGACTCATTTATTAAGCATATATTTCTTAATTTCTATATGTTTGTAAAATTTCCAATTTTTTACTGTTATTGATTTCTTTCTTTCTTTATTTTTACTGTTATTGATTTCTAATTTTGTTTTATTGTGATTGGAGAACACACTTTTTATGATTTCAATATTTGTGAATTTACTGAGATTTGTTTTTTGGTCTAACATGATAGATCTTAGGGAACGTTTCATGTGCATTTGGGAAAAATGTGTATACTGTGGTTGTTGTGTTGAATAAATGTCTGTTAGGTTTTGTTGGTTTGTAGTATTGTTTAACTTTCTATTTACTTGTTTATTGCCTGTCTTGTTGTTCTACCCATTATTGAAAGTGGGATATTGTGGGTGATGCCTGTGGCGCAAAGGAGTAGGGTGCCGGCCCCATATGCCAGAGGTTGTGGGTTCAAACCCAGCCCCAGCCAGAATCTGCAAAAAAAAAGAAAAGAAAAAAAGAAAGTAGGATATTGAAACCACCAATTATTAATATTAACTTGTCCCTTTGTTCTTTCAATTTTATTTTTGATTCATGCATTTCTGGGCTCTGTTTTTTGGGTACATATATGCTTATAAGTGTGATACTTGCTTTATGGATTGGTCTTTTAATATATATATATATTTTTTGTCTCTGGAAAGAAGTTTTGTCTCTAAGCATGTTTTGTATACAAAATGTCTACATTTGACTATAGTTTTCTTTTATTGTTATGTTCGTGTCTGGTTGGTGTTAGGGGAATGTTGGCCTTATAGAATGAGTTTTAAAGTATTCCCTCCTCTTCAATTTTCTGGTCTAGTTTGAAAAGAATTGACATTAGTTCTTCTTTAAGTGTTTGATAGAATTCAGCAGTGAAGCCATCTAGTCCAGGGCTTTTCTCTGATGGAAGGCTTTTTATTACTGAATCAATTTTCTTGCTCATTTATTGTTACATTCAGATTTTTTTATTTCTTCCTAATTTAATCATAGCAAGTTGTGTGTGTCCAGGAATTGGTCAATAGATAAGTCTTTTAGCTTATCAAATTTTCTACCATATAGTTATTCATGATAATCACATGATCCTTTGTATTTCTGTGGTATCAGTTGTAATGTCTCCTTTTACAGCTCTGATTTCATTTATGAGTCTTCTTTCGTTCTTTGTTAATCTATCAAAAGGTTTGTTGATTTCGTTTATCTTTTCCAAAAACCAACTCTTCATTTTGTTGATCTTTGTATTGTTTTTCTAGTTTCTACTTTGTTTATTTCTGCTCTGAGATTTATTCTTTCCTTCTATCAGTTCTGATTTGGGTTTGGTTTGTTTTTTTTCCCTAGTTCCTTTTGGTGCTTTCCAGGTTTATAATGAGTTTTTTTTTTTTTAATGTAACATTTATGGCTATAAATTTTCCTTTTAGAATTGCTTTTTCTGTGTCTCCATCAATTTTGGGATAATGTATTGTCATTTTTGTTTGTTTCAAAACAAATTTCAAATTTCCTTTTTAATTTTTTCATTGGCTTGTTAATTAGAGGCATGCTGTTTAATTTTCATGTATTTGTAATGTTTACCAAGCTTTTCTTGTTAATTTTTACTTTTATACCATTGCGGTCAGAAAAAATACTTGATATGATCTCTATCATGTTAAAACTGTTGAGACTTGTTTTGTGGCCTAATCTATGATCAGATCTATCATAGAAAATCTTCCACGTACAGTTGAAACCAGTGTGTAGTTTGTAGCTGTTGGATGGAATGATTTTCAAATGTCTGTTAGGTCCATTTGGTCTATGGCATAGTTTAAGTGCAATAAATCTTTATTGATTTTCTGTCTACATGATTGTTCATTGTTAAAACTGTCATTATTATATTGCAGTCTATTTCCTCCTTTTGATCTAACAATGTTTGCTTTATATATTTGGATGCTCTGGTGTTGAGTCAATATTTATTTATAATTGTTATGTCCCTTCATTGAATTGATGCCTTTATGATTATATAATGACCTTTTGTCACTTGTTTTAGGGTTTTTGAGTTAAACTCTATGTTATCTGAAATAAGCATGTCTCCTCCTACTTGCTTTGGGTTTCTATTTCAGGGAATATTTCCATTCCTGTGCTTTCTGTCTATATTTGTCTTTAACAATGAGGTGAGTCTTTTGTAGCAACATATAGTTGGACCTTATTTTAAAATTTGTTCAATTTTCAAGCTTGTATCTTTTAAATAAAGAATTTAATCCATTTATATGCAAGTTATTATTGATAGGTAGGACTTATTCTTGCTATTTTAGTAATTTTTTGTTGTTGTTTTATAGATCATTTCTTTCTTCCTCTCTTATTTTACCTTTGTGGCTTCTTAGTTTTCTGTGGTGCTAAGCTTTTCTTTCTCTTTTGTTCATTTTTGTATTTATTGTAATGTCTTTCTTTATGATTACCATGAGGCTAATGTAAAGAATCTTATCCTAAACTGTTTTACACTGATAACAACTTAACTTTTGTTACATAAGAACACTCTAGACTTTCTTATTTATATTTTTGTTTCTTTAATTTACATCTTTATTGCATAACCCTTAAACATTAATTGTAGCTGCTGTTTCTTTTTTGATCATTTTGACTTTTTTTTATTTTTTTGGCCGGGGCTGGGTTTGAACCACCTCTGGCCCCATATGGGGCCAGTGCCCTACTCCTTTGAGCCACAGGCGCCACCCCTGATCATTTTGATTTTTAACCTTTAGATTAGAGAATTGAAAAGTTCACATAATACAATTACAGCACTAGGCTATTCTGGGTTTGATTGCGAATTTACCTTTATTGGTGAGTTTTACATTTCACATGTTTCCAAATAGGAATTATCATCCCTTGGCTTCCAATTGTAGCCCTTCCTCAAGCCTTTCTTGTAAGACTGGTCTAGTGGTGATGAATTCCTTCTGTTTTTACTTGTCTGGAGAAGTCTTCATTTCTTCTTCATTTTTAAAGTATGGCTTTGGTAAGCAAAGTATTGTGGGCTCATTATTGTTTCTTTCAGCATTTTAAGCATATTATTCCATTTTCTCCCTGCCTGCCATGTTTCTGTGGAGAGCTCTGAGGATTCTCTTGTATGTAATTCGATGCTGCAACTTTTAGAGCCCTTTCTTTGTCTTTGACTTTTGAAATTTGACTGTGATGTATTTTAGGGAGGATCTGTTTGGATTGAATCTAACTGGGGACTTTAAGCTTCTTGGATCTTGATGCCCATATCTCTCCTAAGACTTGAGAAGTTTTAGCTGTTATTTTCTAATATTATTAGGAATAGATTTTTTTTTGGGGGGTCTGTCTCCATCTTTTCTTCCTCTGGCATTTGTATATTTTGGATATTTGCTTAATTGTGTCCTATAAGTCTCATAAAGTTTCTTCACTTTTCAAAATGGTTGTATCTTTCTTACTTCTGAGTAAGTCATTTCTTTTTTTTGAGACAGTCTTACTTTATTGCCCTTGGTAGAGTGCCATGGTGTCACAATTCACAGCAACCTCCAACTCATGGGCTTAAATGACTCTCTTGCCTCAGCCTTCCGAGTAGCTGGGACTACAGGCACCTTCCACAACACCCAGCTATTTTTTGTTGCAGTTTGGCCCAGGGCCAGGTTCGAACCCGCCATCCTCAGTCTATGGGGCTGGCGCCCTATCCAATGAGCCACAGGCAGCGCCCACTGAATAAGTCATTTCAAAAGTTCTGTTTTCAACATCAGAAATAATTTTTATGCTTGATATAGTCTGTTGTGTAGCTTTCAATAGTTATTTTTATTTTATTCATTGTATTCATCACCTTTAAGATTTCTGTCTGGTATTTTATTTTTGTGGTATTTACTTCCTTGTTGAATTTTTTTTTAGATCATGAATTGCTTTCCTAATGTTATGGAATTTTTTGTCTATATTTTCTTGTATCTTGCTAAATTTCCCTATTATTATTGAATTTTTTCAGGCATTTTGTACATTTCCTTTTCTTTAGAGACTGTTACTGGAGAATTATTGTGTTTCTGGGGGATTGCTATATTATTAGAATTACTTCATGTCATGTTTCTCATGCACCTATGTTAATATCTGTGCATTCAGTGGAAGAGTCACCTTTTTTAATTTTATGGAGCAGTATTCACAGGCAGAGACTTTTTCCCATAGATGGGCTCTAGGATGTTGTTTCATATGACGTGTTGGCTTTGGTTATGGGAAGACTCAGTAGCATCACCTCTGTGAAGTTTTTTCAGTTGTAATCCTCTGACTGCTGGAGTTTGTTGTAGCAGTGATGTGGTTCTGCTGGGGTAAGGGTGCTGGGTTGGCTGTTGTGCACAGGCATATCGTGCCAGCCATCTCTGTGTTTGATGTTCTGGGGGGACAGAGTCACCACAGAGCTGGTTCTTGGGCCAGGCACAGGTGCATTGGGCTGTCTGGCTGTAAATGGACTTCTGTGATGTGCAGGTTTGCCTATTACCTGGAAGGCGTACCACACATGTTAGGACACCAAGGTATTGGCTGTTCAGCTGGGCATAGGCTTTGAGGAACCAAGGCAATGGTGCTTCAGCCTCCCATGTAGTGTAGAGGAATGACAGCCCAGCTTCAGGGATGGAGAGACACAGTGCCCCTTTAGCAGTGGGCTCAGTTTCAAGATGGCACTGTGCCATTACAGCTTTGGTCTTGAGGGACGATGGATGCACACATAGGCTTCTGCTCTGGTGCAGTGCAGCCACTTGAACTCCAGATAACTCCCTAACTGAATTCAGGGCCTATGATGACTGCCAGACTTTCCTGAAATAAGCACTGCAGGCCTCTGCAGTGGGAGGGGCTGTTGGAGGTCTGCAGCTTGCCTTCCCCTTGTAAGAAGCCCTTCCTGACTCTGAGCTGGTTCTATCAGGAGAGACAGTGTGTCTGCTCCCCTTTGTATGGTGTTATCTGGCATTTCTGGGTTCACAGAGCTTTTCCACTCCTATGCTGCTCTTCAACATAATTCCTTAGTCACTTCAATGGAAATATAGTTGGTTGTTTATTTGTTGTTTTGGTCCCTTTCAGTGAGGGGAGATGAGTGCCAGGTAAGTCTAGTTGGCCATCTTGCTGATGTCCCTCCCAACTCATAAATTATTTCAGTCTATAACTTAATTTATAGCAATCCTGTTCAGATTAATACCAACTTAACTTCGATAATATATAAACATTTTTTCACTGTATAACTGCCTCGTTTGTGCAGTTATTGTTATACAATTACAGATCCATACATTATGCTCACAAAAGATTATATTTGCTTTTTAATCTATTTTTTATATCAACTGTTTTTCACTGCTTCAGAAAGCTATCATATTCAACATTTGTCTCTGTTCATTTTGAACAAATGCTCGTTTTGCATTAGCTGCCCCTGAACCTGGTCAAATAAAGACATCCTGGTGAGTAAGGCTTTCCAGAGAACCTCCAAACAGATCAAATCATTACAATTTTCTGGGGATAGTGATGTAATGAAACTCCAGCCTTGTTTTTCCTGCTTTGGTGGCTGTGAGGCTGCTGCCATTTGTGGGATACTGATTTTTGCAGCTACTGTGGAGATGGAGAAGATAGAATATATAGGAACAGGACAAATTAAGATGTCACAAAGCTCTCTATGCTTACTGAGATTCAGCCATTTTTTTTTTAAATAAACATTTGCTGCATTGCTGTAAGCTTTTGATTCATTTCCAGAGTTCTGACATACTCAATTCTGACAACTTTTCCCTCAGTTTTCTCACTGCTTTTATGGAAGAGATGTTCAAAGGTCCTTACTCTGCCATTTTCACTAACATCCCTTCAAGTGCTACACTTGAAATGCAAGAGGCATTTTGTGAGAATTCTCAAAATTCCATCTTAATCACACCTCAATGGGCCACCATTTACTGAACCTTGATTATCTTAATGGGGATAGAGTTTTGTTTAACTTTCCTGAAACCTTAGAGGAAAGTGGAGACAGCTGAGGTCTAAACCATGTCAAGTGAACAGATATACACTACAGTTGCACAAATGCCCAGAGCTGTCCAGGTGTCTGAATTTGGTGTTGGGCACTGAGCAGGTGGAATGTAAAAGATCCTGACCCTCAGTTTCCAATAGCACCACATGCTGTAGCCATCACCAGGCACTGACTTCTACCTAGAAATGTTGGCTGTATGGATGACACCTTATACTAATTAACTGTTAATGCTTACATTTTATTCCTTGAGGGGCATTTTGATACTGTAATTTCTGGCCCTTCCATTTTGGATCCTTAGAATGACAAAATTTTAGAGATGGAAAGATTCTTAGGTATCATCTGGTCTTTCATGTCTGATAGGATGTTTTTTAGAGGTGCTAATGGGTGGGAAAAGGCAGTTCTCTAAGCAAACACCTTCAAGGGTAGGGAGCCTTCAGCTTCAAGGCCACATATGGCCATCCAGATCCCAAGTATGACCCCTTAAGCGAATCCTTTATTAAAAGGATTTGTTCTGTAAAATTTGGATTCCATCAAAAGGCCACTCAAGAATCCAGGAGGCCACATGGTTTAACCACCAGTGGCTATTAAAGTTAAACAGGTTTACTCACTGCTGGGGTTTTCATCATATCAGTACACTGTTGTGTACTGTGAACTTCTAGAAGGAGGCTACCACCTGGCATGTTTCCCAGGGTAATTGGAGAATGGATCCTTTTTTATTAAAATATATCTCCTGGAAAGTGTTCTGCAGGGTTAAAGGAATGCTGGTCTAATCTCATGTCATTATTTTATCTATGAAGAAAGAGATTGAGACTCAGGAGTTAAATCAAGGTTGCTAGATTTGACGAATTAGAATTAAATAAAACCACCCAATTAATTTTGAATTTCATCTAAATAAGAATTTTTTTTATCATTTTCATGAGACTAATAAGATTTGACAATTAAGTTCAGGGACTCGCCACTGTGCACTTATGTTGGCAATGCTGTACAAACAGGTCAGGAAGTTTTCCTAACCTTGGTACATCCATGTGTCACAGTTGTCTGTGTTGACGTGTGGTGGTGTCTTGCTGAGTGGCTTTCATTATTCTTGTGTGTGTGTTTGTGTGCTGCCATGAGAATGTCAGACCTTGAATTAGAGCAACAGACAGACATTAAATTTCTTCTTGAAACTTGGCAAGAGTGGAAGTGAAATCAGGGACATGTTAGTTCAAGTTTATGGGGATAATGAAGAAAGCAGGAAAAACAAGGTGGAGTTTCTTTAAATCACTATCCCCATGAGAAAACAACAATGTACCAATGGATTAGATGTTTTTCTGAGGGGAGAGAAAGCATCATTGATGAAAAAATTTGGAGAGGCCGGTGATGAGCAGAACTGATGAAAACCTTGCAAAAATTCATCAAACTATGTGTCAAGATCATTGGCTGACTGTGAGAAGCATAACAGACCAGGTAAACATTGATAGAGAAGCAGTTATGAAAATCTTAACTGAACATTTGGGTTAAAATAGTTCCAAAGGAGCTCACTGAGGAGCAACAAAGAGTTGAAGTTTGCCAAGATCTTTTGGAAAGGCAAGACCATGTTTCAGGCCACATTGTCACTGGTGATAAAACATGGGTATGTGAGTACCAATGTGACCCTGAAACAAAGCATCAAAAAAGTGCACAATGGAAGTCAGCCAATTCTCCATTACCAAAAAATTCCATCAGTCCAAGTCAAGAGTCAATGTTGACAACCTTTTCGATAGCAGAGGAATTATTTATTATGAATTTGCAGCAACTGGACAAACACTTAACCAAGCTTACTATTCAGAAATGCTGAAATGGCTGCATGAAAAAAAATTAAAGAAAAATGACCTGAACTTTTCTCCAATAGCTCATGGCTCTTGCATCATGGCAGTGCACCAGCTTAACCAGCACTGTTTCTGTGTGTGTGTGTGTGTGTGTGCGTGTGTGTGTGTGTGTGTGGCAGGGGTGGAGTAGAGGGGTAGGGTAGCCAGTAAAAAAATGACTGTGTTGGAAAACCCTCCCTATTCATCTTATCTGACCTCAGTGACTTTTTTCTATACCTGAAAATAAAGGAAATATCGAAAGGAAGACATTTTGATGACATTCAGGACATTAAAGGTAATACAATGACAGCTCGCATAGCCATATCAGAAAAAGAGTTTCAAAATTGCTTCCAAGAGTGAACTAAGTACTGGTGTCAGTGCTTAGTTTCCCAAGGGGAGTACTTTGAAGGTTTATAGTGATATTCAGCAATGAGGTATGTAGCACCTTTTCTAGGATGAGATGGCAAATTTAATTTTCAGACTGCATACTTAAAAATTGGTAGTGTATCTAAAATTTACATTTAGCTCATTTTCCTATATTTTACCTGGCAATCCTAGTAATTGGTTTACCCAAAATGACAGAAAAATGTCAACTAAGAAGTGGAGATAAAATTAAAGTTTTTATGCTCACGTTCAGTTGTTTTGCTCTTTATGGTATGTAAGATGGTTAATGGCATTCTGGTGTACTAAGGGAATGCAGAACCACTTCACTCTGCTGAGATGCACCTCTACGGAGTCTACCTGACATACTGGCAGGAGAATACTACAGCCAATATTA
The DNA here is from genome assembly GCF_027406575.1 of Nycticebus coucang. Lineage (NCBI taxonomy): Eukaryota > Metazoa > Chordata > Mammalia > Primates > Lorisidae > Nycticebus > Nycticebus coucang. Next base: position 96,074,278 of record NC_069794.1, on the reverse strand, counting down.
ATGAAATTAAAAATAATAGCGATCATGATGGCTAACCTTTATTGTATGCTTCCTATGTGCCAGGCTGTATTCCAAGAGACTCCCTCTTCTATCATTTAAACCTCACAGCAGTCCTGTGACCCACAGGCCATGATTATCCCATGGTATAGACATAAAAACTGAAATGCAAGAGATTGGTTAAGCAACTTGTCCCAGATCTCTACAGCGAGTAAGTGGCAGAGCCACGAAAGAAAAGAACTTCTAGAAAAGGAAAATTATATCATTTGAAAAAATGATTCCTTTATAAATATGTAACAAAATTGAGAAAGAGTTAAAGTGAATTTTCCCTTCGACTGGATCGCTGGAGGCTTTTGTGAAGTCACTTTTAAGATGTAAAATCTTCACCTGACAGGAGAATATCTTTATTGCAAAAGAAATTCACACAACACAGCTTTTTCCTAAGAAGGGGAGTGCATAAAACAGAGATCTGTGTTGGGTTGGGAAGTCTCTAAGAGGCAGGACCACAGATATAGGACTTAGAGTTGTAAATACAACAGGTGCTGCAAATGGCACCTGCACTTACAAGTTGAGACAAAACCAGGTCTGTAATTCCTCCTGTCTCAGTAGAATGTGGTGTAGAAAGAGCTCCATATACATTTGTTGTAGAGAGAGCTTATAGAAAGAGCTTGTAGAAAGAGCTCTATATACATTTGTTGTAGAAAGAGCTTATAGAAAGAGCTTGTAGAAAGAGCTCCATATACATTTGTCGAATCCAGTGGGAATGAGAGGGAATGTTTTTGAGTGCGCAAAAGAGTAAAAAACATTCACAGATTCTTTGAATATGCATAGCACTACCATCAAAGCCTCTTCTGTACTAAAGGCTGCATTGTGTGAACCTGCCATTCTTGGGGGTTTAGGCCCTGACTAGCTCTCAGATTCCTTGACTCAAAGCTGTCTTGAAAAGTGAAGAAAATTGAGGTTTCCAGAAAATTGGGGTGAAGGGCTTAAGCCTTTCAAAGCTGTCTGTCATATTAAAGTCATCGTTTGGACCCTCATTCTCTGAAGACTTGGTCACAGAGAAGAAGGTGGGTGGGACAGTGGGACATGATTTGATCTCAGGGATCAGTCTGCATCGAAATCTGTGGATTCTCCCATTCCTGCGGCTTTCCTTGCTGGTACTCAAACTTAATAAACGTGCCTGCCTCCCTGTGGTGATGGGGTGTTTGAATGCCATGCCTGTTGGATGGATCCTTAGCTGTGTGCCCTCCCTTGAACTGCCGTAGACCGCTTCTTCTGGGTCTCTTGTCAAAACCACTTTAGTTATCATAGATTTATGGCTCAAAAAATCTGAAAAATTTTAAATTGGTGCTGGGAATATCAACTGAATCATTTATATTTCCATGACTACAACTAATGTGAATAATAACTGTCCTTTACTGAGGGACTGCTTTGCTCTGCACTCTACTAAGCACTTTTTTCTCACATTTTTATTTATTCATTTTTTATAAGAGACCCTTTTATTGTTTTATTTGGGGGGGGTTATTGAGGGTACAAGAAACCAGGTTACACTGATTGCATTTGTTAGGTAAAGTCACTCTTACAATTGTGTCTTGCCCCCCAAAGCTGTGTTACACACCAAGACCCCACCTCCCCTCCTTCTCTACTAAGCACTTTATGTAGGTTAGCTCATTAATCAGAAGGGCATGATTCTTCCCCTAGGTGTATAAATTTAGGCTCAGAAAGGCTACGTGACTTGCCTAAGTTCCTGCAGTGAGCTACTGGTTTGGGAATAAGTGTGCATTAAAGGACTGCAGTCAGAATTTTACTATTTTAGAGTTATGGAAGCGGCACCCTAAATCTGCGCAGCATATGCTTAACGCAGTATGTTTAAAGCTAATTTACCACCTTCTCACACACTGAATATCTTGAACTATGTAAAGAGAGAAGTTCCTTCATGGGTGTATGGGAGACATACAGGTAATCATTATTTATAAATAGCATGCCACTGTTAAAGTATTATTTAAAATTAACATGCTGGGCAGTGCCTGTGGCTCTGTGGGCAGGGCGCTGGCCCCATATACCGAGGGTGGCAGGTTCAAACCTGGTCCTGGCCAAACCACAACAAAAAAATAGCCGGGCATTGTGGCGGGTGCCTGAAGTCTCAGCTACTTGGGAGGCTGAGGCAAAAGAATCACCTAAGCCCAAGAGCTGGAGGTTGCTGTGAGCTGTGATGCCATGGCACTCTACTGAAGGTGACAAAGTGAGACTCTGTCTCTAAAAAAATAAAAATAAAAATAAAAATTAAATTAAATTAAATTAACATGCCAGTTATTTATAGTTGAGGAAATACTTCTAAATTTTGTTTTTTTAAATTGAAGAAACATTTGTCTTAAGCTATTAAAATTATCATTCTTTCCATCATTTTCATCCTGCACACCAAACTTCTGGCCAGTCCTGTAAATGACTTCAAACTGAGGCGTGTGTGAACCAGCGTAGCTTCCTGTAGAGGGGTTGGGGTCACCCTTGTTTAGCCTCCTTATTTGAAATACATCTCTTCTTGACTGGAGGTGACTGGATTCGCCCCTTGCCATGATAATGGAATCAAAGCCTCCCAGAGATTGGATTTAGTTCTAAGAACCTGGAATTTTTCTTTGAAGTGATCCCTTAAAAATATTAGCAAGTACCTGCCTTACTATCCAGCTTGTATGCCTCACGGGATTTTCATGAGATTAACAGCCATTATCAGTTCTTCATGCGGACGTTGAAATGAAAAGCAAAACATTACCGTGGGCTGACGGAGAACACTTCCCTTGGTCCCTGTGCCCAGGCCTGTTCAGCCCAAATGACTCAGATGCAGGACTACAGCTGCCTCAGTATTCTTGGGGTTTTCCTTTGCCAGCTCTCTTGGAGACTAAAGCTTATATAAGTAATATAAAACCTCAGCATTTACAACATAAAGGCAGCGCAAGAACTCTCAGACATTAAGCTTTGGTAGGATTTTATTTGGAGGAATTTTATTTTTAAATGTAATATCCTTTTCCCTTCTTTGGCAAAATAGAACCAGGAGAACATGGATGGAACTCAACTGCTTACGAAAAGTCTCACCCTGTTCATAGAAGCAAGTCTGTCACCCTTGATTGGAAAGTAATAATTCATAACATGTTAATGTTGTTATCGGCCTAGAGTGATAGATATTCTTAAGGCTTTTTAAATAGAAAGTTTAAAACTGAATTTGCAACTCAAAAGATGGGCTTCAAATGTAAGTTTCCTGCTGAGTAACTGTGAAAACAATTCCAGAGTGGCCAGTGGTGTGTCAGGACTGGCCTTTTATGAGCTGGCTTAATGAAGTGTGGTGAAAACACACCCCTGTGTCTTTCTGCAACCTTTACCTCCACAAAAACAACAGTTTTCTTACGTGTATTTGTGTTTGTTTCATTTTACTCATTTGGTTATTCTCCCAGTTCAGGGTTTATGTGAAAACGTTCAATGAGAAGGTGAGATTTGGTTTTACTAGTAGGTCCATAAAGTTCTCCGGTAGGAAGGGATTGACTGCCCAGAGATCGCTGATTTGCATTTCATTGTGTAATTTCCTAGTATAGAAGGACTTACACCGTGATGAACAATCCACTTGGTCTGAAAACCAGCAAGTTCATTTAGAAAGGTATCTTTCAATTATGAAAACTGGCAGACGCTAACAGACACTTGGCAGTTGAACTTTACAAAAACATTTGCACTGGCAGCCGAAGAGGACCTTCTTTCTCTTTTGCTGGTTTCACGAAAAATTGAAACATTTTGCAGTTTCACCTCAATTTCCTCTGTCTTTTTCCACAAAAACAAAAGGTGATTTTTCAAGGTCCCTGTATCAGCATTATTTGACATCCTCAAACAGACGTGGCCAAAAAACTCACCAAATCCCTTGGGACGAAAATTGAAAATATCTGGTGACTCCCACCCGTCACCCACAGTCCTGTCATCAAGTCAATGGCAAGTTGTCTCTTTTCCCTGTTTCTTTATTTTTTTTCCCTTATGGGTAAAACACTGCTACTATAAAAATAAAAAGAGTGAAATTCCAGTCTTGACTAAATTTGGGGATTCTTGCACACATGAAAAAAATCTTTGTTTCTCCTTGTGGAAATTGGCAAAGTGAAAATTAGCAGCTTTGTTCTCACTTTGGCACTTAGATTTACTGCAGAAATTGAAGTTCTAAAAGATTTTAAACATAATTGTGGGGTGTGTGTGTGTGTGTGTGTGTGTAAACTACCACATACAAATGTGGCTTATGTTTATCTCCATACCAAAAGTCTTGTTTGCAGACCTTTCTATCTAAGCTGGGGGATCCCTTCTTTTCTGGGCAAGCATGCAGCTTTGTGAGACTGGAGACCTCTCCTCACTGAGGATGGTGTTCCCCACATCGAGATACCCTTCCTGCTTGGATCATTGTGGGTGGTGAAGGGCGGGGACACTTCAGCCTGCCAAGTGGCTGGATAATTAAGTGCATCCTTGAATTTCTGGTAAGACATCAACAAAACTCTCCACACCAGCAGACAGGGTGCTCCGTGTATGATATAAAATATATTGTGTATGATATAAAGTAACTCTGAGTAATTTTATCCATTCAGTGCACTTAGTGGTGCAGGCCCCACTGTGTAAACGCGTATGTGTTTTCTTCTTTGCTGTTTATCTCTCACAATTAATTAGTTATTCTAAATCTATAACAACTGTGCATAAACAGAGGTATAACAATTGCAAAAACAAAAGTGGCCCGACCCCTTATATTCTAACCTCCCCCCCGCCCCCATTTAACTCTTTTTCTTTCCTATACATGTCTATTTTGTAATTTCGTCTCTGTAACACAATGAGAGGGTCAGTTTTGGTGAAGCCTTTGGCCCCACCTTTGTGATTTGGAGGGAATGAGGATTATCTCCACTTACAGGCGCCTGCAAGGAGCCTCCTCTCTTCCCGTTGGATGGCAGGAGTGGCAGCTGTGGAGCAGTCCGGGAGAAACCTTGTCTTTGGCTGTTGAGAAGATGTTGATTTACCAACCCATTTCCCACCTCCAGCCTCTCCCCTCCCAAGGTAGGCTAAGTAACATCCCTCCCCTTAAGATGTCCAGGTTTTAACCCCCAGAACCTATGAATATGTTACCTTATAAAGTAAAAGGGATTTTTCAAATGTCATCAAGTTAAGGGTGTTGATTATCCAGGTGGGCCAGTGGAATCACAAAAGTCCTCATAACAGGACTGCAACGAGGTCAGACAAGGCAGTGTCATCGCAGAAGCAGAGACTGGAGTGATTCAGACACGGGCTGTTCACTGGTGCCACTCCTTTAAGAGAACATTAGCTTTGGGAACGGGAAAGTAACGCTGAAAAGACAGCAGGGAGAAGGCAGCGCCTGTGGCTCAACGGAGTAGGGCGCTGGCCCCATATGCCAGAGGTGGCAGGTTCAAACCCAGCCCCTCCTAAAAACTGCAAAAAAAAAAAAAAAAAAAAAAAAGAGAGAGAGAGAGCAGGGAGAATCAAGACTTTATTGCACAAGGATTTAAAACAAAAGAATCTCAGAATCTTTCACAATAGACTACGATTAGGACCCCTGTTATTTCACACTCATTCTCTAACTTCCGCAGTCCAGAAGAAAGTATTCTTCCTTCCTAGACAATTCTGAACGATGCCTGATGCCCGTAGGAGTGGGAGCTGGCCCAGAGCTTCTCTTTCTCCCTTCCTGTTTCTCTGTGTTCACTACTTATAGGAGGGTGTCTCTCGTATGTGGGCCTCCAGGGGACTCCCAGTGACCTCGAGTGCAAGGGAGGTTATGGACATCTGTAAGGAGCAGAGAAGAGCAGTTAGAAATGGGGATTCCAGATCTTCCGGTATTTAAAAATGACATTTCTAAGTTCTTTATAAGAGTAACCTAGAATTTTTCTTTTCTCTTTTATAGTTACAGAAAGTGTACCAGTTTCCCACGTTTCCTTCTTTACCTTCATGTCCAACCTAGAGAAGCATCAGATTTGTGTAATGAGAGGGAACTCCAGGTCAGAGAGCCAGCAAGCTCTTGGCTGATGGGAGCCTGTGTCCTTGACAGGACAGGCACCAAGGGCTCCATTAGGCGGTCGCTGCCTGCCCACAGCAATCCGTCTCTCCATGACAACACGCCTTCAGGAGCTTTCCAAAAACAGCACCACAAAGTGCATCCCCCTTTGTCTCTTGTGATGGTCCATGGAGTGGCCAAGATAGACTCGGGTAACAAGAGTATAATCACTTTTTATTTTTGGAAGCAAGAAGCATGTCTACTTATTGGCAGCTAAAATGCTGGCACGGGCCAGAGGGAAAAGCTTAGATTACACAGCTTCCCAGTCCCCTTGTTTATGTAAACCAACTCTGGGGGCAATGGCTTTGGCAAATGCGTTAGTAGTTGCCTTTAAGAAAATCTACCAGAAGTCTTATTTTTTTTGTTTTGAAATGTGGATATCAGTTGTGAAAAATGAAATAGCACACAGTAAAACAAAGCAATCCTTTCAGTGACCCCGTGCTTCCCTCTGCACCCTTCTACCTCATCTCTGCACCCAGTGCCATGGCTCTGGGGCTGGCCCCTCAATGCCCTGGCCCTCTGTGCCAACCTCTCCCAGCCAGGCCTGATCCAGTTGGACCCACAACCAGCTAGGAAGTCTTTCCGTCTGGAGTGTTGGGTTTCTGTAAGAATAGCCAGCTATTGCCACGGTGCTGTGAGGAAATCAGCCTGGCTTTAGCTGTCAGATAAAGGAATGGACATAGGTAAGCCCCGCTTTGCCAAAGTGAGATTATGCAGCAGAAACACAGTCAAACTCAGATAATAAAAAGCAATAGTTCCTAGAATGAGCAGAAAGGTCAGTGAAAATCAAAGACTTGAGTTCCAGTGCTGACTCTGCTGTGATCCAACCCATGGGCAGGTTTAGTCCAGCAGTCAGCTCCCAGGACTTCAGTTTCCCCACCTGGAGAATAAGGAAGGCAGACGGTGTGATTGTTCCCAGAACTGGTTTATTTGCTGTATTGTACTCATTGATTCATTCAATTATCAACCATTGTTGGTGCCTTCCAAGGGTAAGTGAAGTTCCAGTACTTTACTGATAACTCCGTTACTTAATTCAACATTCAGCAGCACTTCTAGGTACTTAAGAACTGGGGATACAAAGATACTCCCAAACCCTTGATGAGAAAACTGCTTTGTACGTCAAACAAATTTGTGACTTACGGCCCCACCCTCCTGGTCACCGGTTAGATGTCGCCACCGTTTGCAGGTGCACGTTCGGCGTGTTCCCCACATGCCTCCACTAGCTTTCATGCCGCCTTAGACCTTTCTGTGTTTACGTTGTGGTATTTTTCATCTTCCACCTTGAGCTGTTGATTATTCACCTCTCTAGCTAATCTTCTCCAAGCCCATTTATCTTGAAGACAGATGCTGCATTGGGTCACATTGTTTTCTCCAAGAGCACCAAGGGAGGTGCTCAAGTGCTCACCACACAATAGGTCCTCAAGTCCATCACCTGGTGGAATCCTAATTAGTGGCTTTTTATTATCTGTGTCCCGTTGCCCTCTATTAATGGTGCACTGTTAGTGTATTAATGATAAAATCCCAGACTCCTTCAAGACTGGGGTGTTCATCTGGAAGCCAGAGAAGATGGCTTTTTCCATTACCAATTTCAGGATTTGCAGAGCTTCTTTTGTGAACGTGAGCATTCTGGACGATGGCAGTGCTGTGACACACCTTCCAGACAGACACCAGGAATATTCATAGCCAACAGCTGGATGTTTAGACTTCCCTGAAGCCAGCTGTAGGTCTGTCTGGAGGTGAGAATTTGCTAAGAGCTACTGGATACCTTCTGAATCCCATACCTACGAGGTTAAAGATAAGAATTCTTGGGTGATGCCTGTGGCTCAGTAGGTAGGCTGCTGGCCCCATATACTGAGGGTGGTGGGTTCGAACCCAGCCCTGGCCAAACTGCAACAAAAAAATAGCTGGGCATTGTGGTGGGCGCTTGTAGTCCCAACTACTCGGGAGGCTGAGACAAGAGAATTGCCTAAACCCAAGAGCTGGAGGTTGCTGTGAGCTGTGACACTACAACACTCTACTGAGGGCAATAAAGTGAGACTCTGTCTCAGAAAAAAAAGAATTCTTAGTACTTTCTAGGGAATTTCAGGAAACAGATATGATCTGGGCTGATGATGTTCTGCTTGGATGTGATAACTTAATGCAGACTATTTGTAATGGGTTCACTATAAGAAGTGGCAACAACTGTATCGTGCCGAGGGTCACTTGTTGTGTGAAAGCCTGAAGAGTGACAGTAGTGACCACCAGCTAGATTCTCATCTCAGGTTACCCTGCTGAGTCCTCATGATGACGGTGCTGGGTTGGAAGGAGAGGAGGCGGTCAGTGGCTTCCTCATTAGTTCAGGTGGCTGAGATATAACTAGTTGGTGTAATCAGACAGTGATCTCAGACCACAATTGTCATCCAGATGATCCAGAATATCTTTAATTTTCAGATTTTGATAGAAATCACTCCCTCTTCCAAAAAAATTGACTCCTGATAGGAAACTGCGGATTGCTGACAATAAGCATGTGAACTGTCATGGTACAATAGGTCCCAGCAAGAAAAACTGTCTTAGTGGTGCTTGGAAGTCAAGTAGAGAAGGTTATCTTTAAAAAAATATATTATATCAGCCTCAGAAGCTCCAAGCTGTGTTCACAACAAAGGGCTCTGGGCCCCTCTCCTCACAGCACGTGGCTGTGGAGATCTGCCGGGGTTTAGAAGCAGGTGTCTGTCAGAGCCTCTGAAGAAGGAAAGAGCAGAAGAGAAGCCTTGACGTGACTCACCGCTCTCCAAGTGGGTGGCTTTGGATTTGCTCTGAAATCAGCCCTTTCACCCCATGTGCCACTGCAGATGGTTCACTCTTAGCAAAGTAAAACTTCCTGTTTATCAGAAAACAGATTTAAAGAGGCTTTAGACAAGATACTTGAGAGCTTTCTTGTACACCAATAAGTTCTTGCAAAATAGCCTTTTAATTAAGTGGAGTGAATCAGAAACATCTGAATTAAATTTTCTCAAAAAATTTGAAACCCAAGGGAGAGAAAGTGCTTGGCTGGCTAAACACAGTTTAGGTTTATGGTAACCCCAAAGTGTTTGAAAAACAATTTACATATTTGATGAGCTCAAAATGTCTCTGCCTTAGGCCTTGTTCCCAGGATAAAATATACAATAAATATGGACATTTAGAACAGGGCCATATTGGGCTATGGCCCAATTTACCATTTTAGCTTTTGGTAATGAAAAGCTAAAAAGGCCTGCTGTTATTTTTTACCTGGTACACTTTAAAAATCATTAATATGCTTTTTATCATTTGAATAATGAAATGTCTTATGAACTAGACTTTTCACGATGTCAAAATAGAGTAACTCGTCAAGCAATGTAATACCTTTGTTTGTAATTACGTTTAACTGAGTCTATCTTGTACAAAGAGCACATTATTTCAGGAGTCTGAGAGTGTTGATGTCCCTGGAGAGCACTCTGAGAACACAACACATTTCCCATCAGATGAGTCATCAGGGCACTTCGTAGAACTTCGGTTTGGCGAGATTCACGGGAGAGTCACACCAGTTGGGTGGACCAGTGTCTATTAATCAATTTGTGCTATGCTGACACTCTTAGAAAGTCACACACCATTGAGGGGTCAGCAGATGACCTTACTGATGGTTTCCTTTCCTATGTTCAGTTGTCCCACATAAATATGCAAAAAAAAAAAAAATCAATGGGGTCAGTCCTTGACTCACTCCCCCCTTTGGAGTGTGACTGTACGAGAAATGTTTTCTGGATGATGGGCATAAATGCAGCCACCAGAGTGAATTGGGTTTCTGTTTGGCCAGTGGTGAAATGTCGCAGGAGTTGCCCTAACCCATAAGCATCTATGACTGAACTGTGTTGTGGTCGGTAATTTAAAGGACTTAGAGCCAGAAGATCTGGTTTTCTAAATATGTCTGCAGCGGGCAGATCATGTGGCCTCTTTCCCTTGGTCTGTGGACGTTCTGTTTGATACTGGTGAGTGAGAGAGAAGAGATAACTGACCCTGTATCTCAGAGACACGAGAGGTGAGGATGCTGACGGGGCAGAGTTCTTCCTGGGTTGACGTGGCAGTTTGGTTACCCTCACTTGATCAGGTTGCTGCCGCTTCTGTGAAATCTTTACAAGCTCTGTATCATGCCTTTTGTGTGAAGCCTGATATCATTTCCTTCCAAGTCCTTGAAAATAGATGGTGCCATTGACTCTTGCACAACACGGGTTTGAACTGTGGAGGTCCACTTAAAGGCCGAGTTTTTTCAGTAAATATATTGGAATTTTTTTTTGAACCTTGTGATAATTTGTAAAAATTCCCAGACTTTGTAGCCCAGAAATATTTTTTAAAAATTAAGCTAAAAGTATTTCACAAATGGCTAAAACATACATAGACATAAAAAGTTCACATTTATCGAAGCTTATGCCCAAACCATACATGGCACCATTCCCAGTTGAGAAGAATGTAAAAGACGCAAAGTCCAGTATTAAATCATGACAGCATAAAGTTAACCACAGCACACACTGTAGCACTGTGATAATTCTGAATTGACCACAGCACATGCTGTACCACTGTGATAATTCTATAGTCACCTGGGGCTGCTACTGCAGTGTGTTCAAGTGTTGTGGTGTGTCTGCTTCGATGCTGTGTGATTCTAATCACGTCCATATGAACAATCTCTCTCTAGTAAATTGTGTATTGAAGTAAAAAGAAAGATTTTGAGGTTCTTGCATACTTTTCATTGCATTTAGCACGGTATCATGAACTTTAACCCCATGCGACCCGTCTGAAATGCTACTAATGGTGCTGGAAGCTCTCCTAAGAAGTGAGAAAAGTTGTCATCATAAGACAAAGCTGAAATGAAATGCCTGATATGTGCTGTAGTCTGAGGCCTGCAGCTTCAGTTGCTGCCATTTCAATATAAATAAATCCAGCATAAAGACCATTGCAAAGGGCAGCGCCTGTGGTCAGTGGGTAGGGTGCTGGCCCCATATACCGAGGGTGGTGGGTTCAAACCTGCCCCCAGCCAAATTGCAACAAAAAAAATAGCTGGGCATTGTGGCAGGTGCCTGTAGTCCCAGCTACTAGGGAGGCAAGAGAATCATCTAAGCCCAGGAGTTGGAGGTTGCTGTGAGCTGTGTGACGCCACACACTCTACCAAGAGCAACAAAGTGAGACTCTGTCTCTACAAAAAAAAGACCACTGCAAAAAAAGGAAAGGAAATTCATGAAGTCACTACACTTAGGCCACCACGCATGAAAAACCTTGCCCTTTTTACAGAATACCATCTTTTCTGGTACTGGAGATGCAGCTTCTATGTGAGTGAAAGGCACACGTTTTTTGTGATTGCTACAAGAAAGGCGTACCTGAAGACTCTAATAGGATTTGAGAAAAAGTGAAATCATTATGTGACACCCTAAAGCAACAGGGAGATGAAGGATTTAAAGCTGGAGAATATAGTGCCAGCAAAGGATGGTTCGATAATTTTAGAAAGAGGTTTGGCTTAAAAAAAGTCAAGATCTGGGTGGTGCCTGTGGCTCAAAGGAGTCGTGCGCTGGCTCCATATGCCAGAGGTGGTGGGTTCAAACCCAGTCCTGGCCAAAAACTGCAAAAAAAACGTCAAGATCAGAGAAGAAGCAGTTTCTGCTGACCCAGAGTTCTCAGCTGCCATTAAGAAAATCATTGAGGAGAAAAGATATCTGCCTGGGCAAGTTTTTAATGCAGGTGAAAGTGCCCTACTTGGGGACAAATATGCCACAAAAGACCTTTATTAATAAGGAAGAGACGTGAGGACACCAACATGTAAGGCGGAAAGGGATAGGTTAACGTCCTGTTCTGTGCAGATGTAATTGAGTTATGATGAGAACTGACCTTATCTTTAAAGCTGCTAACCCCCAATCTTTGAAGAGAAAAGATAAACACCAGCTGCCGGTCTTGTGATTGTACAACAAGAAGTCCTAAACTCCATTGCTTGAGCTGGAAGACGTTTTGAGGGGCTGTGTTGTTGTTCTCCCTCCTGGTAATTGGCTGATGTTTGTGTGCGTGAGCCAGCTGCTGAGATGTTCTTTTGTGTCCATGGTAGACTCTGGTCACCTTGGAGTGCCCTAAGCTTTGGGAGGGACCCTGGGTGAAGACGCACAGTGTTAGCAAAAACAGTCTGGCCAGACGGGTGGCCCCATGATGTCCAGGCTGCAGATTGTGGGAATCATCCGAGACCTGCTGGACCCTGTGGATCAGCCTGGGCTGGAGTTGGGATATACCTGTGTGGCAATGAGCAGGGCAAAGCCCAAGGAGTTGGGGAGCTCCCCACCCCGCTCTAGGAAAGTGAAGATGTCCTGCGGTCTGCGCTGCTTCTGTCCTGTCTTGGGTCTGCACCCAGCGTCTGGGGGCCCATGCCCTGTCCATAAGCCACTTCCACCTCCCTGGAGGCAACAGCCCCTGGCTCCTGCAGACAGGAAGTGTCTCCGGGGTTTGGGAGCCCACCTGCTGTCAGATGTGGGGGCAGGTGAGGCAAATGGCCCACCAGCCCTGCCCACCAAGCCATGGCCTCCCCATTGTCCTCTGCTGAAGACCTGGTCCTTCTTGCTCAGCAACTTCTTCCCATGGAATCTCTTGCAGGTTCCGGGCCTTTTTCTTCAGAATTATACCCGTTCTAGGATTGCTTGTCAATTTTTATCTTTTTCATTTAAAACTTTTCATGTATTTTTGTTTGTTAGTTTTGTTTTTGAAACAGAGTCTCACTCCGTCGCTTTGGGTAGAGTGCGGTGTCATCACAGCTCACAGCAACCTCCAACTCTTGGGCTCAAGCGATTCTCTTGCCTCCCAAGTAGCTGGGACTACAACTTTTCCTTCTTCATGAGACAACCTAGCAGTTGGTGTCCCTGGTCAGCCATTTAGACTCCTTTCCCCAACAAATCCTTTCATAATAATAAAGGGATTTATTCTGAGATGTTTAGATTTAGTGGAGAGGCCCCACTTGGGGAACTGGAGGGCAGGTTCCCATTGAAGATTCTGTTATTTTAGAAAACGCCATCAAGCTCAAACCAATAAATTCTTGTTGGAGAAAACTTTATCCAGATGTTGTGTACGACTTCTCAGGATTGATGACAGAGCCACTTGGGGAAATCGCGGAAGAGATTGTGAATGTGGTTTAAAAAGGTGGGGGTAGAGGGTTTCAAGACATGCATCTTGGAAAAATCAAGAACTAATAGGCACCACCCTGGAGTAATTATCAGAAGATGTCTTGATGGAGACAAGGGCTTCCAAACCCGAGCAGACAACGTGGCGCAGATGCAGAAGTGGGCAAGGTCAGGAGACACGCTGGCCCCACAGCCTGGGGGAGGGCTCGGGCTGCGCAAGGCGACTTTGGACCCTTCCATGATACAAGTGCTGAAACGAAAGAAAATGGTGGAAGAAAACAGGGGAAGAAGAATTGGTACCATACAGAAACATGTTTAGAGAGATGAAAAAAAGTCAGAAACTGCAACGCATTTCTGCCAAGTTACACTAAGCGTTGCTGCCTTTCTCCGCTCCCCCCTTCTCCTCACCCTACCCAAGGTGAAGATGATGAGGGTGAATCCCTTAATGATGATCCACTTCCATTTGATGAACAGTAAATAAATGTTTTTCTTCCTTTTTATTTTCTTAATAACGTTTTCTTTCTTCTAGCCTGCTCTCCTATGATGCAGTGTGTACTAACATAGAACATTCGCAATATATGTCAATTGTGTTATTCCTGAGGCGTCAGTCAATAGTTGGCTATTAGCAGGTAAACTTTAGGGGAGTCAAAAGTTAGGTCCAGAGTTTCGACTGTGTGTTAGGGGAGTCAGCGCCTCTAACCCTCACCTTGTTTGACAGTCAACCGTATTTAATAAATTTTTGCTGAATTGAATCTATTTCTATAATGAGGCCATTATTTTACACTAGAATGATACACTCCTTTATCAGTACTTCCTGAATCTCGGCTGTGGGTGAGCTTTGATGACCATGATAAATAGAAAAGATGTACTTCCTGCCCTATGCCAGGTAGTGTATTTGGTCTCGTGGATCCAAAGATGATAAGATCCAACCCCAGACCTCAAGGAGCTCATGGTTCAAAGGAGAGATAAATGTAAAAACAAGTCAGCATCTGGTCACAATAGGGGCTGTCAGTCAGACACTACTAGCTACCCATCTGACACTTGGTTTCTCGTTTCTCCTTAGAAATAGAACCCCTGGTTTTATCTGGGTTCGTGAGCAGCAAGTCCTATTCTCAGCTATCTTTGTTGTGAGGCATGGCTGTGTTCAGTCTAGGAAGACGCAAATAGAAATATGTCATGTGGACCTCGAAGGAGCTGACTCAGCAGAAGGGCTGTCTTTTCCCAGCTGCCTGCCTTCCTTCCTCTAGCCTGAAACTCCAGCAGCTGTCTTGAAACACAAAGTGAACTTGAGTGCTGCAGTGGTGGAGAGGAGGCATCGGGGACTCTGATGGCACCATGGAGCATCTTCACCAACCCTGAGCTGCTTACTAATAATTTATTGGGTTTTTTTTTGTTGTTGTTTGTTTGTTTTTTTACATGAGAAGTAAATTCTATGTTGTTTAAATCACTGTTACTTTAGGGTTTTCTATTTAATGCAGCCAAACTACAATGTAACAAACATAGGAGATAGTAGAGATTTCCATAAGGTGATATGGGGGCCCAGAGCAGAGGGACTTCAGTGAATGAATCCTGCAGAAGGAAGGGCAGTTGGTTAGAAGGACAAGGCTGGGCAGGCGGGGAGAGTGCTCCACGCTAAAGTAGCAGTCAGGGTGGGGCTTAGCGCAGCCTTGGGAGGGAAGGTACCGTGTTCTTAGGCCAAGGTATCTGCAAAAGATAAAAAAAAAAAAGAAGAAGAAGAATCCCAGACTTGCTAGTCACTACTTCTCTTCCTAGCCTCACAACCTCTACATCAGTTGGATTTAGTAATCAAAATATTGAAGTAACTTTAAGATGGCCATGATCACACACTCCTGTCCTGAAATATCTAGATGCTCTTTGAATCAAACAAGCAAACAAAGTAAAATGTTTGCAGAAAGCCAACTATGAAGAAAACCTTGCACCAGATGCCTAGTGGAGATTAAAAATGAGCCGAAGAATTCTTGCTCCCACAGGGCTCCATCTGGAGGGTGCGGGCCTTGGCAGATGCAGGTACACACAATGCAGAGGTGAAAAGGAAGATTGGGAGGGAGGTGGGACAGTGTTGTGTGGCTTGAAGGGAAGTGGCTGTTACTCACAGCTCCCAGCCAGGACCTGCTGTTTTAAAATCCATCCCACTCATAAGACCGACTGGGATTTCCCGGGATCTGGGAGCAGAAATTGGAGAAGCAGTGAGGCAGGGTGTGATAACTCTGGTAGACGTTGGCCACTGGAGGAACCATGGGTAAGCACGGCAACCTCCTCTGTGTAGGGCAGACATGGTCATACAGATGACGCTTCTCCTGGGAAGGAGGTGGTGCTCTGTGGGGGGAGTGCAGAAAGATATTGAAGTACAGGCCAAGGCTAGGATGTGGAACCAAAGCACTGGTGAACTTGAGCAGGCCATGACTTTGGGACAACTTGCAGTCATCTGAGTGATGATGTCGGCCGCTGTATCTCCCCAAAACACTCTGGTTTTGCCTTCTGTGGTCTGTGATGCTGCAGACTCAACAGGGAACAAGGTTGGAAGAAGAAAATAATGACATGTGTAGCCTATTCGGGGATGGATTTGGGTAATTGGTATGTGGTAGGAGAAGCCCAAGTGTGAGAAAACTAAAGCATTTATTGGGGGCTGGGATGCTAATTGCAGAAGGTGACTTACTTGAAAGTTTGTATGAAGTGAAACAAAAATTGGGGTTTGCTTTAAGTCCTGGTGAGATGATGGAGACGAAGATAAGAAGTGAATGTCCGCCTCACTCCACCTGACCGGAGGCTGCACAGCCCTACTTCACTCCACCTGTCAGAGACACAGCACAGGATGCAGCACTGGCTGTGTCTGCCACAGGGGAGGGAGTTTCCAGATCTCCGTAAATGGCTGGGGGTGGGGAGGAGGCACAAATGAGGATAAATATAGTAACAGGTCAGTTCCAGAGCAATTTCATCACCCAAGGAAACTGACATTCTGGGTCCGTCCCACCCCTGTGGGAAAATAATGGGTCAGGATATCAGAGGCATTGTTCATATGAATGGATTGCTGAAGGAAGACAGAGTTTCAGGGTGTAACTTAAAAATAAGGTGGGTCTACAAAGCCATGTCTTGGGCCTTTTTGGTGTCTATAAAGTCCCTCTGGGGTTGACATCCAGCTCAGGGCTATACTGTCCTGGGTCTGGAATCTTTAGTTTAGAATCATGAAACCATAGAATGAATTCACCACATCTGAAAGGGCACAGCCACCAGCACGAGACCTGTTGTGGGTGGAGACAGCAGGAGTCACCCTGATACCAGAATTTCTTCCTCAGTAGGATTCACAGAATGAACCCATGGACCACAGATCAGTAATAAAGTAGGATTTTATTAAAAAGGAATACAGAAGAAGTAAAAAGCACCAGAGCGTCTGGAAGAGGAAAAGAACTGGGGAGTCTCTACATTATGGGCTCTTTATCTAGGGGTATTAGGTCTCAAGAATTAATTACACTTGGCCAGGAGTTGGTAAATGGAAAAACATCTTTTCAAAGTTAGCGAGTGTATTAACAAATGAATGAATGTAGTTCCTCCTCCACTAGAGTGAGGTTATCAGGTCCTTTACAGTTTTTGTTTCTTAGAAGGCATTAGGGTGTGTGCTCCCACCCAAGACCACCCAAAAAGCCATCTCAGGCTGCTTTGTTCATGATTTTGTTAGAGCCCAGAGGGTACATCCTGGAAAAGGCAGCCTGTTTGTGCCTAGAAATGGGGGGGGGGGGTGTCTGATTTCTGAGCTCACCCTAGAGAATGAGGGGTCCCTGTCCAGCCCTGAGTGATGGAATCCTATCTTAATCAATCTTCTCTCTGAATAGAAGCTCTAACTGCTGTTAGAGAAAAGGGACGCTGATTACTCCAAATTGCTTCCTGCTAAAGATGGACGGTGGGATGGGGGGACAATTAGAAGTTCCTCAGAGGAGGAGGATCCAGGGTTCACAGTAAATGGAAATCTGGGTTGATCCCTCTAGCTTGGGACAAAATGTTAGGATATTCTCTGTATGAAATTGCTCAGGCCCCAGTGATACCGGAATTTCGCTCTTCAGTAGGTCCTTGGTCTCGGGGATTCAAGAATGAACCCACAGACCACAGATCAGTGGTAAGATACAAGTTAGAAAGGAATACGGAAGAAGTAAAAAGCACCAGAGCTTCTGGAAGGGGGAAAGAACTGAAGAACTCCCTCGGGACTCTCCACTTGGGCTCTTTTATCTAGGGGTATTAGGGCTAGAGAATTACACATGGCCAGCAGTTGGTAGGTGGAAAAAACGTCTTTTCAAAGTTAGTGAGTACATTAACAAATGAATGAAGGTAGTCCCTCCTCCTCTAGGGCAAGGTCATCAGGTCCTTACAGTTTTCATCTCCAAGAGGGGATTAGGGTGTGTGCTCCCTACTCAAGGTGGAACCACCCAAAAAACTATCTCAGGCTGCTTTGTTCATGATCTTGTTAGAGCCCAGAGGGTGTGACCTGGAAAAGACAGCCTGTTTATGCCTGGAAGTGGAGGTCTGATTTCAGAGCTCCTGGGCCTAGAGAATGGGGGATCCCTGTCCAGTCCTGAGTGGTGGAATCCTGTATCAACCCCAGGTCTGTATATCAGGGAGATGCACCCTCATCCTCCATGGGAGCCACCATGAGTCACCGCAGGCCTGCACATCTGGGAGACGTACACTTGTCCTCCGTGGAAGCCACCACATGTCACCCCAGGTCTGCACGTTGGGGAGACATACCCTCATCCTCCATGGGAGCCACCAGGAGTCACCGCAGGTCTGCATGTTGGGGAGACATGCCCTTGTCCTTTGTGGGAGCCACGAGTCACCCCAGGTCTGCACATTGGGGAGACATGCCCTTGTCCTCCATGGGAGCCACCATGAGTCACCCCAGGTCTGCACACTGGGGAGACATGCCCTTGTCCTCCTTGGGAGCCACCATGAGTCACCCCAGGTCTGCACATTGGGGAGACATGCCCTTGTCCTCCATGGGAGCCACCATGAGTCACCCCAGATCTACACATTGGGGAGACACACCCTCATGCTCCGTGGGAGCCACCACGAGTCACCCCAGGTCTGCATGTCGGGGAGACACTCTCTCATCCTCCGTGGGAGCCACCATGAGTCACCCCAGGTCTGCACATTGGGGAAACATGCGCTTGTCCTTCGTGGGAGCCACGAGTCACCCCAGGTCTGCACATCGGGGAGACATGCCCTTGTCCTCCATGGGAGCCACCATGAGTCACCCCAGATATGCATGTTGGGGAGACACATCCTCATGCTCCGTGGGAGCCACCATGAGTCACCCCAGGTCTGCATGTCAGGGAGACACTCTGTTATCCTCCGTGGGAGCCACCATGAGTCACCCCAGGTCTGCATGTTGGGGAGACACTCTGTCATCTTCCGTAGGAGCCACCACGAGTCACCCCAGGTCAGGGAGACACTCTCTCATCCTCCATGGGAGCCACCACGAGTCACCCCAGGTCTGCAGGTCAGGGAGACACTCTCTCATCCTCCATGGGAGCCACCACGAGTCACCCCAGGTCTGCATGTCAGGGAGATACTCTCTCATCCTTCGTGGGAGCCACCACGAGTCACCCCAGGTCTGCAGGTCAGGGAGACACTCTCTCATCCTCCATGGGAGCCACCACGAGTCACCCCAGGTCTGCATGTCAGGGAGATACTCTCTCATCCTTCGTGGGAGCCACCACGAGTCACCCCAGGTCTGCATGTCAGGGAGACACTCTCTCATCCTTCGTGGGAGCCACCACGAGTCACCCCAGGTCTGCATGTCAGGGAGACACTCTCTCATCCTCCGTGGGAGCCACCACGAGTCACCCCAGGTCTGCAGGTCAGGGAGGAACAGCTGTTGCCATTGCCATGCTTGTCTTTGGTCTGTGACAATGTCATGGCATGGTGGTTTAGCATATGGGTTCTAGAACCAGTCTGTTTGAGTTCTGCTGTTTGTTTACTGAGTGATGCCATACAAGTTACCGAGCTTTTCTGAGACACAGTCTCTTCAAAATAGCTTATGTTAAAGATGTGTATGTATAGGTCTTGGACCATTTCTGGCTGACCTGTGAGAATTATTTGTATATTATGAATACTAATATATTGTCTTTTGGAAACAAGATTTCTTGCTATTTGGTTATTTGTTACTGACATTTTTGATGTACAGACATTTTATTAAATATAGACATTTGCTATATGTAATCAAATGAATCAATTTTCATTTTTTGTTTATATTATTGCTCTTTTGCTTAGAAAGTTTTCTCTACCCCGGGCGGTGCCTGTGGCTCAGTTGGTGGGGCACTGGCCCCATATACCGAGGGTGGTGGGTTTGAAGGAAAGTACTACCAAATCCAAAGGGGGGGGTGGGACCAGATATGTAGCAGCACCCCTCGCCCCCTACCATAAGAATGTGACCTTTTGTAACTGTCCTAGGAAGTAGCCCCGAGCTGAAGCAGATAACCGGTAACTGGTTCTGAAAGAAAAAAACTAAGCAAATGTTTGACTGCTGATCTTGTCTTAAGATAGATGAGTAATGAACCAGAGTTCTTCTTATCTGGAAAAGCCCCTATATCTGCTACCCCTCCCTAAAGCCCCTGCTATGCCTCCTACCCCTCCCTAAAGCCCCTGCTATGTCTGCCGCCCCTCCCTACTTTATGGTTTTTGCCTTTATAAGCTTGTAAAAACTGCTGTTCAGGGCTTGACTTCTCAGCTCCTAAAAGAGTTGTGAGTCAAGTCCCAGCATGCTGGAATAAAATCCTCTTGCGTTTTGCATCAAGCGCCGTCTCTTGCGGTTGATTGGGGGGTCGTCAGAGCTCAGGGAAGAGTGGGGGGTCTTGCCCCAAGTCTTTCATTTGGGGGCTCTCCCAGGATTTGACGACCACCCTTCACCTGCAGAGTCGACCTTGGAGGTAAGAAAGGGGTACCCCGAAAACTGTCTGGTCTGTGTCTTCAGTCTTTTGTTTGAATTTCTGTGCGCGCTTTCGGTTTTGCAGCCGTCCGGCACCTCGTGAGAGTGGCCGGACAGTGGTGGGTAGACGTGCCCGGAGGATCACAGGCTGAAATCCTGGGGGATGCCCCAGGAACTGAGGAGAACCAGGGACGCCTGGTTGTCTCCTGCTGTAAGGGTGCTGATCGAGTCCGGTTGTTCGATCAAAAATTACGGGAAACACGCCCGTCTGATTCTGTTGTGTAAGAGCGCTGATCGAGTCCGGTTGTTCAATCAAAAATTACGGGAAACGCGCCCGTCTGATTCTGTTGTAGGCTTGTGAGGGACCAAGTGTGGTAGGTAGGTCCTTGTACCTGTAATATTTCTGTTATTCCTGTTATTTGTGTTTCTGACATATCCACTGATGATGGGACAGACTGTAACAACCCCTCTGAGTTTGACTCTAGATCATTGGACTGAAGTGAAGAGAAGAGGACGTGACCTGTCAGTAGAGGTTAAAAAAGGCCCATGGCAGACTTTCTGCTCCTCAGAGTGGCCCACTTTTAACGTCGGCTGGCCCTCAGGAGGAACCTTTGACTTATCTCTTATTTTTGCTATCAAAAAGATTGTTTTTCAGAGAGGATCGGGAGCCCATCCAGATCAACAACCTTACATCATAGTCTGGCAGGACCTGGTGCAGA
Organism: Nycticebus coucang; assembly: GCF_027406575.1. Taxonomy (NCBI): domain Eukaryota; kingdom Metazoa; phylum Chordata; class Mammalia; order Primates; family Lorisidae; genus Nycticebus; species Nycticebus coucang. Next base: position 96,053,428 of record NC_069794.1, on the reverse strand, counting down.
ATCCGCCCCCCTAGGTTCGGCCGTGGACTGCCACATCCAGGCCCCCATCTAATCCTCGGGTGCTCGCTGTCCATTCTTCCGGTTCCAGAAAAGGGGGCGACAGCTCGGACCCCCTAAGAAGATCTACCCGGAAATTCAGACTGATCATCTTCTCCTCGACCCTCCGCCCCCTCCTCCCCCATACCCTCCCGCCTTGGCTCCTGTCGGGGGGCAGGGAGGACCAGCATCGCCGGATCCGGCGATTGCCCCCTCTGCACCTCCGGAGGAACCTTCACTGGGGCCCGCACAAGGTACCAGGAGTCACCGGCGGGGAGGAATGTCTCCCGACACTACTGTTGCCCTGCCCCTGAGGGCATACGGCCCCCCGCCGGTGGCAACAGATGAGGGACCACCTCCTCTTCAGCCCCTCCAGTACTGGCCATTTTCTTCTGCAGACCTGTATAACTGGAAAACTAATCACCCCCCTTTTTCAGAAGACCCCCAACGCCTGACTGGGCTGGTAGAGTCCCTGATGTTCTCTCATCAGCCCACATGGGATGACTGCCAGCAGCTCATACAGACTCTCTTCACTACTGAAGAGAGGGAGAGGATTTTACTAGAAGCTAGGAAGAATGTACTCGGGGCGGACGGGCGTCCTACCCAGCTCCCCAACATCATCGAGGCTGCCTTTCCCCTCTCCAGACCTGACTGGGACTTCAACACGGCTGAAGGTAGGGAGCGACTGACAGTCTATCGCCAGGCTCTAGTGGCTGGCCTCCGTGGGGCGGCAAGACGCCCCACTAATTTGGCTAAGGTAAGAGAAGTACTACAGGGGGCCACGGAACCCCCCTCAGTGTTTCTTGAGTGCCTAATGGAAGCTTTTAGGCACTACACCCCATTTGACCCTGCCTTTGAGGGACAGAAGGCTTCCGTGGCTATGACTTTCATAGGGCAGTCAGCTGTAGACATTAAAAGAAAGCTGCAGAGAATTGAAGGATTGCAGGACTATACCTTGCAGGATTTAGTTAAGGAAGCTGAGAAAGTATACCATAAAAGAGAAACTGAGGAAGAAAAAGAGCAGAGAAAGGAGAAAGAGAGAGAAGAAAGGGAAAATAAGAGAGACCGAAGACAGGAGAAAAACTTAACACGGATTTTGGCCGCAGTAGTAGGGGAGAAGAGCCAAGAACAGACCCAAGGTAGAACTAAGAAGTCAGGTAACCTGGGCAACCGCGTCCCGTTAGATAAGGATCAATGTGCCTACTGTAAGGAGAAGGGGCACTAGGCCAGGGAATGTCCTAAAAAAAGGAAGAAAGTACTGGCCTTAGAGGAAGAAGAAGATTAGCAGGGACGGGGCTCGGAACCCCTCCCGGAGCCTAGGGTAATACTTAAGGTGGAGGGGAAGCCAGTTGAGTTCCTAGTAGACACCGGAGCTCAACACTCAGTCCTACTCGAACCATCAGGACCATTCTCCAAGAAAAAATCTTGGGTTGTAGGGGCCACAGGGCATCAGCAGTACTCATGGACTACCCGAAGATCAGTAGATCTGGGAGTGGGATGGGTAACCCACTCGTTCTTAATTATCCCTGAGTGCCCTGCACCCCTCCTTGGGAGAGATTTACTCACCAAAATGGAAGCCCAGATCACCTTCACTCCTGATGGCCCAGAGGTAACCCAGAATAAGAGAGTAACAGCCCTGACCATGCGTTTGGAGGATGAACATAGGCAGCAGGAGAAAGAGACTAGTCTCATACATGACTGGCTAGAAAAATATCCCGTGGCATGGGCCGAAACTGCCGGAATGGGACTGGCCGCAGAAAGGCCGCCTATAGTCATAGAACTCAAAGCTACTTCCACTCCTGTGGCAGTGCGCCAGTATCCTATGACTAGGGAAGCTCGGGAAGGGATTAGGCCTCACATTCAGCGTCTCCTACAGCTGGGCATACTAGTAAAGTGCCAGTCACCATGGAACACCCCCTTATTACCCGTCAAGAAACCCGGCACAGGAGACTATCGCCCTGTGCAGGACCTGAGAGAAGTAAACAAGCAGGCACAAGACATCCACCCCACCGTGCCTAACCCTTATAATCTGTTAAGCTCTCTCCCTCCGGACCATATCTGGTACACTGTCCTGGATTTGAAGGATGCCTTCTTCTGCCTCCGACTACACTCCTCTAGCCAGAACATCTTCGCATTTGAATGGAGAGACCCGGACTCTGGAATGACAGGGCAATTGACATGGACCCGACTTCCACAGGGGTTCAAGAACTCCCCAACCATCTTTGATGAAGCCCTCCACCAAGACCTAGCTCACTTTCGTGCCAGCCACCCTCAGGTAACGCTCCTACAATATGTAGATGACTTACTACTAGCTGGAACGACAAAGGAAGAGTGCCATCGGGGCACAGAACTGTTACTGGAAGAGCTAGCCCGCTTAGGATATCGAGCCTCCGCCAAGAAAGCCCAGATCTGCCAGAAAGAGGTAACGTACCTGGGTTACACCCTAAGAGGAGGGCAGAGATGGTTAACAGAAGCCAGGAAGCATACTGTGACTCAGATTCCAGTTCCCCACTCGCCCCGCCAGGTGCGAGAATTCTTAGGGACTGCGGGGTTCTGCCGCTTATGGATACCGGGGTTTGCTACTCTGGCAGCCCCCCTCTACCCTTTGACCAAGGAAAGCACTCCCTTCAAGTGGGGTGCCAGCCAACAGCGGGCCTTTGACAACATTAAAAAGGCATTATTATCAGCCCCGGCCCTGGCTCTACCAGATGTAATGAAGCCCTTTGTCCTATACGTAGATGAAAAGAGAGGAGTGGCCCGAGGGGTGCTGACGCAGCCTTTAGGGCCGTGGAAAAGACTGGTAGCATACCTCTCCAAGAAATTAAACCCCGTCGCTGGTGGTTGGCCAGCCTGTCTGAGGTCTGTGGCGGCAGTGGCAGTACTGGTAAAAGATGCAGACAAATTGACTATGGGGCAGAATTTGACAGTCATTGCCCCCCATGCCTTAGAAAGCATCATCAGACAGCCCCCTGACTGGTGGCTGTCCAATGCCCACATGACACACTACCAGAGTCTCCTATTAAATGGAGACAGAGTCCAGTTTGGCCCGCCTGTCATCCTCAACCCGGCTACCCTACTACCTGATACCTCTGTCCGGGAGGATGTATTACACACATGCCAAGAAGTACTGGCTGAGGAGACTGGAACTCGGAGGGACCTCTGTGATCAGCCCCTGCCGGATGCCCCATTAACCTGGTTCACTGATGGGAGCAGCTCCATAATAGAAAGTAAAAGGGTGGCCAGGGCGGCGGTGGTGGACGATAAGCAGACCATCTGGGCAAGCAGTCTGCCTGAAGGAACATTGGCCCAGAAGGCCGAGTTGGTCGCCTTGACCCAGGCCTTACGTTTGGCAGAAGGAAAAAAAAGTTAACATATACACCGATAGCAGGTATGCTTTTGCTACAGCCCATGTCCATGGGGCCATTTACAGACAGCGAGGACTGTTAACTTCAGCAGGAAAAGAAATTAAACACAGGGAAGAAATCCTAAGTCTACTGGAGGCTGTTCACCTCCCTAAGAGGGTGGCCATAATCCACTGCCCTGGACATCAGAAAGGGGGTCCAGAGTTGCCAAGAGAAACCAAAGAGCCAACCGAGAAGCTAAGCTAGCGGCTCAAGGGCTCAACATCCTACTGCTATATGAAAACACTTTAAGGCCTAGCCTTAAAGAAATAGCACCCCCCCCCTTATCAAAAACTTTAAATATGCAGCTGTAAAAGAGTACAGACCTTGCCAATTAGTACCTCAGGGAAAGTGACTCCGAGGGGATCGCCCTGGAAGCTACTGGGAAACAGATTTTACAGAGATTAAGCCGGCTAAGTACGGATACAAGTACTTGCTAGTGTTCATAGACACTTTCTCAGGATGGGTCGAAGCTTTTCCTACAAAGAGGGAGACTGCTCAAGTTGAGGCCAAAATAATATTAGAAGAGATTTTTCCAAGATTTGGGCTACCCAAAGTAATCGGATCCAACAACGGTCCCGCTTTCGTTGCCCGGGTTAGTCAGGGTTTGGCCAAAATCCTGGGACTTGAATAGAAATTACATTGTGCTTATTGGCTGCAGAGCTCAGGGCAGGTAGAGAGGATGAATAGAACCCTAAAAGAGGCCATGACTAAATTATCCTTAGAGACTGGCATTACTGACTGGACAGTCCTCCTTCCCTTTGCCCTGTTCCGTGTGCGCAACACCCCTAGTACTCTCAAGCTGACCCCCTTTGAAATCCTATATGGAGCTCACCCCCCGCCTCGTTGCCATGCAGCACCTCCCTTCCCCAGAATCTTACTCCTCTCAATCTTTATACACCAGATTAAAAGCCCTTGAAACTGTGCAAAAGGAGGTGTGGAGCCGGCTGATCGAAGCCTACAAGCCCGGAGATCTGCAAATACCTCACCAGTTCCAGGTTGGAGATTCGGTGTACATCTGGCGCCACCGGACAGCCAACCTTGAACCACGGTGGAAAGGACCATAGCCAGAAGTTCCATGATTAGAACTTCCCAAAAAACAAATGGGGGAATGAAGGAAAGTACTACCAAATCCAAAGAGGGGGGGTGGGACCAGATATGTAGCAGCACCCCTCGCCCCCTACCATAAGAATGTGACCTTTTGTAACTGTCCTAGGAAATAGCCCTGAGCTGAAGCAGATAACCGGTAACTGGTTCTGAAAGAAAAAAACTAAGCAAATGTGTGACTGCTGATCTTGTCTTAAGATAGATGAGTAATGAACCAGAGTTCTTCTTATCTGGAAAAGCCCCTATATCTGCTACCCCTCCCTAAAGCCCCTGCTATGCCTCCTACCCCTCCCTAAAGCCCCTGCTATGTCTGCTGCCCCTCCCTACTTTATGGTTTTTGCCTTTATAAGCTTGTAAAAACTGCTGTTCAAGGCTTGACTTCTCGGCTCCTAAAAGAGTTGTGAGTCAAGTCCCAGCATGCTGGAATAAAATCCTCCTGCGTTTTGCATCAAGCGCCGTCTCTTGCGGTTGATTGGGGGGTCGTCAGAGCTCAGGGCAGAGTGGGGGGTCTTGCCCCAAGTCTTTCAGGTTCAAACCCGGCCCCGGCCAAACTGCAACCAAAAAATAGCCGGGCGTTGTGGTGGGCGCCTGTAGTCCCAGCTACCTGGGAGGCTGAGGCAAGAGAATCGCTTAAGCCCAGGAGTTGGAGGTTGCTGTGAGCTGTGTGAGGCCACGGCACTCTACCGAGGGCCATAAAGTGAAACTCTGTCTCTACAAAAAAAAAAAAAAAGTTTTCTCTATCCCAATAGATGCTTGCATGCCAACTTTATAGCATCCTTTTTATGTTTAACTTTTTATCTATTTATAAGTTATGTTTCTACCTATGCATTCATCAAGTATCATGTCCTCACCCTGCACCAGGGGTCATTCCAGGCATTGTTGGGGGAGGGATAGTTAGCCCCAAAGATGGAAGCTTGCAGTCTAAAGGCAGAAATGCAGACCACAGCAAGGAAGGAAAGAAAAATGTCAGGTGGGGGTAATCCATGAACAATAAAATAGAAGGATGGGATTGATGAAGAATGGGGATGGATCTGGAGTCTGGATGAGTTTCCAAGGGGGTGACATTGTGCTAAGTCACAAATGATGAGAAAGAATCAGCCACATGAAGATCTGGAAGGACAGAGCTCCTGAAAGATGTAGTAGCTGAGTCTCCAAGGGTAGGAATGACCTTGAACTGCCTTGGGTATGGAGATGTTATCTGAGGTTGAGCCAGGGGAAGAAGCAGAGAAGCTGTAGGCCAGAGTGCTCTCCTGAAGCCCTCTTGTGTTCTTGTGAACCAGCAGCACAGAGCGGCTTGGAGGATCCCTGATAGATTATTGAGGCTGCAGAGGCTGGGACTCACTGTGCCTGGACATGGTAATTCCATTGTAACAAGTGCCTTGGCTTTAATCTTCACTTGTTCAAGGAACATGTGATGAGAATCATCTTATGAAGGAGAGCAAGTCTGCTTCATCTGGAGGTTGGGCATGGGTTGAACCTGAGACCACAATCTAATCTCTCAACACTCTAACACCTGTGACAGGGGTTGTTGAACAGAGACCTCTCCAGGAGCCATAAGAAGATAATCCCACCACAGTTTATGTCAGGCACCCAGGGTCCAGTGGTGGCTGGGAAGAACATTATCCCTGCTCCATCTACCAAGAGTGCCATGAGGGTAGAAACTCTAACGGACATGAGCAACTCAATTACCTCCACTTCTATAGTAGTTGGAGATTTTAACATCCCTTTAGCAGTGCTGGATAGATCCTCCAAAAAGAAGCTAAGTAAAGAAATCTTAGATTTAAACTCAACCATTTAACATCTGGACTTAATGGACATCTACAGAACATTTCATCCCAACAAAACTGAATATATGAAGTGTCCATCCTTATCCTTAATTATTTTGGTTGGTTTAAAGCCTATTGCGTCTGCAAACAGGATTGCAATGCCTGCTTTTTTCTGCTTTCCATTTGCCTGGAAAATAGATGACATTCCCTTCACCTTGAGTCTATATTTGTCTTTTAATGTAAGATGCGATTCTTGTATGCAGCAGATATCTGGCTTGAGTTTTTGTATCCAGTCAGCCAACCTGTGCCTCTTTAGAGGACAGTTTAAACCATTCACATTAATTGAGAATATTGATAAGCCTTTCGAGAGTCCAGTGGACATTTTTAATCCTTTTGCGACTGTGGAAGTTGGAATTTGATCAAAATTTTCTGGGTGAGTTTACTTTTGTGGTGGAGGATTATGCTGGTCTTTATGGAGGATAGGTCTGAGAATATCCTGGAGAGCTGGTTTAGTTATGGCAAATTTCTTCAACATGTGAATGTCATTGAAGTATTTAATTTCTCCATCATAAATGAAACTCAGTTTAGCTGGGTATAGGATCCTGGGTTGAAAGTTACTTTGTTTTAGGAGATTAAAAGTCGATGACCATCCTCTTCTAGCTTGAAAGGTTTCAGCAGAGAGATCTGCAGTTATTCTAATATTCTTCCCCTTGTAGGTAATGGTTTTCTTTCGTCTGGCAGCTTTCAGAATTTTCTCCTTCATATTAACTTTAGTGAAGTTGATTATGATGTGTCTGGGGGATGTCTTATTTGGGTTGAGCTGTGCTGGAGTTCTGAAACTGTCAGCTATCTGAATTTCAGAATCTCTTGGCATGTCTGGAAAGTTCTCCTTCATAATCTCATGGAGAAGAGACTCTGTGCCTTGTGAAGCCACTTCATCGCTTTTGAGGAGCCCTATAAGATGAATATTGGTTTTCTTCAAATTATCCCATAGCTCTCTGAGACAGTGATCTGTTTTTGCCCTCCATTTCTCATCCTCTTTGAGAGTTTGGGAGTGTTCAAAAACTTTGTCTTCAATGTCAGAAATCCTTTTTCTTCTGCTTGCTCCATTCTGTTACTGAGGGATTCTACTGTGTTTCTCAGATCTTTGAGGGCTGCAACTTCTTATCTCAATGTATCAAAATCTTTGGTCATTTGGTCTTTGAATTTGTTGAATTCTTGAGATATCTTTTGGGTTACTGCTTGGAGTTCTTTTTTCATTTTTTTTTTTTTTTTTGTGTGTGTGATTTTTGGCCGGGGCTGGGTTTGAACCCGCCACCTCCGGCATATGGGACTGGCGCCCTACTCCTTGAGCCACAGGCGCCGCCCTGCTTGGAGTTCTAATTCAATCTTATTTGCTATCCAGATTCTGAATTCGATTTCTGACATCTCAGCTATTTGTTTGTGCATGGGATCTTGTGCTGTGTCTGCCCCATTGATCCTTGGGGGAGTTGATCTACTCTGATTATTCATATTGCCAGAGTTTTTCTGTTGATTTCGCGTCATGATTGTTTTTCACCATTGCCTCTGGCTGTCCTCAGAGTTGGAGAGGTGTCTCTCCAAGATTAGATCCCAGCGGGATCACTCTATTGTTGCTTGATCTTTGTAGGGAGTCACCCTATGTAGTTCCTCTGGGGCTGCTCCAGCTAGGGAGTTCTGGTTGTGGAAGCAGCTCCAGCATGTGACACACCTGGATCCAGCAACAGGGCGGAAGGTGGTGCACACGGTTCTGGGAGTGCCTGGCACCCAGTGACTTTGGCACAGAGAGCTCAAGGCTCCAGCAGTCTCTGGCCAGGAGAAGGGCTCTGCATAGAGGCAAGGAGGGCTCCAGAGGGCACGCAGCTACCAGTATCCCTGTCCAGATGATCGGGGCAGTGTGGAGGTGGGGAGGGTACAGGAGGGAGGACGTGGGGTTGCACGGCTCCTGCAGTTCCTGGTCAGGGCATGCGGAGGCCCGGTTGCTGCGGGGTCGTGGCACAGATCTTATGGAGGTCCAGGCAGCACCTAGCCCAGGAATTTGAGGTTGCTATGGGCTGTGACACCACGGCACTCTACCCAGGGCAACAGCCTGAACCTCCAGTGTGCCAAAACCGTCTCACTCTGCCCCTAAGGGTTAAGGCTGTAAGGCAGGTCAGTCCCCGCCTTTAGGCTGCTCAGTCGCTAGGTTACTAGGTCCTGCCTGATCCTGGCTCTGGGACCCTGAGGGCGGAGCTTGCCGGGGCAGTTCTCTCACACAATGGCTCCCTGCAGCCCAGCTCAGTGGCTCTGTCTGGGGCCCCAGACAATGCCCAAAGTTCTCTGCACTCCTGCCTAAGCTCTCCCCAAGGCAGTTCAACTGAGTGCCAAGTCCAAAAACACTGAAACAGTTCACAGGTAAGGCCTTTCTGGTTTGCAGTCTCACTGCTGCTTGTACTCACGGTTGCTGGCATGATTAGGTCCATCGAACACACTCAGCCACTTGCCAGTTTCCCACTGCTTTTGTCCTCCTCTTGGGGTCCAGAAGTCCCTTGCTGACTCCCTGTATCCTCAAAAGGATGATTATAGGCAGATATCACCAGCCAGAGATGTCTGGAGTCTTATCTCCCCAGACTCATCATGCCTAGTTTCAGGGAAGCTGTTACTCGGTCGCCATCTTTAATCCAATCGAGCCTCTTTCTTTTTAAAGCTCTTTTCTTGTTTGTTTTTCATATCATCCATATGAAATAACGAGGATTTACATTATAGTATAGTTCTTATCTTACGTATGTGGAAACTGAGTCTCATAGAAATAACTTCCCCAGTGTTCTATCTACCTCAGTGTGTTAGGAAACTACACCTAGGATTAGCCGAGACAGTACGCTTTCCAACTACAAATTCAACTACGTACCCCTTATCTTCTTCACCTATACCCCAACAAGTTTTTTTTCATTTTAAAATTGCCATATAATTTTGGTGCCAAGCACTTTATTTTGAATCACCACCAAAAAACCCTATTATTTCCACCATATGCTTACTCTTTCTTAGGGGCAAGTAATATATATCACTGTAACCTCATAATTCTGGCTGATATGGATAAATAATATGATGTTCTTTTTAATATCATATTTGAAAATTCTGTCACATGGTTTATAACTTTTATTTTGTGTTATTCTTTATTTTCTAGGTTTAGTGGTTTAAAATCTTGACATCATATTCACCAATTTATATAGATTCCACTAAGATTAGCTAGTCATGCTAACTCTCACAATTTGAGAACAGTATTGATTGCTTAAAATTCTGATTCTCTAGATTTCTAGCTTTAACAGGAGCAAGAACTTTTTAGGCTGAATCTTTCAAGGAAGATACATATTTGTTTTAAGTAACGTTTTTTTGTTTGTTTTTTGTCCTCCCCCCCCCAACAGTCTCACTCTGTTTCTTAAGCAGTGGTATCAAAATAGCTCACTGCAACTTCAAACTCCTGGGCTTAAGTGATCCTCTGGCCTCAGCCACCCAAGTAGCTGGGACTACAGGCATGTACTACCACACCTGGCTAATTTTTTTATTTTTTGTAGAGACAAGATCTTGCTCTTGCTCAGGCTGATTTCAAAATCCTGAGCTCAAGCGACCTCCCACCTCAACCTCTCAGAGTGCTGGGATTATAGATGTGAGCCACTGCGCCTGGCCTGTTTTTTAATACTTTGACGTAACAGTGATAGAGCAATCCTCACTAGGGAATAGGTGTGTTCTTTAGGCCTTAGTTTCACTTCTTGCACTTAAATGCATTATGGTATATAGTAGCTGGCATTTCCAGTAGCTGAGAAACTGTGTTTTGGAGTTGGCATAAAGTTACACATCATTCATAACAAAGATTCACGATTCGTTGCTCATGTTTTAGCTTAACACTGTAACCAGAATATATTGTTCTCTAGCCAAACTCAAAGTAGCAAGGACTAAATTAATGGCTTGGGTATAGTTCTTCCCTATTTTATCACACGAACCCTGATCATATGGTCCTGTTTTCCTTCTCTGAGAAATATTAAAATGTATTTCGTTTTATCTGACTCAGAAAACTGATATTTGGAGTGTCACAAATTAAAAAAATCCCTAATGACATGGAGGAGTTGGACATATGGGACTAAGCTTTAAGCTTTTGAAAATGGCTCGTATTCAGTTGGCTTTATTTTAATAGAAGAGATGTACATTTCTTAAGCGTTATGTATATGAGAAGAGCAATGTAACACACTGTAAAGGCCCCTGGCTTTGGGTTTGGGTGGTCTGGCTCTGGCGTGGGCTAGCTGTGAGATGTTGAGCTGGTTCTTCGGTTTCTCTCAGCTTATTTTCTCAGCTTGTTTATGACCTCAAAAAGTACTTGAGAAAATCAAATGAGGTATAATGTGGTGGCTTTGTGTCCACATGTGTGCTTGAGGTTGAAGGTAAACCAAAGCCCTCCAGACTGCCTGGCGGAGCAAATACATGGAAGACAAGAAGAATACATGAATAGAGGAAAGAATACACCTTCTTTCATGGACAGAATTCTTTCCATCTGATGTCTACCTGTGATTGCAGGAGACAAGCCCTAGATCTCTATAAGAGTTTGGCGTTCATTTCCTGTTTTCACACTCTGCTTCCATGGAGTGATCCTTTGGGAATTCTCAAATGCTTCTTGTAATTCAGGCCCTCTTTTATTTATTTATTTTTTGTTTGTAGAGACAGAGTCTCACTTTACGGCCCTCGGTAGAGTGCCGTGACATCACACAGCTCACAGCAACCTCCAACTCCTGGGCTTAAGCCGTTCTCTTGCCTCAGCCTCCCGAGTAGCTGGGACTACAGGCGCCTGCCATAACGCCTGGCTATTTTTTGGTTGCAGTTCAGCCAGGGCCAGGTTTGAACCCACCACCCTGGATATATGGGGCCGGCGCCCTACCGACTGAGCCACAGGCGCCGCCCAGGCCCTCTTTTAAATAGTCGTGTATCTTCTCGATGTTTTAATTGTGATTGTTACCAATTCGATGTAATTTCTTATGCTGATTTTTGAAGTATTTAAAATATTCTTCCTTATTCTGATTTTACTTACATATTTGTGATTTTTTAAATACACACAACAATTGTATTATGAAACAAAATGTCATTCACAAGTAATTCTTTAAGATTAATTAGATTAGGGACGGCGCCTGTGGCTCAGTCGGTAAGGCGCCGGCCCCATATACCAAGGGTGGCGGGTTCAAACCCAGCCCCGGCCAAACTGCAACCAAAAAATAGCCGGGCATTGTGGCAGGTGCCTGTAGTCCCAGCTACTTGGGAGGCTGAGGCAAGAGAATCGCTTAAGCCCAGGAGTTGGAGGTTGCTGTGAGCTGTGTGAGGCCACAGCACTCTACTGAGGGCCATAAAGTGAGACTCTGTCTCTACAAAAAAAAAAAAAAAAAAAAAAGATTAATTAGATTAGTAGCTTCCTTACAGATACATTTAGGCAGCACAGATTATTATTTGAGATTGCTACCTCAAATAAATGGAATCTTCAGGCAGCTTATGTTGAAGCAGGAAAGTAAAGACCCACACAATTAACCCTCGTAGACTGTGATATGAGCTAATGGTGGCGACAGACCTGGAGTAGCCCATGATATGCTTGGACCAGACACCCATGTGCATTTTTTTTTTCATTTTCTCTCTCTTTTTTTTTTTTTTTTTGGTGACCCCAACGTGATGTGAACATGCAACCAATGTGCATTTTTTAAAAATAATTTGATGGCTAAGGGTAGGGTGAAAAGACCTGAAGTTTAAACACATCAAGTAATTTTTTTCTATTCATTTCTTCTTATTATTATTTTTATACTGAAATATTAAGGAGGTACACATGTTTTAGACTACATGATCACTTTTCTAATGTCTGAGTTTTGGATATCCATGGACCTGTCATCCAAATGGTTCCCTTAGATAGGTTTTTTTCTCATCTCTTTCTCCCCTCACTGGTTGATTTCCACTGAATTTTACATCACTCTGTGCACATATGTATTCCGGTTTATTTATTTATTTATTTATTTATTTATTTATTTATTTATTTTAGAGACAGAGTCTCACTTTGTTGCTCTGGGTAGAGTGCTGTGGTGTCACAGCTCAGAGCAACCTCCAACTCCTGGACTTAGATGATTCTCTTGCCTCAGCCTCCCAAGTAGCTGGGACTACAGGTGCCCACCACAATGCTATTTTTTTGTTGCAGTTCACCTGGGGCCAGGTTTAAACCGACCACCCTCAGTATACAGGGCTGGTGCCCTACCCACTGAGCCACAGGTGTTGCCCTGTGTATTCCAGTTTAATAGTGAATACATAAGTTATTTGTTTTTCCATTTTTGAGATACTTCAGTTAGGATTATGGTCTCCAGTTTTATCTAGATTATTGGGAAAAGTATTAATTTATCTTTTATGGCTATATAGCACTCCACAGTACATGTATACCGCATTTTATTAATCCACTCATGAATTGATGGGCACTTGGGTGAATCCACATCTTCACAATTGTGAATTGTGCTGTAATAAACATTCAAGTGCATGTGTCTTTTTGATAAAAAGTCTTCTTTTCCTTTCGGTAAATACCCAGTAGTGGGATTGCTGAATCCAATGGCCAGTCAACTTCTGTGCTTTGAGGAATCTCCATACTTTTTTCCATACAAGTTGTCCTAGTTTTCAGTCCCACCAACAAAGCAGTACAACCTCTGCTTTCTCTCTGTATCCATGCCAGCATCTGTACTTTGTGGTCTTTTTAATAAAAGCTATTTGGACTGGGATAAGTCTGGTTGTTTTAATTCTCATTTCCCTCCCGATTAGTGACATTGAGCACTTTTTCATATGCTTATTGGTCGTTTGTCTTTCTTCTTCCGAGAAGCTTCTGTTCATGTCTTTTGCCCACTTTTTGATACGGTTGTTTGTTAAAATCTTGCTGATTTGCCTGAGTTCTTTATAAATTCTAGTTGTTAGCCCTTTATCAGATGTGTAAGTTGTGAATATTCTCTCCCATTCTGTAGGTTGTCTATTTGCTCTATTAATTGTTTCCTTAGGTGTGCAGAAACTTTTTTATTTAACCAGATCCCATTTATTAATTTTTATTGTTGCCATGATTGCCACTGGGGGCTTGGTCATAAATTCTTTGCCTAGGCTGAGATCTAGAAGAGTTTTTCCTACATTTTCTTCTAGAATTCTTATGGTTTCATGCCTTAGATATAAATCTTTTATCCATACTAAATAAATGTCTGTGAGTGATGGGAGGTAGGGGTCCTGTTTCATTCTTCTGCGGGGAGATACACAATTTTCTGAACACAATTTGTTGAACGGCACTTCTTTTTCTCAGCGTATGTTGCTGTCTGCTTTGTCAGAGGTTAGTTGGTTGTAGGTAGATGGTTTTATATCTGATTCTCTGCTCTGTTCCCTCGGTCTATGTCTCTATTTTTGTACCAATACAATACTGTTTTGGTTAATGCAGCCTTCAAGTATAGCTTGAGGCCTGATGATAGGATGACTCCAGATTTTTGCTTAAGATCAACTTGGCTATTTGGGCTCTGGTCCCAAGGAAACATAGAACTATTTTTCTAGACCTGCGATGTGTGACTTTGGTGGGGATTGCATTGAATGTGTAAGTCACGTTGGGTAGTAGGAACGTTTTAACAATGTTTACGCGGCCTATGGTTGAGTGTGATATGTTTTTTCATTCCTTAGTGTCATCTGTAGTTTCTTTCCTCAGAGTTTTGTAGTTGTCCTTGTAGAGAGCTTTCACCTTCTCGGTTAAATATATTCCTAGGTATTTTATTTTCTTTGTAGCCTTGCGAATAGTATTGAGTCTTTGATTTGACTTTCTGCTTAACTGATAGTAGTGTATGGAAATGCTACTGATTTATATGTTCATACATTGATTTTGTGTTCTGAGACTTTGCCTAATTTACTTACCAATTCCAGGAGACTCTTGGTGGAATCTTTGTTTTTTTTCTAGATACACAATCCTATCATCAGTCGAAAGTGACAGCCTGTCCCCTTCTTCCCAACTGAGGTACCTTTGAGAGTCTTCTCCTGCCTGATTGCTCTGGCTGGGGCTTCCAGCACTGTGTTGAACAGAAGCAATGACAATGGGCATCCTTGCCTTGGTCCAGTTTTTAGGGGGAATGTTTTCAACTTTTTCCCATTCAGTATAATGTTGACTGTGGGTTTGTCATGTATGACTTTTATAATTTTGAGCTGTGTTCCTTCGATGCCTAGTTTGTTAAGGGTTTTTCTCACGAAAAGGGTGCTGGATTTTGTCAAATGCTTTTTCTGCATCTATTGAGGTAATTGTGTACAGTCCTTGTTTTTGATTTTGTTTATGTGATGAATCATAGTTATTGATTTACATATGTTGAATCATCCTTTCATTCCTGGGATGAAGCCCCCTAGGTCCTGGGGGATTATTTTTTGATGTGCTGTTAAATTCAGTTTACTAGTGTTTTATTCAGGATTTTTCATCTATATTCATAAGGACTGTATCTGTAGTTTCCTTTTTTTCTTATGCCCTTTCTTGGCTTTGTTATCAAGGTGATAATTAGCTTTGTAGAATGAGTTGGAATATTATGGAGTAATTTTTCTGTATTATGGATCCTGGGTCTTCTTTGTAGGTCTGGTAGAATTTGGCTATGAATCCATCTGCTCCAGGGACTTTCTCATTGGGAGATTTCTTATTACTCTTTCAAACTAACTATTAGTTATTGGTCTGTGATCGAGTCTTGGAAGGTCCTATGTTTCCAAGAACTTGTCCATTTCCTTTAGAGAAATGCATGTCGAGATTTACATAATATTCATCTGATATTTTGTATTTCTGCGGTATCAGTTGTAATGTTAATTTTTTTCTGTTTATTTAGAGAAGAGTTCACAAACTGGTGGTTGTGGGTTAGATTTGGCAAGTATATGTGTTTGTTTTGGCTCACAGAATATTTAAAAAATGGAGCCAAGATGAAAACATAAGGAAATTTTATCCAGAAGTCCAAATTTCTCAGTTTCTTTTGAAAAATTTTAAAGATCTGGCAACTGTAAGTCCTGCTCCTTTACAGGACAGCAGTCACCTGGAGATGAGCAGAAACTGCCTGAAACAGGCCCACAGCTCTCCAGCTCATTCCTAGCTGCGTGGCTGCGTCTGAATGCCCAGGCAGGCTCCAGATCAGGCCCTTTGTGCCTGTTGAGCTCTAGCCTGGAGTTTATTTCCTCAAGCTCTGCATGGTTCAATCCATCGCCTAATTCAGCTCTCTGACTGGAGGCTGCTTGCCTGGGCTTTCCTTGACTGCTCTAAAAGGACGTGCTCACCCTGTTCATGTCCTTTCACGGTACTTTATCGTTCTTCCAGGCAATTCCCACCAGGTGGCATATTATGTATTTTCATGCGTTTATTTTTATTTATTTATTTATTATTTTTTTAGAGACAGAGTCTCACTTTGTCACCCTGGATAAAGTGCCGTGGCGTCACAGCTCACAGCAACCTCCAGCTCTTGGGCTTAGGCGATTCTCTTGCCTTAGCCTCCTGAGTAGCTGGGACTAAGGTGTCTGCCACAACGCCTGGCTATTTTTTGTTGCAGTTTGGCCGGGGCCGGGTTTGAACCTGCCACCCTTGGTGTATGGGGCCGGCACTCTACTTACTGAGCCACAGGTGCTGCCCTTTCATGCGTTTATTAAATATGCCTCTGTGATGGCAGACATGCTTCAGGAGAGCAGGGTCTTTGCTTTGTTTGCTGTGTTGCCCACTGCCTGTCACCATGACAGTGCCGGCCTCAGAACAGCACTTAGCAAGTGTGTGTTGAGTGAATGTTGCCCTTGCAGTTCTGCTCAGTTCCTGAGCACACTGGGATGGGGATCAGAGTAACTGGGCCTGTTTGCCCTGGCTCCTATAGCCAAGACTAAAGGGTAATAGACTTTGAATTATTAAAAGTAAATCTACCTGTTACTTGGTAGACACACCATGTTCAGTATCACCCCTATAATATACATAAACATTTAAAACTTTGCATTACATATGGTAATGGTCCTGAGAAGCTGTTCTCAGGATCTATAGTACCTGAACAGTGAAAAAAAAGCACTGTTAGACCAAGACTGCTACGAATTCAAGAGGCTGTGGCATGCATGTCATTTAGGATATGCAAATCCATTTGCACCAAGCCAAACTTCTGAGAATTTTGTGGGTTTCTTCACATAACACTTGACAGTGACAATATAACTCTCTTGTGTTTTGTGCAGTTTTAGTTCACGTCAAAACCACTGAGTTATGAGAAAGGGGGTGGGGAAGAGGAGCTGGTAAGTAGCACCTCATTGCTTTCGGTCTCTGAATTCTCCTATTTCCTCTCAGAGCTCTGTACTGGAAGTCAAAAAACTGTAAGCATTATCAAGCAAAAGACTCTAGAAACTTGACAGTATAAAGGAGAAGGAAATGGGGGAGGGAATATTTTGAGCCCAGATAAGTTTTACCACAATGTAAAAATAAGCTCCCCTAATCCCCTGCCCTCATTGTGCCCTCAGCAAATGACACGACGTGGACAGATTTATGTATATCCGGGGGTCTCACACTCCTTGGAAGAAATACTAGAGGGGTGTGTATCCCTGGGAAACCTTGACTGTGAACTTGCCTGTCACTAGCCTGGCCTGCGTGCACGAGAACATGTGTGTGTGTGTGTGTGTGTGCACGTGCTCACGGACGTGTGTGCGCACATGGATGTCTGTGTATTTCCCCAATAATTGAGCAACCACTTCATCATGTTGCTTGCAGACCTGCCTGACTCCCACCCATTCCAACTTGCTTCTCTTTCCTCATTCTCTTCTTACAACCAGAAAGGGAAACATAAACTCACTGAGCACAGGGTTGAATCAAACCAAATCCACGTTTTCTTCTCCTTCCATGGCTTAAGTAAGGGCTCTGCAACTTTGCCTTTCTCTCTGTTTTATAAGAAATTATTTTAAGGCATTCGCATGTATTCCGAAAATGTTTATTGAGCGCCTACCAGTTTTAGGCACAAGGTTTTGCTGTGTAGTGAAACAACAAAGTTTTTGGCACACTACCCATGAGCGGAGTGAGCTTCAGGGAGAATTTCTACAGGTGCTAGTTGAAAAATCCATCCAAGAAGTATGTTGAGAAAAAGTAAACGGATGTTGTTCTTTTCCTGCAAAAGATATGTGCTTAATCTTGGTGTTTCTATGGAAATTTCACTGTAAGATACGCAAAGAAGTATAATATGCGTATGATTGTCTAAGAATAACTACCAGTTCTAATATAAGGGAAAAATGTCTCCGAAGCAGCCAGGACCAGATGTTTCCCGGCAGGAACATGCTAGTGGGTTTTATTTGCCTTCCTTCCTCAGACTGGGAAGCCTGACCTGAGATATAGTAAAGGTTATACCAACATTGTATAGAAAATTCTCAGCCTCTCTTGATGCCTAAAAATGGAAATCTAAACACTATCTCAGAAAATAGCCAAGTAGGTGGCCCCCTGGGTATAAAGGGTGTCTTTTTTTAGAGAAATTTTAATGGCAAATTATTGAGATGACATCAGGTCATTAGCTGAATTCTGTGGCAGAAAGTGAGTAGGAAGAAGCCACAGAACCACAGGAAAGTGACAATTACTTTGATATTTCCCAGATTCTTCTAAGTCAAGACTGGGGCATGGTCCTGCTTGCAGGAAGACTTATTTTTTTTGGAGGAGATTTCTTTATGCCTCTGTTGGCATCGTACACAGATGTTGTTGGTTTACTCTGTCAGTCCCAGGAGCACGGAAAGGGAAGTGCTAAGACATTTGATGTTCTGATTACCTCTGTTAGTAAAAAAAATTTTATCTTTATTTTTATTCATTTATTTTGCAGTTTTTGGCTGGGGCCGGGTTTGAACCCACCACCTCTGGTATATGGGGCTGGTGCCCTACTCCTTGAGCCACAGGAACCACTCAGTAAAAAATAAAAAAAAAACTTTTAATGTTTCCATGTGAAGGGTTGAAAATATTTCCAAATCACCTGCTTACCTTCTTTAGTAAATACAGTTTAAAACCATGATGGCATCTTTGCTGAGTGTTGAGGACCATACAGGCCTGGGTGCTGTGTCATCTCTGTAATGTATACGGTGGAGACCATAAAAATGTGGTCTATGTGGATAGCACAGGATATTCATTGACGTTGGATTTGGAACTTGTTTGCTACCTTTTGGGGAGCGAATCATTAAGATTTGAGGGTAGCTGTGTAGGTATTCTGCTAAGAGCTCTTGGGGAAGAAAGGAACTCTCAGACAAGTAACTTGCAAAGATACCTAATTAGTAAGTGAACTGGGAATCGTTCAAGCTCAAAACCATAAAGATTAATAACCCCTCAAATCATACCTTATAAGTGAATAGAAGTGAGACCCGAAGAAGGGAGACAACGGAATAGTCTACAGATAGAGGCCCAGCCTCTGTTTCTCAGCCCGGCATCTTATACTACACCACACGCCTGTCTATATGTGCAGCCTACTACGGGCTCAAGACTAAATCTGGGACAAGAGTAACCCCCACTGCCTCAGCTGCAGTGGAAACAGGACCTGGTCCCTCCTCGGGGGGAGGCTGTTTGCGCTCAGCTGTCATTTATTTGACGCCTCCTTCGGCCAGACTCTACATAAGTTTGTTCATGTCCACAGTCTCTAACGCTCTCAGCAACCCTGAGAGGAGCTACTGTCATGATGCTGACTTCTCAGATGGGTTAACCCAGCACAAGTACCATTCAGAAACTCAGCCAAGGTCACAGGTAGAGGGTGACTGAGTTGGGATCCAAACCTTGGCCAATGGGGCTTGGACATATCAATCTTCACAACGTACAGAGGTCTCCCTGTTGTTCCTGGCAGGGGTGCTGGTCCCCTGTATAAAGCTCTCTATTCACCCCACCCCAAACATCACTGCCATGCTTGGCCCGGGGCCTGGCACCTGTGAGAACGGAGCCAGCTGCAGCCAGCATCTGCAGACATCAGAAGGCCATGCTGGGTGGGCATGTCACTCCCAACTGCATGAATGAAGGTTTGATTTGTCTCAGCTCACCACTGGGTGGAGTTCATTTTGAGCAGAACACTTAGTGGCTGAACAAACACTCGGAACGTCTTAGAAAGGCTGCACAGGCTGGTAGTTTGACATTGACTGTGGCTGTCTGGAGAGGTGCCACTGAAAGCTGGCCTTGACCACGGCTGTGCTCTTGAGAAACCTTGCCTTCTTTGTTTCAAACTGCCCTAGTTTCCTTGGAGGTCAACTGAGGACAAACACGCCTGTTATCCTGTTATTTCTGCTGAGTTTTTCTTCTCCAGGCAGAGGATGGAGGCACCCCTGAAATGCTGAACAAAATAAACTAAATACACCTGCTTCAGAGTCCCATACCTGGGAGGGTGATAAGAGATAACCCTGGGAGAGAAGAGGAAACTCTCCTTCCTATTCTTGGAGGCACTGGGGGCTGGCTCCTTAGCAGGGTTATTTCCTTTTATCAACTCAAGAATGAGGATACAGGCTTTGGGAGAGCTAAGTCTGATAGCTTATGCTGAGGGGTCCTCCTTTCCCTGCCTAGGACCTGACATGGGATCTCAGAACAGCTTGACTGCTATGACCATTATCCCAGGAGATACAGAGGTGTGGGAGTCAGAGTGTGGCCATGAATGTTGCTGTGTTGACACTAGAGGTGCAGGGACGGGAAGGGCCCATCCAGCAGGCACCAACAGCCCATGCAGGACGCTGGGGGAAGCTCTCCTGTGAATACTTGAATTCTAGTACCAATGTATCACATTTCTTCATTAGTCTGTGTAAAGATCTAATCTATACATGTATGAAAACTAGCATAAGATCCCAAGCTGACCTAGAAAATGTCTTCAATATAGTAAATGTTCTTTGGGTGCCTAAGATTACTTTTCTCTGACTGAATGAAGAATTTGGAAATTCAAAATGGCCTGTGGGATAGCTGAGTGCCATGAGGTCTTCGTGGAAATAACAAGTGAGAGGCAATGAGAATAAGACCCCCTGGGATGGGCACAGGAACCCAGGTCTCCCCGTGACGTCCAAGAGAAGCATCTCTGGAGCTCGAAACCTGCATTGTTTTTGAAATAGTTTCTTTTTCTATTCCCTGTTAAGCTCCACCCAAAGAAAATAATCACACTTGAGTAAATTATTCCTCATGCTGTGTCACACGAAGAACACTGCAATTACTGTGGGGCTGAAAAATTACTGACAGGCGGAAGGGATGTGTTGCTCTAAGCAGCCTGGAAAGGTGTCTAAACAGTTCAGCAACTTAGAGTGATTAATGAGCAATGTGGGAGCTCACGGGGAAGGGGACGCTCTGAGTTCAATTTCTTTTCCTTAGCGCTGGCAAGCAAGGAATGGGACTAGCTTAGATTTAGGAAGGAGAGTTAAGGTCTGTGTTATTTATCGTGAATCATAATCATGACAGTGGTGTAGCCCTACCTAAGGGTAGGAACCCCTTCTTCAGCTATGTGCCAATGTCAGAGATTTTTTACTGAGTGACTATTTGACGGGGACAAGGAGAAATGGCATTAAAATAAATGTTGAAGGCTTCTGGGAAAATGTTAAATAAAAATAAGTGATTTAAGGGGACTGCGGCTACTTCCTTCTCATTCTCCAAGAGCTCAGCTTAAATAACTATAAATAACCAATCTCCCTGCCAGAAGGCCTCTCCCAACCTCTCTGAAATGTTGGTCTTTCCTCTTATAATTTTATAGCCTCTGGGATTTTTCTTTGCAATGTTAATCGCAGTTGAAATTCCTGGTCACTCGTGTAGTTATTTGCTTGATTCAACCTCTCTCCCAGGAAGACAAAGACCATGTCTACTGTCTCTCCTCTATAATTTCAGCTCCAAACACTGTCTGGTCCACAGTGAGTATTATACTTTGCTATTGAATTTTGTTGTGCTAACCCCATTCTTTACATATTATGAGTGTTTGAGGTATTCAGAGAGGCAGGGCTATTGTTCTGATCAGTTTCATGTCTTTCAAAACCTGTATGAAGTGCATTTCTCTAGATTAATTGATGAAACTAAAGATAATTTTTTTCTGAAAAGAGTTCTGAATTTCTAGATGATCGTGCCTATTTATATCAAGCAACTTGATTATACTGAATTCATATTTTGAGAGGGAATTATATCAAAATTAGATGACTCCTCTTGCATTTGTTAACAAGCTTCTATATTTCCTCATAACAAAGGTTTATAAAAATATCATTGGGAGGGCTCGGCGCTCATAGCTCAGTGGTTAGGGTGCCAGCTACCTGCATCGGGGCTGGTGAGTCAACCAGGGCCTGCTAAACAACAACAAAAAAAAAAATAGCTGGGTGTTATGGTGGGCGTCTGTAGTCCCAGCTACTGAGGCAAGAGAATCGCTTAAGCCCAAGAGTTTGAGGTTGCTGTGAGCTATGATGCCATGACATAGTCAGACTCTGTCTCAAAAAAAAAAATATATATATATAGATCATTGAGAGGATTATCAGAGTCATGGAAACCAACCAGGCCTGTAGGGGTAGGGAACCTGCAGCCTTCTGAGTTCAAGCTTGTTCTTTTTTAAGCACCAAAGGAAGCATGGAAACTTTCACATTTCTCTGCTGCTCCACTTTTAATAAAAGGATTTGTCCTATAAAATTTGAATTCAGTCAAAAGGCCACACTTAAGGACCTAGAAGGCCAAATGTGGCCTTCAGGCCTCCAGTTCCCCACCCTGCTTTATATGGGTACCAGCTCCATTCAGTGAAATGATTTATTGGATCTTTCAAACTTTTGTTTTTGCTAATTTAAGGAGAAATTTCCAGAATAAATGTCAAAGAAATGTAAGTCCGCAAAGAAGAAACTGAAGAAAAATGTGATTTCCCTTCCTGCTCTTTCCCAGGACCCTGAAAATGAGGTTTCAAAGGCAAGTCATTAAAATAGGGGAGAGTACAAATTCTGACCTTCCATACGTTGTCTGAATCTAACGCCTCAGAGCCAATCTTTAGCCATTAGTATCTCTCACTTTGTAAATATCCACTTCGTTATTTACAATTGTGTTCATCTGAAAACCCAAACTCAAATTTGGTGGGACCCCAAGATTGTGTTTCTGAAGACTCAGAACTTGGTGGATTTTCCAGGCAGATGTGCAACTTATCAAGAGGGAAGGAGGGCTTAACTCTGCGGAAGTGAGTGTGTGCCAGCCCGTCCTTATGTACAGCAAGTGCAGAAGGCCGCTTTGGAAAGAAGAAAGAAGGTTCTCCTTGCCTCCAAATCAGTACCACCCTTAGACCCAAGTGAGGCCAAATCTGTCTAGTCGCAGAGCTCTTAAGATGAGTGGCCTTCCCTCGGAGTATCCACTGGATATGACCACACCATGCTCTTCAGGTCAGTTTTAAGCTGCCCAGGGTGAGGGAAGCACCTTTCTCGTGTGAATAGGACCACTCTTACCACTCTGTCCAGGAGGCTTTCTCAGCCTTGCTGGTGGCGGTACTGTGTGGAAGGCAGCCATGGTGCCTAATAATGAAAGAGGCAGGAGTGCAGACATCATGGGCTCAAGAATGCAGAAGATGTGGTTGGAAAACATGTCGTTCCACATTTATTCTATAAAATTTCAATGGTAGATTTAACACTGACCAGAGAAGAAATTACTGTCCACATTTGCATATATATTCTGGATAAGACTTGCATTTATGGTCATCACCCGTGAGTCAAGCACAGTAAAGACTTAGAAAAAGACATTGGAAGTCAATATTGACACAGACGGCAGAGCCTCGTGGCTATGATGTGGTCACCATCCAATAAATGCCGGGCGAAGATTCATGTTCAGTACAAATAGGCTTCAAAGGGCTGTGGCCTATGAGTGACAAAACCATGTGGCTACTTTTCTCTCTTGTTAGAAGACATGAAATTAGCCAATAAAGGGATAACAGAAATAAAGAACTTCCAGAGAGAGTTCCTGGACTTGAAGAGGAAGAGGTGGTGTCTGGATATCATGCCCACTGGTTGGACCATAATAAATACATAAGTAACACTTCTGTACCCATTCCTCTAAAAACAGATTGAGAAATTGTTATACTCATGTGGGCCCATGATTTAGTAATACATTTCTTTAATTGGGATTAAATTAACTACCATAAAATTAATCATTTTAAAGTGTACAATTCAGCATCATTTAGTATATTCACAATATTACCATTACCTCTATATAGTTCCAAAACATTTTTATCATTTTGAAAGGAAACCCTGTACCTGCTGGTGTGACTCCCGACTCTCTCCCCTGCCCCTGGAAAACCCGGTCAGCTTTCTGTCTGTATGGATTCAGACTTTCTGGACAGTTCACCTCTTAGAGCAGCAATTCTCAATCTGTGGGTCGCAACCAACAGGAACTGTGTTAAAAGGTCACAGCATTAGGAAGGTTGAGAAACACTGTCTTAGAGTCTCACAGTATTTGTCTTTTGCTATGAGTTTCCTTCCCCTAGCATAGTGTTTTCAAGGATCATCTGTGTTGTGGTATGTACCAGTTTCTCCATTCCTCTCCATAGCTCAGTAATATTTCATTGTTGAAATAGACTGCATTTTTTTATTTATTCATCAGTTGATGAGTTTGGGTGGTTTCCACCTTTTGGCTATTGTGACTCATACAGCTATAAACATTCTTGTATACGTTTTTGTTTGAATATTTGTTCTCAGTTCTTTTGAGTGTATCTTTAGGAGTGGACTTGTGAGATCACAGGTTAATTCTATGTTAAATCATTTAAGGAACCACCAGACTGCTGTGCAAAGTAGTTGCACCATTTTATTTTCCTACCCTGTTTCCCTGAAAATAAGACATCCTCCGAAAATAAGACCTACGTACAGGAAAGATAAGACGTCCCCTGAAAATAAGACCTAGCGCATCTTTGGGAGCACACTTTAAAATAAGACACTGTCTTATTTTGGGGGAAACAGGGTACTAGCAGTGTGGGAAGATTTCAAGTTCTTTCCTTCCTCACTAACATTTGTTATTTTCCATTATTTTTATTATAGTCATCCTATTGGGGTTGAAGTAGTATGTCATTGTAGTTTTGATTTACTGTAACATAGTTTAAAACTATTTACACATGGCCCCATAAAAATATATTAGGTCCCACATTCTCTACAAATAGTTCAAAAAACTCTGTGGAGAACCAGTGAGAAGATAAGTTTCCCCTTCTTTGTGTCCTGAAATTCTTAGCTTGAGAGTCACCCACATATTAGATAAGTATAGACAGGAATATTAGACATATTTGGTCATATCTTGAAAGCATGTTTTGGGACACTGGGGGCTTCAGACCTTCAGAATTTGCATTTGAAGCAAAGCCTCAGGTGATTCCTGAGCACATTTTGAGGTCAAGTGGTATTGAGAGTTTCCTGTTTTACTATATATCCTGTTTTACAGGAGAGAGAATATATCCACGCCAGGAAACCCTTCACAGGAGCAACAGGTCATGTTCAAGCTTACAAAGGTGCAGGTGCTGTGTGTGGGGCTGGAATACTGGTTCTCAAATGTGGTTGCCACTGAGAATCTCAGAGAGCAGGGGTTCCACTCCCTAGAGTCTGTGATTGTAATGGGTCCTGGGTGGAGGGAGCCTAGTTCAGAACTTTTAAAAACTCCCCAGGTGATTCTAATATACAATTAAGTTTGAGAATTGTGTGAATTTGCCTTAGGTGAGCTAAAAAAAAAAAAAAAGAATTCATAGAGATGGTGATATTTAAGATAGGACAGAGCAAGTGGAAAATGAAAAGGAGAGAGATCTTTCCATGAGGGCAGAGAGAGGCAGAGGACTGGTCAGTGTTGCTAGAATCATGCAGGAAATAGAATCAAGGCCTTGTTATGAGAAGAATTCATTGGGTGAGAGCCTCGAAACCTTTAACTAGAGTTTTAATGTTGTGCAAAAGGCAACTGGGAGCTTTGGCAGGAGCATTAGAAAGGAGATTGATGATTCCATTGCTGTGCAGAGGAGGCAATGCTGAAGACAGGAGCTATTGTAATGTGGGGTGAACCCACAGCTTTGCAATAAGACTGAACAGAAAGAGGTAGATCCTTGTGTACACCTCCGTCAAGATTTAGTTATGTGGTTGTAACTCATTAGTACTTTTCTGCTAACTTGAAGTTTCTGCTAATTCAAGAAAGGATTGAAGATTCTAAGATTAAAAGAAAAAAAAAAAAAAGCATTCTGAGTGCCTGGTTTCCTCAGGAAATTTTCTGTGCCTGTTAACACTTAGCATTTCCCGATAGTTAATTGCTTTCTAGAGTTTTTACTATTTAAGAATTCGAGTCTACACTCTCCTTCATTCAACAAATATTTATTAAGTATTTGCTTAGGATGTTACAGAGAAGGAGATGAAAAAACCAGAAGTGCTTTAGGCTAGCTCAGTGGTTCTCTACGAGGGTAGGACGCTTTGTGTTGAGTTTTGAGAAATTTGGGGGTGTTTTTGATTGTTGCAGTGATTAGGGTGAACCAGTGGCTCACAGTGAAGGCCAGGGATCTGCAGGACCTGCTGTTCACAAGACTGGTAGAGAGAAGCTCATGCCCCACACAGCTTCCTAATGGCTTGAACATTCTTGTAGGTGGAAAACCTGTTTGTAAATGATCTGAGCTCAGAACCTGACTCAGATACATATAATTATTTAAATAGAGAACCTAAACTCAAAAACAAGTATATAAACCCATACACACAAATATTTCTTGATAGCTTTAAGGTTTGTAAGACTTTCCCAAGAATGGTCCTACTGGGCATGGCTGTAGTGCTTTGCTTATTCAGCAATTTACCTAAGAATTGTTCATTATTTTGGGAAAATGACATCACTGACTGCAATGCTGAACCCAGTGTTTGAGGTGACAAATTTCTATTGATCTAAGCTACCTAGTTTATGGTAATGGCTACTTTTTTACAGTAACTCTACCAAACCAATACAGTACACCTTAGTGAGGCCTGAACTCTATGATTGTTCAGGGAGGGTCTCTGAGAAGTGCCCATTCCTGCTCCTGTCCTCCTGAAAGTTTGTAACTATCCATCTAGGAAGCAGAAAAAGGTATTGGACAAATTCTTCTTAGAGAATAAATGACTCTTTTTGTTTAAACCATTCAGTTGTGAAAAGCAACAAGAGTGATCAGGAAGATAATTGGGTTGAAATAAACGATAGAATAGCAACCAAAATAGTAACTAAAACTGAAATTTTATTATGTGCCGGACACTACTCCAGTGCCTTATACATATTAACTCATTTAATTTTCATAAAAGGCCTGTGAATTAGGTACTGTTCTTATTCCAGTTTCCAGATGAGAAACTAAGGCTGAGAGAGAGGTTAGATAACTTGTCCATGATTAGACAGCAAGGAAGTGGTAAAGCTGGAATTTCAACTTAGCCTGGCTTGATAGCCTAAAATACTGTCTTTCTGTACGTCTAAGATTAAAGTATTTTAAAATGTCCTTGTTGAGACCAACAGGGAGGAATTCAGGAGTCTGAGAATGAGTAGAAACAGAGAAGATGAAAGTAGGTAAAAAGTGAGAAACCAAGAGGAAAAAAACAAGAAAAAGTCTCAGAAGGAGTAATGATCATTCAGCTGTGAAAATGGGGATCTTAGGCAAAAGGTATCTATTTTTAAATTGTTTTCTGGTGACTTTGCATTGCAGTTTCTCTCCTGACTTAGATTGTTCCTGCTTCTATAATGAGATAACTCAAACTAGGAAATGTATAAAGAATGGAAATTTGTCTGTCCCCGCTGTGAAGGCTGGGAAGTCCAAGCCCAGAGCACCTGCAGTCCTGATGTCTTCTCTCCCAGGGTGGCTCTTGCTGCTGCATCTCTGGAAGGGACGAAGGCTGTGTCTTTACATGGAAGAGGCAGAAGGTCAAAAGGGCCTGGCTAGGACCCTCGAGCCCTTTCATAAAATAAAGCAGTAACCGCATTCATGAAGACAGAGCCCTCCTGTCCTAATCACTTCCTAAAGACCCCATCTCCTAAGAGGGCCGCATTATGTCTTAGGTTCCAACATGTGGGGGGTGGAGGGAGACATATACATTCAAATCACGGCAAACTCCAACCTTTAGTGCAAGTTTGCTACTTTGGGGGTAGACAGAACGGGGGAGATGTCCGGTGTAAGATCAAGTGGCACAGAAAAGGGATGGCACACCCCAGGAGTGAGAAATAGACAAGAGAAAGGGAGTGTGAGAATTGGATCAGACTCAGAAGTGACACTGGAACCCAAGCTCTCCCACACCCTGAAACTGCAGAGATACTGTGGAGGATGCAGGGTTCCCACAGCCGGTTTACTACTTCATGAGCAGTATGTCCCTAACCTGCTGAAAAACTTAGGAACCCCAGTGGAGGGCAAGCTTAGGGACTGGGAAGGGAGAGCGCAAAGCTAGCTTTCTGACAGAGGAAACACATGTAGTGTGATACACCAGGTTTAGGAAGTTAGTACCCAAGATGGGCAGAGCCCAGGGACTTGCGAAATGAGTGGTAAAGAAGGAAAGCAAGCCGAGCCCATGGTATTCCTTCCAACGTAATAACTCAGCAAGGCTAGTACGTTGTGTAATGCTAACAGTTTATGATTCATTGTCTAATTTGTTCTTTTGGTTTATTATTTATATACTAGGTGTGTTCTAAATCTAGGAAAATACTAGTTTCGTGGAGTCTTTAGGTTTCTCTGGATATAAGCTCAGATAATAATCTGCAAATAAGGATAATTTGACTTCTTCCTTTTCAATTTGGATGCCCCTGATTTCACTCTCCTGTCTAATTATTCTGGCTAAAGCTTCCAGTGTCAAGTTGAATAACAGTGGTGAAAGTGGGCATCCTGGTCTTGTTCCAGATCTTCAAGAAAGGCTTTCAGTTTTTTCTCATTTAGTATGATATTAGCGGTGGGTCTGTCATATGTGACTTCTATTGTGTTGAGGTAACGGATTAAAGACTTAAATATAAGACCTGAAACTATTAAAAGAAAACATTAGGGAAATGCTTCAGGACATTGGTCTGGGCAAGGACTTATTGAGTAACCCCAAAAGCACAGGCCCCAAAGCAAGATTTGACATGCGAGATCACATCAGGCTGAGAAGATTTAGCGCAGCAAAGGAAACAGTCAGCACAGTGAAGAGATAATCCACAGAGATTTCTCCATGGGAGAAAATATTTTCTAATTACTGGGGAAAGGATTAACTAGACTATATAAGGAGTTCCAACAGTTCAATAGGAAAAAGCCAAATAATCCAATTAAAAATGGACAAAGGATCTGAATAGACATTTCTCAAAAGAAAACGTACAAATGACCAACAGGTAAATGAAAACACGCTCAGCCTCACTGGTCCTCCGAGAAATGCACCTCGAAACTACAGTGAGGTATCGCTTCACCTTAGCTAAGATGTCTTTTTTCAAAAGGACAGGCAATAGTGAATGCGTGTACACTGTTGGTGGAGACAAAAATTAGTGCAACCAGTATGGAGAACAGTATGAAGGTTTCTCAAAAAACTAAAAATAGGGGTGGCACCTGGGGCTCAAAGGAGTAGGGTGCTGGCTCCATATACTGGAGGTGGCGGGTTCAAACCCAGCCCTGGCCAAAAACTACAAAAAAAAAAAACCCCAAAACTGAAAATAGAACCACCATATGACCCGGCAATCCCCCTGCTGGGAATATATCCAAAGGAGTGAAATTCAGTATGTCAAAAATATATCTGCACTTCCATGTTTCTTACAGCACTATTCACAACAGCCAAGATTTGAAATCAACCTAAGTGTCCCTCAATGGATAAATGGTTAAAGAAATTGTGGTGCATGTACAGATGTAATACTATGCAGCCATTAAAAGAACGTAATCCTGCCCTTTGTAACAACATGGATGGAGAACAGGATGCTAAGGGAAATAAACCAGCACAGAAAGACAAGTCCCGCATGTTTTCACTCATATGTGGGAGCTAAACATTAAAAACAGTTGGTATCGTGGAGACAGAATAGACTGATGGTCACCAGAGGCCGGGAAGGGTAGTGGGGAGGAAGGGAAAAAGTGGGGATGGTGCATGGTTCCAAAATATAGTCAGACAGAATCAGTAATATTTGATAGCACAATAAAGAGGCTATAATCAACAATAAGTTAGTTATACTTTAAACAAGTGGAATTGGAATGTTCCTAAGACAAAGGGATGGCAAATGCCTGACGTGATGGACACCCCAATTACCCTGACTTGACCAGTTCACAATGAATGCCTGTGTCAAAACATCACGTATACCCTATAAAGATATGCAATTATTATGTACCCATAGTATTTTTTAATCTAGGAAAATAAGTGACTTCCCTGTGAGTACCCGTCAGCCGAGCCTGATGCGGCTGCTCCCTGCAGGAGGATTTGATTCTCCTCTTAGCCACGAGGCCCTTCATCCCACAGCTGTCTTGAGCATGCTTCAGTGTTTGCAAAGAGACCTAAGACAGAACTGCTACTCCAGGATGCCGAACAGGGATTTTCTTCTTTAAACCACCCTTTTATTTAAGCGCTGGCAACAGAGTTATAACAAGGACCATATTTCGAAACCATTTTCTCTGTCCCTATCTTTTTCTGCAATCTTTATTTCAGTAAATAAAACCCAGGATCCAAGTCCTGTTTTCTACAGGACAATCTGGCCTCTCACACAATAGCGTGTTTCTAAAATGCTAAATCAAGGGGCTGGTGGGCACCCTCAGGGCAGAGCAGCTCCAGCGGGAAGCAGACACTTTCTCTGAGGGGCCTTTTATCTGTGTTCTTCCCCAGATGCACCAGCGTTGCAGATTTCTCCTTACACAGACCTCAGGCTTTCTGACATCTGGAAAAAGTGCTTTGATAATTGGACTTGCCAGCAAAATTCTCATTCAATGGGATTCACATAAGACTATCCTGTTTGCTTACAGTTTGGATGATGGCAACACCTCTCCTTTTACTTGACAATGCTAGAAGCTATTTGGATAAAAATGAAAGACCTTGAAAAAGCATTAGAGAAATTGTCACACTCCTGCTGTAAGGGCGTGAGAGATCGTCACTCAGTCTCTCCACTGGAGCTGAAAAAGCTTCTTAGCTCTCCTGGATCATACTGAGGCCTGAACTCTTGATGTTAAGACTTGGCATTTCAAAGGTTTAGTCCCTGGGTATGAAGCAGGGTCGATGCAGGCCCCTCTTGAGCACAAGGGGAGCCAGGCCTGCAGAGGAAGCTCGCCTGGAGCACTCCCCCTTTAAGGGGCTGAGTGCCGCAGACGAATTGTCCACCCCAATCCTAGTTTCAGGCTGCTGGTCAGTACCTCCTTCCCTGAGCCTAGCAAGAAATTTCTGTAGAAGACTGTGTTGTTCCGAGAGAGGTTTGGCATGAGAATGTAAAGAGAATGGGAAGAACCAGGAGAGAAAAATCGCCAAGAAGAAAGATGAACAAGATTTATGAAGGCAGCCCGTCCCTCATCTGCTGTGGCCCACGGCTCCCGAGATGTGTTTCCCAGCTGCTCCTGCAGACCTACTTTAAATGAGGCGAGCTAGCAGGCTGCCATCACTTTCTCTGAAAGACTGTCAGCAGATTATACATCTTCCCAATATAGTATTCTCTTCAAATTGAGCCTGTATTTTCCATCACATCACTGAATTTATGCTTCCCTTGGAGAAGCCTAAGCCTTTGTTTATACCCTTCGAATGCTGGTCTCATACCCTCTGCTCTCCTGTTTCCTTTCAGCCATGTGGTTACTTGGCTGGGTTATAAAGACTTGAGCCTTCGCAGTATGGTTCCTTCCAATTCATAATTACTTTCATGCTGTTCTCTAAATGTCCTCTGAGTATTGTCATCTTCTGTGCTTTGGTTACCCCACTGTGTGGGGAGGGTCGTGGGGCCGCGTGCACACTGGTGCTTTGAGCAGGGTTTGGTAGCTGAGGGTGGGGAGGGCCGTGGGGCCATGCGCACACTTGTGCATGGAGCAGGGTTTGGTAGCTGTGGGTGGGGAGGGCCGTGGGGTCATGTGCACACTGGTGCTTTGAGCAGGGTTTGGTAGCTGTGGGTCGGGAGGGCCGTGGGGCCATGTGCACACTTGTGCTTTGAGCAGGGTTTGGTAGCTGTGGGTGGGGAGGGCCGTGGGGTCATGTGGACACTTGTGCATGGAGCAGGGTTTGGTAGCTGAGGGTTAGGAGGGCCGTGGGGTGATGGGCACACTGGTGCTTTGAGCAGGGTTTGGTAGCTGAGGGTCGGGAGGGCGGTGGGGCCATGTGCACACTGGTGCTTTGAGCAGGGTTTGGTAGCTGAGGGTAGGGAGGGCCGTGGGGTCATGTGCACACTGGTGCTTTGAGCAGGGTTTGGTAGCTGTGGGTCGGGAGGGCCGTGGGGCCATGTGCACACTTGTGCTTTGAGCAGGGTTTGGTAGCTGTGGGTGGGGAGGGCCGTGGGGTCATGTGGACACTTGTGCATGGAGCAGGGTTTGGTAGCTGAGGGTTGGGAGGGCCGTGGGGCCATGTGCACACTGGTGCTTTGAGCAGGGTTTGGTAGCTGAGGGTCGGGAGGGCGGTGGGGCCGCGTGCACACTGGTGCTTTGAGCAGGGTTTGGTAGCTGAGGGTAGGGAGGGCCGTGGGGCCATGTGCACACTGGTGCTTTGAGCAGGGTTTGGTAGCTGAGGGTCGGGAGGGCTGTGGGGCCATGTGCACACTTGTGCTTTGAGCAGGGTTTGGTAGCTGAGGGTCGGGAGGGCGGTGGGGCCGCGTGCACACTGGTGCTTTGAGTAGAGTTTGGTAGCTGTGGGTGGGGAGGGCCGTGGGGTCATGTGCACACTGGTGCTTTGAGCAGGGTTTGGTAGCTGAGGGTGGGGAGGGCCGTGGGGCCATGTGGACACTTGTGCATGGAGCAGGGTTTGGTAGCTGAGGGTAGGGAGGTTCGTTGGGCCACGTGCACCATGGTACATGGAGTAGGGTTTGGTAGCTGAGGGTGGGGAGGGCCGTGGGGTCATGTGCACACTGGTGCTTTGAGCAGGGTTTGGTAGCTGAGGGTCGGGAGGGCCGTGGGGCCATGTGCACACTTGTGCTTTGAGCAGGGTTTGGTAGCTGAGGGTCGGGAGGGCGGTGGGGCCGCGTGCACACTGGTGCTTTGAGTAGAGTTTGGTAGCTGTGGGTGGGGAGGGCCGTGGGGTCGTGTGCACACTGGTGCTTTGAGCAGGGTTTGGTAGCTGAGGGTGGGGAGGGCCGTGGGGCCATGTGGACACTTGTGCATGGAGCATGGTTTGGTAGCTGAGGGTAGGGAGGTTCGTTGGGCCACGTGCACCATGGTACATGGAGCAGGGTTTGGTAGCTGAGGGTTGGGAGGGCTGTGGGGCCATGTGCACACTGGTGCTTTGAGCAGGGTTTGGTAGCTGAGGATGGGGAGGGCCGTGGGGCCATGTGCACACTGGTGCTTTGAGCAGGGTTTGGTAGCTGAGGGTGGGGAGGGCCGTGGGGTCATGTGGACACTTGTGCATGGAGCAGGGTTTGGTAGCTGAGGGTAGGGAGGGTCGTGGGGCCATGTGCACACTGGTGCATGGAGCAGGGTTTGGTAGCTGAGGGTTGGGAGGGCTGTGGGGCCATTTGCATACTTGTGCATGGAGCAGGGTTTGGTAGCTGTGGGTGGGGAGGGTCGTGGGGCTGTGTGCATGCTGTCATGTGGAGCAGGGTTTGATAAGAGGGTGAGGAGGGTCGTGGGGCTGTGTGCACACTGATGCATGGAGCAGGGTTTGGTAGCTGAAGCTGAGGAGGGTCGTGGGGCCGCTTGCATGCTGGTGCGTGGAGCAGTGTTTGGTAGCTGAAGGTGAGGAGGGTTGTGGGGCCGCGTGCATGCTGGTGCGTGGAGCAGGGTTTGGTAGCTGAGGGTGGGGAGGGCCGTGGGGCCATGTGCACACTTGTGCTTTGAGCAGGGTTTGGTAGCTGTGGGTGGGGAGGGCCGTGGGGTCATGTGGACACTTGTGCATGGAGCAGGGTTTGGTAGCTGAGGGTTGGGAGGGCCGTGGGGCCATGTGCACACTGGTGCTTTGAGCAGGGTTTGGTAGCTGAGGGTTGGGAGGGCTGTGGGGCCATGTGCACACTTGTGCATGGAGCAGGGTTTGGTAGCTGTGGGTGGGGAGGGTCGTGGGGCTGTGTGCACGCTGTCACGTGGAGCAGGGTTTGATAACAGGGTGGGGAGGGTCATGGGGCCGCGTGCACGCTGGTGCGTGGAGCAGTGTTTGGTAGCTGAAGGTGAGGAGGGTTGTGGGGCCGCATGCACGCTGGTGCGTGGAGCAGGGTTTGGTAGCTGAGGGTGGGGAGGGTCGTGGGGCCACTTGCACACTGGGGTATGAAGCAAGGTTTGGTAGCTGAGGGTGGGGAGCGCAGTGGGGCCGTGTGCACACTGGTGTGTGGAGCAGGGTTTGGTAGCTGAGCGTGGTAGTCTTTTTCCGGCTTCCTCTCTTGCTTTATGACAAGTTATTAGCACTCTTGGAGTCCAGAATTTCTTATTAATGACAGAGTGATTTTTGTCTCTTCCTTCACTTCCTCCTGCTTGGGTGTCCCCATGACCATCTGGCTGCTGTTTACCTCATCCTCACAATCATTTGTCCCCACAGTGTCTTATGACCCTATTGGATATAGGACAAGATCCGGGGCCCACAGAAGAGAAGGGACCAGTCTTCATGACCCTCCCAGCAGGGGAGGGGATGGGAAAAGATAGCGCTGCCTTATACAATACAGACAAAACTGAATCTGGGCAGAGTGAGAATTTGAACGTGGACCAAAGGTCTTGAACACATGGGGTGTTTGCTCTGGACGGCAGGCTCTCCAGAGGCCGACCCTGAGGCCACTGTCTCCCGGCACTGCCCTGCCAGCTCCTTGCTTGTCTCAGGACACACAAGCATTTCTCTGCTATTTTGTTCTTGATTTCTTTCTTTTGCTGAATCTCAGGCTTTCTGTGCTATTTTTCTCCCATATGTGCTTCAATTTTTAAAAGAAATTCATCTGCATTTTTTGGTTTTATAGAAAGGTCTTCAGAAAACCTGAAAACCATTAGGACTTTGAAAGGGTGCTTGATTAAGATGCCACCCCGCCCCCCTTCATTTAAAAGGGAAAGTTCTTCAACGTCCTACAGCTATGAAGAACATATTTTTAGATTTCTTGTGGTTACTTTAATGTCTGACCTTTCTTTGACGTTGCGTTTGAGAAAGGCTGGGGGTATCTCCAGAGATAAAAATTTGATTCTCCATTCTCCATGCCAAGTCCCAAATAGTCATCCATCTTGTTAGAGTTAAATGCTGTCTCCTCTCACTCACATCCCTTGAGCAGAGTGTCGTGCAGACCCTCGGGGCCCCCATGCCTCCCTCACCCCCAGTGCACACCGACAAGGCTTGCTTTGCCTCCTGACTGGGGGTCGCCTTTTCCTCACCTCTGATGGCTTTTTGCCCTCTCTTGGCTCTTGTGTGTTGAGGGTCTGGGTGTGAGGCTCAGCCTGGGCCCTGTTTGTTAGAGGGATCTGCTTGGCTGACCTGGGCCCATGCCCTGTGCTGCAGGGCATGGGTGCACAGGCCATGCGGTGCCTGCGCTGCTCCCCTAGATGGCCACGCAAACAGCCACGGCCCTTTGAGACCCATGTGCAGTCTGGCACATGGCAGTGAGGAGTGGCCAAGGGGCGTCGTGTGAGCAGAGCATGCATGTGGGGCCTGCCAGTAGATAGAGCTGGGAGGGAAGGCAGGAGGTCAGGACACCGGCTGGGAGCTGAGTGACAGGGCCCAGCCTTCCTGAAGTCCCTATGTTCTGCTGCAGAACTTGGAGGAGTCTGTGAATCCCAAACCAGTAATTGTCCTTCCAGGTGTATTTATCAATGTAAAGGCATAAACATGTTGAATGATGTGTTAGCTGCTGTATAATATTTACACGTCGAGACCAATTCTAAGCAGGCCTTGCTTTATGCTCTGGCCTAGGCCTGCTGGAACGGTCAGGAGCAGGCCTGCGTGTGGCGCAGAGGACAAGGGTGTGATTGCTTTGCTTGGGGTGAACACACTCAGCAGGGCTTTTTGCTGGACGAGAAGGGAGGCTGAGTCCCCCAGCCCAGTCCCCCAGGAGTCCCTAGAGCTTTTCCAGCCAAGTGTGGGCCCCCTCAAAGGCATGTGGCTTTTTGGGGAATGAGCTGTGATGCTTCTGGGGCCCGTCAGCCTGGGGAAGCCAGCGCTGGCCAGCGCCCTCGTGGAACGTGACTGGCTTTGCAAGCTGGCGGGCACTGGGGCCTGCTCTAATTGATTACATTGAAGCCAGCGCATCAGCCTCTGTGAGGGGGGCGGTCGGCAGACTTCCCAGTCTCTGGCTCAGTTACTAGTACCGTGTGACTCCCAAAGCCCCACTCAACCTCAGGTCTCAGTGGCTGGCATCCCTTGGGGAAAGGGTTAAACAGAGTTGTGTTCTTTCCCCAAGTAAGTAAAAGCGAAACATCTTCAAATGGCGATTAGAAACAAAAATCCTTCGAATATTATTAAACATTTTCATGCTTGATGAAATAAACTTTTCGAAGTAATATGGAAAAAATGATTTCATTTAAACACCTTTTAACCAAAAAAACTTAAGCTGCGTGTTATGTAAGTGCAGGAACAGAGACTCCTGCAGGGCTCGCCTTCATGTCTTGCGGCCTGTGGTTCAGCAACCAGCCTCATCACCCGCTCGACATTCAGCTGGGGGTGAGAACCAGCTGGCAGACGGCCCATGCATCCCGGTGGGTTCCCAGAACACAGGCGAGTTTGTGCAGGGAGGTAAGGAAGTGGCTGGGTGTGAGCGTGTGAGTTCTGCAAACCTCTGCAGAGCGGCTGAAACCGAGCTGTGGGACCTCCAGGCTTCAGGCGTCCAGGGTGCTGGTCAATCTGAGGTGAGCGTTTCTGTGTCCAGGCTACCAACAGATTCGGGGCCATAAATAACTGCCAGCAAAAGGAGCCTTCTCTGTCCCCTGCTGTTACTTCACTTTACAATGTCAGGAAATCTTAGCATAGGCAAGAAGTGTACCTCAAACCCTCAGCCACGCTCCTTTGCAGATAAATAAATAACAGAAAGCAAAACTCCAAACTCCTTCCCGTGGACCCTGGATAGGCCTCTGTGAGAACAAGTTATACGTTCATTTAATTAACACGTCTTGTGTGCTGATTAGTCAGGATAAGAGGTGTGGGTGAGCAGGGATCAGAAGCTTGGCCCAGCTGCAGAGGGCAGGGTGTGCGGAGCTGGGGTAGAAGGAACTCTGGCCTCCAGCCCAGGTTTTGTAGCATCCTGAGTCACCAAGGAAGTCTTATGTCTCAGTCAACACAGTCACGCAGTTTTAAGAGTGTTCAATGCCTTGCCTTACAAAGCGGTTGTAAAGAATGACAATAAGGCCCAACAAAGTTTAACATGATTTATTTTAGCAAACACTCATAGAGCTCTTCCCAAGCACTGTCCTAAGCACTTTGCAAATATTCATTAATCTTCATAACAACCCTTATGAGACAGGTACTGTTTTTCTTTCCATCTTATGCAGGGAAAAACTGAGACAGGGTAAAATAACTTGCTTAGGGTCACACATAGTAAGTGGCAGTACTAAAATTGAGATGCGGACAGGGAGATGAGCTTCCCTGGTTGTCCAGGAGCCCTGGATTTCTCAGGTGGTGGGAATTTCAGTGCTAAAGCTGAGAGGGTCTCAGGACACCTGGAGATGGCTGGTCCCCCTGGAAGTGTAGCTTTGAAGTCTATGCCTGTTGTTAGCCTTAATTCTTCTGGGGTCATTGGCTACACCTTAACTCAAAAAGTCCCATCTGGGACAGAGAGTAACTGAGAGGTGTTGGCCGGGGTTGGAGGTGGGGGGTGGGTTCTGGGAACAGAGAAACCACACATGTTCTGGGGCAGACACTGAATCCATCAGTCTTTCCCACACACGTGGGCCCAGACCTCTATTATGCCCTTGATTCAAGGAAGAGTGGCTGAACTGTCCTGCTTTGCTTTCCTCCATCACAGAACAAAGGGAATAAAGACGGGAAAAGCAAAGTGAATCGGTGTTCATCAGTTTTGATGAGTTACAGACATGCAGTGCTTGAGATGGGGAGGGGACTCTTCTGCAGCTGGGATTCCCTCCCCGGCCAGCACTCAGGAACAATCTAGGGAAGAGGACGCTCCACTCTCTGACCCAATTGCTTGTCTGTGGAGGGCAGATGCGACCACCCTGCACCCTGTGGGCTTCAGCCCTCTGCCATGGAGGGGTTCGCCCCCCGTCCTCTCCCCGGGCTCTGTGGGCTCCCTGACACCGTGGCACCAGCCACACCCAGAGGGTCAGAGGAGAGCAGAAGCTCAAACTCCCCAAAACTTGTGTTCAAGAAAGACTCCTCAACTGCTCTCTATAGATAGCCACCTAATTACTACTTTAAAAGTTTTTTTGTGCTATAGAACTCAGGCTCAGGCAGAGTTGAAGGTGAAGACCAGTGGTACCATGATCTGCTGTGGGGTTCTGTCTGCACCACGGCTTTCTCATCTTTAGAACGGGTACGTTAATGCCTACGTTGCCTGACCAGCTGTGACCTGGGTCATGCACCCAGCCTGGTGCATGGCCTGCAGTTGGTACCTGACAGAGCTGCCTGGGGGTTCTCAGAATGTTCCTGTGAGGGGAAATCTTGCTCATTCACTGGCAATCCCCCCCACACTGTGCTTGATGCTATTAGGAAAATGTAAATGTGATTCATTTACTCTGAATTGGTGATTATCACAGGGTGGCCAGGTAGGCACCTGGAGCAAAGTGTCCATCTCACAGCGCACAGCTGGTCCCACTTTCTCTCTCCAGAAGTAACAACTGCAGTCTTTGCTCCCGTGTTCGGCCCTCGTGAACAGACACGTTTGGCCACGTGTTGCCTAACCATGGACATATGCTCTGAAAAATGGATCATTAGGTGATTTCGTCATTTTTGCAGACATTGTAAAGTTCTTACACAGACAGACGGGCGGCCTACTGTGCACTGGGCTGGTGGTGTGGCCACATGCCTGTGATGCAATGGTGGGTATTTGTATATCTGAACATATCTGAACATAGAGAAGATACAGGAAAAATATAGTATAAAAAATTAAGCATGGCACACCTGCGTAGGGTATTTACTTGGAGTGGAGCTTGCAGGACCGCACGTTTCTCGGGCTGGGGACTGAGTGAGCCGTGAGTGTGAAGTTGTGTAGACTTTGGACACACTGAACGCTTAGGCCACACTAAATCTATACAGAACATTTTTTCTTCAATTATAAATTAAACTTAGCTTGATGAAACTTTTAATTTATAAACTTTTAAAAAAACTTTTTGACCCTTGTATGTTGAAATAACAAACACATCGTATGAAATATTTTCTTCATAGTCTTATTGTATAAGCTTTTTTGCTGTTTAAAAAATGTTTTGTTACTTTTTAACATTTTTGAATGTTTGGTAAGAACTAAGACACACACACACATTAGCCCAGGCCCACACAGGGCCGGGGTCATTACTGTCACTGTCCTCCACCTCCACAGGGGGTGGTTCCAGATGGTTTTCAGGGACAACCACAGGCACAGAGCTGTCAGGATGCCTCCTGAGAGAGCTGCCTGAGGCTGTATTGCACTAACTTTTTTTTTAAAGTAGAAGGACCCATATGACAAGGGTACAAGTCAAATCTGTGGAGTGTAGAACATAGATGTTTTGGCACAATAATCAAG
The DNA here is from genome assembly GCF_027406575.1 of Nycticebus coucang. NCBI lineage: Eukaryota > Metazoa > Chordata > Mammalia > Primates > Lorisidae > Nycticebus > Nycticebus coucang. The sequence goes on along the minus strand of NC_069794.1, from coordinate 96,014,477 downwards.
TAAATGAGGTGAAAACTATGTTGATTGGTTTGATCTAACTACGTCAGATTGTATAAAAAAAATCAGCACATGGCACCCCACATATGCATGAATGTATTCATGATCTATGTGTATTTGACTTAATAAAAAATAAAGTCAAAAATAAAATAAAATAAATAAAAGTAGAAGGAATGCATCCTAGTGGTGATGAGAATGTGCGGTGCGTAGTAACGACATCCTCGTTATGGTGTTCTGCACCGTATGTGACGTGCGTGCTGCACTTTACACCATGGGCAGTGTGCGGGGGTCACTCACACCAGCACCAGCACAGCGTGGGGGTCACCTGCTGCACATGCCCTGTGGTATCCCTGGATGACAGACGGTTTCAGCTCTAGGATCATCTCAGGGGACGACCGTCACATAGGCAGTCTTCATTGACCAAAACGTCACTACGTGGCACGCGACTATGCTTTTTCTCCTTTTTTTTAACCTCCTTTGATACACAAATGGTTATGTCCTCTTAAAAAAATTTAATTTAGTAGTACATGTGGATGATTTTACAGTGTAGAAACTCGATTTTCTTCTATCTATAGCTATTTGGCATTCTGTTGTATGGGCGTACATGCCTACAAACGCCTATCTGCAATTCCTAAATTTATAAAAAAAAAAACAAAAAACCCTCAATGAACCAAAAACTTTTCCTGAGTTTGTGGCAAACTCATTTGGTGGCAAAATTTGTCTTGGACTGATATAGGTAGATTTATAATCTGTATTTCTCCCATTTAGTATGACTATTGATAGTTTCTCTGGAGAAATGTTAATGGGTTTGATGACCGAGTGCTATCCTGGACCCCTACGGGGTGTTACCTGATACGTGGCACACAGCACTGTGTTTGCTTGCAAATTAAAAAATAAAAGTTTTGACATTCAAACTACATTAAACCCCAGGGTTTAGATTAAAAATTGTGAGCCCGTACTGTAATTCATTTCGCTAGAATCCTTTTATGATTTCAAAATACTTTTGGCTGTTACAGTATTATAGTAAATAACTTTGTACACATGTCATTTCATACATGGAAAATAATATTGATACGATAAACACCTAGAATTGGGATTGCTGAGTCGAAGGATGAAAGCATCTGTAATTCTGACATAGCTGGCTGACATTCTCTGTAGAGGGTTAAATGTTTTCACCCCTACAGTGCCTGGTCCATTTGAGTGAGAGTAAGCATCTTTTTGTAGTTTTTAATGGCCATATCTAGTTCCTTTTCCGTGACCTCCTTGTTAATCTATTTTGCTCATCTTTTACATTGGAATGTTAAGAGTTTTTCTTAATGTTTTATTGGAGCTCTTTACATATAAAAGAAATTATTCCTCTATGATTTAATTTGCAATGTCTTTCCTAATCTATTTTTTGTATTTTGACTTTACTTTCAGTGGCTTGTGCTATTATTGGTTTTTTCTATTTGGATATTCCTTTATTTATTTATTCTCCTTCTCCACAAATAAGCTCCCATTGGGGCTGTATATTTTTATTCTGTAATTTGCATAAACAATTCTGATGTTTTTAAAGGAAGGGAAGGAAGAAAAGGACGCAGCAGGGTGAACAGCACACAGGACTCAAATCTTTGCAGAATCAGAAAATCAAGAGGAAACGCTGAACATGTTTAATGTAGCACTTAAACTAAGAATTTTGTTTTAAACTGTTCTATATATGTATACCAACACCAACTTTCTGTGTACAATAAAATCATGGAATAGATTATTTTGGGGGGAAACAAACACTTTTTGCGTCCATCAAAAAGCACAACCGTGTGCAGGTCCCCGTGCCCAGCCCGTCCCCTGCCCGAGCTCGGTTCTCTCAGAGCTCACTTTGCTGTGGGTGTGCATGTGCACATGGGTTTTTTTTCTAAAAATGTGGCTCACTTGCCTTGTGAAAAAGTCATTAAGTAGACACCTGATTGATACCCACACTATAAATATATTAGGCATTGATGACTATTCTATTTCTAAAGAAAAGATATATATTTGAAATAATGACTTTAAGATAAGTAAGACTTCTGTTAAAATCACTGAATTAACTTTATTCAAATCAGAACATAATATGAAAGTATGGCAACCCATGGACATGTTAGCAATGTAATTATGTATACTGTGGTCGGGACAGAAAACTGAAACAGAGTTTCATGAGAGGGAACAGACGCCAAGACCAGCATGCGGGCCTATCTGCTTTATTTTGGCTCTTTATCGTCTGCTTATCGTGTAATTCCACATGACTACACTTGGGCTAAGGTAGTTTCCTTCTCTTTCACTTTAAGCCTGTCCCTAATTTTTTTTTTTTATCTTTTTATTTATTTATTTATTATTTTTCTATTGTTAAATCATAGCTGTGTACATTAGTGCAATCAAGGGGTACAATGTGCTGGTTTCATATACAATCTGAAATATCCTCATTAAACTGTTCAACGTAGCCTTCATGGCATTTTCTTAGTTATTGTAAGTAGACATTTGTATTCTGCCTTTAGTAGGTTTCGCCTGTACCCATTCTAAGATGCACCGTAGGTGTGGCCCCACCCATTACCCTCCCTTCACCCTAAACTCCCCCCTCCTTTCCCCTCCCTTGGCCCTTTCCCCATAGTCTTGTGCTATAGTTGGGTTATAGCCTTCATGTGAAAGCTATAAATTAGCTTCATAGTAGGGCTGAGTACATTGGATACTTTGTCGTCCATTCCTGAGATACTTTGCTAAGAAGAATATGTTCCAGCTCCATCCATGTAAACATGAAAGAGGTAAAGTCTCCATCTTTCTTTAAGGCTGCATAATATTCCATGGTGTAATGTACCACAATTTGCTAGTCCATTCGTGGGTCGATGGGCACTTGGGCTTCTTCCATGATTTAGCAATTATGAATTGGGCTGCAGCAAACATTCTGGTACAGATGTCTTTGTTATGTTGTGATTTTCGGTCTTCTGGGTATAAACCTAGTAAAGGAATTATAGGATCGAATGGCAGGTCTGATTTTAGATCTCTAAGTATTCTCCCCTAATTTTCAGTTACTTTTTTTTTTGGTTTTTGGCCGGCATATGGGACCGGCGCCCTACCCCTTGAACCACAGGTGCCGCCCTCACCCCTAATTTTCAAATAAGAGGTCCCGAGGGGTGAGGGCAGAGGAGAAGGCTGGTGGGAGATCAGGGGAGCCCCTGGAGGCCACCGCCTCTGGTTACCTGCATAGCAAGGTGCCAGGTGCCGACTGTGGCAGGAAGGCAGTGTCCTCAGGGCTTTGCCCAATCAATCCCCCCACCTGGGCCACTGGGCATCTGCCAAGGGCTACCTCCCACAAGGTACAGGCTTTCTCTGTACTGTCCTAAACAGGCAGAGAGGCCGGAGTTCACAGAGAGCAAGGCAGGCTTTTTACTACTTGGCTGTTTTTAAAATTTAGTCCAGAAGTTAAATTGGGGGTAGAATTCCAAGTGGTAGCAATCTAAATAGCTTCTCTTTCCTCCCCACTCCCCCGTCCCCAGAGCTGCTCTGACCTTATCTCTGCCTTTCCGTCTCGAGCCTCCCTGCACCACTGGAGAAGGTCACTGTTGTTTTTTCCCTCCTGTGAAACTCCTGCTTCACATCCAGACGTTGAAGGAAGTACTTCATATTTGCAGCAGTGAAGCTTTTCTTTGCAGGCCTCGCAAATCCGACTTTCGCAGCCATAGCCATGCACAGGTGGACAGTCTCCAGCTGGGAGATGTCAGAGGAGGAGGGAGCGTGATTCAGCACACTTCAGGGAGTTCATTAATCTGAAAAATTCCTCATTACACTCTTCTTAAAGGCAAAACTTCATTTGGATGGAGCAGAGAGGGAAGGAAGTAGGGACACAATTCCTACAGTTCAGGTCACAATCTAGCTGTGATAAAATATTGGCACATTGAAAAATGGACACAGTGAGTTATTAACTTTGGGTTTAAATCCTAGCACTGCTGGTTAACAGCGTTGGCACTTTGCTTAACCTCTCTAAACTCCTATTTTCTCATCACAGGATTGTCTTGAAGATGAGATGGTATGATTTATGCACACTGCACGTCACTAGACCTGGCCTTCAGCAAGCCCCAGTGAAGGGGACTGTTCCCCGGTACACACTCAGTATATGGCAAAAGAGTGATTGACAGAATATGCAGGGCCTCACAGGGCAGGGCCTCCAGAGCAGGGGTGACTGGAGAAAAGTTGCCGTGGAGGAGAAAGGGTTTGGCCGAGGCCCTGAAATCAGTGAAGACATTGTATGTCAAGTATTTTAGTTTTGTGAAGGGGGCACATGGGAGGAATTTGTGGAATTGGAGGCTCCCTATTGCTTTTTTTTTAGAGACAGAGTTTTGTTCTGTTGTTCAGGCTGGAATGCAGTGGAGTAATTAATCACAGCACCCTGCAGCCTCGACTTCTGGACTCAAGAGATCCTCCTGCCTCAGCCTCCAAGTAGCTATGCCTACTGGCAGGTACTACCATGCCCTGCTAATTTCCGAAATAATTTTTCAGAGATGGGAGGGTCTTTCTATGTTGCCCAAGCTGGTCTTAAACTACTGGCGTCAAGCAATCCCCCTGCTTCAGCTTCCCAAAGTGCTGGGACTTCAGGTGTGAGTCACCAGGCCCCATTTTACGTGAACGAGAAGAGCTCTGCTGTTAGAATTTTATGTTGGGGACAAGGATCTTCCAAATAAGAGGAAGCATTGTGTTTACAAAGAACAGATCGAAAACCAGACTAATTAAAGGTAATTGGTTGGTGAGACATGAACTGTATCTGGAAAGATGGTTTATATTTCTTCATGTTTGTTTGGGGAGTCATTTGATAAACTTACTGTTCCAGGTAAGGCAGAGTGAGGGAAGCAAAGGTAATTGATAGGCTTGTGGTTTCTGTGCTCAGTTTCTGCGCCCAGTGCACTCAGCTACCCAAGTGGGCGCACCATGAGCCAGCTGGTGGGGAGGGCGTTGCGTTTGTCCGACGTGTGATGGAAAGGTCTGAAAGAGGGTCTGGAAAGTCTTCACAGACAGGAGAAGTGATGTAAGGGCTACTCCTGTGGCCGATTGATATAGGCTGCCTCTTTATGTTTTGGGGTATCAAGGAGTGCTTTGTCCTCTCCACAGATGCATTAGGGGTGCTCCCCTTTGTGGAAGAGGTAGGATAGGCCATGTGCTGGAGGAAGACTAAAACACTGGACTTCGGCACGGCCTTCCGTGAGCAGGGCAGGGAGGCGGGCCAGGCCCTCCAGGAGGTGTGACACAGTGCCTGCCTTCCAGGCTTGCCCCCGGCCGGCCTTCTCTGCTTTAACACTTGTTTCTTTAAGATGGTCCTCTGAGCCCTGGAAATGTTAGTGCACAGGGACTCAGAGGGTCTGCTGTTCAGATGAAGGGACTCAACAACATGAGTTAGACTCGCTTAGTGACCATGGAGTGAAATAAGCCAAATGGGGCAAAGCTTCATAATTAAATTCACAGATGAAACCTGATAGAGATAGGATCTGGGAACACCAGTGACAATTGAGAAACTGTCCCAGAGGGACAGAGAGGAAAGGGACTCACTGTATGGGCAGGAAATAACAACTGGAGGTTTGACCCTGAACAATGGAAGGGCAACTCACCTGGTGTGACATAATTGAAAACACATAATTGCAGCCCCCAAAGGCATATTGAAATGAAAAATGCTGGTAAGGGCTTGGGGAGACTAAGTAGCAAATTTCACTGCAGATTAAATCAGGGCAAGGCCACGAACACTGCTGGGGGTGAGGTCTCTGCTAGGGTTGTCACCCTGCCCCTACCGGTGGCTAATAGCTCTGCTGTGAGTTGGTGCAGGCAGTGGAGAGGCTGTGATAGCATAAGATAGGAACCCAGGGCTCCTGAAATAGGCATCACCCCTCACCAATTCAGAGGAACACAGGCAAGAGCCAAGGTCTGGGAGGCCGTCGGCTGGTGCAGGGCAGGATGTGGCAGAGTATGTCTCTAAACTCTTGGCTTGAACAAAGTGGGGGCAGAACTCTGTCTATGTGAAAGATCCTTTGAGGTGAGATGAGATATGCAGGCATCACAGGGGGACTGGTGAACGGGTGGGGGTGAGAGGGAATTGGCCAGGCAGGCTCCCCTCTTGTGTTTGGCACAGAACAGGACACATGGTGGTGCTTAGTCAGAATTGCAGAGTGAATCTGTCTGTGTCATTTGCAACCAGCCTCCCCCACCCTGGGCATAAATAACTTGGGGCCTCCCCCGTGGGGTGTGGCCACTGCTGTCCTGGGCATCTCTAGCTGGCCCTGTGCTGGAATGGGTATATATTTTTAATGATTTCACAATGTCTAGTTTAAAAGGGTTTTTTGTTTTTGTTTTATTTTGTTTTGTTTTGCTTTCAGCATGAGTTATTTTTAGAGTTTTATGTCTTTTCATTAAGTCTCATAAAAGCAACCTCATTCTTTACTTTTTGTAGTAAGCAAGAATATGGAGATTAAATAGGATCTTTAGACCCATTTAAATTGCCCGCAGGTCACACAGTCTGAGAACTGCTGTGTTAGAGAGTGGCTGAGTCAGAGGCAAGCTCAGAGTCTGTTACACAGGCACGAAGACCGTGAGACTTCTGTCCCCTCCTTGCACCTCATGTTGGCTCTTGGTCCAGCAGATTCAACGTCCTTGGTACCTGGTACCTTCACAGCCGTCCCCTTGTCCCAAGCCCCACCAATGCCCACTGGCTTCACTTGAGACCAGCCTTCATTCCGCTCTCCCCAGGTTACCTTCCATCGTTTGCTGGGCTTCAACTGGGTCTCTGTCCTTCACCAAAACAGTCAATGAATTCTCACTGATTTTTATGTGTTCTCAAATCCTGGTCTGCTGCCCATGGCTCCCACCACTTGCCTCTCCTACGACTATAGTTTCTATAACATTCTGCCTCCTGGACGCCCAGAAAACTTCCCCCTGCCCAGGCCCTGACCTGGGCTCTCCCCATGGCTGTCTTTTCTCCACATGTCCTCCTCTTCCCAGGGCTGCCCCTGCCCCCCTGCCCTCCCTATCATCCCCTCAGATCTCAAGCTTGTTAGTCTTTTAAGACTCAACTGAGAAGCACAGCACCTTTTCCAATTCTACCAGCCTGGGGACTTGTCTGCTTCCTCTGAGCGCCTGTGACAATGGCACCTGTTCCCATGGTCTCACTGGGGACAAATAGATCAAAATAACTGGGTTGATTTTTTTTTTCTTTTCTTGAGACAATCTCTCTGTGTTGCCCAGACTAGAGTGTAGTGGCATCCTCATAGCTCACAGCAACCTCAATCTCCTGGGTTCAAGCAATCCTCCTGCCTCAGCCTCTGGAGTAGCTGGGACTACAGGCACCTGCCACAATGCCTGGCTATTTTTAGACAGGGTCTCACTTTTGATCAGGCTGGTCTCCAACTCCTGAGCTCAGGCAATCCATCCATCTCGGGCTCCCAGAGTGCTGGGATTACAGGTGTGAGCCACCGCACCAAACCAATGTGTTGGTGTATTAAAAGCATCTGATATAGGGTTCAAAACCTGGCTCTGTCACTTGCTTATGTGACCCTGAGCAAATACCTTAACCTGTCTGAGCTTGAGCCCTTACAGGGCGGCTGGGATGGTGAGCAGTAGTGTTCTTGAGCTACATGGCACCAGGGACCATCAGTAAATGATAGGTATTATTATCACATGCTAACCAGCTTGAGATAAGGTATTTTAGGTGCTTACTCTGCTCCTACCTTATGCCGAGGCTGCGGCCCCTTCCAGGCAGCACTCTCAGATGACACAGTGTGGCTTCTGTAGCTCCGGAATGTGGCCCCATCAGTCACCAAATAAACAGAAAATAAGTCTATGGCCCCACATGGAATGCCCTCTCGGGGCCACTGTCTTGTCACCTGACTCAGCCTGCCCTTTGCAGTCCGGCCTCCTGACCACACGTTTCAGGCCTTTCCAGGAACACCGGTGGGTACACCTGACATGCTGGGGGTGAGTCATAACTTCATGGGCTTTCCTGCCTGGGTTGTACAGAGGGCTAATTCACATCCACGCTTTACTTCCTGCCTCTATTTGACTAACCTGAACCCACCCAGCAGTCAACACACGGAACAGAGCCCTGGCAGTAAAGGCAGATTTCCTTCTGCAGGTCCGCTGGGAGCTTCAATACCACAACCGTGATGAACTGGCTGGAAACAATTTAGCATCTGGGTCCCGAGAGGTAGAAACATATAGAATAGGGAAAGGGGTGAAAGTACATTCCATCCTGTCGTTTAAACAATATGCTGGCTCAAAAAGTAAAGAATCTAAACACATTTTTCTAAGAAAATGTGAATGTTTTTCTTGAAAGAACTCAGTGTCTCCAGCACTTTGGAGGCTGCCCAGGGGAACTTGGAGGGAGGCTTTTGTCCCAGAGCGGCCTCTCCTCTGCTTTCTCATGCATGGTCCCGCCACTCTCGGAGCATGCAGAATACAGTCTTGTTTTGCACCCTGGCTGTGTGTGTCTCTAGACAGACACCCTCTCTAGCCCTGCACTCTGACGCTTAACACCTCTCCTCTGCCTTCCCTTTCACCCTCATTTACTCCCAGACTAATCCCAGGTGTCCATCTATTACCTGTCCTGTGCAGAATGTGTGCTTTTTAATGAGGCCTCTGGTGAGATGGTGTTGTAATTCCAAAGAGTGCTTCTAGTGGTGGAAAGATTTTGGCCGCTTCTGGTCTGCCCAAGTCCAGTGCCAGCTCTGGAAACGAGATACGTCTTTATGTTTCCATCATTTGCTTTCAAGTAATCTTTCCCCAACCTGCTAGGAAAGAATGAACATGAGAGCCAACCAGAATAATCATACCCCCAAAATTTATATTGGGGCACTTTCATAAAAGTGACACCATGTTTAAATATAACCACTGGAGAAAAATGATGTGCTTTCAGGTAAAATTATTTCCTACTGGTTTGTAGGTACAATTGGAAGATTTTTAAACCTTGGAAGAGAGAGGCAAGGCCCAAATTCACCTCCCTGAATTCCCACTAGAGCATTTCTGAACTTAAACATTTCTCAAAGTTCTGCACAACGTCGGAGAGGTCTGCAGGAGGCAAAAAGGTGGCTGAGAAGGTGAACTCAAGTTTTAAACAGAGCAAAGGGCTTAGTGCGATGCAAATGTTTTAATTGGCAGGATTCTGAAGTCTTCTCAGAATAAGAGTAAAAGGTTAAAACAGGGTTAGGCAGGAGACAGTGAAAATAAGGAGGTTACAAGTGCCGAATGAGCGCTGGTGCATTAAATGTCTGTGTTCTTTATTTCTCTTACCTTCTTATCACGCTCTGCTACTTCCCAAATTTCCCAAATGGTACCTCCAGCCCGCTGGCATTTTGAGTTTTGTGGGTGAAATGGAAATGCAGATGGTATCAGCAGTGAGGTAGCAGAATGCACTTATTATTATTAAATCATAGCTGTGTACATTACATTAATGTGATCATGGGGCACCATACACTGGTTTTATAAACATTTCACATATTTTCATCACACTGCTTAACATAGCCTTCCTGGCATTTTCTCAGTGATTGTGTTAAGACATTTATATTCTACATTTACTAAGTTTCACATGTACCCTTGTAAGAGGCACCGCAGGTGTAATCCCACCAAACACCCTCCCTCCGCCCATCCTCCTCCTCCCTTCTCCCTCCCCCTCCCCCATATTCTTAGGTTATAACTGGGTTATAGCTTTCCTATGAAAGCCATAAATTAGTTTCTTTTCATCCAGCTGAGAAATCTCCACGAGCTACTGAAATGTAACAGCATATATCATAGTCAAGTTGTCAAGGAGGGAGATTTCACAGCTATGACCTCACAGCCATAAAATATAAGCCATGTAACATGCAAGGAAACCCAAGACAACTTTTCCAGATTTTTTTTATCAGTAAGATTACCATATGGAAAATAACTTTAACTAGTTATAATAATCTGATTAAAAGAAGACTTAGAAATTATATAGACTTTTCCACTTTCAAGGGCTCAAATTTCTCATATATTCATCACGGCAGCACAAAGTGGTACTAATCCGTAATGTCCACGTCACGCGCTCAGCCCCGGGCCCAGACCTGAGGCTTCCCACACCTGGGCTGCTGCGGGTTCTCTCCGGCTTGTTGCTAACTGTGGCACCGCAGCAGGTGAGCTCTGGCGAGTTAGCTTCCAGCCGACATCCGAGCTTTGCCAGCAGCTGTGAAAGTCAGCCTGGGACAGGCTTTAACAAAAACTAAAATCCAGCCCTTTAACTTTTCTCCATGAAGAACTCTCTTCTAACTGGAATAATTTCTCAAGGACTTTGGATGGCCGCTCTTCAGTTTTCCTAAGTTGCTTTAAAAACCTTCCTGTTCTCTTTCGTATGGGTCTTTCCTAGCTTTTCTTCAATCAGGTTTGATGACACTTTTTTCTTCTTTTGTATCTTGGTTTTATTATTTGTAATTAAGAAACCTTATGGCAATATCTATGCTGGAATCGTTTGATAATTTATTTAAATACTCTCTCCTTAGGTTTTCTTCTCTATTTGGTAAAGCACGAGCTGATTTGGGTGACCAATGAACATTACCTACAAATGTTGTGTGGGAAATGTCAGAGCTTCAGTGACATGTTCAGTGGGCACGTTGTTTGCACCCCAGATGTTGCAAATTAGGTGCTAGCTGTGACACACTGTTCTTAAGAGTCGATAGTCCCCCTTCTAAACCTCATGACATCTGAGGTAGACAGTCCCCGTTCTAGACCTCATGACGTCTGAGGTAGACAGTCCCCCTTCTAAACCTCATGACATCTGAGGTAGACAGTCCCCGTTCTAGACCTCATGACGTCTGAGGTAGACAGTCCCCCTTCTAAACCTCATGACGTCTGAGGCAGACAGTCCCCGTTCTAGACCTCATGACGTCTGAGGTAGACAGTCCCCATTATAAACCTCATGACGTCTGAGGCAGACAGTCCCCCTTCTAAACCTCATGACATCTGAGGTAGACAGTCCCCGTTCTAGACCTCATGAAGTCTGAGGTAGACAGTCCCCATTCTAGACCTCATGATGTCTGAGGTAGACAGTCCCCATTCTAGACCTCATGACGTCTGAGGTAGACAGTCCCCATTGTAAACCTCATGACATCTGAGGTAGACAGTCCCCGTTCTAGACCTCATGACGTCTGAGGTAGACAGTCCCCCTTCTAAACCTCATGACATCTGAGGTAGACAGTCCCCGTTCTAGACCTCATGACGTCTGAGGTAGACAGTCCCCCTTCTATACCTCATGACGTCTGAGGCAGACAGTCCCCGTTCTAGACCTCATGACGTCTGAGGTAGACAGTCCCCATTATAAACCTCATGACATCTGAGGCAGACAGTCCCCCTTCTAAACCTCATGACATCTGAGGTAGACAGTCCCCGTTCTAGACCTCATGAAGTCTGAGGTAGACAGTCCCCATTCTAGACCTCATGATGTCTGAGGTAGACAGTCCCCATTCTAGACCTCATGACGTCTGAGGTAGACAGTCCCCATTGTAAACCTCATGACATCTGAGGTAGACAGTCCCCGTTCTAGACCTCATGACGTCTGAGGTAGACAGTCCCCATTATAAACCTCATGACGTCTGAGGCAGACAGTCCCCCTTCTAAACCTCATGACATCTGAGGTAGACAGTCCCCGTTCTAGACCTCATGACGTCTGAGGTAGACAGACCCCTTCTAAACCTCATGACATCTGAGGTAGACAGTCCCCGTTCTAGACCTCACGACGTCTGAGGTAGACAGTCCCCGTTCTAGACCTCATGACGTCTGAGGTAGACAGTCCCCCTTGTAAACCTCATGACGTCTGAGGTAGACAGTCCCCATTGTAAACCTCATGATGTCTGAGGTAGATAGTCCCCATTCTAGACCTCACGATGTCTGAGGTACATAGTCCCCATTGTAAACCTCATGACATCTGAGGTAGACATTCCCCGTTCTAGACCTCATGACGTCTGAGGTAGACAGTCCCCATTGTAAACCTCATGATGTCTGAGGTATATAGTCCCTGTTCTAGACCTCACAATGTCTGAGGTAGACAGTCCCCATTGTAAACCTCATGACATCTGAGGTAGACAGTCCTTGTTCTAGACTTCATGATGTCTGAGGTAGATAGTCCCTGTTCTAGACTTCATGACGTCTGAGGTAGATAGTCCCCACTGTAAACCTCATGACTTCTGAGGTACACAGTCCCTGTTCTAGGCTTCATGACATCTGAGGTAGATAGTCCCGCTTCTAGACCTCATGACGTCTGAGGTAGACAGTCCATGTTGTAAAACTCATGACGTCTGTTATCTGCATTGTGACTTCTCCAGACCTGCAGGGTCCTCTACCCTCACGTTTGGCTCCAGCTTTCTGGCTCCGTTGTATCCCCTTCTCTGCTCTGTCCAAGGCCATTGCTTTGTCTTTGACGTCATTATTGGCTCTATCATGGAATGTAGCCCTTTTTCATGATTTCCTCAAAAAACAGCAACAAAAGCAATAACAAACCCACACAAAGCTTATTTATGCCAGAGCTTTCTGAGTGTTTGGGGAACAGCAGCGATGACTGGCATTCCTGCTGTGTACAGTGTCTTGGCCCCTTATTTCTCTTCTTAATTTTCCTCTTTGCATGCTCTCTCTCCCGGGGATGCTCCCCTACCCCACTGCTGCGCTCCTCACTACTTCTCTCACTTTTCTCAGGCAGAGCAACTGGCTTCCCTCCAATTCTCCCCCAAAACAGTTCTGGGCCAGTTGTATTTCTCTGCCCATTCAAAGATTTCAGTAAAGTGTTGGCATTTCTTGCACAACGAGTTTTAGATACTCGTTATGAGGTTTAGAACGGGGACTGTGTACCTCCAACTTCGTGCTCATCTTCGCCCCTGTATTCTTGCTGGAAGAGGGAGGGAATGTTGATTAAAGGGCAAAAGCTCTAATCTCACTTAATCAGGAGGGTGAGTCTTGTATTTCATGAGATTCAACATTGAAGACCTACTGGGTATTCTCTCTACAAGTTTGCTTTGCTTTTTAGAATGCTCATCTCTGCCCCCCTCCTCCCCTTGTTCTTCCCTTAGTTTAGTCCCTCGTAGATAACAGTTCCTTAAAGATGGGGCCCAAATCCCTTTCCAGATTAGTAAACATGTGTGTCCTTAGTAAAGTCATAGGAGACTTAGCGACTTGGCTGGATACACTGGTGCAGAGGGAGTCGTCACTCAATCCCTCCGTCAAAGGTCTCATCAGCTCAGTGGCCAACTGATAGATAGAGGTGGACAGTAATGTGCATTCTGCTGTCCAGTAAAGAAATACATGAGAATATATCACTTTTTAAAGGATATAGGGAAGGTGCACAACTCAACCTGGTTAGCATATGAAAGCCACCAACTCTTTCGTGTAATCGTTGCTTTGAAAATGATCTGTTTGTTGGCTGCTCATTACCACCAAAATGAAGAGGTCTGTAAACTGCTGCTGGAGTTTGGGAGGAGGGCGAAGGAGGAGGGAACTGGAATGAGGGGAGAGGTCTCATCTCCAGGAGAGCCCAGAAGTGCCATTTCGTGTTCTGTGACCTGGGCCACCATCTACCAAGAACTTCCTGTGTGCCTCATACACGTGTTATCTCGTTTCATTGCAAACCGGCCGTGAGGGTGTTCTATACGGACTTAGTACAAAGGCATAGAGAGGTTAGGCGACTGGCCAGAGGTCCCTCAGGAAGAGCCGAGTCTGACCCCGGAGCTTGGGTTCTAGAGCTTCACATTATGTTGCTTCCTAGGAAGGTCCAGGAGGGGATTTTCCTTCCCTCCATAAATGGATGTAAGGATTCCAATGGCTATAACCATTAGGATATTGTTTTGTGGACTGAACATCATCATCTTATCTGCAGAGGTTATATACAGATATGCGGTGGGAAGGATGAAGCTTTAGTCATTACTGTTAGTATTGTCACCACAACACGAGTCCTCTTATTGCCAGCACAGCTACTTTTCTTTATCTTGACACTTGCTGTCTTCCTATTAGGTTGGAAGGGAAGTTATTAGGTAGTCAATCTATTTTACAGATGATGGTAGTGAATCTTCTGCAAGCTTCTGTACTATCAAAACAAAGCAGCCCTGGGGTAATTCAGACCTTCACTTACATCCTGGCTACACCGTTTCTTGGCTGTGCCTTTCCAGGGCTTACTGTGTCCCATGTGAAGGAGTGAGGTCAATTCCTCTGTATAAGGCTTCTGTGGACATTGGAGATGATGACTGTAAAGCTCCTGTGCCAGTCGGAGGGAAATCAGGGTTCCTGATTTCCTAATGCAACCCACTGAACATAACTTTGATCCTTAGGCATATGACTCTGTGAGACAGTGTGCTGGAGAGAGTGGCGCCTCTAAGATCACCATTTAAAATAAGTTGCTTAAAAATCCACATCAAATGGAAGCCCAAAAGCCCTCATATGTCCTGGGGCAGCCTCAGACCCTGGGATGTGGGCAGTGGCACCTTTGCTGAGCACTTTCAAACACAGGACTTCACTTCTCAGTCAAAACAAACCTGGGTACCACGTCACACAGGTGACAGTGTGTGCACTGGACAAAGATCAAACAGGGATAAGGAAGACTGGAATGATATCCACAGATGCTGAATTCCTTGGTAAATGCTGCAGAATCATCCAGCAAGTTGAAGAGAGACCCAGCCGGCAAGAGCAGCGATCCCAGCTCTCTGGGGAGGCCGGTGGATCGCTTTAGCTCACGAGATCGAGACCTGCCCGAGCAAGAGCCAGACCCCCAAAAAATAGAAAAACTAGCTGGTTGTAGTGGCGGGCTCCTCTCATCCCAGTTGCTCTGGAGGCCAAGGAAAGAGGGTCACTTGAACCCAAGAGTTTGAAGTTGCTATGAGCTATGATGATACCACTGGACTCTGCCCTGGGTGACTGAGTGAAACACTGTCTCAAATAAAATAGGTGCAGCCATCGTAAAACAGCTCAGAGTTGGAAACCAGACTCATGCGAGGATGTTCAGCTCAGCACATAAGCCACCAATGGATGGTTCAAGTGCAAATCTGAATGATATATCAAGAGTGTATGTCGGCTGTCCCTATGAATTCAGTACTCAGTGAATAGTTTTGAATTTCTGAAGTCAATTGAAAATATTGACTGGGTCTCTCCTTTGTGCAAAACACTTCTGCATCTGGGTCACAGCGCCATCAGCGAGCTCCCACTGCCTGAGCACTGTGCATAGATGCATAAGCTGTGCCATTGGTCCTGAGAAAGCCTCCTTGGGGAAGTGACCTTGAGGGAAAGGAAGGAACTGAGGGCCTGGCTCCAGCATGTCCAGTCTCAGCTATCCCTGCCCAGCATACAAACACATTCTAGCAGCCATCAACACAGTGAGAAGCTGGGCTCACCATCGCCTGTGCCCGAGTACCCCAGACCAGAGAGCAAGCCATTAGACCCCTATCATTCTGTGCTAACCCTGCAGCGGCCCTCAGTCCTCTGAGCCTTGTATCATGCTTCTCCCGTCCGAATGTCCTCCCCAGCCCTCCTGGTCCTTTGAGTGACCTTGGACCACCCACTCCTTACAAGCCATGCTGGAGGGGGGCTGTCAGGCGGTGACTTCTCTGTGTGCTGACTGTCCATGGCTGCTTTGCTGTTCCTTCTTCCTTCTACGTGGTGGGGTGGGCTCCAGGCCACTGAGCGAGGCACTCCTTACTGATCTCCTCCACCAGGCCATGAACTCCTCCGCATGGAGATTTTACTCATGCCTGTTTCCCCAGAGCCTAGGACAGTGCTCGCCATGGCGCAAGTACTCCACGGATGCCTGTGGAAAGAGTTAATTAAGGCAGATATTGAGACTTCCTGCTTGCTTCAACACAGGCAGCTCCAGCATATTGATGGAGGCACAATTTTCATTGGCCCAGGGGCCTACTACCACATGTGGACCCCTGAACAGATTTAAAAGCTGGGAAAATTTGTTTGAAGTTATCCATCTGTGGACCTTCTTAGCTCCCTTCTTTGACTTTCCAGAGGAATCTAACACTCAAAGATATGGTTGATTCATCCAGTGTTACTTCGCACATGGCTTTACCAGGTGCTTGGGACACTCACCACCCTTGAGGGCACAGTAGCAGAGTGGGCATCGGGATCCTGGCCCCCTAAATGGCCAGGGGACCACCTGACTCTGCCTGCCTCAGAGCCCTTCCTCCCACAAGCTTGTCACACCTCTGTGTAAAATATAGGCGTGCATTCCCTAAGTGCAATGCCCAGCACTCAAAACTTGTACAGTCCAAATCTAGCAGTCCAACTTGAGATAAAACACACACCACATTTTGAAAATTTACTACGTAAAAGGAATGCAAAAGAGCTCTTTATTAATATGAAACTAGTAGATGAAAAACTACATGCCCACTCAAGGGAAAAATACATTTAAATTCAAGAATTGGGTCGGGGGAGGAGGTCTGGTGAGCTCTCCCCTATCGGACACAAGGCAGGGTATAAGGCTCACCCTCCGGGCGAGGGGCTCGGCTACGATGTGGACTTCACCTAACAAATGCGCATGGTGGAACCTGATTGTATTCTTTCTTTCTCTATCTCTTTCTTTTTTTTCTTTTTTCTTTTTATTTTTTTTTGAGACAGAGCCTCAAGCTGTCACCCTGGGTAGAGTGTCGTGGCATCATAGCTCACAGCAATCTCCAACTCCTGAACTCAAGTGATCCTCCTGCCTCTGCCTCCCAAGTAGCTGGGACTACAGGCGCCCGCCACAACGCCCAGATATTTTTTGGTTGCAGCCGTCATTGTTGTTTGGCGGGCCTGGGCTGGATTCGAACCTGCCAGCTCAGGTGTATGTGGCTGGCGCCTTAGCCGCTTGAGCCACAGGCACTGAGCCCCCGATTGTATTCTTTTATTTAAATTATTTATATTAATTAATTATATTAATCTGAAAATTTAACAAAAAAACAGCCCTTGAGTATTTTTTTATACGTGTTGAAATGACAGCACTTTGGACATATTAGATTGAATAAAATACATTATTAAAGCTTATTTCACCTGTTTTTTTATTTTTTTTGCTTTTTTCATAAACTCATAATATGAATGCTAGAAAACTAAGAGTGGCATATCAGACTCACATCATTTTTATTAGAACAATGCTACTTTATAGTATCCTACAGAAGTGGATTCTTACTTATAGAAGCAACACAACCATTCTCCAAGATGCGGTCTTACGTAATTTTAGAGGAAGAGAAAACCGTAAGTCAGAAAATAATTTAATGATGACATTGGTAATAATTAACGATGTTGGTGCTCACTGAGTGTTTCTTGGTGCCTCTCATTACACCAAACACTTTGTGTATTAATAAGTTTGAAATTCATGGCCATCTATGGTTATTCCCATCATACAGACAGAGAAACTGAGGTACCAACAGAAATGATAAGTCACTTCTGACAGTGTGGGGGGGTTCAAATCTGAGCCATTTGGCTCCAGAGCCCACATCCCTAATTCCCCTATGCTACTCTGTGACCTGCCCTATAGAACCAAGTGCTTCATGTGACTCTGAAACCACAACTGATGATAGAAACTCACGCTTGGAAGCAGCATTTGTCCCGTGTGACATCATGCTGTCTGGCTCCTGACGCTGTTTTGGCTCAGAGATGAGAAAGTCGATGTTAACTGTTAATACAGTATTGACACAAGGGCCAACCATGATGGCTTCCAGCAGGTCAGAAAAGGAGCCAGACATTCTCCTGGGTCCAGTTACCACCCATCACTCAGGAACGAAGAGAGGAAACAAAATGAAAGAGGAGAAAGGAAACATTTCTCCAACCAGCTTGATGGAAAAACTTAGACAATGCATTTGAAGGAAGGCCCTGAGCGCAGAGCCTGAAATAAATTAGGTGTTTAATGCATATCTGCTCCATTCCTGCCTGTTTTCCTCACTAAAGCTGGAGTTGAGGATCAGCTATTAACTTTATTAAATACTGCATGACTCGAATGCATCCATTTTCCAATGCAAACAGACCATCCAGGCGTACGCTAAGAGTTCAGCCAAATCTCCACGGAGTCAGATAAGGAGCCATACATCTGGCTTTCCAGAATTCCCCTGCCTTTTCTCAAGTACACAGTTATTGTGAGAAGTGACATCATCTTCACATTTTCCCACAATAAAAATCATTTTTAATTTTTTCTCTCCACATTCCCATCCACTACGTTTTTTTCCTCTGGAGTAATTTAACGCAAATCTCAGACACATCTTAAGTGACACATAAATCTCACTTACAAATAGTTAACTATGTTTTGATAACAGATAAGAAATTTCAGAAAACTTCACACTGGCATTATCCCGCCTATGAAGTTAGTAATTATTGCCGACTATCATCTAATACACTTTCCACTTTCTCCAAAGGTCTTAGAAATGTTTCCTTAGGGTTGGTTGGACTCCAAGTTTCACTTTCTATTTCTCTCTCTCTTCCTTCCCCATTCTAGAAAATATACATTCAGAGGTCTGTAAAGGATAGTGAAATAAATGAATTTCAAAGTAAAATACAAAAGTGACATGGGGTGAATAGAAGGAAATATAAACACACTCAGGACACAAATATTGACGATGAAGTTACCTGTGACTTTTCCCAAGAATCATATATTTACTTTGGAGCCACCTGGTACACATGTACACAGGGCACGTGTGCAGTGTGGGACTGACCTGATGACATGTACACAGGGCACGTGTGCAGTGTGGGACTGACCTGATGACATGTACACAGGGCACGTGTGCAGTGTGGGACTGACCTGATGACATGTACACGGGGCACGTGTGCAGTGTGGGACTGAGGTGATGACATGTACACGGGGCACGTGTGCAGTGTGGGACTGAGCTGATGACACACACAGAGGGCAGGTGTGCAGTGTGGGACTGAGCTGATGACACACACAGAGGGCAGGTGTGCAGTGTGGGAACATGATGACATGTTCCACAGCCACTCGGGAGCTGCACAGTGGAGAGGTCCTCCCACGCATCCTGAGCAAAGGAGCAGTGAGTTACCTAGAAAACCAGGTTGTCCACGGCATCCTTCAAGAGTAAAGGTGAGGAGTTTCATAAGGATTTTTAAAAAATCACATCCTGAGTATCTAATGCTGCTTCTTTCTATCAGGTAATGTACAGCATGAACACATGTTGGAGTTCAGACATGAACTTTGCCCTGGGCCCTGTAGCAGTTGCTGTCTGACCCTCCCTACGGCAGCTCCCTGCCTCACCCAGCCCAGCTGCTCTGTCCCAAATGCCTCGGCACGCTGATCTTCCTGAGTAACCAATATTGCTTCTTACTTGAGGATCTTCCATAGCCACCCAAAGTTCAAGTTCACGTTTCCCTGTTGCAGTGCTCCATCTTAACTCATTCCACCAGTGTCTTGCTGAGAGGTAAGGTTCATTCACGAGTTTCAAAAGCTGAGAGGGAAAGGAAAGTGGTATCTTACAGAGGCCTGTGGATTTGGTGACCAGGAGATCATGGAGTTATGTTCAAGAGAGTGGTTTCTAAAACACGGCTGGGGGATGAAACTAGACTCAAACTTGGGGCTGCATTGTCTGTCCCTGAATGCTCTCTGCTTGTCTCAGGTGGCTGTAGTTCTGTGGTTCCGCTGCCTGGGTTCCAATGTTGTACGTACCACTTACTACTTTGAACAAGTTACCCAAGCTTGCTGTGACTCAGTTTCCTCATCTGTAAAATGGAGATAAAGTAAAAAACATCCCTAAGAGGTAGTGCTGGGGAGCCCGAGTGAGACACACAGGGGCAGGGCTCTCGGACGTCAGCGGTCTGTCACCCTGGGGCAAGGACACTGCCCCTTTGTACCAAGCACAGTAATTCTGTGTGTTTCATGAAGCCTACCTCTCTTTCATTCTCCACATATTTTCTCCACAATAAATCTCTGGAAAGAACATCTTAAAAGAGTAAAGCCAGGAAAACAATTGATAGTTTTGTTTTTTTCAGTTTAACAACTACAGGAAATATAAGTTAATCGAGACAATTCAACTTAATATTAGAAATCTTAAAAATACATACACACAATTATAAACATTAAAATGTCTAGTGGCTCACTGATTCTTCTGAGGCATCATTTTCAGAAACTTTTCCTGAAGTCACCTGTCTCCTGACAAAGACCCCAGCTCGTGTTGGCAGTTGGCTGCTCTCACATTGGGGCCCTCTGCTACTGCATAGGTGTGGACACGGATGGCACTGAAGAGTCCCAAACTTTATTGTCTGAAACTCCATTTACATTCGGCCCTGGCCCAAGTTTCCATGACATCATCTTTCACCACTTTCACCACCATCTTTCTAAAATCCATTTTTAAAAGAAATAGATTCAAAATCATTGCTTGGACACATCAAGGTCTGGACCAGAAAGGAAGATTCAAGACATCTGGCCTCACTCTTCTTTCTGAAACCTACTGAAAATAATGAAAATAACTTTTGAAAATTAGAAAAGAAAATATGCATACAACTTGAAAACAGCGCAATTCTTGATAAGTATATCGGGGCTGGACTCGGGAGGAGCAGGGGCAGGCTTCCATGCAGCTCAGCCAACAGTGTTCATTCCAAGCCATTAACCTTAGGGAACAACCAGGTCTGAGTGGGAAGGTGGACTCCGGGATGTTGCTGAGCTCTGTGAGGTGGCACAGAGCTGAATGAGGAAGGAAAAGGACACGTCATCTTTGTCAAAAGGCACCGTGTCTGGTCCAGGAGCTGAAGGGAAGTAAAGGCTGGACCCCGGACTGTCATGGCTGGTCAAGCCTCCTTCCTGCAGAGATTGGGGAAACATCACAAGACAGAGGGACAGCCAAGTGGATAGGTGGCCAAGCTCTTTTCCCTAGCTTCTCTGCTATCTCATACTTAAAAAAAAAAAAATAGCTCACTCACATGTCACAGTCCACATAAAACAATCAGTGATCTCATAAAAAGATGAGTCATAATTCAAAGGGAGTTTGCATGGGCCATATAGCAAATATACTGCAAGGAAAATAAATGGGAGAACTATGACAAATGGCAGATGAGCCTTCCAAACACTCACACTCTGATATAGATGACAACTGTGGAGAAACGTTTCTCCATCTTTAAAAGGTATTAAAATGGCTTTTCTAAGCAATAATTCAAAGAAGAGCGATGCTGGCTGACATAAGAGATAATTAAAAAACTGAAAGTGATTTATTTTTTTAAAGAGAACTTGCAGAACTCTAGAAATAAGTCATAAATAAAAAGTAATTACAGAAATAAAAACATTAGAAGAACTAGACAAAGAGATGCTGCTTGAATAGAGCAGGGATAAAGAGAAGAGATCTGGAAACACAAAAAAGAAAAGAAATAGAAAAGAACCAAATATTTTAAATGATGAGTGAGAAAAGGATAGGTAGAGAAAACAGGAGAAGAAATGTAAACTTCCCTGTGAATGGCGTCCCTAGCAGAGGAAACAGAAAAAATATTTAGATATAATAAACAAATATTTCCTCAAATAAATAAGGTCTAAGTCCATAGTTTGAAATGGACTCAGCTCTTTCAAGGTGAAAAAAAGGATAAGAAAAATCAACACAGTTTAATAAAGTTACTAGATTTCAAAGAGGGAGGAAGAATCTAGGTCTAAAACAAATTATCAAACACTTATAAGAAGAAAACGTCTCTTGGTTTCAGGCTTTTTGGTAGCAATATTAACCAGTAAAAGATAGTTAAAATGTTTTCAAGTCCTTAGAAATCGTGTGGCTTAAGAATTTTCTTCATAGCCAAATTGTGTGATATTTCCAAATGTATAAGAACTATGGGGTTGGGGGAACTTCTGTGCTCTTTCTTTAGAAATAGAAAAACAAACTTGAAAATCCTGACCAAGAGGTGGAGAGAGGGTCCGTGGTGGTGATGAACAAAAGCACTGGTTTTGTCAAGAGCAGGAGCCAGGTGGTTACGGAACAGAGTGTAACGTAGAAATAAAAATCGCAGAACTGCCAAAAATGGCAGGGAGAGAAAAGCAGAGAAGTATAAACATACGTTCCTCATCTTCTGTACGGATGTCTTACGCCAATGTCTCAGATTTCCAAGCACACTGTTTAAATGATAAACCAAGCAAAAGGTGTGAGTGTGGGATTCAAAAGTGTAGCAATAACAGCTAGAAGCAAAACTGGCTGGTGCAAGGGAAGTAAAGGCTGGACCCCTGCCAAGGGTAGGCAAGGTGGAGCACGGGCAGGTGCAGCGACCATCTTGTCTGTTCCGGTACACAAGGAATTTAAAATACGATGTATCAGTACTTACGATTACAGCGGTAGTCACTAAAAGGTCCTGGGATAAACCATAAACCTTTAGAACTGTGAGGATGAAAATACACCATGAAGGGTGCCGGCCCCATAATGCCGGAGGTGACGGGTTCAAGCCCCGCCCTGGCCAAAACTGCAAAAAGAAAAAAAAGAAAGTACACCTTGAAGAAACTAAAGATCAGACAGGAAACCAGATGTGTGTTAGTGTCATTAATTCATGGAAGTGTCTTTATTTGCACGTGATGACATCGTAAGGGGAAAAGGTAATTAAGATAATCCACTTGTGACCAAGTATTTCTCTTATGTTGAGAAATGTAAATTTACTGAAAGAAAAAGCACAACTCAGATACGTGCTACAGATAAGCACGGATGGCTGAAAGCCTGTAGCAAAAAGAAGCAGGTCTCCTTATACTCCTGGTAACTGCTCATGGGCTGATGTTTGCTTCCCTCTAAAACCCATGTTTAAACCTAACTTCCAGGGCCGTGGGCGGGGGTTAATGCCTATAATCCCAGCACTTGGGAGGCTGAGGTGGGTGGATTGCCTGAGCTCACAGGTTCGAGAACAGCCTGAGCCAGAGCAAGACCCTGTCTCTAAAAAATAGCCAGGTGTTGTGGCGGGCTCCTGTAGTCCCAGCTACGTGGGGTGCCGAGGTAAGAGAATCACTTGAACCCAAGAGTTTGAGGTTGCTGTGAGCTAAGATGCCATGGCACTCTACCGAGGGTAACAAAGTGAGACTCTGTCTCAAAAACACCCTAACCTCCAAGACAACATTAAGAGGTGAAGCCTTTAGGCTCAGTGCCTGTAGCTCAGTGGCTAGGGCACCAGCCACATACACCAGAGTTGGTGAGTTCGAATGCAGCCTGACCTGCCAAACAACAATGACAACTACAACCAAAAAGTAGCCGGGTGTTGTGGTGGGCACCTGTAGCCCCAGCTATTTGGGAGGCTGAGGCAAGAGAATCGCTTAGGCCCAGGAGTTGGAGGTTGCTGTGAGCTGTGACACCACGGCATTCAACCCAGGGCGACAGCTTGAGGTTCTGTCTCAAAAAAAAAGAGGTGAAGCCTTCAGAAGGTGATCAGGTCAGTAGGGTTCTGCCCTTGTAAATGGGAGTAGTGTCTTTATAAAAGTAATTTGGGGAAGATTTTTTGTGTTCTCCCATGTGAAGACACACAGAAGGTGCTATCCATGAACAACAGGCCCTCAACAGACACCGGAGCTGCTGGAACCTTGATCTTGAAATTCCCAGGTTCCACAACTGTGAGCCACGTATTTCTGTTCTTTGTTAATTAGTCTAAGGAATTTTGTTACAGCAGCCCAGACTAACTAAGACATCAGTTCAGAGTGAATTAAAAACAAAAATTGTAAAGATTAGAACATGTAATAAAAAGGATATAATATACAATGAGGCTCTATTTTTCCAAATTTTTATGCATCAAATCAAATTCATAAAACAAAAGCTACTGGAAATATAAAGAGAACTAAGGATGAACGGCTTTAATTCACATTTCTCATCCCACGAGAGTTAAAAATGAAGCAGTAATAATAAACCAGGCCCAAATAGTGTAATAAATAAAACCCATATACCCGATAGATACATGCACATCTATTCTCCTACTTATGACATCAAAATGAAGAATACATCTTCTTTCTTTGAACTATGTAACGTTAAAAAAAACAAAACTGCTGCCAGCAAGCAATCCTCAACAGACCTAATGAGTTTAAAAATTGCCAAACATATTCTCTCAGATCAGTGGAAAAAAAGCCCCTATAAGTTAATGACAAAAGCAGACAACAAAAAGCTCTACCATCTAGAAATTTAAAAGCCAAACACAAAAGCAGAGCCACCCATGGAAAAAGCGTGGAAGGAAAGCATTACTCATCCTGGGCCAGCATGCTGTCACTGCTTGCCGGCCGACTACTTCATTTTCTAAACTCCCCGCCTGCTCCCCTTCAAAAGGGAGAGAAGCGAAATTCGCTGCTTCAATGTAAAGGGCTTAGCAAAATAACTAAGAAAATGCCACGAAAGCTATGTTAAGTAGTGTGATGAAAATGTGTCAAACGGTCTATGAACCAAGTGTATGGTGCCCCATGATCATACTAATGTACACAGCTATGATTTAATAAAATAAGTAAATAAATAAAATAAAAAAAGAAAGAAAGAAAGAAATTCGCTGCTTCAGCATTCCTTCCGTGCCCAGGGAGCTTCCTAACAGCACACCTGCCGTGCCCGTCCCGAGCCCTTGAACAGACATGTGAAAGTTGGGGAGGACTGAATTGCCTTTGCCGTGCATTTTAAGAGAATAAACCATTTAAAAATGCTTTGTTTGAATGTCTGCCTTGGTTCTGAATAAACAGACTCATTTCCTTATGTGTTCATATGCTACAAACAGCCAACTGTAGGCGTCGGACTTGAGAGGCTGACAAGGGAAGGCCGTTCTCACAGAGGAGGCACTGTGGTTGCGCTGCCTCGGGAACCTGAGGCCGCAGCTTCAGGGTGAGTCTGCCAACATATGTATGCGGCCTGCCTTGGTGGTGTGCTGGTGGAGTCTCTGCCCTCCCCTCCAAGCCCTTCAGGACAAGGACAAGCTTTTCATCTTCCTTCTTTTGCCACATTCTGCTTTGCCCACCCCTAGATCTGGAGGCCTAGGGGCTTAGAAAATAACAGCATCCCAGCCCCAGCTGGAGACTGGATACCGAGTGCCAGGTCGGCAGTTGACACCCCCAGGTAGCCCAGCTGTTCTGAGGCTGTGTT
The DNA here is from genome assembly GCF_027406575.1 of Nycticebus coucang. NCBI lineage: Eukaryota > Metazoa > Chordata > Mammalia > Primates > Lorisidae > Nycticebus > Nycticebus coucang. The sequence continues at coordinate 95,989,497 of NC_069794.1, read as the reverse complement.
CCCGATTCACTCAAGGCCTTGCCTGCTCACTTCTCTGAAAGAGAATCTTTCTTTTTTCTTTTCTTTTCTTTTTTTTTTTTTTGCAGTTTTTGGCTGGGGCTGGGTTTGAACCTGCCACCTCTGGCATATGGGGCTGGCACCCTACTCCTTTGAGCCACAGGTGCCGCCCATGAGAAAATTATAAACTGTGGGCTTTGACCCGGAGATGTTGCTCAGATAATCTTCCCCAGGGACCTTTATCTACTATTGAATAATTAGCCTCTTCTGCAGCCTGGCCGGTACACATGCTGCTCAGTTTTTATATTGATTGTCTTTCACTTTCATTTAAACGTAAATAGTTGTTAAGATAATAACATTTGAGAAAAAAAATCAAGCCATTGAAAACCTACCTCATTTCTACATAATGTATTTAACCACGCTTTCTTCCTCAGAAAACTAAAGTTGGGAGGGGGATTGAAGGACATCCTCTGATACAAATCACTGTGTTCCCCTCAATGTTGAAATAGTCTTCCATATTTTGGGGAAGTGTTCTGCAGCAGAAGCAACCCGGTATAATATTTCTTGAATTTCTCTCAGCAGTGTCGGTGCAGGTTGGCTCACGTACGTTGAGCATTCACCTGTGCTTCCCCAGAAGCAGTCACCACAGGGCTGAGTCTTCGCTGCAGTTGTTTGCAGTGGTTCACAGAGCAAGAATTCTTTGATCTGTTGCTCCTTTACCGACATCACAAATGGGGTCATGACAACTGTCAGCCTCAGAGGATCCAGCTGAAGACTGGTATAGAGTCATGACTGTGGCGTGTACCCTTCTGCACCTGTCAGGTGCCCAGACATGCACAGACAGACTCACGTGGACCTCTGTCTCCCCGTGTGCTCTTCTGCACCTGTCAGGTGTCCAGACATGCACAGACAGACTCACGTGGACCTCTGTCTCCCCGTGTGCTCTTCTGCACCTGTCAGGTGCCCAGACATGCACAGACAGACTCACGTGGTCCTCTGTCTCCCTGTGTACCCTTCCGCACCTGTCAGGTGCCCAGACATGCACAGACAGAATCACGTGGTCCTCTGTCTCCCCGTGTACCCTTCTGCACCTGTCAGGTGTCCAGACATGCACAGACAGACTCACGTGGACCTCTGTCTCCCCGTGTACCCTTCTGCACCTGTCAGGTGCCCAGACATGCACAGACAGACTCACGTGGACCTCTGTCTCCCCGTGTACCCTTCTGCACCTGTCAGGTGCCCAGACATGCACAGACAGACTCATGTGGACCTCTGTCTCCCCGTGTACCCTTCTGCACCTGTCAGGTGTCCAGACATGCACAGACAGACTCATGTGGAGCTCTGTCTCCCCGTGTACCCTTCTGCACCTGTCAGGTGTCCAGACATGCACAGACAGACTCACGTGGACCTCTGTCTCCCCGTGTACCCTTCTGCACCTGTCAGGTGTCCAGACATGCACAGACAGACTCATGTGGACCTCTGTCTGCCTACTGTGCCCTTCTGCACCTGTCAGGTGCCCAGACATGCACAGACAGACTCACGTGGACCTCTGTCTCCCCACTGTGCCCTTCCACACCTGTCAGGTGCCCAGACATCCACAGACAGACTCACGTGGAGCTCTGTCTCCCCGCTGGTTACTGATCAGAAGTCAGTAGGGTCATTCTCCATCCTCTCGGCCTCCTGGGGAGGTCTCCACACTCACTGCCGTGAAGAGAGCACAGCTTTCTTTGTTGCTCTTTGTCACCAAAGCTGTTTGAGGCTCAGGTCCAGACTCTCTGGGCTGCCCAATCTCATCCAGTACTGTTCTTTCCACTGAGGTGAGGTTTTCAAATTCCACCCAAGAAGCAAGAAGACCCTCCTCCATTCTCCCCAAATTCACACTTCCCCTTGCTGTTGCCAGACCAAGGAGTCCGTCCACCTGTCACCCAAGGCTGTCAACAGAGAAGCAGGCGAGAAAGCAACGATTTTACTATTATTTACAGAAAAGCCAGTGATTCTGGGGAACAGTGGGGACATCCCCTCAAAGATTCATTCTGTTCTCCTCTTTTTGTTACGTTTATACACTCGAAGCAAGAGTCAGCATCCGCACTGTTATGACTCATCATAGTATAAGTTAAACAGATTCCCCCCTCACGGGTTACAAAGTTACACAATATCTTCCTAGCTTAAAGCGGTTCTATCTTCAAAGCATTTCTACTCCAGACTAAATTCGTAGTTAGTCAACACTTCACTGGGTGCCCTGGGTCCTTGATTATGTTCAGGAGCAGCCTTGGAAGTGAATAAACAGTCTCCAGACATTGGCATACAGGCTCACCGGCCTTGGTAGGGCCTGGGCAGCAGCGCTCTGTGTGAAGTGGCCTTGCAGGTGAATGGTGGCTCGTGACATCATGGACTTTGACCCAGGAGAAGGCGAGTGCCCTGCTCCCTGTCGGACTCCCCCACCATGACATTCCTGTTACTCCATCTCCCCAAATTCAAGGACTATCTACCTAGTAACTAGGGGGAGAAAACTCACTGTGTCTTATCATTCATCTTCCAAGGCTCTGTCTCACTGGTCTGCAGATTTTGAATCTCAAAAACTAAGAAACTAGAAGACAATGTTCCATTTTCATAGTCTACACCCATCTGTGGGATCTCTGTAGGTAGACGGTTGTTCACGTCTACCTAGCTACATAGAGGAGGGTCAGGGGTAACATTGTACACAAAAAAAGTCTGTCCGTGGGTACATTAAAACAGTGTCATGCCACCAGAGTAATTGTACCAATGGCTGCAGCAGAAGTCCACAAAACCTGAAAGTTTGTCTGGCACGTAGCTTCCACTGGAGGAAAGTGGTTTCAGTTGGCTCTTTCCATCACATGCTAACATGGCTTACACCAATTTATTTTTAAATTACACTGACTGTCCTGGTCTGGTTGTGGCGGATCAGACCAAGGAGCAAGTCATCGGCCTCAGTCCACCGCCTGTGGAACATGAGGGGAGCTGCCGCTGAGGGGGCTAGATGTGATGTTTGACCCATAACAGGGCTGCTTCCTGGATGGGTACAAACTGGCCCAAACAAGGCTGCCCTTTATGAGTAATCATTCTAGGAGAACAGAGAGAAGGCAGTTCCTTTCCCACCTTGAGCTCGGGGAGGCATTCCAAATGACTTTGAGCAACTTGTTGGTAACTAATTCCCACTGTATACTGCCACATGGGGAAATTAGGGCTACAGAGATGATCAAGGGGCTGACGGAGTTAACTTCTTCCCTGCCTCATGTTTCCCGCCACTTTTGCACTAGGTCTCTATTATGTGGTAATCCAGTATGCACCTCTGGTCTGTACACATGGAAGCTCCATATTACCCACATCATGGGATTTGGGAGATTTAATGGAGGAAACAGTATAAACCTCCTACCACAGAGTCTTGGAGACAGCCTGCAAGATGTGGATGTCACAGCACTTCCGTGGTGAACATGCGGCCCGGCCTAGACCTTTGTTCCCACCTGGGTGCTCGGCAAGTGCCCTGGTTACATGGACACTTCCAGTGTGATGACAGTAGATTTCAAGGAGGAAACTCACACTGGAAGAAGTAGCTCTAACACCACGGAGCTCCAGACCATTTCACACAGATGATGAATATGGAAGGTTGGAAAGGGGGCTCTGCTTGTGACCGTATGAGGGAGGCCCTGGCCTGCTTGAATTCATTGACCATTCGGCAAATGATGCTAAGTTTTTAGAGATTTTTCTTAAGACAATAGCTCTACTTCAGAGGACAATGGAGGGGGGGGGTATGCTTAGAAACTCTCTCTTCCCACATAATGTGGATTTCTCAGAGAGGCAGCTATCACAGAAAATATTCAAAGGACCTGTGTCACACTATAGTAAGTAAATACACTATAATGGTTTTGTCTTTTAAATGTCGTGGGCTTCTTTTTCTTAACACGCCAACAAATGTACATGTTTTTATTTGACTGGGAAACTCATGAGGGTTCCATTTTAGTTGTATTTGGAATGGTGATAAAGAAATAATATTCTGGGAAGAAGAAAAAAAAACCTTTTTGCAAGTTGCTAAATCAGAGTATATGTGGTAAGGAGAGTGTCTAGACTCCTAATGAACAATATAATAATGTTTGATTAGTTTTTCAAATCTTCTCAGCCACTGGCTGAATGATATAATCTCTACAAGACTTGAAGCTGAATTAGCAATAGAGCTCGGAGCACCTCACATTTCTGAAGTTCTGTGCATATAAATCCTAGAAATTTAAAATGTTCTTCTACAGTGCATTTAATCGTGTCTGAAACCAGTTGCAGGAATTTATCTTAACAAATATATTTTTACACATGTGAAATTCTGCATGTACTATTTACTTAATGCAACCCTATTTGTAGTAGTAAAAGACAGGAGATTATCTAAATGTTCATCACTGGAGGAATGACAGAAAAAATTATGACATATTGTCATGCTGTAAAATTATGTAGTTGTAAAAATGTATGAAGCTGTCCACATAAAACTGGCATACTGATGTTTATAGCAGCTTCATTCATCATTGACAAAACTTGGAAGGTGCCCTTCCGTGTGTGAATAGATAAATAAACTATTCATCCATCTCTAGATGTATTTTCAGTGGTACGTTGAGATAATTCAATGCTAAAAAATGAATTATCAAGATGGGGAGGAAATGAGAAAGTGTGTTACTAAATGAAAGAAGCTGATCTGAAAAGGTCGTACACTGATTCCCACAGCTGAGGGACATTCTGGAAAAGACAGAATGGTAATGACAGTCAGAAGTCAGGTTGCCAGAGGCTGAGGGGTATCAGTTGTTTCTTTGTGGGGGGCTGAGGGCTGAGGGGAACTTTTTGCACTTTCTGTTCAACTTTATTGAGCGGATTGGTCTTTATTGCTCTAAAAAATAGTCTACTAAAAAAAAAAAAGGGCATGAGGAAGCTCTTTGTGCAGTAACAGGGAACATCTATAAGACAGGCTGTTAAGTAACCAAAGCAGGGTCTTTTCTGCAAAATTATTCAGTGGAAAGAGAACTTTGCAAAGTGGTGTGTTCAAGTGGCTCCATAGTATGAGGAGGGATTTGTCGAATCTGTCACTTGGACTGATTCCCCTTGGGTAATATGCTAATGCGTTTGAAGGAAAGGCTGTGTTCATAGTGTTAACTGGTCTTATCTTGAAATAGTGTTTGGCTCCTGGGAATATCGGTAGTACCATCTGATGAGGAATGCTGATGTCACATCTCCAGAGAGCCTCCATGGGTCGCACAGCACCAGACCGCAGGCCACAGTACATCCAAATTGGCCAGTTCATCTTGACACAAAAGCAAACAGTTCATTAATCATAGCATAATCCCCTCTCACCCTGTCTCCATATTGCCTGCCTATAAGGAAAGCTATGTATTTATTTATTGAACAAAACAAAACTCCTGCTTCCAACTAGTGGGAGGAAAGGTCAAATTGCTAAGCCATAATGTAATCACCTTGAGGTCACATCTGCAGCATAGCACCACTTGGGAGAACAGTAGTGTGCTGCGCTGCCAGTGTGCCGTCCGTGACCCTGATATGGAAAGATGGAGCTAACACTAGTGTTGCATTGAGTGAATTGTAATGCATTGTGTAGGGTGCTTCAGTTGTCACCTCAGAGAGTCCAAACAGGCCTGAAACTGATGGCAACTCAGATCTGATGCCCTTATAAAAAAGAAAAAAAGAAAAAGAGGGCAGAGCCTGTAGCTCAAAGGGGTAGGGCATGGGCCTCATATGCCAGAGGTGGCAGATTCAGACTCAGCCCTGGCCAAAAAAAAAAAAAAAAAGAAAGAAAGAAAAAAGAAAAAGAATGGATCTAGAAGACATGGGCAGAAATGGTCAAGTTCTGATTTGGGGGCAGAAATGATGACAAGCTGAAGTGACCTGCCCCAGGAAGCCAAGAGCACATTTCCACCATCTCTGATGCCCCTAAGGGTTCTTTCTAGGTGCCCCCGTTTGTGGAAGGGGAAAGGGGATTCCAGAGATCGAAGCGGGGGGCAAGGTCGGGCAGTAAACAGCAACAGAAAGGCACAGGACTCGTGGTTTAGATTTCTTCTCAGGAAATGTCATAGTCTCAATCCTCACAGGAATCTCATCAGAGACATTTTTGTTTGAGATAGCGTATGCTGTTAATGATAGCAATTCCACCTGAGCTTCTACTCTTCAGCACAGCAGTGGAGACAAACCAGTCACCACTCACTGAGCGCCCTGTGTCAGACACTGAGATGCAAGGACGCAAGTGACGAACCCAGGCAGAGGGCCCAGCGGCCTCCCCTGCACAATCTGGTCTCCCTGACTTGTCCAAGCTGGCCGGGGCTGGGACTGCCAGGTCTGTATCTGTTCAAGGCCAAGGCCAAGGCCAGCTGCTTGGGACACAGAGCGGATGTACTGGGGCCAACCAGCGGCTGGAGTGGCCAGGTGCCTGGCCTTGACCCGAACAGTCTGGCATTTGAGCTTATTTTCCCTAGAAGAAAAAGGAGAAAATCGTGATCATGTTAATGTTGAGTATTTTTAAATGTCCCTATACTTTTATCATGTTGTGAAATGCTCATCCCAGGAATTCTCCCTCACTCTTCAGGTGTGTGGTATGTGCTGTCGAACCAATTTTATCCCCTCATGCCAAGAGGTCTGCGTTTTGACTTTCATGAATCTTATTACTTTAATCTTTATAGGATGCTTTTAAAAAATGAAAAACATTGTATTTAAAGACTATTTCCAAAGTAAAAAAAAAAAATTGTGTAGTATGACTGTATTGGTAGAAAGATGAATATGTTAATATTATGTATAAAGCAATTTCTTTGACTTAACAGTTTATTTTTCCTTCTGATTTTAAAAGAAATTAGGACATTTTTGTGGGCACCTAAAGTATTATGGCCCTATCCCTATGGTGCTTGCCTAATGGATGGGTTGGTCCCTGATGCCAGCCTAAGCCTCGTTGTCAAATTAATGCCTGTCACAGATAAGGTGGTAATGGGCAGAATTCTGAATTCACTTCGGCATCATTTGCCAACCAGCTGGCAAGAGAGGCCAAATTATTTGTTTTTTTTTGTAAACATGCATTCCTGTGTTTTTCATTCCCTGTAGCAGCTGAGGGCATCCCCACTCCACTGCTGGCTCTTTGTTCTGCTGTGGTGTTCAAAGAGGTGAAAAGGAGAAAGACAGTAGAGAAACACAGCAGAGTTTCTGAAGCAAAAGAGAGATTCTGACACACAGGAGGGCGGAATTGCTTCTGCTTCCTTTGTGGCTTGTCTGAAAATCAAATGCGAATGGTCAGTGATCTCTTCAATTTGTAATGAACCTTGCAGATGAAAAGAATCAACAGAGGAGAAAATTGATGAAAGCTGAAACTGAAAAACGTGAGATTTGTGCATGCCAAATAGGAATAGGAAAAATTAAAACCTTGGTGAATTTTATATCTATAAAATTTGACACAGGGAGTTATAAAAGTAAAATAAAAGATAAAGAACAAAGTCCACGCTGGTAAAATTCTATGAAATACAAAAAATCAGAAGTAGTGATTAAGAAATAAAGTTCTAAAAAATGAAATGGAAAATCATCTTGATTCAAATAACTTTTCTAACTCAAATGCAAAGTAAAAAAAAAAAAATTATCACATTATGTAGAAAATGGATCATGTGATTAAAGTATTGGCCATAGAATTCCCTTTGAAAATTCATCAATGTGTATAAAATCCTAATTAACGCAGTGGTAGTTATGACTATGTACTTAATATATTCTTTTAAGTAAAATGATAGCGTTAATAAAAATTCAGAGTTAAAATTGCCTAAAGAGATATAGGGTGTCTAGAAAGTTTTAGCATAATTACAAGTTATTAACGTCAGTCTAGTTCTCTGCAATAAATTTTTAAAAATTTAATTTAGGTATCCATGTACATTTATCATTGTAACTGCATAGAAATGTTCTGGAAGGATAGCCCCAAACAGATACCAAGGGTTACCTCTGGGGAGGGATGTGGTCCCACCTGAGATGCAGTTTATGAGAGAAACCCTTTTGCTTTTTATACTTTATAAGGTTTCATTTGCCCCCCAACAGCCAGCAAGGACCAAAAAGAGGCAGATTCTGTGTCTTTAATAAACCCCTTGTTGCCCTAGCCAGGGCCAGTCTCGACTTACCACCAGGGCAGTCTCACATCTGCAGTGCCTTCATCGTATCTCATCCAGGGATGTCCAGCCCACGGCCCCTGTGGATTATATGGGGACTTTTTGCTTATCTGTGCTGGCAGATATCACAGAGACCTTTTTTCCTCATCGGCTCCCCCTAGTGTTTGTGTACGTGTGGCCCAAGTCAACTCTTCTGATGTGGCCCAAAGAAGCTAGGCTTAGACACCCCTGTGTGTTCTATTTCCTTTTCTGAAGTTGCAGTAATTTCCCTGTCAGCACTTTCTCTCGCCCCCCTCATGCGGGAGTGTCCATTGTAATTTATGGCCAGAAAAATATGCACATCTCTGCATAGTCAATAGGACAGGTATTGTGCAGCTGGGCAAGCAGAAGAAAAAGGCACAGAATCAGAAGAATTTGGAGATTATTTGTATTGCAAAAATAAGTATTTTCTAAAGAATTCATCTACAGCGTCAACTCTCTGTTGGATCTATGTGATTATTTTGTGGCTTGCTAGTTGTAAAGGTGTACTGGAGTTCCGATGACAAGGAAAGAGCTAGGGGAAAACTTCCCATTTCGGGCAGTGTGTAGGCAATAGACACTTCATAAGGTGAAACACCAGTTCTCTAAGACTTAGGCCCACAGACAAGCCTCGCCGTTCTCCAGTCTGGGAATAAAGGCTGGCCACACTGCCGTCTCCTGCTGGGCTTCCCTCCACTCTCCACCCTCCTCCACCACCTCCATGTAACCTCCTCACGCATAATGGCCAGGCCCCTGTGATCAGAATGGTGTTCCATAGCTCAACAGTTGATTATTCAGCAAGTATTCACTGAACACCTACTACCCGCCATACCCTGTTCTGGGCACTGGAGTAAAAGAGCCCAACAGGACATGCATCTAGCAGAAAGTGTCAGATTGTCAACCAAATAAATGAGTAAACACGTGTTAGAAAGGGATGAGGTAGAGGGGAAAGTAAACCAAGGTGACGGGAGGGGAGTTGTGCAGGCAGGGGACGGAGAAAACTGCACATCCTGAATCCGACGATTTCTCATCATCGCCTTTATGATCAAAGCTTGAATCTGAGCCACAGTTGTTTCTTGCCTGAAGCACGTTTGTCTGCTTCCATATTTATTCCTCTGCAACTTGCCTTTCACACTGCAGAGTGAGCTTTAAAAAAATGTAAGCCACATTAAGTGGCTATTTAGCTGAAGCCCTCCGGAATAAAATCCACCTTCCTCCCAGGGGCCGACGGGCTGCACCTTGCTCGGCCTTCTTCTGCCACACCGTCCTTCCTGCTGTCCTTCTCACAGACCACTCTGGTCCTGCAAGGCTACCGCTCATATGACGTGTCTTATCATTTTATTCACGCATCTGCTGTACGTCACATCTCCAGGGACTCCCTCATGGCCACCTCATTTATTAAAGTAACACACGTCCACCACTATTCCTATAGCTCGACTTGTGCCTCCACCACGTCTGTGCCTTCCTGTCATTGTATTATAGCAGGGCCCCCAGTGACCACCCAAGGGCCTGTGACAAACTGGTCAACGTACGGAGGTGGTCAACATAAGGAACGGGACCTGCTGGACTGATACGTACATGTGGTGGATGTCTGGTCGATGAAAATTAGGTCGACTTAAGGAGATGGTCAGGGATGGAGGGAGGTCAGCTGTGAAGATTCTACTGCATTTATTTCTTTATTCTTCACATTACAAACCAGAATGGGCATACCTGGAGACCAGACTTTGCCTTGGCTCCCACTGCCTCTCTGGCCGCAGGACACTGCCTGAACAACACCAGGTAATTAATAAATAATACTGGGAACAAAATGAACTTTGCCTTCAGCATTATACTTTTCTTTATTATTATTATTATTTTTATTTCAGGTTAACTTGAGGGTAAAAAGAAATAGGTTGCAATGGTTTGCATTTGTTAGGTGGAGTCCCTCTTATAATGGTGCCCCACCCTAGGAGGTGTGCCGAACACCCCAGCATGGTGCCCATCCGCCTTCCTTTCCCTCCCTCCCCTCCCTCATTCACCCACCCACCTTGAGTTAATTTGAGTTTTTGTCTTATGTGGGTGTGTATATTAGATCATCTACTGGCTTCATATTACTATTGAGTACATGGTATTCTTGCTTCTCCGTTCTTGTGATGCTTTACTAAGAAGAATGTGTTCCACCTCCATCCAGGTTAATACAAAAGAGGTAAAGCCTCCATCTTTTTTTTTTTTTCTTTTTATTGTTGGGGATTCATTGAGGGTACAATAAGCCAGTTACACTGATTGCAATTGTTAGGTAAAGTCCCTCTTGCAATGATGTCTTGCCCCCATAAAGTGTGACACACACTAAGGCCCCACCCCCCTCCCTCCATCCCTCTTTCTGCTTCCCCCCCCATAACCTTAATTGTCATTAATTGTCCTCATGTCAAGATTGAGTACATAGGATTCATGCTTCTCCATTCTTGGTGATGCTTTACTAAGAAGAATGTGTTCCACCTTCATCCAGGTTAATACAAAAGAGGTAAAGCCTCCATCTTTTTTTTTCTTTTTCTTTTTATTGTTGGGGATTCATTGAGGGTACAATAAGCCAGTTACACTGATTGCAATTGTTAGGTAAAGTCCCTCTTGCAATGATGTCTTGCCCCCATAAAGTGTGACACACACTAAGGCCCCACCCCCCTCCCTCCATCCCTCTTTCTGCTTCCCCCCCCCATAACCTTAATTGTCATTAATTGACCTCATATCAAGATTGAGTACATTGGATTCTTGCTTCTCCATTCTTGTGATGCTTTACTAAGAAGAATGTGTTTCACCTCCATCCAGGTTAATACAAAAGAGGTAAAGCCTCCATCTTTTTTAATGGCTGAATAGTTTTCCATGGTATACATATACCACAGTTTGTTAATCCATTCCTGGGTTGGGGGGCATTTAGGTTGTTTCCACATTTGGAGGGGATTGTAAGTTGAGCTGCGATAAATAGTCCAGTGCAAATGTCCATTTTTTTTTCTTCTGGGTAGATGCCCAGTAATGAGATTGCAGGTTCAAATGGGAGATCTAATTTGAGTTCCTTGAGGATTCTCCATACTTTCTTCCAAAAAGATTGTACTAGTTTGCAGTCCCACCAACAGTGTAAAAGTGTTCCCTTCTCTCCACGTCCACGCCAGCATCTGCAGCTTTGAGACTTTGTGATGTGGGCCACTCTCACTAGGGTTAGGTGATTACTCAGGGTGGTTTTGATTTGCATTTCTTTGATAATTAGTGATGATGAGCATTTTTTTATATGCTTGTTAGCCATTCATCTGTCTTCCTTAGAGAATGTTCTGTTCATATCTCTTGCCCAGTGGTAAATGGGATTGTTTGGGGTATAAAAAAGGATTTTTGTTGATTAATCTGAACTCTCTATAGATTCTAGTTATTAACCTATTGTCAGATTCATACCCGGCAAATATTTTTTCCATTCTGAAGGTTGTCTTTTTGTTTTATTTGTTGTGTCCTTAGCTGTGCAGAAGTTTTTCAGCTTAATTGAATTCCATTTATTTATTTTTGTTGTTGTTGCAATTGCCACTGAAGTCTTGGTCATAAAATCTTTCCCCAGAAAGGGTTCCTCTGACATCATCAAGAGTATTTCCCATACTTTCTTCTTAGATTTTTATCATTTTACGTCTTCATTTAAAATGTTATCCATCTTGAGTCAATTTTTTGTAAGTGGTGAAAGGTATGGGTCCAGTTTCAGTCTTTTACATGTGGTTATCCAGCACCATTTGTTGAATAGGGAACCTTATTCCCACTTTATGCTTTTGTTTGGTTTATCAAAGATCAGATGGCAACTAGAGACTGGTCTCATCTCTTGGTTTTCTATTCCGTTCCATATGAACCAAATCAGTCTGTATCTCTATTTTTATGCCAGTACCATGCTTTTTTGATTACTGTGGACTTGTAATATAACCTGAAGTCTGGTAGGCTGATGCCTCCAGCTTTGTTTTTATTACTAAAAATAGCTTTGGCTATACAGGGTTTTTTCGGGTTCCATACAAAATGAAGTACGATTTTTTTCAGTTCTTTGAAGTATGATGCTGGTATTTTAATGAATATTGCATTGAATCTGTAGGCTGCTTTGGGTAGAATAGACATTTTAACAATGTTCATTCTTCCCAGCAAAGAGCCTGGTATGTTCTTCCATTTGTTAATGTCTTCTGCTTTTTCTATTCTTAGGATTTCATAACTCTCTTTGTAAAGGTCCTTCACCTCTTATGAGGTATATTCCTGAGTATTTCATTTTCTTTGAAGCAACTGTGAAGGGAATTGTGTCCTTAATTTGCTTTTCAACTTGGCATTATTGGTGTATACAAAGGCTACTGATTTGTGGACACTGATTTTATACTCTGAGATGTTACTGTATTTTTTGATCATGTCCAGGAGTCTTGTGGTTGAGTCTATGGAGTTCTGTAAGTGTAAGATCATATCATCCGCAAAGAGTGAGAGTTTGACCTCTTTTGCCCCCATTTGGATACCCTTTAATATCCTGCATTGCCTAGAACTTCCAGAACTATGTTGAACTAGTGGCGATAGTACACATCCTTGTCTGGTTCCAGTTCTAAGTGGAAAAGCTTTCAGTTTTACTCCATTCAGTGTGATACTAGGTGTGGGTTTATCATAGATGGCTTCCATCAGATTAAGAAATGTGCCACCTGTGCCTATTTTCTTAAGTGTTCTTGTTAGAAAAGGATGCTGAATTTTATCAAATACTTTTCCTGCATCTATTGAGAGGATCATCTGGTCCTTCTTTTTGCTTCTATTGAAATGGTGAATTATGTTTATGGATTTGCACATGTTAAACCAACCTTACATCCCTTGGATAAAGCCTGCTTGATTGTGATGGATGATTCTTTTAATGTGTAGCTACAGTCTGTTAGCTAAGATTTTGTTGAATATTTTTGCTTCAATATTCATTAGTGAAATCAGTCTGCAGTTATCTTTTTTAGTTAAGTCTTTTCCTGGTTTTGGAATCAAGGTGACGTCGCTCCATAGAATGTGTTAGGTGTTGGGGAAGGTTCCTACCTTCGCCATGTTTCGGAATAGGTGCTGCAGTATTGGCACAAGCCCATCTTTGAAGGTTGATGGAATTCTGGTGTGAAACCTTCTGGTCCCGGGATTTTTTTGTTGCAGCATTACATATTTTCTTTCTCAGAAAGCCTGAAGGTGACCTTACGGAGGCAAGACCCTCCTCAGCTGTACATCTGTCCCAGTTGTCAGACTTTGCCCTCAGTGGGGCTTCCAAGACACTATTGTTTGCAGAGACTCTTGAAGAGGCTGGACTGAACCCTTCACTGGGAATCACCCTGTCTAGCCTTGACTCACAACGGGTACGCTTCCAGTAGGGGTTCTCATTTGATTCTGCCTGAATTAATCTTTCTGACAGAATCTTGTTAATACCCCTTTGTCTCCATGTTTCCCTTTTTCCTTCCCTCAATGGGTTGTCTCAGTGGGGATCTGAACCCCACCAGCAGGTAGGATTTAGAGCTATTCATCTGTGACAATACCTTAACTTCTGAATACTGTACCCACCAAATTAGGTTATCGTTCTTCTGAAGACCCAGTTAAAATGCTTTGGAATGCAAACTAATACAACCTCTATGGAAAGAAGTGTGGAGAATTCTTAAAGAACTAAAAGTCGACCTTCCATTTGATCCTGTGATTCCATTACTAGGTATCTACCCAGAAGAACAAAAAACATTTCACCATCAAGATATTTGCACCAGAATGTTTACTGCAGCTCAGTTCACAATTGCCAAGTCATGGAAACAACCCAAATGCCCGTTACCCCCATGAGTGGATTAACAAACTGTGGCACATGTACAGTATGGAATGGTATTCAACTATAAGAAAAGATGGAGACTTTAGATCTTTATGTTTACCTGGGTGGAATCAAAACACATTCTTTTTAGTAAAGCATCTCAAGCATGGAAAAAATATATATATCCAATGTGCTCAGTACTAATATGAAACCAATATATAAACAATTACACACCCACTTGAATGACAAAACACAAATGTAGGGTAGCAAGGGAGAGGGAGGGGGAAGGGGGGGAGTAAAACAATATAACCTAAAAATTTGTACCCTCATATTAATTTGAAATTTAAAAAAAAGAAAGAAAGAAATTCTTGGATTTTTCCACAATACTTGATTTTTGCCAAACTCTCCAAAACCCAAAGGAGAGTCACTGGCTTAGGGGAAAGCCATTCAGTTCTTGCTTTCAGAGAAAGTTGAATGAGCTCCCTTGGGCCTTCCTGCACTTCAGTTCCCCTGTGAAAACCTAGGTCACCAGTTGTGGCCGATGTCCCTTATGACGTTTCCATGCTCATACAAGAATACCACAGGGTTGCTGTTCACTTCATCTTTACAAGAGCTGGTGTTGTTCTGTATGTACGATCCACCCTGCTTTCCTTGGTTTATGTCACCTTTGGGCAGCCCTCTAGTAAGAGAGTGTAAGAGCACCCTCACAGTGCTTGAAAGCAGCAAGAGGTTCTGTGGTACAACATTGCCACAATCTATGTGCTCATTCCGCTACTGAAGGACAGAATGTTTCCCTCCATTCACTGTCAGTTGACAGGCCTCATTCCATCATGATAGTCCTACTGAGAATTTTAGATAACTTGATTTCCTGTTAAATGTTTCTACAGAAATTTCAGCTTGCTGTCAGAAAATGGAGATGTGCTAAAAAAGCTTTTATATGTGCTTTTCCTTCATGCCCTGGGCCTCCCTCCTCCTCTTGCTTTTGAATAATGTGTATAGGCAGTGTGAAGTGGTGTGCAGTGTGTTCAACGGGGCACTTTCCACACACAGTGAGCAGAGAAGGCACACAGAAAAAAGCCCTGTACCCAGTGGTCAAGGGCTGGAATTCCAGTTTTGAGATCTTGGTTAAGTCATTCTCCCCCTTAGAGCCTAAGTTCTTCTAGATTCAATTAGGGAATTGGCTAAAACAAAGCTTCTCTAAGGAACCTATGGCCCTGGAGCTTCCAACAGCTAATGGCTCTTCGGGCTGCAAGAAAAAGCAAGTTTGTATGTTACATGATTTTAAACAAAGCTCTGAGCAGAAACATCCCACCAGGGCCCCCCAGCCCCAACAGTGGTGAGGCCAGGATGGTATTCATTCCAAGGGCACCTGCCTCTTAGTGGAGGCCATGGCTAAGTGTCTGAAAGGGGATGAGAAATGGAAAGCATACACATTGATGAGTGTATTTGAGTGCATCGTGCTCTTTAGAATAATTCATTCATTTAAGAGATATTTATTGAGCCTTAGCTCAAGGACGAGAGAGGCGGGAGGAACGGTATAGGCAAGACCAGGGGGAGGCCTGGGGAGGCCGATGCCCCCACAGTGAAAGGGGAGAGGGGGAGAACAGAGGCCGATGCCCCCATGGTGAGAGGGGAGGGGGCAGAGGCTGATGTCCCAAAGTGAGAGGGGAGTGGGCAGGACCCGGGGGCATGTGGGCAGAGTCTCCCTGGCCCACCCAGGCCAGCCCAGACCTGACTGAGGTTGGGCAGGGCACATGTATTATTCAAAGTTCCCCAGATGACTTGGATGACCAGTCGGAGATGACAGTCACTGGTGTGGGACCTTTTGGCTTTCATTCTGAGTGGGATGGAAAGTCATCAGTAAGTTTAAGAACCAAATTCCTCCATGGCCATGGGTCAGTCTGGAGCCTGTGTTGAGAACTGACCGCAGGGAGGTACAGGTGGGTACAGGGAAAGTGGGTGGGGTGCAGAGTAGGCTGCTCTGATAATCCAGCTGAGACAGGAGGGGGCCTCACCAACACGGGACGTAATGGTAACAACTACTGGAATCTGGATACAGTTTTTAAGGTAGAGCCACTAGGATTTTCTGCGGAGTGAGAGAAAAACGTTTATGAAAAAAGCAAATATAGAAAATGCCTACTTTTGAAATGAATAAGAAGTCTCTGAAATGTCCCAAGAAGCCACAAAGAACGTCAGCTTTTGACCACTATTTCTGGTGTGCCCGTCTTCTTTCTGGTGAGAATTCTCCCTGCGTTCCTGTTTGTGCTCCCTGGAATCACATGACCTTTCCCTCTTCTGAGCTGCAGGGTGTGACCTGGGCTCACCAGGCCTGAGACCACCTTTCTCAGTTGGTCTGAAGACTTCTCTCGGGGGTCTGAAGATGGAAGTCATTTGCTGCTTCTCCAAGGAGGGCCTTTCTGAACGTTTAGAGCAATGGTCTTCAACCAGTGTGCTGTGGAGAGGATCTTAGGTGTGCCGTGAAAATTTTTAAAGGTCATTAAGTAAATTATTTTCAAAAGAAGTTCAAAACACAGGACCAGCCTTGGTGGCTCGCGCCTGTAATCCTAGCACTCTGGGAGGCCTAGCTGGGTGGATCACTTGAGCTCAGGAGTTTGAAACCAGTCTGAGCAAGAGTGAGACACTGTCTCTGCCAAAAATAGAAAAACTAGCCGGGCATTGTGGTGCTCACCTGTAGTCTCAGCGACTCGGGAGTCTGAGGCAGGAGGATCTCTTGAACCCAAGAGTTGAAGGTTGCTGTGAGCTATGACACCACAGCACCCTACTGAGGGTACAGAGTTGAGACTCTGTCTCAACAACAACAAAACAACTTCAAAGCACAGTCAGTATATTCTTTTTTAAACTCCCTCCATTTTTTGATCAACATAATTTAAGTGTGCCACAGAAGTTCAACTATAATTTCAAGTGTACTGTGAGTTGAAAAAGGTTGACTCCCTGTGATTACACTGAGGCATTTTGCAGTAACAGCTTTCTTCGTGCCCACACGATACCGCTGAGAAGTGTGAGCCCTGGCCTTTGGTAGCTCTTCCAAACACCTCTCCTATCATCGGGCCATCCAGAATTTTAGCTGGGTTTCAATGTTTTAAATTATGTTATTCTGAAATGCAGATGTCTTTCCAAAAAGGATTTGCCGTGAGCCCTTCAAGGCTGTGACAGTGAGTACAGCGTACGGCGTCTGCTTTTCCCATCTCTGATCTGGGCACCAGGGCTTTACTTAGGGATTATGTTTGAGAACCAGGAGATAGCCTTGAAGTCCTCCTGTCAATAAAACATGCTGGGAAGGAAAAAACCCTGGCATGTGACAGAAATTTGGGGGGAGCTGGCTATAATTAACCTCACCTGCAGACCCCTCAAAGTGAAGCTTGGCAAAGAATGGGCATCCCAGCATCCTCTTGCTGGTCAGCCCCTTTCAAGGGTGTTAACTGTCAGGATTGGCACTTTGTTTCATCATCCTAACTCTGCAGCCTGTTTTAACACGTGGGCTGGGAACACGAGCCGGGAGCCTGCGGACCCGCTCCGTCTCACTCTGCTCTGTCACGTTGGTGTTAGCATTCTGCTCGGTCTTGTTTCCAGTTTGAGTTATGAAACCATCTCAGTTCAGTTTTAATAACCTCCCTGGCATGGCAGGCTCCGTAAAACTTAATGTGTTGAGTCTCTGTGACAAGGGCAGCAGCTCTGGCTTGGGGACAGGGAGGCAGACTTTCTATAAATGCAGCTTTTTTCCATTACAGCCTCTCCGACTTGGCAGCAGATGGCCAGGTGCAGCTGCTCGCCCCTTCCACACACAGTCAATCTGGACTTCAGCTTCAGAGTTTCCCTGTCTCCTGACTCGGCCCGTGCTTCTCTGCCTAAAGAAGATACCTCATGACGGGTCTTCCTGTCTGGGGAGCGGAACCTGGGGCTCAGCAGCCTAGGGAAGATTTAGTCACCCTTCAGAACAAAACTCAGGCCGGTGACCTTTTTTGTGACCATCAGGGAGGAACAGCTGCCCGGTGCAGAGAGAGCTGTCTTTGCGGACCCGAAGCAGGGTTCTTTTCTGCAAATGGAGTTATGTGTGAGCTGCAGGTGCTTCTGCGGAAGGAAGCCCTCAGAACCCACAGCAGGGAGAACTCCCCCTGCCCACACCCCACACACACCCACGCCACACAGCCAAGCCCAGGGCGGAGTCTCCATCTTTGTCGGTCAGCCTCCTCCTTTCCTCAGAATCTGTGTGGACAGTGACATGCTCATCTGATTGAATAAAGGACTTGAAATTTTTCCTTTCTTATGAAATGTTCATTACGCCATGGATTGCCCAGTCTTAGTTATAATATAGAGACACCCTGCTTTATGCCAAGAAAACACGTGAAATCCCAAATTTATAAATGAATAGAAAAGTTAGGGCAATTTACAGTTACTTTATGAAAAGAGTGGCCTAAGGAAGTTTAAATATCTGTGCTGCAGTAGAGAAATAATATACGTGTACTATAATTTCTTTATTCTAACAAGTTGAAAGCTATTCCTATAATAAAAATAGTAGAAAAGTAGGTCAGAAGGGAGTCAGAGGGCTGCTCAAAATAGGTGTATAAATGCTCATTTGGGAACGTGACCACCTCTGATTTCCTTTGGAACCTCACTAACCTCCTTTGGAATCTTAATAAATTTCCACTAGAATTCTCCAGGGGATTCAACCATGGGGTTTGGGAGTAAAGTTTCCTTGGGTTTTAGCTGCTTCTTAGTGAACATGTGTTTGTGGCCTCTGGAAGTAGAGGAGGCAGAAACCTCAGAGCACGTAAACTCCCTGTGCGGAAGGAGGGCAGACATCTGGCAGCTCATCGCCTAGCCTAACTGCTCTCACCCTCACATGGTGGGTGCACCGGTGACTCACCCCGTGGACACACGCTCAGGTGGTGGGTGCATCGGTGACTCACTCCCATGGACACACCCTCAGGTGGTGGATGCTCTGGTGACTCACTCCCATGGACACACCCTTAGGTGGGGGATGCCTAGTGACTCACTCCCGTGGACACACCCTCAGGTGGGGGATGCCTAGTGACTCACTCCCGTGGACACACCCTCAGGTGGTGGGTGCCTGTGACTCACTCCCGTGGACACACCCTCAGGTGGTGGGTGCCTGTGACTCACTCCCGTGGACACACCCTCAGGTGGTGGGTGCCTGTGACTCCCTCCCGTGGACACACCCTCAGGTGGTGGGTGCCTGTGACTCACTCCCGTGGACACACCCTCAGGTGGTGGGTGCCTGTGACTCACTCCCGTGGACACACCCTCAGGTGGTGGGTGCCTGTGACTCACTCCCGTGGACACACCCTCAGGTGGTGGGTGCCTGTGACTCACTCCCGTGGACACACCCTCAGGTGGTGGGTACGCTGGTGACTTACTCCTGTGGACACATCCTCAGGTGGTGGGTGCCTATGACTTACTCCTGTGGACACACCCTCACATGGTGGGTGCGCTGGTGACTCCCGTGGACACACCCTCAGGTGGTGGGTGCTCTGGTGACTCACTCCCGTGAACATATCCTCAGGTGGTGGATGCTCTGGTGACTCACTCCCATGGACACACCCTTAGGTGGGGGATGCCTAGTGACTCACTCCTGTGGACACACCCTCAGGTGGTGGGTGCTCTGGTCACTCACTCCCGTGGACACACCCTCACATGGTGGGTGCTCTGGTCACTCACTCCCGTGGACACACCCTCAGGTGGGGGGTGCTCTGGTCACTCACTCCCGTGGACACACCCTCAGGTGGCAGGCGCCTGTGACTCACTCCCGTAGACACGGACTGTAGTGAGGTACAGTTCCGCAGAGCCGGCTGGAAGCCCACCACCTTCTCCCCTGAGCAGGAAAGTGGAGAATGAGTGCACATAAGAGGTGTTACTCAGCTATGATTTAACAATAAAAATAAATTAATTAATAAAAAAAGAAATAAATTGAATGAAGATGTAGGCAATGTTTCTATTTAATGTAATACTTGTTGGTGGGTTAACCAATGTTTGTCTTTTATAGAGTAATAAAAGTTACGAAAATTAAAAAAAAAAGAGGTGTTATTATCGGGATGTACTTTTATTGAAATGTATGCTTTCAAGTTTTAAAAGTTGTTACCTAAAAACTTTGGTCTTTTCTAACTCTGTGGTCCCCAACTCCTGGTCCATGGCCTGTTAGGAACCAGGCCACACAGGGGACGGGAGTAGGGGGCAAGCGGGTGGAGTGAGTGACGGTTCACTGTATTTACAGCTACTCCCTGCCACTCATGTCTCCACCTGAGCTCCACCTCCCGTCACATCCACAGTGACAATAGGTTCTCATAGGAACACAAACCTTACTATAAAATTCGCACGCCAGGGTCCAAGGTTGCACTCTCTTTATGAGAATCTAATCCCCCCACCCATCGTTTGTGGAAAAATTGTCTTCCATGAAACCAGTCTCCGGTGCCAAAAAGGTTGGGGACCGCTGCTTCTTTTTGGTAACAACTTACTTGCTACAAACCTTTCCCCGGAGCGGTGCTGGTGCAATCTGCCATTATAAGGGCGGCGTGGGATTCCCTATGCTCTGGCCAGTGTGAACTAGGAGGGGCAGCTTCCCTGTGGGCAGTTCCAGGTCCCAACAGGTTTCTGGAGGTGACGGAGTTGCAGGATGGGGTGTGAGGACAAGGCCATTGCACCATCTTAAAAACTGCCCTCAGCCTTCACGTGTTTGAGCGAGATCCTCTCACGCCGGGCTGGCCCTGTGTGGGGAGATACCCATCACTCTGCCTCCCCTGGGTTTTGCTTTTGTTTGTCTGTTTTTGCTCATTTTGTTACTAATGGTCTTCAAGACACAGCATTTTCTGTATTTCTGAAACATCACAGAACCTTCTAATCAGCGATCTCTGGCCAGGAGGAGCTGTAGACTTTTCTGCGTGTCCCCAAATAGCTAGATTATTCGCAAGTTTTTAAAACCCCAAGTTTGATTTGTGGACATAGTCTAATTTACTTGTACCAAGTTACAATGAGCATGATTTCTTTTGTAATATTGAAAAGTATTTTTAAAGCAACCAAATTATTCACTGAACTATTTTACTCTTTCCTGAAGGGAAAAAGGTAATAATGTAGCAATAAAAAGGGGTCTTAAAAAATTGCCCATGTTCCAACTTTTCTAACCGTCCTTTCTCCTGATTCTTGAGGCCACCTACAGAATTACAGTTCCTTGGATCGGAACTATTCTGGAACGTGGGAGTGGGGCCTGCCTTGGTACAGCAGGCCTGTGTTTCTGTTTGAACAAACAGAGAAGGAAAATGACCTCATTATCTAGGAAGTGTCCTTGAGAAAGAAAAATCACAGGAGGAGGAAGAAAATAGAAAGTGGTGTATAGACAAAAGGCTACCTGGGGCAACTAGAGAGTCTCCCCTCCAACCAGAGAAGTTTTACTTTCAAGAAAAGAAGAATTATCTCTTTTTATTCAAACAATTGTGTGTATGTGTGTATAGACATTCTCTAGGCTTCGTATTTGATATTAATGTTCTAAATATTGCCATTTAATGCCAAATGCAATTTCAGATTTGGGAGAAAAAAATGATTATGTTTCTAAGAAATTGGCAGAGGGACCATTCTCCTGTCTCCTAATATTAATGTTACTGTGGAGAAGGGAACACAGACCAGATTTTAAAAGAATTACAAGTAATAAAATACATACTTTTTAAAAAATATGAGTAAATGCACTTGCTATTGAGAGATTAAATGATATGCACCTCCAGGAGTTCTTCCAGCAAGAGCTCCTTGGTGAGATGAAATTCATTCTTAGCATGCTCAGAAATTACAGCTCTGGGGTGTGTTTTAGATGACCAGATGCAAAGGATCACTCATTGTCACGAACACTCAGAAATCAAGAAATCAGTGAGTGTATTTAGAAAAGTATGTTCCTTTCCTGCCAAAGAGCCTTTCTGCAAATGAACAGAAGGTGCTGCCTCCTTGATTTGAGCAACTCCTTCTCCTAATGAAGCAAAACGCAGCCAACAGAACCATATGTCTTATAAGTACAGACTATCTTGTAATAGAAGAGAAGGAAATGTTTTTGAAAGCTTGACTGTTGGTGATGCTCATTAATAGCCTGCAAGTAGGTAGATGGTATACCATGTAATCACATACTGCTTACAGTGGGGATGCAGCTTTGTCCTTTAGAAAAGAGGAAATTAAACCCACGAGCTTCCTTTTCCATGTTAGATTCTGTTTAAAGCAAACCCTACCATGCTCTGAGTTCCTCAAGGCACTTCTAGTATACTGAAGAGACTTGACTTTGAAAATTTAAAGAAAAAGATAACTTGTGATACAACGTGTGTGCCCAATAGCCTGTTATTTCTGAGTGTTATGAAAGAGACCAGTAGTAAGAGGCTCAGGGACAGAGGGGTGGAAGGAACACAGGCTTTGGAATTTGACTAGCTCGGATTCAAATCCCAACTCTTACCAGAATCAGCTGAGCAAGTTATGAGGCAGTAGTTTTGTCTTGTTTTACTCATTTGTAAAATGAGAACATAACTCCCCATCTTGCAAGGTCAAATGAAATAGGGAAATCATCAAATATAAAAATGCTTTGCCCACAGCAGATACTCAGATAGATGAAGTTTCTTCTTTGCTTTTCTTCTTACAAGCAGATTAAGAAAGGATGTGTTAATTTATGAGATGATTAAGGAAAGGAATCGTGAGAGATTTGGCTAGGTCTTCCTCTTGATATTTTTCTGCATGGTCCAGAATGCAAGGCCAGTATTTTTTTGGAGAGTATTGGGGTGTGTCCAGGGAGACTATTGATGGTGATGGCTGCATGGCAGTCGCTCCAAATATCTCCTGTTCACTAACAACAATTTGGGCTTCCCACCTTCTGGTTCTGCTGAAGTGTGTGAGTTCTCTGGGTGTTCACCTGCTTGAGCAATGGTGCAGCCCATCAGCAATGATGGACGCATTCGTAGAAAGCTTTTACAAAGGCCTTTGGGTTCCATTTCTTTTAGAGATAGGGCAGGGAAAAAAATAGTTTTCTTCGAAACTCTTGCCACTTGGCAAGTATTTTGAAAAATTGATGGAAACATTGAAATTGGCTTGGAGTTATCAAGCAGTTCCAGTATGTTTTAAATATTAGGCTTCCTCATGTAATTTCACTAAATAAAAAGGGAGATTTCTGTGGCCCCAAAGAATTCAAGACAGTGTGAGTGAAGAGCCCCAGCCTGAGCTCTGCCAGTGACCTGCTGTGGGCCCTGGCCCGAGCTCTGCCAGTGACCTTCTGTGGGCCCCGGCCTGAGCTCTGCCACTGACCTGCTTTGAGCCCCGGCCCGAGCTCTGCCAGTGACCTGCTATGGGCCCCGGCCTGAGCTCTGCCACTGACCTGCTTTGGTCCCTGGCCCGAGCTCTGCCAGTGACCTTCTGTGGGCCCCGGCCTAAGCTCTGCCAGTGACCTTCTGTGGGCCCCGGCCTGAGCTCTGCCACTGACCTGCTTTGGGCCCCGGCCTGAGCTCTGCCACTGACCTGCTGTGGGCTCTACTGGCCTGGGTCAGGCTCTTCAGTATCAGAACATGGGAAAGGTAACTTGCCCCAAGGCACAAGAAGGCATTCTAAATGCCTCAAGCAGCACATATGTCATACAAATCATCTAGACACCCCAAATTCATTTTGTTCTCAACGGGAGAGCTTTTATTATGGTTATTACTTAAATTATTTCAGTATCACAATTGCCTTGATGGCCTATCTCTAAATATAGCTGAAATTAATCAGTCCAAAATGAAAGTGGCACAGTATCTTTGTATATTCATTTTTTCATAAAAACGTTAGGTATTTAGAACATTCCTACTTCTTTCAGTTAAAGTTAAACATCTATTTTGTGTGTATATATATTTTTTTTTTCCAGTGAACTCCAAAAAAATTATTTTCAAGGACCCAATCCCCCAAATAAACAAAAACTTTTTTCTTCTAGTTCCAGCTAACTAGTGTTTCCTGCGAGTTTGTCGATTCAATTTACTCAAAGGTGAAAACAACCTCTGTTCCGATAGAGTCCTTGGGATATGCTGTGCTCCACCCCTCTGCTGGTAAACGCAATGTGTAGAAGTTGACAGGACGGGTGCTGGAAGTTTATCCCATGAAAATGGGAATCTGGACATTCTCCCAGGGAGGATCTGCCCTGCCTGTGCTTTCTAACTAATTGGGATGCTTGTGAACATTCATGAGAGCATCAGGCAACAGATGCGCATACTTAATAAATCCAGAGGTAATATGCAACATAAGTAACAAACACTGATTTAAAGGCTGACGTTAATTGCCAATGTTGAATAAAATTTCTCTTTTTCATGTGACACGCCTTTAACAAATGCAATCATTTTAACCTGGATCTTTGTACTCTCAATGAATCCTCAACAATAAAAAAAAAAAAAATAAAACTTCTCTTTTTTAATATAAGGATACATAGGTTATATTATTTTCATTTGTTAGGGAAAAGTTCCAGTTATATTTGAGTCCCTTGAGTGTGCTGTTGTACCCATTAGGTGGGTGCTTACTGAATCCCTTCCTCCTTTCCCCCTCCCCACTTCTTGAATTTAATTGTGTTTTTCCTTCCAAGTGGGCCTGTAGGGGTTCATCTTCTTGTTTCAAATTAGTATCAAGTACATGGGATGCTTATTCTTACATTCTTAAAGTACTTACTAAGGAGAATGTTCTTCAACTCCATCCAGGTAAATATAAAAGATGTGAAGTCTCCATCTATTTTTATGGCTTTATAGTATTCCATGGTATCCAAATACCACAATTTATTAATCCACTCATGGGTTGATGAGCACTTGGATGGTTTAAGTGCAAATGTCCTTATGGCAAAATTATATATTTTTTTCTGCCGGGTAGATACCTAGGAATGGGATTCCAGGGTCAAATATAAAATTTCATCATTAGCTCTTAATCTGGGAGTGCTGATTAGAATTTCAATAATCCAAAGAACTGTAATTTGTTACACTCAATTTGACCATCTTCAATGTTCAGCTTTTTTCTTACTCATCATATACACAGGTCTTCCCAAACCTAATCTCAGCATGAGGAATATTTCCTACTTCCAAAAAGTGATAGGTAGGATACCATGTGCCGCAGGCCAGCTTTGGAGCTGAAGGGGCTGTGGGAAATTCCAGGTACACGTCTGTTATAAAGATATAATTCATGACATTTGCATTTTTACTGAAATGAGTGGTTCAGGGAAAAATTGTAGCCTCTTTCACTGAAGAGTCGAGTCACAGGGAACGCTAAGATGGGTTCAAATCTTTGTTGGGAAGAGAAGATGAGGATGCTTTTCGCTGTCCTTCATGTTCCATTTACCTTGTCCAGCCCATAAAGAGGCTCACCCCCTTGAGAACTCCCTAATCCTCACTAAGACAGATGGAGTCACTATTCTTTTATTTCATACGTTTAAAAAAAATTTCAGATTGATATGAAGGTGCAAGTGATTACATTGCATTGTTTGCATTTGGGAGGTCAAGTCCAATTTATAGTTGAGCCCTTCACCCGGGGCTGTCCTAACTCTCACCTTGTGCCTGTTAGGGGAGAGCACACCAAGCCTGCTCCCCTCTCCTCCTCTCCTCTCCTTTGTCCCTTCTCCCCCTCCCTTCTCCTCTCCCCCACTTGAATTTAATTGTGTTTTGCTCTTGTGTAAGTGTGTAGTTGATCCCCATTACTAGATATCTACCCAGAAGAAAAAGAAAACCATTTCAGCATAAGGCGTTTGAATGTTTGTCTCAGCTCAATATACAATCTCCAAGACGTGGAATCAACCCAAGGGCCCATCAACCCATCAATGGATTAATACACTGTAGTACAAGTATATGATAGAATACTATTCAGCCATAAAAAGATGGAGACTAGGGCGGCGCCTGTGGCTCAGTCGGTAAGGTGCCGGCCCCATATACTGAGGGTGGCGGGTTTGAACCCGGCTCCGGCCAAACTGCAACCAAAAAATAGCTGGGCATTGTGGCGGGCGCCTGTAGTCCCAGCTGCTCGGGAGGCTGAGGCAAGAGAATCGCTTAAGCCCAGGAGTTGGAGGTTGCTGTGAGCTGTGTGAGGCCACGGCACTCTACCGAGGGCCATAAAGTGAGACTCTGTCTCTACAAAAAAAAAAAAAAAAAAAGAAAAAAAAGATGGAGACTACATCTTTTGTATTAACCTGGATGGAACTGGAGAACATTCTTCTTAGTAAAATATCGCAAGAATGGAAAAGCAAGCATTTAATGTTCTATACTCATATGAAACCAGGAGTCATTACCTTGTTGGTCAGAGTTTGAAATTCTTGAGACCATATTTGCAGGGAGCAGGATGTCTGCAAATGGGCCGCTCTCCTGCTGATCTGCCTGTGTCCAGGCAGCCCTGCAGGTGAAAACATAGTGCGTAGTCTCTGTCTCCCTCTGTCTCTCTCTGTCTCTCTCTCTCTCTGTCTCTCTCTCCCCTTCTTGCCTTATAGGATCCCACCCCACACAGAAGCCAAGATTGGGATTCCAGGGGAGAAGCCTCCTATTTGCCTGGATTCTAAGTCACATTCTCCCACTCAGTTTACCTGAAATGTTGTCTTTTCTAGTTTTCAGCTATTTACTTAGATTAGTAAGTCGATGTTTCATTTTTCATCAATCTTGTAATCATTATCTGTTCTGTCAGAGCCTAAGTAAGGTGAGAAATACCCAGGGAGGATTTGGAAGTGAAGAGGAAAGGGCATAAAGGCATTTAAAAGAAGTCTTGAATTCTCAAAGAAAACCTGCAGAGAGTGAGCCCAGAGTGTGCCAAGGAAGACGGCCTGGAAGGGTCTCTCCTTCTGTGGCCCTTTCCGCTATCTTCAGGAAGACTCTTTCTGGAGGTGACAGTCCACAGAATCAGAGTTGCATCTAGTGCCTGGATATTACATTTTGTTCAGAGAGAAAAAAAAAAAGTGACCAAGGAATGAATATCCGGAAAAAATAAATTGAGTATAACTTTTTGTTTTTCCAAATAACATTTTTCCTGATTTGATAAGTAAATATATACACATATTCAGGTGGGAAATGTGGCGAATCGTGTACAACATACAAAGGTCAGCGGATGTCATTTCCACCCTAACACCTGGGAAGGCTGATGTGTCTTTCTGCTTCTGCTCCCTCCAGCTGCCTCAAAGCCGCTGGTGTGCCCAGATGGTTCTGCTTAGACTCTGCTGCTGGTTAGAGTACAGGTGCTAAAGGACTCGATAGCAGTTTCCCTGCTCACTGGAGAACTGAATACCCTCAGTGACTCTAAAATTCTCTTTCTCCAGCCGGTGGGTTCAGCATCTTAGAAGCTCACGTGTTCCCGCTCCCTTCTCTTGAGCTGTTCTGATTTGCCTTTCCAGAGGGACATGTACAGCTGGCCTGTGTCAGGCCCAACTGTCCCCGAGGACCTTGCTCTGGATTACTTCCATGCAGAGTATCACCTAAGTCATTTATTTGCTGGTTGGGGAGGTACCATAATACTTTTTTCTTTCCCAGAACCAAATACAAAAGCAAAACATGTATAAAGCAATTAACTTAACCATTTCTTCACAACACCATCCTAAATTGCCTAAGGAAGTTAGGTTGTCACATTGGAGTTATTTAGCTGATCTTGCCGTAGTGCTCTCTGAGATGCTGGTCGAGAATACCTCCTTTTTAGCTGTTGAATATTAGAATGCAGAAAAGCCAGGCTCCTAGGCTGGTGTGGGGCCCAATGTGCTCTAACACGTATGTGTCTATAGATGTGGCCACCACATCTTCTCTTAAATAATCAAGATGAAGTCTGAATTTCACAGTTCACGTCACAGAGAGTAAGGTTATTTTCCACAAATGTTTTTTTCTCCCAGTGTCAGTAGCAGTAGATCACAGGGATATAAATTCTCTCAAACTTTCTCTTGGAAATGTCCTGTTCATTTACCACTGCTCTGCTAGAGATTCCCAGACTCTCTCTGAACTTTCTGGAAAGCCATCTAGTAAAACTATGAAGAGTGTCTGCTTCCAAGCCCAGAGCTGTCCATCACTGCACTTTGCGAAAGTTTTCAGTCTCTGGACCTCAGTTTCCTCACCCATAGATTAGCGGCCAATGTGTTTCATAATTCCTCAGGGCATTTAGTGGGCTGGCTATTTTAGGAACTTTTGTTTGTTTGCAAAAGTCTTTATTTTTTTTTATTAAATTTAGCTTTTCTTGGGTGGTGCCTGTAGCTCAAAGGAGTAGGGCGCTGGCCCCATATGCTGGAGGTGGCGGGTTCAAACCCAGCCCCGGCCAAAAACTGCAAAAAAAAATGTAGCTTTTCTTTATCTTTTGAATAAGTACATAATACATGCACATGTAAAATTTCAAAACGTACAACCGGAGGGCAGGCCCAGTGGCTCATGCCTCTGATTCTACCACTTTGGGAGGCCACACCCGAGCAACATAGTGAGACTACATCTTTACAAAAAACAGAAAAATTATCTGAGCATAGTGGCAAGTCCTTTTGGTCCCAGCTACTCAGAAGGCTGAGCCCAGGAGTTTGGGGTTGCTGTGAGCTATGATGCTGCCACTGCCCTCATGTCAACAAGAAAGACACTATCTCCAAAGAGAAATTAGAAAACACAACAGGTATGTTTGAAAGGTTAAGTCTCACGTAATCTTCATCCTTCAACCAACCTTACAGAAGCAATCACTTTTTCTTTTCTTTTTTCAGTTTTTGGCCGGGGCTGGGTTTGAACCCACCACCTCCAGCATATGGGGCCTGTGCCCTACTCCTTTGAGCCACAGGTGCCACCCAAGCAACCACTTTTTCATACACTCTTTTTAATTGGAACATAAGGCAAGTCCTCCCTTAACATTATCAATAGATTCATAGAAACTGCAACTTTATGCAAATGATATATAACAAAACCAGTTTTGTCACCTAAGTTATAATGAAACAGCATTGAATGAGATGATGTTATTCAATGACTTGTATGCTGTTTTGCTTAATGCTGTGGTTTCCAAGAACCTATTCACAAGATTAAGTTAGGGCTTACTGTATTCTATTGTATGAATATACAATAATTTATTCATTCTCCTATTTCTGAATTTCAGGTTATTTCCTATTTTGTTCTTAAAATCAAAGATGGGCATTGTTTGATTATAACTGAGGATAGACTTCTAGAATCTTAATATTGCTAGGTCAAAGGATATATGCATATTTTATAGTTAGATTTCTCTAGCTATCATTTACATACAGTGAAGTTCAAGTTCACCCTTTTCCAGTGTATAGATCTCTTGGTTGTGACAGATGCATGCAGTTATACAATACCATTATACTCAAGATATGGAGCACTTCCATCACTTCAAAAACTTCCTACATGTCTGGTGATATATTAAAGCCAGCAAATACTACTGACTTGTGAGAGCTGTTGTTAAACTTTCAGGAATTTCCCAAGCTATTGTTAGAAACTTAGTTTAATTTAAAATTTAATTATATAAACTTAAAGATTGATATTTACATTAAAAACAAAAGTATAGTAATAAGTTCTAAAAACTCATTAGCTCCTAGTTATTTTACATTTTACTATTATCTTCGATCACAGAGCTATTTATAACTATCCTATATGTGTGGTGGAAACACTATAGGCTTCTGTGCATCTCTTTCTAATTCCATGTTCCATGCCTTCACATTAGCAGCCTGGAGTTGGCCATGGTAGGAATATTTACACTATGGTAATTGGCATTGCTACAAAGCAGAGAATGTTGATTTAGAGAATTGCTCAAATCTCTTTACAGTCAACCCTTGCTTCTGGCCTAACTCCTGGCAGTAACTGACCTGTTTTCTGCTTCTGTATTATTGCTTTTTTCTGAATAAATGAAAGTATACAGAATTTAGCCTTTTGAGACAGCTCCTTTCAAATATATTACATTCGAGAGTCATTAAATGCAGTATCTACTAATGCTCTCTCTATAGTCATTCCTTCTTATTGCTAAGTAATATTTATTGTATGAATGTACCACTGTTTGTTTATCCATTCACCTGCTGAGTGACACTTGGGTTGTTTTCAGTTCTTTACATTAAAAACAAAAGTATAGTATAAAGAAAGCTGGTGACTATAAAGAAAGCTATTAAAAATAATAATGTATGATCACATTAATGTACACCGCTATGATTTAATAAAAAAATTACCCATTAATTAAAAATGGAGTATATCTTACAATGAATAAAATAAAGCTACTTAAGTATTTCTGTCTAATATTCAATTTTCCAATTAGAACAATGACATGCTCATATGAGTTCACTGTTGGGAATACTGGTTTGTGGACAAGGCAAAAACAGGATTTTCTGTAAAAACTGAAGCAAATATTATATTTAAAAAATAAAAATATGCAATAAAGAACTCAAGAAATTAAAAATAATAATAATAATGTAAAAGTTTTTATGGAAATATCTGGGAGTAACACTATTGGGTCATGTGATATGTTTATGTTTAACCTTATAAAAAACTATCAAATAGTTTTTGAAAGTGGTGTATCATTTTCCATTCTGACAGGTAATGTGTAAAGTTCTGGTTTCTCTGCACCTTCCTAACACTCAGTTCAGTCCATTTTTACATTTTGGACCTCCTTGTGATGTGTAGTGCTATCTCACTGTTGCAACTGTCTGCTACAATCTGCTATACGTTTTGTGAAAGTAGAATCTTTTCCCTCCCTTCCTGAAGAATATTTTCATAATGCATAATTTATTGGTTGGCTGGTATTTTCCTGAAAGTTTTTGAATATATTATTTTTCCTTTGGTTTTTGACTTTTAATTTTTTCTGTTAAGACGTCAACATTATTAATCTTATTGTTGCTCCTCTGAGGGTAATATCTTTTTATTCCGTATTTAAGTTTTTGTGTGTGTCTTAAGTTTTCAGAGGTTTTGCTATTATGTGCTTAAGTATGATATTCTGCGTATTTATTCTGTGTGGGGTTCATTGAATTTCTTGGATCAATAGCTTTGTGTCTTTCCTCTTTTTTTTTTTTATTCATAGCAATTACCTCTTTAAACAAAACTTCATCAAGACTCTTTTTTCTCTAACTCAGATCCCGATTATACGAATTTTAGACTTTTTCATCTTTTCTACTAGGTTCTTTTTTTTTTCTTTCTATTTTTACCTACTTCCATATCTTTATACCTCCCGCTAGATATTTCCCAGTTCACTGTATTTTGACTCTGCTATTTAACCTATCCATCATTTTTTAATTACAGTTATTCAATTTTTTCATTCTATTATTATATTCTATTTGTTATAATTTCCTTTTTTTTATTCTATTTCATTCTATTATATTATATTATATTTGTTATAATTTCATTTTTTTTTATTTTGCAGTTTTTGGCCAGGGCTGTGTTTGAACCCACCACCTCTGGCATATGGGGCCAGGGCCATACTCCTTTGAGCCACAGGTGCCACCATAATTTCCATTCTTCCTGAAATTCTTCCTCTTGTCATTTAATTCCTCAAATGTATTAACAGAGTTATTAAAGTCTCTGTCTGATATTTCCAGACTATAAAATAACTCTTCTATGAGTTTATTTAAATTGTCTGATTGTTTTTCCCTAGGTTTTCAATCAAGATTTATGGTGTTCTTTTTTTTTTTTTTTAATATGTCTTGTTAATTTTGATTAAATGCTGGTCATTGTGAATGGATCACAATGCCTCTTGCCTCAGCCTCCTGAGTAGCTGGGGACTACAGGCCCCCACAAGACACAGATAAAATGTAAGTCTCTGGCTAATGTTATAATGTTATCTTTTGCCAGGGAGAATTTACTTTTGTTTCTGAAAGGCAGATAAATTAGAATAAGACTATCTTGATCCAACCAGGTAACGAAACAGTCAAATCTAGGTTTCAGAGCTTATGAGATCTGTCTTGTTTCCAGGCCAATCTTATACTTCTAGTTTGTAAGTTGGGGGTCCCAAATGAAATCCAGGGGATGTACCAGGTCCATTCCACCTTAGTGGGCTTTCAACACTAACTCTGACCACCTACTTATCCCACGTCCTATGAAACTTTTGAAAACTCTTCCACTTCCCAATCTGATTTTGAAACTGGGCATCAGTCCTCTTGAGTGAAAAAGTTTCTCCAAATGTCAGCTCACTACTGTTTGCTTTCTCCCTCATTTGGTTGTGGGTCTTCCAAATTCCTAACTCTCTTGGTAACTCTCAGATACCTTGAAACAGATTTTTAAAATACATTTTGACCAGTCTTCTATTTGCTTAATAGAAGTGTGGGCCCCAAACAGTCTAGACAGTTGTTTTGGGATGCAGCATCCCATCAGTATTTCTAAAAAAAGTTTTGTAGGTGATTCTAAAGGACAGTTGAAATAACAAACCATGGACATGCAGGACAAAGGGCAGGCAAAATTCCTTCGACTTGACTCTTTCAAACCTATGTGGCCTGATGTTCTACCACAAACTTTTCTCCACCCATTGATCCCCAAACCCAGGGGCCCTCCAGACCTATGGAACTATTATATTTCCCATCTCCCATGTTCCAGACCACAAGGCCCTCTCTCACTGTCAATGCTGTGTGTCTACCATACTTCTCAGCATAGTGCATGCATACACATCCCTTATGCTTTATTTTAAGCATCATCTCGTCATTTACTCTGTTGAATTGTTATGTGTCTTTTCTATTAGTTCATGAGGCAGAGTTCCTGCCTTGCCAGGAGCTGTTTTCAGCTTCAAAGAAAATGTGAGCGCCTCTTGATGTTCTTTCGGTCTGAAGCGCTATTTATTGTCCTCTGAGAGGCATCCCATTTCTTCCTTTCTGTCCTCTACCACAACTCCATACACAATCTTTAAGGCTATCAGCTCCTTGATGGAAGGAACTGACGCAGACACTTAAAGAATGATTAATGAGTTGAATTAAATAGAACATATTTTCCAGAAATAATAAAATTTTGTAAAAGTAAGACTGTTCCAGAAACCTGAAGTTTGTATCTAACTGAAGTCTTGTTTAAATTCAGTCCATATCTAACTGAACTAGTAAAGAGAAAATATTATCTTCTTTACTATATATAAAAATGTTAAACTCTTTTTTTTTTTTTTTTTGAGACAGAGTCTCACTTGGTAGATTGCTGTGGTGTCACAGGTCACAGCAACTGCAAACTCTTGGGTTCAAGCGATCCTCCTGCCTCAGCCTCCTGAGTAGCTGGAACTATAGGCCCCCACCAGGCACAACAAATTTTTCTTTTTTTTTTTTTTCACAACTAATTTTTCTAATTTTAGGAGAGAGAGGATCTCACTCTTGCTCAGGCTGGTCTCAAACTCCTGAGCTCAAGCAAACCTCCCGCCTCTGCCTCCCAGAGTGTGGGGATTACAAGTGTGAGCCACCACGTCCAGCCTGATATTCAACCCTTACCCTAGTGTTTGGTGATTTACTCAGGGCTGACTTTTCTGGAGATGCTAACATTAACTAGCTACTTAGTGCTGAGTATGTTCCAAATGTATGTGATGCACTTTCCGCACACTTTCCTGTTCAATCCCCACAATAATCTTGTAGTTGATGCTATTAGTATTACGAGATATTAAGATACTTTGTCAAGAATGTGTATCTTGGGCAGCGCCTGTGGCTCAAGGAGTAGGGCACCGGTCCCCTATGCCAGAGGTGGCAGGTTCAAACCTAGCCCTGGCCAAAAACCAAAAAAAAAAAAAAAAGAACATGTATCTTGTTGAGTACCTGATGCAGGGCACAAACCAAAGTATATCTCGCTGTAAAACCATGTTTGTTTAGCGTGATGCTGAATTCTGATCAGGAAAACATGGCTCTAGGCTCAGAGCTCAGGTCTCAGTTCCATCAGTAGTTAACGGCAGGTCCTGGGATAAGCCACTGAATTTTTAAGATCTTCAGTTTCCTCACATATAATAACTGAATTCAACACCTTCCTGAAAAGTTCTGAGGAAAGAGTCAGGTGTGTTGTAAGAGCTTGATTAACACACACATCTTGTCTGTATCTTTCTTTTAGTCTTGCCTTTTTCACAGCATCTGTTTTTTGGCTGTATCTACTTTATTTATTTATACATTCTTTTTTCTACACCCTAGGCAGTGCTCGTGTGGTTTTAATTAACTTCATGTGAATTAATTACTTACCAGTAGTGACATATTTATTATCAATTGCACAATTGCTTTATGTAGTTCTAGTAAAACATGACTTCAAGTATAAAATATGTCTAGTTAAGAACAGATCACCCATGCTAATAAACAAATTTGACGCGAGCCATTATTTATTTGTTGAAAACCCTCAAGTCATTTTATTTTTGCTGAAGACTCATATTTAAGTAATTATGTAACATGGTCATTCATTACTGTCAAGCCGTACTTTTCCCTGCCTTGAAGACAAAAAGAAAGGAGCTCAGCATTTCATGCGTGTTCCACAGAATTATTTCTTATTGGGGATAAAAACCAATGTCTAAGAATTTTGGACTAGAGGAAAAACGCATTACATTAGTCCTGCTTGATAGATTATTCACAGCCCAGCCTGGAAAGGGGTGTTTTTGCACACAGGATTTCAGTCCGCCCGTCTATATTTTATCAGTCTGATAAAAAGACCCTGCTTATACTGGTTTCTTTGGTTAGTCTGAACACTGAGGTCTGGTTAACAACCACTCTCTGCTCACCCAGCTGATTCGCCCAGGTAGGGGCCTTGTTTGCCACTGATGCAGGTGAAGAGGTCTGCTGGCTGTTTCTGAGACCTGTCATCTTACAATGCTGGCCTAGAGAAGGCTGCTGTGAGGGGCCTGTTCTTTCTTTTCTGATAGAATCACCTTGGACTCTTGCTGAGCACGGTTCCACTCTGATTCAGCAGGCCCGGCATTTAGGTTCTATAAGCAGCAGCTCAGGTAACTTTTCAATCTTCAGGTAAGTTTGGAAGACACTGATAAAAGGGTCACATAGGTCACTATAAAATTTTGAGGCAAGCCGTGTTGTGGTCCATTATTTCACTTCCGAGAAACACAGCCGACAGCATCCTTCTGACTCACTCCTGTGAGTTTCAAGTTGCTGGGCTTATCAGCGTTGGGGGAGATTTGTTCCCATCCGTACTTATGTTTCTTGATATTTGTACATCTCTAAACCTTTGTAATGACCCACAAACGTGGACTTTAAAAATATTACCTTTTAATTTGACAGAATAGATGCCATTTATCCTCTTGCACTCCATTTGAAAACAGTTCCCAGTGGACCGCTGGGCACTGACCACGGGTAGCAAGTGTCCATGCAGAGAGACTGCAGCTGCCTGTTGGTCAGGTCTACCAAGTCACATGCTGGGGTGGCCCAGCAGCCATCTATTATAAGATGGGATGGTGTGTCTGGGAGTGGACGCAGATAAGCTGTGTGTGCTGGTGGCCCTGATCCCCACGTCACCCTCGACTCAAGTTCTAGCACCTCTCTCTCAGGCCACATGGTCAGTTCCTTATTACCAGCTGATGGAAAAGGAAAATGGTGAAGCTTCATCCTCAGCTGGGATGCTGCTCTCCAGGACACAATGCTGCTCCCTGGAAGCCACCCAACCTCACATGGTGCTGTGACCTGCAGGTGACATGCACATGTCTAGGAATTACGGGGCAGAGGAGAAGCAGCCCCACCACCTTCCAGTGACCTATCTGGGGACTCTGTGCTTCCCTCCCTGCAACTTTAGGATTCATGGCTCCTCACACCACAGGGCCAGTGTTCAAGGGACAGCATCACTATGCAGGCAGGAATAATTGGCCCTTATCAGGAGGAAGTAGGGGCTGTTGCATAAGAGACATGGCAAGCCTAGTACACGGGGGACCCACGTGGCCAGCATCTCGTAGCACGACCCTGTGCAATTTGGCGATAAGTGAACAAGCAGAGCAGTCATAGCCCGAGGACAGCCCCAGACCTTCAGGGATGAGAGGGTGGCCACCAATGAGCCACGTAGGGCAAAGAGGAAACAGCTGAGAGCGAAGGGGGTCTAGACTGGGCCTTGTGGAGGGAGACCCCAAGACCAGGTGCGGCCTGAAGACTGCGTCGGTGGGGGTTGACCACATCTGCCTGGTCCTTCTCATAGCAATTCCCTCAGGAACCACGCAAGCAGCGAACTGGAGAATCCATTTGAGACTGGGTGAGTATGACATAAGCAAGTGAGTGTGAACCCCGGTAGGGCTCATCAGTGGGCTTTGGGAATCTGGGGGTGCCACCCACAGTCCACTCTGCTCGTCTGTCCAGCATCCAGGACTGCTGGCTGCTGGTGGCTGGGTCCTCGACCGAGACCTGCCCAGGACTGACAGGTACTGCCTTGTCCACAGGATGTCCTGTGCCTGGAAGCCGCCCACAGCCAGTGACCGGGAGACGTGGGGTGTATGTGTTGGTTCCATTTGCCTAGACTGGGAATAACTCCTTCCCAGGGAATGGCCTTCCCCGGTCTAGAGCACCCGTGGTTGAGGCCTCTCACGCAACCACCCAGAAGTTCAACGTTTGCCTCTGTCCAATCTGCTTCCCTTACTTCCTTCTGGGCAGGTCCCTCAGGGAACCCCCTAATAAACCCGTATGCCAATGTGCTAGTGTTTGCCTCAAAATCTGTTTCCAGGGAGTCAAAGCTAAGAACATGCAGCTGGATCTCAGATCTACATTTCATGCAGTGCTTCTGATGGCAGCCACAGCACATGATGGGACAGCGGGAAGCCTGCAGACTCTGAGTAGCTGGCAAGTAAGCCAGGGCAGGGACAGGCTGTGCACAAAGGGAGTGGACCAGACACTGGCCATGCCAGCCCCGAAAGACACAGTCGAGAGGCCCGTTCACCGTTCTGATGGGCCTTGTAAGTGGGAAACACTGGCTCCTCATTACGGCCTCCTGGAGTGGGCAGAGTGCCTTGACTGCACCACAATCCTCTGTGCCCCTGGCCACCTGCACAGGGTGGTGTCTCCTTTGGAACAGGCTCATCGCAGCCAACAGGCCACATGGCACATGGTTTGAACGTGGTGCACCTCCAGGCGTTCTCACTCACATGCACCCTCCGGGCTTTGTGAAGGACGCTGACACTGAAAATTTACTCAGTGCCAGCTGTAGTGTGACTTCATGACCAGTCCTCACAGTGACTCTATGTTTTGGGTATTACCATCTAGAAGAATAGAAACAGAAGCTCAGGAAGTAAGTCTTTATTATTTTTTTTTAAATGGGAGTAGCATTTGAACTTGCCTCTGACCCCTAAGCCAAGTCCTCCCCACAGTCCTGTGACGTCCTCTGACATCAGAGCAGGTCTTTCTTCTCTATCAGGGTCAAGTTGAAATGGTGGCTCCGTGGGGCTGATGAAACAAAGGGTCCTAGTTTTATGTTTCCCCCAGAGACGTTCCTCTTATGTGTGGGCTCACTGCCACAGAGCAGGTCCTGCAAAGCAGTCCATCCCCTGTGCCACTGGACACAGTGGGAATCAGAGCACATGTTGTGGGAGGCTGGCCACATCACCAAAACCATTCCTGAGAAAACAGCTTGGAGGTCAAGGCCTGCTGAGAGCAGGGAAGGCAGAGAACACCTGTGTTCTCAGAGCAGCGCACCGTCTGCCTGTTTTGTGAGGAGATGCAGGCCCAGACCAACAGTGCAGCTGCGGGGTCTTAACTTCACCTTCCCAGAGGACAAGAGGCTGAAATCTCAGCTGGCAAATTAGTAGGCAACTTGAAACTCGTCAATTATTAATACTTACCTGAATAAGTGGAAAGAATTCTTCCCATCGCTCTTTACTCTGGTCTGAGAATTGCATTTATGGGACAGGAGCTCACTTTTACTGAGTGCCTGCTGCACACGGGCCCTGAGCAAGGCCACCGGCAGGCGAATTCTCTCAGTCACACTGTGAGTTGGGCCTTGTTCACTGGTATTTATGGGTAAGAAAGTCAGGACCGGGGGAATTAGGTACATCACCCAGCATCCCCACTCTGTAGAATGGCAAGCTGAAGGTTAAACTGAAGTCTGCCTGGTCTGAAGCCCACACAGCATCTCACACACAGGTGGGGAAGACAATAACACTAGGTAGGTATTGGTGACCGACTGTCATCTGTGGACCTTATTATACCATTTGTTCAAAACTCCTTTGCTGAAATCCACACAAACAGAAAACAGATGAGTGGTTTCCAGGGCAAGGGACAGCTGGTGAATGGAGAACGGCTACTTAATGAGAACGTGCTCTCCCTGTGGGGTGATGAAGACGTTCTGGAGCTTGATAGTGGTGACGGTTGTACAATTTTGTGAATGTACATAAGTCCCCTGACTGACACACTTTAAAATAGTTATAACAGTACATTTATATGTGTATTTTACCATAATCGAAAAAACTTAACCTATTAAGAAAAATACTAGCTCATCCCTGAGGCATACACCAATAATAAGATGATTGGATTAAAAAAAAAATCTCCTTCGCTGACATGGACTTGTTTTGTCTCTCATAGGAATCAAACGTGACTTTGCAGAGTCTCCACGGAGAGGGGCAATCACAGACGGTGCATGGATTTCTCAGCCAGGGTTTCTAACTATGCTGTGACTATGTTCTCCTGAGGACTTCCCTGGCACGCAGGTTCCTCGTGCTGCAGAGAGCACACGCACCTGCTCACACAGAGCTCTTGTTCTGCCCTGCACGTCCTCACACACAGATGCACATTTTCTTCCATTCTCTCTTGAGCTTTCTCCCTCACACAGCACCTGTGGCTGCCTCTCAACAAAGGCAAGCTTGTCCTGTGAAAGCACCAATTCAGAAGGAAAACATAAACCATATGGTAGGAACAGCAGAAGGGAAGTTCTCAAGCAAGTAAATAACATAATGTGCCTCGTGAATTTTCTCTCCTTCCCTTGGGGTGACGGTGAAGTAAAGGAAGGTGGTGCCCACCTGGCCCAGTGCTCCCGCTAACTGCAGTTCATTTGTAATTTTGCTGGAGGAAAGTGGTGGCTGTCACCTGGGATGGTCTGGTCAGGGACGGAAGGAGGCGGCACCTGGAAATATCAGCTTCTAGAAGGACAGAGTATGATGCAGCAGCTTCCAAAATACGGAGGTCAATTGTGATGTCCCTTAGCCAGCATGATCTCCAAGTCCCAGATAGACAAGGAAAGATGTAAATTTGCTACCAATTCATGTAATTTTCTAACTGCAACCCTAGCTAAACTACTTGTATCTATACATGTGCAAATTGGCGATTTAATACAATAATTTTTGAAAATTATCCCTCTGAATGTAATACACCCTGGCTGGCCTGGCCCCTCGAAACCTCATGTTGAAACTTGATCCCTAGTGTTGGAGGTGGGACTTGGTGTGAGGGGTGTGGGTCATGGGGTGGATTCCCCCACGAAGGACCCAGGCTGCTCTCCTGGTTAAGACTGAGTCCTCGCCCTGTAATGCCCATGAGCATTAGGGAGAGCCTGGGGCCACCTCCTCCTGCCTATCTGGGGCCTCGTGGTCTCCACCTGCTGCTCCCCTTCTCCGCCTGAGTCCCCGCTAGAAGCCAAGCAGATGCTGGGACCATACTTCTCGTACAGCCTGCAGGACCATGAGTCAAATAAATCTCTTTCCTCTATAAATTTCCCGGCCTCAGGTGTTCCTTGACAGCAGCACACACTGACAAAGTCAGCCGTGATGACAGCCTGAGTTTTCTAGTTGTTCTTAATAAAAATGTTCTGCAAATTCCAAGGGCCTGATGTGAGACTCTCAATTGAAAACTCCATAGTCAAAGGAATTTACTGCTATTTTCTTTCACCTTTCCTTTCATAGAGAAGAGAAAACATCTTAGCAAGATAAATAAAAGCAAATACAGTAGCCAGGGAAGAAGTGAGAGCCATGGAGTTCTTGCAGATGAATTTTTAGTGATCATTTTCCAGTTCCCTTGTTTTGAAAATAAGGACATAAGAGATCCAGAAAGGTTGCCCAGGCAGGTTCCAGGATAAACAGCTGGTAGGGGAGTGGCAGGGCACAGTC
This sequence comes from Nycticebus coucang, assembly GCF_027406575.1. Taxonomy (NCBI): domain Eukaryota; kingdom Metazoa; phylum Chordata; class Mammalia; order Primates; family Lorisidae; genus Nycticebus; species Nycticebus coucang. The sequence goes on along the minus strand of NC_069794.1, from coordinate 95,949,675 downwards.
TCCAACCCCGGTCCTGAGACCCCAGAACCAGTACAGTTCCACAACAGCACCCTCCCGTGGGAAATGTTAGGAAGGGCAGAAAGGAGCCTGGACTGTTTCCTGCAGGAGAGATCTCTGCGTAAGATAACTTCCATACCTGCAGCCACCCTGACACCTTCTTCCAAATTATCCTTGTTGCCTGGGTTTCATGTTTGTGGCTATTTTAGAGTGAATTTGGAGAAATATTAACTCTCTCCCCCAGTGTTCTGTAGTGGATTAGATGGTAGTATATTGAGTATTTCTGTCTCAAATCATATTTGCAAGGTCCATGAACATTTTGTTTTCTAATTCCAATTTCTCATGAAACAAGCCAACATCTGCCTTTTGTTATCTCAAAGCTTCATCGTTTTGAAATATTCATAGTACTTTTTGAGTCAACTCCCTTTTACAGAAACCGTCTGGCAGAACTTGGGCATCATCGCATCCTTGGTGGAAGACGCACCTGCCTCCCTCCCGTCTCCTGATCGTTGCTGATTCACCCACAGGACAGGATGCTTCCTGAGGCTGCATGTGGGGTCTGCCCAAAAGCTGGGACTTCAAGATCTCAGGGAATGATGGCAATGAAGGAGCGAACCAGGCAATTTGCAGAATTAAGGCAATGGTAAATTTATATGTGTATTTTACCATAATCAAAAAATGGAAATACAGGGTCAAAATGCACAAGTGAAAATCAAGACCTTCAAAGATGATCCAGGATAAGTTCTCACATCCTCCTGTCACAGAGAGAACAGAGACGGGAAGGAGAAAGAACGGGAAAGGAGGTGACAGGCCTTGGGAGAGGAGAAGGGCTGAGCCAGGATTCTCCACCGAGGGTCTTGTGGACCCCACCACTACAGAGCACAGTGGCCCCTTTCTGAAGACATGGTGGGTCACACTTTTCATCTCTTTATTTAAAATTTCAAATTAGTTCACATTTCTTTGAAACAAGTGAGTCCTCATTGCTGTCCAGGGCCACAGGGAGACTGAGGCCTTGGGGAAAATAAGGGATCAAATTTGGGGTCCAAATATGAAAATTAAAATTCTGCATCTGTTTATTTCTAGCTGGATGACTTTTGAGCATATTAAACATTCTGAGCCTCCATTCCTTATCCATAAGCCAAAGAACATTCATGGAAGGTAGTTGAAAATCAAACAGCAACAATGAAAGCCCCATGAGGAGGCTCAATGACTGTGACGGGCGGTGCCCATGGTGGTGCCCACCATGCTGGGCTCACGGCTGGCCACGCCTGATTTCTCCCATGAAGAACCAGGGAGTCCTCCTACTAATTTTTGTGTGTGTGTGTGAAATCTGACCTCATTGTGAAATCTTAAAATGAACGGAATCATTTCCATTCTTGTAACTGAAAATGTTGCTAAATGTTCATTAGGCCCACTTTTCTTGCCTTATTAAATCAAATGTAAAGAACAGAAGGGAGTCTTGACTTCAGCTCTTTTGGGAGGCCCAGGCTTGCTGAACAGGACCAGAGACATGAGCAGGGAAGAGGAGGTTCCCCCAGAAAGAGGCAGAGGAGACACCAGGTCCAGGCAATCACGGCACACCCTCCAGGCTTGCCCAGCTGTCCCCACCTTGCTGGGACTGTTCTTCAAGGCCTGCTCTTCCCCTAGTCCTGTCCAACCCAGGGAATGGCAACCTGTTCTCCCATTATCTCCAGGGAGTACCTCTGGGGCCCTTCACAGCACCTCTCACACCCCTCACATTCACTCCATCAGCAAATCCTGGGGCTGTGCTGTGACCTACGCTGACTCTCGACACCCTTCCCCACCTCACTGCCCCATCCCATCACTGCTCTGTGGTTGGACCTCCCTGCTCTGCCCCAGCCACCTTCGGTTTTTTCTTAACACGGCAACCAGCCAGAGTGGTCCTGTTAAAATATAAGTTGGAAAGGGACTTTGTCTAACAGAGGAAAACAGTGTGATCTAGTTCTATACCATCAATGAACCTGAAACAATACAAAATGAAATAAAATGTAAGTTGGATCAAGTCATTCCCGTGTTCAAAATCTCCAATCAATGAGGTTCCTTCACTTTAACCAGGATAGAAGCCAAAATCCTTCCCATTATCTATAAGATCTTCCATATTGTGGCCCCTCATTTTCTATCTGCCTCTTCTCAATAATCTGTTTTTTTTTTTTTACTCTTTTCTGGCCTCTTCACTGTTCTTTCCTGGCCAATTTTTTTTTAATTTTATTTATTTATTTTTTATTTTTTTATTTTCACATACACATGTGTTCATTAGGCTTCCACTTTTTGCCTTCACAAAATTAAAAAGACTTAAAATTTAACAACAATAACAATGTTTAAGATAGGAAACAGACACAAAAACCTCGCAAAGAACAAACGAAGACAAATACATTCAGAAAAGAAATCAGACGATTGCTGCAATGAAGTATTAAGCAATAATAATAATAGTAATGCAAAGAAAGTAACATTCACATTGTCAAATAAGAGTATGTCTATTATAGAAGGCTTTGACTCTGAGGTTCAGTATGGAGTCATCAATTAACTACTTATTATTTTTTCCCAAAGTATCAAAGAATAGACAACTAATATTTATAAATAAAGATAAAAGAAAATTTCAAAAAATAGATCATGCCAAATCTTATAGACAATAGAAAAAGAAAAAATACTTCAAAATCATTCTGCTTAATCTAGATACACCTGATATTAAAATTAGAAAAATATATTATTATAAAGTGGAAATTGCAAACATAATTCACTTATGAATGAACATAAATCCTTATAAATGAGGATGCAGTATCCTGTATCCAACATATTAACAAGTTGAAGTAAAAATTAATGTTTAAGTAATGCACTTTAGTCAAAATCGAATCCAATTTATGTGAGAATTAGTCACTATTTTCTTTCTTCTTTTTTTTCTTTTCCTTTCCACCACCCCCTCCCTCTTTATTCCTTTTTTTCTTTTCCTTACCCTCACCCCCTCCCTCCTTCTCTGTGTGCTCACCCCTTCCCTCATGCCCCACCATGTCATTAATTGTCATTAATTGTCCTCATATCAAATTTGAATACATAGGATTCATTCTTCTCCATTCCTGTGATGCTTCACTAAGGATAATGTGTTCCACCTCCATCCAGGTTAGTACAAATGCTGCAAAATCTCCATTTTTTTTTTGTAGAGACAGAGTCTCACTTTATGGCCCTCGGTAGAGTGCCGTGGCGTCACACAGCTCACAGCAACCTCCAACTCCTGGGCTTAAGACATTCTCCTGCCTCAGCCTCCCGAGTAGCTGGGACTACAGGTGCCCGCCAGAACGCCCAGCTATTTTTTGGTTGCAGTTCAGCCGGGGCCGGGTTTGAACCCGCCACCCTCGGTATATGGGGCTGGCGCTTTACCGACTGAGCCACAAGCACCACCCAAAATCTCCATTTTTTTAATGGCTGAATAATACTCCATGGTATACATATACCACAGCTTGTTAATCCATTCCTGGGTTGAAGGGCATTTAGGCTGTTTCCACATTTTAGCGATTGTAAATTGAGCTGCAATAAACAGCCTAGTACAAGTGTCTTTATAATAAAAGTTTTTTTTTCCTTCTGGATAGATGCCCAGTAATGGGATTGCAGAATCAAACAGGAGGTCTAGGTTGAGTGCTTTGAGGTTTCTCCATACTTCCTTCCAAAAAGGTTGTACTAGTTTGCAGTCCCACCAGCAGTGTAAAAGTGTTCCTTCCTCTCCACATCCACGCCAGCATCTGCAGTTTTGAGATTTTGTGATATAGGCCATTCTTGCTGGGATTAGATGATATCTCAGGGTGGTTTTAATTTGCATTTCTCTAATAATTAGGGATGATAAGCATTTTTTCATGTGTTTGCTGGCCATTTGTCTGTCTTCTTTATAGAAGGTTCTGTTCATCTCTCTTCCCCATCCATGTATGGAATTGTCGGTTTTTTTCTTGTGGATTAATTGAAGTTCTATGTAGATCCTAGTTACTAAGCTTTTGTCTGATTCAAAATATGCAAATATTCTTTGCCATTGGGTAGGTTGTCTATTTGCTTTGGCTGTTGTCTCCTTGGCTGTACAGAAGCTTTTCATTTTAATTAAATCCCACTTGTTTAGTGTTGCTGTTGTTGCTATTGCCATGGCAGTCTTCTTCATAAAGTCTTTCCCCAGGCCGAAATCTTCCAGTGTTTTTCCTATTCTTTCTTTGAGGATTTTTATTGTTTCATGCCTTAAATTTAAGTCCTTTATCCATCTTGAATCAATTTTTGTGAGTAGAGAAAGGTGCGGGTCCAGTTTCAGTCTTTTACAGGTGGATATCCAGTTCTCCCAGCACCATTTATTGAATGGGGAGTATTTCCCCCAGTGGATGTTCTTGTTAGGTTTATTGAAGATTAGGTGGTTGTAAGTTGCTGGTTTCATTTTCTAGTGTTCTGTTCGATTCCAAATGTCTATGTCTGTATTTTTGTGCGAGTACCATGCTGTCTTGACCACTATGGCCTTGTAGTACAGCCTAAAATCTGGTATGGTGATACCCCCAGCTTTGTTTTTATTACTAAGAACTGCCTTAGCTATACGGGTTTTTTTCTGGTTCCATACAAATCATAGAATCATTTTTTCCAAGTCTTGAAAATGGGATATTGGTATTTTAATAGGGATGGCATTGAACCGGTAAATTGCTCTGGGAAGTATAGACATTTTAACAATGTTGATTCTTCCCAGCCATGAGCATAGTATGTTCTTCCATTTGTTAAAGTCCTCTGATATTTCCTTTCTTAAGGTTTCATAATTTTCTTTATAGAGGTCCTTCGCCTCTTTTGTTAGATATATTCCTAAGTATTTCATTTTCTTTGGGGCTATGGTGAAGGGAGTTGTGTCTTTAATTAACCTCTCATCTTGGATATTGTTGGCATACACAAAAGCTAGTGATTTGTGGACGTTGATTTTATATCCTGAAACATTACTATATTTTTTAATGATTTCAAAAAGTCTTGTGGTTGAGTCTTTAGGGTTCTTTAAGTATAAGATCATGTCATTGGCAAAGAGGGAGAATCCTCTGCTCCGATTTGGATGCCCTTTATCCTTCTCTTGTCTAATTGTATTGGCTAGAACTTCCAGCACTATGTTGAATAGCAACGGTGACAGAGGACAACCTTGTCTAGTTCAGTTCTAAGAGGAAAAGCTTTCAGTTTTACTCCATTCAGTAAAATATTAGCTGTGGGTTTGTTTAAGAAATGTGCCACCTATGCCTATGCTCCTCAGTGTTCTAATTAGAAAAGGATGCTGGATTTTATTGAATGCTTTTTCTGCATCTATTGAGAGGATCATATAGTCTTTGGTTTTACTTCTGTTGATATGGTGAATAATGTGTATAGACTTACATATATTAAACCAGCCTTGCATGACTGGGATGAAACCTACTTGATCATGATCAATGACTTTTTTGATAATAAGTTGTAATCTATTGGCTAGGATTTTGTTGAGAATTTTTGCATCTATATTCATGAGTGAAATTGGTCTGAAGTTCTTTTAGGTTGGGTCTTTTCATGGTTTTGGTATCAGGGTGATGTTTGCTTCATAGAATGTTTTGGGGAAGATTCCTTCCTCCTCAATCTTTTGGAATAATTTCTGCCATATAGGAATAAGCTCTTCTTTGAAGGTTTGATAAAATTCTGGTGTGAAGCCGTCTGGACCAGGGCATTTTTTTGTTGGGAGATTTTTTATTGTTTCTTTGATCTCAGTGCTTGAAATTGGTCAGTTCAGGAGATCTATTTCATCTGGGCTAAGTCTAGGGAGAGGGTGTGATTCCAAATATTGATCCATTTCCTTCACATTGTCAAATTTCTGGGCATAAAGTTATTCAGCGATGATCTCTTGTATCTCTGTGGCATCCATTGTTATTTCCCCTTTATCATTTTTGATTGAGGTTACTAGAGATTTTACTTTTCTATTTCTAGTTAGTCTGGCCAAAGGTTTCTATTTTATTTATTTTTTCAAAAAACCAACTTCTTGTTTCATTAATTTTCTGAATGATTCTTTTGTTTTCAATTTCATTGATCTCTGATGTAATTTTGAATATTTCTTTTCTTCTACTGGGTTTAGGCTTAAATTTTTCTTCTTTTTCCAATTCCATCAGATGGCTTGTGAGTTTGTTGATATGCTCTCTTTCTGTTTTTCGAATGTAGGCTTTTAAAGTGGTAAGTTTTCCTCTCAGGACTGCTTTTGCAGTATCCCACAGGTTTTGGTAGCTTGTGTCTTCATTGTTGTTATGCTTAAGGAAGTTAATGATTTCCTTTTTTATTTTTTCCTGCACCCAAACGTCATTCAGCATAAGGTTGTTTAATTTCAATGCCTTTGAACTTTTTTGTTGGAGTTGAGTTCCACTTTTAGTGCCTTGTGATCTGAGAAAATGCAAGGTAGAATTTCAATTCTATTGATTCTGTTGAGGTTTGTCTTGTGTCCCAGGAGATGATCAATTTTGGAGAATGTTCCATGGGACGATGAGAAGAATGAATATTCTTTGTCTTTGGGATGGAGTATTCTATATACGTCTATCGAGCACAGTTGTTCTAGGGGCTCATTTAAATCTCTAATATCTTTATTTAATTTCTGTTTAGAGGTTCTGTCCAGCTCTGAGAGAGGGGTGTTAAAGTCCCCTGTTATTCTGGTGTTATAAGATATCTTACTGCTCAGATTAAGCAAGGTCTGTTTCAAGAATCTGGGAGCACTTAAATTGGGTGCATAAATATTTAGAATTGAAGTGTCTCCTTGTTGTAATTTTCCCTTGACCAATATGAAGTGACCATCATTGTCTTTTTTGACTTTGGTTGCTTTAAATCCACATGTATCTGAAAGTAAGATTGAAACCCCTCTTTTCTACTGAATTCCGTTTGCCTGAAAAATTGACTGCCAACCCTTAACTCTGAGTTTTAATTTGTCTTTTGATGTGAGGAGTGTTTCCTGAAGACAGTAAATAGATGGATTTTTTAATCCAATCAGCCAATTTATGCCTCTTTAGTGGGGAATTCAAGCCATTTACATTTATTAAGATAAGTGATAAGTGTGGTAGTGTTCTATTCAGCTTATTTTGTGAAGGTCCATTGTTTAGTTTTGCCTTTTGCATCATTGTGGAAACTAGGTTCTGTCCTTTAATATCTGGATGTTTACTTTGCTTAAGGTCCATTGTGGTGGTCAATGTGTAGAACAGGTTTAAGTGTTTCCTGTAAAGCTGGTCTTGTGGCAAATTTTCTCAATGTTTGCATGTCAATAAAATATTTGATTTCTCCATCAATCTTAAAGCTTAACTTAGCGGGATATAGAATTCTGGGCTGGAAATTGTTCTGTTTAAGCAGATTAAAAATAGATGACCATTGTCTTCTGCCTTGAAAAGTTTCATTAGAGAAGTCCGCGGTCACCCTGATATATTTGCCCCTGTAGGTCAGTTGGTGCTTACTGTTGGCAGCTCACAAAATCTTTTCTTTTGTCCTGACTTTAGATAGTTTCATCACAATGTGCCTTGGGGAAGCCATATTTGAGTTGAGGTGACCAGGGGACCAATATCCCTCTGAAAGGAGTTCGTCAAAATCTTTGGTGATATTTGGGAAGTTTTCATGTATAATATTCTCTAGAATGGCTTCCATTCCTCTGGGGCATTCCTCTGCCCCCTCAGGGATACCTATAACTCATGTATTTGAACTCTTCATAGAGTCCCATACTTCTGTCAGTGAATGTTCTTCTTTCTCTCTCTTCTTTTCTGCCTCTTTAACCATCTAATCTCAAGAGCTTTATCCTCTACCTCTGAGATTCTTTCTTCTGCATGATATAATCTGTTGTTGATACTTTCTATTGCATCCTTAAGATCCCTAATTGACAGCTTCAGTTCCTTCAGCTCTGCTATATCCTTTCTATATTCCTCATATTGTTCATCTCTTATTTGATTCTGTTTTTGGATTTCCTTTTGTTTGTTTCCACTTTCTCAACAATTTCCTTCATTGTTTTCATCATCTGTATTTTAAATTCCCCTTCTGTCATTCCTAACATTTCTTTATGGGGGAATCCTCTGCTGTAGCTACCTCACAACCTCTTCACTATTCTTTAAACATGGCAGGTGACCAGCAACCTGGGCCTTTGCACTCGCTGTTCTCTTTGCTGGAACATTCCTCCCCCCAACATTTGCAAGGCTGGCTCCTTCACATCCTTTTGGTCTATATCAAATGTCACTTTCTTCACAAGGCCTTTCCCAGCCACTCTAAGGTAGTAACCTCTTCTCTGCCCCCTACACACTTTCTATTCCTCTTTTCTGTTTTAGCAGCATTTGTGATTACCCGATACATGACATTCTTGACTTACTACTGCTTTATTTTTCTGACCTACAAGACAGTAAGCTCTGTGAGAGAAGAGAAGCTTACCTTTTGTCTTACTTTGTACCCCCAAACTAAGTACTCAATAAAAACATTTTTAATAAATAAGTGACTAAAACAAACCCTGCCCACAGTAGTTTGAACAGAGAATAAAAATCCAAAACAATTATAAGTTCTAGGTTGGGTGGCCTTCAGAGAGCTCTGAAAGGGCCTGGTTTCTTTTCTTTCCTTTTTTTTTTTAAAGACAGAGTCTCACTTTGTCACCTCAGTAGAGTGACATGGCATCACAGCTCACAAAAACCTCAAACTCTTGGGCTCAAGCAAGTCTCTTGCCTCAGCCTCCCAAGTAGCTGGGACTGCAGGCACCTGCCATGACACCAGGCTACTTTTAGAGAAAGGGTCTCGCTCTGGCTCAGGCTGGTCTTGAATCCATGAGCTCAGGGGATCCTCCTCATCCTCCCAGAGTGCTGGGATTATAGCTATCTTTTCATTTCACCATCCTTACACAAGCTTTTTGTCTTGTAATTGCAAAATGGCTGCTGCACCACCCGCCAACTCCACAGCATGAAAAACAGGAAATTGGCAGCATTTGTATTAGGAAAGCAAAAATGTTCTCAGAAGCCCACAACTTGCACATCATTCACCAGAGCCTTATGACGTGGCCACTACTTTCTGCAACACTACACAAAAACTGGGATTTTTGTTTATGAGGACAAAGGAGTGGGGACATAAGACAGGTGCCTTACAGATTTTCAATAGAGCTTAAGTGCTTGTCACCTTTCAACTCCAAATCAGGCTTCTCTGCTTAGAATGAGGAGGAGCTTATGTGACCTCAAGGAAAGTGGGGAACGTACCTGCCAAAGGGCTTGCTGAGTCTGAGTCCAGGTTCCCAGCTGGAGGACAGCCCTGATCCAGAGGCAGATGGAAATGCGCAGGAAGAAAGACATGCTCACGATGTCCTCGCAGCCCTCACGGCTTTGCTTCCAGGTGTGACAAAGGCCCCACTGCAAGGTTTTCTGCCTGTGATGACAATGATGCTTTTATCATGTGCCTGGATATACCTGAGAGACACCTGAATTTAGCCTGGGCTCGTAACGTTACACCATCTAAACCAGTGGTTCTCAGCAAGGCAAAGACAGCTATAAGATTTGGCAACTTGACCCACCCCATTGCAATAACACATAGAAAACACTTGGACTCTCTAGTGAGAACCTTCCCTCCAGAGCAGAAATATTCTTATGCATCTCCCAAGAGGAGTCCACTTCCCAGCCCTCTGGGGGTAGGGGGCTCTCTGGTTTGAACCAAAGGCAGCAGTTTTCCCATAGAGGAGCAGTCCAGTGGGGCCACCACCACCTTGGGGTGATATAGGATCCCTGGGATGAACTGTGTCCCTGAATTCAAACCTGCAGGGCTCCATGCCTGTGGCAGGGGGAGTGAAAAGGGAGGGAGAAATGGGTGCCTTGTTCCTTTTTTTTTTTTTTTTTATATGAGACAGAGTCTCACTATGTCACCTTTGGCAGAGTGTCGTGGCATCACAGCTCACAGCAACCTCCAACTCCTGGGCTTAAGCGATTCTCCTGCCTCAGCCTCCCGAGTAGCTGGGACTACAGGCGCCCGCCACAATGCCCGGCTATTTTTTGGTTGAAGTTGTCATTGTTGTTTGGCAGGCCCGGGCTGGGTTTGAACCTGCCGGCTCTGGTATATGTGTCTGGCGCCCTAGCTGCTGAGCTACAGGCACTGAGCCATATATTCTTTTTTGAGACAAAATCACCCTTGGTAGAGTGTCATAGCATCGCAGCTCACAGCAACCTCAAACTCTTGGGCTTAAGCGATTCTCTTGCCTCAGCCTTTTTCTTTTATGGATATATAATATTATTACATATTTATGTAACAGAGCTCTGTAACAAGGCTACCAGGGGCTGCGTTTCACAGGTGATATTTTGTTACATGCACAGACTGTCATGATCAAGTGATGACATTTAAGACAGCCTTCACCCCAAGCATTTATTATTTTGATGTGTTGAGAACTTTTCAAATCCTCACTTGTAGCTATTTTGAAATACATAATATATTGTGTTAGCTGTGGTCAGACAACTCTGTTAGTGAACATTAGAACTTATTCCTTCTTCCTGCACGAAGGTGCCCATTTACCAACCTCTGTTCATCGCCACCACCCACACCACACCCTTCCCAGCCCCTGGTAACTTTGAAGTGTCAGGAACACGGGCAGTGGCTCACTGGGGCTGGCCTCTTCCCTGCACCTCCCTCCAGTCACTTTGTCCTGTAGGTGTGCCCTGCTTGCAAGCCTCAGGGGACGCCCACAAAGGGCTGGGTACAGACTCAGACCTCTGCCAGCCCGAAGCATGGATGCTTGCTGCTAAGCTAGGGGCACGGAAGCAGTATTCAGCTCCTTTTTCTTTCCCAAGGACTTAGAAACAAAGCCAAATTCCCTCAGCATGCTAACCTTCCGAGAACGCATGATCCAGGCCTGCATGTACTGTAATTACTACACCAAGGAGCCTCCTTCCCCAAAGCATCCCACAAAGCTGAGAGAGAGGGTGGGATCTGTTTCTGCACCTCCTCAGAGGTTACTGCCCGGGCTGCCTGGGAAACATCCTTGGCCTTGCAACCATGAAACAGTTACAGACAAGAGAAGCACAGCCTGTGTGTCCGTTTGGTGGGAGGGGAGAGGGTGGAAACCTGCATGCTGTGATGTAACATCCAGAAACCTCACAAAAAGTCTCAAAGCCCGTCCTAAAAGAGTCCATGTGAAGACTTGGAAGTTTGACTTGAGAGAAAAGAATTGGGGCATCTGATATGGGAAGGAAAAATTAGGCCCATTCTCCAAAGTTTAGCAGGAAGAGCAAGAAGATACACAAGTTTTTCTTTCTTTCTTCTTTTCATCAGCGAGAGCTGTAAGGCAATGGAATAGGCTTCCTCTGGAGGTGGCGCTTCCTGAGCAAAGCCTGGAGGACCACAGAGCGGGTTCACTGTCAAGTGCTTCTCACTGGGGGAGGGGGAAGCTGGATTCCTTAAAGCTATGCAGCCCTTCACGGGTAGGACGCAGGGCCTGAACGCCCACCACTGCAGGTGGGAGACCTCTCTCCTTCTCAAATTGCTCTTGAAGGGGCAGACACTGACTGTTCTCACAGAAGGTGAATGCCTTAAAAGTTCCCTCTCCTGACGGTGGCACTGGGACTGGTTGGGCTTCAGTACAGTCCCACCTTGGCCACCTCTTACAGATTAGAGGACAGCCTCAGTGAAAGCTGTGGGGTCACTCAGCAGATCAGCTTCAAGATGAGTTCTTTCCACTCACAAGACAGATTCCGGAGGCCTCCGATGCCGTGTTGATTCAGCGTCTGCTGGGGGGGGCGGTTACAAAAATGCTCACAGGTGATTCTGATAGTCAGATCTGGGAACTTTAAAATTTGCCTTAACAAAATCCCCTGGAAAGTATTATTTTGGACCTTAATCTACCAAGCTTGTAGACCACTCAACAGGCACCACATCCCCATAAAGATAGCCATATTCTTTTTTTTTTTTTTTTTTGCTGTTTTGGCCAGGGCTGGATTTGAACCCACCACCTCTGGCATATGGGGCTGGCGCCCTACTCCTTTGAGCCACAGGCACCACCAATAGCCGCATTCTTTATATCACACAGAATCTCCTCCTGGGATTGGAATCTCGCGTATCTGTTGGTCCCTGCATCCTCCTTCCCCCAGCCCGGCCCTTACAATCCTCTAGCTCAGTGGTTCTCAACTGTCTTCATGTCGTGACCCTTTAATACAGTTCCTCATGTTGTGGTGACCCCCAACCATAAAATTATTTTCACTGCTGCTTCATAACTGTAATTTTGCTACTGTTATGAATCGTAGTGTAAATATCTGATATGCAGGATGTATGTTCGTTGTTCCAAAGGGGTGGCCACCCGCAGGTTGAGCACCGCTGGGAGCTACTCAAAGGCTGGGACTGTCTTTCCGCTTCAGACTTCCTGTGTCTAGCACACAGCTAGACACAAACCAGGAGTTCAATATTTGGAGAAGGGAAATAAGGCAGGATGTGCTTATCCAAATGATTCTGTTGGTTTCAACAAGGATTGCTCGAGCCTGGCCCAGAAGCGCACGGCGGGGCAGGTGGGGCGCGGGGCCCTGAACGGCACCGACTTTTTCTCCTCTTCTATGTCAGAGGCCTCCAGGGCTGCAAGTGGGACTGGCTGCCCTTGCCGGTGCTCAGCCCCTCCATCACATCTCCTGGGTTTCATACTGTCACCATCCCCACTGCAGATTTTTCTAAAGTCATTATTTCACATTTTTAAAAAACAAAAACCACGAGTACCTGGAGATGAATACATAATGGAGACAACTGTCATCACGTCCCATGTGGTCTTATTTACTCAGGTCAGTTTGAGTGATGGATGTGGAGAATGGCCTGGCAGCTAGCAGGATGGGTGGGGGGGGCTGGAGAGGACAGTCTCCGTGTGATTTCACACAGTGCCCACGCTGTGAGTGGCCGTCGCAGAGACATGAAAAGCTGGCATTCGGCTCACATCCCGCCAACTCACATTCCCCACCCACAAAGACTCCAGAACGTTCCATCTGCAAGCCAAGGAAGAGAAAGCAAAGACGCTTTCTATGTTAGCAGCGTTGGCGGCTGTGAGTGGTGGCGACCATCTGGCTGATGTCACTGAGGACTCCACAGCCAGGCAGAGGGCAGAGGAGACTGGAGGGGCCTTGCAGGAGAAGTCAGGATTGTTGTCTGTTTCCCCCCCCCACGTTAAGGAGTGGCTATGAAAGCCACGTATAAAACAACATTGAAATGGAAGTGTTTGGATGGGAATCAGGTGCTACAAATCAGTCAGACATTTGTCCTGCAGCTTGTCACGTCTATGAATATCTGGAGTCCTGCTCACCGAGTACTGGTCTGACATACGTGTCCAGGGAAGGAGGGTTTTCCATGTTCTTTCCTTTGTGGGAAGGCTGACCTCCCCAGCCTATGTGGTCACTCCTCCTGGGATGGCCCCTGGCCTCCTTCTGAAATCGAGGGCTCGCTAGAACCACTAAAAGCCTCACCTCATTCAACCATCAAAATCAGAAAGGATGCTGAGGTGCAAAGTGCGTAGACTGGAGGTCACCCATGGGGGAGTAGCCCCACGACTGGGAATGCAGGACCATCTGGCCCCAGCTGGGCACATATCAGCATCTGTCATCTGCTATCATCCTATTCCTTTGGTTTTTCAGTGTGTGGGGCAAGATGGGTAGAGTGTTAAGAGAGGAAAGTAGAGGAAGTGAGTCCAGCCTCCTCTTTGAGGCTGCCCATCTTGGGATGCCAAGCAGGGCCTTGGATGGGGTGGTGGAGGGGCAGGGGGAGAGGGGCGTGGGGTTTGGGGTGTGGGTGGAGAGGGGTGTTGGAGACAGGGATGGGCTGGGTGTGGGGGGTGGGAGAGGTGGGGCAGGGAGGTGGGGGTTGGGGGGTGGGGAAGAAATGGAATGTGGGACATGTAAGGAGGGGTGGTGGCCTGCAGGCTACTGGACAAATCAATGAGAAAATTGGGGAAAAAAAATAAGAAGTTAACTCATGACTCCATAGTGAACCTCAGAGTCAAAGCATTCTATAATAGACATACTCTTATTTGACGATGTGAATATTACTTGTTTTGCATTGTTATTATTATTATTATTGCTCAATAAAAAAAAAAAAAAAGAAGACAATGAGAAGATCCTGTGGCTTTTCCTTCCGGGTCACAAATCATGGCTCTCATCTCGGCAATTTAGGTTGAGGAATATTCTTTTCCCTGCCGTCACTTCAGCTTTGAGGCAAGCGTTGTCTAGTGCAAAAGATACAATGGGAGATCCAGCAAAAAGTGAAAACTATGAAATGTCTCCTAGAAATGTTACTGCTCCACTCCTTGTGGAGAGGTTCCTAACGCTTAGAAAGGGGCCTCATGCAAGCACTCAACACTCAGCACACACCTGTGCCCTTGGGCAATGACTTAAAAGAGAGTCGTGGTTGCAGTTGTATATCATTAAATAATGATGCCTAGTTGAGATCAGAATAGCAAAGGCCAAAACACTTTTAAAGGAAAGGGTTATCTGGCTATAAACTAAATAAAGACAGCCAGCTGCATACGTGTGTCGGTGTGCACATACACACACATACATTGTACAGAAACATGAGTTTTCCTCCAATGATCACACTTGAAGTACATTCTGGAAAAAGATAAAATGTAATTAGAAAGCCTGCAATATAATCAATCATCTCACTATTAATCGCATTCAGTTTTTAGTTGCATAAAGCATGCCATGAATTTTTTTCAGCATTCCTGAGATAGACATCTGGAAATGACTACTCCATGGGGTAACTCCCATTCCGTGCTCTCCACTGTCTGTGCCAAAGAGGAAGAGTGAGTCTGCACCACTGGGGGAGTGTGGACAGGTCTTTTGGTCAAACTTGACCCCAAATTGTGGGATAGGTAGTCCAGGCGGAAGTTGGGTGCTGTAGCAAAGCCCTGTGGTACAGCGGCTTTAGTCAGACAGAAATGGCTTTTTCTCTTTACCACCCAGATGTGAGTGGTGCAGGCCTGGTGGCAGGTAGGCCTGGTGTCTTCAGCACACGGCCGCCATGTCTAGGTCCCGAGGGACAGCTCCTGCTCTCGCCGCTCCACACACTCCGGAATGGGGAAACCGTCTGAGCCGTGTAGACACAATTGTTTGAAAGGCAAGATCCACACGCTGCCGTCACTGTCAGAACCGGGTTGCTGGTTTCACTTGGCTGCACAAGAGGGTAGAAAATACAGCAGTGTCCTGGACAGCTGCGTGCTCAGCTGAAACCGGGAACACAATTACTTGTTGATCTGTCCCAGCTTCCACCCCAGGTCTTGAAATTAAGAAGGTGAGCAACTACAACATGGTGCGATTACTCGTCTTTTCTATGGTCTCTGCCTCCCCCAACTTTCAGCCCCTGAGATGTAAGTTTTATAAACTTTACGGCCAGATAGTAAAAGAGCTTGCTAATATGACAAGGAATCAAGGCTCGTTAAATTATTTTTTCATTAATATTAAATCATAGCTGTGTACATTAATGTGATCATGGGGCACCATACATTGGTTTTATAAACAGTTTGACACATTTTCGTCACACTGGTTAACATAGCTTTCCTGGCATTTTCTTAGTTATTGTGTTAAGTTATTATATTCTACATTTACTAAGTTTCACATGTACCTTGTAAGATGCACCGCAGGTGTAATCCCACCAATCACCCTCCCTCCACCCATCCTCCCCCCTCCCTCTCTCTTCCCCCTATTCTTGGGTTATAACTGGGTTACAGCTTTCATGTGAAAGCCATAAATTAGTTTCATAGTATGGCTGAGTACTTTAATCATCAGAAAAATGCAAATCAAAACTACCTTGAGATACCATTTAACTCCAGTAAGATTAGCCCATATCACAAAATCCCAAGACCAGAGATGTTGGCGTGGATGTGGAGAAAAGGGAACACTTCTACACTGCTGGTGGGAATGCAAATTAATACATTCCTTTTGGAAAGATGTTTGGAGAACACTCAGAGATCAAAAAATAGACCTGCCATTCAATCCTATAATTCCTCTACCAGATATATACCCAGAAGACCAAAAATCACATTATAACAAAGATATTTGTATAAGAATGTTTATTGCAGCCCAATTCATAATTGCTAAGTCATGGAAAAAGCCCAAGTGCCCATCAATCTACAAATGGATTAATAAATTATGGTATATGTACACCATGGAATATTATGTAGCCTTAAAGAAAGATGGAGCATAATCTTCGTTAAATTCTTTGATGTGGCATTGTTACAGGGTAGGGCCGAACTAGAGCTGGGGAAGTGTAGCCGTCCTCAGTGACGGTTCATTTGAACTCCATAGGGCATTTCCGCCCCTCTCTCTTTCTGGGCTGCCCCTGCCCCATCTCTCTTCCCGTCCTCCTCTCTCTGTCACTATGTCTGCTCCCCGCCCCACACCCTGCTTTCTCTCCATCTTGCTTTCTTCCCTCAGTCTCTATATTCTGCGTCTTTGGAATACGCCTTCTTGCTATTGATAGGAATACAAGAAGAAGCGTCGGGGTTTCAATGGAAAGCAGACAAGCTTTAACGTAGCATTTACAGCAAGATGCCTAACGAGCAATGGTCTATTCACACAGCTGAAAGCTCTGCTCACAAATCCCTTTCCCTTCTAGATTTGTGAGGAAGAAGGGATTGTATTCTCTGCCTGGGATTTTTCTCCTGGGCTAGGGCTGACTGCAAGTCTGCTGGACTGAGCCCCACATTCTGCCTGTTTTTGCCATAAGGGGCTTCTGCAAACAGCTCTGCTGCTCCCCTTGCATGGCAAGAAAAGTGGAGAGAATTTGCAGAACGGTTCTTTCCCTTTGTTCAAGATTAGGTTCAAGCTGCGAACCACTGATGATATCTCAGATCCTATTTTGGACGAAATAAGCAGATGAATCTGAACTAATTACCTCTGTAAGGCAACTCAGGGCTGAGACTGGGTTAGGGCCTGATGGAGGTGCCATGAATTAGGAGTCACAAAGCTCTTTTCCCAACCTTGATCTTGCCACACATTCTTCACAAATAGCCCACATTTTTGTGCTGTAGTCTCCTAGTTACACAAATTCAGAGATACTTCTAATTCTAGCACAAGGAGTCTGTAGGTACTAAAGTCTGCCTTTGTTATGATAACACAGAAAGATTCAGGTGCCAGGAACGTTTGCTGACATTGCCCTCCACAAACCAGGTAGAATAAATCATTCACCTCTCGGAGACCCCTTTATCCTACACCCTATACTATGGAGCCTACACCATCTGGTGGCTGAGATTTTATCTGAGTCTGCTTCCCCAGGAGAGCCCTCATCTGTCCGAGTTGTTCTTACACTGCCAAGGGCCACGCTCAGCTGTAAGCAGGTACCAATAGCAGATAAATAAATGGCAGCTAGCTCCAGGGGAAGGTGAAGACTCCAGCTCTCATCACACCCAGATTAGTCCTTCTCATGTGTGACCTTTCTCTCCCTGAAAAATAAAGGTACAGCGTGGTCAGAAATGTTAAGACTCGCTCAAGCAGGAAATGCAGTCGGAGGCGAGCAGCTCCACTATCCCCCTCATCCCGGGTCCACGATTGTCCTTAGCAACTGTGAATTCTCACAACCTCTTCTCTTTCTTCTTCCTCAAGAACCTCTGCTTGATGTGGCCCAGGGAGGGACACAGCATTTCACAGGAGCCCTGATGCCAGTGGGTGAACCTCCAGTATCTCTGTCCTACATGAAGGCTGACATGCTGTCTAAGACAAGAAGCTCCTGCACTGTCCTCAGGAAGGCAGAGCTCCTCACACCTCTGAATTCGGCACAAAAGACCAAAAAGCCTGTGTCTCAGGGTTGAGGCTGCCCCATGCTGCCAAGTCTGTTCATAAATGAGGCCCACGCTCCAGAAGTCAAAATCACCAGGCAAGGGAAAGACACAGGCCAGGAGCTCAGGACATTCTGAAAGGAGCTGCGTCTGTACAGAGTATGGATCCAGACAATTGCACCACAGCAACGTGACTGCCGTGGAGTCACCCAGGCCAATGCCTCCTGCCACGGCCTGGACATCCAGCCCCAGGTGGAATAGGAAATGGGAGACATGTGTGAGCCAGACCCACACAGAGAATCCGTCTGGGCTGTATGTGGGGACCACGTCGAAATGACGCAGGACATTTTGGCCCAGTGAAACTGTGACTCTAGACTCAAAGGGAGAGGCTGATGAAGCCCTAACCACACTCCAGGCATCTGAAGAAGACTTTCTCAGCCCAGGGATCCAACCCAGTGATTTTTGATACAGCAGAGAACCACACAACCCCAAACACCATAGTACAGGGCAACGCGTGGGACATGGTAACGCGCTTGCCCATAAATGCTGGGAAAAGATTGAAAGCCGTGGTTCTAAAGGTTTCTTAAGGTCTTACTCTATTTCCCTACGTGTTTTTGGTAGCCCAGAGAAGGCTATTGAGAAGGCTTTTGTATTCATCTCAGTCACTTTTTCCTTCAGCTAAAAAAAAAAAAAAATCTTGTGTTATGGAGATGTCAGTTATGTACACAGAAATAAACACAATAATCTAATGAGCCACTGGGTGCCCACCAGCCACTTTCACTAATCATCCACTCAGAGCCAGTCTTGTTTCACTTCTTCAGCTGCTTTCTCACTCCCATATTATTTGGAAACAAATAACAGACATTATCTAATTGTATCTAAGACATTTCGTGCTGTATTTCTAAAACATAAGAACTCCTTTATGAAAATTTGAACTGTTCCATTCTGATGCCTAAATAATTAGAATTTTGTAATATCAGATAATACCCTGGAAGTGTTTACATTTAATCTTGTCTTCCTCATGGTCCCCTCAGATTTCCTCTACCCCCATCCAGAGAAAGAACCGAACCAGACTTAGCAGGCAAGGAAAGCTCAACAGCCCCGCCTTTCGGTTGCTACACTGTAGTGATATAACAAACACTGGTATGCCTGGAACAGAGAGGTTGACCCCCAAATGAAAGGCACGCACATTGGCAACATAAAGAGAAAGTAACTTGGGCAGCGCCTGTGGCTCAGTGAGTAGGGCGCCGGCCCCATATGCCGAGGGTGGCGGGTTCAAACCCAGCCCCGGCCAAACTGCAACCAAAAAATAGCCGGGCGTTGTGGCGGGCGTCTGTAGTCCCAGCTGCTCGGGAGGCTGAGGCAAGAGAATCACTTCAGCCCAGGAGTTGGAGGTTGCTGTGAGCCGTGTGACGCCACGGCACTCTACCGAGAGCGGTACAGTGAGACTCTGTCTCTACAAAAAAAAAAAAAAAAGAGAAAGTAACTTGCAAGGCCCTGATTCTGGAAGATGCCCAGAGCAGCTGGGCCTGGAGCCAGGCGCTTAACAAGTTTCATTGTTCCTGGCAGCCGACAAATTTAGAAGCAGACAGGGGACCTTCCTACAGTGGGGGATTCTGTGAGCTGAGGCTACATGCATTTAAAAAGCACCCTCAACCTGCAGTGAGCTAAGGGATTAAACATGATTTTTCTCAACTTCAATGACCCCTCTCCCTAAATTAAGCTGCCTATTTAGCGCCCTTTATAAATACATAGATAATTTAAACCAGGTGGCAGCAAATTGAAAACACGGGCTTTTTGAACTATGAATTTTCTTTCTCATGTTGGAACCCTTCCCTTGAGAAAAATCTCAGGTCTCATGATTCTGGAGAAGAAAGATCTGTATATCTTTCTGATTAAGTGTCTCATGGTACCCATACACAATATCACCTTTTTTCTTCTTTTTTGGCTAAAGTGAAGCAAATGCTTCTGAGAAAAGAGTCTCATCCACCCTTTTTTGGCTGTTGCCTGGTCTATTTGTCAACGAAACAAAACGTGAAAGGATTGTATTTCTATAAAAGTAATTTCATTTCAACACAGCTTGTCTTTATATACCAGGTGGCATTACACTGAACCAAGATACGATTTTCTGCCTGATTGTGAGAAGTAATAATCTATGTTCACTAATCAGTAAAATATTCAAATATATATCTTCCCTGTTGCTTGATTGGGAAAAATAATACTCCCAGCTTGAATACCTTGCGGTTTGGACTGAGTGACTTGACATGCCAGATGTCGGAGATCTGTCTTCGTCTACTGAGAGCTCACACGATTAAGTTTGAGAACTCATCCTAGAGAAAGAGCTACGTGATGAACATGCGTACCCCTGCAAAGTCGCCCCCAGAAAGCCAAGCACCCAACAGCCCCCCATCCACCCTCGAAAGCAATTACTCTAGGATGAGTTTGTGAACATAATTGTCCTACCTTGTATTTAAAATCCGTCTCACACACAGAATCATGACTAACTTTAATATTACAAATATTAATTTTGGTCACAAAACATTCATCATGAGACCAAGATTTTTTTTTAATTCTATATGATTTTTTTCCTTTTTCTTAAATTGAGTAACATCAAAGAGCGTCTCAACTGTTAAAAGCTTTGTTAAAATTTTCTTTGGCCTTTATCATGTGTGTCCAAAAAGGTCACTAAGCAGCTTTCTGTGTTGATGGCCCCACAGAACCATCTGGTGTCCTCCTTTTCCCTGTGGTCAGAGTGCTTCTGAGATGGTTTTCACCACAACTTCTCTAGAGATGAAGTCCTCAGCTTCTTTTCTGAGTCCCAGGATTCAACCCTCCCCAATATTAAGCCAAAGGTCTCAGACAAAATTAGATAATAGGACAGATCTTGGCATTCTGACTTCAAATGGCAGGGACTTTCTCCAGCTGCAAACATGGCAGAGGAAGCCTCCTGTGGGCAGCACATTCTCGGCTTGTGCCAAGGGGCATCCACGGCGTTTCAAGAAGAGATAATTTAGCCACCACGAAAGGAGAGAAATATTCATATAGGCAAATTTTGTCTGGTTAAAACTTTTTGTATTTTCTTAGAAGATGGACATTGAAAACAAATCCGCAAGGCCAGACTTTCCTAGGCTGAGACTCGTCTGAGATAAGAAACTGGACTTTCGAGCCCACTAAATAGTAACGTGCGGGGATGTGAGCAGCCCCTTGGGAGTTGATTCCCCGATATCCCCTGACTTCCTGTCTATGCAACCTGTCTGAGGCTGGGAGTCCGTGGTGTGTTTGAGGAGCACGTCTTTAAGGCAGAGGCATACGAGCTTCTTAGGAAGCTCTTAAACTATATTAATTTGTAAATCTGAATATTGCTTGCAGCTCTTAGTTCAACAACGCTCCTCTTTTTCTAATAATTTGCTGAAACTAATTGAATACAGGACAAAGCTCACTGGCGGACAAGTTAAAATATTTCAGTTAGGGGTGGCCTGTGGCTCAAAGGAGTAGGGCGCCGGCCCCACATGCCAGAGGTGGCGGGTTCAAACCCAGCCCTGGCCAGAAACTGCAAAAAAAAAAAAAAAAAAAATATATATATATATATATATATATATTTCAGTTAGCTTGTAAGGCGACATTTGACTAAAGGAAACAAAGCTGCTGCCTGGCTCGTGTTCGTAATGACTTGAGTAGCTGAGTGTGCAGCTCTGTCAAGAGTTATTTCACTGCTACAGGGATAAAAGATTGGCCCTTACAAATTATTTAGAGGTTACATTTGGAAATAAGTAATTAGTATTCATTTTATCGATTATCTGAATAGTCAAAAAGTAACAAGATGCAGGAGGGTTATATATAGGTACCGTAACTACACATTTCCATGTTTTCACGTCTTTACCAGCATTAAAAAAATCATGGAGTTAGCATCAATAGAAACAAAATAGCTATTTGTGATGACTTAGCTTTTATGCTGCATTTAATGTTACTCCCATAATTATAACTGCAGACGGTTTTTCTCTTTGCTTTCTTGCATTGAATTCCTAGTACTTTACAACATATATGGGGTGGATGTGAAGTTCATGTGCCATTTAAGTCATGCCCACCCTCTATGAGGCAGCGTTGTCATCAGTGGTACATTTGGGTAGTTTTGGCATGCCCAAGTCCCAGCAGAGGATGGTACAACTATCCCATTAAGTGAGTATCTGCCCAGCGTAGATTAGCCATCTAACATTGAAAACTCAGTTCTCCCGTTACATGAGCCGCGTTACACGCACCTAATAATATTCATAGTAGACATTCCATCGATGCAGAAAGTTCTTTTAGAAAGTGCTGCTCTCAAGAACCCTGAATCGACTGGGTAATACCCCAGCATCCACAGTTCCTCTCTCTGCACTTTCTCACCTGGAAATAAGAAGGTGAGACCACAGTCTCTGGGGGTCCTACCACGTCTGAGGGTCTCGTCCCAAGCACTTGGGAACCACAAGACAACACTCAGCAGGGCCACCCGGGGAGAAAGGCGGTGGGGAAACATCTTGGAACTTGGAGAACTTGAATTTACTCTCAGCCCATCAGTGCGAGCTACGTGAAAAGTCGCTCCATTGCTTTGAGCTTCATTGCTCATTTATCAAACGAAGGCCTGCTTTGCTCAGACAGGGTGAAATGTCACCGATGTTCTGAAATATCCCTCGCCAATGAGGTCAGATCAACCAGACTTGGATATTGTGTAGCCTATGCTGTTTTCTTTGAAAACATTCTGAATTCTCACAACACCCATTCTGGGAAAAGTAAACTTATTACCACTTTCCTTTTGCTGCAGTGGAAACCTCCCTGCATCCAACATTTGGAAGACGTGTGAAAAATCACTAGTCAACCAGCTGTTTTCAATAGAAAGATTCTTGGCATGTGTACAGGGTATCAGAATGATCAAAGTTTTCACTTTTCTTCCAAAAGTTTGGGTGTCTTGTAGACTTGCCATGTGAAAGAGACTTAGTTTACTATTTGACTTTAATCTCCAGTTGGGAAACTATAACATTTTCTCTTCAATGTTATGAGCAATATAGAAACAATTTTTTTAGTTATTTGGTTTGAAAAGTTTTCACATAAATGTTTCCATCAATATGGTCTTTGTGCAGCTGACATTAAGTGATTAATTATGGAATATCTTCATTTGGAGAGTTTATATCTAGAACATTATAAGACCAGGACTAAAATTGAGGAGAAGGAACTATAAATTCATTTAAGAAATTATAAATGACTGCCTTCGATATGGGAGGTATGGCTCTAGAACTGTGGTTCTCAACCTTCCTAAGGCCACGAGCCTTTAATACAGTTCCGGCGGGTTGCAACCCACAGGTTAAGAACCGCTGCTCTAGAAGGTGAGCACTTACCAAAAAAAACTCCCCCAAACCAAAGGAGCTTGTTTTCTAGAGACAGTCTCTGATGATAGAGTTTCCAAAGCATGCTCCACGGAACTAGAATTTCTGAGATATGAAAGAAGTTTACACAAGCAAACAGAGACTGTTCACCTAAGGTCGGGAAATTGCACGCTAAACAAAATTGAAGTTTTTTTTGTTTGTTTATTGTTGTGGGATTTCCAGAGTATTTAAAATGCCAAGTGCATTGTGAATTTCTAAGACTAGAATACAGCTGGCCATGGGGAATGAACCACTGTGCTTCACAGAACACTTTTTACTCTCAGAGAATACTTTCTGAAAATGATTTTGAAAAATATCTTGGTAGAAAACCTTATAGCTGAACGACGGGCTAAGTTAAGTCTGAGACGTGTTACATTGCTTAGATAGAGTCCATCTGATGCTTTTAATTCACTACGAGTCTCCCCAGGGTGGAGTTCAGCTCTGGGGACAGTTCCAGGCATATTAAACGGTTGGGAAGCCCCACATGTACAGACCCAAATGCTCCGTCATCCTCAGCAATGAAAAGATGCCTGAGAAGGATTCCAGGGGCTGGCAGGGATTCTGCCGTAGCAACCCCAGACTGACAGTGTGGGGTGTCCAGAGTGCTTAGATCTTAGGCTCAGGAGGCCTGGGATAGAATCCAAACACCCTTCATTTGCTGGGCATCCTCAGATAAATTGCTCACTTCTCTGAGCCTGTCACCTTGCCTGTAAGAGACGGTTTATAGATTATGAGGCTCAAAGGAGGCTGTCTGCCTGAGGGTGCTTGGTAATGTTGGCTGTGGCTGCAGAGCAGGCCACACCAGAACAGCACAGGTCACGTGAGCCTCACCCCATCAGGTGTGTTGGAAAGGAGGGAGCTGGGAGCCACGCTGTCTCCTCAGACCTAAATGGCAGAACTGGCCCTTCCCCAATCTATAAAGGGCTCTTGCCCCAGCCAAACCACAAAAATGTCACATTAAGGACTCAATAATACATACGAATAACATTCTAATTCATAAAATTTGAGTACAAAAGTATGCTTGTATTTCCAGTGCAGTGCCAAACATGGGATGCTCATATGTTATTCTTTTAAATTTTTTTTTTTTTTTTTTTTTGCAGTTTTTGGCCAGGGCTGGGTTTGAACCCACCACCTCTGGCATATGGGGCCAGCGCCCTAACCCTTTGAGCCACAGGCACCTCCCCATGTTATTCTTTTTTAAAAAGGGACCTTGATGGTTTCTGTAGTAATTATGCTACCAGTCAATTGTTTTTTTTTTTTTTTTTTTTAGAGACTGAGTCTCACTGAGTCTTACTCTACCCACGGTAGAGTGCTGTAGCGTCACAGCTCACAGCAAACTCCAACTCCTGGGTTTAGGCGATTTTCTTGCCTCAGCCTCCCGAGTAGCTGGGACTACAGGTGCCCGCCACAACGCCTGGCTATGTTTTTGTTGCAGTTTGGCCGGGCTGGGTTTGAACCCGCCACCTTCGGCATATGGGGCTGGCGCCCCACTCACTGAGCCACAGATGCTGCCCAACTACCAGCTGATTTTCTGCCAATGGATCAGTGCATTACAGAAAAGATCAATCACAGAAATATTTTTGTCATTCAGTTATTAGAAACACTTTACTGTGCTTGGATTTCTGTAGGTGTTTCCTGTCTTCTAACCTCGGTTGAAGTGTTTCTAACCTTTTTATCTCACAGTACACTTGAATCTACGGTTAAACTTCCACGGTACACTTGAATTATGTTGATCAAAAAAAAAAAGAGTAAAAAAAAGAATATACTTATGTTGCTTTGAACTTCTTTCAAAAATAATTTAATTGATGATCTTTAAAAATTTTCCAGACACACATAAGATTCTCTCGCAGCGCAGCTGTGTGCCACGGTGCCCTGGTTGAAAATCACTGCTCTATAGCAATTCTTTGGTCAGCGGCCTAACTCCTCAGCAGAGAGGCCAAAAACAAAACAGAAAAAGCCAACTGTTCAGTAAAATTCCCTTCGCAGCCCTGAGTGGTCGAAGCTGCCATGCAGGGTCTTCTGTGTAAAGAAACAGCTTTGGAAAGTGAGAGAATAAAGCCCTGCTCCCTCTAAAGAGGGCGTGAGTGACGGTCACAGGGCGGGAGGGGAGAGATGGGCTGACTTGACACACCGTGCTTACTTTGCACTGCTCATGAAACTGTCTTCCTAAGAGCCGTGCTCTGTGACCTTAAGTTTATTGCACTCATGATTCTAGAAATGTCATCTTCTGGAAAGATGAGAAGCCTCGATGAGAAAAGATGAGATGAAGGGCATAGCTTTATCCAGCAGCGTTCACTGCCAGACAGAGGAAGGGACAGAGGACAAAGTCTTCAGAGGCCCAGGGGCTTGGTCTGCGGCACCCTTCCACACAGATGACCCCCAGCCTCACTCGGCTCCTGCACAGTCCATCTGCTTTGTTTTATAAACTGGTACTTAATGGCCTGGGTTGAATCATGGCTTCACTCCTTCCTACAAGGTGACCTGGAACACATCCCTTACTAATCTCTGTGAGTCCTGATTTCTTCCTATGTAAAAGTAGTAGCAGCCTTCTCTTTGAGAGCTGGGATAATTGGCAGCTAAAGGGACTCTGTCACTATGTAAGTCACAGATGCCATTCCTGTACTCAAAACCTCCAATGGCTACTTGTGTCTTTCTGAGTAAAAGCTAAAATCTGGACAGTGGCTCACAAGGAGGACACGTAGGGTCGGTGTCCTATCCTCCTGTGTCATTGCTCAGATAGGCCAGGCTCGTGCCTCTGCCTCGGGGCTTGTCCTTTGCTGTTCCTTCTGCCTGGAGCCCCCTCAAAGCCTGCAGGGCTCAGATCCTGCACTCTGACGGCCTCCGCCCAACTTCCTCTTTTCCCCCTTTCCCGGTTTTTAAGTATGGAGTCTATGGAGATAAAAGCTGGAGTCCCCTGTTTTTCTCCAGAGCACTTGGCACCAGGTAGCACGGCTATCACCCTCGTTTCTTCTGTTTATTATCTGCCTTTCACCTCCTGAATGAACACTTTTGAGGACAGGAACATTTTTCTGTTCGCTGCTGTATCCCAAGCACCTATGACAGTGTCTGGCACATAGCAGACACTAATAAACATTTGTTAGAAAAATGGATATTAAATTATAGCATAGTGCCTTGGGTTAAAAAAAAAAAAAAGGTGGGCGGCACCTGTGGCTCAAAGGAGTAGGGCACTGGCCCCATATGCTGGAGGTGGTGGATTCAAACCCAGCCCTGGCCAAAAACTGCAAAAAAAAAAAAAAAAAAAAAATGGTGGGCTGAAATGTTAAGAGGGACAAGGACTTGAGCGTGGAGCATGATCAACATTTTATTCCACTGACTCTGACAGTGTTGAAGAAGCAGCCCAGCAAAGCACAGAAGGAGCAACGTAAAGATCCATTGTTTTCAGAAAGGAACAGCATCTAATCAAGGTGGAAAGGATCACCATTCTACAATCCCCAGGGAGGTAGCCAATGCCTGCCTGGTCAACAATAGATGTTAAAACTGTAGAAAGAGAGATGGACGGTGAAGAGGGTGGCTGAGTGGGGCTAGAATATCATTTCACAGATTTATTGCTGATCATGTAGGAAAC
Source organism: Nycticebus coucang (assembly GCF_027406575.1). Taxonomy (NCBI): domain Eukaryota; kingdom Metazoa; phylum Chordata; class Mammalia; order Primates; family Lorisidae; genus Nycticebus; species Nycticebus coucang. Next base: position 95,922,968 of record NC_069794.1, on the reverse strand, counting down.
ATATTTTTCTAAAAAACAAGTATCCTATGGCATTCAGCTAGTGTCGGGAGCCCTGGAAGTCAAGAGGAGTGCAAGGAAGAGGATCCACTGTGTACCCACCTCGCCAAAGCCAAATTCAGGCTTCTCTAAACATGTGCTGCTCTTTGTTGAAGATGCTACCTGAGCTGGGGTTCACAGCTGCCTCATTGACAAATATTCATTCTCAGGGTGTCTCCCATGTATTTATGAAATGTACATGTTAATATACTTCTGTGTGTTTTTCTCTTGCTAATCTGTCTTTTGTTAACATGGAATCATTGGTACTGAGAACTTGTAGGGGGTATTATTTTTCACCTGTAAGACCAAGGTGAACTTGGTGTTTCTGAGTATGTCATGGCCAGAGGGCATTCTACCGAGGCCCTGATGAGTCCCACAGGCTTCTTATCCCTTTTCCTCTTTGAGAGTGGGACTCCCAGCTTTTATCTCCATAGACTCCATACTTAGAAAGCTGAATTGTTGAGTTTTAAGCACACACCACATCTTAAGTAACAGCCCAGATGGCCTTCTGGTTTTCATTTAACTTTGTATAATAGCCTTACTTAGTATTCTTGCAGGATACATGCTTTGGGAAGCTGGTGGGTGAAGGCCTGGAGAGCTGGTCTGAGCAGTCAGAGGAGGGGGTGGAAGGATCTACCAGACGTCAATGCCCAAGAAGTTCCATTATCAGAACTGGGATCCAGGATCAGAGGAGCAGCTCAGAATGTGTAGTCATGAGGTGAACAGCCATGAAATCAAACTGAGAAGCTCCCTGTGTTTTTGTACAGCAGGGGTGCCCAACATTGAGGCTTCTCCATGTCACACTGGAAGAATAAGTGTTGTCATGGGCCACACATTAAACATACAAACACTAAAAAAAGCTGATGAGCAAAAAAAAAAAAAGTCCATGCGTAATTGTTATGAAATCCAATACCACAGATAAGCAAGAAAGTCCTCACATAATAATCCTAATTATGCAATGCCTGTTCAGAGAATCCTTTAAAGTTGCTGAGCAGGTCCCAAGTCTGTGATCACTCATACATAAAATGTACCTATCTATATAATGAAATGTTTTTGAATTTTTGGTATTTTTTAATTATAAAAGTAAAAGAAAAGTGAACAACATAAAAGTGGTGGGACATTTGACATTGTATGTGAGAAACTAATGCATCAATATCTGGTTCTGATGTAGGGTTCCCCCACTCAGGGCTGGACAGGAGACCTCAGTTTTCCTAGGCCTGGGCAATTTCATAAAGGGAACCATCCTGACCTTTTGCCCCGGGCTGGAGAGACTGTATTCATTCATTAATATGCTCATTGACTTTGGAAAGGTGTTTTCCACCTAGAAAGTCCTGGCTAAAGCGTGATATATACCTCTAAAAAAAAGGACCCAGCGGAGGGATTTCCAACTTGGGTCTCCTCTTTTGCCAGAAGCTCTGAGGCTTTTTTTACTCCTTTTATATTCCTTTTTGTCTAATAAAAATACCATCTTACCACTGATCTGTGGTCTGTGGGTTCATTCTTCAAATCCCTGAGACCAAGAATCTACTGAGGGGGTGGTGCCTGTGGCACCAGCCCCATATACCGAAGGTGGCGGGTTCCAACCCAGCCCCGGCCAAACTGCAACAAGAAAATAGCTGGGGGTTGTGGTGGGCACCTGTAGTCCCAGCTACTCAGGAGGCTGAGGCAAGAGAATCGCCTAAGCCCAAGAGTTGGAAGTTGCTGTGAACTGTGACGCCATGGCACTCTACCGAGTGCGATAAAGTGAGACTCTGTCTCTAAAAAAAAAAGAACCTACTGAGGAAGAAATCCTGGTAATAGTTCAGTGGATGTAGTTGTGATTATCAGTGAATTCTCAAGAAGCTTATCAGATATTTTGGTTCTCATTTTACTCTTTTTTAACTTCAGATCAACATTGTGGTACAGACAATCAGATTACGTAGTTTGCCAAACTACATAAGCCAAAAGTCTGAGTTACAGGTGTGCCCTTCACGCAGGGAGTGTGCAGCATACCCATGCGTGTACCTTGCTTCCCCTTGCCCATACCTGAGTTTCACGCATTCTTCTCTCATGTGAACATGTAGGTGTCAATCTACTACTTCCAATTTGGTACTGAGTACAGCGATGTTTGTTTTTCTATTCTTGTGGGAAACAATTCCATCCAGATTTTTACAAAAGATACAAAATCTCCATCTTTTTATGGCTGAATAGTAATCCCTGGTTTACATGGACCACAGTTTATTAATCCATTCGTATGTTGAAGGGCACTTGGGTTGTTTCCACATCTTTGAAATTGTGAATTGTGCTGCTATAAACATTCAAGTGCAAGCATCTTTATGATAGAAATTTTTGTTGTTGTTGTTTTTAGTAAATACCTAGCAGTGGGAGTGCAGGATCAGATGGAAGCTCTACTTTCAGTCCTTTGAGGAATCTCCAGACACTTCACATAGGGGTCTTACTGCCTTTGCAGTCCCACCAACACTGTGTGAGTGCTCCTTTCTCTCTACATCCAAACCAGCATCTGTTTCTTGGGGACCTCATGGTGTTGGTCATTCTTACTGGGGTTAGGTGGTTTCTCAGGGAGGCTTTGATCTGCATCTCTCTGATGATTGGGGATGATGAGCATTGAGTTCTCTGTAGATGCCGGCTATCAGCCCTTCACCAGATGGGTAGCTTGCAATACCTTCTCCTGTTCTGAAGCTTGTCTCTCTGCTTTGTTGATTGTGACCTTAGCCGTGCAGAAACTTTTAAACTTGTTTGGGTTCTATTTATTTATTTTTGTCATTGCTGTAATTGCCTTGGTGGTCTTCTTCATAAATCTTTTCCCTAGGCCAATATCATTAAGAGTTCTTCTCACAGGGCGGCGCCTGTGGCTCAGTCAGTAAGGCGCCGGCCCCATATACCGAGGGTGACAGGTTCAAACTCGGCCCCGGCCAAACTGCAACCAAAAAATAGCCGGGCGTTGTGGCGGGCGCCTGTAGTCCCAGCTACTCGGGAGGCTGAGGCAAGAGAATCGCTTAAGCCCAGGAGTTGGAGGTTGCTGTGAGCTGTGTGAGGCCACGGCACTCTACCGAGGGCCATAAAGTGAGACCCTGTCTCTACAAAAAAAAAAAAAGAGTTCTTCTCACATTTTCTTCTAGGATTTTTATAGTTTCCTGTCTTAGGTTTAAAGATGAGGTTTTATCTATCAGGAGCTGATTTTTGTGAGTGGGGAGAGGGGTGGGTCCTGTTTCCGTCTTTTACAGGTGGCTCACCAGTTCTTCCAGCACCATTTATTGAATAAGGATTCTTTTCCTTAGTGTGTGATTTTTTTTTCTGCTTTGTCAAAGATCAGATGTGATATGTGCTTCATTCTTGAAAATAGTTGCTTGCAAATGTAGGTGGTGCCAAAAAGTGACGACATGAATAAACCATGATTGTGAAGCAAGGGATATTTGTCCTTGGGAAGACAGGACTTATAGAGGTCCAGTAAAGAGACATGATCACATTTTTAAGTTGAATGTAAGATTGCAGCTCTATGAATTCCAGTTGAACACTGGCAGGTAACATATTTATGTCTACTGAAAATGGAGTTGGAAATGCACCAAAATATTGATTATTTTCCTGGAGATCTTATACTCTTTTTTCAAATTCTTATATCAAATTGAAAAGCAAGGCTATATATCTTTTTTTGTTCACAGGACTGTGTTTAGCCAACATGTCAAAATGCATAAAATTGTTTGACTTAATTTGAACTTGCCATAATTTCACTTTCATTAGGAGTGCGGTTATGGTTTGAAACACTGAATTGATAAGTCGGTTTTCACCTTGAAGATGCATGTTTAACTCATTTAAACGAACGTCTAAATCCACTAAAAATGTTAGATCCGTAAGCCAGTTTTCATCTGCAAGTTCTGGCACAAATTTGGTTTTTGATACCATAGCAACATGATAACATTTCTCAAATCATAAAATCTTTTCAACATTGGCCTCACCTTGGCCATCTTACTTCTGAAAAGTAAATGATGTTTTCAGAGTCAGCATCAATACTTTTAAGGAATTTCTGGATTATTCAATCCCTTGGCCCTTAGGAAACGTCAATTCTTGATGATGATTTGCTTGACGTTATCAATTTTTAAAGCTTTTGTGCATAAATTTTCTTGATGTACTATGTAACAATACTTCATCAAATGTGAGTTTTGAATGGCACTGCATTGCTTCTATTAATTTTACTAGTCTCTCTCTTTTACCTACCACTGCTGGAACCCCATTAGTAACTATACCAGATATGCTGACAATGGACAAAGAAAATCTCTTTAACATATTTTTTACGGCTTTGTGTAAATCTCTCGATTTCATTGGTCTTTTAATGGCACTAAGGAAGCCACTTCTTCAGTGACATTATATTTGCCATCAATACCTCTACTTAAAACAGCAAGTCGAGCCATATTTGTAGTGTCAGTGCTGTTATCCATCACCAAAGCATAATATTTTTTTTTGAACACACCACTTTTTATTTTTTATTTATTTTTTATTTTTACATATACATGTGTTTATTAGGTTATTGGGTGGTGCCTGTGGCTCAGTGAGTAAGGTGCTAGCCCCATATACCGAGGGTGGCGGGTTCAAACCCAGCCCCGGCTGAACTGCAACCAAAAAATAGCTGGGCGTTGTGGCAGGCGCCTGTAATCCCAGCTGCTTGGGAGGCTGAGGCAGGAGAATCGCGGAAGCCCAAGAGCTAGAGGTTGCTGTGAGTCCTCTGTACATCATGGCACTCTACTGAAGGCAGTAAGGTGAGACTCTGTCTCTACAAAAAAATAAAAAATAAAAAAATAAAAATTTTAATACAGGTTTTCCTTTCTTAAAATGTGTGTGCCTCTTGTTGGCACGCTCTCTGTGTAGACGAGGTGGACGTAGATGTAAAATCACTTTAAAAACCTACCACTTCTAGCCATAGGTAATATGCTACAAGTCTAATAACTAATAGATGGACTGAGATACAGAGTTAATATTGTGACCTGTCACTCACGAACACTTTCAGCATGCATTTTCTAATAATGACATTTTACTACCTAACATTTTAATCATTATGGGCAAGGAAAATTAATACATAATATATCATCTAAAATATGGGCCATATTTAAATTTCCCCAATTTTCCCAAAATAGACTTTCATATTTTATTCTCTGATGCAGGATCCAATCAGGATCCACACATTGTATTTGGTTACTACACTCCTTTGGTCTCTTTAATAATAATAATACAGTTTTTCAGTTCTCCTACCTTTGTACTTTTTATTTTTAAAAAAAGACATTTATGCGTGGATGTGGAGAGAAGGGAACACTTTTACACTGCTGGTGGGACTGCAAACTAGTACAACCTTTCTGGAAGGAAGTATGGAGAAACCTCAAAGCACTCAACCTAGACCTCCCATTCGATCCTGCAATCCCATTACTGGGCATCTACCCAGAAGGAAAAAAATCCTTTTATCATAAGGACACTTGTACTAGACTGTTTATTGCAGCTCAATTTACCGTTGCCAAAATGTGGAAACAGCCTAAATGCCCACCAACCCAGGAATGGATTAACAAGCTATGGTATATGTATACCATGGAATACTATTCAGCTATTAAAAAAAATGGAGACTTTACATCCTTCGTATTAACCTGGATGGAAGTGGAAGACATTATTCTTAGTAAAGCATCACAAAAATGGAGAAGCATGAATCCTATGTACTCAATCTTGATATGAGGACAATTAATGACAATTAAGGTTGGGGGGGGGAAGCAGAAAGAGGGATGGAGGGAGGAGGGTGGGGCCTTAGTGTGTGTCACATTTTATGGGGGCAAGACATGATTGCAAGAGGGACTTTACCTAACAATTGCAATCAGTGTAACTGGCTTATTGTACCCTCAATGAATCCCCAACAATAAAAAAAAAAAGACATTTATTTTTTCTGATGAGTTCAAGGAAATTGTCTTTCAGAATGTCTTAGTGTCTGGCTTTATATGATTGTTTCCTCGTGATTGGATTCATTGCAAACTACTCGGTAAGCTATTATGCATACATTTCATTTATTTTTAATTATCTTAATCATAAACATAGTATAACATTATGGCATAAATTGGAAAATAAAAAAGAAAGGGAGACCACCAATAGTCTCACTGCCCTAACTCACACAGTCACATTTGGATGTATTTCTGCCCTTTTCTCTATCATTCTTTTCAGCATAGCGTTAATCATGCTGCAAATCCAACTTTGTATTCTGGTTGTTTTTGGGGTCACATCACATCATTAGCATTTTCACTCTAAATAGTGGCATCTATATTAACTACCATGCACTGAGCACTTAACTGCAAACAGGCACCTTCAAGCACCCTCTACACATTATTCCCTTTAAAGCTCAGGATGGTCTTTAGACGTAAGATCTATCATCATTTCTACCTTAGAGCTGAGGACGCTGAGACTCTAGTCCCACAGCTGGTGAGGGGTAGAGAAGGGACCTGAATCCGAGTGAATGTGATTCCACTCCACTCACCATCTCCTGCCATCCTTATTGAACGTGCTTTGATTTATTCATTTCATGGAAACACACTGGTGAAGGGTGTCAGCTTGGGCCTGCTGTGTTTTTTAGAATGTTTCACAAACCTGACATCTTCTTTTGATTGTTCTCTTTGAATTATGAGGATAGCTCTGGACTGGCTTCAGAGATGAGTGCTCTCCATTTTTTCCCTAAGAACTTAAATCTAAACCAAATTTGGTTTACTCAGTCTATTTTCATGTATCAACGAGGCAATGTAATTTATAAGCGAAGTTAGTGGTGAGTGAACAAAATAAACCCCATGAGACGACTGCCAGGGGCCCAAATCTCAGGGACTCCAGGCTACTTTGGGTGGTGGTGGCAGAGTTCTGTCCTTGGGCCCTGGAGGCTCCTCTTTAAGGAGCCACTGCCCTGGATGGCAGCATCTGGCTCTGAGATGGGTGTCTATCTTCTCTTTGACTCCGAAAGAAGACTCTGGAATTCAGGCTATGTGCGCAAAAGCCTCCTCTTTTAAAGAGCCTCTGCTCTAAGCACACCTCAGTAATTAGAAATGTCAGATGTCAATGCCCTGAGAAATATGAATTAGAATACTTCTAAAAGCACTTTAATGTGGGTTACACACCTACATTCATCTCCAGGCCTATGCGGCCAGCCCAGCAGTAGCAGAACTCCGGGCAGCACAGCAGCAAGGGGCTGAATGCATTTCAACCACAGCCAAGGTAGCAGCTGGTCTTCATAAATATGTCTTAAATGTTATAACTCTTATCTTTATGCCCTGGCATTCTTATCCTGAAGAACAGTGATTTTAAAAAATGTAAAAATAATAAAAAACCTAATTCAGCAAATAGTTCTAAGAACTTCGATGGGGAAAAAAGAAGTTGATCAATCTTTGTTGCTGGTCTTTCTTTTGACCTTTTCCTAGAGATCCATTACTATTCTACAGCTGGGATGCACAATCACGTACTGAAAGGGTTAAGACAATATAACCTCCTTGCAAATAAGAATAAAAATGAAATGGAACGGAGATGTTCTTCATAGTTCTACAGATTGACTTCATTCAGAGGTGGGAGGTAGTAACAGGGCACTTGTTCACAAACATCATTAAAAATGATGAGAAAATTACCCCTGCGGTGCATCTTACAAGGGTACATGTGAAACTTAGTGAATGCAGAATATGATTGGCTTAACGCAGTAACTAAGAAAATGCCAGGAAGGCTATGTTAACCAGCGTGATGAAAATGTGTCCAACTGTTTATAAAACCAGTGCATGGTGCCCCCATGATCACATTAAAAATAAAAAATGATGAGAAAAAGGGGCGGTGCCTGTGGCTCAGTGAGCAGGGCACCAGCCCCATATACCAAGGGGGTGGAGGGTTCAAACCCAGCCCCAGCCAAACTGCAACAAAAAATAGCCGGGCGTTGTGGCAGGCACTTATAGTCCCAGCTACTTGGGAGGCTGAGACAAGAGAATCGCCTAAGCCCAAGAGCTGGAGGTTGCTGTGAGCTGTGATGTCACAGCACTCTACTGAGGGCAGCAAAGTGAAACTCTGTCTCTAAAAAAGAAAAAAAAAAAAAGGATGAGAAAAAATAATTGACATGATTAACCCATGAAATAAGCTATATTCAATTAAGCACTTCCCCATGCTGGTAAGTTACACTACAATGATGTTTGTGACAAGCTCAAAGAGCCTGTTGTCCCCCAGATGTGTCAGTCATCTATTGCCACAGTGATGCTGTGTAACAACAAACTCAAACTCTCAGTGGCCTACACACGGATAAATAGTCCAGCTCCTGCATTTGGAGTGGTTGGCCAGGCAGTAAGTGATCTTGGCTGTCCTGTTTGTATATCCAGTGGGGCAGTGACTGGCTGTCAGCTCACCAAAGCCGCCTTTGGCTGGGAGGAGTAGGCAACTTGGCTCTGCTCCACACGGAACCTGTTCTTCAGCAGACATATTCTTAGGCACTGGCAAAAGCACAAAAAGTAAGCCCCAATGTACAGAGCCATTTAAAGTATTTTCGTCGTATTTGCTAAATTCCATGGGACATATCTAGTGACATTGTGCAGGCCAATTTGAAATGGTAGAATTGGTTACCCTATCTGCAGTAAGGGAGCATTAATGGCAAAGTTACATGGCAAACCCATGTTAAAAATAAGGTAAAAGTTTAGACTCATAAGTTCAGAGTCCCACAGTAAGGGATGATCTTCCCTGTAAGGGTTAAAGTTGTATGAATTGTTTACCAACAGCTCACATCCAGTGCAGTCATCTGAATGACCATTTTTTTAATCCCAGGTAAAAGAAATGATGTGGCCAGGAAGACTCACTATCGCTAGGGTATCAATCCTTCTCAAATTAATGTATAGATTCAATGCAAGCCGAATAAAAAAATCCAAGCAAGCTGTTTTGTAAAAATCAACAAGCCAATTCTAAATTTTTATAGAAAAGCAAAGGAAACTATAGTGAAAACAATTTAATAAAGAAGAACAAAGTTGATTTAAAGACTTAACTATAAAGTTACAGGAATCAGGGCGGCGAGTGTGGCTCAAAGGAGTAGGGCGCTGGCCCCATATACTGGAGATGGCGGGTTCAAACCCAGCCCAGCCAAAAACTGCAAAATAAATAAATAAATAAAAGTGACAGTAATCAAGAGCATACATAGCGACAAAAGGATAGACACACAGATCACACACAGGAATAGAACTGAATCCAAAATAGACCCACAAAAAGGATAATCAGTCTTCAATTACAGAAACAAGGTAATTCAATACAGAAAGATAGTTTTCTCAACAGATGGTGCCAAAACAGACATTCATGTGCATAACCTGATCCTTAATCCATCCCTCGCCTCATGTAGAAAACTAATTCAAAATAGAACATGGACATGTATGTAAAACCTGCAATAAGATATTTCTAGAGGGGAAATAGCAAAAAAAAAAAAATTCTCTGCAATAATGGATAAGTCCTATCGGGTAACTCCATGGTTAAACTCAAATGCATTATGCTAAAAGAGCCAGACTTAAAAGATTACCTGCCCTGTTCTTTCATTTTAATAATATGCTGGAAAAGACCAACTCTAGGGACAGTGCTTGCCTGGAGCTGGGGGTAGAGAGAGGATGGATGACAAAGGCGCAGGAGAGAAATTTCTGAGTGATGGAAAGGTTCTAGATCTTGACTGTAGTGTGCTTACACAACTGTATGTGTTTTTCAGAAGTCATAGAGCCGCACACCTAAAAAGTGTGAATTTTACTGTACCCAAAAAACCTGACTTTAAAAAAAAGTAGACTGGGCATGGTGGCTCACACCTGAAATCCCAGTGCTTTGGGAGGCTGCAGGGAGGAGTGCCTAAATTCATGAATTCGTGAACAGCCTAGGCAATAAGAACACTTAAGAAAATCGGCATAGAGGTACATTTTCTTAAACTATTCATGGGGGACGGGGAGGCCAAACTCTTGCTCTTTGCTGATAATATGATCTTATGCTGAGTTGAATTGCTGTCAACAAGTTGCAGCAAATATGGGCAAGGGGAGCTGGGCCCACTGGGGGGAGCTCCGGTAGACCACCGGTGCCCAGGCCTCAGAGTCATCTCGTCAAGAAATGAGGGAGCTGGAGTTTCCACCCACTCCCATCTGTCACAGGTAGGGGCAACTCCTGGTGGGTGGCGGGGAGAGAGGAGGGCCATTAAGTCCCTAGTACTTGTAACTTTGCCATGGTGTACAGGGCCAGAAAAGCTAAGTATCAGAGACTTTCAGGCAAGACTCAGTGCTGGCAGGTGGAAGCTGACCTAGTACGCACAGACATGGGAAGGGCTAGGGCACCATGGAATCAGTCTGCTACAATTTACAGGAAGGATATTAAAATAGCAATTAATAGTTAACACTTATTGAGGGATTAATATGAACTGGGGCAGTTTTATGAACTTGATGTACGTTACTTCATGAATTTCCCGTAACATAGAAATAGTAATAGTAATAACTATTACTATCCTCATTTACCAAGTGGAGAAATTGAAACTCAGAGATGTTCAGTAACTTTCCCAAAGTCACTCAGCTAGCTGCTGAGTGCAGGTGCTGGACTTCAAAATCAGCTCCCCTTCCCAGGCGTGGTGGCTCATGCCTCTAATCCCAGCACTCTGGGAGGCTGAGGAGGGTGGATTGCCTGAGTTCACAGGTTAGAGACCAGCCTGAACCAGAGTGAGACCTCCTCTCTAAAAATAGCCGGGTGTGTGGCAGGCACCTGTAGTCCCAGCTACTTGGGAAGCTGAGGCAAGAGAATCTCTTGTGAGGTTGCTGTGAGCTATGATGCTACGGCACTCTACCAAGGGTGACAAAGTGAGACTCTGTCTCAAAACAAACAAAAAAATTAGGTCCTCTTCGCCTTTCCAGAATATGGAGGACTGTGATGCAATTGATAGTAAGTCACCAACACTACCCAAGGAGTTTAATTTTCTTTAACAGCAAAGGAATTAAACATCATAGAGGCCCCTAAGCAAAGCTAAAACCACATAGCACACTCTTAGTTGGAGGTACTGGTGTCTCAGGCATCTAAGTCCTCCTAAAGATTATATATATAAAAAAAAATCAACGCATTGTACCCCACATATGCATAAATGTATTCATGATCTATGTGTATCTGACTTAATAAAAAAATAAATAAAAAGAGTTGCAGCTGCAAATAAAAACAACTACCTGGAACTGGGCCTTTAGCAGGGATGAGAAGCTGCAGTTCTAATTTCACAGGCTTTTTACAACTTCTATCCCCCCACTCCCACAACACCCTATCTGAAATGATTCTAAGGGCTCGCTGCCTGTAGCTCAGCAGCTAGGGCACCAGCCACATACACCAGAGCTGGCAGATTTGAATCCAGCCTACCAAACAACAATGACAACTACAACCAAAAAATAGCCGAGTGTTGTGGTGGGCGCCTGTAGTCCCAGTACTTGGGAAGCTGAGGCAAGGGAATAGCTTGCACCCAAGAGTTTGAGGTTGCTGTGAGCTGTGACACCACAGCCCTCTACCAAGGGCACCAAAGTGAGATTCTGTCTCAAAAAAAAAAAAAAGTAAAATGATTCTAAGGTCTCTTGCTGCATATTCATCCGGCACACTACTGAGGATTGATTGTGAGATTGGAGGAACTGAGCTTTCTAGGTATACATTCAGCAGGCCCAGGCTTCAGCGTGCCTGAGGGTGATCCTGCCAAGGGGAAGAACGGGGAACTGAGGGTAAATCTCCTGAGGCAAAGAAGCCTTAGTGAGGGCATGGTAAGAACTAGAAACTGGCCTCCCAGAGGCCAGTCCAGTATCTCAACGTGAGGAAAGCAGGCTTAGTGCCAGATAATCAGGAGCAGCGAGGACTGTGGTGAACAGACTGGCACTGGCACATTCCCTGTCTGAAAGTGGCAGCTGCTCGCCAGCTCCGCCAGCACAGGAGACCTCCTCTACCGCAGAGCTCTGTTCCAATCCTCTGGCCCCCAGGGGACGCCTGCATAGTGCCCCCCCATATAGACTCTGCTTCTCCTCTAATAACTGAGACAGCCTCTAAGTGGCCAGTCAGCAGGTGGCATCTGCAGCGTGGCCATACTGGACAAAGGAATGATTCACGGCCCAGCAGGACAGCACGAGATTCCGTCATGCACAACTCAGAGCAATAAGCGATTTAAAACGTGTACCTTGTTTCCTTTTTGGATTTTCCATGTAATATTTTTAGATTGCTGTTGACCGTGGGTAACTGAAACTGCACGAAGTGAAATCGTGGATAAGGGGCACTCCCAGAGATGATCCAGGAACGTGGCCCCGTTGCTTTCAGAGCATGCATGATTTCAAGACTTGAAAATAGTGATTTTTATGGGTAGTGTTTCAATCTTTAAATGTCAGTACCCGATTTGCAATTATTTAAAACACTGTGTGGGAAAATTTGTGAGTCTTACCTTATTATTTGAAAGCCTAGTTGCCACTGGAAGTGTGATTCTGCCTGAGTGTGACCCCCGAAGTGACCAAAATAGGAACTGTTGGTAGAAATTACAGAGTAACATGCCTTGGCCCAACATAAGGTCACGTTTTCCAATGAGACTATTCAAGGGCAGAATGGCCTGCTGTAGAGCTGCGAGCTTCTCATTTCCAGAGGTGTTCAAGTGTTAACGGGATGGTATGGTCTCTTTGCCAGAACCACGTAAAGGAAGACCAGGCATCAGACGGGTGGCACGTTAGGCTCCATGTATCCCAGTCCGAGGCTCTTTGAATAAAGGCCGCTGTTCCCTCCATCCAGGCTTCAGTCCAGCTGGACGGGCCATTCAGAGTGAACGCTTTGGTTTACTTGCTGTGTCATACATAGAACACGTGTGTCTCTTCTGGTCTATTAATGTACATCGTGACTGGAATGTCTTTTCCAAGGAAAAATGTTTCTGAGACCGTTCGATACTATTTTATACTTCCTATCTTTTGAATTTGCCTTGCCCTGAGTTGGCCTGTGTCAAATCTGCCCAGCAAGGATCAGCTTGGCTTGACGGAGTCTCTGCTGGTGTTATTTTCTATGGAAATAAACGCATAGATCATTTACACGAAATCAGAATTAACCATAAGGAGAAAACCACACTTTACTTCATACTTAAAAATTGCCATAAATCTGGGATCTGGAAATTAACAGTTTTTCTGAACACACACATTTGCTCTTAGTGGTATTTTCTGTACCTTGGACACGTTGACTATACAAATACAACACTGAAACAAAAAAAACCCTCAAAAACAAAAAAATGCCAATTAAACCAGATACATCAATTAATTCAATGACAGAAACAGGTCAGAGGCTTCAAGACAGCAGCCGGGGCTGTATTTTTGCCCCCAGTGTCTGGCCCTCATGTATCTAGTTTACTCTTTGAGGAGATCTCGACTCCAGCATGAATCTTGCCCACATGTTCAGATGTACAAAGGACAGATTCTAATCATTATTCTGAAAATGCTTTCCCTTCAAAAGAAAATGAAGAAAAAAGGGCTGCTTTACATTAAAATGCTTGTTTTAGCCATGAAGATAAGGCCTTCCCATTCTCAGATGCTGGAATTTGCTGGGTTCTTGGCCTGGGGCCTCATGATGCTGAAGAATTGACGTGAGTGTTCTGTTTTTCAATCACTTGTCTGAAAAGCCTAATCTGGAAGGGGAGTACGTGATTATTAAAGACTTTTATGTGCAAGGGTTCTGTCAGGCATTTAACATGTACTGTCTCATTCAACCCCCACAACTCAGTGCCTGGCCCTTCGACCTGCACGAGAAAGAAGGCTCAGGTCAAATCAGAACCTGGAGCTCAGGTCAGCCAGCTCCACGCGTCGTACAGTTTCTCACTATAAGACAAATTCATTATAAATGTAAGTAATCCAAAGCTAAATTTGGTGAAAGCATTTACAAAACGATCTTCTTAAATCATAATTCCAGTTAAACATTGAATTAAACTGTAGAAAGATAGGAGTACACACATTGGTTGATCAGCCTCAAAATAAATATGTGAGTTAACATGTCACTAAATCCTCTCCCAGATTGTACCAGCTCCTGACTTTGGTTTTCAGCTGTTAGATTGATTATTAAGCAAGAAACTACTGGGTCTTGCACCCCCATTGGCTTTCAGCGAACGCTGAGATTTTTCTTCATTTTTCTTTTCCTGGCTTGGTACGATCTATGTCTGCATTTGCTGGTAACCCAGAATGCTCAAATTAGGACACTGAGCTGACATCCCAATTCTGCGTTTATTGTTTCCTTAATATTTAAACAATATGTTGACTCTGCATTCCTTCAAGACCCTTTTTAGACTTTTTCTTCCTGGTTGTTAGTGGGAGCTGCATTTTGCTCAATTTTCTTTCTCTGCTTCTTTTCCTCCATTGGTTTAGTGCATTGAAGAATCCTTTGGCATCAGCATTTATGCAGCATATAATTTTTTTTACTCTCATCCAACAGGCACATTTGGATTTACTATTTCACTTGAACAGTTGGTGTTTACTGGCAGCAACAAGAACAAAATTTATAGCAGCAAATGGAAGCTGAGCTCACACACTGGCTTTGCACTGAAGAACTTTGTGTTTGCCATTTCCTAATTGTGAAAACAATATGTCTGAGATTTTGCAGACATCAGCACTCTGATGTAACGACTTCCATCTGGTCAAAGGAAGAAATCCAGAACCTCTATCTTCTTGAATTTAATTCTACTCCAAGGCAAAGGTAACTGGCTTGGGAGAAGGTTAAGATAGGAGAAATTCTGACTCAATACATTCTGAAAGTTGTCTGTAGCATTCCCTTTTCCAGAGGATCATTTTCCTGAAGGGCACACAGAGGTAGATAGAAAATTTGCCACGCACTTCTTATTGGAAGTGGCTGTACCGGGAGCGAGATGACAGGATTGCTTAGAGGTGACAGAGGATAAAGCAAACAGGATGATTTGTGGAGCTTTCCAATTGGAGGTAATAAGAAGTCAAAGACCCACAGAGACCAAGCAATTGGAGCATAATACCGAGGCAACAGGGCCAACAGCATGGTAATAAGAAGCGGTTTAATATCTCATCCCGTCCCATCTGGCATGAAGAATCTGGCGCTGGCTATTGAAATCTGAAGCTCTGATGGCCCTCACACTCTTACAATGACCTTTCTTCCTCATTAGCCAGGAGCTGAAGCTGAAAGAGACGCAGCAGAATATGGTATTTCAAATGCTTGGTTTGCATTTTTCCATATGCATTGATTCAGCAAATATTCACTAAGCACTATATTGTACGTTAGGAATGCCATTAGGTGCTGGGGATGTGGGCTCAACAGGCCTTTCTTGGCTATCCGTTACAGAGAATCAAATGAGAAACATGAACTGCATAGGTGGCCCTGATGTCAAGGTGTGTCAGCTTAAACGACAGGAAGACAACTTTCTATATCAAGCTACTTTTATGCTTTCTATTCATCTTTTTCTTTATACTTTACATTCATCTTTTTCTTCCTGAAATGAGTAGAAAAAGAAAACAGAATTTTTGAAATAACCCTGCAGCTTCCCTTCACTCTGTGGAGTAAGTGAGCTCTTGGCGGGAAGAGGATTCTAACCAGGATCTCACACTCCCTACATAGCAACAGTATCACAACCCGCCAATTCCTAGAATGATGGCCACAGCTTGCTCTTAGTAGGCACTCGATTAACAGTTATTGATTTAACCAAACAAAGAAAACTGAAAGAGATTATGAAATAAATCCGCTCTTAAAATGCTCCTTAAGAGCAGCAACCTGGGACACAGACCACGAGGAAGCTGCCTCCCTCCTCAGATACACCTCATTCTGCAGATGTGAAAATGACCCAAACTATGTCCTGCACGTGGCCTCCAGGACTAGGCCCTGCTGGCCTGTGCCCACCCACACATAGGCGGTGGTCTCCGTCATAGAACTGCTGCTCTGCCCCCTGCTCTCCTCACACCCACGATCTGTTGGGAATTCGGGCTTTGAAACCATAAAACCCAGAGAGGAGGGGCCCACTAGTGTTCTTACTCCAGCTACACAGTCTAAGTTCATTCCATTCTCACCGGGGTCATTACGGGGAGACATAAGGACCCTTCCCACCTGTGAGCTGTTCCTCACTCAGAACCACAGAACACTAAGTCCCTTCTCCTCACACTGCCGCCTCCCCTCTCATCACGCCCAATGTCTAGGGCGAGAAGCCTCGTTGCACCACATTCACTCAGGTCTGCATCAGCTTTGCTCTATTTAAGACCTCTCTACGCAGCCTGGTGGTGAATTCTTTTTCTGGAACTTGAAACCCCCCTCCTGTCACCTGGCCTTTTCAGAGCAGCCCCAATCTTTCCAGCATGTTTTAAGAATGTTCAACCTAAAGGGGAAAGCCGCTTAGCTAGCTGTACAGGTAACCGGATATGAAAGTGATTCTTGTCCCTTTGTTTCAGTGTCAGCTGAGATCCTAGAGCTGAGAACAAATGTGGTTAAACACCTGTCTATTCTAAAGAGATGTCACTTGGTAAGGGGTGACCAAAAAATGACCCTTTCCTCCACTCTCAGGTTGATACACTGAAGAGGAGGCTGAGGATTTTTTTTTTTTTTGTAGAGACAGAGTCTCACTTTATGGCCCTCGGTAGAGTGCCGTGGCCTCACCCAGCTCACAGCAACCTCCAACTCCTGGGCTTAAGCGATTCTCTTGCCTCAGCCTCCCGAGAGGCTGAGGATTTTATCAGCGAGGACATTTAGTTGGCTGAATGGTTTCTCTTCTCTGTTTGAGTTTTTCCCCTCATCTAAATGAGAGGAAGGCTTCCCAGGATCACTCTTGAAGAGCTGACCCAGGGCCCCTGGTCTTTGGGGAGCATAAGATATATTAGTTTCTATTGCTGTTGAAACAAATTAGCACAAATTTAACATCTTAAAAATAGCAAAATTGCTATCTCACACTTCTACAGGTCAGAAGTCCAGTGGGGTCAGCTGGTTTCTCTGCTCAAGCCTCACGAGGCTGAAATCAACTCGGTCTGGGTTGCATTCCCGTCTCTGGGCTCCAGGGGAGAATCTGTTTCCAGGCTAACGCATGTTGTTGGCAGAATCTGGTTCCATTTGTCTGTTGGACCGAGGTCCCGTTTCCTTGCCCGTGGTCAGCTGGAGACGGCCATCCTCCCCCTGCAGCCTTTCTCTGGTTCTTCAACATCTCAGAGCAAAAGCAAAGCGCTGGCAGAACCCTTCTGACCTGGCTGCAGCTCTCTGACTTCTGGTGGGAAACAATCTCTGCTTTTAAAGGCTCCCGTAATTATATAGGGCCCACCTGATAATCTAGGGTAATCCCTCATCTCAAAACCTGTTACCTTTAAGCACATCTGTAAAACCCGTTCTGCCGTGTAATGTAAACTATTCACAGGCACTAGGGATCAGGGAAGGGACGTCCTGGGGAGGGAGGCTGATTCAGCCCACGGTATAGAGATTAGTGTCTGGAAAAGGAGAGAGGTTGGACCATGTGGCCTGTGGCAGCTGAAGGGGAGCAGGGGAGGAGAGCTGGAATGATTCCTTCCCGGTGACAGTGCAGGAAAAGGCTTTTGCCTGGGGGGACTGCGGATAAGGGAGCGTACACAGCCTGGAAGGGTCCCCTCAAGAGGACTGTCGGAGGCTCAGGGAATCCTGGCAGGTGGAAGTTGGAGGCGCTCAGCGGGGAGTTGGGGATGCTCTGCCGGAAGTTGGGGATGCTCTGCGGGGAGTTGGGGATGCTCTGCGGGGAGTTGGGGGTGCTCTGCGAGGTGTTGGGGATGCTCTGCGGGGAGTTGGGGGTGCTCTGCGGGGTGTTGGGGATGCTCTGCGGGGAGTTGGGGGTGCTCTGCGGGGTGTTGGGGATGCTCTGCGGGGAGTTGGGGGTGCTCTGTGAGGTGTTGGGGATGCTCTGCAGGGAGTTGGGGGTGCTCTGCGGGGTGTTGGGGATGCTCTGCGGGGAGTTG
Organism: Nycticebus coucang; assembly: GCF_027406575.1. Classification (NCBI taxonomy): domain Eukaryota; kingdom Metazoa; phylum Chordata; class Mammalia; order Primates; family Lorisidae; genus Nycticebus; species Nycticebus coucang. The sequence goes on along the minus strand of NC_069794.1, from coordinate 95,905,014 downwards.
GGGATGCTCTGCGGGGTGTTGGGGATGCTCTGCGGGGAGTTGGGGATGTTCTGCGGGGTGTTGGGGATGCTCTGCGGGGAGTTGGGGATGCTCTGCAGGGAGTTGGGGATGCTCTGCGAGGTGTTGGGGATGCTCTGCAGGGAGTTGGGGGTGCTCTGCGGGGTGTTGGGGATGCTCTGCAGGGAGTTGGGGGTGCTCTGTGAGGTGTTGGGGATGCTCTGCGGGAAGTTTGGGATGCTCTGCCGGAAGCGGGACAGAGAGAAACTCACCGCAGAAAGCGGGAGGAGATGTCAGAGCTAGGATGTGTTTTGGAGGAGCTATGAAGATGCCCTTTGAGAAACATCCACCCCAGATAACAGGGTCAAATTACTGCCTCACCTTTCCTCCTCTTTGTTCCAGTGCTGGAGCCATGCATCACCCTGCCACGCCCCTACCCTGCCACAGGTCACCCTGCCACGCCCCTGCCCTGCCACGCCCCTGCCCTGCCACACGTCACCCTGCCACGCCCCTGCCCTGCCACGCCCCTGCCCTGCCACACGTCAGCCTGCCATGCCCCTGCCCTGCCACGCGTCACTCTGCCACGCCCCTGCCCTGCCACGCGTCACCCTGCCACGCCCCTGCCCTGCCACGCCCTGCCACGCCCCGCCCTGCCACGCGTCACCCTGCCATGCCCTGCCACGCCCCTGCCCTGCCACGCCCTGCCACGCCCCTGCCCTGCCACGCGTCGCCCTGTCATGCCCTGCCACGCCCCTGCCCTGCCACGCGTCACCCTGCCATGCCCTGCCACGCCCCTGCCCTGCCACACGTCATCCCGCCACGCCCCTGCCCTGCCACGCCCCTGCCCTGCCACGCGTCACCCTGCCACGCCCCTGCCCTGCCACGCGTCGCCCTGCCACGCCCCTGCCCGGCCACGCCCCTGCCCTGCCACGCGTCACCCTGCCACGCCCCTGCCCTGCCACGCGTCACCCTGCCACGCCCCTGCCCTGCCACGCGTCGCCCTGCCACGCCCCTGCCACGCCCCTGCCCTGCCACGCGTCACCCTGCCACGCCCCTGCCCTGCCACGCCCCTGCCCTGCCACGCGTCACCCTGCCACGCCCCTGCCCTACCACGCGTCACCCTGCCACGCCCCTGCCCTGCCACGCCCTGCCACGCCCCTGCCCTGCCACGCGTCACCCTGCCATGCCCTGCCACACCCCTGCCCTGCCACACATCACCCTGCCACGCCCCTGCCCTGCCATGCCCTGCCACGCCCCTGCCCTGCCACGCGTCACCCTGCCATGCCCTGCCACGCCCCTGCCCTGCCACACGTCACCCTGCCACGCCCCTGCCCTGCCACGCCCTTGCCCTGCACACCTCACCCTGCCACGCCCCTGCCCTGCCACGCCCCTGCCCTGCCACACATCACCCTGCCACCCTCGGCCTGCAGAGCCAGACTGGGCTGGGGACAAAAGAAGCTTTGAATTCAAACAAGACTGTACCTTCACGATTTCAAAACACCAAGTATTTGTTAGTAACTAACAGGAGCAAAAATGTATTGGCTCTGCCTAAGATTTTATCCCCAAATAAGAAAATCAGTTCATCAGGACAGACATTCATATCTTTGTCCTCATGAACGGTAAAGAATAGTGTTGGTTTCTGCTTTTTTTTTTCTCATTTAACAGACCAGATACATAAATTACCCAGCCTTCTCCAACAGTCTCTAGGATCACCAAGGGCTGTCTCAGGAGAAGGGCCACAGGTCTCCGTTAACACGGACTCAGACCCCTGTTTAGTTAAAATATTTAGTTACAGCTTAATGGCTACAATCGCAAAGAATATTGAGTTTTACATCATACACTATTTACTGGAAATAATGCTACTGTACTGAACTCAGTAAATTCTTTGATAACTTACACCATATAGAAAAAGTATTTTGACTGATTGAGACAGGATAATAATTTTTGATCTCTGATCCTTGATGTCATGGAAAGAGCATTCGTTACACTAGTTCTAGAACTGGGTCTTCCACCATCCACACAGGGGTACAACATTTTACCTTTTTGAGCCTCAGCTTCATGTGTGTAAAGTGGTAACAGAAGTGTCTATTCTACCTAGTTCATAGTATTACAGGGAAAACAAATAGCCTAATGGCCATGAAAATCTATTTCTACATTATAATCTCTATATATAATAAGGTATTATTAGTTATTGAGCATTCATATGTATTCTATAACAGGTTATACATTTTTAGAGAAATCTAATACACTGTCCTTAACTTCTGGAAGAACACATCAAAAACTCTTGACAATAGGGTGGTGCCCGTGGCTCAGTGAGTAGGGCACCGGCCCCATATACCAAGGGTGGTGGGTTCTAACCCGGCTCTGGCCAAACTGCAACAAAAAAAATAGACAGGCATTGTAGGGCGCCTGTAGTCCCAGCTACTCGGGAGGCTGAGGCAAGAAAATTGCCTAAGCCCAGGAGTTGGAGGTTGCTGTGAGCTGTGTGATGCCACAGCACTCTACCAAGGGCAACGAAGTGAGACTCTGTCTCTACAAAAAAAAAAAAAAAAAAAAAAATTCGTGACAATAATTGCACCTAGGTAGAGACTTGATGAGAGTGAGGGGTAGGAGGGATTCTTATATTTCACTCTATTTTTTTGGTATATCTTGAATTAATACCATTTATACATTATGTATTCTGACTAATGCAATTTACTAACCGTTTGATGAGTTGAAGAAAGAAGATATATTTACTCTTAATAATAAGTTGAACATAATCTTTCTGTAAGAGGGTCTTTAATGCTCCAGGTTTAAAAGAGTCTATAATGCTGTTGATGCAACCAGCCCAGAGCTTGGCATATAGGAGGTATTCAAAAAGTGGTAGTGCTCTTTGCCTGGAGGCCGTCTCATAACCATCAATTCCCAGTGAATCAGGTATATATAAGGATATAGTTCATGGGATGCTGGATATTAGAAATTTTATTGGATTTTACCAGGATGTTGGACACAGATGGCAAGTGGAAAATGCCAGAAAGTTGACAAATCATCTGGTAAACTAGTGGAAAAGTTAAGTAGAGCCAGAAACAGGCCAGAGAGGGTGAAGAAACAGAAAAGTTCTGGAGAAAGGCAACTACACTCATTATATCACCTAACCCACTGTTCAGTTGCTGATGTTTCCAGAATGTTAAGCATAGTTTGCAAATTGGAGTTATTCTGCTCTTCATGCTATCAAATGTTTATTAACTGATGCATAGTTTGAAATCTCATTAGTAAGACTATGGAACTTTTTTTTTTTCAAATTTGTTATTTCTCATTTTATAGTAAGGAGCAGTGAGTCCATAAATCAGAACACTTTATGGAAAGCTCTAACACCTAGCTCTAATGCCAAGACGAAGAATCTGATAGCATAGCTATTAAAACTTAAGACCTCTGAAAGACTTCCATTTCTAACAGGAAGGCCCAAGGAAGCCAGACACTATGTCTCTCGTTTTGCTGTAATGTAATTGCATCGATTCTGCTGTGAATTATGAAGACAGCAGCTTGAATGACATTTACAAAGCAAGCAAAATGAAAATCAGAACTATCCCAAGAGGAAATCACTACCAAAGCTACAGTATCCTTGGTAATGTTGAGCTGGCTATGGGACAATGTAAACTCTTGCTTCTCAAAGTGTGGACCTTAAACAGCCTCATCAGCATCTCAGGAGAGATTTTTCCCAGTGAAGAATCTCAGACCCTCCCCAACATCTATGGAATCAGACTCTTTACTTTGGTGAGTGATTTCTGGGAACACTGAAATTTAAGAAGTCCTGATTTAAACATATCAATGTGAATAAGGTAAAAAAGATGCTGTTGGAAAGGCAGCATTCATGGTATCTCAGAAATGCGAAATGGTCAACTTTGCATTGTTCCTTGAGAATAAATAATTAACAGTAAGTTCAATCCCCAAAAGAAAGTGGAACAATTGGGGAGCCATGAGAATTTATAGAAGGAAATAGATGAAAGAAGAAGCTCAAAGACGCAGCTCTAATTCTTGGGAAGCAATTGAATGTAAGTCCATGAAGACTGAGGACCCCCCCGCCCCAGTTCTGTGACTCGGATAATGAGGGGCTACTGGCCAAAGAATGGAATCTACTAGCCAGAGAGGTGCCAATGAAATGGAGTTTTATTTACAACTCGGGACATTTTAATTAAAACCTAAGATTTTTCTTCATGAGATTGTCTGTTTTCCGAATCAGTGATTCCATTTGACACCAAGAGTTGCTTTTATTGTGTCCCTACACCATGGGCTCTTCATTTAAAAGATTTCATCTGTCAAGTGCTCTCCATTTGTTAAGTAAGAATATTTTTCCTGCTTATATTTACTAAAGTGTTTCTGATCAGTGACATAATGTGTGTGACCATTAGACCTGTTGCAATTCCAGGTAAAAGCAAAGAGACGTGATTACTCACTTGGTGTATGAAGTTTCCCATATATGATTTTAGTTGGAAAGTAATGCAAGGATGTACCTAAATGTGAAGAGGAACAAGAATCCCCTACCAACCAGGGTGAGATTTCCCAGGGCTGTAGGTGAGAAGATAAACGAAGGATGGCAAAGGGCGGAAATAATAAAGAGTTTTCCTAATGTTTCTGCTGGTGAGCACTGCCATTGATGAATTCAGTCAAAGTCAGCAGGTGACACGTGCACACCTAGGAACACTCAGACCTGTCCTACTTGGAAACAAATGGAGACATAGTAGATACCAGGAATCAGCTGGTCACATTTTATTTTGAATTCCGTAATAATAAAATCATGAAAAAAAATTCTGAGCTGTCACTTCCAACATGGAAAATCCTTATCATTCTAATTATAGGGTTCCAGGTTATAATCTATCACAATGAATGATTTCTCTTGGAAACTGCCTATATAATAAGCCAGACTTCCAGGACTCTGGCCAGCTTTATGTTACACTTTTGGAGACTTTCAAAGAGTTCTGTTATAACAGATGACGTTTCTGAGAGCAGCACCAAAGTCATAACTCCTTTGGTTCACAGAGTTATCTCAAGCATTTAGCTCTGGGGACTTGTAGTAAGGTTTTCAATGAGCAAAAAATTAAGAAATTCTTCCTCAATGGAATCACGTTTATAGGTCATGTAAACTAAATAAAAGATGGAGTTCTGTGTTGACAAGTTACAGAAAATAAGGTAGCAACTGTTATATGCTAATGATTATTTGGATCCCAGCACAAAGAGAAGAAAACAATTCTTTTTAAATCTCTCTTCCATGGGTAGGTCTAGGGGCAGTCTTTTTGGATTTGAGTCGTGAATGTGGATTTTCATGTGCTACACCCACGGGGTAAATATGCTGCTATGGTTCAGTGTTAATAGGAATTAATACACAGTTTAGTTAGCAAGTTAGAACTGTTTCACATTAGACACGACTTTACAGCAGACAGTTTTATAAGGAAAATGCAATGAATTGAAATCACTTATATGAATTAAAACATCTTCTGTAGTCTCTTTGTTCCCTTGGAGCTGATGACAAACCCAGAGGCACGTGCTCAAACAAGCAGACTGGAAAGCCAGCCCTCCTCGTGCTTTTATAGTTCATACAGCAGCGCAGTTCAAATATTGTAGAGAGTATTTATTCACTTGGGAATTTGCTAACAAAGCTGAAGAACAAGCAGATTGTAAGATGTAAGATGCGATTGTGAGAAATAATATTTTTATGGCTATCCCCATGTTCTCACTGGTTCCAACTCCCATGATGGAGTCCTGGCATGGTCTCAACAGTGATAGCAAAACCACAAGAGCCCACACCTATGTCCAGACTCAGAAATGGCATTTCATCCCTTCCACCGTATTCTCTGGGCTAAGGCAAGTGGCATGGCAAGCTGAAAATAAAGGATTTGGCAGGTTTCCCCACCCATGCTGGGAGGACTCTGCAAAGTTTCATGGCAAAGAGCATAGCTACAGCTTCAAATACCCTCCTGGGTGTTTCCTTTCCCCCTCGTCTTCCCTTTTTGCTTCATGAGTCAGACAAACTTGGCAAAGTCATTAAAAATGGAAGTCTTCCGAACCTAATGACTAGATCAGAGCAAGACTGGCCTGGAAGGAGCCTTCGAATGAATCAGGCCTCGTGCTGCACCTCCTGCAGGTGTAACGATGTCCACAAGAGCATCGTCAGACAGCAGCCCCAGTCCCTGTGAGCACGGCACCAAACCACCCCAGATGATTAGACAGTTTTGTTGCCGCTTTTTATTCTCAAAGAAAGGAGATTATTTACTTAGCAGTTTAACAAATTCTCAAACTAAATTCTATTCAAACATCTGTCCTGATTTATGGACTGTTTTCTAATTCATTTCTTAAAAGAGGGTGAAAAGGACCAGTCACAATTCTCCCCATACAATGAAACCTACTTAATTTCTCAGAAGAAGATTTTTAAGATAAAGAAAAGTAACTCTATAAAATTACTAGAAAAAGTGGGCTAATAATCGTATGAACCCAAAAGTCCCTTTCTATGTAGCATAATGTCAAAGGCAGAAACCCTAAAACACATTTTTAAAAAATTAAAAATAAATTAATTAGTGAATAGGTTTGGCTATATATAAATTTAAAACATTTATCTATGAAATCCTACCATAGCAAAACACAAGGCAAGAGATAAACCAGGATATAATATTTATAATTTATATGATAAAAATGAGTGCTATTTATTTATATTATTCATGTTAGCATCAAAATGCCAATAAATTGAGGTTAATGGAGTAAAAACAATATGAAATTATAAGGAGACAATAACAAGGAAAAGAAAAAAAAATTTTTTTCCGGAGACGCATTCAGTCACTCTGGGTAGAGTGCTATGGCATCACAGCTCACAGCAACCTCAAACTCCTAGGCTCAAGCAATCCTCCTTCCTCAGCCTCCTGAGTAGCTAGGATTAGAAGCACTGAGCATAAGGGCCAAATGGGAGCAGAGAAAATTAAACTCTCCCTGTTTGCTGACAATATGATCTTATACTTAGAGAACCCCAAAGGTTTAAGCACAAGACTCCTGGAAGTGATCGAAAAATACAGTAATATCTTCCATTCTTGAAAAAGCATCCAATGTACTCAATCTTACTATGAAACCAATTTATAGCTTTCTTATGAAAGCTATAACCCAATTATAGCCCAAAAAGAAGGGAAAAGGGGAGAGGGAGGGGAGGGGGAAGATGGGTGGGGAGAGAGTAATTGGTGGGACTTCACCTGCGGTGCATCTTACAAGGGTACATGTGAAACTTACTAGGTGTAGAATATAAATGTCTTAACACAATAACTAAGAAAATGCCGTGAAGGCTATGTTAACCAGTTTGATAGAAAACAGTTCAGATTGTATATAAAACCAGCACATTGTACCCCATGATTGCATTAATGTACACAGCTACAGCTATGATTTAATAAAAAAAATACAGTAATGTCTCAGGATATAAAACCAATGTCCATAAATCAGTAGCCTTTGTATATGCCATTCACAGCCAGGATTAGAAGCTAATCAAGGACACAATTGCCTTCACAGTAGCTTCACAAAAACAATAAAATACCTAGGAATATACCTAACAAAAGAGGTGAAGGACCTCTACAAAGAAAATTACATAACTCTAAGATAAGAAATAGCAGAAGATATTAACACATGGAAGAACATGCCATGCTCTTGGCTAGGAATAATCAACATTGTCAAAATGTCTATATTCCCAAAGCAATCTACAGATTCAATGCAGTCCCCACTAAACTTTCAGCATTAGGAAAAAATAATTTTTTGTTTTGTATGGAACCAGAAAAAATCCTATATAGCCAAAGCAATTCTTAGTAATAAAAGCAAACTGGAGATATCACCCTACCAGACTTTAGGCTATACTACAAGGCCATAGTGATTGAAACAGCATGGTGTTGGCACAAAAATAGAGACATTGACATTTGGAACCAAATAGAAAACCATGAGATGAAACTAACATCTTATAGTCACCTGGTATTTGATAAACCAAACAAGAGCATTCACTGGGAGAAAGAATCCCTATTCAATGAACGGTTTTGAGAGAACTGGATAATCACATGTAAAAGACTGAAACTGCACCTGCACCTCTCACGGCTTACAAAAAAGACAAATAAAAAAAATTAAATCTAAGGCATGAAACAATAAAAATCCTTTTAAGAAGTGTGGGGAGGTGTGGTGTCTTCACCTGTAATCCCAGCTCTGGGAGGCTGAGGTAAGTGGATCACCTGAGCTCACAGATTCGAGACCACCCTGAGCCAGAATGAGTCCCCACCTCTAAAAATAGCCGGGTGTTGTGGCAGGCACCTGTTGTCCCAGCTACTCAGGAGGCTGAGATAAGAGAATTGCTTGAGCCCAAGAGTTTGACGTTGCTGTGAGCTATGGTGCCACTGCACTCTACTGGGGGCAACAAAGTAAGACTCTGTCTCAAAAAAAAAAAAAAAGAAAAGAAAAGAAAAAGAAAAAAGAGTAGGGAAAACACTTGAATATTTTGGCTTGGGGGAAAATTTTATAAAGAATATTTCAGTGGGAACAACAAAAATAAACAAATACGAGTTAATTAAACTGAAAAGCTTCTGTACAGCTAAGAAACAATAACCAAAGCAAATGGGCAACCTTCAGAATCAGAACATATATTTGCATATTATGAATTGGACAAAATCTTGATTCTACACCTATAATTGGACCTATAGAGAACTCAAAATAATCAACAAAAAAAGATCCAACAATCCCAGATGTCACTGGGCAAGAGACATGAATAGAAACTTCTCTAAAGAAGACAGACAAATGACTAAAAAACATAAGAAAAATGCTCATTGTTCCTAACCGTCAGAGAAATGTAAATCAAAACCACTCTGAGATACCACCTAACCCCAGTGAGAATGGCCCACATCACAAAATCTCAAAACTGCAGGTGCTGGAGTGGATGTGGAGAGAGGGAACACTTTTACACTGCTGGTGGGACTGCAAAATAATACAGCCTTTTTGCAAGGGAGTATGGAGAAACCTCAAAGCACTCAAATTAGACCTCCCATTTTGATCCTGCAATCCCATTATTAGGCATCTACCCAGAAGAGAAAAAAATCCTTTTATCATAAGGACATTTGCACTAGACCATTTATTGCAGCTCAATTTACAATCACCGAAATGTGGAAACAACCTAAATGCCCACCAACCCAGGAATGGATCAACAAGCTGTGGTATATGAATACCATGGAATATTACTCAGCCACCAAAAAAAGATGGAGACTTAACATTTTTTGAATTAATCTGGATTGAGGTGGAACACATTCTTCTTAGTAAAGCATCACAAGAATGGAGAAGCAATAACACAGTGTACTCAACTCTGATATGAAGGCAGCAGATGAGCTAATGCAGGGTGGGGGTGGGGAACAGGAGCAGGGAGAGGAGATGAGAGAGAGGCGTGAGGGTCACGGTGTACCGCGCATCTTTTAGGGGAGGGACACAATTATAAGAGGGATTTTAACAAATGTGATCAGTGTAACCTAATTCTTCGTACCCTCAATGAATCCTAAACAATAAAAAGCAAAAACAAATGTTAAATTTAAAATAAATAAATGAATAAACATTCGAAAGTCTCCAAGCTCATGAAAAAAGTGTTGAATGATTATTTCTGGGTGACAGAATGATATAAAATTGTAGAACTTTTCTCTTGTGTTCCTCTGGGTTTCCAAGTTTCATTTACTGAGCATGTGTCAGATTTGTGTTTATAAAATATTAAATTTTTGAAAGAAAGGGGTGCTTAACATTATGAAGCACAGATGCTCAATATGTTTATTAAAATGTTGGGGTGGCACATAGCCCACCACTAATCAAAAAACCAGCTTTGAATTATACATTCCTTTGAAGAAATTAATATAAAACTAGTGGAATTCCACATCCACTACAATCATCGTATCACTCTCCTCCTGCACTTTTTCAAAATAATTGTCAAAACCTTAATCTCTTTTCCACCAGTGTCCTGTTTATTTATTTATATCGTAAAATCACCTTTTTCTTTTTTGCACACCATACTTCATGTTTCACCCCTGAGATTCCAAGGTGACATTAAAATGAGAACTTTTCATTGGTCTACATTATGGTTAAGAAGAAGCTGTGGATCCCTCAGTCATTAGGGTGCTGGCCACATACACCAGGGCTAGTGGGTTCAGTGGTGGCCCCAGCCTGCTAAACAACAATGACAACAACAAAAAGTAGACAGGCATTGTGGTGGGTGCCTGTAGTCCCAGCTACTTAGGAGGCTGAGGCAAGAGACTTGCTTAAGGCTGAGCCCAAGAGTTTGAGGCTGCTATGAGCTGTGACTCCACAGCACTCTACCAAGGGCCAAATAGTGAGACTCTGTCTCAAAAAAAATAAATAAAAAGTAGCAGCTGTGGGAGGGTGATGAGAGCACTCGGTGTCACAGCTCCTCTTTCTCTTTTCCTACTGGTGAGATCTGGCAGGAACAAAATAAAATAAGCAAGAATAAAAACTCAAAGGACCACCCTAACAGGGTGAGAGTGCACTGGAGGGGAGCTGGGAAAGTGTGAGGGAAGAGAAGTACAGAGGAGCGGTGAGCTGGCTTGGAAATGACAGTGGAGGTTCTCTAGGAGGGGATACGTTGGCTCACTCACTTATGTGACACGTCCATGGCATCAGGGTACACACTGCTCACTGTTATTGCTCAGAATATTTCGAACACTGCTGGTTGTCATGCCAGAAGGAAAAAGAGAAAGGTCCCACACTGGCAGTTAAATGCTCTGGTAAAGAGGCGGTGTACAGCATTTCTCCTCATTATCCATATTGCCTAGAACTATTGACGTGTATGACCCCACCCTCCTTACTTCACAGCCTGCAAAGGAAAAGACCTAGAAATACTTTCAGACAGCACTGGTGTCTACAACAGGTGTGGTCTGGGCTGACTTGATGTACATAAGCCCAGGCGGGCTGAACACAACACCCAAATCCCCCATTTGTAATATCTCCGATTGTCTGCCTGGTGCCTGCAGTGGTCTCCCTTGCCTCCACCAACCACCAACATAAAGTAAATGCCAAGGAAAGCCCACTGACCTTGGAGAAGAGGATCAGGGTGCCAACCTCAGCCAGCCACAGGGTCACAGGCTTGATTTCCTTATCAACAAAATAAAATTCCTAACCTCTCTGCCTGCTCTCACCTACTTTAATCCTTTAGGGATAGGAACTTGTGCTCTAGTTGGCCAGATTCTAGGGAGGGAGAAAGGCTGTGCCCCACTTGAGGTCTGAAGCTTGGTCTTTCTCTTCTCAGCTCAGGTGCGGTGCAGGTGCAAAGGGCCCCTGCCCGCTGGTCCTCCCAGCCCCACGCCCTGGTGGCAACTGCTCCACCCCAAGGCTTGTTAGTACAAATGAACGAGACCCTATCTCTAAAATAGAAAGAAAGATTCAGAGCGAAAAATCAGTACACACAGCATGATTTTGAGTGTTTGTCAAGAGCTTGAAAACAAAGAAAGATAGGGTGGGAAAGCAAGTAGTCGCCAGAGGAGGGGAAGGAAGGGACAGGAGGCACTCCACTCCACCTGCAGCCCCTGGTTCAGCTGCTGGGTTGGGCATGCTAGACGGCTGAACTGAGCAGAGCTTGATGATGTTTTTGTGTTTTCTTCTCTTTTTTTTTCTGTATTACATTAACCAAATTCCATTAACCAATTTTTATTTCACCAAAGCAAACAATTATTTTACCAGTTATTTTACCAATAACCCTAATCATCATGGTCTTGGTCTAGCCTTGGTTGATTTTTGGCTATTTGGGAGGACACAGGAGGGAGGACGCAGGGTTGCGTGGCTCTCGCAGTTCCTGGTCAGGGAACGTGGAGGCCCGGAAAGTGCAGGTCACCAGTCGGGGGTTGCTGCACAGCTCTTGTGGAGGTCTGGGTGGCACCAAGCCCAGGAGTTTGATGTTGCTATAAGCTGTGACATCACTGCACTCTACCCAGGGCAACAGCGCAAGGCTCCAGTGTGCCAAAACCATCTCGCTCTGCCCCTAAGGATTAAGGCTGTAAGGCAGCTCAGTCAGTAGGTTACTTTGACCCGCTCAATCCTTGCTCTGAGACCCTGAGGGCGGAGCTTGCCAGGGCAGTTCTTTCACAATGGCTTCCTGCACCCAGCTCAGTGGCTCTGTCTGGGGCCCCAGACAATGCCCAAAGTTCTCCATACTCCTGCTCAAGCTCTCCCCAAGGCAGTTCAACTGAGTGCCAAGTCCAAGAACACCGAAACAGTTCACAGGTAAGGCCTTTCCAGTTTGCAGTCTCACTGCTGCTTGTACTTACGGTTGCCGGCGTGATTAGGTCGATCGAACACACGCAACCACTTGCCAGCTTTCCACTGTTTTTATCCTCCTCTTGGGGTCCAGAAGTCCCTTGCTGGCTCCCTGTATCCTCAAAGGGATGATTATAGGCAGATCCCACCGGCCAGAGATGCCTGGAGTCTTATCTCCCCATGTTCCCAGTTGCAGGGAAGCTGTTACTCGGCCGCCATCTTTAATCTCCTCCTTGATTATATATTTTGGAGCATTTCTCAGCATCAACTAAGTTGGGCCCTAAGGATGCAAAGATCAACACAGTGTGATTCTGCCTTCAAGGGCCCTGCCGTGGTCTTGGAGAAGCAAGCAGTGAAAAGACTAGTCAACAAACTGCACGGCCACTTTCTCTGCTCCCATCCTGAGACCTCAAAATGGAGTTAGTGACATGACCCTGCAACCTCGGGGTGCTGTTAGACTTGTGAGGTACCCATCCCAGCCAAACCTCCCTTCTGCCCAACACCTCTTATATTTCTTCCTTTAACTATCTCCCAGGTAACATGGCTACTGCTTTTTCTGTCCCTCCAGCAGCCCCATTTCCACCCTTTCTCAGCTGACCATCCACTTCTCCACTTTCTCCAACAGCATTTACCCAAATCCTGTTGTGACTCAGTCAGCAACACAAGACTGGGCCCCTTCTATGGCTCCCCTTTAACCAGAAAGATGTTTTCAACTCAAATCTCCCCTGACAATACACAAGCATTTAAATTAAAGGTAAAAGTTGCATTTTCAAATTGCAAAAGTTTTTGCCAATATTCAAAATGTTAGGAAAAAATAGGTCAAGAGGTTTTCTTTAAGTGTGAGGTTTTGCCTTCTGAAATTGGATGTGTATACCACATGTGATGTCGCCTCATATGTGGCTGTCATCATTCTAAGAGCCCACCGATGGGGCCTTTTATTTCCCCCTGGTGTGGGCAGTACACTGTGGGGTGGGATAGGCAGCAGGTCCTAATTAGGGATGGGACCCTGACCATATGCCCTGACTCCTTGGGTCTCAGTTAAGGAAGTTGGTGCTAGCTTCACCCACAACTGATCCCAGGGACTTCATGTCTCCAGGCTGAGATTCTTGGATGATGCATTCCTGTCCAATTCATCTTTTTATTATCAGTTGGGGGGGAGGGTAGCAGAGATGGGAAAAGTAGAATTCTCTATATCTTTAATTTTGTAGTCAAATTTGAACACTAAACTATGCTTTCCAAGGCAATGTTTTGAGCATTGTACATCCTGTACATATGAGTGGGCTGCAGGATAAGTGGACAGCAACGTGGGGCCATGTTCAAGGCAGAGACTGGGGCTAAGAGTTGCCTCCACTTAACTGTAGAATGAAGGGTCCATCCCCTCAGGTAGGGATTAGAATTATTTTTATGCCAAAGACTATAATCCTCTGATTTCTGTGATATATTCTTTTTGTCCTTAATATGTTAATATGTGCTAAGTGCCACTCAAAGAGGAATGAGTGTCTCCTGTGCATGCACGCACAGGTGCACCTGTGTGAGTGTGTGTGTGAGTGGGTAGGTTCTCAACATACGAAGATGCAGAGATTGAAAAATCATTCTGTGGTATTCAAGAGTTTGAGGTCTAGGCATTTTTTTCTTTCCTCTTTTTTTAGTGACTATGTGTGTATGCATATGTGGATGAGGGCTGAAGAATTAACAAAAGCTTCATCTAACTGCCAATTTTTTTAGTCAACTTGAAGGTAATTCATGGTGAGGCCTGATTTCACATTTGCCTGGGGTTGCTGTATTTTTTTTTTCCACTGAGTTTTTCATTGCCGTGGGGGTGGAGGCATTGACACCCTTTAGTGAACCAGTTCGAAGAGTAAATGAATCAGAGTGGGAATGGTGGGTAATTGAGAAAATAAATCACATCAGAGACACAGATTACATGAAAGACAAAGAGATGGGATTGGAAGGTCTGGCGCAGCTGATGACTTCAGCCAGCACCGACTGACCAACCAAGTGAACAATTTCATTTATATAGTACCTAAACAAGGTTGCTTTTTATTTACAATGTTGCAAATCAGCAAGGAAAGCCAGCGGGAATATTTTCATTTTACAAAGTTGAGGGGAAGTAACTGTATAAGTAAAAGGAGTTTTATCATAAACGATATTCTTAATGATGTGAATCTCAGTACATAAGGTGAAGATTAACTTTAGGGAGAGAAGGCTGTGTGCTTTTAGGCAAAAGATAGGAAAGTATACAGAAGCTACGTGACTTCTGGCAGAGGGAGCAAGGAGAAAGGACTTCTGTTGTTTTAGGAAGGGAGGAGAAGCAGTTGGAGGTAGTTCCTTGATGGCACCTCTGGTCTGTATCCGGACTCAACAGCGCTCAGCAGTTCAGGGGCCCCACCTGTGAAGGGCCACATCCTACACTCTTGCCTGGCTCCCACCCACACGCCACAGTACCCAGCAGTTTGGGGGCTCCACCAGTGAAGGGCAGCTTCCTACACTCTCCCCTGGCCCTTGCTCACACTCCACAGTGGCTTGGGGGCCCCACCTGTGAAGGGCCACTTCCTACACTCTCACTCCGGCTCTCTCTAGAAGCAACATCCCTGTGGCCAGGGCTCTGGGCCTGTCTCTCTCAATTTCCTGGGCAAGTCCTCTTTCACTTCCCTGAAGAGATTTGGTCACCCTCTAGTCTTTTCTCTGGGCCCACCTCAGCCTCACCACACCTTTGAAATGTGCAGAGCTTTGCATTGCCCTGGATTCTGGTCACTCTGCGTGAACACTCAGCACCAGAGCCTGGCCAGTCTCCCTCACCCACCCCAGCCTCAACCCTCTCAGGTGTCACCCCTCCCTGCTTCTGTCTGGGTCTAGCTGTCTACATGTGAATCACCTGAGACACCTGTCAAATGAAGATTCTCCTTCAGTAGGTTTGGGTGGCACCTGGAATCTGCATTTCCAACAAACCCCAGGCAGGGCACCAGGGTCCAGACTGAGCCCGCCCCTGAGAGCAGGTCTCTGAATGCCCCTGAGGCTGTGGCCCTTTATACCAGAAAGGGCTTTGTCCTTGGCCTCTAGATCCAGCCCTGGCCACAGGAGAAGCTCTCAGGAGAGGGGAAGAAGCTAGTCCTCAGGCTGAAAAGGAGCCACATTAGGCTAGGCATGGGGGTGGGAGGGAAGTGCAGCTTTCTCTGATTACAGATAAGAAACTGGTTACTTTAAAGACAAACAAAAAATGTAATAGACTAAAATTGCAGTTTCCTAGGTATAATCTAGGAAATATTGGTCCTGTGGGATGTTAATAGGAATTATGTGCAAAAGGGGTTTACATGTTCAAATAAATTCTAGAATCTAAATACTGGGTTAAATAAAGTTTAATAGGTTTTTTTCCAGAGGTTTTAATAATTTTTAATGTGTATTATAGATATACAAGAATGACATAAAGCATGTGACATTCTCCAAAACTATTTTCCAAGGAAATCTCTATTTTTTTTTTTTTTTCAGGGAGGCTAATAGGACAATCTCCTTCCCCCCGGACTCTGGGGAGGGAAGCCCAAGCCACATACAGAGCCAACTTCTCTACCCTTGCTCAATGCCCCTCCCCAACTCTAAGATCACACAATGGCCATCTTTGTTTTCCGGATTTGTGAAACTCAGTCATATTTTTAGGATGTTCATGAATCCATCAACATCTGGTCATTGATAGTTCTTTTTTTTTTTTTTTTTTTTTACAAATGTCACACATTTGTCTCAAATGCTAAGCCTCAAATATAAAAACCATATTCCCATGTTCTCTGTCTCCACGTCATGTTTGCAACTGAAAGCTGTCCCTTACCACTGTTCCTCACTATACAGTTGATGCTTTGGACATCAAGAGGAATTGGGGTGCTGACTCCCCAACATACATAGTTAAAAACCTTCTTATAAGTTTTGACTCCTCAACAACTCCTGAAAACCTGCTGTTGACCAGAAGCCTGACCATTAACCTGAACAGTTGACCAACCCATTTGTGGATGGTGTATGCATTGTACACTGTACTCTCAGAGGGAAGCAAGGGAGGAAAGAAACTGTTATTAGGAAAATCATGAGGAAGAGAAAATATATTTACTGGTGTTCATTAAGCAGAAATAGACTATCATAAAGGTCTTCACCCTTGTGTCTTCACTTGGAATAGGCTGAGGAGGATGTGGGGGGGGCTGGTCTTCTGTCTCAGGTGGCAGGGGCAGAAACAGTCCCACATGTGTGTGTCCACTCAGTTCAAACCCACGTGTGCACGTGCCTGCTGAGTTCAAACCCATGTGGTTGAAGGGTCAAGTGCATAAGGAGCGGGCAGGGGAAAGGTAGGAAGGAGAGTATTTAAAATGATGACAGGAATACATTTCTTTCCTCACTTGTCGCCCACCTATAAATAGAAAAGCCTCGCAGATTGACTTGGTTAAACACATCAGAGTAAACTGCAGGGTTGCTCTTTGAGATTCAGAAGTTTGGGCAGAGAGTAGAAAAAATACAGGTAAGTGGACTCAGAGAGCAATGCTTCCTGCGGACCCCACTCAGTGGCCTTCGTCCTGGTGAGGATTTCTTTGCACATAAAAGTCAAAATACTCTCTGGGGAGTCGCTTTTACTTTTTTTTTTTTTTAATTTGGAGTGAGGCATACAATCGGAATTTTCACAGTTTTGTTGCAAACAGGTACCAGCGGCATTTTTCACAGTCACAACCTCAAACTACGAGACAGAGTGGAAGTTTCCAGTTCACTCAATGGTTCATCCTGTGAACCAAAATTCTGCTGGTTATTTTTGGGGGACAATTACACGTAAGAGATAAAGCAAATGAAGGTGTGTGTGTGCTTCTGAGGAGGCAGGTATCTGAGATTGATATTGGGTGAATTTAGAAGTTGAGTAACAATAAATATCAGACTTAAAAGTGTCAAAAGCTGGAAATTATCCCTTACTGTGATAACTTATTTCTCCCACTGAGAATTTGCTGGACAGATCAGGCCTGTGTTGTTGGGGTAACCATGTCACCAGGGCCACTGCAGACTGGAGCTTTCTTCTAAGCACCTGATGGGCCCTACAACAAGCCCAGACAAGCCTAGAATTCAGTGGCTTGTACACATTTTCTTATTCTAAAATATTGCGGTGAGAATCACTAAGAAGTACAAATCGAGGAAAGGGAGGCTATCTGTGCTTATCTTTTCTTCCTATTTACTTTCTCCCCTCGCAGTTTCTCTAATTATCTACACACCTGAATATAAAGATCTCTCAATTACAAAGCCAAGGCCCATTTTCTGAAACAGAAAACTAGAAAAGAAACTGTTTTTGCCAACTGGAATGTAAAAACCTATAGGTGTCTCAGTGAAATAGGTAAGAATCTACTTATAATATTCCACTGACTAATTCACACGCATATTAATTGTACAAAACTGAGAAGAAAATCGCACACACTCATAATTTGGGACTACGGCTTTATTCTTGGGCATTTCATGAAGCAATCTGGTTCATGTTTCATGTCCATCTTGGTCACTGGCAAATTTGCCATCACTAGAACCACTTTTTTATGGTTTTAACAGCTTTCCAAAAGTGCTATCCTTCTCTGCCACCCGAGCTTTTTTTTAACAACACGGCAATTTTTAAACCCAGGTGTAATGCTATCACAGAAAATTTCATCCTAAATATCAGGACTTTGAATGTCAGGACTAGTTTTGTTTTTATGATTCATTGTTCGTGTTTCAGTGATCTCTATCAGGTCTCACTGTATTGCTTTTTGAAAAAAGGGACATACAAGACCCGAAAACATACAAGACTCGAAAACATGAGTTAAATCCTAAAAGGAAAGATGATCCCACTATGTTAAATTTCTCTGATGGCTTTTGCTTAATCCAGAGTTCCAAGAACTAGCACTTCCTGGGCCTCGGTCATGTGCAAACACTAATTAAACACATTATACACAGAAGCTTCTGTAAAGGTCTGTTTCTTCAAGACGGCTTCTTGAGTGCGGTGGAAGAGGCTACCTGGGCACACTCAGCTGTGGACCAGAGAAAAGCCGCACTCATTGCGGTGGACTGAGGGCATCGGGTGGTGTTGCTGACCAGCCTCCTGGTTACCACACACACACACCGTGCAAATGACAGATGGGGGAGAGGAGGGGAAGAGACAGAGAGCAGAAAGGAGTAGACGTGGCCATCCTTCCCCCAGAGGCCTCAACAACATACCATTGCTTTAGATTAGTGGTCTCAGCCCCGGTCTGCACAGTAGAATCACTGGGGAAGCTTTTTAAAGCTGATGATGCCCAGGCCTCCACTCAGAGCAAATGAATTAGAATTTCTTTCTGGTAGAGCAGAGTATCGCTAGTTTGGAAAGCTCTCCCAGGTGATTCTAATTTATAGCCAGAATAAAAATCAGTGTTTTAGATTATTAGACATAAACCAAATGTCCTCCTATTGCTACCTCAGATCAGTCCAATGTCCTGAGAGCTCGGACTGGGAAAGTGGGAAACACTAAGTGTTCTCTTTCAGTTTCAGCAGACTCTCAGAAGTTCTATTCAGACAAATGCTTCCCTTCGTCCCTCTGTGCTCCCTCCTTCCCTTGCTGGCCTTAAAAGCACCGACCTCACTTGTGCACTTAGAATGCACCCAAGTTCCCCAGACTAACAGGGAAGACTCTACCTGGAGGCCGGGCAGGACACTCCCCTCCCACCAGCTCCTTCCCACTCCCCAAGCGGTGTGCCCCCACCCTCGACTCTCCCCTGCCCACACTCATATGCACAATTTCCATCTCATACCTCCCAAACTTCAGTCCCACACTCATATGCTCAATTTCCATCTCATACCTCCCAAACTTCAGTCCCACACTCATATGCTCAATTTCCATCTCATACCTCCCAAACTTCAGTTGATAACACTAGAGACGTTCACTCATATGCACATTTTCTGTCTCATACCTCCCAAACTTCAGTTGATAACACTAGAGATGTTCTCTTTCTGTTGTCACCAATTTCACAGCTCTTCTTCTAATAAAATCCACATAACAAAGTAACAATAATGACTTCTTTTTTTTTATGCAGTTTTTGGCTGGGGCCAGGTTTGAACCTGCCACCTCTGGTATATGGGGCGGGCACCCTACTCCTTGAGCCACAGGCACTGCCCTAATGACTTCCTTTTTAACAAGGTTATGTGTGAGACATTCTACTAGGCACTTTACGTAACTAGTGTTTAAGCCTCACAACAAACCTAGAAGAGATTCATTTAGCAGATGAGGACACCAAAGTTTGGAGAGCAAGTGTAACCTCCACAAGGTCATCCAGGTAGCAAGCAGGCCTGGGAGGCCATCTGTCCCGGAGCCCGGACTCTCCCACTGCCACACACTCAAGCTTCAGCCACTTGCAGCTTTTTACACACACACATGGCCCTTTGCTCAGAGGGCAACCAAGTTGGTTTAATGCTGTCTGTCACTCTCTTGAAAATCTTAAGAATTTTTCAACACAGAGTCCCCCTTTTTATTTTGCTCTGAGCCCTACAAATAAGATAGCCTGTCCTGTCAGAAATAAAGGCTAATCACCCTATTTTTGACAACCAAAGAATATACTCAAATCATGACCATTTAGTATAAAAGAAGTGTATTTTAAAAAAGAAAAAATATATATTTTGACTCGGCACCTGTAGTGCAGTGGTTAGGGCGCCAGCCACATACGGGGAGGGTGGCAGGCTCGAACCAAGCCTGGACCAGCTAAACAACTGCAACAAAAAAATGGCCGGGTGTTGTGGTGGGTGCCTATAGTCCCAGCTACTTGGGAGACGGAGGCAAGAGAACTGCTTAAGCCCAAGAATTTGAGGTTGTTATGATCTGGGATGCCACAGCACTCTACTGAGGATGACATAGTGAGACTATGTCTCAAAATAAATAAATAGAGGGGCAGAGGCAAGATGGCCGACGAGAGCCAGCTTTCCACAGAGGCTCCCATCCAGAACGAGAATTAAAGGACAGAAGTTTAGCAAGTAAGCAGAAGGTTCGGAGCTGAGCCAAGAGAGAACGGTGAAGAATGCACGTCAACCCTGCTGAGGCAAGCTGCGACACCAAGGAAACAAACAACAGGTAAAAAAATCCATCATCAAGCTGATGGGAGTCCCCTCCCGCATGAGAACAGCTCACAGTATACTTTATACAAACAAGTGAGCAAATTCAGATGCCCTCCTATTTTATCCCACAGGAGAGACCCTCTAAAAACTGGAACTGCTTCCCTGGAGAGGACTTACTAGTGTGCCATGGCACTCTCCCACCAGGCATAAAACTGTATAAAGCTGTATATATTCTCTACCTGCAATTCTGAACTCCCAGACTTCCCCTCCACTCTCACGCTGGGGTCTGGAAGCCTGTCCCCCATGTTACTCCAGATTCTTGGGCATTTTCTCAAGAGGTGTGGACAAGGTGTGGGCCGTTGCTGGTCTGTGCCGATTCTGTGGCACAGGAGTAAGAACAAGGCAGTGAACTGAGGGAGCCATGCGGGAGAGGGAGAGGCGGTGCCCATGATACGGAGCAGCAGCGGCAGCAGCGGGAACAAAGGGCTCACACCCCTAGGGATATTTTGCAAAGACACTCCCTGCCTCTTTAGGCAACCAGAGGAAGCCGGGAATCTTCTTTGGTGGCAGCCCCTGGCAGAACAGATCTGGGATGGAAATGCAGGCTGAGTAAGGGTATGCCTCGGGTGCTACCTGCCTGGGCAGGGCACAGCGGGGACAGAAACTAGAATACGTGTGCACAGAGACGGCATACTCCCAGGGTGGGCCAAGCCAGAAGGACTCGAGATCAATGTGAACAACGCAGGGAGACCACATTTCCACAAAAAAAAAAAAATTTTTAAGTCAAGCATGGTGGCACACACCTGTAGTCCCAACTACTTGGGAGGCTAAGGCGGGAGGATCCCTTGAGCCCAGGATTTTGAGGTTGCTGTGAGCTGTGACAAGGCTATGGCACTCCAGCCCAGGTAACAGAGTGAGACCCTGTCTCAAATAAAAAAGAAAAAAGAAAGATGAAAGAGACAGAGAAGAAGGAAGGGATGGTGGGAGGGCAGAGAAAGGAAGGAAGGGAGGGAGGGAGATCCGGATCCTCCAAGGAAATGGACATCTTCTGGTGGAAAGACTCTGCCCGCACAGGCCTGTAGGGCAGCACAGAATTGGGCTAAGACAGAGCAAAGGCTAACAGGCGTCCCCACGAGTGTCCTTACACAGGAAGTCAGCACTGTAGGACATGAGCATGGAGGTAACTGGTTAAAGGTGGAGGCTCTGGAAACAACCAGCCTAAGATTTGAATCCCAGCTCTGCTCCTTACCAACTGGCTGGTATTGAGCACACTGCTTAACCCCCAAGCCTTAGTTTTCTAATCTGCACGAGAGTGAAGAGACCCTACTTAGCAGGATGCCTAAAAGGAATAAAAAGTATGTGAACCTGTGACAAAACATAGGTGCCCAGTAAATGGAAACCACTGAAATAAAAGAGATTCTGAAAAGGGTAGCAAAAATATTAAAACATGATAAAGATTCTGGGAAAATGAAGGATGGAGTGGGAAGTTGTGCATAACTCTCAGGTTATATTTCCTTTCTAGACTTCTATTTTCAAGGTTTATTCATTGTTTCATTCAGCAGATGTTTCTCAGGTGCTCCTATATTCCTGGCACTGTTTTCATTGCTGGGGTTAAAAAAATGAACAAAGTGTCCCCTCTCCTGAGGATAGAAAGTTGGCAGGGCCTTGGTGGCTGTACTTGTTTTTTTTTTTTTTTATTATTAATCAAAGCTATTGTCTTTGAGCTATAAATCCAGCCCCCTACACTCTGCTTGCTACCCTGGAGGGGCACTCAGAAACCACTTCTCTCCTTTGTCCCCTTCTCCCTAGTAGGCCCTGCTGTAGGTAGCGAGAGGGAGACTGGGTGCTGTGTCCACCTGCTTCCTACCACATTATCCTCTCCACTGTCAGGCACCCTCGCCCTGAACAGCATTCACCCATAGTGCCCCCTCTCTCCCAGACCCACTCATGGATGCCGCCAAGACATGAGCAGAGGTCTGAGACAATCCCACCAGCTTCTTCTCCCACATTCTAAATGTTGATAATCCCATTTTCCTTCATTCCTCCAGCAGCAGGGATGGCAGCTACTCCAGGGATGGCAGCTACTCCAGGGATGGCAGCTACTCCTGCAGCTACTCTCTGCTTCCCAAGTTTCTTCCATCTGTCTTGTCAGCTCTGCAGCATCAGCTCAGTGGCTCCTTATATTAAATTCACTGGCGTGCTTTCTTCTCCTGACTGAATCCTGGCTGTGTATATGATAAAGGTTGACTCAGGAAGGTCTATGAGGAATTGCACAAATTCCACAACACAGGGAGAAGGCTCAGTAAACATATTTCTGTGGATGAAAAGCTTTAGACAAGGAAGGAAATCTTTTTACAATATAACACTGTGAAATAAAAAGGCAGTTTAAAGACAGACACAGAGTGAAAAGCTAACGTGAAATAGGAGAAAATATTTCAAATCATACATCTGAATTGGGTTAATATCCAGAATATATAAAGAGCTCCTACAACTCAGTAGTAACTAAAACAACAACAAGACCAACCTAATTAAAAAATGAGCAAAGTAAAAAGAGAAAAAAATGAGCAAAGTACATAAATAGACATTGACCCAAAGAAGATCTGCACAGGCCAAAAAGCGCATGGAAAGATGATCAGATGATTGATCATGTAGGGCAATGCTGATTAAAGTGACGCTGGGCCACTCGCACCTGTTGGGATGGCTAGTCTCCAAACAGAGAGACTACCGGGTGTCAGAAAGATGTGGAAAAAATGAACGTAGTATGCTGCAGCCTCTGTGGAAATCAGTGTGGTGGTTCCTCAGAAAGGTAAGACAGAATTGCTGTATGATCAGTCATTTCATTCCTGGTTGCATAACCACAAGAACAGAAAGCAGGGACTTGAACACAGATTTGCACACCCACAGCCATAGCAGCTTTACTCACATCAGCGAAAAGGAAGGAGTAACCCAAATACCTGAGACAGGGGACTGGACAAGGACAACGTGGCATCTGCACACAAAGCCATGGCATCCAGCCTGCGCACACTACACGCGGGTGAACATCGAGAACGTTATACTGAGTGAAATAGACCAGTCACAAAAAAGACAAACACTGTATGATCCCACTGACATGAGGAACTTGGAGCAGTCACAGTCACAGAGACAGCAGAATGGTGGTGGGCAGGGGGACTTGGGGAGCTTGGGGACTTGGGGAGTTATTGTTTAATTGGCACAGAGTTTCAATTCTGGAAGGAGAAAAAAGTTCTGGAGGTGGATGGTGGTGATGTTTGCAAAACAAGGTGAATATACTTAATGCCACCAAACCACACACTTAAAAATGGTAAAGATATTAAATTTTGTGTTATGTGTATTTTACCACAATATGAAGAAAAAATGACACACACCCACATTCGTGTCTGTTCTCCCTCTAAGGCTCTTGTTAGCGTGAGCCATCGTCTTGTCAAACATCCAGGCTTAAAAAATGCTAACCGAAGTCATGACACCCCAAGACAAATCCAAGCGACTCCTCTGAAAGGAAATTTACCTCCCTGGTCTTCATGGTCTGAGCTCTTCAGCCCGGGGATTTCTACGTTTGGCCGGTGCTCTCCGAATAGCAGCAGGTTTACTGGCTCTTTCTGTCTGTTTCATAGGAAGCGGGCTATGTGTACGCAAAGGGAATTAGAGTCAGAACTAGGGAAAGAAATCCAGAGCTTGAATTGCAGGTACAGCAAGGCAAATTTTGCAGATAGAATAAACTGAAGCAATTTAATAAACATTTTGAAAACCATGATGGAGGTAACTCTAATGTATATTTAGGGATCTGTAATGCCTAATAACTGTCTTCTATAGCAAGGAGATACAGGACTGCGTACCATCAAATTATTCCTAAACTGTGGACTTCATTTTCCTTACTTATACAACAGAGGGAACAGCTCACACCACTGCCTAAGACTCTCAATAGATTCAAGCTCTTAGAGTAGAGCACACAATAAATTCCATAGAAGCTTCGTCAACACAAATAGTTGTTTATTTAATAGCAACTAATACTAGCTAGGTGTTTTTTTTGCTTTTTTTTTTGACATCTCAATTTCATATCCATTAATTCTTTGGATTCTTTTTTTTTTTTTTTTGAGACAGAGTCTCACTGGGTAGAGTGTCGTGGCATCACAGCTCACAGCAACCTCCAACTCCTGGGCTTAGGCGATTCTCGTGCCTCAGCCTCCCAAGTAGCTGGGACTACAGGTGCCCGCCACAATGCCCAGCTATTAATTCTTTTGATTGTTAAACAAGCCTACAAGGAAAGGGAAACAGCATGAGAAACGCTAAAACAAACTGTCGCGGAGTTTAGCTGGAGCAGCCTGACTGGCTGACCCAAGCACTGCTGGCTCTGACCTCCACCAGCTGTCGTGTGGCCTCACCTTCCATCACGGACATTGACGCCCAAATCTTGTATCCTGATCCGATAGGTAAGCTTTCAAAACTCAGTCGTTTCCATGTAAACACTTAGATTAATCAATAAAATAAGGGCAAAAATTCTGAGCTTTTTGGACTAATGTCTTTCCCTCTGGGTATTGGTCACTTTTCAGTGTTACATACATACAAGGTTGGACAATTCAGTTTGCAAACTCATCCTAGGAAAAGCATTACACACCTTGTTGCTGAATATCTCTGTGGTCACCTCCAGGTCCTCCCCTTCGCAAGCTATGCTTTGACTCCAGCACCTAGTGCCCCTTCAAAATAATGTTGGACCTCTTTTTCAGGAATGGCCATCAGAGCCTTCATTGTATAAGGTCTGACAATTATGTTTGTGAACTCGTCCCAGGAAAAGTGCTTCGAAGGGTGTACTAGGTGCTGGCATCGTGCACAGCGTCCCCAGGGGAGCACCTCGAGGGGGACAGCGACATTCAGCAGAAAGGTGTGCAGCTCTTTTTCTGAGTTCATGAGCTCAATACCCATGTCCAACCTCATACACATATAAACCCCTTTCATCAGGGTACTTTTACTTTTTCCAGGTCTACTTGGGCCCACGAAAGTTTTACTGGACTTTCTCCTTTACATAAAACTTTCTGCTTCCACTCTCGTTTCCATGGTGCTCTAAGTGAAGATGACAAGAAGCCACAGAGAGGTGGCCTAGTGGAAAGAACAGGAGTGGATTTTGACATCAAAAGATCTATAGTCGAACCCCAGATTTGTCATTCAGCTGCAAGAACTTGGCAGTGTTACCTAGCATCTTCTAACTACAGTTTTCTCCTAATATAAAACAGAAATGACCACACCTACTTCATAGATTCAGTAAGTAAAATATATAATATATATTTATACACACATATAATATCTATATAATTAATATAAGCATCTACTTGTGGGGTATATAGCTACTTACTATAAGCATACTTGTGAAAAATACCACCAAAATTACCCACAGACATCAATTTTCATGCAACATAAGTAAAAGGAAATGGTAATAAGAACAGGAATACAGAGTGGGCCATAGTTGTTATTGTTCATTAAAAGTATCACAGATGATTAAATTGGTGCTTTCTGTGATTAATTCTCAAGTCACTGTAGCTATGGGATCCACTTGCAGGCTGGGCAACTGTATTGGGAGAAGGGTGGGATTTGCATACACGCCTCATGTGAAAATGTGGGGCACTCCATTCATACTCCTCAACCAATAAATATTTTATAAAGAGAGAAAAGCTTTGTGTGTGCATGTGTGTTTGACAGTGCGTGTGTGTGTGCTTGTGTGTTTGACAGTGCGTGTGTGTGCTTGTGTGTTTGACAGTGGTGTGTGTGCTTGTGTGTTTGACAGTGCGTGTGTGTGCTTGTGTGTTTGAAAGTGGTGTGTGTGCTTGCGTGTTTGACAGTGTGTGTGTGCTTGCGTGTTTGACAGTGCGTGTGTTTTTGTGTGTTTGACAGTGCGTGTGTGTGCTTGTGTGTTTGACAGTGCTTGTGTGTGTGCTTGTGTGTTTGACAGTATGTGTGTGTTTGTGTGTTTGACAGTGCGTGTGTGTGTACATGCGTGTTTGACAGCGTGTGTGTTTGCGTGTTTGACAGTGCGTGTGTGTGCTTGTGTGTTTGACAGTGTGTGTGTGTGCATGCATGTTTGACAGTGTGTGTGTACATGTGTGTGCTTGTGTGTTTGACAGTGTGTGTGTGTGCTTGCGTGTTTGACAGTGTGTGTGCTTGTGTGTTTGACAGTGCGTGTGTGTGTACATGCGTGTTTGACAGTGTGTGTGTGTTTGCGTGTTTGACAGTGCGTGTGTGTGCTTGTGTTTGACAGTGCGTGTGTGTGCATGCATGTTTGACAGTGTGTGTGTACATGTGTGTGCTTGTGTGTTTGACAGTGTGTGTGTGTGTGCTTGCGTGTTTGACAGTGTGTGTGCTTGTGTGTTTGACAGTGCATGTGTGTGTACATGTGTGTTTGACAGTGCGTGTGTGTGCTTGTGTGTTTGACAGTGTGTGTGCTTGCGTGTTTGACAGTGTGTGTGTGCTTGTGTGTTTGACAGTGCGTGTGTGTTTGTGTGTTTGACAGTGCGTGTGTGTGCATGTGTGTTTGAAGGTGCGTGTGTGTGCTTGTGTGTTTGACAGTGCTTGTGTGTGTGCTTGTGTGTTTGACAGTATGTGTGTGTTTGTGTGTTTGACAGTGCATGTGTGTGTACATACGTGTTTGACAGTGTGTGTGTGTTTGCGTGTTTGACAGTGCATGTGTGTGCTTGTGTGTTTGACAGTGCGTGTGTGTGCATGCATGTTTGACAGTGTGTGTGTACATGTGTGTGCTTGTGTGTTTGACAGTGTGTGTGCTTGCGTGTTTGACAGTGCGTGTGTGTGTACATGTGTGTTTGACAGTGTGTGTGTGTGCTTGTGTTTTGACAGTGTGTGTGTGTGCTTGTGTTTTGACAGTGTGTGTGTGCTTGTGTGTTTGACAGTGCATGTGTGTGTGCTTGTGTGTTTGACAGTGAGTGTGTGTGCTTGTGTTTTGACAGTGCATGTGTGTGCTTGTGTTTTGACAGTGTGTGTGTGTGCTTGCATGTTTGACAGTGCATGTGTGTGCTTGTGTTTTGACAGTGTGTGTGTGCTTGTGTGTTTGACAGTGCATGTGTGTGTGCTTGTGTGTTTGACAGTGCGTGTGTGTGTGCTTGTGTGTTTGACAGTGAGTGTGTGTGCATGCATTTTTTGACAGTGTGTGTGTGCTTGACAAGGCGTGTGTGTGCGTGTTTGACAGTGCATGTGTGTGCATGCATGTTTGACAGTGTGTGTGTGTGCGCTCGCCTGTTTGACAGTGTGTGTGTGTGCTTGTGTGTTTGACAGTGTGTGTGTGCTTGTGTGTTTAACAGTGTGTGTGTACATGTGTGTTTGACAGTGCGCGTGTGTGCTTGTGTGTTTGACAGTGCATGTGTGTGCACTCTCCTGTTTGACAGTGTGTGTACATGCGTGTTTGGCAGTGTGTGTGTACATGCGTGTTTGACAGTGCGTGTGTGTGTTTGCGTGTTTGACAGTGCGTGTGTGTGCTTGTGTGTTTGACAGTGTGTGTGTGCATGCGTGTTTGACAGTGCGTGTATGTGCTTGCAAGTTTGACAGTGCGTGTGTGTGCTTGTGTTTTGACAGTGCGTGTGTGTGCTTGTGTGTTTGACAGTGTGTGTGTGTACATGCATGTTTGACAGTGTGTCTGTGTGCTTGTGTGTTTGACAGTGCGTGTGTGTGCTCTCTCCTGTTTGACGGTGTGTGTGTGTGTACATGCGTGTTTGACAGTGCGTGTGTGTGTGTTTGCATGTTTGACAGTGCGTGTGTGTGCTTGTGTGTTTGACAGTGGTGTGTGTGTTTGCGTGTTTGACAGTGCGCGTGTGTGCTTGTGTGTTTGACAGTGCGTGTATGTGTGCTTGTGTGTTTGACAGTCTGTGTGTGTGTACATGCGTGTTTGACAGTGCGTGTGTTTGTTTGTGTGTTTGACAGTGCGTGTGTCTGTGTGCTTGTGTGTTTGACAGTGCGTGTGTGTGCATGCGTGTTTGACAGTGCGTGTGTGTGCATGCATGTTTGACAGCGCGTGTGTGTGCTTGCATGTTTGACAGTGCATGTGTCTGTGTGCTTGTGTGTTTGACATGCATGTTTGTGTACATGTGTGTTTGACAGTGCGTGTGTGTATGCTTGTGCGTTTGTGGGCACACAGGAGTGAATCAGCATAGAGAATGTATTTTAGAACCACAGAATCTGGAAGGTGAAAGGGATCCTCCAGGTGATTCCCCTCACCCACTTCAGTTTATAGACGGAGAAGCCCCAAATCTCACAGCCCAGTCCAGCATCTTATGGTGCTGGTCAGTCACAAACACAGGTGGTCACAACTTTCTTCCACTGCCCATTGATCCTCTCGATGGCGCCGTCAGTCCGGCTGTTTCTGGGAGTGATGATGTTGCTTCTACAGTCCCCCATCCCAGCTGCAAAGACGGGGTTGACAACTTTGACTCACACAGTTGAATGAGACATTGTCTGGTGGGAGTGTGTGGGCGGGGAGGCGAACAAACAGCTAATTGCTAGGCCTTGAAGCAAGCGTGCTCTCTTTATCCCCCGATGTAGTTTTTGACGTAATGAGCATGGCTTCCAATTTTCCTTGCAAATGGGCACACTGGTGGCCATGACAACTGGCACGCTCAAAAGATGCCCTGTCAAGGACTCTGAAAGGCCAACCGACATTTGTCTTGGGCAGATGTGGCCGTGCCGGCTGGCACTCCACAGACAACTAACGAGACTGTGTGTGTGCCTCAAAATTGGGCACACAAACATCATTTGTGTTGCATTAAACAGAAATTAATAAGACCCCGACAGGAAAAAGCAAAGAGGATTTTTGTGTACACAGCTGTGTTATGAAGTAATAGAGAGAACGCTTGTATGAATAATGATCACACATGTGTTCAATTTATTTTTTACTTCTTAGAGTCTCCTTTACTTTTTTTTTGGTATAGATTGTTTAGAAATAATCACAGATTTCACAGCTGGCAAGGACAGGGGTCCTGAATTATTTTTTTTACAGGACAGGGCCCTAATGGCACTTCTATATTTAAAAGACGCCTGGGTCACTAGTAAGTAATACTTCCAAAAAACATAGATGTTCTCTTCTTGGATGATGAGAAACACAAATCTAGTGGTTTGACTGTGTTAGAGGGAAAAATAAATTCTGAAAAGTCCATGTCTAGAAGTAATGAGCCTCTGAACACATGGCTATGGCTTTTAGTGAAACAAAAGTCAGAAAGATTCACAAAAGATTCAGTGTCCCCTTGTGACCATCTGACCTCAGGTCCTCACTCCCACCTTTTTGAGGGATAGTTTGTTTCCCTGTTATAGAACAATTGGAGGCTGGCGATAGGATGGTGGATGCTTTTGAAGAAGAAAAATGAAAGGAAGAGAGGGAGAGAGAGGACAAATGGGGGGCAAAAAAAGTGGAAAGAGAAAGGGAAGAAAAAGAGGGAGAAGAAATAAGTCAAAAAAGAGATGAAATATCAAGAGATTCCTCTAATTTTCATGAGACTATAGTGATCTCATTTCTGTCTTCAGGCAGGTCAACCTACCTGCTGTCTTACAAGGGTTAACAGCAAAAGAGAGAGGCAGAGGACCAAGCTGGACTTCTAACTCAGCACCCAGATAAAATCAAACTGCTCTTTAGTCATAGGAATCTTGAATTCAGTTAACCTTCACTGGTCACAAGTCTTGATTTATCCTCCCCTACTCTGCCATCTGGCTTTACTGAGATAGATGTCCAAAATGACCACAACTTCTAATATGTCACTTCTCCATTTCTGCTACACGGCATTCTACAGTTTCCCTATCTGCAAAACCACCACAAAACTTGACTTTGTAAACTCTAACTCTCACATCTGTTTCTCCTGGTGGGCCATTTGCCACTCTTGTTACCGCAAGCAATGTATAGTTTCCTCTAAACCTCCCTCTTTCAGGCTGAACTTCATTACAGCTGAATGGGTGGGTAGGAGGTAGAGTGTGAAAATGTTTCTCTTTCTAAATATGATTATAAGATAGGAATTTATTATGTCTTTTGAAGGCAAATCTCCAGCTCTACAAACAAGCAACATGACATTAGCAAATGTGCAGAGGCTCCTTGAGTGCCTTCCGAGGCTGGCCAGCGGCTGGGAGGGGCTTCTCAGAAGAAGAGAAGCTCTCTGATCCTGACTGATCACACCTAAAAATACCGACTCCTCCATGTCTTCAGAACAACGCATCCAAATACAGTAACTTTGAAATATTTTATAACTAACGTGGTCCCCAGTATTTTTTCTTCAGTACCAAGGTTTTTTAAAACCATAATTGGGGGCAAACAATGTATTTAAGGGGGAAATAGATAATCTTAAAATTTTGTGATTTGGAAGCTTATTGTTAACAGTGTTGAAAAAAAATTAAAACATTCCAAAGGGTGTCCTTAGGACTATGATACATGTTGATCAAAGCAAGAAGACAATCAGTTAAGAGATTTACTGATTATTTCACTCTTGTATTAGTTAGCTACATATTGCTGTGTAACAAATTGCCCCAAAGTCCACAGTTGAAAACAACAAGCATTCATTAGGTTATCAGGTATGAAATGTTGGTTTCCTTAAGTGCTAAGTTGACAATTGAAATATCTTGACATTTCACTAGGACACTTCTTTTGCCTTTATTGTGAAGGTGCATCCTTGTTCTTTCAAATACACATTTTCACTTGTGATTATCTTTCAAAAAAATTTAGAGCAATTTTTGTGACATGGGTAAGTAAAACATTCATGTTATTTTTAAGAATCAATTTCAGTGTGGAACCAGTGCAGTGCAGACAGGTTGAAATATCAACAAAGTATTTGGGAAGGACGTGGCTAATGAATGCACAGTGTATCAATGGTTTGAGAAGTTCCATTCTGGTGATTTTAATCCTGAAAATGAGCCAATTGGGCAACCTGAGATCAAGATGGATAATGATATGCTGAAAGCCGTAGTGGATGTGAATCCATCTCAACTTACCCAAGAATTAGCAGCAAGATTTGATGTCACTATTTCAACAATTTTAGACCATTTGAAACAAATGAGCCAAGTAATAAGCTGGATAGATGGGTTCCATGTGAATTAAATGAGTGTCAGAAGAGAAACCGTCTCAAAGCTTACCTTTCTTTGCTGTCATGACATAAAGGTAAACCATTTCTATACCATATTGTTACATGTGATGAAAAATGGATTCTCTTTGACAACTGTAAGCGTTCAGCACAATGGTTCGATAAAGATGAAGTGCCAAGACACAATCCAAAACCAAATATGCATCGAAAAAAGCTAATGGTGTCTGTTTGGTGGTCCATGGATGATATTATCCACTATGGCTTCATGAAACCTGGTCAATCCATTATAGCAGATGTTTACTGCAACCATCCAGATGACACGATGAGGTGGCATGTGATTAAAAGTCACATCCCTAAGGGGAGGCCAGGGATTGACCCCATTGATGGGTTATTGTACATTTGTTTATGTGAGACAATCACACATACAAAAAGTAACATTGGGTGGGTTGGTCCCTGGTACCCGCCCCCGATTAGATGCAACTATAAGTAGCCAAGATTGGTCAATAGATACAGGCTTATCCTCTTGCAAGACAGTGCTGTCACACAAACAATGATGCTCAAATTACAGAGGCTGGACGTAGAAACTCTCTGCCATGCACTATCTTCACCAGACCTTGCACCAACTGACTACCACTTCTTCCAGACTTTAGAACACTTCTTGCAAGGAAAAAACATTCAATTCTCAACAAGCTACAGAAAACACCTGTGGTGATTTTCCCTTTACTTGCTTTCCAGGCTTCTTCTCTGCTGGTATAAACAAACTACAGTTAAGATGGCAAAACTATGTTGCTGGCTTACACACATACTTTAATTAATTGTACTGCTTCTTGTTTGAGATATAATAAACTAAATATTTGATTTGAAATAGGTCAGTTTAGATTTAGTGACAGCATCTGTGGGTTGGGAATCCTGGTACCTCTTAGCTGGTGCCTCTGGCTCAAGGGGTTTCATGAGGCTGCAGCCAGGCAGTCAGGTGGGGCCGCGGTCTCATCTGAAGGCTCCATGGGCAAGAATCCAATTCCAAGCCCCCTTACCTGGTGGCTGTAAGTCCTCATAGGAAGTAGGACTGGGGGGTTCTGTTTCCTACTGGTTATTGGCCAAAGGCCTCCTCACCACATGGACCTTTCCACAGGGCTGGCTGTACACATAGCTAGCTTTCTCTAGAGTGAGTGATTAGAAATAAAAAAGATAATACACGCCATAGTCTTTTTATAACTTAATCTCAGAAGTGACACTTTATGACTTCTATTATTTTTTATTCACTGGAAATGAGGCACTAAGTCCAGACCACATTCAAAGGAATGAGATTTCAGAGGAGGCGAGGATAATTGGAGACCACCTTGGGCTTACCACAGCCCCTATTTCCAAATATTACTATTATTTTTATTTTAAAGTATCTTTTTTTAATTTTCTTAAGAGCAGGAATATTTCTTGTTGCTCAAGCTAGTCTTGAACTCCTGGGCTCAAGTGGCTCTCCCATCTCAATCTCCAGAATACCTAAGACTATAGGTACATGCCACTACACCCAGCTCAAAAGTACTTTTCAAACTCTAGAATTTTCTAGTCCAACATAATAGTCACTATCCATACGCATCTATTTAAATTAAATTAAATAGAATTTAAAATTATGGTCCTTAGTCAACCTAACTACATTTGAAGTACTTTATAACTTGTATGTGGCTAGTGGCTACTATATTGGAGAGCATGGTCATGGAATGTCTCTGTCATCATAGGAATTTTTATTGAACAGTGTTGTTCTAGGATATGATACAATTGTCTATGGATCTTTCCACTAAATGCTCACAAAATAAGGTGTTCTGGTTAATAAATGAACCCTTTTAGATAGAAAAGAACTACACACAGGATAATGAAAAGTAGAACAAAAGCTATTTTCATAAGAAAATATCCTACTAATAAATTGCTGTCCTTACACTTCCATGTGTTAATTTTCTCAAGCAGCTCAATTATTGTTCTTGAAATTCCATGGAGAAGTAATCACATTTATAGACTATGAAAATTCAAAGGGGACTAAAAACATCATTCTGTAATCATAGGTGAAAGCAGAAACTATGATTACCAAGTTTTACAAGATGTGCCAAACACTGATATTCATTTAAAAGATGTTTACCATCAATGCATTCAAAGAACTAAAGTATATGGACATTACTTCTAGACCTTGATAATTTTTACTTATGGACATATCCACCACACTTCCACTGCCCAGAGAGTTCCAGGTGGTATTTCCCAATATAACCCATGATGGAGAATGTCTAGATAATAGATGCCATAGAAAATCTGAAGTCAAATATATTGTTTCCAAAGGAGCTCAACCAACTTGCAAATTTTCAAATCCCCAGAGATATTTTTATTATGGGATATTTTTATTATGTGACTTTTGCAAGGAAAAAACATTCAATTTCCCCTCCTCTCCCACTTCCCCCCAGTCACTGTAAATGCAGCCTGTCAGTCGGGTGGAGAGTTATCAGGAAGCAACAAGCAAACCAAAAGATGAAAAAAAATCTGACTGCCTTTGCCCCAACTTAGATGTATGACTTTCATTAAATCAGATAGCCATCATGGGCCTCAGCTCCTCTGTCAGCTGAAAGGATAGTTTGATCCCAACCATCTCTCAGGCCTCCCACAGCTTTAGAAGTTTATGAAATTTTGATTCCATGTGTGCAAACTTGGGACGAAATTAAAAGTGCAGAAGAAATAGGACTTCAAAGATCTATGGTGAAAGTTAAATGGATGAGGTTTGGGATTTTGTAAACACTTTGTGTCAGACATAACTAAGTCATGTTCCTATTCAGCCCTCATCACAAAGAGGGCAGGGTAGGAAGCTGAAGAGTCTTCCGGCTGAGCTAGTCGGTGTTCCCGTGTCCTTCTGTTAGGTCCCTATTATCACGAGAAGGGAGTGAGTGGGGAGGGGACCTGCCCCTTCCAGCTTCAGACCCCAGAGTATGGGGCACTGGGGCTCCTGTGACTTCTCGGACTTGGCCCTCTGTCCATCATGTTTTCTGTCTGCCTTTGACAGCAAGAGCTTCTCACCTGGGCTCTTTCCTGCAGCTTCTCTCTTGCCTCTGCCCTCCTCTCTCTGTCCCCAGGAGCCTTCCTTCTGAGATGCACTAGTCCTTCCATAGTGACCCCCAGGTAGGTCATCCATCAGTGTTCACTCTGCCTGGTTCCTGAGCAAATGCAATATTAAATTCATTAAAGTCACATAATAAAAAAATGCAATTAATCTTTAAGCTTTTGAGTTTAGCTTACAAATCATATTATTTTATTTATAAAATAAACTTTTCTAGTATTTTAGCAATCATAATTAAGAATCCCTTGAGTAATATTTGGTCTCATTTAATAAACCTAGTTAGTTAAATACCTTTGGATTGTACTTATGAATGTAAATATCTTTAAGTACGTCAATTGTCTAATGACAAAACTTCCCATGAACTTAAGCATTTACTAAAAATTTAATCAAGTACATTTCTAAATGTGATGAATCTTAAATTCAATAAAATATTCTGATGTTATTTACAGATTTAGTAAATATCTTAATCAGTATAAGCTAGGCTATGTTGTGATAACAAAAAAGCCTAAAGCCTCAATGGCTTAACACTCTGGGAAAAAGTCAACCAGAGCATTGATGTGACCTGTCCTGGGGGTCTAGGAGGACAAGATGGGCTATAGAAGGTGCCATACCTTCTCATATGGAGGCTAGATTTAGTCCTAAAAGGGACTGGGAGAAACCAGTAAATGTTAGGTAAAGAAATAACATGATTAAACTCACGTTATAGGAAAATTGATTCAGTGTGAGTAGCTGTGTAGGAGGACCTGGTAAGGTGGAAAGCCGTGTTGGGGGCTGCTCTGCACCCACTTAAGGGCCTGCACCAGAAGTTATGCAGATTGAGGGAGAAGATGAAGATGTCCTGTTTTAAGGATATGAACATAAAAAGAAAAATAGGAAAAGCAGGGGTTTTTCATAGTCAGGATTTAGGGGAGCCCAAAAATGCCCTAAACAGCAAAATGGGAAACAGAACTATTAGCAATTTCTGCAATTCTTAGCAGAGATAATTTCACTCTGAATGAAATGCTCAGCTGGCCACACTGACCTCTCTCCCTCCCTTTGCCAATCACAGCAAAGGCTCCCAGTGCCCTGGCCCAGAGACCCCTTCCTTCTAGAATGAGCCTAGACCTGCTGTCTAACAAGGAGCCAATCCCATCATCACTCCAGACCCCAGTTTCCACATCCATAAACTGCAAACAATAACATTACCACTCCCCAGTGTTGCTGTGAGGCCAAATGAGACCATGTTTGTGAAAACACCTGATAAAGGTCTGCAAAGCAAACGTTAATGTGAGGCTTTGTCACTGATGAAACAAAGTAAGAGGGGTATTAGAAGAAAAGACAGGAGGAAAGGCCACATTTCCAGCCCTTCAGACAGAAGAAAGCATGCTGGGAAGCACCTGGGCTTTGCACTGAGCCAGCCTGGGTCTGCATTGTGTCCCCACCACATTGAGCAGTGTGTCAAATGAATAATGGACTCAAACAAGTCAACAGTCACTGGGCGTTGCTTCAAACACTTATCTATAAGCCCACAGTCTCAGTACTTGCTTGCAATTGATCGTTGTTCATAGAAGACCCAGCAGATCAACAAAATGTCTTGTCTCAGAGATGGAAGGGGCACAAAGTCCTACTTTCATTTAGCTTGTACAGGGGACTTGGGTCAAATCCCTGGAGTCCTCACTGTGTCAGACAGCCTGTCAAATGCTGATGAAGTTATAATGCTTCATAAAATTAGTGTGTTTACTAATTAAGAATGCTGAAGGATTAAGCACATTAAGAGGGTCATGTTGCACCTTAGAATAAAGTTGTGTTTTGTGATGTAATGGAGTATTTCATTCAAAACTAAAAATCATTGAAGATGGGGGATTATTAGGAAGTGAGAAACAACTTTTATTCCAATGACTTGACTAGCATGGTAGCTTTCATTTGAACAAGATGTTTCCACACGTGGAGGACTTCAAAAGAGACCCCAGGAGAGTTTGGGGAGGGAAGAGGAGAGAGAAGGGGACATGAGGAGGGAAGGAGAGAGCCGAGGACAGGGAGGAGGGGCCTGCAAGAGACTGGAGGGATTTGCTGTCTGAACAGGTCAGTGCTCAACTCCATCCTTTTCTGTGAATAATTAGGCACCATGGCAGAGAGGAGAAAAGAAAGAAAGGAGATGGAAAAGAAAGAAAGCAGAAGAAACCTGAAGGAGGGAAAGAGCGCAGAAGGTCCTAGACTGAGACTGGCCAGAACGGAAGCTGAGCTGAGCTTCCAGAGGTTTGAGCCCCGCGTGTGCCCAGGACATAGAGAGGAGAGGACGTGCCACAGGTGTCAAGCTGATCACTGGAAAGAAGAAATGAAGTGCTTGCGTCATATTGACCATTCTGAGGCTCCAAGCCACTCTTGGCGATGAAGTCCTATTTCATCCAGTGTGGTTTTTACTTGACATTAGCTTTGGGACTTTTTAAAGAAATTTCTAAAATTTACTGTTTAGTAGGAGGGTGGAGGAAGAAAGGTCTGCTTGGCTTCGCCTCTCAGCAAGTTTCATTTCCCATCCAGACCGATGTTGCCTGGCTGCAGCAGCACAGCCGAAGACATGACCACTGGATCTGTCTCAAAATGTACCAATTAACCTCTGTTCATTGTGTCATGTAGAAGCAATAGGACTACCTTGTATGTGGCTGGATGCGGTTTAAAGAGGGATGGTGTCAGCCCAAATTGCCCATTCCCTGCTGAATCTCTTTCTAGCTTGATTTCAAAGATGACTTAATCTGTCAATTGAGTTTTTAATTTCAATAGCTGTGTTTTTCATTTCTCAAAATTCTATCTTTTCACATCAGCCCTTTTCCCTCCAAAGATCTTGCTCTATTCTTATGGGGGGGGTTATTATTAATTAATTTATTTATTATTTTTAATCCAGATTAATACAAGAATACAAATTATTAGGTTACATTATTTGTATTTGTAAGGTAAAGTTGAAGTTGTACTTTAGCCCTTCATCTGTGGGGGTATGCTGTACACCTCACAATGTGCCCATCAGATGAGAGCTGACCAGTCCCCCACTGGCCTCGCCTTTCCCTTTTCCCTCTGCTTCCCACTCAACTTGAATATATTTGTGTTTTTCTCTCACATGGGCATACAGTTGCTTTTCTATTGGTTTCATGTTAGTATTGAGTACATTCTTCTTAATTCCTTTTGGGCTCCTACTCATTCTGATGGTGCCTATTTTGTGACCTCTTGCATATCCTGAAGGGTCAAATCAAGTCACTTCTTTGGTCAGTTGACTTCTACTCTACTGTGTGTTTGAGTTTTGATTTGGCTTTGGATCTCGAGTTTATTTGCAACTGAAAATTGTCTGCAGAAATGATCTGTGATCCTTGGTGAAGAGCACAGACCTCCCGCAAAGAGTTTTAGCATTAAATTGCCAGGTCGCCCCCAGCTACGCCTCGTCTAGATACACTTTTTACTAATTTCTGAGCTTCAGGACTCCTGTACCTTCATGAACTCTTTTCCAGCCAATTTTCTTGACATTCCCTTATGATGATGGGTAGAATTATTATTTATAGGTCTCCTTTTTAATAAGGGATTAAGCATTTAAGTGTCTTGGCTCTGTAGAAGGCTTTGAACCTCTTGCAGGTTTCAGGTTTCCATTTCTATCCCTACATGATCATTCCAATCCAAGCCTGGTAGTTACCTTCACTGTCATATCCAGGATAGGCATATGCTCATACAGCAATATGCTCTCTGCTCTAAGGATTTCACTCTTTAAGAGCTTAGCTATAGGGTGGCACCTATGGCTCAAAGGAGTAGGGCACTGGCCCCATATATTGGAGGTAGTGGGTTCAAACCTGACCCTGGCCAAAAAAACTGCAAAAAAAAAAAAAAAGAGCTTAAATATACACTTAAAATGTTAATTTTAACATTGAATCTACAATTACTAAATGCTTGTTAAGTTAGGGTTTCCGTTATCTTTTTGCCATAGTGTGGGACACAGAAACTCTATTTCTAAGTTGTTCATTAAGTAGCCTAACTTATGAGGCCTAAGTAGCCTAACAAGGGAGGGTTTGGCACAGAGACTACAAATTGGAAACTTACAGATGTTTTTGTTTCTTTGTTTTTTAACCTGTGCATTTGACATAAAAATCCAGATTTCCATTTTCTCTTAAAAGTATTGAATCTGGGGAAATTTGGTGCCACATTCTTGTTCTCACATTGCCATACTAAGCCTAAGCTCAGTGATAGCCATCTTTCAAGATGGACTCAATGTTCCAGAGCTCACCATGGTCAACACTCTACACACAGAAGACCTGTTTTGCCTTCCTGGCCACTGAAATTATTAAAATTTCCAACCTCTGGGCTAATAGGATTCTATCAGGTTTTTATTATGTGTGGCATCAAGCAAATCATTTCTTCTTTTAGGAAACCTTTTTTATGCATTCATATAATCCATTCCTTAATGCAGTATCTTCTTCTTGTTACCTAGCAGTATTAGAGTCTGATGAAAGGTTTGTAATAAGCAATATCACAAAATTCCAGATAAGGAAAGAGCTTCAGTTTGTGCAACCTCCATTTTTCCACAGACCTGCCTTCACCCTTCTGAGGCTTTCCCTCCACGTCCTGAGCAATACTTCATTTTCCTTCATCAGAAGAGGTATGATAAATTACTCAGAACACTGCAGTGGGCACCCGAAGACCTGCATGCCTTTTCTTGGCTTTTTTTTTTTTTCTTTTTTTTGCTAGCTGGATGCATTACTCCCAGGAAGACCAAGGGACAAAGCCAAACCCTCAATCCCCATCTCCCCATCCCTCAATCTTCCATCTATCTCCTCCTGCTTCCTGCTTCTCCCCTTCCCAAGGGTCTGAGAAACCTGGTGGGTCCTCTTCTGCTAATCTGATAAGTTACTTCATGGACACAATTGTATTTTGGGAACTCAAAAAATGATAAAACTAACCAGTTAGCTGCTGTCCCTTGTTAAGAATAATTTTAGGGATTAAAAAAATAAAACCAGTTTTCCTGTCAGAGGATAGGATAATTAACTCTGCTCATAGTACCAGCTCTTCTAACCTCTAAGGTAAAATCTCCCAGTTTTGCAAATGTTGTCTACGATTTTGCTTTAAACGAAACCCTGTGTAGGTAAAATAAAACACGTCTGTGGACTCAATTTGCTCTGTGAGTCACTAATTCAGAGAAAGAAACTTTAGATAATGGGAAAAACCTTGTTTGATTTATGTGTTTAATAAGTTAGGTATGTTAAACCTCAAAACACAGCACTTAATTTTGTATTCTTTTGCATTCCCTAGTGATTTCACATATAAATCTCCAGCTTCATATTAGTCCCAATAGGCAATCAAACCATTTGCTATTTGTGTTTTCTCATGAAGGCCTAATAGGATGTGAGATAAAGAATAGACCCTTGCTCCAGCTAATGTTTTCATGAATTGTAGATCTAGAAAATCCCTCAAGAGCAAATAGCACACGTGTGCTCAGCCACCATCCACCCTCACGGCAGACGCTGCTGGACGCGGCACCTGAAATTCTCACCTCACAGCTGGTATTCACTCAGATGAAGATATGGACTCTCTCCAGGCCCCGTGTTGGAAAAATAGCATTTCCAAACTTATATTCCATGAGCCACTAGTTTTGTGGGATATCCTTGAATATCAGATAAATAGTTTCCATGGTTGTAACAGAGAATGTTTAGTTGCAACCTAAATCCACGCTATCTAACTTTAGTGGCAAGGGAATCATAATTATTATTACTATTGCCTGGGAGGCCAGGCTTGTGCACTACACAGCCAGGAATAAGGCAGTCAGGGCCGAAAACAGGCTGAAAACCATGCTCAGCACACGGTGGCAGCTCTCAGCCAGGACAGCTCTGCTGCTGCCAGCACACTCCACTTGGCAGCTGTGGCACTGCAGGCAGGCCCCTACGTCCTTCATCCCCCCAGGAGAAGGGATGCCTACAGCTGGTCAAGAGGGGTGATTCCTTCTGCTGTGCTGGCTTCCTCTCCCAGGGACTCATCTGTCCCATCTAGGTTGTAGGCCTGCATCTGACTTCCATAGTCTTGGGAAAGGTACTTTTTTAAGAAAATGATAGCACACAGATAGAATCTGACACCTGATCAAATAAGTTTAATTCAAATAGGCATCTTTGTTTAAAGACTTTTCAGAGTTTTTAAGAAGCTAATATTACTTTGACCTCTCCAAAGAGGGTTTTCAAAAATTGCTGTACCTTGACATACTGTTTCCCCAAACTCCTAGAACATGTGTGTTCCTCCTGAGAGCAGCTGAAGAGTGCCATGGTAAGCCACTAACTCGTCGTCGTGGGCCCCTGTTAGCGGCAGCAAGTCCCACCCTGCAAAACCTGAGCCTTTGGTAAACTCTGAAGCACAGTAGGAGAAGGGCTGAGGCTCCAGATGTCCTGGACGGCAGCTGCAGGTGCATAGAGCTGGTGGGACCCTGAGCAGCTTGGGCTCCCTCCCACCCCCCGGAAGACATGACCTGGATGTGTGCCAAGGAGCAGGGGACACCTCCGTCCACGTCATTCCCAGAGAGCAGTTTCTACATGCCACAAATTACTATCGGGTGTGGATCAGCACACGGGGCCCACCAAATGCATTTTATCAAGGACTTTTTCATTTAAACCTGGGTTTATCAGCATTTTCTTTTCTACTCATGACTCCCTTGTTGAGAGCAAACATCAGTGTGCAGATTCCTGAAAAGAGCATTTATTAGAATTTTGCAAGACATTATCACGAGGGAATCAGATTATAGCTAAGGAACCCTCGTAAAACAAGCTTTAACATTTACTGCGCTTCTGGAGAAATATGTGTCCTCTGCCTCTGGGAGGACGTAGCCACTGACCTTACATGGGTGAGGGGAGGAGAGAGTGCACCAGGCTGGTGCTACATGGTGGCTGAGGTAAAATTAAGAGTAAAGTCATTGCTCCTCGCCTAAAAAGATGTCCACGGAAATGAGGGAAGACACAGGGGGGCAGGGGGCGGGCGTTTAGTTGGTCTCATGCAAATGGGGCTGCAGTGTGCACAAGGAGCTTTGAGTCCAGAGCCAGGCAGAGGGGCAGGGAACAGTGAAGGTGGTGCCTGCCACCCTCTCTCCTCTCCACCTCTCCTTGATCTCCTGACGGCCTCCGTTCCTCCTGCCACAGCCAGCTCAGAAACTGGCTGTCTTCAAATGAATCCCCTGTCCCTCCACCTGTCCACCTGTCCTTGAGTTTGCTCATTCAATCAATTGTACACTCCCTGACTTAATTGCATGAATTTCCTCCCCCAGATCATTGGGGCATTTCTTGCTGCCTACCTTAAATGGCTTTATTTTCCCAAATCAAGTCAGTAAATAGCTATAAAACAGGAGTTTTCCAATGTATTGGTCCTAAAACTTCATAATTACTGAGACTGTCATTATTGTATTGGTCCTACACACTTCATACTTCCTGAGACTTTAAAATCACTTTTGTTTCTGAGAGTTTTGCTGATCAGTGTTTAATATACCAAATATATAGGCCACTTCAGAAATTAACTAGAAATTATAAAGGAATGTTTAAAACACAAGAATAAACAAGCACATTTGATCAGCCACCAGAGAAATGATGTCATCACAGATTGTGTAGCCTCTAGAAAACTCCGCTGCACACCAGTGAGAGAGTGAACGTGAAGAAGTGACTCCCACTTCGTTGTACTACGAAAACCAGATTTGACCTCACAGATCTCCAGGAAGGTCTTGAACTGTTACTTCAGAGTGCCTGCAAATGGTTCTCCTGCCTCTGCCCCTCGCCCCCATCACTGCCTCCCTGCTCTTCCTAAAACACATTTCACTGTGAAATCCGTGAGCTCTTTTCATGGCTCATTACCATCTGCAGGATAATTTACAAACCTAAGCATG
Source organism: Nycticebus coucang (assembly GCF_027406575.1). Classification (NCBI taxonomy): domain Eukaryota; kingdom Metazoa; phylum Chordata; class Mammalia; order Primates; family Lorisidae; genus Nycticebus; species Nycticebus coucang. The sequence goes on along the minus strand of NC_069794.1, from coordinate 95,862,674 downwards.
GCAAACAGGAGCGCTATAATCTGGGCCATGCCTATCTTTGTCTAGAAGACACCTACCCATCCTTTACATTCATCTCAGAACTAGGAAATGATGAGGGTTTGCACATGTATTTTGCCTTAGACAAAATAGATAAAATTTATAAAATCTACTGGATTGTTTTATGTGAAAATATATTGAAAATTAAAAAAAAAGATGGCTTTTCCAAAAATGTCCGTGAACTCATGAATGTACTAACAAACTGTGGCACCCGTATACCATGGAGGACTACTCAGCCATAAGAAGAGATGGAGACTTTACATCTTTTATGTTTAGTAAAGTATCTCAAGAATGGGGAAAAAAATGCCCAATGTACTCAATAATAATATGAAAACCAATATATAAATAATTACATGCCCACACAAACAATAAAACACATAGTCTAGCAATGAGGACTGGGGGGTGCAATTGGTGAGATCTCACCGGACGTGCACAGTGTGAGGGTGAAGGGCTCAACTACAACTCAAACTTTACCTTGGAAGTGAGAACAATGTAACCTAAACTTTTGTAGGCTCATATTAATTTGAAGTTAAAAAAAAGATGGATTTGTTTTTAAGATTTCATGTTCGTGGTAAGAAATTTGGAGATTGGATGCCAAGAGTTCATTATACACTTCAAGCCATTACTACTCTGGACATTTAGTAAGCCCCCCACATATACCCAGACTGTGGTTGTACTTCTGTGCACAGGGGCTGTCTTCTAGAATGAAAGTATGTTATCTACTCCTTGACCCCCCCCCAAAAAAAACCACTCAAATGTTGTCTCTTTCAAGAAGCTTTCTTTTAACGATCCTCCCCTACCCTAAGTGGCCCCACCGTGAGCTCTGAACTCGTCTCAAAGACCACATCCCTCACAGTGTACGTTCCCTGAGGACAAAGGACATTTTTCACTGATCTTTGTAACTAGGCTTTAGTACAGTGACTGGCATGGTTCCTGAAGCAAAAGCCATTTCCCTAAACTGCTGAGGGAAATCAGACATGTGTGTGTGTCTCTTTGTCCCTATCTCATTTTCCCCGCCACTATGCTGCCCTCCAGCACGGCTCTGGCGACACCCCCGAGTCTGTTGTTGGCAGTGCGGTATTCCCAGATAGCCACAGCCAGAAGCAGCTATCAGTGCAGCCCCCCCATGCTTGCGCCCTCGTCAAAGAAGCCACTCGGCCCTCTCCATTTGGCCTCTGCGATTCTGCTCACTTTCATTTCGGTCTTTCCACCCTCTCCTGCCGTTGCTTTAATTTACTCCCTCACCCCGCATGTGACTGTCAGCGCCGCTTCCTCATCTTCCAAAAGAACAGACCCAGTCCTCCGACGGTGCACTTCTGAGGGCCAAACATTCACTCCTTGCCATGGTCCTGGCATATTGCACAGGACTCCAAACTTGTCTTCAGCATAAAAGATATGAACTCATACCCATCATTTACACTGTCTCCAGAAAAAAAAAAAAAAGTCTCTGCAGAATAACTTCTAATCCTGTCCTTTACCTACTCAAAAATTCTCTGTGTCTTCCGTTAATTACCAGATGCAGCAGGTTCTGTTGACACCTGCATGTGGGCGATCACTCAGCCTGGTCACCTCTCCTGACGTGCTCGAGACACACCTCTCCCCAGCTTGTTTCCATCTCAGAGGAGAAGGAGCAAGGGGGATTTTTGATTGCATTCTTCCTCAAGAAAGATACTTGTGCCCAAGTTAGCAAAGGACATTACTTCCCACAAAGCATGCCACATGCAGAAGTGGCCAAGTGCATTTCCTACAGGCACAAACGGCAGTCCATCCCGGGGACACTCCCGGGAGACTGAGTGGGAGCCTAGACCCCCATCCCTGATTGACCCCTTGTCGCTAGCCATGACTGTCTGTCTGGGTGTCACTTCTCTGATCTGCAGTGGGGAGATTATGCTCTTCCCCTTGATCTGTGTGAACACTTAAGTGTTTTATAAAAGTGAGTGATTCATATTGGAACCTGTCCTGCAGCTCTGGGGGAATTGTTCCTCCCTCAAGCTGTCAGTCACCATCCTGAAACTGGCAGCCTTCAGGGTAAAAATTTACCTTCCTCCTGGGGGAGGGTCTGGGGACTCCATCTTTGACTAGCTGTCAATTTCTTCGGCTCCAGTGCCTCAAGCAGGACACAGGACAACCGCACTGTCCCTGGTGGCCTCGACTGAAAAACAAAATGAAACTACATCACTGCTCAAGGAGCCTAGAAGTAAAAATATGATAAGAGAGTAAATATTTCCTGAGCAGAAAATAGCATCAAGAGCCCTCACCCAGGATTTCCAGATGTAGAACCAATACCCAGGAACATCCATCCCTTACCACAGCAAATGACAACAGCGATCAGGGTAAGACTTTAGGGCAGCCGTACGTGACACGTGGGAGGGCGATTTGCTCCCACTTGTTCACCAAGGTCCTTGCTGAGGGCAGAAGTCCAGGGGAGAACACGAGGAAGCAAAAGAGTCCTGTGTCCTCTGGGACACCCTAGGACCCTCGGGACTTTGGGGAGCTCAGATCACAGACTACGAGGCCCACAGTCCAATGAAGCTGAGTTTCTCTGTGTGTGTCTGTAAATAATGGTTTCCATTTTGGAAAACATATATCTAGAGTGGTGTCATGTTGCAAACAGGCAGAGCCTCTTCATTCTATTACAATAGCATCCAGAGGTTGTAGGTGTTTTGCAGGGAACACTGCCTAAAGAGTGCTTGGTGCCTCAGAGCTCAGCGTGTGCAGTGGGGGCACAGGGACGTGTGCATGAGCTCAGCGTGTGCAGTGGGGGCACAGGGACGTGTGCATGAGCTCAGCGTGTGCAGTGGGGGCACGGGGACGTGTGCGTGAGCTCAGCATGTGCAGTGGGGGCACGGGGACGTGTGCATGAGCTCAGTGTGTGCAGTGGGGGCACAGGGATGTGTGCATGGTCTATTCTTGTAGTCTTTGCTACTTAGGAGGCTGAGGCAGGAGGATACCTTGAGCCCGCGAGCTAGGATGCCACCACTCTGGTGCTGCCGCTCTAGCTGGGTAACAGAGTGAGACTCTGTCTCAAAAAAAAAAAAAAAAAAAGTGCCATGGACCAGCAAAAGAAAAAACTCTGCAATTGAAAATGGAGATGCATTGCAGGTTTTGAAACAGACTCAATACCTGAGTTGGTTTGAGAGAATGTAAGGTCTGAGCACACAGCACATTGGATGGATTCTTTTGCCCAGGACGAATGGGGCAGAGAGCGAATCCAGAGAGCAGTTCTAGAACCTGGATTCCACCCAAGGGAAGCAGTTGGCATGAGAAAACGTGCTGGGCTCCATCCTCTAGGAAACTGGGGCCCAGTGGTAAGCATCTCAGCCTGGAGTCCAAGACAGGAAGCTCCATCCCTGGGGGGTGGCGGGGGTTGGGGAGACACAGAGAAGGGAACTCAGCCAAAGTCAATCTTGAGAGAAATCTGATCTTTTTCTGGAACATGCTAATATAATAAGGGTTCCAGACACAGGAGCCTGGACTGCACTTTAAAGCTTCAATCGCTGAGGAACACGTAATAAAGTGGTTTTTCTTTGCAAGTTCTTGCATTTTAAAAAAGAATCAAATATTTTTTAAGTAGGAACGGCTGTACCCCATGATTGCATTCATGTACACAGCTATAATTAAATAATAATAAAAAAAGAATAGATGTTTCTTCATTGTAGTATTTTTAAAGCATTTTGTGTTTTGTTAGGTCTTGAGTCCAATTGTTTATTCTCATGGCAAGAAAATATGTAAAAAGATCATAGGGATTTTCCTGCTTCGATCTTTGGACATGTAACTAAGGAAAACAGACAAAGATTCAGATTTACTCTCCTTTGGAAAATGCTGAGGACACTGAATATCTCTTTGGTGTGACATATTTTATCTCACTTTTAAAAAATTATTAATATTATTTGTTCATTCACTGAAGTTTTCAGCCCTGACTCTGTGCCCCCAAATCTGCTAGAATCTAATGGGAGTCACAAAGGAATTATAAGAAGGAATCATTGCCCCTACTGTTAGAACATTCTTCAACTCCATTAGTAAAGTTTATTAAGCCACTCTTCTAGGTCACACTGTTTGGGGTCAGGGAAACAATGTCAAGTAAGGAGTTCACTGTCTGACAGATGGGCAGATAAAGCACCAAATGACTGCGCAGAAAGCTGATTTCCGAACCGCGTCAGCACTGCCAGGTAGGCAAAGGCTGGTTCACACACTATGCCAAGCATGTCCCATTTCGGGCATACTGCTAACAATCAGTTGTCCTGAGTCTGGAACCTACAATTGATATCAATAAAATAATAACAAAGAAATCATTGAAAGGACTTAACTCACATGAAATGAAATAAACAAAATAAATAGTGCATCTGTGTGTACGTGTGTGGCAGTTACAATCTGATTACAAACTTAACTATGCAAAAATAAAGCTTTTAATTTTTTTTTTTTTTTTTGAGATAGAGTTTCACTCCGTCACCCTCCATAGAGTGCTGTGGCATCACAGCTCATAGCAACTTCCAGCTCTTGGGCTTAGGTGATTCTCTTGCCTCAGCCTCCCAGTAGCTGGGATTACAGGCACCCACCACAACGCCCGGCTATTTTTTTTGCTGTTGCAGTTTGTCCAGGGCTGGCCACCCTTGGTATATGGGACTGGCACCCACTCACTGAGCCACAGACACTGCCCAGCTTTTAATATTTTTGATTACTCACTTTAATTTAAAAGTTAAGTTCCTTCTGTCTAGTGAGACGTAAACTGAAACCTAGGTAATTCTTGATGCCATAGAAGGGGCGAGGCTAGGGAGCATTGGGGTCATCTCCCCCCCCCCCAAGACTGCTAGCTGGCATGGCCCCAGTTGTTTGGGTCCCCATCATGTGTGTAGGGCCCTATCCAGCCTGGGGACTCTCAGTACTACATTTCAGCCATTCTTGGGCTCATGAGAAATATTTGGCTTCTCCCCACCTGCAATCAGGAAATTCTTTGAGGCTGCCTAGGTCCCATTTCAACCTCCAGGCCACTCTAGAATTTCTAAATAGGACAGTTCTTCAGTCACTCCCTACACCGGAGGAACGCTACAAGACTCAACACTTGTTCCTGGCAGACGTCACTTCCCTGGAGGCTTCTTGCCTTCTAGACCCTGGTCCTCTGTAGCTCCTGGTGCCATAGGCCTGTGTGGGCCTCCTTCCCTCCTCATACTTCCTGCAACCTTGCTTGGCCTTCAGCTCTCTCCTTTCATCCAAGCTGGGGAAGCTTTATCTTTCTGTTAGAAGTGGGGATCGTTGCTTTTAACTTCCCCTACTTTTTCCTGGGCTTGGGTTTTGAAAACTCGAAAGACAGAACAGGCTCCCTTTTCTCTGCTTTTGATGATTAAAGCCTTTTCCTGAGTTAGTTAACCACAAATAAGGAGCTTGGCCTGAGGAGGAGTAGGGCAGGGGCTGGTGTAGACGTCACAATTTTGTCCCACTTCACATGTGCACCTGTGTACACACTGCAACCTCCGGGTAACACAGGCATCCCCACCATCTGGAGTCATCGCCCTGATAAAATCCTCAGAAGAGGTGACGTCCACCTCCTCTGCCATGGGCCTGTCTGGATTCTTGCACACAGTGTCGCTGGTTCTGATTCTGTTCTCTACTCCACTTCAGTCCACATCCCCCTTCACCCCAGCAGACGGGTCAGATTACTGACTACCTTATGTCAGAGTGATTGTATTGTTTTTTTTATTTATTTTTTATTAAGTCAAATACACATAGATCATGAATACATTTATGCATATGTGGGGTACAATGTGTTGATTTTTTTTTAATACAATCTGACGTGGTTACATCAAACCAATCAACATAGCTTTCACCTCATTTACTTGATTATTGTGTTAAGACATTTATGTTCTACACTTGACAGATTTGACTTGTACCCTTGCAATATGCTCCACAGGTGTGGTCCCACCTTTTACCCTCCCTCTGTCAAACCTCCCCCTCCCCTCCCTTCCCACTCCATTTCTCTCCTTCACCCTGGGCTATATTTGTGTTCTGTCTTTCATAAGAAAGTGTGAGTAAATATAAGGAGGTTTCATAGAAGTACTGAGCACATTGGATACTTTTCCTCCATTCTTGAGACATTTTACTCAGGAGAAAATGTTTCAGATCCCTCCATGTAAACATAAAAGAGGTAAAGGCTCCATCTTTTTTAAGGCTGCATAGTATTCCATGGTATACACTACAGACATTTTTGTCTCTCTGCACTTATAAAAAGTTTGGACATTATAGTTTAGATTCTAAATCTCAGATTTTTTCTTTTTTTTTTTTTTTTTCAGTTTTTGACCGGGGCTGGGTTTGAACCCACCACCTCTGGTATATGGGGCCGGTGCCCTACTCCTTGAGCCACAGGTGCCACTCTAAACCTCAAATTCTTTAACAACTGCATTTCTGTAGCACAAGCTATTTCCATTCCTAGTCGCTACTGCATGGATCTGGGCAAATGCAGGGACTTAAGAAGGGAGGTGTAGGTATCACTAAAATGCACTCCACAAAATGTCTTCTCCTCTCTTCACTATTACAGAGGGCTCTGGTATTATTTATAAGACCCTCTTGCTTGAGGGCAGCAGTGACAAGTTTCTGTTTAGATACTACCTACAAAGGCCTTCTCTTCTTTCCTCTGCTCTGCACTGTAACCTGTATGGCACACTACACGTTCTCTCAAGGGCAGCACAGAGATTTTAGATGATATATCTGCCACACTGGTCAAGCTTTACTGTCTAACTATTTGATGTTCGTGTGTGTGTGTGTGTGTGTGTGTGTGTGTGTGTGTGTGTGTACGCTATCAAACCGTACACACAACTCTGGGGGTAGGGAGAAAGGTATGGCTCATTCTGCCCAGGAAAGTAAGACTGGAGAGGAGTATTGAATGCTTTGCATGTTAGAACTAGGTTTGAAGAAGGGATAGAACTTCAACATTCAGGGAAGGTGCCTATCCTGGGGTGGCAGATCAAGAGGAGCGCCAGGAACGGAATGTGACCAACAAGAACAAATGTAAGCTAAGACGCAGGCACTTAAACTATGTGGCCGGGGAAGGACAGTTGGTGGCACTTGGTGGTTAAAGGACAGGGAACTTGTATCAGAAGAGTTACCTCTATGGCCAACATTCTGCCTCGTTGATAGAATATAAAAAAGAAATTTAAAATCTTAAAAAAAAAAAAAAAAAAAACAGACAAAAATGTAGCCTAGAACACCAAACTCAGAAATGGTGAAAGCACCCCTCTCCTTTCCATTTCAAATAGTGTCCTTTGTTTATAAGAGCACTGAACTGAGGAATAAAGAGCCCTCCTCGTTAACTATAATTTTAAGTTGCTAATTGCCACCTACACCCCAGCACTAAGCGAGCTGAGAGAACCACTGCTGCCCTTTGATGAAGAACAGAAGCTTCTAAAAACAGAGCCCCCATCAGGGACGAGACACCAGAAAGCAGGGCCGTCCCACACACCGGCTTCCCACCATGCTCTTGGCAATGAAGGCTGAAGTAAAAGTGTTAGAGGAATCTCTATGAGCTGAAGTATTTGGTGTGGACAGATACTCTGCTGCATTCTTTGCACCCTCATCTGTGGCCCTTCAGGAGGAAAAACAAGCAAGGTGAGAAGGGCAACGCATTCTCGACCGCCCCTCGGAATTTTCTCTCTCCTGATGTATTAGTACCGTCTCTCTCTCAGCTGCTGTGGCCCATCCCATGGGCTCCCCTCACACTTTATCTCCCCCCACCCCATGCAGGATCTAGTGGTCAGCAAGGGAAGCCCACCCTGAGGGCGGCCACTAGCAAGCCAGCCCTGGGGTCAACTCTCAATCTGGAATGAATGTTTGAAGAGGTCTATTAGCCCTAGAAACTGGGATTGGGACCCTGAAAAAGATATCCGCAAGAAGGTCTTTTTACTCTTCAGAAGCAACCTGAGCCTCTCTTTGTAAAAAACTCCCATAGCAAGGAGGAGGCCAGCAGGCTTGTTTGGCTTCCAAAGCCTCTCAGCAGGGAGGGATTGAGGAAAGTAGTTGGTTTGAGAGGCAAGGGCAGCTCTCAGTGGCTGAAACTGAGGGTCTGCCCTGGCACCTCTCCACCCTCCAGATGGCATCAGCTGCCCCAAGTGACCGTTCTTCAGCAGCGTGAACCTTCTGTTCCCACTGTGAAGTGTGTCATAAGTGTGTCATCCTTGAGTATCCTCTTCTGCCTCTGTTTTATGAGCATGGACCTGTCTACCCTGGTAAATAAACGCAGCCACGTTAAAACACGAGATCAGTGACTCAACACTGACCTCCACTGGCTACTGGAGAAACACCTAATGCCTCTTTTTCCAGATTGGCCATTTCATACCCAGTGCACACAGAGCCCTCAGCTCCTTGCATGGAGTCACTAGCACTGCACTGTAGACTGAGATGTAAAGTGATTGTAAATCCACCTTCCAGGGAGTACATATATGTAGAGTCTGAAAAGCTCTGATCCAACATTGAGCTCCGGGACCACACAACTGGGAGTACCTCGGAGCTCCCTTGTCCCACCACTAACAATGACAGGATGTGGCACCATTTTGCTTACGCCAAGTTAGGAAGTTCAAGGTTCAACTCATGAGAATCTGAGAACTCTAGATCATTCTCTTCCAGTGGTGTGGTTAATGACTACTCATTTACCAACTGACTTATTTTTACTTTTATTATTATTATTTTATTAAATCATAGCTGTGTACATTCATGCAATCACAGGGTACCATGTGCTGGTGTTATATACAACTTGAAATACTTAAATCAAAATGGTTAACATAGCCTTCACCTCATTTTCTTAGTTATTGTGTTAAGACATTTATATTCTACACTTAGTAGATTTAACATGTACCCTTGTAAAATGCACCATAGGTGTGGTCTCACCAATTACCCTCCCTCCATCCATCTTCCCCCGCCCTTCATCTTGGGCTGTAGTTGGGTTATAGCTTTCATATGGAAGTGTGGGTGCTTATAAATTGGTTTCATAGTAGGGCTGAGTACATTGGATACTTTTTCTTCCATTCTTAAGATACTTTGCTAAGAACAATATGTTCCAGCTCCATCCATGTAAACACAAAAGAGGTAAAGTCTTCATCTTTTTTTGAGGCTGCATAATATTCCATGGTATACATGTACTACAATTTATTAATCCATTTGTGGATTGATGGGCACTTGGGCTTCTTCCATGACTTAGCAATTATGAATTGGGCTGCAATAAACATTCTGGTGCAAATATCTTTGTTATAAAGTGATTTTTGGTCTTCTGGATATATACCTAGTAGAGGAATTACAGGATCAAACAGCAGATCTATTTTTAGATCCCTAAGTGATCTCCAAACATCTTTCCAAAAGGAACATATTGGTTTGCATTCCCACCAGCAGTGTAGAAGCGTTCCCTTTTCTCCACATCCACATCAACATCTATGGTTATGGGATTTTGTGATGTGGGCTAATCTTACTGGAGTTAGATGATATCTCGAAGTAGTTTTGATTTGCATTTCTCTGATGATTAAGGATGATGAGCATTTTTTCATATGTCTATAGGCCATGAGCCTGTCTTCTTCAGAGAAGTTTCTCTTCAAGTCCCTTGCCCACACTGAGATGGGATCACTTGTTCTTTTCTTGCTAATACATCTGAGTTCTCTGTGGATTCTGGTTATTAAACCTTTGTTGGATACATAACCTGCAAATATCTTCTCCCATTCTGAGGGCTGTCTGCTTGCTTTACGTACTGTGTTCTTGGCTGTGCAGAAGCTTTTTAGTTTGATCAGATCCCAGTAGTGTATTTTTGGTGTTGCTTCAAGTGCCCATGGTGATCCTCCTCATAAAATATTCTCCCAGGCTGATTTCTTCAAGTGTCTTCCCTGCACTTTCTTCTAGTATTTTTATAGTTTCACGTCTTAAGTTTAAATCTTTTATCCAGTGAGAGTCTATCTTTGTTAACGGTGAAAGGTGTGGGTCCAGTTTCAGTCTTCTATAGGTCACCAGACAGTTCACCCAGCACCATTTGTTAAATAGGGAGTCTTTTCCCCACTGAATATTTTTGATTGGCTTGTCAAAGATCAGATAACGGTAAGTAGCTGGATCCATCTCTTGGTTCTCTATTCTGTTTCATACATCTACCTCTCTGTTTTTGTGCCAGTACCATGCTGTTTTGATCATTATTGATTTATAGTATAGTCTGAGATCTGGTAGCATGATTCCCCCTGATTTGTTTTTATTTCTGAGTAATGTTTTGGCTATTCATGTTGTTTTCTGATTCCATATAAAATGAAGTATTATTTTTTTAAGCTCTTTAAAGTATGACAGTGGAGCTTTAATAGGGATTGCATTAAAATTGTATATTGCTTTGAGTAGTAAGGACATTTTAACAATGTTGAGTCTTCCCAGCCATGAGCATGGTATGTTTTTCCATTTGTTAACATCTTCAGCTATTTCTTTTCTCAGAGTTTCATAGTTCTCTTTATAGAGATCTTTCACGTCCTTTGTCAGGTAAACTCCCAAATATTTCATCTTCTTTAGCACTACTGTGAAAGGAATAGAGTCCTTGACTATTTTTTCAGCTTGACTATTGATGGTAGATATAAAGGCTACAGATTTGTGAGTATTGATTTTGTAATCTGAGATGCTGCTGTATTCCTTGATCACTTCTAAGAGTTTTATAGTAGAATCCCTGGGGTTTTCCAGATATACAATTATATCATCTGCAAAGAGTGAAAGTTTGATCTCTTCTGATCCTATATGGATACCCTTGTTCGCCTTTTCTTGCCTGATTGCGATGGCTAGGACTTCCATTACAATGTTAAAAAGCAGTGCAGACAATGGGCAGCCTTGTCTGGTTCCTGATCTGAGTGGAAATGATTTCAATTTAACTCCATTCAATATGATATTGGCTGTGGGTTTGCTGTAGATGGCCTCTATCAGTTTAAGAAATGTTCCTTCTATACCTATTTTCTTAAGTGTTTTGGTCATAAAAGGATGCTGGATATTATCAAAAGCTTTTTCTGTATCAGTTGAGAGACTCATATAGATTTTGTTTTTTATTTTGTTTATGTGATGTATTATATTTATAGATTTACATACATTGAACCATCCTTGAGACCTTAGGATAAGACCAACTTGGTCGTGGTGTATAATTTGTTTGATGTATTGCTGGATTCTGTTTGCTAGGATTTTATAGAATATTTTTGCATCTGTATTCATTAAAGATATTGGTCTATAATTTTCTTTTCTTCTTGGATCTTTTCCTGGTTTGGGGATCAGGGTGATATTTCCTTCATAGAATGTGTTGGGAAGTATTTCTTCTTTTTCTATAATTTGGAAAAGGTTATGTAATATAGGTACTAGTTCCTCTTTAAAGGTTTGGTAGAATTCTGATGTGAAGACTTCTGGTCCCAGACTCTTCTTTTTTGTGAGATTTCATATAGTTGATGCTATTTCAGTACTTGATATAGGTCTGTTCAACATTTCTATTCTTTCTGGGTAAGTCTAGAAGGTGGCATGCTTCCAAATGTTGGTCAATTTCTTTCAGATTTTCATATTTCTGAGAACAGAGTTTTTTGTAGTATTCATGAAGAATTTTTTGAATTTCTGAGGCCTCTGTTGTTATCTTGCCGTTGTCATTTCTGATTGATGAAATTAGGAATTTTAATTTTCTATTTCTAGTTAGGCTAGCCAAGGATTTATCTATTTTGTTAAACTTTTCAAAAAAACAACTTTTAGATCCATTGATTTTTTGAATAATTCTTTTGTTTTCAATTTCATTTAATTCAGCTCTAATTTTGGTTATTTCTTTTCTTCTGCTGGATTTGGGGTTGGAGTGTTACACCATTTACCAGGAATTTCTCATTTTAGGTTTTAATTTTTCCTGAGGTTATCTATATTGATACAGTAGATAACATTTAATACCACACAAATTTTTCCAGTGTAGCCAATAGGTGACCTTTGTTGATTCTTAAGGCTTCAGAGCAAATATGACTACTGCATATAATTCTATACTCTTTGGCTAGTCTCTTAGTCCTATTGAACAGATCAGTTTAGTAAAACAGTTATGTCTCATTTTATAAGTTGACAGTACAGACAAGGCTGGGATCTAATACAGGTGGGCCACACCTCTTTTCTCTTTGAATCATTTTTCTCTCTTCAATTACTATCTTTACTAAAGACAAATTATAGCAGAACTAACTTAGTTGCCAAAATAAACTGTAATTTCAGTATACTGGGTCTGAATATTTGCATAAAGTGCAGTAAGAATAATTAATTATTAGCCATCAAGGCTCTTTTTTCCTTTAAAATTGGCTTTGCTGGAACCTTTTATAAGGAATCTCAGGCTGGACTTTCTTGAAAGCCTTTCACAAGCCCAAGTTTCATCTGTGCCACTAGATACCTGTATGCACTGGGTAAATCCCTCTTCTCTTGAGGTCCCCAAGCACATTTCAATTCCCGAACCTGTCAGCAAGGTAAGGTAATGAAGGTAAGACCTTCGTTACTTACCACAGATCAGGGAATGTTACTGATGGGTATTTGGCCAGTTTTCCAAAGAGCTTTTTTTTTTTTTATTGTCCTTATAAAGTCGATCTGAATTCCTTAACCGCAATCTGGATACCTCTGGAAATGCTATTTCAGCCAAAACCTTGGTAAAATAACCAGGGCCTTCATCATGTCCTATAGAACAGAACAGATTCTTATTGAACTTATGCAAATAACTGTATTGTCAGAAATTAAGAATACTTACAAATGGCTTTCAAATTCCTGAGAAATCAAGGAGAGAGAAAAAATGCATGTTTCAAATTCTGCTCATAAGTACATACATTGTTTGAAAAGTTACAAATAGCTCAAAAGACAGAAAATGATTTTCTTGACTTCTGGAAAATAGAACATAGAAAGATTCAACATTATTTCAAACAAAAAGCCATAACAAACTATTCCAGCTGTATGTAACTAATTTCTGTTCTGTTTGAAGATAGGTTAGCAATACTCATAGACATATTAACTTTCAAATGAAAGTTCTAAAAGTCTGCTTTTAGTCCGAAGGTACTCAATTTTCAAAGACATCAGGAATTTGAATTCGAGAGAATTTGTCAGCCACTCTTAATATTTCTTTTCTTTTTTTGGGACAAACTTTGGACTTAATTACAAAAAACACTTTCCTTAATTTGCATTCCCACCAGCAGTATAGAAACGTTCCCTTTTCTCCAGATCCACATCAACATCTCTGGTCTTGGGATTTTGTGATATGGGCTAATCTTACTGGAGTTAGATGATATCTGAAAGTAGTTTTGATTTGCGTTTCTCTGATGATTAAAGATGATGAGCATTTTTTCATATGCCTGTAGGCCGTGCACCTGTGTTCTTCAGAGAAGTTTCTCTTCAAGTCCCTTGCCCAGCCTGTGATGGGATCACTTGTTGTTTTCTTACTTATACGTTTGAGTTCTCTGTGGATTCTGGTTGTTAAACCTTTGTCGGAGACATAACCTGCAAATATCTTCTCCCATTCTGAGGACTGTTTGCTTGCTTTAGTTACTGTGTTGTTGGCTGTGCAGAAGCTTTTTAGTTTGATCAGGTCCCAGTAGTGTATTTTTGAACCTGCTTCAATTGCCCAGGAGGTCCTCCTCATAAAATAATCACCCAGACCCATTTCTTCAAGGGTTTTCCCTGCACTCTCCTCTAGTATTTTTATAGTTTCATGTCTTAAGTTTAAATCTTTGATCCAGTGAGAGTCTATCTTACTTAATGGTGAAAGGTGTGGGTCCAGTTTCAGTCTTCTACAGATTGCCAGCCAGTTCACCCAGCACCATTTGTTAAATAGAGAATCTTTTCCCCACTGAATATTTTTAATTGGCTTGTCAAAGATCAAATAACAGTAAGTAGCTGGATTCATCTCTTGGCTCTCTATTCTGTACCACACATCTTCTTCTCTGTTTTTGTGCCAGTACCATGCTGTTTTGATCACTATGGATTTATAGTACAGTCTCAAGACTGGTAGTGTGATTCCTCCTGCTTTGTTTTTATTTCTGAGTAATGTCTTGGCTATTCGAGTTTTTCTCTGATTTCACATAAAATGAAGTATTATTTTCTCAAGATCTTTAAAGTATGACAGTGGAGCTTTAATACAGATTGCATTAAAATTGCATATTGCTTTGGGTAGTATGCAGATTTTAACAATGTTGATTCTTCCCAGCCATGAGCCTGGTATATTTTTCCATTTGTTAACATTCTCAGCTATCTCATTTCTTAGACTTTCATAGTTCTCTTTATAGAGATCTTTCATGTCCTTTGTTAGATAAACTCCCAAATATTTCATCTTCTTTGGCACTGCTATGAATGAAATAGAGACCTTAACTGTTTTTTCAGCTTGACTATTGTTGGTATATATAAAGGCTACCAATTTATGAATGTTGATTTTGTAACTCGAGATGCTGCTGTATTCCTTGATCACTTCTAAGAGTTTTGTAGTAGAATCCCTGGAGTTTTCCAGACATACAATCATATCAGCTGCGAATAGCTAAAGTTTGATCTCTTCTGACCCTATATGGATACCCTTGATCATCTTTTCTTCCCTAATTGCAATGGCTAAAACTTCCATTACAATGTTAAAAAGCAGTGGAGACAATGGGCAGCCTTGTCTGGTTCTTGATCTGAGTGGAAATGATTTCAATTTAACTCTATTCAATACGATATTGCCTGTGGGTTTGCTATAGATGGCCTCTATCAGTTTAAAAAAATGTCCCTTCTATACCAATTTTCTTAAGTGTTCTGATCATGAAGGGATGCTGGATATTATCAAAAGATTTTTCTGCATCAATTGAGAGAATCATATGGTCTTTGTTTTTTAATTTGTTTATGTGCTGAATTATACCTTTAGATTAAGTATATTGAACCAGGCTTGAGACCTTAGGATAAAACAGACTTGGTCATGATATATAATTTATTTGACGTGTTGCTGGATTCTGTTTGTTAGGATCTTGTTGAATATTTTTGCATCTATATTCATTAGTGATATTGGTCTATAATTTTCTTTTCTTGTTGGGTCTTTTCCTGGTTTGGAGATCAGGATTATGTTTGCTTCATAGAATGTGTTGGGTAGTCTTCCTTCTTTTTCTACATTTTGGAACAGGTTGAGTAATATAAGTACTAGTTCCTCTTTACATGTTTGGTAGAATTCTGATGTGAAGACATCTGGTCTCAGGCTTACCTTTTTAGGGAGGTTTTGTATGGTTGATGCTATTTCGGAACTTGATATTGGCCTGTACATTTCCACTTGATTCTGGCTAAGTCTTGGAAGGTGACGTGCTTCCAAGTATTGGCCAATTTCCTTCAGATTTTCATATTTCTGAGAATAAAGTTTCTTGTAATATTCATTAAGGATTTTTTGAATTTCTGAGGAGTCTGTTGTTACTTTGTCTTTGTCATTTCTGATTGAGGAAATTAGAGATATTACTCTTTTTTTCTGGTTAGGTTAGCCAAAGGTTTATCTATTTTATTGACCTTTTCAAAAAGCAATTTTTTGATTTATTGATCTGTTGTATAATTCTTTTGTTTTCAATTTCATTTAATTCTGCTCTGATTTTGGTTATTTCTTTTCTTCTACTGGGTTTGGGGTCGGAATGTTCTTCCTTTTCCAGTTTCTTGACATGTCCCATTAAGTTGTTAACTTCCCCTCTTTCCGTTCTCTTGAGGAAGACCTGCAGTGCTATAAATTTCCCTCTTAGGACTGCCTTTGCAGTATCCCAGAGGTTCTGATAATTTGTGTCTTCATTGTCATTTTGTTCCAAAAATTTGGTGATTTCCTTCTTAATCTCATCTCTGACCCAGCTATCATTCAGCATAAGGTTATTTAACTTCCATGTTTTTGTATGCGTATGCAGATTCCTGTTGTTACTGAGTTCGACTTTTATTCCATGGTGGTCTGAGAAGATGCAAGGAATAATTTCTATTCCTTTAAATTTATTGAGGTTAGACTTGTGACCTAAGATGTGATAGATTTTGGAGTATGTTCCGTGGGCTGATGAGAAGTATGTGTATTCAGTTTTGTTGGGATGAAATGTTCTGTAGATGTCTGCTAAATCCAAATGTTGGATGGTTAGGTTTAAATCTAAAATTTCTTTGCTCAGCTTCTTATTGGAGGATCGATCCAACACTGACAAAGGAGTGTTGAAATCTCCAACTATTATGGAGCTGGAGGAAATCAAGTTGCTCATGTCTGTTAGAGTTTCTCTTATAAATTGAGGCGCATTCTGGCTGACTGCATAAATATTAATAATTGAAATCTCATCATATTGAGTATTACCCTTAACAATATGAAGTGACCATTCTTATCCTTCCTTGGTTTTGTTGGCTTAAATCCTATTGTGTCTGCAAATAGAATTGCAACACCTGATTTTTTTCTGATTACCGTTTGTCTGAAATATGGATGACCATCCTTTCACCCTGAGTCTATATCTATCTTGTAAGGTATGATGTGATTCTTGTATGCAGCAAATATCTGACCTGAGTTTTTGTATCCAGTCAGCTAACCTGTGCCTCTTTAGAGCACAGTATAAGCCGTTCACGTTAATGGAGAATATTCAGAAGTCTGGTAAAATTTTGGGTACCAAGTTTTTCGAAAGTACAGTGGACATTTTTAATCCTTTCGCCACTGTGGAAGTTTGAGTTTGATCAAAAGTTTCTGAGTGAGTTTACTTTTCTGGTAGAGGATTAGGCTGGTCATCGTGGAGGATAGGTCTGAGAATATCCTGAAGAGCTGGTTTGGTTATGACAAATTTCTTCTACATATGAATGTCATTAAAGTATTTAATTTCTCCATCATAAATTAAACTCAGTTTAGCTCAATACAGGATCCGGGGTTGAAAGTTATTTTGTTTTAGGAGATTACAAGTCAATGAACACCCTCTTCTGGCTTGAAAATTTTCAGCAAAGAGAACTGCAGTCATTCTAATATTCTTCCCTTTGTAGGTAATGGATTTGTTACGTCTGGCTGCTTTTAGAATTTTCTCCTTCATATTAACTTTATGTTAATTATGATATGCCTGTGGGAAGTCTTATTCAGATTGAGTCATGCTGGGGTTCTGAAACTGCCTGCTATCTGAATTTCAGAATCTCTTTCCATGTCTGGAAAATTCTCTTTCATAATTTCATGGAGAAGGGCCTCTGTGCCTTGTGAGGCCACTTCATCACTTTCAGGGATTCCAATGAGGGGGATATTAGCCTTCTTTGAATTATCCCAGAGCTATCTGAGAATGATCCGTTTTTGCTCTCCATGTCTCTTACTCCTTGAGAGTTTGGAAGCATTCAAAAGCTTTGTCTTCAATGTCAGAAATCCTTTCTTCTGCTTGGTCCAGTCTGTTACTGAGGGATTCTACTGTATTTTTCAGATCTTTGAGGGCTGCAAATTCTTGCTTCAGTGCATCAAAATCTTTGGTGGTTTTGTCTTTAAATTCGTTAAATTCTTGAGACAACTTTCGAATTTCTCCTCGAATTTCCAATTCTGACTTTTGAATTGCTCCTCAAATTTCTAATTCCAAATTTTCCTCCATTCTATTAATCTTCTTTGCAATCCAAATTCTGAATTCGATTTCTAACATCTCGGCCAGCTGTTTATGAATGGGATCTTCAGTTACATCTGCCATATCTTTCCTTGGGGAAGTTGATCTATTCTTGTTATTCATGTTACCAGAGTTTGTCCGCTGATTCCACCCCATGATTATTTTACACCATTTGACTATTCCTCTGGAACTTTGTCGAGGACCCGTACAGTGCTATGGCCTGAAAAACTAGGGCCCTGTTTGGTGTGATGGGGCTAAGTGGTTCTGTCTTGTTTTCAGCTGGTCTCTGTCCGACCCTAGTAAAACAGTTACTCTGGTTTGATGTCTCAGCTGTGGAGAAATACCAGCAATTAAGTCACCCAACCCCCCACAGGCAACAATTGGAAAAGGAAAATCAAACCTTCCTACAACCACACACCCAGGGCACCACTTCAATAGTCCTCAGGCGATTGGCTCAGTTCAAAAGGTCCAAATCAATTGTCTCAGTCAGCACCTGTCTCAGCTGGGAGAGTTTAAAAGGTCTCTGGCAACTGGATTGTAGGGGTCTGCTGATAACTCAAATATGACTTGCTCCGGTGCTCCGTGAAGTCAGGAGGACCCACCCAGCAAATAGATTAGTCTGGGAAGGTTGATGCCTCCTTCCCCACCTTGCACCTCTGTCATACCCAGTCACTGATAGCCCCGCAGGGCTGTGATTCAGTTGCCTCCAATGAGCAGATACTCCAGGGGTTTGCATCTGCCTGAACACAAGTAAATCTATATCTGCTCAGCCAGGCCACTGCTCTCTGCCTCTATCCAGCAGGGGGAGGCGAGGCCTGACAACCTCGGGTGCTTGATGGAGGCTTGGGGTGTTCACACAGTTCCAGCCCCACCCCTGATTGATGTTACTGACATAACAGAACAACTTTGTGGGAATTTGTTTCTGTCCCTGCTAAATTCCCCTGCAGAAGAGAAGCTGTTTTGAGTTCCCAGAACGTGCACCTCAGGCCCTGTCTTTGTTCCTGCAGGTTTGTATTCGCAGCATAGTTAGGTGTCAGTTCTAGCCTCCTGCCTTCCTTTGTCCATAGGCTGACAATCCTCTGAGAGCCGGGTGCGTCTTAGGCTCAGTAAAGTGGTCCCCTGGGTCATTCCCACCCTGGGAATTTCCGGCTCTGCACATGTGTTTTCTAGTCCCCATGCTCCACCCAGGCCTGTACTGCCTCAGGCAAACCCTTTACTCACAGGGCCTGCGCTTCAGTCCCAGATCTGTTCTGCGGTGGTTGCCACCTGAGAAGATGTCTGGCCTCCTCTGGTTGCCCAGGGAGACAGGGGGTGTGGCTTCAGAATATCCGGGTGTGAGCCCTGTTGTTGCCAAAAACGGCTGCTGCTCTACACCTCAGGACACCACCGCTCCAGCGTCGTTCCCTCTCAGCTGACCATACTCTCCTCACTCCCATGCCACAGAATCAGCACTGACCAGTTCCAGACCAGGCCCTGTCCACAGCCCTCAAGAAATTACCCAAGAATCTGGACTCCTGAGGGACAAGCCTCAAGACCTCAGAGTGAGAGTGGAGGGAAGTGCTGGGAGCTCAGAATTGTAGGTAGAGAATATATACAGTTTTATACAGTTTTATGCCTGGCAGGAGAATGCTGTGGCACCCCAGTAGGGAAGGTAGGTCCAGTTTTTAGAGGGTCTGTCCCGTGGAGTGTAGTGGGAGGACCTTTGAACTCTGCTTGTTTGTTTGTGGGGCACTCCGAGCTGTACTCATGGGGGAGGGGACTCCCATCTGCTTGGTGATGGATTTTGTACCTTTTGTTGTATCCTTGGGGTTGCAGCTCGCTTCAGCAGGGTTCATGTGCGTTCTTCAACCTTCTCTCTTGGTGCAGCTCTAATCCACCAGGTTACTTGCTAAATTTCTGTCCTTTAACTCTCCTTCTGGATGGGAGCCTCTGTGGAAAGCTGGCTTCAGTCAGCCATCTTGTCTCCACCCCCTCCCCACTTATTCTTTCCCCTCAACCCTCATGAAGAACTACTAAGCATCAATGTTTAACACATGCTTACTAGTGAGTGACTGATCTTATCTCATTCCAGCATACTGAGTTACTTGGGGGATTGCCCCCAAGTCACAAAACGTCTCTAGGCTTGCCAGGAGACTGTCCTATTCTCAGAGTTTCCTTTTAGTGTGATAAGAATCAGTAACTGTCCTTTGCAAGCATAGTGACCATTCCTCTACACAGTAAAATGTAAGTTTCCCTCTTACCCCTGCCCTCAAGACAGCCAGTTCCATACCCCCTGGCCAACCTCTGTTGGACAATCCAGACTAGCTCAGCATGTCCATGTGTCTGTAGTATATGCACATGGAACTTTTCACACTGCTGGCACCAGGTTGCTCCTACTGACTTGTGCCTTATTTTCCCCCACATAACAACACAACACAAACGGGCTCCATGTCACCACCCAGACAGCTTCCTTACGGTGTGTCTGGCATAGCCCCACCATACCCATGGTCTCCCACAATTTATTTAACATGTGCTCTAAGGAAGACAGGCTGTTTCCAAGTTTTTGCTAGTGAATGTTTCTTCACTGCCTCTTGCTTTTCCTCTTTCTTTCTTCCTTTTCTCCCCTTCTTTTAATATCGTTGTACAGATTATTTACTGATTCCTTTCTGATTACTCACAATGAAGTTTTTCCTGAACCAGCTATTTTTAAAAGACTCCTGTGTAATAAAATAAATAAATAAATAAATAAATAAATACAAGGCTTCCATGGAAGAGAATTATGGGTCATATGTTCCACATAGAAGGGGGGTTTATTCACAAAAGGGGTTGAGTTTAGATGGTGGTTGTTTTTACCTTTATTTTTCTCCAGCCAGTTGATACTGGAAGCTCTGGGTCATCCTCAGATGGCCCCAGAGCCACACAGCTCCTCATTGGCACTCCACAGACCACATCAAGCTGGAGGGGATTTCTCCTACAGCTTCTCATCTGCTTCCCCTCCTCATCTTGCTCTAGAAACCACACCAGCTTCTGAGGTCCAGGGAAGTGCTTACTCACTGGCACACACATATGCTCTGGAGTAAGGATTAGCCAACCACATGGCCAGCTTCCTGCGTTTATAAATTAAGTTCTTTGGGGACATAGCTAGGATCACCGGTTGCTTTAAAGCTACAATGACAGTTGAGTAGTTGTGGCAGGAAGTCTATAGCCCACAAAGCCTGAAATAGTTACTGTTTGATTGTTTAAGAAAAACTTGCTACCCCTTGCTGTGAAAACCTGGGTTTAAATGTCAGCATATGTGGGCACATGTCACTTCCTCACAGAACTGTGCTTTTACAACTTTTTCAGTGCTCGAATTCTTGGGCATGTGTTCTGTGCCCCTAAGTGTGTACTCACTCGCTTACTCTCTGAATCTCTTTTGTTTCCTACATTTACAAAATATAGCTTTGCCTTCCATTTGGAGGGGGTGGGATGGGGGTTCTGATATGAAGGAGAAAAGTGCTCACATGACTGTAAATGCTAAAGTTGGAAATCCTCAGACAATATTCCAAGAAATTCTTTTGTTTGTTTGTTTCTCTGATTGGTTGTTTTTTGACCATGGAAGACAATCCTAATATACTAAATATCTTTGTTCTAAATATAACATATTTTGCCACATACACGTATATATGCTCCCATATGTTATGTGCACTTAAGCCTTTTGCCCAAACATTCAGGGGGGAAAAAAAATCTGTCATTATAATTTTTAATGCAAATGTTTATTTGTTTATATTTAGGTACTTTTGTATTATAAAGGAAACTTAGCATTTTTAATATTATGAACAACAAATTTTATGTAACAAATAATTATAACATCAGAACAGATACAAGGTATAAGAAATTTTTTGTACTGGTTACAAATAGTACTTAACCATGTATAATGCTTGCCTTTATTTTTCCCTCAAAATTTTGGGCAAGGACCACAATTGGCACCCTCCCAGACCTCCATAAGAGCTGCAGCGGGACTGTGATCGACGCCCACCTGGACCTCTGTAAGAGCTGCACCGAGACCACAATCAGTGCCCGCCTGGACCTCCGTAAGAGCTGTGGCATGGCTGTGATTGGGTAAGGGCTGCACCACGACTGTGATCGGCTCCCACCCAGACCTCCTTAAGAGCTGCACTGAGACTGCAATCAACACTCACCCGGACTTCCATAAGAGCTGCAAGTGACGCCCGCCCAGACCCGTGTAAGAGCTGCATCACAACCCACGATGCACAACCCTGACCAGGAACTGCGGGAGCCACTCAATACTGCATCCTTCCTCCTGTACCATCCCTGACGCCACACTGGCCCGCTCATCTGGCCAGGGACTCTGGTAGCCACGTGCCCTCCAGAGCCCTCCCTAACACTGCGCAGAGCCCTTCTCCTGGCCAGAGACTGCTGGAGCTTTGGGCTCTCTGTGCCAAAGTCACTGGAAGCCAGGCATTCTCAGAACTATATGCACCACCCTCCACCCTGTTGCTGGATCCGGGTGTGTCACACTCCAGAGCTGCTTCCACAACCACAACTCCTGGCTGGGGCAGCCCCAGAGAAACTACACAGGGCCACTCCCTACAAAGATCCAGCAACAATAGAGTGATCCTGCTGGGGTCTAATCTTGGAGAGACACCTCCCCAACTCTGAGGACAGCCAGAGGCAATGGTGAAAAACAATCATGAGGCGAAATCAACAGAAAAACTCTGGCAATATGAACAATCAGAGTACATCAACCCTCCAAGGATGAATGGGGCAGACACAGCACAAGATCCCATGCACAAATAGCTGAGATGTCAGAAATTGAATTGAGAATCTGGATAGCAAATAAGATCGAATTAGAATTCCAAGAAGTAACCCAAAAGATATCTCAAGAATTCAACGAATTCAAAGACCAAATCACCAAAGATTTTGACACATTGAGACGAGAAGTTGCAGCCCTCAAAGATCTGAGAAATATAGTAGAATCCCTCAGTAACAGAATGGAGCAAGCAGAAGAAAGGATTTCTGACATTGAAGACAAAGCTTTCGAATGCTCCCAAACTCTCAAAGAGGAAGAGAAATGGAGGGCAAAAACAGATCACTCTCTCAGAGAGCTCTGGGATAATTTGAAGAAAATCAATATTCGTCTTATAGAAATCCCCAAAAGTGATGAAGTGGTTTCACAAGACGCAGTCTCTTCTCCATGAGATTATGTAGGAGAACTATCCAGACATGCCAAGAGATTCTGAAATTCAGATAGCAGACAGTTTCAGAACTCCAGCACGACTCAACCCAAATAAGACATCCCCCAGACACATCATAATCAATTTCACTAAAGTTAATTTAAAGGAAAAAATTCTAAAAGCAGCCAGACAAAAGAAAACCATCACCTATAAGGGGAAGAATATTAGAGTAACTGCAGATCTCTCTGCTGAAACCTTTCAAGCTAGAAGAGGATGGTCATCAACTTTTAATCTCCTAAAACAAAATAACTTTCAACCCAGGATCCTGTACCCAGCTAAACTGAGTTTCATTTATGACAGGGAAATTAAATACTTCAATGACATTCACATGTTGAAGAAATTTGCCATAACTAAACCAGCTCTCCAGGATATTCTCAGACCAATCCTTCATAAAGACCAGCATAATCGTCTACCACAAAAGTAAACCCACCCAGAAAATTTTGATCAAATTCCAACTTCTATAGTCACAAAAGGATTAAAAATGTCCACCGGACTCTCAAAAGGCTTATCAATATTCTCAATTAATGTGAATGGTTTAAATTGTCCTCTAAAGAGGCACAGGTTGGCTGACTGGATACAAAAACTCAAGTCAGATATCTGCTGCATACAAGAATCGCATCTTACATTAAAAGACAAATGTAGACTCAAGGTGAAGGGATGGTCATCTATACTCCAGGCAAATAGAAAGCAGAAAAAAGCGGGTGTTGCAATCCTATTCATAGACACGATAGGCTTTAAATCAACCAAAATAAGGTAGGATAAGGATGGACACTTCATATTTGTTAAAGATAATACTCAATATGATGAGATTTCAATTATTAATATTTATGCACCCAACCAGAATGCACTTTAATTTATAAGAAAAACTCTAACAGACATGAGCAACTTGATTTCCTCCAGTTCCATAGTAGTCAGAGATTTTAACACCCCTTTAGCAGTGTTGGATAGATCCTCCAAAAAGAAGCTAAGCAAAGAAATTTTAGATTTAAACTTAACCATTCAACATCTGGACTTAACAGACATCTACAGAACATTTCACCTCAACAAAACTGAATACACATTCTTCTCATCAGCCTTTGGAACGTACTCCAAAATTGACCACTTCCTAGTCCACAAATCTAACCTCAGCAAATTAAAAAAAAAAAAAATTAATCCTTGTATCTTCTCAGACCATCATGGAATAAAAGTTGAACTCAATAACAACAGGAATCTTCATACCCATACAAAAACACGGAAGCTAAACAACCTTATGCTGAAGGATAGATGGGTTATAGACAAGATTAAGAAGGAAATCACCAAATTTTTGGAACAAAACAACGATGAAGACACGAATTATCAGAACCTCTGGAATACTGCAAAGGCATTCCTAAGAGGGAAATTTATAGCACTTCAAGCCTTCCTCGAGAAACGGAAAGAAGAGGAATTTAATAACTTAATAAAACATCTCAAGCAACTTGAGAAAGAAGAACACTTCAACCCCAAACCCAGCAGAAGAAAAGAAGTAACCAAAAATAGAGCAGAATTAAATGAAATTGAAAATAAAAGAATTACACAACAAATCAATAAATCCAAAAGTTCATTGTTTGAAAAGATCAATAAACTAGATAAACTCTGATCAACCTAACCAGGAAAAAAGAGTAACATCTCTAATTTCATCAATCAGAAATGGGAACAATGAAATAACAAATTACCCCTCAGATATACAAAACATCCTTAACAAATATTACAAGAAACTCTACTCTCAGAAATACGAAAATCTGAAAGAAAATGACCAATACCTGGAAGTACACCACCTACCAAGACATAGCCAGAACAAAGTGGAAATGTTGAAAAGGCCTATATCAAGTTCTGAAATAGCATCAACTATACAAAATCTCCCTAAAAAGAAAAGCCCAGGACCAGATGGCTTTACGTCAGAATTCTACCAAGCCTTTAAAGAAGAACTAGTACCTATATTACTAAACTTCTTCCACAATATAGAAAAAGAAGGAATATTACCCAACACATTCTATGAAGCAAACATCACCTTGATCCCCAAACCAGGGAAAGACCCAACAAGAAAAGAAAATTATAGACCAATATCTCTAATGAATATTGATGCTAAAATACTCAATAAGATCCTAACAAACAGAATCCAACAACACATCAAAAAAATTATACACCATGACCACGTGGGATTTATTCCAGGGTCTCAAGGCTGGTTCAACATATGTAAATCTATAAATGTAATTTAGCACATAAAAAAACTAAAAAATAAAGACCATATGATTCTCTCAACTGATGCAGAAAAAGCTTTTGATAATATCCAGCATCCCTTCATAATCGGAACACTTAAGAATATTGGTATAGAAGGGACATTTCTCAAACTAATAGAGGCCATCTACAGCAAACCCATAGCCAATATCCTATTGAAGAAGTTAAATTGACATTATTTGTATTTAGATCAGGAACCAGGCAAGGTTGCCCATTGTCTCCATTGTTCTTTAACATTGTAATGGAAGTTTTAGCCATTGCAATTAGGGAAGAAAAGGCGATCAAGGGTATCCACATAGGGTCAGAAGAGATCAAACTTTCACTCTTCACAGATGATATGATTGTATATCTGGAAAACACTAGGGATTCTACTACAAAACTTTTAGAAGTGATCAAGGAACACAGCAATGTCTCAGGCTACAAAATCAACACCCATAAATCTGTAGCCTTTATCTATACCAACAATAATCAAGCTGAAAAAACAGTCAAGGACTCTATTCCTTTCATAGTAGTGCCAAAGAAGATGAAATATTTGGGAGTATACCTAACAAGTGACATGAAAGATCTCTACAAAGAGAACTATGAAACTTTAAGAAAAGAAGTAGCTGAAGATGTTAACAAATGGAAAAACATACCGTGCTCATGGCTGGGAAGAATCAACATCATTAAAATGTCTACACTACCCAAAGCAATATATAATTTTCATACAATTCCTATCAAAGCTCCATTGTCATATTTTAAAAATCTTGAGAAAATAATACTTCGTTTTATATGGAATCAGAAAAAACCTGGAATAGCCAAAACATTACTCAGCAATAAAAACAAAGCAGGAGGAATCATGCTACCAGACCTCAGACTGTACTATATAAATCGATAGTGATCAAAACAGCATGATATTGGCAGAAAAACAGAGAAGGAGATGTCTGGAACAGAATAGAGAACCAAGAGATGAATCCAGCTACTTACCATTATTTGATCTTTGACAAGCCAACTAAAAACACTCAGTGGGGAAAAGATTCCCTATTTAACAAATGGTGCTGGGCAAACTGGCTGGCGATCTGTAAAAGACTGGACCCACACCTTTCACCATTAACTAAGATAAACTCTCACTGGATAAAAGATTTAAACTTAAGACATGAAACTATAAAAATACTTGAAGAAAGTGCAGGGAAAACTCTTGAAGGAATTGGCCTGGGTGAATATTTTATGAGGAGGACTCCCCAGGCAATTGAAGCAGTATCAAAAAAACACTACTGGGACCTGATCAAACTAAAAAGCTTCTGCACAGCCAAGAACATAGTAAGTAAAGCAAGCAGAAAGCCCTCAGAATGGGAGAAAATATTGCAGGTTATACCTCCGATAAAGGTCTAATAACTAGAATCCACAGAGAACTCAAACGTATTAGGAAAAAAAGAACAAGTGATCCCATCTCAGGGTGGGCAAGGGACTTAAAGAGAAACTTCTCTAAAGAAGACAGATGCATGATCTACAAAAAAAGCTTATCATCCTTAATCATCAGAGAATAGCAAATCAAAACTACTTTGAGATATCATTTAACCCCAGTAAGAGTAGCCCACATAACAAAATCCCAAAACCAGAGATGTTGGCGTGGATGTGGAGAAAAGGCACACTTCTACAGTGCTGGTGGGAATGCACACTAATACATTCCTTCTGGAAGGATATTTGGAGAATACTTAGAGATCTAAAAATAGACCTGCCATTCGATACTATAATTCCTTTAGGAGGTTTATACCCAGAAGACAAAAAAAATCACAATATAAGAAAGACATCTGTACCAGAATGTTTATTGCAGCCCAATTCATAATTGCTAAGTCATGGAAGAAGCCCAAGTGCCCATCGACCCACGAATGGACTAGCAAATTGTGGTACATATATACCATGGAATATTATGCAGCCTTAAAGAAAGATGGAGACTTTACCTCTTTCATGTTTACATGGATGGAGCTGGAACATATTCTTCTTAGCAAAGTATCTCAGGAGTGGAAGAAAAAGAATCCAATGTACTCAGTCCTACTATGAAGCTAATTTATAGCTTTCACATGAAGACTATAACCCAACTATAGCACAAGACTATGGGGAAAGGGCCAAGGAAGGGGAAGGGAGGGGGGAGGTTAGGGTGGAGGGAGGGTAATGGGTGAGGCCACACCTATGGTGTATCTTAGAGTGGGTACAGACAAAACTTACTAATTTCAGAATGCAAATGTCTACATGCAATAACTAAGAAAATGCCATGAAGGCTACGTTGAACAGTTTGATGAGAATATTTCAGATTGTATATGAATCAAGGGGTTGTACCCCTTGATTGCAGTAATGTACACAGCTATGATTTAACAATTTAAAAAAATTGGGGTAAAAGTTTCAAATTTTACACAGCAATATATGAGTGTGTAGATTTTTCCCCTTAATTTAATGATTTTGTGACTTTTGTAATTCTTTTAGGTATGATTTAGTTCTTGATGGAGAACATAAGTATAACCTTTAAACAATATGTATTAGTATATTTTCCATTGCCCTAAATCTTGACTCTTAAAAAGTAGACAATTCAGAGTAATAGCACTTGAAACTTCATAGCAGCTATCAATAAATATGTGCTATAAAAGTTAAAAATAATCTGTTAAACACCCCCAATTTCAACTCCAAATTTTTTTGCTATCTAAGTTTTTTTTAGGTACATACTTGGCTTATTGTAAAATGCAACCAAAATTATTTGATCTTTAATATATTTTCACATTTTCCAAAGCCATAGTATCCAGATATCTGCGCAAATTTTAATTACAATCTTTACTTGAAATGTTATTTTGATAATAAAATGAAATTCCAGTTGCAAATATACTATTAAATATTTTATTTGCGTTTTGTTTTTCTACTTTTTAAAAATAGTCTGCTCCTGCAAACTTTAGTAAAAGTACCAAATAGTGTTTAGGTATATACTGAAATTAATGTGTAGCTTACACTGCTATCTTTAAAAAAAAAAAATGTCAATTTTGGGGCCGCGCCTATGGCTCAGTGGGTAGGGTGCCGGCCCCATATACCGAGGGTGGTGGGTTCAAACCCAGCCCTGGCCAAACTGCAATAAAAAATAGCCGGGCATTGTGGTGGGCGCCTGTAGTTCCAGCTTCTCAGGAGGCTGATACAAGAGAATCACCTAAGCCCAGGAGCTGGAGGTTGCTGTGAGCTGTGACGCCATGGCATTCTACCAAGGGTGACAGAGTGAGACTCCATCTCTAAAAAAAAATGTCAATTTTGGCTGTGTATAGTGGCTTACATCTCTAATCCCAGCACTGTGAAAGGCCAGGGTGAGAGGATCACTTAAGGCCAGGAGTTCCAGACCAGCTCGGTCAAAATAGTGAGACCCTAACTCTACAAAAATTTTAAAAATTACCCTGGAATAATTGGGCACGCCTATAGTCCCAACTGTTCAGGAGGCTAAGGTGGGAGGATCTCTTGAATCCAGGAGTTTGAGGTTGCAGTGAGCTATGATTGCACCCACTGCACTCCAGCCTGACCGAGTAAGACCCTGTCTCTAAAAAGAAAAGGAATAAAAGGGATAAAAGTCAATTTTTATAAATTTTATAAAACATACGCATTTCCTAATTTTGAATAGATTTCAATGAGTATAAGAGAAGAAATACCAGAGATATAAAATGACAGGATAAGAAGCTTTAGGGAGCTTTATATTATGTCATAGAACCCTGCTTAATTCTCTTACTTGAATTCACGTATGGAATTTATACTCTTCTAAAGATGGCTGCCAAAAACAAATAAATACAAAAGAAAATAAAAAGATAGAATTTGACATGTTCCCTCCTTCCTCCTGCCTTTCCTGAGCACAAACTCACAGATTCCACTGCCCACAAAGCCTCTTCCCAGCACAAATTTACTTGAGTCCTGAGTTTAAAAAAAAAAAAAGGGTGGAGGAAGGGTAATTGATAGGACCACACCTATGGCACATCTAACCAGAGTACATGTGAAATTTACTAAATGTAGAATATAAATGTCTTAATACAATAACTAAGGAAATGCCGTAAAGACTATGCTAACCAGTTAGATGAAAATATTTCAAATTGTATATAAAACCAGCACATTGTACCCCATGATTGCATTAATGTACACAGCTATGATTTAATAAAAATAAATACATAAATAAATGATAATAATAAAAGTTATGTCAAATGAAAAAAAAAAAAAGCAATGTATTGTCCCTCTCAATGGCATTGAGCTTTTAATGGGACCATCTTGAGCTCAGATTTACCTTTAGAAAAAAAAGCATAGGAATTCTCATACAGACATTTCAGGAACTTTGAAAGGCTAACGTGAGGGTGAGGAAGAAGGAAATATGTTTTACTGGGGAGCGCCTCACTTCATATTCACAAGGCCAGCCCAGCATCACTTAGCTTAGTCGCCTGTATCTTAATGTACCCCGAGGCTGTGACAGACAGAAAACCTCACCCAGCCCCATCTGAGGAGTTCAGGGACAGCCTTCCGGAAGAGAGAAAGCCTGGCAGAGGGACTTTTCTTTCTGAGAAGAGGGATCAGCGTGTGCAGACGCTAAAAGTTGGGTCATGACAATGAGAAGCTGACGGTTGATGTCCAAGAGAAGTATTTTATCAAATTAGGGAAGATCTGCGCTACTGGGGATCAAACCACAAGTGGCTTAGCTTTGTAAACTTATTGGAAGATCAAAAAACAGCTCAAACAGTAATTGGGGCTCTATCAGAAGCAAGGCAAGCATTTTTCCATAGTCCTAGGCTGAACACTTCCTCCCCGTCCCAGCTCATGTGTGCACCAAGGCAGAAACCATCAGGCAGGGATGAAGGTGTCTGGGCGTTCACTGTCCACCCAAATCCCAAAGCAGCAGCTTCCAAGCATCCAGGTCTCCCTGGCAGGGCCATAGTACTATCAACCCATATCAAATTCATTGTCTATTTCCATCCTATGAATATCTGAGGCAGCTGAAAGAGAATGGGGCCTTCATGTGAGCACACCCATTCTGTCTCGTTATTTATTTGAAATATGTAATATATCCAAATATATTATATGCATTCAAATATATGTATATATTTATGAAGTTAGATATCCCTGCAAGTAGAGAGTGTTTTTGGAAAAAATGTGTGTGGAAATAATTGCTATGGGGACAGAGTCCTGTGTCCGTCTTGTGCACAGCTTGTCTGCAGACTCAGAGCAGCGTCTGGCTGTTGCAGGCCTGGGTTGAAAGAGCAGCTGGATGGAGAGAAAGAAGGGAGACCCTCTAACTACAAGGTTTCTCCTGTCTTCTGCTGTTGAATACATAGGGGGCCAAGAAATAAGATCATGCTTCCAGGAAGAGTTGATTTGGGATGGTCTGGGTGAAAAGGATTACTGACTAAGAAAGTGGGCTTAGGAGTCAAGAGTTAAAGCCTATGAGGTTAGACTCCAGTCATGAGCTGCTGAGTTCCTTGAATGTCAGTATCACTTTCCCCAGCACCAAAAAAAAAGGAAGAAAGAGAAAAAAAAAATAAGAGTTAAACTCTAGTAATTGTGTATAGCATAAGGTACTTTTCTATGAAATTAAGAATCTAAAATTCTTTCTTAATTTCAAAAAGAAAAAAAAACCCAGAAAGGTCAAGGAAAATAAAAGGGAAATTAAAAAGCCACAAAGAAATTACTGGGACGTCCTAGGGTACACTTAAGGAAAATTGTTGTGTTGAGAGCATTTTATTTAATAAGATTGATTCCCAGAGTCTCAGTCAATCCCACATGTCAAGAAGCTTGCCCACCTCACATTTAACCAACCCAAACCTAAAAATGATAAAAAGTCTCTGGATGGACAGACAGATAAAGTGCGGTAACTTTTTCTCACCAACCACCAGCCCCATAGGAGATGGTAATCACTGCAGTTTTTACCTTGTAGCAGATGTTTAAAAGGAAAGCCTAAGACATTCATTTCCATGTGTTTAGGTTAAAAAGAGAGAGAGAGGTTTCACTCAACCTATTACAGAAAATATAGCCACCCTGGGACTGAACATTTCTTTCAATCTTAGCCCAAAGGCAACCACATTAGGGACATTGTATGCATCTGGGGTGATAAAAATTGAGCTGTGGTTTAACTTATTGCATAATTTTCATTCTAAAATTACTTTATGCTGGACAAAATGACCCCATCAGTCAACCTATCATCTGGCTAGTTAGATGAAGTAAGAAAATAACCTCAGCTGGTCTCAGAGGAGTAAAACTGAACTGCCTGAGGGGCTGAGATTTCTTAAGAGTTTGTTCTCAACCTGTGTTGGGCCAGCCAGCATTCAATCTGACCTCCAGTCTCCCAAGGAAA
Organism: Nycticebus coucang; assembly: GCF_027406575.1. Taxonomy (NCBI): domain Eukaryota; kingdom Metazoa; phylum Chordata; class Mammalia; order Primates; family Lorisidae; genus Nycticebus; species Nycticebus coucang. The sequence goes on along the minus strand of NC_069794.1, from coordinate 95,831,310 downwards.
GGCCATTCAGGCTAAGGGAGAAGCACTTTATTTGAAGCCCGCAACCCAAGATGGAAATACTTAACCAGGCCAAAAAAACATTTTTCGTTTCCGTGGACTTAATGCACAGTGATTGCTCCTAATTAGGCCATCTTACTTGAAAAGTCCTCTCCAAATGCCTGGAGAAAAGAGTTTCTTAAGTGTCTTTGCAACAAAGAGACATTAGGGCAGAAAGTCAGTATTCATTTAAGAAATCACAGCTGCATAAACAGTGTTCACTACAAGAAGAAAAAATATAGTATTTGTCAGGGGAAAGTAAACACTTTGGGGATTCTGTGACACTGTGTCACACTTCATGATCCTTTGAGCCAGCAGCCACAGAACAGATTATCCACAGAAGTGGTGTTCCCAGGATGTTCAGAGGCAATACTTTTCTTAGTATAACTTCACCCATTTTCTGTTTCATATTTCAAGAGGATCTTCTATACAGACCACCTGTACCTCCATGGATGTTGGGGAAAAAGAAGAAACTCAGGTGGTATATCCTCCACCACTCTGGTTCTCTACACTTTCTGGAAAAGAAATTCTTCTTTAAAAAAAAAAAAAAAACCCTAAATTCAGTGGTTGGGGGCATTCACTCCTGAAGCTATTTTTTGCCAAGCCTTCGGAGTTAGCTTGGACTTACAGCTGTGTTTCCCAGACTTTAAATTTCAAGTTAAAATTGATTTTAAAACCAATATAGAGTTCCCATCTTTTAATTTTATAAAGAAAGGCATCTAAACAAAATATTTCTGCATTTCTACTATCTATGATTACTTTCGCTTTCTATAAGAAATGAATGTTTTAATTCCAAAAGAGAAAGGCAGGAAAAGTGAGATCAACTTCTCAAAATGCAGGGCAGAGCCTTCATTGAATCTGCCTAGTTACATGGGACAACTCACTCTGTTTCCCCAGCCCTTCTTACTCACTACTGAAAGCTGAAGACTATTCAGTAAGGGGCCCTGGTCCTGGGACTGAAGGCTGCAGAGAACTTCAGTGCCAGGGCTGTTTGGTGGTGTGCTGTGCACACGGGGCCACGTACCCGGACTCCAGCGCACGTCGAAGCCACATCTGAAGTCCATGGACACAGTCAAGCAGGACGCAGCGGCAGGGGAGCAGGTGCTGGGCCCCCAGCCTGAGGCCCTCGCAACCCCCGCCATCCCCACCTGCTCCGACAGCCCCCCGTGGGACCTCTGGGGAAGCGGGATTCACAGATACTTTTCCTGCCCTCACATTTGCTGACACTGGGCTCGTGTCGCGGAAAATCACTCGGTATGCACACGGGGTGAACATCTTCAAAGAGTTGTTTTGGTCTGTGGGTGGAGAAGTTCCTGGAAAGGCGGGAGAGGCTCTAACCAGAGCAAGTGTCCACTAGAAACTAAGCCCCAGGAAGCGGTGGACAGACCCTGTGGGCACACGTCGGAGGCACACAGGCAGAAACTGCAGTCTGCACAAACAGACGCCCAGGTCCATCACGGTTGACAGGTGGGGTTAGTTACAGACAGCTTTCTGTGTATAAACGCAGCTCAGAGTCAGAGAGATAGATATTCAATGTATGGAGGAGCTTCTCAAGGTGAAAACAGCAAAAGCTGTAGAATGACAGGGAAAATCACAAAAGCCTTAAAATTAAAACTTCTGCTTCAAGTTAGATTTGAGCTGTTGCCTATGAAAACCAAATGCTCTGGAAAGACAAAAGGCCAGGTCAATTCTCTTTTCTCTTCTCTGCGGGGAGGAGGTTAGAGAGCTGTGTCCTGTGAAATGCACACTCATGCTGACGGACCTGAGTTTTACCAAAATGCTGTAAGCCTCAGGAAGAAGGACAAGAGTTTAAATGTCCTTCCGTGAATAACGAAAACGAATCTCTGTAACTTGCTGGAAATTTTTCCAATAAAGGTAAATGATAGAGTCTTTGGCTCAAATTTTAAAGTGATGACCTTGGGATTATTAATTTATGGTAAAATGAACAAGCGCTGTGTTTTATGTTCAGCCATCTTAGGAGACAATATACATTATTTTTCGTTAGTCCTGTTTATTTTCCATAATGTATTTATTTCTTATTAATGATACCAGATTTTCTCCAAACTAGATTCAAATAGATGTTTTAGGAGAGATTTCTTAACATAAAGGCATTATTATCCACTTTAAAATGAAAGAACAAATGTTATATTTTGATCTTTAGTATAAATAACCACTTTATGTTAAAGAGATTGAGCTTCTATATTTCATGTTGTGAATAACAAAACAGAAACCCCCCAAATGGCATTTTAAGCAATACGTATTTTTTTAATTGGATCCAACTTTAACATGGAAATTTTTTAAATTAGCAGAGGATTACCAGTCACACCTCATAGGAGATCCAATAAGCAATACTTCTTAGTCTAGTTTAAGCTCCAGAAAAATTCGTTAGAAATGGAAAAGGCTATTTGAGTGAGGTCATTGTCAGCACTGTAATATTTTAAGGAGTCTCTTGTAAAATGAATATGTGGGAAATCACTTAAAAGGACAGAGCCCACATGGAACTATGAAGCGCGTGATATCTGTGATACGGACTCGGGAAACGAAAAGTCCACATGTGGAAATTCTTTCAATCTAAGGTAAGAGAATTCTTTCTTTAATGATTTCAAGGAAAATTTGGATGGTAGTCATTTTTTTCACCTAGAGCTTACCAACTTCACAGAATTATGCAGACATGAACATTGCCAATAACTTTTGCAAAAACACTTTTACTTAGGAAACACACTTTGAAAGAAGTGAAACAAAAAGAAGTTTCCTCTGTAAGTCTCCAGTGGTCCCTTACAATCCAGTCCTGTCCAGGAGAAGCCAGACCAGCTTCGATGGAGTGTTGAGAAACTCAAACTAACCAACCATCCATCTGTCCACTCACTGGCATCTTTAGGAACACTAATGCAATTCTTGTGACTAAGTTGAGCTTTAGTTTATTCATATAAATCATGTTACTTGCATAAATTAATATGTATTAACATACGTCTTTATTTATTCACACTAATTATATTGTTTCCACAATAACCTAATACCTGGCATGTAGAAAGAAATCACACTTTTTCAAAGTCCTTTCACATCTCTTATCTCAGCTGACCCCTCTTGGGGTCAGTGGGCTGGAGACTGAAGAGATCATTATGTATTTGTATAGAGAAGAAAATTGAAAAACCAGAGCTTACAGGACACATCTGCAGCCACACTCATCCTACAGCCAGAGCCGTCACTCAGCTCTCCCGACTCCCAGCGCTACAGACTTCCAACTTTGATTCCCTGATTTTCTCTTTTCTTCAGGGAGACAAAAGAAGCCATACCACTTCTCCCAGACACTCTTGTAAAGAGGGGAGAAAACCCACCAAGGAGTCATTAACAGGGATAACAAAGTGACATAGCAGCGAGAGAAGACAGCCGTTCCTGGAGCCACACAGACCAAGGTCCACATCTCAGAGGGACACTGCTGCTGGGGGGTGGGGGGGGAGCCCTCCACCTCTCCAAGCCTCAGTCTCCTCATCCATAAAGTGGGAATGATGACAGTATTTCTGTAAGTTCTTTTTTTTTTTAGAGACAGAGTCTCACTTAGTCACTCTTGGTACAGTGCCATGGTGTCACAGCTCATAGCACCTCCAGCTCTTGGGCTTAGGCAGTTCTCTTGCCTCAGCCTCCCAAATAGCTGGGACGACAGGCGCCCGTCCCAATGCCCGGCTATTTTGTTGTTGTTGCAGTTTGGCCGGGGCCGGGTTTGAACCCTCCATCCTCAGTATATGGGGCCAGCGCTCTACTCACTGAGCCACAGGCACCGCCCCTTCTGTAGGTTCTTTAATGATGATTAAATGAGTTGTTTACAACATATACAGAATGTCCATGATGAATACCAAGTTAATAGGTGTGTGGGGGGGTTACTTGATGAAGAGTAGGACTGAATCTGCTTCTAACTAGAAAATAAACATTTTTATATGATAAATATTGACATAGCAGAAGCTCAGTTCACAGGCCTATGTATGAGAATCTCAGCCCCGCTGTCAACTAGACCCCTGGTTGTATATAGGAAGCCGAGCAATGACCATAGTCTGCCAACCCAGTCAAGGGTCTGTGCTGCACAGTACCCCTAAATGGCCCAGAAACCCATGCTGTCCCCCAACACTGTCTAGAGCAGAGTTTGTAAACTCTGAGGCCAGGCCCATAAATTCAATGAGAGAAGCAGCTGGGGTTTGATCATGGGGAGCTGGAAATCTCATGTCTTCCTTAACAGAGGCACCAGCCACTAAACTCCAGGAGACTAGGAGCCCCACTTACAGGACGGGAGGGACTCAAAGGTCTTATTTTTCACTCCAAAGTTTCCTAAGAAACAAAAAACCCACATTATTATGTGAAATCTCCCAATGTTAGAATGTCAATGACAAAATTGAATTTCTACATCCTCGTTGTCCTAAGGTAGCTGGATGAGGAAGTCAGTTGACCAAAAACCTGAATAATTCCAGGGAACTCTTGGTGGCATTAAAGCCCGCAGTTTCTTTCTGGATGAAGTGTGAACGGCCACAGCTTCCTTAGGGACGAACCCCCTGGTCAGGAATTGTCTCTTTGGCTCCATTGGGTACAACTAAGCTGTCCCTGAATGACTAATTTGCCCATCTCTTCCTTCAGCTCCAGGAGCTACAGGGCTGGCTATTTCCCTCACTTTGTAGTTACTGCCAGGAAGCTGAAAGCCCAAATTTCTTTCTTATTTTTTTTTTATTAAGTCATTTGTACATAGATCATAAATACCTTATGCCATTATGGGATTTGATATGTTGATTATTTGTACAAATTGGAGTGCTACATCCTACTAATCAACGTAGCTTTCACCTCATTTACCCAATTACAGCGTTAATTTGTGTTCTGCACCTGATAGATCCAACTTGTACTTGCAATGTGCTCCACAGGTGTGGTCCCCCCAAATTTCTAGTAATGTTTTGCATTAAGTGCTCATCTTAATCCTGCCATAAGACTAAACTTTTTTACACCTGACTCTGACGTTCTCACTTACCTGTTCTAATTACACTGCACTATATCTATTTTGAGAAGCCCTCTCAAACCCCATTTTGGAATGTGGCAAAAAACAGATTCTAGCTGTCTTTCGTCTGGGCAACCAACATGCCACCCAGACTGAGGAGGACATGGTAGCTTCAGGGCCGTGGGAGCCATGGGTTTGGCCACATTGCAAGCACCAAAAGCACCCGGAGGCTGGGGCAGCGCCTGCACGCATCACCACAGGGTCAGCTGGGATAAGGCTTCACCACTTAAAGAAGAAACCAAGCTTCTGCCCAACAATCCACCTCCATAGACTATGGGCATTGGTCCGTGAACAGATTCGGGTAAAGGCTGCCAAAAGCAAGGCTGGGGATGCCGCCATCACTGATATGTGGGGGTCAGGTCATTACAGGGTTCTGGGCAAGAGGAAGGTCTCAGAGCTGCCAATCAGTCACTGTGAAGGCAGATTCTTTAGAAGAAAGGCAGAGGAGAAGATGATGGTTGGGGTTTGGTGTGTGTGTACAGGGGCAGAGTGGCTGTGCCCTCGTGGCTCGTAGCCACACGGAGAGAGGTTCACTAAATGCCGACAAGTGATTTTTTTTAAATGGATTTGAAAAATTAATAGATGTAGAATACTGTTCAGCAGTTTAAAGGAAGAAACTACTGACATTGCAGCCTCGTGAACAGGTCTCAGGGGTGTTATGCATAATGAAAAAAGCCAATTGCAACAGGTTCTTACTGTGTGATTCCATTTATATAAGACTCCTGAAATGACAAACTACAGAGAGAGTGGACAGTGGTTGCCAGGGAACAAAGTGTGTTGATTCAACTAGAAAGGGGCAGCAGGAGAAAATTAATCAGGGTGATGGCACAGTGCTGTGTCTTGAGTGCGGTGACCATCGTTACATAGTTCTAAACAGGGGGCTTGAATCGCCCTGAACGGCACACATCCTCGCTGATGAAAAGGAGCAAGGTCTGCAGTCCAGTTCACAACACCGCTTCAGTGTCAGTCCCGCTGCTGCACTGCAGTCTTACCAGACGCCACTATCTGAGAAAGGAGAGTTGGCTAGAATCCAGGTACTATATTTTGTGACTTCCTTTGAATCTATGATATGTGAATAATTCATTGATATACTCTATAAATCTATAATAATACTTTCAAATAAATATATAATCCACTTTCAAATACACTTTCTAAAAAAAAGATGCATAAACAAATATAAAAGTGCCTGAGTTATTTATTTGGCAAACTCTACACATCCCTTGTGATACTGATTTGCTAAGGACGTCCTTCTTTCCCCCACCCCCGAGAACTTGTTCTATTTGCAAAGAACAGCAGTTAAAACCTTTAGTTAAAAGATCTCTTGGAAATTATGATATGATAATAATTGTCAGTACTTAGCCCACCTGGGGACATATTATGTATGTCATCATTACTCAGAACTGCATAGCACTCTGGAATTTCTCATTTCTTTGGATACTCATTGTCTCCCATCCATGCACTGACCAGGCCTGAGGCTGTTTAGCTTCCATGATCAGACACAATGGGTGCGGTGCATTCAGGGTGGTATCACCGTTGATGATACTCATTGTCCATAAAAAATCTCTGCTCTCAAAGATCTTTCCACCCTGTATTTTAATCTACTGAAATAGAGAAGGAAAATGAGAGGCAACACTTCTAAATAATCTGTTTCTTGATACAGAAAATTACACATACATACATACAAAAGGCCTACTGAATTGATTTTTTATTTTTTTATTAAATTATAACTTTGTACATTGATGCATTTATGGGGTTCAGGGTACTGCTTCAATATACAATGTGAAATTCTTACATTGAAACAAGTATCACATCCATCACAATTATACTCATTTCTTAATAGTTTTGAAATGGACCATTGCATCATGCACATTAGGTGAGGTCCCCACAAATACTCTCCCTCCTCCCACATCCCCCCTCTCCTCTCTCTCCTCTTCCCTTGTACTTTCTGGACTATAGTTAAGTTTTGCCATTCACATGAGTATGTAGGTGATTATATATTGATTTCATAGTAGTATTGAATACATTGCATACTTTTTTTTTCCATTCTTGAGATACTTTACTAAGAAGAGTATGTTCCAGCTCCATCCAGGTAAACATAAAAGATGTGAAGTTTCTGTATTTTTTATGGCTGCATAGTATTCCAGGGTGTACATATACCACAATTTGTTAATCCATTCATAGGTCAATGGGCACTTGGGCTGTTTCCATGTCTTGGCTATTATGAATTGGGCTGCAAACATTTCTGGTGCAAATGTCTTTGTTGTAAAATAATTTTTGATCATCTGGGTATATACCTAGTAGAGGAATTGCAGGATCGAATAGTAGGTCTATTTTTAGTTCCTTAAATGTTCTCCAAACTTCTTTCCAAAAAGGTTTCATATTAGCTTACATTCTCACCAGCAGTGTAGAAGCATTCCCTTCTCTCTGCATCCACGCCAACATCTGTAATTTTGGGATTTTGTGATGTGGGCTGATCTTACTGGAGTTAGATGATATCTCAAAGTGGTTTTGATTTGCATTTCTCTGATGATTAAGGATGAAGAGCATTTTTTCATATATTTGCAAGCCATGTGCCTTTGTCAGAGAAGTTTCTGTTCAAGTCTCTTGCCTGCATAGAAATGGGGTTATTTGTTCTTTTCTTATTGATTAGTGTGAGTTCTCTGTAGATTCTAAGTTATCAGATTTTTGTCAGAAGCATAACCTGCAAAAATCTCCCATTCTGAAGGTTGTCTGTTTGCTTTACTTACCATGATCTTGGCTGTGCAAAAGCTTTTCAGTTTGATCAGATCCCAGTAATGTATTTTTATTGTTGCTTCAATTACCCAGGGGATCCTCCTCATAAAATATTCTCCAGGCCAATTTCTTCAAGTGTTTTCCTTGCACTCTCTTCTAGTATTTTTATAGTTTCATATCTTAAGTTTAAATCTTTTATCCAGTGAGAATCAATTTTTGTTAATGGTGAAGGGTGGGGGTCTAGTTTCAGTCTTCTACAGATCGCCAACCAGTTCACCCAGCACCATTTGTTAAATAGGGAGTCTTTCCCCCACTGAATATTTTTGATAGGCTTGTCAAAGATCAAAGGGCGATAAGTAGCTGGGTTCATCTCTTGGTTCTCTATTCTGTTCCATAAATCTACCACTCTGTTTTTGTGCCAGTACCATGCTGTTTTGATCACTATGCGCTTAGTGTATAGCCTAAAGTCCGGTAATGTGATACCTCTGATTTTTTTCTGATTTGTTCTTATTTCTGGGTAATGTATTTGCTATTCGAGGTTTTTTCTGATTTCATATAAAATGAAGTACTATTTTTTCAAGTTCTTTAAAGTAGGACAGTGATGCTTTAATAGGGATTGCATTAAATCTGTAGATTGCTTTGGGTAGTATGGACATTTTAACAATGTTGATTCTTCCCAGCCATGAGCATGGTGTGTTTTTCTATTTGTTAACATCTTCACTATTTCTTTTCTCAGAGTTTCATAGTTCTCTTTATAGAGATCTTTCATGTCCTTTGTTAGGTAAATTCCCAGATATTTCATCTTCTTTGGCACTACTGTAAAAGGAATAGAATCCTTGATTGTTTTTTCAGCTTGACTATTGTTGGTATGTATAAAAGCCACTGACTTGTAAGTATCGATTTTGTATCCTGAAATGCTGCTGTATTCCTTAATCACTTCTAAGAGTTTTAAAGTTGAATTCCTGGAATTTTCTAGGTAGAGGATCATATCATCAACGAAGAGTGAGAGTTTGCTCTCCTCTGACCCTATTTGGATACCCTTGATCACCTTCTCTTGCCTGATTGTGATGGCTAAGACTTCCATTACTGTGTTGAATAGCAGTGAAGACAGTGGGCATCCTTGCCTCATTCCTGATCTAAGTGGAAATGTTTTCAATTTTACACCGTTCAACATGATATTGGCCGTGGGTTTGCTGTAGTTAGCCTCTATCAGTTTAAGAAATGTCCCTTCTATGCCTGTTTTCTTAAGTGTTGTGATATGAAAGGATGCTGGATGTTATCAAAGGCTTTTTCTGCATCAATGGAGAGAATCATATGATCCTTGTTTTTTATTTTATTGATGTGATGTGTTATATTTATAGATTTGCGTATGTTGAACCAACTCTGTAACCCTTGAATAAAACCAACTTGATCATGGTGTATAATTTTTTTAATAACAATAACAATGTTTAAGATAAGGACTAGAAACAAAAACCTTGTAAAGAATGAACAACAATAAATACATTCTATGGTGTATAATTTTTTTGATGTGTTGTTGAATTCTGTTTGCTAAGATCTTATTGAATATTTTTGCATCAATATTCATTAATGATATTGGTCTATAATTTTCTTTCTTTGTTGGATCTTTTCCTGGTTTGGGTATCAGGGTGATATTTGCTTCATAGAATGTGTTGGAAAGCATTCCTTCTTTTTCTATGCTTTGGAAAATGTTGTATAATACAGGTACTAGTTCCTCTTGAAAGATTTGATAGAATTCAGATGTGAAGCCATCTGGTCCTGGACTTAACTTTTTGGGGAGATTTCGTATTGTTGATGCTTTTTCAGTGATTGATAGGTCTATTCAAGATTTCTAATTCTTTCTGGTTGAGTCTAGGAAGGTGGGGAGCTTCTAGGTATTGGTCCATTTCTTTCAGATTTTCATATTTCTGGGAATGGACATTTTTGTAGTAATCATTGAGGAGTTTTTGAATTTCCGAAGTGTCTGTTTTTATTTCTCCTTTATCATTTCTGATAGACAATATTAGAGATTTTACTTTTCTATTTGTGGTTAGGTTGGCTAAAGGTTTATCAATTTTGTTAATCTTTTCAAAAAACCAACTTTCTGTTTCATTGATCTTCTGAGTGATTCCTTTGTTTTCAATTTCATTTAATTCTGCCCTAATTTTGGTTATTTCTTTTCTTCTGCTCATTTGGGGGTTGGAATGTTCTTCCTTTCAAAGCTGCTTGAGATGGTCCATTAAGTGGCTGGCTTCCTCGCTTACTGTTTTCTTGATGAAGGCTTCTAATGCTATAAATTTCCCTCTTAGGACTGCCTTTGCAGTATCCCATAGGTTTTGATAATTTGTGTCATTATCATTTTGTTCCAAAAATTTGGTGATATCCTTCTCAATCTCATCTTTGACCCAGCTATCATTCAGCCTAAGATTATTTAGTTTCCATGACTTTGTGTATGAGGATTCCTGTTGCTGTTGAATTCAACTTTTATTCCACGGTGGTCTGAGAAGATACAAGAAATAATTTCTGTACTTTTAAATTTGCTGAGATTATACTTATGTCCTAGGATTTGATCTATTTTGGAGGATGATCCATGGGCTGATGAGAAGAATGTATCCAGTTTTTCTTCCTCTGCTCAGGAGCCTCTGCTGAGGGTTGCTACCAATCGGCCATCTTCCCAGAATTCCTCTGAATTGATTTTTTTAAATTCATTTATTTATATACTTATTGAGATAAGTTCCTGCTCTGTTGCCCAGGCTGGAAAGCAGTGGCATCATGTTAGCACAGGGCAACCTCACGTTCCTGGGCTCAAATGATCTCCTATCTCAGGCTCTTGACTAGCTGGGACTACAGGCAAGTGCTGCCCCATCCAGCTAATTTTTCTATTTTTTTGTAGAATTGGGGTCTCATTACGTTGCTCAGGCTGGTCTCAAACCCCTGGCCTCAAGCAATCCTCTCCCCTCAGTCTCCCAAAGTGCTAGGATTATAGGAGCCACCACACCCAGCCTGTTGTTAATTTTTTTCAATTTTTTCTAAACTGACTGTATCAACAAGTTCAGTCTGACTGATCAGCAAGTTCAGTCATCAAAACCCTGGAAATAACAGCCCAGCTGTGTTTTACCTGTATATGGTGGTTGGCATTAGAGTTAAGCCCAAGTAAGGAAGGAATATGTGTTTATAAATGCATGGTGTAAATTGGAAGTAGACGTCCGACAGGCCCACATGGCCTGCACGTCAGTCTGTGATTGTTTCATGATTTAATGGTGCAACATTTCCTCCAGAAGAAACAAGGCCCAGAGGACAGGACCAAGACAGTGTTCAGCGCAGCCTCATGGATCAAAGTCCAGTCCCACAAACCTGAGAGCTCCCATTAAACAGCAAAGCTATCCACTTTTTAAAGAAAAATCAGAAATTTGATATTGAGAACAGGAAATATTCTTGAGGTGACTACAACAAATATAGAACTTTATTATAGGGTAATGTAGATATCATTTAACTATAGTTTACCATTTAAATTTAATTAACCAAAAATGTGAGGGCAATGATATAAACAAGGTTTACCTGATTCTTTCCCTTTTTGTTGTTTAACTAAAATTGCTACAAAGGAAGAAAACGGGTAGAAGAGTTTTACTTCTGCTCCCTGTGGGTGTGACTCCCCCTACTATATCAGCGCAGACTGTCTCCAGCGGCGCACGCGCAGGTTGATTCTTACCCACTATGCAAGCACAGAGGCCCATGCAGGTTGGCTCTTAGTTACAGGAGGTAGTCGCCTGACAAGTATGTTATCTGAAACTAGAAGACAGGCAGGGGAATAGATTAACCAAGAAAGAGGGAGAAGGAACAGAAACCAACATCTGTTAACGTTATATATCTATAAGGATGTTTATTTAAAGACACACACACACAGACCAGAATGTGACTATAGCCTTATTAATGCCCTTGTCACAGTTCTGTAGAAGGCAATCCCGGACTGGGAGAGGGCCAGCGGTAAGACTTAAGTCCCTGGCCTTCTACTGGTAAAAGGAAAAAAATAAATAAATAAAAGAGATAAGATTGAAGAGTGAGAGACAAAAGAGCATCAAAGACAACCTTGGCGGACTGAATGAGGCCATGTGCTGGGAAGACAGCGGTCACTCTGGCACCTCCCAACCATTATAAGAAGGCGTGAAAAGGGTCATGTGAGAGGAGCCCAGTGTTTTCCTTTTGAGCAAATCAATAAACCAACCAAGTGCACGTGATGAACACTTTAAAGTGATTCTGTGGATATCCCCAAGGTCACTAATTTCCCAAATTATCCCACTGTTTTCTCCACATTCGGGGTAGAGCACAGGCTTGGTATACTTCCTCCCGTCCCTCCCTCTTCTGCCCCGGACACACACACACACGTGTTCCGCTCTTGTGCTGTCCCCTTGTATTCTTGAGGCCAATTCTGAGCTGCAGTGCAGGTGCAGGGGACAGAGAGCTTTGGAGAATCTCCTCTGTCTTCTTGTAGCAACTTAAGCCAAGACTATGTTCTGACACTTCTTTCTAGGAACCCAGTGAATTGGGGTTTTTTGTTTTGCCAGATACCCTTACGTTCCACAGGCATTTTGTAGTGCTTTTTTAAGGAAAAAGAAAATTAAGCTGTGATTATTGTCAAAGTCTTTATCAAGGCAAAGGGAACAAACTACTGGTACTTCTATTCCAGGAAAGATTTTTTGCCAACCTTTGAAGTATCTTCTGAGAGATAAGCACGGAGCAGACATGAAACGAACTTGTGTATGAGAAGAGAAATTTACAAACTATAACTCAGCTTTAAATCTCATTTCTATTAAGCATAGCAATATACGAGCACATCAAAATCTTGTGTAAAGCTCTCTGGAACACAAACACCAGCCGAGACCATCAGCCCTGGCATGCGGCTAAATGAAACTGAGGCTGTGGTCATTTGGCTGAGATCCCTGACGAACAGACCCAGATGGTACGGAACACTTCCTAGTTGAAGTTCTGCTGAATTAAATGTGGCTTGAATTCACAGACCCACAGGATTTCTATTCCTCTCCAACAGATTTGCCGCCTAACCACCTGGCACCAGAGCACCAAGAAAAATGGAAAACGGGGCCAACTGTTAGAGGGAATTTTAAGATACAGAGGATTTCATTCTTGTGAGGACTTGCTTCTGCCTGAAGCAAGTATCTAAATGCCTTGGGAGGGCAGAAACAATAAAACTAATTCAATCAATAAAACTAATCCACTTCATTAAAATCAATAAAACTAATCTATAAAACTTTTAAATCAATAAAACTAGTCCACTTTAGGGAGAAACTGTCAGAACAGGAACAGATCATTTAAATGCAGGGAAAAAAAATTGATTCTGAAGATGCAAAAGAAAACAGAATCCAGGCAAAGGAACCGGAGGAAGCTGGCAAATCAGCAGAAGGCCTGCAGTTCCAGGCATGTGGGTCAGGCTCCTCTGGGAGCATGTAGAGCTTCCTGAGCACCAGGAAGTGAGGGGAGCATCTGAGACAAGGGAAGAGGACAGGGACCACCTTGTCACTCACACATCCTGCTCTTCTTAGGAGGTCCCTAACATGGCTCCTACTTATACTTTTATCGTGAATCATCTAAAAATGAGAGTCAAAGGGAAGGGGAGGGTATAATATTTGAGGAAAGTCAATGGAGAAAATATCAAATGACTCAATAACGGAAAGATGTCCACAACCTGCCCTCATGCACACTCAGCTTCCATTGCTTATATGGCCGTAAATTTAAAAAAACACGGCCTGGCGATGATGTGAGGGAGCACAGGGAAAGCACTGCATGGAAAGTTAGGATGAAAGGTCCACTCTCTGGGCAGCCTAGACTGACCAGGTCATTTTGGAATGACCATTATGACTACCAATCACTTACTGAATGATCACACCATAATGCTTCTTAATTAAACACCTGACTAAAATGTGCTGATAAGTTGAATCCTCAAAATTATCTTTTTCACATTTTTTCTTTAGGTTTCAATATTTATCAAAAAACAAAACTTGGAGAACTTCTAGTGAGATCAAAATATTTTCTTAAAAAGAAATAAAAGCCCTTAGATGACTAACCACTTGGCTTGCATATCTTCTGTCATGGAACATTTACTGGTCTGCTCCTCTGGGGCAGGTACCACGTGGTCCTGGGGATATAGCCGTGACCACAGTCCCATGAGGAAGAGAGGAGCATTCCTTCCTCACAGCCGCCACGATAAATCACCTCAACGTGGCTGGCTTCAAACAATAGAAACGAATTCTCTCACAATTTTGGAGGCCAGAAACCCCAAATCAAAATGTCCCCAGGGCAAGACTGCTTTGGGGGGTCCTATAAATGAATCTACTTCTGGCCCCTTCTAGCTCTCTGTACCCGTCAGCAGTCCTTCACTGTGGCACATCAGCTCCCCCTCTATTTGGGAAAAGGAGAGAGGGAATCGTAGGTCACCTGCCCCTACCCGACTCATCCCAGCTAACCTTGCCGGCTCTTGTGGGCGAGGAGAGAGGACCAGGTGGGCATGGGGGCGTCTGGAATTAGTGGAAGTGGTGAGCGGGGCAGGAAGTGGAGGTGGGGGTGAGAGGAGACCTAGGACATGGGGGTAGACTCGGGGTGCCCAAGATGGGGGGGCAGCTGGCATTGTGTTTGCTTGCAGTGCCAGGGCAGGAGCTATTGCATGTGCCCCGAGGGGTCCAGGGAGCAGACTGCCAGTTACCTATATTCAGATCAGGGATGTGCTGGGGGGTGTCGGCCCCAGACTGCTCAGGTCTCCGGAGGTTTCCAGATGCAGACGGCTGTGCTATCTTGCTTGGGAACAATTACCCTTAGGAGCCTGAGGGCTATTCACTTTGGCAGAAGGGAGAGAGAGAAACAGTCTTCAAGGGAGAGAAACAGTCTCAATAGGAAAATAAACCTTAGCAGTCTTCTTACAAGGGCCTCGGGGAGAGCCCTGAGTAGAAGAAGCGAAAGAGTCAGAGTGAGCAAGTCTGTGAAAGAATGAGCCCTCCCTGGGCGACGCCTGTGGCTCAAAGGAGTAGGGCAACGGCCTCAAATACCAGAGGTGGTAGATTCAAACCCAGCCCTGGCCAAAAACTACAAAAAAAAAAAGAATGAGCGCTCCCCGACTGCCTTCTCCTGCAGCCTCTTCTTAGATGTGATCCCGTGGCTACGTGCACCCCAGGTGTAGAGACCCCTAATCACTGTGTTCTCGCCTCGCGTGCTCTCGTGTTAGGAGAGCCAAGTCCCCAACCCCATGCCCTCATCACCAAGGGGCTACATTACCGAGATGTTACCATCATGTCTCATAACTTCTGAGCTTAACTCTCGATTCTACCTTATATATGGTCTGCTATGGGGTGGGGGGTGGGTTTGAATTTCTTGAGGTTTTGCTCACTTCTGGCTTGGTCTCCAGGCCTTAGCTTGCTCATCTGTGCTGTGAGCAGAGATTTATTCATTTATTTGAGCTGCAGGGCAGGAGGAGACAGGAGGCTGGGACTGAGGGAACAGGAAGCTGAGGGTCACACAAGGGCAGGGCCAGGGCCCCAGCAGGCGGCTACACTGTCAGAGCCCAGCCAGCGCTGAGCAACACTCCTCCATGAGCAGAACTCCACGCTTCTGTCACCCTTCTGTCCTCTCTTCCTTGACCCTCTCCATCCCAACCGCCTGCTAATTTGACTTCTCACCATCACCCTCCTGGCGGGTGGCTCTGCCATGCTCGTTCTTATCTTTCTCAGAGAGGCAGGCCTGGGCACCCAGAAGGGACAGCAAGAGGAGGCCAGTGCCTGCACTGACCGCCGGCAGCAAAGGCGGCTGCAGCCCCACAGGCTGTGGGGTCAGAGGCAGGGCCAGAACCTGCAGCGGGGACAGCAGTGGGCTTGGAGCTGCTGTCAGAGGATGCTGTTCTGCTCAGGAGCCGTGAGCTGCTTAACCCTCTCGTGGCTCCCCAGACCCACTGCTGGTGGTCTTGGGAGAGGGAGGACAGGACGTGGGTGCAAATCTCTTTCAGCCTCTTGATGATTTCCGCCTGCTCGTGCATCTCAACATTCAGCCCTAAGACGTCTCGTAGCCACGCTGCATCACAGACACTCTGCAACCTTGGCTCTGGCTGGGTGGCTGCACTACCTCAGCCTCAGTGTCTTCCTCTTCTTTTGTCCCTTGTCCCACAAGGACACTTGTGATGGCACTTCGGGTCTGCTCAGATAATCCCAAATGAGCTCATCACAATATCCTTAATACAATCACACCTGTTAGCATCTAACATTACAGTAACTTTGCTGCCATTAATGGAAATATTAGAGGTTCCCTTGATTAGGGTCAACCATGTTTTGGGGTCACCATTTAGCCATGAAAACAGGTAATAAATACATAAATTTAGGCTGCTACAAGAGCAATGAAGAAAACAAAGCAAGGGGAAAGGATGGGGAGAATGCAGGAGCTGTTTTCCATGAGGGGACTAGACAGGGCCTTATCATTAAGCGGCCTTGGAGCAGAGCCCTGTTACCCTGGGAGAGAAGTGTTTCACGCAGAGCAGAGCAAGTGCGAAGGCCCCGGGCCTAGCTGTGTGTGAGGAGGGGACACATCGGAGAGACCAGGGTTGTGGAATCAGAGTATAGCAGGATATGGGCAGAGACGCAGAACTTGGATTTTATCTTCAGTAATAACAGAAGCCATCGATGAGCTTAGAGCATAGGAGTGATGATGTGACTTTTGTCACTGTGGATGATGTGTGCAGAATCAATGACAGCAGGAGGGCAGGGAGCAGCGGCCACTCGGAGACAACACAGCACCCCGGGTGGGGCAACAGTGCCTGGGCAGTGGTGTGGAAGCAGCGAGGAGAGAGCCACTTTACCTCTGCAAGGTCAAACCAAGAGGGTTTGCTGAGTGAGTGGACGCAGGTGGGAGTGACAGAGGATGACACTAACCATTTTTGCCTACGTGACTAGAAAGGTCGAAGTCAGACGAAACATACAAGACGAGGGAGAAGTAGGCTTGGCAACCAAAGATTCCATTTAGGAAACTGAAATGCCTTTTAGACACCGAGTGGAGATGTTCTGTGGTCAGCTGGACACAGGAGTCTGGACTCACTGGTGAAGAACTGTATGTAAATTACCACCAAGTCAGTGTAACCTGAAGAAGGGCCGAGCTGAGCCCTGAAGCACTCTTAAATTCAGAAATCAGGAGTTGTGGAGGAACCAGGGCAGAGATCTGTAGAGTAAACCAGTGGAAAGGTAAAACCATGAAAGTCTGCTGACCTGGAAACCAAAATTAAGAAAGTGATTCAAGGAGGGTGTCATCAACTGTGTCACAACGGCCAATATAGCAAGTAAGATGAGGACTGTGAATTTGAATTGATCACTGCAGCAGCCATTAGGGGTCTTGGTAAGAGCCTTTTTTTAATTTTATTAGATCATAACTGCATACATTACTGCACTTATGGGGTACAGTGTGGGCACAAAATCCATTTGGGATGAGTTCAAAAGAGAATTTTTTTTTCGCTTGCTCAAAATGGATGGAGTTAGTGGGCGGCGCCTGTGGCTCAAAGGAGTAGGGCGTCAGCCCCATATGCCAGAGGTAGTGGGTTCAAACCCAGCCTCGGCCAAAAACCGAAAAAAAAAAAAAATAGATGGAATTAGGGCATTACAAGTCAACCTCCTTGTGATTCAAGTTTAGTACACAATCCTTGCATTTGGGCATTTCCCCATTCACTGCAAAGCCTTATTTAGTGCAAAGCTCAGGGCAGGGTTGAAAACAGCCTCACTCAATAGCAACTACCAGTTCTCAGGATATTGTCCAAATCAACTCCCTATTTTGAGAATAATCAATATGGCGAATGTGTCACCTTACAAGGGGTCAAGCCAGAGAAACTCACTATGGCTCAGACCCCAGGCCACACCCAGCATCATAGGCCAGCTGTGAGCAAGGAGCTGGAAGGAGGGATGGACCATGTCCACTTCACCATTATATACCAAGGGTACTATGGCCTGTGCCAGAAACCTTAAGGTGCACCTTGCAGAGTGCGAGGAGGGTTCCCGGGTAGGTCTGTGCACACCTGTTTATTTACCACGGAAGATCCTGCAGGACTGCACACCCACCTGCCTAGTGGGGGGAGGGTCCTTTACATTGCAGGTTTTATAAACTAAAGGTACAATCGGCAGCACGTGGAAGGTGTCGGTCGGTCGGGCTAGATCGGGAGGCAGCTCCATCCCTTAGGACACAAAGAGGAGGGGAGACATTTAGAAACCCTGTGAGAGCAGTGGGTCCAGCTTCCACCCAGTGGCATGAAAAGGCTCGCTCCCCCCACACCACTGGCAGTTCCTTCTGATCCTAAATTCTTGGCCTTCAGGTCAGTCCTGAGAGGGCACCCCTGGTCTTGGCTGTTTTCACTCTATCATACTCTCTGATCAAAAGCTTCAAAAGAGAATTTTAAAAAGGAACGGCAAGCAACTAATTTGGGCAATAATTGAAATGAATTTCACTTTAAGTGGATTAAGAAATAAAATAGAGGTTTTTTTTTTTCTAATTTCAGAAACTATAACATAATATCATGCTGATGAAATGCTCTAAAGCAGAGGGACAAATGACAATGCAATCAAGGGAGGGAGAGCAGGCAGCACAAGGCCCAAGGCCTCACTGGCGGACCAGCCTTGGAGAGGAGTGGGCAGGGCCTCCTCACAGAGGGGGATGTGCAGCACCCAGGGCAGGCGCAGGCTGGCAGCTGTGTTGGAGAGATGATGAGCAGCGCTTCTGGTGGCGTTCACTACCCCTGTGCAATCAGAAGCAGGGTCATCAGCTGAGACGAAGGAGGGTCAAGAAGGATGAAGCTTCAGAAGGTGTAGAACAACCTTCAGAGACCCATAGTCAACTGTCTAGTAAATTTTCCAGAACAGTTCTATCTTGAAGAAACAAAATGCAAGCCATCTGTGGACTTTTGAATTTTCTATTTTTTTTTTTTTTTTGGTAGAGACAGAGTCTCACTTTACCGCCTTCAGTAGAGTGCCATGATGTCACAGGACTCACAGCAACCTCTAGCTCTTGGGCTTCAGTGATTCTCCTGCCTCAGCCTCCCGAGGACCTGGGACTACAGGCGCCCACCACAACGCCTGGCTATTTTTTGGTTGCAGTTCAGCCGGGGCTGGGTATGAACCTGCCACCCTCGGGATATGGGGCCGGCGCCCCACTCACTGAGCCACAGGCACCACCTAATAGCCATATTGAAAAGGTAAAAAGATATATATAAGCACAATTAATTTCAATAATATAATTTATTTAATCTAACACATTCAAAATATTACCATTTCAACATGTAATCATTATAAAAAATGACTCGGGTATTTTTGATTCTTTGTTTGGGTACCAAGTTTTCAAAAGCCGATGTGCATTTTACATTTCAGCACTTCTTAATTCACGCAAGCCACATTTCAAGTATTTAGTTAGCCATATGTGGGCTCCCACCTTGGACATCACAGGCCTAGGGAAAAAAATCTGGGGTAATAGAGAACACTGAGGGACCTTAGAGATCGGGAACCATAAAGTGAAGTGAAATTGGTGTGGCTGGGTGTTCTTCTCCAGACACATTCAGATGGAGGGCTGGGCTTGACCATGTGTAGACCAGGAGTTGCAAACATCATTCAACCAAAGGGGTAAAAGGGAAGGGAGGGGTAGCAAGGATGACCACATGACTGTACTGACTGGCCACAGAACCCAAGCCATGGAAGTTCAGATGGGGAGTGAAAAGGTGATAGAGGCAATAGGAATTCTAGCAGCGTTAGAGAACTGAGAACCATAGAGTTTGCATAGTACACAAAGACGTCTAGCCAACTCCCGCCCTCTGCGAGCTAATATTGACTCTTCACATTTGCCGATAGCCATGCTACTGAGATGCTATGTGATAAAAGCAACAAAATTGCAGACACCAACCTGTCCTATAACAATCTCATTACTAGGTAGCTACCCTGATGAACAAAAATCATTTTATCACAAGGTCATTTGCACCAGAATGTTTATTGCAGCTCAATTCATGATTGCCAAATCATGGAAGCAACTCAAGTGCCCATCAACCCATGAATAGATTAACAAACTGTGGCATATGTATACTTTGCTGCAGCATATGTATACTTTTTTCCTATTCAGCCATAAGAAAAGATTATGAATTTACATTCATTTTTTATGTTTACCTAGATGGAGTTGAAGCACATTCTTCTTAGTAAAGTATCTTAAGAATGAAAAAAAAGTATTCAATGTGCTCAATATTTATATGAAATTAATATGCAATCACATGCCCACATGAATGATAAAACACAAATATAGTCTAACAAGGGGGGGGAGAGAAAAAGGAGAGGGGAGGGGAGGGAAAAGGGAGGGACACGGGTGGGATCTCACTTAACATGCACAATGAGAGGGTGTTCAGCCGCCCCCTGGGTAGAGGGCTCTTCTACAACTGGAACTTTACCTTGGAAGTGAGAACAATTTAACCTAAAAATTTGGACCTCATATTAAAAAAAAAAAAATTATACCCCATATTTTAAAAAAAAGATAATTTTAAGAACCATGGAGCTTTAAGTCAATAGACAGCCATATTAAACCTTATAGGCCTACATTAATAAGAAAAAGAAAAGGATTTCACCTTCGAGTAGGATGACCCAGGTGGGTTCCTGGAGGGGGTGGAGGATAGACTAGGCCTTGAAGGATGAGTGGGATTTTAACAGTCTATGGGCAAAAATGAAGAAAAAGCACAAGCACAAACAGAATAGCAAAAATGGTCAATATTTCTTGTAGTAAAGACTATGGGGAAAGGGCCAAGGAAGGGGGAGGGAGGCGGGAGGTTTTAGAGGAGGGAGGGTAATGCGTGGGGCCACATCTACGGTGCATCTTAGAATGGGTACAGGCAAAACTTACTAAAGGCAGAATACAAATGTCTACATACGATAACTAAGAAAATGCCATGAAGGCTACATTGAACAGTTTGATGAGAATATTTCAGATTGTATATGAAACCCGCACATTGTACCCCTTGATTGCACTAATATACACAGCTATGACTTAACAATAAAAATAAATAAATTAAAAAAAATTTCTTGTAGTAAAATTGAAAAAACCTTAATATTTATTGAAAGAACCACTAATCATAATAGGGCAAGTAGGTTATTAATAATGATGGGTCTTTAAAGAAAAATACTGGTATAACTTCCCTGGGGGAAGAAGGGCCTTGTCTGTTTTGCTATACAAAGGAATACCTAAGGCTGAATACTTTATAAAGAGAAGAGGTTATTTGGCTCACAGTTCTGCAGGCTGTACAAAAAGCCGGGCACCAGCGTCTGCTTCTGGTGAGGGCTCCGGGCTGCTTCCACCCCTAGCAGAAAATGAAGGAGAGCCAGCTGAGGAGATCCCATGGCAGAAGACAAGAGATGAAGAAGGTGCCGTTTCAACAGCCAGCTCTTCCAAGAACTCTCGGGGGAGTCACTAGGGAGACAACTCCCTCCTTACCTTGAGGAGAGCACCAGACTATTCACAAGAGATCTTCCCCCACCACCCAGGAGTCCCCTCCACCAACACCAAGGCTCAAATTCAACATGAGAGTTAGGCTTGGATGGTGCCTGTGGCTCAAAGGAGTAAGGCACCGGCCCCAAATGCCAGAGGTGGTGGGTTCAAACCCAGCCCTGGCCAAAAAAAAAAATAATAATAAATAAAACAAAAAAAACTTGGAGAGAGTTAGGCTAAAATCTCCAAACTATAGCAGACTTCATCACGAAATAAAGTCATGCCCCAGGACTACGAAGTCCTCTAGGAGTGGGAAAACTAAATGCCCAAGATTATTACCAAGAAATAAATGCCCTTTCTTTTTGGGGTATCTCAGCCCTACACACACACACACACACACACACACACACACACACACACACACACACACAGACTATTGGTCTTGCCTGTAGAATTCCGTCTCATATGCTCCATTCTCCTCTGTGGAAACGGTCATTTATAACCCAAGAGAAGCAATGTGTTTACCTTTTATTCTCAGACTCTGGAAGAAAACATTTAGAACCAACTAAAATTAGAGTAGATGAGATTTTAAAGATTTTGATTACTATAAACACTTTTAAAATAGTAGCTATCCTCCCACCACACAGACCCACTTTATAATTCTTTTTGAAAACAAGCTGCATATGTATACTGTCATCCTTTTTTCTAAATATGATGTTGGTGTTTCTATTAAAATTTTAAAGGAAATTAGCATTTCATGTTATGTGGGTTCTCAATACCATCATCATCAAATAAGAAACTCAGTTTTTCCTAAAAACACTAACACTGGTGCAAAAAAAAAAAAAATAGAAAGAAGGAGGAGGGAAAGAAGGAAGAATCACCCTCCCTTTTCCCAGCTTTATTTATTTATTTATTTTTATTTATTTATTTAGAGACAGAGCCTCAAGCTGTTGCCCTGGGCAGAGTGCTGTGGCATCACAGCTCACAGCAATCTCCAATTTCTGGGCCCCAGTGATTCTCCTGCCTCCACCTCCCAAGTAGCTGGGATTACAGGCGCTCCCCACAATGCCCGGCTATTTTTTGGTTATAGTCATCATTGTTGTTTGGCGGGCCCAGGCTGGAATCGAACCCACCAGCTCAGGTGTATGTGGCTGGCACCTGAGCCGCTTGAGCCACAAGTGCCGAGCTGCTTTCCCCAGTTTTAAATGATCAGGGAAATCTGACAGTGTATCCATTCCCTCCTTTTATTCACAAGAATTCCCTACTTCAATCAGAATATTTAGAAACAGCAAGAAGAGCTAGAGTTTTCCATGTGAAACTTTAATAATATTGTACTTTGTATTTACATATCATATACCCTTGATACTTCATAGCTTCTTATTTTAAATTTACAAACCGGTGTATGAAAGAACAGGGTTTAGAAGCAACTCTTTTTCTGCCCAACAGTAAGTTATTAATGTCAGAATCAGAATTCATAATAACTGACACATGTGGTCCTATAACCAGAGCTCATTCACAGAATACAAAATGAAGTGTACAGTAAGTAGAGCATAGCAATTATCAGATATCCCATTTATTCAAGATAATTTTGAGAACCACGGAGCTTTAAGTCTACAAACAGCCATATTAAACCTTATAGGCTTACATTAATATGAATTTAGATTAAGGTATCTTTCAATCAAAACTAACACTATGAATTGATATATATACACATATAATCAAATCAGTTACACAAAGTGGAACATATTTCAATCAAAAAGTCAGCAAATTCGTCAACACACTAAAAAATGTGAATTGCTGCTTTAAAAAATTTTTTTCACTAACATGCAGTAATTCCAAAGGTTACAAATGCCATTGGTCAGACTGCCCCATGTGCCATAAAGTCCCCCCCTTTCAGGAAACAAAAACATCTGTTGTCTGCTGATTGAATTAGGAAGATGAGGTCTTGGTTCTCTTAACTGTGCCAGCTGCGTTTTTAATCTCAGTGTCGTGTCTCTAACACTCATATGTCTGGGAGGTTCTGTAAGATCTGTCTCAGGGAAGCACAGGCCACCACATGTGTGTCCGAAGGAAGATTGGCAAGCGACTGAATCAGCTTCTTGACTATTGTCTTCAAACACTGGTGGGCAGCATTCAAGTCTCTGTCAAATTGCTGTCCTTCCATCTGTAAAGCCAAATGACTACAGATGTTCCTAAATTCAACACTATCCTGAAACAAACAGCAAACACAAGCAAGACATTAGACAGATTGTGGGGGACATTGGCTGTGCCCTGCTTACTCGGCTTCTGTCCCTTGCTCTTCTAGTGACAGCATTCTGATTTTTCTCTCAGAGAACTAGCCTCTTCTGTCTCAGCCTCTATGATTGGAATGAAGCTGGTCAGATTCCAGGGGCCAGACCGTCACTTCTTGGCCACGCTGGCCACATGGATAGGTCAGGGATGGACAGATGCCAAGGTCAATAAGCCACATCTCATGATGTCCTCTAGTTGAGGCCTAATGAGGACCTGTTGTGCTCTTTACCTGCGGCTGTTGGAAAACATCTTCCCACCGTAAGGACAGAACCCAAACAACAATGAAGCCAACCCAAAAGAAATCAGAACCAAGAGATTAGGAAAGACCAACTCTAATTACACTTTGAGCATGTGAACCCATCTCTATGTGAGCAATAAACCCTAGGATTTTTTTGGCTATCTGAGTCTATAAATATCCTTTTTTACTTAAGCCAATTAAAGTTGACTTTCTATTACTTGTTCCTAAAAGAGCTTTGACAAATACACAAATAGCTTCTGCTTTCATTATTCCATGCTCACTGTGTTTAATATAGAATTTGCTTTTAACGGACATGGTTCCAAGAACTTCCCAGTGCAAGTTTAGAAAGAACAGTTCCCAGGTAGTTTAAAAGAATGAAGTAACTTAATAGATTTGTAATCCCCAAATGTTCTGCATTATAAAATTCATTGCAAATAAATAGTTCATTGGAATTATTCCACATTAATAATAATGGTGACTATATGATCTCCTTTCAATTTAGGAAGATGGGTTTCCCTGGACTTCTGGTTCTGGCAGCACAACACACTTAGTTTCCCCATAATGCTTTGCTATAGAATCCCTAAAATTCTAAATGAAAATAGAGCAAGCATTCTTTCTGAGCTTGCAAGAAAGTAAGGAAAATCCTTCAAGAGCCAAATCTTGCCTCCCCACAAATAAAAAAATAACATTATTGTAGCTGCCTACCAGTACCATTAAAAAAAAAAAAAGAAAAGAAAATTAGTCTGTCTTGAGCTGGGTTTGGGGTAGTGAGTTAAGCTGCCCCGGACAGTGTGACTGTGGACCTATATTTCACCATACTATAAGTTTAAAGTTGCCCTGTGCATTGTATACCATCCTGAGAACACACATGCTAAGAAATTAACTTAAAATTGGATAAGAACACATAGCAAAAGCAAATAAAAATGGATTCCAGGGAAACATGGCTCTAACTCACATCCCACAATAATATTCCTATAAAGCCTCTGTTGAGGATGAACTCAAAATATTAAATTTAAAATATAATTTATCATAATATAGCACATGTAATGTGGGCAAGGATTAAACTCCAAGAATTTTAAATACAGAGTAGAATATATGTTTCAAATGATGACAGATATAAAAGAAGGAATCAAGCAAAATAGGCTGGAGAAAGAGCCAAGTCAGCCGGGAGTGGTGCTTCAATCCTGTAATCCCAGCACTCTGAGCGGCTGAGGCGGGAGGACTGCCTGAGCTCAGGAGTTTAAGACCAGCCTGAGCAAGAGTGAGACCCTGTCTCTACCAAAAATGGAAAAACTAGCTGGGATTGTGGCAAGCACCTGCAGTCACATCTACTCAGGAGGCTGAGGAAAGAGGATTGCTTAAGCCTAGGAGTTTGAGTTTGCCATGAGCTATGATGCCATGGCCCTGTACCCAGTGAAACTCTGTCCAAAAAAAAGGAAGGAAGGAAGGAAGGAAAGAAAGAAAGAAGGAAAGAAAGACCAAGTCCACTTCGAGAATTGAAAACTATAGTGATAATTAAAAATCTCAAGATCTCTAAGTATTATCCAAACATCTTTCCAAAAGGATCATATTAGCTTGCATTCCCACCAGCAATGTAGAAATGCTCACTTTTCTCCACATCCACGCCAACATCTCTGGTTTTGGGATTTTGTGATATGGGCTAATCTTACTGGAGTTAGATGATATCTCAAAGTATTTTTGAT
Source organism: Nycticebus coucang (assembly GCF_027406575.1). Taxonomy (NCBI): domain Eukaryota; kingdom Metazoa; phylum Chordata; class Mammalia; order Primates; family Lorisidae; genus Nycticebus; species Nycticebus coucang. The sequence continues at coordinate 95,805,809 of NC_069794.1, read as the reverse complement.
TTGCATTTCTCTGATGATTAAGGATGATGAGCATTTTTTCATGTGTCTGCAGGCCGTGCACCAGTATTCTTCAGAGAAGTTTCTCTTCAAGTCCCTTGCCCAGCCTACAATGGGATCACTTGTTCTTTTCTTGCTAATACATTTGAGTTCTCTGTGGATTCTGGTTATTAAACCTTTGTCGGAGACATAACCTGCAAATATCTTCTCCCATTCTGAGGGCTGTTTGCTTAATAGACCTGCCATTTGATCCTATAATTCCTCTACTAGGTATATATCCAGAAGACCAAAAATAACATTATAACAAAGACATTTGTACCGGAATGTTTATTGCAGCCCAATTCATAATTGCTAAGTCATGGAAGAAGCCCAAGTGCCTGTCAACCCACGAATAGATTAATAAATTGTGGTATATGTATACCATGGAATATTATGCAGCCTTAAAGAAAGATGGAGACTTTACCTCTTTTGTGTTTACATGGATGGAGCTGGAACATATTCTTCTTAGCAAAGTATCTCAGGAATGGAAGAAAGAGTATCCAATGTACTCAGCTCTACTATGAAACTAATTTATAGCTTTCATATGAAAGCTATAATCCAATTGTAGCACAAGAATATGGGGAAAGGGGCAAAGGAGGAGAGAGGAGGGGGGAGGATGGGTGGAGGGAGGGTAATTGGTGGGACTACACCTACGGTGCATTTTAGAAGGGTACGGGTGAAACTTACTAAATGCAGAATATAAATGTCTGAACACAATAACTAAGAAAATGCCATGAAGGCTATGTTAACTGGTTCAATGAAAATATTTCAAATTGTATATAAAACCAGCACATGGTACCCCATGATTGTATCAATGTACACAGCTATGATTTAATAAAAAAAATCTCAAGAGACAACTATATCTGAAATAAGAATTGATAAACTGGATGTTAAGTATGAGATTTCCCAGAATGCAAAAGAAAAGTTGAAACCATGGGAAATATGAGACTAAGCAGCATGAATGTCAGAGCAAAATGTCCAGCAAGTGGATTTCCAGGGATAACAATACAGAGTGTGGTAGAGGCAATCCTCAGAGAGAAAGAGAATAAGGAATGAGAATTATCCAGAGTTGATCAAAAAAATGAACCCTGAGATTAAAGAAGTAAAAACTGGGCCTTGAGAAGAATAAGTTAAATGAGAACCAAATCTAAACTCATTGAGGCAAAATTACTCTTAAAACCAACCAGAAGGAAAAACACAGGTGGGTTTCAAGGAATGATGTGACAGCTTACTTTTCACCACAACTAAAGTGAGAGGAGAATAGGCTGATATTCTCAAATAACTGTCAACCTCGAAATTTTTTTTATTCCTATTAAATTGTTATTTAAAACTCAGGACAAAGCATACTATCACTTAAGTGGACAGAATAAACACTAATACACCCTTACAGTTACATCTAAAAGATGCAATTGAGAAAATTTAACTCAGAAGGAATGACATGCACAAAGCAACAGTGAACACCCAGTGTTTTCAACAAAAAGGATTTTTTTTTTTAAAGACAGAGTCTCGAGGGAGTGGGGTGGGGCCTTGGTGTGTGTCACACTTTATGGGGGCAAGACATGATTGCAAGAGGGACTTTAGCTAACAATTGCAATCAGTGTAACCTGGCTTATTGTACCCTCAGTGAATACCCAACAATAAAAAAATAAATAAAATAAAGACAGAGTCTCACTCTGTCACCCTGGGTAGAGTGCTGTCATTCACAGCTCACAGCAACCTCAAACTCTTGGGCTAAGAGTTTCTCTTGCCTCAGCTTCCCAGGTAGCTGGGACTACAGGCATCTGCCACTATGCCCAGCTATTTTTCTGTTGCAGTTGTCATTATTGCTTAGCTGGCCTGGGCTGGGTTCGAACCCACCAGCCTCGGTGTATGTAGACAATGCTGTAACCTGTGCTGTGGGCACCGAGCTAACAGAAGCTAAATGCTGTTGGCTGTGCTCTGGGCATCAATCAAGAAAAGATTGAAAAGTACTAATTACAAGGTCAAGTCCATTAAATAGGCAAATAGTCATTAATCTCAAAGACAGAATATTTATAAACACTGACTATATTATGTTGTCACAAAGCAAATCAGAAAGTCTCTATCACACAAATCACAATCGCAAGCATATTAGAATAACATAGATAATCTTCCCAAAAGATGCATGGTTTAAAAAATTCACTTCTAAATAATTCAGGGTCAGTGAAAAATAAGTGAAATCTTACAATCCTTTATACTGAGCAATTATAGAAATGCTGTTGTCACAAATGCATAGGATGCAGCCACAGTGAGAAATGAGCAGACTTACATGCTTAATAAGTAAAGAATAATCACTGAGAATCTGTGAGCAAAGAATTCAACTCAGTAATGTAGGAAAAGAAAGACAAATACTGTAAATTTAAAAGAAAATGAAAGGGGCTGGAAACAGTGGGCCATGCCTATAATCCCAGCACTTTGGGAGGCCAACATGAGAGGATCGTTTGAGGCCAGGAGTTTAAGACCAGACTGGACAACATATGGAACTCCATCCCTACAAAAATATAAAAAATAATTTTTTAAAAGAAAAGACAATGAAAGTAAGAACTAAAAGTTGAACTAATGTTTGGTGAAGGACTACAGTTTTCTTCCTAATCATGTAAAGGAGAAAATATTCTTCTCCCTAAGAAAAATATGAGTGAGAAGGACCTGGGTTTCTAACAATGTGCTCACTAGAAAACATCTCCCAAGAAAAAAAGCACATGTCCATTTATTTCAATTCAGCAAACAATGGTGGTAGGACCACCACTTAAGAGAGGTGCTGGGACAGAGCTACTGCAGGTAAGCAGATTGTAGGCTTGCACCCAAGACCTCCAGGCTCTTCTCCCTTTAAAGCAGTCCTGCTTCCTTGCCTTTGTGTGTTGCTCAGTTTTGCTCAGAAGGTGTTAAGAAGTTACTTGGATAATCTGCCCCACAGCTGAGGGGGTCACCTGTGTTGCTTAAGCATATTGCTTAGGAATGGAAAAGTGGGGGAGAAAAATCACTCAATACTATTTCCCCCAAGATCCACATCAAGAGAAATTGCCTACTTGCTTTATAGAAAGAATCCAACTTTACATACAAGAGGAAGGATCAAAGAAAACATGGGAAGAGAAATTCAGAGTAGAAGGAACCTCTGAAACCTGTGCTGATGTATGCTTGTTAGCCAGTCTGCAAAAGTGTTCACTACCCAAAGAAGATGAAAATGCCTTTGAAAATAGAGCTGTGGGAAACTCTCCAAGAGGCAGACAAATGGAGAGCAAAAACTGATCATTCCATGAGAGATTTGAGGCACCACTCCAAAAGATCAAACATTCGTCTTGTAAGTATTCCTGAAGGAGAAGAAGATAGTCCTAAAGGCACAGATGCTCTACCCCCAAGACATTATGGAGGAGAATTTCCCAAGCATTACAAGAGATACAGAAATTCAGATAGTAAACAGTTTCAGAACCCCACCAAGACTCAATCCAAATAAAGCATCTCCTAGACACATTGTGATTAACTTTGCCAAAGTTAATATGAAGGAGAAAAATTCTGCAAGCAGCCAGATGTAAAAAAAGCATTACCTACAAAGGGAGAAATATTATAGTGATTGCCGATCTCACAGCCAAAATGTTTTAAGACAGAAGAGGATGGTCATGGACCTTCGATCTCCTAAAACAAAACAACCTTCAGCCTAGGATCCTGTATCTAAACTGAGTTTCATTTGTAATCAAGAAATCAAATACTTTACTGACTTAGACGTGTTGAAAAAATTTGCCATAACTAAACCAGGATATTCTCAGACTGATCCTCCATAATGGTCAGCACAATGGCCTAACACCAAAGTAAACTCACCCAGAAATTTTTGAACAAAACCTAATTTCCACAATGGTAAAAGAATTAAAAATATCCACTGGAAATTTGAAAAACATGGCACCCAAAATACTACTATGCTTATCAATACTCTCAATTAATGGGATGGCTTAAATTGTCCTCTAAAGAAGCACAGGTTGGCTGACTGGATACATAAACTCAGCCAGATGTCTGTTGCATGCAAGAGTCTTATATTACCTTAAAGGATAAAAATAGACTCAGGGTGAAGGGATGGACATTACAGGCAAATGGAAACAGGAAGAAGAAAGGGGTTGCAATTTTATTTGCAGATACAATAGACTTTAAACCAACTAAGATAAGGAAATATCAAGATGGTCACTACATATTTGTCAAGGGAAACAACATGAAGCGATTTCAATAATTAACTTTTATGCACCCTACAAGAATGCTCCTCAATTAATAAAGCAGACTTGAATACATTTGAGCAATTTTATATCTTCCCGCACTATAATAGTTGGAGATTTTAACTCCCCTGTGGCAGCGCTGGATAGATCCTCCAAGAAGAAACTAAACAAAGAAATAATGAACTTAAACTTGACCCTAGAACAAATGAACTTACAGACATATACAGAACATTTCATCCTAATAAAACTGAACACACATTCTTTTCATCAGCCGATGGATCATCCTCCAAAATTGATAATATCTTAGGACACAAGTCTAACCTCAGCAAATTTAAAAGAATATAAATTATTCCTTGTGTCTTCTCAGACCATCATGGAATAAAAGTTGAACTCAAAAGCAACAGAATCTTCACACTCAAACAAAGTCATGGAAACTAAATAACATTATGCTGAATGATAGCTGGATCAGAGACAAGATTAAGAAGGAAATCACCAAAAATTTTGGAGCAAAATGATAATGAAGACAAAAATTATCAAAACCTGTGGGATACTGCAAAGGCAGTCCTAAGAGGGAAATTTATAGCATTGGAAGTCTTCATCAAGAAATCAGAAAAAGAAGAAGTCAACAATTTAATGGGTCATCTCAAGCAACTAGAAAAAGAAGAACATCCCCACCCCAAACCCAACAGAAGAAAAGGAATACCCAAAATTAGGGCAGAATTAAATGAAATTAAAAACAAAAGAATCATTCAGAAGATCAATGAAACAAAAAGTTGGTTTTATGAAAAGATCAATAAAATTGATGAACCTTTGACTAACCTAACCAGAAACAGAAAAGTAAAATCTCTAATATCATCAATCAGAAATGATAAAGGAGAAATAACAACAGACACCTCAGAAATTCAAGAAAATCCTCAATAATTGCTACCAAAAATTCTATTATAAGAAATAGGAAAATCTGGAGGAAATGGACCAATACCTGGAAGCACACCACCTTCCTAGACTTAGCCAGAAAGAATTAGAAACTTTGAATAGACCTATACCAAGCACTGAAATAGCATCAACTATACGAAATCTCCTGAAAAAGAAAAGTCCGAAACCAAATGGCATCACATCAGAATTCTACCAAACCTTTAAAGGGAAACTAGTACCTATATTACATAACCTTTTCCAAACCATAGAAAAAGAAGGAATACTTTCCCAGCCCCTGCCAAACTGCAACAAAAAATAGCTGGGTGTTGTGGCGGGCGCCTATAATCCCAGCTGCTTGGGAGCCTGAGGCAAGAGAATCACTTAAGCCCAGGAGTTGGAGGTTGCTGTGAGCTGTGTGATGCCATGGCATTCTACCGAGGGTGATAAAATTAGAGTGTCTCTACAAAAGGAATAAAATAAAATAAATGTTACTGTCCCTGTAAAAAAAAAAAAAAAAAAGAAGGAATACTTCCTAACACATTCTATGAAGCAAATATCACCCTGATCTCCAAACCAGGAAAGGACTCAACAAAGAAAGAAAACTATACACCAATATCATTCATGAATATTGATGCAAAAACATTCAATAAGATCCTAGCAAACAGAATTCAATAACACATCAAAAAAATTATACACCATGATCAAATTGGTTTTATCCCAAGGTAACAAGGTTGGTTCAACACACATAAATCTATAAATATAATACATCACATAAAATAAAAAACAAAGACCATATAATTAGCTCATGGATATGACAGTTCTTTGTAAGCCACTTGCTCATGCATATGACAGTTCTTTGTCTTTGTAAGGCATTTATTGACATCTAGGTTATAAGTAAAGAATTCTGCTAGATACCAGGAGGTCAGTAGGGGGGAGGAAGAGAAAGGGCATGGAAGGGATAGGAGAGGAAAAATCTCTGCCCCGCAGAAGCTTAGCATCTAATTCAGGCATCCTCAAACTTTTTAAACAGGGGGCCAATTCACTGTCCCTCAGACCGTTGGAGGGCCGGACTATTGTTTAAAAAAAAAGAAACTATGAACAAATTCCTATGCACACTACACATGTCTTATTTTGAAGTAAAAAACAAAACAGGAACAAATACAATTCACACCGCTTCATGTGGCCCGCAGGCCGCAGTTTGAGGATGCCTAACCTAATTGGTGAGATGAAATCTATTTGAGACTGTTCAGCAGAGATGCCACACAGAGTAAGATTTAGGTTGAAAAAGAATTCTTGAATCCATTAATGAGCCTTTTAAGAAGGCTCCAGGCTTGGAAGAGGCAATACAACAAAACAGGTAGTGTTGGGGAAAGCAATATTTGACTTCTAGGGAAAAAAACATGACTTCTGTAATTAGAATGAGTAACACAAGCCAAGGGCTGGAGTCAAGAAGGGCTAGGATAGCAGCAAGGGGAGGACTAGTCTGAAAGGAACAGTTTTCTGTTACATACCAAAATAACTGTGCAAAAAGCCTTGAATGCCAGAGGAAAGTCCCCAGACACATCCAGTCATGGGAGTAACGTGGCAAATCAGCGGTATAAGAACCCTGATCCGGCCTGTCAGCCTCGCACCTGCCAGGCACCAGACAGCAAGCCAAGCTCCTTTCACACCCACCTCACTTCATGCTCAAAACAATGCAGGTGAAAAGAAATGTGGCTTGGGAGAGAAAATGCCACACTTCAGTCACACAGCAAGCCAGTGGCAGAGTTAGAACTGACTCCTCTCTTTCAGAATGCCAATGTTCATCAAAGACCTCCCCATATTAGCATCTGGGCCAGGTGCCGGAGTGATGCACAGAGCAGAGTCTACCTGCCAGTGTGGGCCATGCCTGGTGGACAGTACTTACAGAGCTGCAGATGCTACAGCAGCCTGAACAAGCCGAGAGGCTTCAAACTACCTTGGGGACAGAACAAAATGTCTGCAAGTGAATCATTCAGTTTCTTCCCTGGCCAGCTTCACGCTATTTTTCTTAAGGCTGTGAGTGTCATGAGTGTTACAAAGCCCAAACTGACCATGATTGAATCCAAAGTGAAGACTGGCCTGCTGGCCCACACCTCTTCCCTGCAGCATAATTGAGAAGGGTTGGTTATTTCAGAGATATTCAGAGCATGGAACCTTCTAGGCCCCATGTAAAACAGACCGCCAGCTAATCAGAGACTTCCCAACTGGATCCTCCCTTTCTTGGCTCTGTTCTCTCCTACTCAAGGAAGGAAGGTCATAAAAAGTCACCACATGTGTACTCTGATGAATGACACATTGTGTGTTTATTAAGAACTGCACATCTGGAATCTCTGAACAAGTGAAAATGCACCTGCAAAATCCAAAAGGAAAGTTAATTCTTTTGTTAGCTTCTTACTGAAAATAAACATTCCCAGCAGAGCTAAAGTCTTGAATACGAAAATAATCTGGCAGCAGGAATCCATTTCAAAGCTTGTTTACTGAAACCAGCATCAATTCATAATAAAGTTGAAAACACAATATAACCTAATAGGCTCTTAAATGGATACAGCATTCAATCAGCAAGGCTTTTCTTTCCCTACCATGTCACATTCAAAATTTACTTCTAGATTTATGTAAACTACAAATCAGTTCGACCTCACTTGGCCACTAGCTTTGAATAAGTTGGTTGTTTACAGAACATTCACACCTTGTGGTATATTCTTTTACACCGGCCTCTACAAACCTTGTTTCCTCTCACATTTTCCCCCTCCAGCTGTCCCTGGATGTCTCATGTCCTCTGGGGTGGGCGAGAGAGAGGGGGAAGAGAAGGGAAAAAAGAGGGTGAGCTGAATGAAGGAAGGAGGGAGAGGGGAGAGAGAGAGAAGGAAGGAAGGAATGGACAGAGGAAGAGAGAGGAGAGGAGAGGGGAGGGGATGAAGGGAGGGAGAGAAGGATAAAAAGGGAGAGAAAGTAAGAGAATAAAGGAAGGGAGAGAGGGAGTGGAGAGAAAGAAAGAGAGAGAGAGGGAGGGAGGGAGGGAAAGGGAGGGGAGGTGGAGAGAAAGAGAGAGAGAGAGAGGGAAAGGGAGAGAGTGAGAGGGGAGAGAGAAAGACAAGAAAAAAAGCAAGGAAGGAAGGAAGGAGAAAGGGAGGGAGCCAATAAACAAGTTAGCTTTCCCCAGTTTTCTGTGATGGGGCCTGACCTATTAAACATCTGCCCAGCCAGCGGATCGATTCCCCTAAAGTAGCCCACTGTTAGACCTAACAAAGGAACAAACCCCTTCTTCACACGGATGCTCTGTACTGAATGTGCACATAAAATGGGAATAAGTGTTCTGTTTCGGAGGGATGTCATGAAGAACGTACTATCAGGAGCTACAAACTGCCCTAACTTCATTCGGTTCGTCAACGTCTGGCTTTGAACTACAAATTCACAGGACCCAGACCAGCACCACTTGCCTGAATCCAAGGTCGGTCTCAAATAGACATGTGTAAGTAACTGTGTCTTAATACAACACCCCATGAAGAACCAGAGTATTTGCTAGTCACCATAAAATGTCTATCATCCACAGGAAATTGAACATTTTTACTTGTGGTGTGCCCTCTGTAAAGGTTCACAAATAACTGTGGCTCCTTATGCATTTTCTTTGGGTTCAGCACCATTTTCAGGTGAAGAGCACTTTTGCGATGGGTACAAGCCCTTGATTCAAGGACGTTCACAAGGCAAACCCCAAAATTGTAAAATAAAACATTGTAGCATTTCCACTAAGATGTCAAACAACATAAGTAGTCTGGTTTTAGGGCCTTTCTGCAATATCTTTTCCAAAATTTTCATTTCAGTAAGGCTTTATGTCCTGGTTCTCATATCATTTGAATTATAAGGAATCACAAAGTGATAAATAGCCTACATCTACACCAGTCACCATATCCATTAGAGGCAGGCAACAGAAATTTTATGACTAGTCACTGGGCCTTTTTCTAACATAAAAGCATAGTTTTGTCCTAGATAAAGAGCAAACCCTTGTCTATGATTGCTAATGGCATAACCATGAGCATTTGTTTCTCCAAAAGTATGTTAGTAATTTTTGAACGCACTTTCCTCAAATTTGCAGAAGTTGGCTTCACTAATGCTAGTGAGAAAAATCACTCACCATCCACGTCTTCCTCCGAGCAACCCAATATTCACACTTGCATTTGCGAAGCCAAAGCCAACACTTTTATGCCTGCTGCTTTTGCTCTGCTGAATGAGAAAACCAGCAAGAACTACTGAACCTGCTGGAACAATTGGCATCATCATGAGCTAATTGAAATGGCGAGCTCACAGGCAAATTGATCTGCAGCAGCAAAAAGTCCTTTTGCCTCCAAAAGTCGGCTTCAGCCATAGTTTCCATGAAACCTGCTTTAGAACAGAACTCTTGGAAACTATAAATGTTTTTAATTCTCAAAGGAAGGGAGTTAACACTCAATCAGAGTAACTTCATAACTGGCTTAGCTAATTATGGTCATTGTGTGAATTGGTCATTTTCAGCAATTTAAAATTGCTAGACTGGCTTCTTTCTGGTATCCTGCACACTTCTATTCTCTCTCTGAGTGGCAAGGTCTAAAGCAGTGGTTCTCAACCTTCCTCAGGCTGCGGCCCTTTAATACAGTTCCTGTGGGTCGTGACCCACAGATTGAGAACCGCTGGTCTAATGCATTCTCACTAATATTACTAGTTGATAATGACTTCTTAAGTTCATCTGCTGTCATCTGTCACCATGCAAGGTGGGCATCACGGAAGGAGGTGCACAGGTCACCAGTGTTTGTGTCCCTTCCAAAATTCATGTGGAAGCCCTAATCCCATGAGACTATATTTGAACCTAGGTTCTTTAGGGAGGGAATTAAGGTGATGTGAGGTCCTGGGGTAAGGCCCTCATCCTATAGGATTAAACGGTTCTCTTATCAGAAGAGACCCCAGAGACATCTGGAGATCTCCCTCTCCACATGTGCCTCTCACTAAGCAAGAAGGTGGCTGTCTGTGAGCAAGAAAGAGAGCCCTCACTAGAAACTGAATTTGTTAGCATTTTGATCTTGGATTTCCAGACCCCAGAACAGTGCGAAAATAAATGTCTGTTCATTAACCACCAGAATAGAATTGTGCTATTTGTTACAGCTGCTGAGCTGGCTGATATGCCCAGCCCATGACATGACTGCTGTAGCCCAGGTAATATGCAGTGCGCAGCATGCACAGCCACGCCCTGTCTACCATGTGCTCTCACACACAATGGCAGCATGCAGTCCCTAAGCCAAGGACTGGCACTGTGGTGCTGTAGAAAGAGTCAGATCACTTGCACCTCTTACCTTCAGAATCTTGAGCAAAGCCCTCAATTTCTCTAGGCCTGTTTCCTCCTATAATAAATGCATATCCAGTGGGTCAACTTCATTCTCTGCACCAAATGTAACAAGACTCAGTATTGTGAAGCTTTTTTCATCCACCACAATGAAACTCATTTCATAATTTTTAGCATGTGTTTGCTAATTTCTAAATGTTCAAGAGAAATAGTAAGTGTTGGGTTTTTTTAATTAGAGAGTAAAATACTAGCAAAATGTCTGTTGTGATGGTAAAGGCTTCTCTGCCTCCATGCCTGAAAGTCTCACTTCCTTAACGCTGGAGTGTTTTGATCAGCAAGTAGTCCACAGTGGCACTTCTTGGTCTGTCGCTGAGTAGGGTGACCTCTGGATAGTGGGGGTTTCCCGTTAGTCTCTTTGGGTCCTTCCCAACTCTGCTTTTGTCAACAATCCCAGAAGAGTAAACACAGAGCTCATGGATCAGGTTCTTTAGGGTCCAGAACAGAACTCACAAAAATAATCGTCAGTACTAATTCATGAAGCATCAACTGGTTAATAGTAACAAATAGTCATAATTACAATAATGACAGTAATTCAATTAGAGGGAGACTAAGATTGCTAATGTATTATGTCAGTAACTCTTTAGGTGAGATCCCACTATTTCTACTTTACAAGTGAAGAAACTGAGGCACAGGAAGGCAAAATAACTTGCCTAAAGGCCTACAGCAAGAGACAGCAGCATAGGTCTGCAGTGCTCCTTGGGACTTCCCACTGCATCGTGTGGTTTCTGCAGAGTCCCTGGTACCTGTCATCTGGGCCATGGACGTTAGTCTGAGTGAGTCTCTCCCTCCTACCCTTCTGAGCAAATAACACTGCCAAAGAGACCTAATGTTGGGGAGGTAGTTGACCACCTCTCCTCAGACTGGACATGCACCACATGTACATGTCAGCACAGTAGGCCCAGTTCCTGACATTGACCACCTCCATATGTTGACCAGTTTATTGCAATCCCTTGGGTGGTCACCTTACAGAGGGCTCTACTCATTGTACTTACAAGCCATACGCAAACATGATTTCCATTATCAGAAATTCTCCTGGAACCGCTTGGTTGTATAAAACCAATCAGCATGGTCTTCACTTAAAAATATAGAAAACATCCTTCCAAATTGTTTGAATTAACATTGGTATTAACAAACCCAAGCCTGTATAACCAGCCCCCTGGAAAGACAGAATGCTGTCTCCTCAGGTCTCAGTGCTACAAAGCAGACAGAGGTGCTACCTGTTCTCCAAACAGCAAAACAAGCAAAATTCCAAGAGGCTGGTGAGGAAGCAAACCCAGCACAGAGACGGCTCCCTGCTTCTCTCCTGAAAGCACTGGCTATTCTCAGGGGCCCTAAAACGCTTTACTCTCTGCAAATGAACATCAAATGCCAGGAGCATGAAAGTTGAGCATCCCCCTTCCACATAAGCTCTGGATGCTTCCAGAATGTGGCAGCAACACATCCAAAGGTCTGCAAAGTTTGCTCACTACTGGAAGGAAAAGGTGGTGACACCCGGGGATGGGCAGGCAGCAGCGTTTTGTGGGCGGGGAGCACAGGGAAGGCAGCAGAAAATATAAGGACAGAGGTGGGAGTGGGTAGGAAAGGTCCCAGGCCAGTGAAAGATGTGCTCCAGTGATTAAGAGGAAGAATTTCCTCTGGGGGTAGGTAGCGGGGTGGCATTTGCTTATTAGCGATAAGAACAAAGAGGAGTGTAAATGTGATCTTAAAGCAGAAAGTGAGAGACCTCGATCAGATAGCCTCAATTTTCTCAGAAAAAGAGTGAGAGAGTTGAGTGAAATCTGGTTGAAAAAAAGATGGAGGTGTATGGAATATGTTTAGGACCAAAAGTGAATTAGACAGAGCTAAAAGGATTTTAGTCCTTTAGTCTACTTAGTGACCAAGTAGGAGCGGCTGCATTAAGCTGACACCGCATGTGAGCAGCAGACTGCCTCCGCAGCGGGGGATGTGGCTGGACTCCACCGCCACGGAGTCCAGTCAGCCTGCAGGCCTGACTCGCAAACTGTCCACCCTTTTGTGATTTCTCCGGGCTTCTGTGATTTATCTCACCCTTGCTTATGAGACAACCAAAGGTCCTGAGTGTGACAGACAAGCCTGTCCCAACCTGGCTGCCACTTAAGTCTCCAGCATCATTTTCTGCCTTCTGCCATATTGAATGGATTGCAGTTCCTCCAGGGAACCAGCCCTTTCAGTGCTTCTGAGCCTCAAATCACAGGATTCCCCTTGAACATTTTTTCTTCTGAAGGTCTGGAGAGCAACATTGTTTTTTCAAAAGGCTGCCTCCTCAGAGAACCCTTCCAGGTTCACCGTAAAGCAAAACTGATGACTCAGTCTCTCCTGTTGTCAACCTACCTATTAGACCCTGAATATGCCTCCTAACGTCACATGACTCTGTGTTTCAGCAATGGAGCTGCATGGGTTTGTCTTCTTTTTGTTTTTTGCATTTTAAAAAGCCCTGAAGTTAGCTGGGCGTGTGTCTGTCATCCCAGCAACTCCCTAGGCTGAGGCAGGAAGGACGGCTTGCATGCAGGAGTTTGAAGCTCCATGGACAAAGATCACACCTGAGAATGACCACTGGGCTTGGTGGTCCCAAGAAACCAGCAGAAACAACCTACATTGGGGAACACTCAGTGCTTCTCATCTTGGTGCTCCCCATTTGGCCATGTCTAGAGATATTTTTGGTCATATTAACTGTGGGGGCAGCAGGCAGCTGGCACCTGGTGAGCAGAGGCAGGGGTACTGCTGAACATCCCCTGACACACAGCACAGCCCCCAACAGCAAAGAACTATCCAGGCCTCAAGGCTGCCAGTGCAGAGGCTTAGAAACCCTGGTGTAGAGAGACAATATTGGGGTGTGTAACATGCTTTTTATCATGTTCAATTTTAAATAACTCTTTTACAGCGCATAGTGCACCTTAACATATAGCAATGTTTTCCAAACCTTAGCTTGTACAGCAAGAATAGCACCTCTTGAGAGGTGTTGTAAGCTTTCCTAATCACCCCTCCTTAACTCCCTTCTGCCAGACTCCTAAGGGGAATAAAGCAGCAATTCTCCTGGTCCAAATGTAAAAGCCAGAAGGTCTCAACTAGATTTGCGACCTTAAACCAATTGAGCTGGTTAATGGCAAGGCCAGGACCAAAAGGCAGATGCCCAGATTTTCAGGATCCCATCAGCCCAGGAGGCAGCTGCTCTGTTCCATGTCTAAACTGGCTAACATAATTTAGGTCCCTGAAGAGGAAATTCACCCTGCAAATATGAGCTGGGTGACTTAGCAGGAGTTTAGTATTAGTATTCACGCTTCAACAGCCAGGACACGCCCGACCCTCACCCCACTTTTTGAGAAGCTAGGCTGACCTTGTAAGGCCCCTGAGCTCTGCGGGGAATTGCATTTATGCAAAAGTAATTGCGATTCATCAATGTGAAGGCACTTTGAATAAACGTAGATGATTTCATCGTAGAAAAGGCAGAGTGGATTTAGTGTATTTAAGGCTTTGGGGGCAGGGTTATTAATTTGGAAGGAGTGGGGAGAGCCTTCCGCTCCTGTGGAAAGGGCTTTCAGCTCGGGCAGGAAACTGATTTTATGTCAGGGGAAGGAGTTCCCGGGAAGGTTTTCACAAGGCCTCCCCTGCTGTTTCTGCAGGCTGGCAGGCCCCAGGTGCGCCTTGGAAGAGTCCCCAGCGCGTCACCTCCGCCCCTCCTCCCATCCGAACCACAGTGGGCAGCTGCTCCACGCACTGTGAGGCCCCACCCGTCCCCACGTTGGCCCAGTGGGCAGCTGCTCCACGCACTGTGCGGCCCCACCCGACCCCACGCTGGCCCAGTGGGCAGCTGCTCCACGCACTGTGCGGCCCCACCCATCCCCACGCTGGTCCCGCAGCCTGCCCCGCGGGGTACCCGTGCGCCTCACTGGAGAAGGCGCCGGCGGACTCACCTTCAAGCGGATGGGAAAGGACCGTTCTTGCTGGAGGGGCCCCAGCAGCGTTTGCTCCACGCTGACCAGCTCGGAGGTGGAGTCCACCACGCGCGCTAGCGCGCTGCGCATCGCCATCCGGGCCAAGGTGCAGGGCCCGCGGTCCTGGGGAAAGGGCAGCAGCTCTGCGCCCCGCTCGGCGCCCCGCACCACCTCTGCCTCTGGGGAGCTGGCCCGCTCCCCGGCACCCCCGTGGCTGCCCCCCGCACCTCCGCCCTCTTCCCGGCGCCCGGGCCCAAGCCGAGTCCGTAACTGGCTGGAGCGATGGGCTGGGGCGGCAGACATGTGATCCGGCTCCCGCAAGCTCCCAGGGCTGCCGGGACTGTCCCCCCAGCCCCACTCCTGCTGCAGCAGCTGCAGGGTCTGCAAAGCCACCATCTGATGGCTGATGGAGGCCACTAAGGGTGCCGGGCTGGCCATGGCCTCCGCCCGCTGCTCCGCGCGCTCCGCATGCGGGTGGAGGGAACCAGAGAGGCTGGGGCTCCGGGGGTCACCAGGGTCACATTTCCTAACCCCCACCCGGCTCCTGGGCCTCCCAAGCTCTCAACCGGCCCTGCCCCTGGCCTTCAGTCGGTGGCCTGCAACTGGCCTCGCCCTAGCTTGGAAAATCGGAATTGGCTTGCTCTGACCGGAGGCTGCCTGAAGCGCTCCTGGGTGCGTTCTTGAAAATCAGCCAAAAGCTGGGCACAGCTCATTCCTCCTCTTGGGGGCTTTGACGGAAAACGTGCGGCTTTGTGCAGACGTCAGTCAGCGGGGATCCCCGCCCCCATCTCCGTCGAAGGATACCAATAACCACGCAGGTCGGGAGGTGGGGGTGTGAGGACCCACAGGTGGGGGGCGAGGCGCAGAGAGCCCTAGTGAAACTCACAAAGGGGAGACCTGCGTTCTCCTCCCCGCCTTCCGACTCAAGACACATTTTCAGAAACTTCGTGGGGGAGCCTTCAAGGCCTTGCACCACTCCCCCACCCCCAAACAAAACTAGGAGGACTTGTCTGGAAGTTCTGCTCTTCTCTGCCTTGTTCCACCACCCCGTGCACCCGACAGCCCGTCGTCACCCAGGTGGCAGCAGAGCTGCGGGCTCAGCCTCCCCTGCTGCCCAGGCCTGGCACTGTTCACACGAGAAGCCTAAATGGTTTTGTGTGAAACTCCCAAAGGGTTTAGGCAGCAAGGCTGAAGCTAAATCCTTTTGAGAGCTATGAACCCACAGACAGCTGTACAAATAGTTACTGGTTTTTTTTTGTTTTGTTTTGTTTTTGTAGAGACAGAGTCTCACTTTATGGCCCTCGGTAGAGTGCCGTGGTCTCACACAGCTCACAGCAACCTCCAACTCCTGGGCTTAAGCGATTCTCTTGCCTCAGCCTCCTGAGTAGCTGGGACTACAGGCGCCCGCCACAACGCCCGGCTATTTTTTGGATGCAGTTTGGCCGGGGCCAGGTTTGAACCCGTCACCCTCGGTATATGGGGCCGGCGCCCTACCGACTGAGCCACAGGCGCCGCCCATAATTACTGTTTTTAATTAACCCTAACATGGCTACTTTCTTAGCTTAGTGAAAAAAAACTGGGGTAGGCAATTTTATACTTTCATATAGATTGGGAACCATTGGTGTGCAATTGTATTTAAGAAATAAACAACATTGGAGGGGGAAAGTATGGAGGACTGTCCCAGAATAGCATCATTTTTGCTTTCCATCTGCAAAGAAAGCCCTTAGATAACCACAGGGCATGTAGGTGCAGGCCCAGGCCCCTGGCAGATCCACAAGGGCAGGGTCACAGGTCCATGGCAGATCCACAGGGGCAGGGTCACAGGTCCATGGCAGACCCACAGGGGCAGGGTCACAGGTCCGTGGCAGACTCACAGGGGCAGGGTCACAGGCCCGTGGCAGACCCACAGGGGCAGGGTCACAGGCCCGTGGCAGACCCACAGAGGCAGGTTCACAGTCCGTGGCAGACCCACAGGGGCAGGTTCACAGATCCGTGGCAGACTCACAGAGGCAGGTTCACAGATCCGTGGAAGACCCACAGGGCAGGGTCACAGGTCTGTGGCAGACCCACAGGGGCAGGGTCATAGGCCCGTGGCAGACCCACAGGGGCAGGGTCACAGGCCCGTGGAAGACCCACAGAAGCACGTTCACAGGCCCGTGGAAGACCCACAGGGGCAGGGTCACAGGCCCATGGCAGACCCACAGGGGCAGGGTCACAGGCCCGTGGCAGACCCACAGGGGCAGGGTCACAGGCCCATGAAAGACCCACAGAGGCAGGTTCACAGGCCCGTGGAAGACCGACAGGGGCAGGGTCACAGGCCCATGGAAGACCCACAGGGGCAGGGTTACAGGCTCATGGCAGACCCACAGGGGCATTGGTGCAGGCCCATGGCAGACAGGTGAGCCCAGTGAGACCTGCAGGAAGAGATTTCATTCTTCATTTGGAAGCAAGACTCCATGCTTGGTGCTGTAGGGCAGGATCCAGATAGGTCTTTGAGTGAAAAACACTCCAGTGAGCCTGTTAGCACATGGGGTGATCACAGGAGACATGACAGCAATGTGGGGGCCTTTAAGGGCTCTTAAACTCTGGGATGGTGTGACCCCATATAACCCTCCCCACTCTCCAGCAAAGGTTCCTTCTTGTTCTCTTCCCAATGTTTTCTTCGCCTATGAAAACAAACCTGAATGCCAAGATAAAGAAAACCTTTCTTAACCAAAAATGAGTACATTCACCCTAATTATAACTAAGTAAAAGTGCATGTCTGTGCATTGACAGAGGGGAAATCACTTTGGAGGGAAGTAAATAGCTTAATGTTGATTAGATTCTCTTGCCATGAAGTTACCTAAGTTCATAATAAAAAATAGAGACATTTCTCTCTCCTTTTAATCCTCAAATGTTGAAATCCATTAGGTTCAACAGAAACGAATCAGCAATAGCAAAAAAACTAAGCCATAATTTTCACAGAGCCTTTCAGATCTCCAGGGCTGCTCCTCTTTCCAGATACACAGAAAATCCAGTTTCACGGGCTCAGCCTTCCACTATCAAATGGCTGACTGCAAAACTTTCTTGACAGATGGAATTCCAGCCAAGAGCAGGATTGAAATCACTAGACACAACCTGAGCTGAGGCTCCACTGTTCCACATAGCAGGCTGAGTCAGAACTGTGAGACCAACTGAAATTCAGGGGATGTATAAGAAGTAGCCAGGAAACCTTGGGCCTGAGGGATGGTATATGCTGCTTACTTTTTCTAGTATCTTTAGGGAGCACTGAGTCATACAGCAACTCAGTGCTTTGTCTTGGCCATGGGTCACACTGGCCTTTGCTATGGCCTTAGAATAGCTCATGTTCCAAAGCCATTTTCATAGGCTATGGAGATGAGCCAACAGCATAGCAGATCTACCTTTGGTTTAAAAAAACATCCAAAGCTATGTATGTTAGGCTACCAGACCAAGGGATAGATTGCCAGCTCCCTACCTTCTATACTAATGACGTAAGGCCATTGTATAATAAAAGGCACATTCGAAAGGACAAGGCCCACTGGACATGGGATGTTTTTGTCTCACAGCATCTATTGCACTGTCTTATGGAAACCGTCCCCTCCCTCCACACTCAGTCCATGAGGTCATATGGGATGAACCTGTCCCACTGCAGAACGGGACTGGATCTTCAAGGCTGGGGCCATTCCCACATGATGTTTCCATAGTGAATGGTGAGGAATGGGCACATGACCCAGGAAACAGTGCCACAGTACCATTTAGGGTGCTTTTGGCTGACTGCACCATAAAATACAATGGAACCAATGCACATAGGCCAAAACAGCCAAGAGATGACGTTAACAGGAAAGACCCAGTTCTCTTTTAACAAGAAAACTCAACATAAAATAGTTTAATCAATAAGAATAATTTATTGTGTCATATCATGTTTATAACATACGTCAACCCTCTCGCCCGTATCTCTGAGAAAGGGTGGCATGCCCTTTGCCCTCAGGCTGAACGGGGTGCACAACGTCAGAGAATTGGTTTGTGGAATTTTAACTCCAGGCAAGTTAACTCTGTGCGTGTCTCAGGGGGGCCCAGGTCCCCCTGTAAGAATAGCAAGTCGTTTTAAACTCACACTGAGTTCATTTTGTGTGCTTGATGTAGGATATGTTTATTTCTAAATATTATCCTACACACAAGAAGTCTGAAGGCAGGATGGTTCCAGGTTTGGTTAATGTAGCAGCTCAGTGGTGTCCTCAAGGCCGTTAGCTCCTTCCACCTTCTGCTGCGTGACCCTGAATGTCAGCTTTGTCCTTGGTCTTCGGGCTAGTTCTCCCACGGCCACTGGACAGCAGCAGTAGTTGCCAACATCACACGTAGAAGAGGCCTTCTCTTCCTGTGTATTCCTTCTCAAGAGCAAAGAGACATGTCCTAAGAGGCTTCATCTGACTTCCTCTCACATATCCTTGGCCAGAAATCATGCCACATGTTCTTTGCTAATCAATTATGGTCATGAGAGTCTTGGGTGAACAGAATTCACTCCAAGATGAGATGGGTCTAGCCTCCCTTGAAGCATTTGGTTCCAGGGAAGATGAAGAACATTGATATGAATCAAGACTGTGTCGTCACATACTAACTGGGGCTACAGGGCACAGGGTGGCTCTGCGGGGGCTTCTGGGTAAAGGGCATAGCCAATTTCCAGAACTTCTCCTTTTTCCAAATACACAGAAAACCCAGTTGCATGAGTCTAACTCTTCTATTACCAAATGCCTGACTGCAATGGCCCCTGGGCAAGTGAAGCTGAAAAGAGATAAATTCTGGAGCTTCTACAGGCATCTTGTGAGCCGGACAGGAGAGCCTGCCGATGAAGGAGCCACCACCCATAGAGAGAAAGCACTCACAGGAGAAAAGCCAGCAGGTGCATACAGAGAAAGCAGTGGCCTTACGGCACATTTGAGCCTTACGTTTATCAGCATAAGAAGACAGCCCCACCTCTGAGCTTTCATTTCTGTAAACCAATTAAAGTCCCCTGCTTGAAGCACTTGAGGTTGGGGTGATTGCCTCTTGCAACAGAAGGAGTCAGAACTGAAGCAAACAGAGGGGCTAGTGTTACAGGAAAGATGGCATGTTAACAGAGTGACCCCTGACCCAGGGCCCCAGGACAAAGCCTTGCTGAAAGGTCCCCCAACCACCTACTTCCAGCAATGCTTTTGGCATTCACCTAACCTTTCTACTATTTCAACAACTATGGGGAAAGTTCTTTGAGCAACTCTGGTTGTTCTGGCAATTAATGGGAGCATTTAAACATGAGCGCTGGAAACATTCAGGACTCTGTGTGATGTGGGATGGAGAAGGCAAGGGGGTAGAAAGCTCGCTGAAGTGAAAGGCATTTTTATACCTGTCAATGGACAAGGTAGAGTGACGTTAGATAAACAAGTACTCAGGCACTTCTATTAATCCAGTTTCCTTTCCCATGTGAGCAAATGATCCAAGTTTCTATGTGGAATTGTGGGGAACAGAGGGACCTGGCAGGAGGCACAGATATGGGGAGCCTTCCTCCAAGGACTTGGCAGAGCCCAGATGCATTTGAGACCTGCTTATGTTCTTTGGCACTTTTCTCTAAAAGAGATCCAATAGAATTCCAGAAATGGAGCTGTTAACCTTCAGTGCACCCTGGTGAAGTTCATAGGTGGGAGCAAAACAAAACATATCCAAAGACACCAAAGAGTTATTATTCTTGAGTGAAAGTTATGATTGAGGAGAAACAGATGCTGAAGAGATATACCAAGATACAAAACTACTGTAAGAGAGAAAACAATGGAACTAAGAAAAGGTTCAGGAAAGAAAAAGCAAAAAAGCTCCAATTCCCTTTTCTAAACATACAATTGTAGTGTTTGAATATGCCAAGTCATAAAAATAAACATCCATGCTATTCTAACTTTGGGCTAAACATTTGATTGTCAGGGGGAGAAAAGATGTATCACTGCCCCAAAATCTCTGAATTGCCAAAAACGATTGTTTATACAGGACAGTCTGTTTTCAGGCCATCCTATATGCTCTGCCTTCCCAGCTCCTGTGAAGCTCAGGAAGCAATATGAAGCTTAGTGAAGAAAAACAGGGAAAAGTGAGCAAAGGAGGGAAAACAGAAGTTCAAAGCATTGAATCACCCCTGCTGGTCCACAGGTGATCGGCTGTGTGTTTCCCCTCTTTACAATTCCACCGCTCAACAGAAAATCAATTCTTTCTGGACATATTAACCATTTTACCTGGTTCCGTCTTAATACTCAGTTATTTAGTTTCATCTGAATAATCAGTTTATCGTCAAAAGGAAATTCATGATATGGGCAGATTTAAAAAATCAAAACTGGACTTTAAAAGAGTTGACATCATTTATTCTGATTATTGTAGCTTTTGTGAACCCTTAGGTTTCAGAGTGATAGATACCACGGATTTTCAAGCTGCCTACGCTTATTTTCATCAGGGCAATTTGCTGTATTTTTTAATCTCCATTTCTGATTATAAAATCTAACCACTGAAGAGTATCCTTTTCCTTGGAGGGAAAAATTTAAAAGCTCCTTGGTTTCCTGAACTACTTTGATTATTTGTGTAGCTATGCCTTATAGTATTGAAATGTAGGAGCTCAGGATGCTGCGTCTTCAGCCCCAACTCAGGTTAAATCTCTTTCCCAATCCCTTATTGCAAAAGTATTTCTCTCAGGTGCCTCCCACATATTCCCCCCTTTTGCGTATTAATTAGGGGTTCATACCACTGTTCTTCTAAGTGAAATGGTCACGATTCTTATTTCCATCTCATGTTTTATTTTTTTTAAGATCTTACTGCTTTCACCACCTTTTGCTACTTCTCTGCCTTCAGTCCGCGCTCTCCCACACTCTTTACCATTTCCAACATACACTCCGACGGGAACTCTAACCCCTGCACGCAACACACACTTTTTACTTCTTATCTCAAACTTCTTATACTTTCTGCATCTCATCTATAGTAAATCGTGTTAACTGGTGAACAAAGGTCCCGCTTTCCTTGTGGAGTGTTTCCTTTGCTTTATGAATTGTAACGGAAAACAAAGGTCTCGCTTTTCTTATGGCCTTTGCTAGTGAAGATCTTACTGCTTTCACCACCTTTTACCACTTAACAGATGAACAAAGGTCCTGCTTTCCTTGTGGCCCTTGCTAGTTGAATTATGATGAACGAGGACTCTCCCCCATTCCAATGAGTGGGGACTCTAAACCCTGGCGTCCCTTCAGGGACTCCTCCACAACCAGATAGGGACTCTATCCCCTGGCGTCCCATCAGGGACTAGTGCATAACCAGATAGGGACTCTATCCCCTGGCATCCCATGGGGACTCATGCACAACTAGATAGGGACTCTATCCCCTGGCGTCCCATCAGGGACTAGTGCATAACCAGATAGGGACTCTATCCCCTGGCATCCCATGGGGACTCATGCACAACTAGATAGGGACTCTATCCCCTGGCGTCCCATCAGGGACTAGTGCATAACCAGATAGGGACTCTATCCCCTGGCATCCCATGGGGACTCATGCACAACTAGATAGGGACTCTATCCCCTGGCGTCCCATCAGGGACTAGTGCATAACCAGATAGGGACTCTATCCCCTGGCATCCCATGGGGACTCATGCACAACTAGATAGGGACTCTATCCCCTGGCGTCCCATCAGGGACTAGTGCATAACCAGATAGGGACTCTATCCCCTGGCATCCCATGGGGACTCATGCACAACTAGATAGGGACTCTATCCCCTGGCATCCCATCGGGGACTCCTGCACAACCAGATAGGGACTCTACCCCCTGGCATCCCATCAGGGACTAGTGCATAACCAGATAGGGACTCTATCCCCTGGCATCCCATGGGGACTCATGCACAACTAGATAGGGACTCTATCCCCTGGCGTCCCATGGGGACTCATGCACAACTAGATAGGGACTCTATCCCCTGGCGTCCCATCAGGGACTTGTGCACAACTAGATAGGGACTCTATCCCCTGGCGTCCCATGGGGACTCACGCACAACTAGATAGGGACTCTATCCCCTGGCGTCCCATCAGGGACTAGTGCATAACCAGATAGGGACTCTATCCCCTGGCATCCCATGGGGACTCATGCATAACCAGATAGGGACTCTATCCCCTGGCATCCCATCAGGGACTAGTGCATAACCAGATAGGGACTCTATCCCCTGGCATCCCATGGGGACTCATGCACAACTAGATAGGGACTCTATCCCCTGGCGTCCCATCAGGGATTAGTGTATAACCACATAGGGACTCTACCCCCTGGCGTCCCATCAGGGACTTGTGCACAACCAGCTGAGGGCACTAACCCCTGAGCACAACTACATATCATCTGCTTCTTACAAAGTTCTTACATACTTCTTATCATCTTACTTTGAACTCCTCCTACTTCTTATATTTCTTATCTCAAACTTCTCATACTAAACTTCTTCCTCTTCTTATCCAAAACTACTTCCTGCTGACAATGGGTGAAGATACAGGGGAAGGCAGTGAAAGGTTCCTTCCCTATCTTACTATTTCCTTTTTGGGTTCGCATCCACTACCTCATCTTTGTGGCCATTTGTTGAAGCCCAGGACACCATGTCTCCAGCCCGACCCAGGGCCTGGTTGGAGCTGGGATGCTAGGTCTCCACCCTGGCCCCAAAACTGTCTGGACACGGCAGCTGCTGCAGCTTACTCAGGTAGGTCTCGTTCAATTCTCAGGCGCTGAAGCACCTTAGATGCCAAGTTAATATTAGTAGGAGCAAGCATCTCAGCAGCAGTCTTAGTAAGGGAGCGTCATCAGGCGACCTCTGAGCAAGAAGCAGAGCCAGAGGGGGAGCCCCTCTCCCTGCGCAATCCCTTGGCCACGTAGGCCACAGGTGTGGAGGCTGCTGACCAAGGCTGTACATCGTTTCCTGCTCTCGAGCATCTCACTAACCAGAGCCAATGATGTTCAATCCCTTCCCCAATCCCTTATTGCCAAAGTATTTCTCACAGGTGCCTCCTACAGAAGTTGGAAAGAGGATTAGTGATAAAAATGCCAGAAGGGAGAATTGGGGGAAGTGTTTTAATGATTTTACAAACTGATGCCTTAGTCTTCATGGATGGAAATGGAAAACAGTGTGACACCCTTTATCATGTTCTATGATCACTCTGTAATTTCAAGTTCCCGTAAGTACCCTTTTAAAGTGATAAAAAGAAAAGAAATGCTTGACTTAGGTTGATATACTGAAGTTTAAAAAAAATCTTCCCCACCACTTTCCCTATATTCATCCGCATTCCCTTACTTTCTTTCCTCTAAGAAATTTTCTACTCTCATTCCCCAGTTTCTTTTCTGTCAGGCTTTATGGCTGAGCCGAAGCAGGGGCTGTATTCACCTTTTCATTTATTCCTCTTTGTCCCTTCTATTTTTCCAGAGCTCCTTTTCTTATGGTAATTGTATTGAAAAATGGAATGAGGAGTGAGTTTGGGCCCCAGGTGATTTTTTTGTTTAGCTTTTGCTACAAAATCACTATGGTTATGTCCATGAAGTCAAAATACTGGGTGGCACCCACTGGCTCCACTGGCTCCATATACCGAGTGTGGCAGGTTTAAACCCGGCCCCGGCCAAACTGAACCAAAAATAGCTGGGCGTTGTGGCAGATGCCTGTAGTCCCAGCTACTCAGGAGGCTGAGGCAAGAGAATCACCTAAGCCCAGGAGTTGGAGGTTGCTGTGAGCTGGGATGCCACAGCACTCTACGGAGGGCAATAAAGTAAGACCCTGTCTCTAAAAAAAAAGACTTCATACTGGGAGATTAAATAGAATCCCCACTGTTAAGCCCTGAGTGCAGCAAGGGAGAACTAAACCAGTTTTTTGTTTTGGGTTTTTTTTTTTGCAGTTTTTGGCCAGGGCTGGGTTTGAACCTGCCACCTCCAACATGTGGGGCCAGCGCCCTACTCCTCTGAGCCACAGGCGCTGACCAGAACTAAGCCAGTTTTGAGCACTGGACTAATGTCCTCTATACTGGCTCTCTGCTCTAGGAAAACAAAAGAAGCCAACAGATCTTCTTATTTTATTTGATCATTTTAATCACTTTTGTTTCAGAATATTGAGAATGGTCAGGAGAGTTGAAATAAGGTAAAAAATGTTTTAAAAATAAAGATTGGTGGAACATGATGAAAGTAGTTCACTGTTTTCCTTAGAGAAAAAAATACAAAATATTTTAAAACATGTTTACATAAAAATATGATAGTGCATGTTTTAGCATAAAGGCTCTCTTTTTAAATTTTCATCATCTGTTTCTCAACTGTTTGCTGTTAATTAGCAAGTGGAGTCTTAGAGATGCTGATCTGACTATAAAACACAAACTGTCCATAGATGTACTCAAATTTCAAGCTTTTGTTTAAAAAATCGTATGTACATTTTATTTGGTCTGTACTTTCCACTGGAAAATTGAAACCACATTCAAAAGATCTTTAATGCCTCTGTTCAAATATGTAAGCCTTCTCAAAAACTTAAATCATAGCTATTGATGGATTATTACTAGATAATGGTAGATAATTTGTTGAAGAAGTGTTGAAAAAAATTCTCAACGTTCTACTGATTTTAGCTAAAAACAAAATCTAATACTTTCTACGTGGAATGTTAATTTTAAGGCATAGTTCTATTTCATGGTGGCTTATTTTTTAAAGAATTTTGAGTGACGATTATTCCAATGCCTGGATAAAATATATATATGATATAAATTTTATACGATGGATTAAAAGTCGACTTTGAAATCTCCTGTTCACTTAATACAGTTTATATTATCCTTAAAACTAAAACTTTTTATAGCTCCCATAAATTTCCATGCTAACGTTCTGAATTCTCAAACTTAATGCTCACAGGGAAGCAACGTACCATAGATGCTAATAGATGAGGCTTTCGTGGATGATAAAAACATCTACCTGGAAATACAAGAGAATCAACTGAAAAACAGTAAGAAAAAATGAGCATTTACTTCAGATATATGCAGTCAACATACAAAAATTACTAGTTTTCCTTTATATGTACCATGAAAACCAACTAGAAATGTCAGAGGAAAATGGTTCAATCGACTCACATAATAACTTACAAAAACTTATAAACTTGCAAAATAATTAGAAATAAACTAGCAAGACATTTTCAAGACTTAGGATGAGAAACGATATGTTTAAAAAAAATCACTATATAAGTTATGAAAGAAGACCTAAACATGTGGTGAAAAATATTCCCTCTTTCATTGGACAGTCTGAATATTAGAAAGCTGTCAGTTTTCTCTAAATTTACCTAGAAACTCAATACAATTCCAAACAAAACTCCAATGGGATTTTTATAAAGCTAGACAACTCATTCTCAAGCCCATCAAGAGAGAAAGCATCAAAATAGCTAACAAAACTTTGAGATAAGACCCAGCAGAAGAGACTTCAATATCTCAAAGGGACTACAAACTATAGCAATTATTAAAGTATAGTAATGGTACAAAAATAGACAAGTCAATAGAATATATACACACATATCAGTAGAATCAAAAAATTATATATATACGTAAGAGTTTATTTGTGTCAAATCAAGGAAGAAATAATAAACATTACTGTGACAATTGGCTACCTATTTGGATAAAAATAAAATTAAATCTGTTCTGCACTCCATGTTCATGCATAAATAACAAATGAAGTAAAGAGCTAAGTGTCTAATATCAAAACTATAAAAGTACTAGAAGAAAATACTGTTGGAACCCAAATAGCCAAAGCCATACTCAGCAAAAAGAGTAAAGCTAGAGGTACCACAGTACCTGATTTCCAATTCTACTCTAAAGCTATAGTAACCAAACTGCATGATACTGAGATAAAATCAGACTTGTAGACCAATGGATCAGTCTAAAGAGCCCTGACATAAACTCATCCATTTATGATCAACTCATTTTCAATGATGGTGCCAAGAACATCCACCAGGGAAAGGAAGTTTCTTCAATAAATTGCTCTGAAAAAATTGGATATACATCTTGTCTAAGAATGAAACCAGACCCCTATTTCTCACTATACACAAAAATCAAATCAAAATGGCTAAAAGACTTAAACGTAAGACCTGTAACTATGAAACTACTGGAAGAAAACCTTGGGAAAATGCCTTTGGACAGTGGTCTGAGCAAAGATACCTTAAGTGAGTCCTCAAACGAACAGACAGCCAAAGCAGAAATAGACAAATAGGGTCCCCTCGTGCTAAAAATTCCACAGGGAAAAAAAAAAGTGAACAGACAATGCATGGAATAGGAGAAAATATTTGCAAATGATTAGACTGGCAGGGGATTAATAACCAGAATATACAGGGAACTCAAACAACTCAATAACAAAACAAAAAAAATTAAAAAATGGGCAAAAGATTTGAATTGAATTTATCAAAAGAAGAGATAAAAAAAAAATTTACACATCACCAAGTATATAAAAAAATTCTTAACATCCCTGATCATCAGAGAAATGCAAATCAAAACAACAATTATATAACATCTGGCTGCAGTTAAAATGTCACATAAACGCTATGTCCTCCATGCATGCCGTCAGGAAGCTCCCTGTGTCTGTCTCAGTGGTGGTGATGCAAACTTTAGATCACTCATTAAAATGGTTTCCCCTACATAGGGAGAAATTTTGAGATCCTATAAATAACCGATTTTCCCAATAAACTTTGGTCCAATGGGTCCAAGGACTTTGGATCTCAAATGACTGGAAGACACTACAAGGTAATAGTGTGAGCCCAATATTTTTAAAAATGACACATGTAGGCTAGGTGCAGTGCTCACACTTGTAATCCCAGCACTTTGGGGGGCCCAGGCAGGAGGATCACTTGTGTACAGGAGTTTGAGACCAGCCTTGGCAAGAGCAAGACCCTGTCTCTACAAAACATAAAAAACAGCCAGGCATGGTGTTGGGCACTCCAGCCCCAGGTAGCCCAGCTACTAGGGAGTCTGAGGCAAGAGGATCAGTTGAGCCCAGGGTGAGGCTGCAGTAAGCTATGATGACGCTATTGCACTCCAAACCTGGGCAACAGAGCAAGATCCTGCCTCAAAAATAACCAAAAACAAAAACACAGTTAAGTCCTCCCTCAAAAATAACCAAAAACAAAAACAGTTACGTCTACATCTGAGAGCATCTAAGCCAGTGACTAATAGTGGGCTCTACATCCGTCAGGATTTTATTTTATTTTATTTTTATTAAATGATAGCTGTGTACATTAATGCAATCATGGGGCACAATGTGCTGGTTTTATACACAATTTGAAATATTTTCATCTAACTGGTTAACATAGCCTTCACGGTATTTTCTTAGTTATTGTGTTAAGACCGTCAGACATTTTACAAGAAAGCACATCCTTGAATTTCCTGTGTAATTTTTCAAGATCATTTTTAGAAAACACAAAGTCTGGAGTCAGACAGGCACGGATTCAGCTGCACAACATCTATTCTCTGGTATTCAAGTTCTTTCTCTATAAACTGGGGATAATATTAATATTGTATGAATTAAATAAAAATATATAAAGCACTTAGTGTACAAAACCATCACTGAATTCCTTTTTAAGTTTTTTCTCCTCACAAGTTCCAACTGGACTCTTTATACTGGCTTCTTTTCATCAAATATGCTTGTTATTTTTCCCAGCTTAAAAAATCCATTCTTCCCTCAATCCTGCTTCCTTCCTCCCACTCTCCCCTGAGAATCATTCTTCTGGAAAGACCTGCCTGTTCTCTCCTGTGCACTTCCTCTCGCCCTGCAGCTAAACCCCTACTGCAGCTCAGGTCCAGTCTCCTTGTGAACGCAATGGCCACTGGTCAGTCTCCAGAGCCTCCTCTCGTGGCCTCTGCTTCCTGTGCCTGCTGTTTCTCTCCCAGCTCTCTGGCTGCTCCTTCCTTGGGGGGTGGGGGGTTCTTTTCCTTTTGTCCCCTGAATGTCAGTCTTCTCGACTTCTGGTGTAACATGAAGCACCCTCTCTTTAGAACATTTTCGCAATGTTTTGCAAAAATTGCTATTAAGAACATCATCCACTATACGCCTCAACATCCATTACGTAGAGTTCACCCACTGCTGGTTTCTGTCACCACTCACAATGTTGAAACCTTTGCCTGTGGTGACACCCTGCCCTAAAGTTAGGTCGCCCGTCACACTCCTTCTTTGCTTGAGCCAATGCCTTCTGCTTAAATCAGAGGATTTTCTCATGCTAGGATTTCTACAATAATCATTTTCCCAATCTCTCCATCCCTTTACATTCTTACATTTTTAATATATATTTTCCTTTTTTTAATCTTATTTTAATATCTGTCTGAGTTAAATTTAGGTCTGCAGAGTCTATTATTAGCATCCTTGAAAAACATTTAGGAAGTAGAGGGGGTAAATATGCACCATGTTAAGACTTCAGTGGTGGGGGATTTCCCCTGTACAATAAACACACTTGCAAAGAGGTTTTGATAAATACGCAAAAACCTATTGAAGAGATTTAAAAGATTTTATGTGTAGCATTTCTCTGGTTCCTTATTCTAAAAAACCCACCTATTAAAAAAAGCAATGTTTAGATGACCTTGGAAAGCTAAGAATGAACTGGATATTAGATGATACTTGACTAAGTGTGATAATGATGTTGTGGTTACAGAAGAAAATGTTCCTTGTGTCAGAGGTGCACAGTGAATTCTGTGCGAGTAAAATTACTTGTTACCTGCGATTTGTTTTTGAAATCTTTAGCAGAAAGAGAGAGAGAGAAGTAAAGAAGAGGAAGGAAAAAAAGAGGGAGGAGTAGAAAGAGGAGGAGAGGAAAAAAGGAGAGGAAGAGGGGCGACGATCACATTCCGTGACTCTGCCTTGTCCTGGTGCATTTGAAAATAGGAGAACATTTTCAAATTAAGAATGAAGTGTTAAACTTTAAAACATGGCATTACCACACACACACAAAAAAAATACAAAGTATTTTCTCTAGACTCAATGCTTAAAGTTTATGTTCAAGCTTGGTCCAACTGACAATAAATCTCAGGTTGATTATATGTAGACTCTGGTGTCTGTGCCTTGACTGGGTCCTATTCTCATGAAGGAGCCAAGTGAAAGAGGGACTATTGGAGGTTCGCAATAATCAGAAGCCAGTTCACTCAGTCATGACCGATATGTAGGAAACTGAGAACAGTGCCTGCTAGATAGCAGTTTTTGTAAGTGTCGGCCGTTATTCTGTCTGCTAAAATATCATTGGACCCACCAGTTCTGTTTTCGGTCTGTCATATTTACATTAAATCCAAGATCAGTTCCTCTAGCCCAAATATCTACATATCTGGCTTCTAATGCTCCTCGTATACTATCTCTATAAACATATATTCCCATGAGTGTTATATAAGATGGCGGGGATAGACAAAGTACTTGGTTAATAGGCTGCTATGCTCAGTGCCTGTTCTTTTAGAAGTTAGGCTGTTGACTTTGTGTTTATGTTTCATGCACATCTTTAATTTAATACTATTAAGAAAAAGTAGTTTCTGTATACTAACAATGAACAATCTGAAAAGGAAATTAAGAAAACAATTTTACTTATAATCAAAAAGGAGAACATACTTAGGAATAGTCCCAGACAAAAAGGTAAAAGACTTGTACACTATAAGTTATAAGATATTACTGAAAGAAATAAATAAGGCATAAGTAAATGATATTCCATGTCTGTGAACTTAATGTTGTTAAGATGGCCATATTACTCAAAGTGATTACAGATTTGGTGCAATTTCTATCAAAATACCAATGACATTTTTTGCAGAAATAGAAAAATTAATTCTAAAAATCATAGGAATCTTAAAGGATCATGAACAGTCAGAACAATTTTGAAAAAGAGCAAAGTGAGAGGATTTATACTTCCTGGTTTAAATATATTCCAAAGCTATAGTAATCAAAACAGTCTGGTACTGGCATAAAGGTAGATATATAGACCAATGGAACAGAGAAAAGAATGCAAAAAATAAACCTTCATATATGTGGTCAAATGATCTTGACAAGGGTACCAACACCACTCTATGAAGAAAGGACAATTCTCTTCAACAAATGGTATCAGAAAAATTAAATATCCACATGCAAAAGAAGGAAGTCAGGCCTTTATCTTACACCATACACAAAGGTTAACTTAAAATGGATCAAAGGCCAAAATATAAACCCCCTAGGAGAAAGTACAGGGGAACAATTTCTTAATATTGGTCTTGGTGATGATTTGAATACAACAACAAAACCACAGGCAACAAAAGATAAAATATACAAATGGCAAAATAGCAAACTTAAAAATTCTGTGCATCAAAGGAAGCAATCAATAGGGTGAAAAGGCAACCTTTGCAAAATGTTTGCAAATCATATAGTTATTAAAGAAATAATATACAGAATATACTAAAAAATAAAATCCTACAACTCAACCATGCACATGCCCAAAAATCAAATGAACTAGTTAGAAAGTTGGCCAAAACTTCAGCACTCGCTCTAAAGATGATATAAAAGTGTCAACAAGCATCAGAAAAGATGCTCAATATCGCTGATTAGAAAAATGCAAATCAAGACTACAACGAGCTATCACCTCACACACACATTTGGGTGGTTATTATCAAAAGAATAATAAACAGAAAGTATTAAATGTTAGTGAGGAGTTGGAGAAATTTGAACTCTTGTGCACTTTGATGGGACTGCAAAATGGTGCAGCTGCTGTGGAAGACAACGTGGAAGTTCCTTGAAAAATTAAAAATAGAATTACCACATACAATTCAGCAATCCCGCTTCTGGGAATACATACCAAGGATTAGAAATCAGTATGGTGAAGAGATATTTGCAGACCCATATTCATAACAGCCGGATTCTCTATGGTTGAGAGGTGGAAACAGCACAGTGCACATGGAGGGCTGAATGGATAGACAAAACGTGGTCTGTCCATATAGCAGATGATAATTCAACCCTAAAAAGGAAAGAAATCCTGTTACATACTACAACAGGTATGGACCTTAAGGACATCATGCTAACTTAATAAGCCAGTAACAAAAAGATAAATACTCTGTGAGTCTGCTCACGTGAGGTTTCTAAAGTAGTCCAATTCATAGAGACAGAAAGTAGAGTGGCAGTGACCAGGGGCTGGAGGCAGCGGAGAGGGTGCATTGTTCAACGGGCAAAGAATCTCAGTTTTGCAAGTTGAAAAACTTCTGGAAATCTATTTCCCAACAATGTGAATTACTTAATATCACTGAACTGTACACTTCCAAATGATTAGAATGCTTTGATATAGCAATTGTCTGGTTCCTTTTCTGGATGTATTTATGTTCATTCATTCTTTACAAGGCTTTTGTTTCTAGTCCTTATCTTAAACATGGTTATTATTATTAAATTTTAAGCCTTTTTAATTTTCTGAAGGCAAAAAAATGGAAACCTAATAAACACATGCATACGTAAAAACAAACAAAAAAATGATTAGGATGGTAAATTTTATGTGACATGTTTTTTCACAGTAAAAAAAGAATAAGAAGTAATTTTTTGAATCTAGTTACATATCATGGATGACACTCAAAAGAAGGTAATTTGAATACAAATAAACTTTTTGGGTGTACTAAAAGCTCTGATTGAATAATTAACTTTGACCCAAGGTTCTTTGTGAGAAAGTTTGTAATTGGAATCATTTTGAAGCAGTTGATGACAATTTACAAATATTGTGAGAGTGGCTACTGTGTACTTCAGGGGCCAATGAAAACAATAGCTTCAAGACTGTTTATTTAGGCCCTTGAGCATAGATGGGTGGAGCAAGATGGCGGCGAGTAACAGCTTCCCTACAACGGTGAGTCTGGGGAGATAAGATTCCAGGCATCTCTGGCTGGTGGGATCTGCCTATAATCATCCCTTTGAGGATACAGGGAGTCAGCAAGGGACTTCTGGACCCCAAGAGGAGGACAAAAACCGTAGAAAACTGGCAAGTGGTTGCGTGTGTTAGATTGACCTAATCCCACCGGCAGCCGTAAGTACAAGCAGCAGTGAGACTGGCACAAAAATAGAGACATAGACACTCGGAATTGAATAGAAAACCAGGAAATGAAACTAACATCTTTTAAACACCTAATCTTTGACAAAGCAAACAAGAACATACCTTGGGGGAAAGACTCCCTATTCAATAAATGGTGCTGGGAGAACTGGATATCCACATGTAAAAGACTGAAACTGGACCCACACCTTTCCCCATTCATAAAAATTGATTCAAGATGGATAAAGGACTTAAATTTAAGGCATGAAACAATAAAAATCCTCAAAGAAAGGATAGGAAAAACACCGGAAGATATTGGCCTGGGGAAAGACTTCATGAAGAAGACTGCCATGGCAATTGCAACAACAACAAAAATAAACAAATGGGACTTCATTAAACTGAAAAGCTTCTGTACAGCTAAGGAGACAACAACCAAAGCAAAGACAACCTACACAATGGGAAAGGATATTTGCATATTTTCAATCAAACAAAAGCTTGATAACTAGGATCTATAGAGAACTCAAATTAATCCACATTAAAAAGGCCAACAATCCCATATATCAATGAGCAAGAGACATGAATAGAACTTTCTCTAAAGAAGAAAGACGAATGGGTAACAAACCTATGAAAAAATGTTCATCATCCCTATCTATTAGAGAAATGCAAATCAAAACTACCCTGAGATACCATCTAACCCCAGTGAGAATGGCCCACATCACAAAATCTCAAAACTGCAGATGCTGGCGTGGATGTGGAGAGAAGGGAACATTTCTACACTGCTGGTGGGACTGCAAACTAGTACAACCTTTCTGGAAGGAAGTATGAAGAAACCTCAAAGCACTCAGGCTAGACCTCCCATTTGATCCTGCAATCCCATTACTGGGCATCTACCCAGAAGGAAAAAAATCCTTTTATCCTAAGGACACTTGTACTAGATTGTTTATTGCAGCTCAATTTACAATCGCCAAAATGTGGAAAGAGCCTAAATGCCCACCAACCCAGGAATGGATTAACAAGCTGTGGTATATGTATACCATGGAATACTATTCAGCCATTAAAAAAAATGGAGACTTTACATCCTTCGTATTAACCTGGATGGACGTGGAAGACATTATTCTTAGTAAAGCATCACAAGAATGGAGAAGCATGAATCCTATGTACTCAATTTTGATATGAGGTCAATTAATGACAATTATGGTTATGGGGGGGAAACAGAAAGAGGGAAGGAGGGAGGTGGGTGGGGCCTTGGTGTGTGTCACACTTTATGGGGGCAAGACATGATTGCAAGAGGGACTTTACCTAACAATTGCAATCAGTGTAACCTGGCTTATTGTACCCTCAATGAATCCCCAACAATAAAAAAAAAAAAAAAAAAGAATGGAGAAGCATGAATCCTATGTACTCAATTTTGTTATAAGGACAATTAATGACAATTAAGGTCATGGTGGGGCTGGGGGAAGGGGAGAGAAGAGAGAGAAAGAAGGAGGGAGGTGGGTGGGGCCTTGATGTGTCCCACAACTTTTGGGGGCAAGACACGATTGCAAGAGGGACTTTACCTAACAAATGCAATCAGTGTAACCTGGTTTATTGTACCCTCAATGAATCCCCAACAATAATAAAAATAAATAAATAAATAAATAAAAATTGAAAAAGATATTTCAATTTCTTTAAAAGACATAAAGTTGTTTGGAGCAAAAGTAGCAATGTGTAAATGAGGTAAAACATAAAAATGTCATCTATATGACTCAATGAGCCCAAAGGCTGGAGGAATGACGGCAAGTGGAGACGTACTGTTGTAAGATTCCTATCTTCTCTGTGAAGTAAGTTAGATTAACTCTAAGTAGATAAGACACTGATAGATACAGTAATACATGGAGAAGTAATAAAAATCAAGCAAAGGGTTCTGGCTATAAAGCCAAGAAAAAAATGATGGAATACTCCAAAATATCTAATTTAAAAATAAAAAGAAGGGCAGCGCCTACGGCTCAGTGAGTAGGGGGCCGGCCCCATATACTAAGGGTGGTGGGTTCAAACGCAGCCCCAGCCAAATTGCAATAAATAATAGCCGGGCGTTGTGGCGGGCGCCTGTAGTCCCAGCTACTGGGAGGCTGAGGCAAGAGAATCGCGTAAGCCCAGGAGATGAAGGTCGCTGTGAGCTCTGACAGCACTTTACCAAGGGTGACAAAGTGAGACTCTGTCTCTAAAAACAATAAATAGATAAAAAAGAAGAAATTAGAAATAGGGAAATAAAAGCATAGATGAGACAAAAAACAAACAGCGAAATGGCAGCCCTGACATGACTACCACTGCAGATTCCACGAGTACTTGATGACTAATTATTAGAAGGAATTTCATGTCAATAATTTCAACAATTTTGATAAAAACGACTAAATCTCTTAAAAGATACAAACTGCCAAAGTTCACTGAAGAAGAAATAATCTATTTAGAGAAAATTATTAGAGGAATTGATCTATATCCCTTAGAGAAAATCTATAGTTAATAATTTATCATTTTAACCTGGATGGAGTTGAATTACATTCTTAGTAAAGTATCACAGGAATGGAAAAGCAGGAATCCAATGTACTGAATACAGATCTGAAGCCAGTAGACGACTAATACACACCCACATAAGAGGAAAAACTCCATCAATTCAATTTGGGGGAGTGGAGGGGGGAGAGAGGGTTCATGTGCTCCCACCTAATGGGCACAGTGTAAAGGTCCATGGAACATCTCCTGGATACAGGACACAACTGCTGGAGGGATGCTACCTAACAAGTGCAAATATTAAACCCAGTTGTTTGTACCCTCACATTAACCTGAAATAAAAAAAAATTATAATTATGTATACAGAAGAACCACTGTAAGTTGGTCACCCAAGAGACTTTAACATACTGGTCAACATACAGAGATGGTCAGCATGAGAAACTTTGCCTATGGTACATGTGATCCAATCTATGGAAAAGAGGTCAACTTAAGTAGGTGGTCAATGTGGAGAGGTGGTCAACTATTAAGGCTCTACTCTCTGTATAATATTATTATAATATGATCTACAGTTAGAAACTTTCTTATAAAGAAAATGCCAAGATGAATACACTGGTATATTCTACCAGACAGTTAAAAAAGATATAATAGGGCGGCGCCTGTGGCTCAGTGAGTAGGGCGCCGGCCCCATATGCCGAGGGTGGTGGGTTCAAACCCAGCCCCGGCCAAACTGCAACAACAAAAAAAAATAGCCGGGCGTTGTGGCGGGTGCCTGTAGTCCCAGCTACTCAGGAGGCTGAGGCAAGAGAATCACGTAAGCCCAAGAGCTGGAGGTTGCTGTGAGCCATGTGATGCCACGGCACTCTACTGAGGGCAGTAAAGTGAGACTCTGTAAAAAAAGATATAATACCACTTCCATGAAAATTCCTCCAGAAAATCAAACAGGACAGTACCCTTTCCAATACATTCTGTGAGACAAGCATTATCCAGCTACCAAAACCTGCCAAAGACACTATAAGAAAACTATAAACCCATGTCCGTATAAACATAGGCCCCCAAATTATAATAAAACTTTAGCAAACGGAGGCGGGTGTCAATGCCTGAACCGGATGCCTGTTGTCAGGCCTCTCTGTCATTGTCCAGGAGATTGCTAACCTCCTCTCCGTTCAGACAACCAAGCTTTAGCAAACTGAATCCAACAACTTAGTATAAAAAGTATACACATCATGACCAACCGAGGTTTACTCGGGAATGCAAAGTTAATTTAATATTCAAAAACCATTCGATGAAACATACCATACAGTGTAAAGAAGAAAAACGGTATCATCATATCAACAGATGCAGAAGCAGCATTTGACAAACTTCACCATGTATTTCTGAGAAAATACATGCAGAAAACTAGGAATAGAAAGGAATTCCCTCAGTCTGAAAAAAGCCTGTATAAAAACTGACACCCATGCTGGAGTCAGAGTAAAGATTAAGTGCTTTCCCTTAAGACAGAGGACGACAAGAAAGTCTACTACCGTCATTTCTATTCAGCGTTGTTCTAGGTGCAGATTTTAGCAGTGTGATGCGTCAAGAAAAACAAACTAAAGGCATCAGATTGGAAAGGAAGAAGTAAAACTATCTTATTGTTTCTGCTTTTTTGAAAGAGGATCTCGCTCTGCCACTTAGGCTTGATCATCAACACAGAAAATCCGTGAGAATCTACCAAAAAAAATCACTAGGACTAATAAATAAGTCTAGGATATTTGCAGGATAGAGGTTAATACACAAAGTCAATTGTGTTTCTATATACCAGCAACAAACAGTTAGAAATCCAAATTATAAAACAAGTGTCGTTTATAATATACCAAAAAGTAAGAAATAATTAAGGGTAGATTTGACAAAAGGTGTAC
This sequence comes from Nycticebus coucang, assembly GCF_027406575.1. Lineage (NCBI taxonomy): Eukaryota > Metazoa > Chordata > Mammalia > Primates > Lorisidae > Nycticebus > Nycticebus coucang. The sequence continues at coordinate 95,768,931 of NC_069794.1, read as the reverse complement.
AACACCTATACACTAAAAATGGCAAAATATTGCTGAAAGAAAACCAAGACGGCCTAAATACATGGAGAGACAAACTGCGTTCATTGACCAAAGCATCGCATGTTGCTGGGGATGTCGATTTTTTCTAAATGAATATATGAATTCAACACAATCTCATTCTAAATGTTTTTGTATAAATTGACACGTTGATAATAACATTCATGTGGAAATGCAAAGGATCTATACTACCCACAAGTTGTGGTAATCAAGACAGTGTCGGGGGCGGCACCTGTGGCTCAAAGGAATAGGGCCCTGACCCTATATACCGGAGGTGGCGGGTTCAAAGCTGGCCCCCGCCAAAAACTGCAAAAAAAAGAAGAAGAAGAAGAAAAAGACAGTGTCAAGGTAAGCCAGGAAAACACATCAGGGAAGCAGAACAGAGCCCAGAAACAGTCCCACATATACATGGTCACTTGATTTTTGACAAAGTTACTAAATGGGAAAAGAAAATCTTTTCAACAAATGGTGCCGGAGCAATCACAAGAGACTTAGAATGGCAAGAACAATTCTGGAAAAGAAGACTAAAGCTGGGAAACCCGCACTGCACACACTCATGCTGATGATTTTTGACAGCCAATTAAAAGGGGAAAGGAGTCTTTTTAATAACTGGTGCTAGAAACATTTCAGCCCTTTTGCAATCATTCTAGTCAAATATCAGAAATACTGGAAACTCCCTCTTGCAAAAATAATAATAATAAATGGTGCTAAAAGGCTGGGATATCTATATTTAAAAATAAACTTCAACCCTTATATGATTCTGTAGAAAAAAATTAAGTTGAGATGTATTATAGCCTTAAATGTAAACAGTTTATAACATACAGATAGGTAAATTATCTTTAGAGAAAACTCTAAAAACACCATATACACAAACATGTTAATAAATTGGACATTGCCTGGGGGTGGTTCCTGTGGCTCAAGGAGTAGGGCGCTGGCCTCATATACTGGAGGCGGCAGGCTCAAACCTGACCCCGTCCAAAAACTGCAAAAAATGAAAATAAATAAATTGGACATTGCCAAAATTAAATTTTTCTTCCATTTAAGAGCTACTATTTATTTATATTTATTTATTTTATTGAGACAGAGTCTTACTACATGGCACTCCACCGAGGGCCCTCACAGTTCCCAGCAACCTCAAACTCTTGGACTTAAGTGATTCTCTTGCCTCAGCCTCCCAAGCAGCTGGGACTACAGGCGCCCACCACAATGCCCGGCTATTTTTTTATTACAGTTGTTGTTGTTGTTTAGCTGGCCCACGGCTGGGTTCGAACCTGTGAGCCCTGGTGTATGTGGCTGGCACCATAACCACTGTACTATGGATGCTGAGCCAAGAGCTACTATTGAGAAAATGAATAAGCAAGTAACAGACCGGAGAAAATATTCACAGTACATACCTGACTAAAGACATATCTTTTGTAATTTGATATATACAACCTAATAATGTCAAGATTCTGGCTAGCACCTATAATCCTAATGCTCAGAGAGGTCAGGGTGGGAGGATAGCTTGAGTTCAGGAGTTGGAGACCAGCCTGAGCAAGAGTGAGACCCCATCTCTACTAAAAATAGAAAAATTAGCTGTGCTTGCTGGTTCACACCTGTAATCCCAGCTACTTGGGAGGCTGGAGCAGTAGGATCAATTAAGTCCAGAAGTTTGAGGTTGCAGTGAGCTATGGTCACACTACTGCACTCTAGCCTGGGCAACAGTGTAAGACCCTGTCAAAAAAGGGAAAAAAGGGAAGGAAGGAACGGTAAAATTACAATTTTTTTAAAGGAGCAAAAAAAACCTCTGACAGTTCACAAAAGAAGGCATATGAACATCCAACAACTGCAAAAAAAGTAACTGAACTTCTTAGTCATCTGCAAAATGCAAATAAGAACTACAAGGTGATATAATTCCACACCCACTAGAATGATTAAAAAAAGACTGACAGTAACAAAGTAGGGAGAATATGAAGCAGTCAAAACTCTAGATGTTGCTGGTGAGAGTGTGAAAAATGTTGCAAGCAATTTGGAGAAATGTTTGGCAGTTTCTATAAAATTAAACCTACATGTCCCCAGTGACTCAGCAAATACATTTCAAGGGACTTAGCAGGAGAAATGCAAGCACATGTTAACAAAGACTTGCAACAGAATATTCGTAACATTCTTACTCACAAAAGTCCCAAACTGGGAAAACATACATGCCAGGCCCCTGGGGGAGTGGATAAACAAACGGTGATATACTCCCAGAATGAAATACTTCTCAAAACAATGTTTGACTGGCGATAAATGCAAAAATATGTTTGAATCCTACAGTTATTGATCTGATTGCAACAAATGAAACAAAAAAAGATTTGTAGATTTCAAAATTGTGGTTTCTATGACCTTTGTCCTGTTATGCTCACAAATTCGCATATGGTGCATCACATGGCAAAGGGACTTTTCAGGTGTAATTAAGGTCACCTTAACATAGGGATGTTAGTCAGGGTTGTCCTTGTAGACTGGATGAATCACAGGAAACCCTTAAAAGCAGAGGCCTCAGGAAATTGGAGGGATGCAAAGCTTTAGAAGACTGGAGGAGTCTGAGTGGAAGGAATGAGATGATAGGGGAGTCTGCCTACAACCAGAGTTTGGAAGAGCACCTGACCCCAGATAGGAGCCCAGCTCAGTGCCTTGACCCCAGCCTGGAAAGAGGCTGAGCAGAGAATTCAGCCGTGCCCTGCCGGACGTCTGTCTTGCAGAAATGGTAAGATAAGCACTGGCTATTGTTTCAGGCCACTAAGTTGGGGGCAATTGATTCTGTAGAAATAAATGAGTAACACTATAGTTCCATGCATTTGAATTACTAGAACTGACAAAACTCTTATGATGGTAGAAGTCAAGTAGTTGCCTCTTAAAGGATAGAACGAACTAAAAGAAGCACAGGGTGATCTCCGAGGTCACAGAAAGGCTCTGTGTGTTGTTTACACGATGATTAACTGATTATAGAATTGTGAGAACTCACTAAGTGGCATGTCTCCATGAAAGAAACCCCGTCACAGAGGGAGACATCTCTGCATGCCCGCTAGAAGGGCTAAATAGAAAGACTGGCAGGAAGTGGTGGCGTGGATGAGCGTAAGATAGTGCAAACGGTTTGGAAAAATGTTTGGAAATTTCTTACAAAGCTCAATATACGTTCCCCTCATAACTCACCAATTCCACTTCTAGGAATTTATCTAAAGAAAAGTGAAAAGTTAGGTGCACAAAGAGATTTGTACAATAATCTTCACAGCAACCTTGTTCATAATGGCCTCAAAACATAAATAACCTGGTATCTGTCAATAGAAGAAGGGAAAATCAAATTGTAGAAAGTCCACACGACTCATGAAATACAACTCAGAGTGGAAAAAGATACCCTCAAGGCAACAGGGATGAATCTTAAAAATATTATTTTGAGCAAAATAATTGCTGCACAAAGATGCATTAATTTAATTTATATGAAATGAATGAAAGGTAAAAAATTTACTACATGGTAATAGGAATCAAAAAACGATTGCTTCTGGATTTGGGGAGTGTGTAATTAGTTGGAAAGGAGCAAGATGGAACTTTCTGGAGTGATGGGATTATTTTATATTTTGATTCTGGTGGTTAAAAGAAGTTAATTCAGTGGTACTTGTTAAATCATAGAAAGAAAAAAATTATACAGAACCATTGAGGTAGGTATTTATTTGAGGAAATAATTGTCAAAACTCATTAGACTGAATACTGAAGTCCTGTGCATTACAGTGCCCATAAACCATCTCATTAAAAGAAAAAAGGAGCAGCCTGTCTTTGCACTGGCTGTTGAGTGCCCGCCCTGGGCCAACCATTGCTAAGCCCTTAGACTGCAAGACCGTTGAGGTTTGATATTCTCTGCCTTCTTATCTGAACAGCTGTGCGTGAAAACAGTCGTATCCCTTTCCTAATGATGAAAGGTGTCATTTCATACAGGTCCCTGCTACATTGAGAGTGAAAAGCTGTGTGTTATAAACACGCTGTGAACCTGAAATGTTTGCATTTCCACCAGCTGTACAGTGAAACAAACTGTCGCTTATTTTCAGAGGAAATGGAAAACTGTGTGTATAAGGGAAGGTTTTATTTGAAATTCTGAATCCACCCAAACTTTATGGGTCTGAACACTTTGAGTTAAAAGGTGGGGAGATGATGAGACTTGTTTTGCTTTGTCACTTACTTCTCTTCGAGCAGCACTTATTACTCAGGGCTTCTACCCTCCCCAGTATTATCCAAGATTTGTTTTAAATAGAATATTGCAGTGATTCTAAAGATGTGCGAGTTTTACAGAAAGCAAAGAGATTGTTATAAAAACACAAAGCTGGCTAGGCACCTGTGGCTCAAGCGGCTAACGTGCCAGCCCCATACACCTGAGCTGGCAGGTTCGAGTCCAGCCCCAGCCTGCCAAACAACAATGACGGCTGCAACCAAAAAATAGCCGGGCGTTGTGGCGAGCGCCTGTAATCCCAGCTACTGGGGAGGCGGAGACAGGAGAATCCCTTGAGCCTGGGAGTTGGAGGTTGCTGTGAGCTGTGATGCCACAGCACTCTAACCAGGGTGACAGCTTGAGGCTCTGTCTCAAAAAAAAAAAAACATAAAGCTTATTTAAAATTTCATTTTGCCTTTGCAGAGCATTTTGCTTCAAAGCTTACAGCAGTGTATAGTTCACAATGGGAGAAATACAAATGACGAATAAACATATGATGGAAGTAAGCTATTTTATAATAAAAGAAAAGTAAATTAAGAATTAAATACAGTAGATCTTCCATGGCTGACCACCTCCTTAATTTGACCTAATTTTCTTTTTTTTCTTTCTTTTTTTGCAGTTTTTGGCTGGGTCTGGGTTTGAACCCGCAACCTCTGGCATATGGGGCTGGCGCCCTACTCCTTTGAGCCACAGGTGCTTTCACAGACTGGACAGGCACCACATGCACATATCAGTACAGGAGGCCTCGTTCCTCGTGGTGACCCCTTCCATATGTTGGACACTTCGTTACAGTCCCTTGGGTGATCAACATACAGAGATTCTACTGTACTGTTTTTGCCTTTCAAATTGTCAGAGATTTTTAAAAGTGACATCGTCCAGGCTTGGCTGGGGTGTAGCTTAGGTTGGTAGTGGGAACGCAAACTGGCAAGGTTTTGGGAAAGCAGTGCAGCCACACACTTCAGCAGCCTTTAACTGGATTATTTTCAATTTGTATTTTAATTTTTATAAAAAATCTATTAAATGCTTTATAGTACATTGTAAAAATCTGAACTACACACAGTAAAATAGTAAAGTTCTCCATCTGCTTCCTTGTACAGAGGTGACCATCCAAACCATTTTCTTTCTTTTTTTTTAGAGACAGAATCTCACTTTATCGCTCTCAGTAGAGTGCTGTAACATCATAGCTCACAGCAATCTCCAACTCCTGGGCTCAAGCAATTCTCTTGCTTCAGCCTCCCAAGTAGCTGGGACTACAGGCTCCCGCCACAACGCCCAGCTATTTTTTGTTGCAGTTTGGCCAGGGCCGGGTTCAAACCCGCCACCCTCGGTATATGGGACTGGCACCCTACCCATTGAGCCACAGGCGCCGCCCCAAATCATTTTCTATATATTTGCACATGTATAAAGATACAGCTCCATTTTTTTTTAGAAATGACGTCATTAAAGTGTAACCTACATACAGTTATCTACATCTGTTTAATGTGTACCTTGGAGGGAGTTTGACAAATGTACGTCCTCATTAAACCTCCGTAATCCACACAAACATTCTCATCTCCCCCAAAAGTTTATTTATACCCTTCAGAATTCAAACACTATTCAGTATTTTGTTGCTACAAATTATTTTTTTCCTAGGACTTTACCTAAGTGCAATTATATAGTAATTATACAGAATTATACAGCAGTCTTTTGCATAGATTCTTTTAGTTGTCATTATGGTTCCGCGACTCATCCATGTGGATAGATAGCTCCTCCCTTTTAGTTACTGGACAGTATTACTTGTATTGATTTACCACATTCTGTTTATCTATTTGGGTTGTTTCTAGATTTTTACTATTATGAATAAATCTGCTATGGCTGTTTGCATGTAGGTGTTTATGCAGACACAGTTTTCATTTTTCTTGGGTAAACTCCTAGGATTGTATAAAAGTAGGTTCTCCAGAGGAACAGAAGCAATGGGAGATTTATACACACACAGACTGAGCATCCCTAGTCTGAAAACCCAAAATACCTCAACTTCTAAAACATTCAGGGCACTGACTGGACGCTTAAAAGAAATGCTCACTGGGGCAGCATCTGTGGCTCAAAGGGGTAGAGTGCCAGCCCCATATGCCAGAGGTGGCGGGTTCAAACCCAGCCCCTGCCAAACAACTGCAAAAAAAAAAATAATAAATAAATAAAAGAAATGCTCACTGGAACATTTGGATTTCATATTTTTGGTGCAGAGGTGTTCAGCCTGCACGTACACACACACTCTCTCAGTCCTTAACACGGCTGAGTGACGCTTCAAAGCCTCCAAGTTCAGCATCCACACTAGACATGAAGGAGTTTGAATTTTTGCTGATCTTCCCCTTAAGATCCTCCATATTTGTGGTGGAATTCTCATGGTATGTTTATTGAACAAATATTTATTCCATACCCAGTATGCACTAAGGACTGTAGCAAGTCGTGGAAACACAGGATGGGAGTCCACAAGTCTCCCATACAGTCGCCTTACACAGGAAAAATGGAAAATTGCAGCTAAATGGACCTCTACTTACAAAGTATTCATAACAAAAATTTACAAAATTAATTACAAAATTTTGTAATGCATGCTTTGTAAATAGAGGTCCATTTAACCACAACGTAAACCATTTTCCCCCGTGGATAGTGACTTAGGTGGCAACTTTGGAGACATCCTGTGTATTCTAGTGGCCTTCTGGAAAACTGAAGGATCATGATTTAGTGGTGAGTGTTAAAACAATGTGCAAGTTCACCACGATCTAACATGTGAAATAGTCACTTGAGGAGCCAAATTACTAAGGAAAATTTACTTTGTATATCTACGGAAATAATCAATGTTTCTGAGTTCTAGACAGATGTGCAGCCAGCAGGGAGCTGCCCGACCACATCAGTTTCCAGACTTCTTTCAGCAAAACGAGAGATCCAGGTGGAAAACTAGGTGTTCAGGGGCCTCAATGCAGATTCACACGTGTCCTGGGGCCTCACGCTGATGAAATTTCATCTGGGAAAAATGTAACGCATATAATAATGCTCACTTAACAAGCAATCCAGTATAATTTAACAGAAGTTACTAATTTAAGTTCCAGTTAAGAACACCAAAGTGTCTGACAGAAGAAACCAGTGGGTGAAGAGCCAACCGAAGAACAGTGATGTTACAGCATTTTTTTTTTTTTTTTGAGACTGAGCCTCAAGCTGTCACCCTGGGTAGAGTGCCATGGCATCACACCTCACAGCAACCTCAAACTCCTGAGCTCAAGTGATTCTCTTGCCTCCGCCTCCCAAATGGCTGGGACTACAGGCACCCGCCACAATGCCCAGCTATTTTTTGGTTGCAGCCGTCATTGTTGTTTGTCGGGCCCAGGCTGGATTCGAACCGGCCAGCTCAGGTGTATGTGGCTGGCGCCTTAGCGGCTTGAGTCACAGGTGCCGAGCCACAGCACTCTTTTTTTTTTTTTTTTAATTTAACCAACTAAGACTAGGAAAAGAGGAACAAGGGGCCAGGCATGGTGGCTCATGGCTCTAAACCCAGCACTCTGGGACACCAAGGCAGGTAGATCACCTGAGCTCACAGTTTCGAGACCAGCCTCAGCAAGAACAAGACCCCATCTCAGAAAATAGCCAGGTGGTGTGGCAGGCACCTGCAGTCCCAGCTACTGGGGAGGCTGAGGTAAGGGAATTGCTTGAGCCCAGAGTTTGAGGTTGCTGTGAGCTGAGACACCACACTACTCTACCCAAGGGAACAGAGTGAGACTGTCTCAAAAAAAGAAAAAAAAGTGGAACTAACGTATTTCATGGTAGATATAATTTGGATTTCATACTAACAGTTTACTTTTATTTTTTTATTGTTAGGGATTCGTTGAGGGTACAAGATACCAGGTTACACTGATAGTATTTGTTAGATAAAGTCCCTCTTATGATCGTGTCTTGCCCCCCAAAGGTGTGTCACACACTGAGACCCCACCCCACTCCCTCCTTCCCTCTCACTACTCTTCCTTTCCGCAACCCCTTCCCTCCTCTCTCTCTCTGCTCTCCCCTTCCCTCAGCCCCCACCATGTACTAGGTCATTTATTGTCCTCATAGCAAAATTGAGTACATAGGATTCATGCCTCTGTGTTCTTGTGATGTTTTACTAAGAATAATGTGTTCCACTTCCATCCAAATTAAGACAAAGGATGTAAAGTCTCCATATTTTTTAATGGAAATAATATTCCACGGTGTACATATACCACAGCTTGTTAATCCATTCCTGGGTTGGTGGGCATTTAGGCTGTTTCCACATTTTGACAATTGTAAATTGAGCTGTGATAAACAGTCTAGTGCAAGTGTCCTTATGATAAAAGGATTTTTTTCCTTCTGGGTAGATGCCCAGTAATGGGATTGCAGGATCAAATGGGAGGTCTAGCTTGAGTGCTTTGAGGTTTCTCCAAACTTCCTTCCAGAAAGGCTGTACTAGTTTGCAGTCCCACCAGCAGTGTAAAAGTGTTCCCTTCTCTCCACATCCACGCCAGCATCTGCAGTTTTGAGATTTTGTGATGTGGACCATTCTCCCTGGGGTTAGATGGTATCTCGCAGTGGTTTTGATTTGCATTTCTCTATTAATTAGGGATGATGAACATTTTTTCATGTTTGATAGCCATTCATCTGTCTTCTTTGGAGAAGGTTCCATTCATCTCTCTTGCCTAATGATGATATATGGGATTGTTGGCTTTTTTCCTGTGGATTAATTTGAGTTCTCTATAGATCCTAGTTATCAAGCTTTGGTCTGATTCACTGTACCCCTTGATTGCACTAATGTACACAGCCATGACTTAACAATAAAAAGAAGAAGAAGACGAAGAAGATAGCATGATGTAGAGCTGGGTTGAACCCAACACTCCATCACATATTAAGTGATCTTGAGGGCGATGTTGAGCCTCTTCTAGGCTGAAGTACACAGAACTTTAATAAAAAAAAGAAAAATGCAAATATCCTTTCCCATTGTGTAGGTTATCTATTTGCTTTGGTTGTTGTCTCCTGAGCTGTACAGAAGCTTTTCAGTTTTTTAAGTCCCATTTGGGTTTTTTGTTGTTGTTGTTGCAGTTGCCATGGCAGTCTTCTTCATAAAGTCTTTCCCCAGACTGATATCTTCCAGTGTTTTTCCTATACTTTCTTTGAGGATTTTTATTGTTTCGTGCCTTAAATTTAAGTCTTTTATCCATCTTGAATCAATTTTTGTGAATGGAGAAAGGTGTGGGTCCAGTTTCAGTCTTTTACATGTGGATATCCAGTTCTCCCAGCACCATTTATTGAATAGGGAGTCTTTCCCCCAAGGTATGTTTTTGTTGGGTTTATCAAAGATTAGGTGGCTGTATGATGTTAGTTTCATTTTCTGGTTTTCTATTTGATTCCAAGGGTCTATGTCTCCATTTTTGTGCCAGTACCATGCAGTCTTGACCACTATGGCCTTACAGTACAGCCTAAAGTCTGTAGGCTGATGCCCCTGACTTTGTTATTATTACTAAGAACTGCCTTAGCTATATAGGGTTTTTTTTGGTTCCATAAAAAATGAAGAATCATTTTGCCAAGTCTTGAAAGTATGATGTTGGTATTTTAATACGGATGGTATTGAATCATTAGATTGCTTTGGGAAATATAACATTTTAACAATGTTGATTCTTCCCAGCCATGAGCACGGTATGTTCTTCCATTTGTTAATAACCTCTGCTATTTCTCTTCTTAGGGTTTCATGATTTTCTTTATAGAGGTCCTTCACCTCTTGTGTTAGGTATATTCCTAGGTATTGCATTTTCTTTGAAGCTATGGTGAAGGGAGTTGTGTCCTTAATTAGCATCTCATCTTGGCTGTTATTGGTGTATACAAAGGCTACTGACTTGTGGACATTGATTTTATATCCTTACATTACTGTAAGGATACATTACATTACTTTATTTTTTGATGACTTCCAGGAGTCTTGTGGTTGAGTCTTTGGGGTTCTCTAGGTATAAGAACATATTGTCAGTAAAGACGGAGAGTTTGACCCCCTCTGCTCCAATTTGGATTCCCTTTATTTCCTTCTCTTGCCTGATTGTATTGGCTAGAACTTCCAGCACTATGTTAAATAGTAGTGGCGATAGAGGACAACCTTGTCTGGCTCCAGTTCTAAGTGGAAAGCTTTCAGTTTTACTCCATTCAGTGGGTTTCTCATAGATAGCTTTGATCAGTTTAAGAAATGTGCCACCTATGCCTATACTCTTTAGTGTTCTAATTAGAAAAGGATGCTAGTGGGTAGCACCTGTGGCTCAGTGGGTAGGACTCTGGCCCCATATACTGAGGGTGGTGGGTTCAAAGCTGGCCCTGGCCAAATTGCAACCAAAAAACAGCCAAGCGTTGTGGCAGGCACCTGTAATCCCTGCTATTCTGGAGGCTGAGGCAAGAGAACCAACTAAGCCCAGGAGTTGGAGGTTGCTGTGAGCTGTGTAATGCCATGGCACTCTACCGAGGGTGATAAAGTGAGATTCTGTCTCTACAAAAAAAAAAAAAAAAAAAAGAAAGAAAGAAAAAGAAAAAAGGAAAGGATGCTGGAATTCATTGAATGCTTTTTCGGCATCCATTGAGAAGATCATATGGTCTTTGTTTTTGAGTTGGAGGTTGCTGTGAGCTGTGATGTCATAGCACTCTACCAGGGTAACAGCTTGAGGCTCTGTCTCAAAAATAAATAAATTAATTAAATTAAATTATTTTTTTAAGTTAAAATACACACAACATAAAACCTAACCTTTTTTTTTTTTTTTTTTTTTGTGAAGGTTTTGCTCTGTTGCCCAGGCTGGAATACAGTGGCATCCTCACAGCTCAGAGCAACCTCAAACTACTGAGCTCAAGCTGTCCTCCTGCCCCAGCATCCCAGGTAGCTGGAACTACAGGTGCCAACACAGGTGGCTAATTTTTTTTTAGAGACAGAGTCTCACTGTGTGACTCAGACTAATCTCAAACTCCTGGCCTAAGGTGATGCTCAGGCCTCCCAAAGTACTAGGATTATAGGTATGAGTCAACGGCACTTGGCCCACCTTAACTGTTTGTTTGTTTGTTTTATTATTATTGCACCTTAACTGTTTTTAATTACACAGTTTAGAGGCATTAAGTTCTTTCACATTGTTGTGCGACAATCACCACCACCCATTTCCAGAACATTTTTATCTTTTGCAACTGAAACTCTGCACTCATTAAATAACAATTTCCCTCCCCCTCGGCCCCCAGCCCCTGGCAACCACCTTTCTACTTTCTGTGTCCATGAATTTGGCTACTCAAGTTACTTTGCATAATGTTGGCAAAGTTCTTCCCTGTCACAGTATGTGCCATAATTTCTTTTGTAAGGCGGAGTAATATTCCATTGTTGGATACGCCAGTATCTATCATTTATCTGTTGGTGGACACTTGGGTTACTTCCATCTTGAGCTATTAATTGTATTCATTTTCCAAAGCTTAAAGGAACATTTGTAAAAGACTTAACATTATTCCAAACTGAAAATATCTGCAACTTCTTAACAGCACACATTTGCTAATTCTTTAATTAATTAGCATACTGGAAAAAGATAAAAATACCAAAACTGTATATCATATCAATCAGCACAATTTTTTTTCAAAATTCTCTATTCTCTATTTCTTTACCTTCTACTTTTTCTTTAAGTTAATTTCTCCTTCCCCTTTCTTGTCTATCATGATGTTAAGAGATTGGCTGTTAATAAACCTTAAAATGACAATATATATTATAGATATATTATGATTATTGATTTATATTGTCAATGCTTCTTTTCTTTTACTTGAATATTTGCCAAATTTATTACTCATTGTTTCTTGTATACCAATTCTTTCATCTGGTTTCAATTCTCTTCTTCCTTAAGTACGAATATATCCTTCAGTAATTCAGTGAAGTCTAGTTGATTTCTCAGGCTTCAATTTCCTGAAAGTCTATTTCGTCTTAACTCTTTTTTTTTTTTTTAATTAAACCATAGCTGTGTACATTAGTATGATCATCGGGCACCATACACTTGGTTCATAGACCGTTTGACACATTTTCATCACACTGGTTAACATAGCTTTCGTGGCATTTTCTTAGTTATTTTGCTAAGACCTTTACATTCCACATTTACTTAAATGAAAACAGTAATAGCATCACTAGACATAAAGTGAGACTTGAGGACACCAGCGAGGAAGAAGTCTGGAAACCCAACGACATACACAGAGACACTGGGCATGTGATAGCAGCTGCGTTACAGATTAATGGCCTTGGAACATTGCCTACTACAACAGATAAAAGTCTTCAATGTGAAAAAGCAACTTGAGGGAAGTTTGGAAGAAGATAGAGCATAATATCTTCATGACCTTGGAGTATGAAAATGATTAAATAATATTGAAACATACAAACCACAAAAAGGTAATACATTTTGAAATCTCAAAATTAAAATAAATATGTCTGCACAATAAGTAAAATAATTAAGTGAAAAAAACAAGGTACAAACTGGAATACTTGCATAGCGTTCAGCAGATGATCATTAACATAGAAAGAATTCCAACAAAGCAATGCCCAATTTTTAAAAAATGGGCAAAGAATGTGAATAGGCAATTTATAGAAGTGGCTTGAATAACCAAAAACAAGTAAAAAGTGGCTAATCTGTCTCAAACTCCATTGATATGCCACTCATGGCCCTGGCAAAGAACACATTTTAATCTGAGTCCCGAGAATGCTGTCAAGGCTGTAGAAGCTCTTAAAAATCATTGGTCAAAGAGTGAATGAGTGAATTGTAGTCATTTTGGAAAACAATTTAGCACTGCTTAATCAAGTTGATGGCACATCTAACTGCAGCCTAGCCTGTCCTACTTCTAGCTCCTTGGGAATCTCGCCAGGATGTGTGAAACACACACACTCAGGACTTCTTTGTACCATTTCTTTAACTGCATAAAAGAACTAACATCTTAACTCCATGTGTGACTAGATAAAGTGTAGTTTACCATAGAATAGAAGACCATGTATCAGTTAGAATAAGTGTTCTGGATATACACCAGTATGGTTAAACCTTTAGAATATGATCTATATCAAAAGCAAGTTGAAGAAGCCCCTGCTCAGGTTCCCTGGGAAGCAGACGCTCCCAGCATGAGATGCACATGGAGGATTTACTGAGGAGCACCCTCAGGACCACTGCATGTAAGAAGTGAGGGGAGCAAGGCTGGCAGAGGGAGACGTGAACCCCAGTGCAGTTGCCGCAGAGCCTTCACTTAATTCCCTGTGCGGCTCTGAAGCAGGGCTCTCCCTTTAGAATCACCTTGAGATGAGGCAAGAATTCCAGGTCTTTCTACTGGCCCCCTCCTCTAGCCAATAGTCAGCTGATGCTTGCAGGGAGGGGGTAAGACTTTGGGCAAGGCCTTTGGCCAAAGGGAATTCTCAGTGAAGACTTCGACTCTAAGCTACTGTAAGCAAGCACTTCCCACGGGGGGAGCAAGTGCCTTGTTCTGAAGATCTGGTGGTGACACCACAGTGTCTGTCATCACCGAATAATCTGATTAGTGTGTGGTATAACATTTGCATTGTTTATTAACACACAAAACGCTGCACATTGTTTACGTATACACAATACACACGAAAATTACAAGCAAATGTGTAAGAAGGATACACCAATTTCACCAACGTGGGTGCTACTAAGCAGAGAGAGGGAGGTCAGCACAGGGTCTCTGAGGCTGTAGTCATTTCTCTACTACTTACCCTGAGAGAAAGAGGGGAAAGTTAAAACAAACATGGGAAAATGTTAAAATTGGTTCATTATGGTAAGTGAAGATACAGATGTCTGAGTTTTTGTACTTTTCTACATTTGAATATTTCATCATTTAATATTAAAAGAAAATGTTGAAGACTATGTCTCAGGGACATGATTATTTACAACATTCCTTAGGGCCCCAAGAGGTGGTTGGGACACCAGTGACTGGGGTCCTGTGAGGAGGACTGAAGGTCACTAGCTGTAAAATAATTAGATTATTTTAAGTCTGCCTGTGGTTTGAAAGAAGTTCCTCAGTCTTACGAGCGTTTTAAGATAATCAGAAGTTCAGGCTTGGCACCTGTAGCTCAAGTGGCCAAGGCGCCAGCCACATACACCTGAGCTGGCCGGTTCGAATCCAGCCAGGGCCTGCCAAACATCAATGACAACTACAACCAAAAAATAGCAGGCTGTTGTGGCGGGAGCCTGTAGTCCCAGCTACTTGGGAGTCTGAGGCAAGAGAATCGCTTGAGCCCAGGAGTTAGAGGTTGCTGTGAGCTATGATGCCACAGCCTTCTACCCAGGGTGACAGCTTGAGGCTCTATCACACACACACACACAAAAAAGATAATCAGAACTTCTGGTTAAGGACAGCGTTAATTCTGTGTAAAGATGAAATAGTCCTCCAACTGGGGCAGCTCTTCAGTTTTTATTATACAATCAAGTATCAACTTTGCTCTTAGGTATACGTAAGGCATTTATACCATTTTTAATAGGCACTCAGTAAATATTTAATAAATATTTCTTGATCACTTATTATGGACAAGGCACTGTTCTAGACACTGAGGATATGGAAAGAAACAATACAAATAAAAATCTCTACATTTTCCATTAAAAGAATGAAAGGACAAGTCACAGACTGGGAGAAAAACATTTTCAAAACACATCTGATAGAGAATGTATATCAAAAATATACAGAGAACTCTTAAAACACAACATTAAGAAAGCAAACAACCCAACTTAAAAATGGGCAAAATATCTAGAGACTGCACTAAAGAAGATACACATGTGGAAAAAAAAAGAATGTGAAAAAATGTCCCACATAATGTCCTCAGGGAACTGCAAATTAGAATAACGATGAGATATTACTTAGTATCTATTAGAATGGCCAAAATCTATATCACTGACAAGACTGAATGCTGATGAGGGTGTGGAGTAATAGAAACTCTTATTCATTGATGGTAGGGCTACAAAATGGTACAGCCACTTTGGAAAACATTCTGGTAGATTTTTACTAACTGCCAGAAATGTACTAACTAAACTATTTAGTTAGTAATAGTTTCACATATAATGCAATTACACTCCTTGGTGTTTGTGCAAATGCCTTAAAAACATATGTCCACACAAAAGTCTGCACACAAATGTTTATAGCAGCTTTATTCAGCATCTGCCAAGACTTGGAAGCAACCAAGAGGTCCTTCAGAAGGTGAATAGACACCCTGTGGTATGTCCATACAACAGAATATCACATAGCAGTAAAAATAAATGAGCCATAAACCCACAAAAAGATGTGGAAGAACCTTAAACACACGTTGCTAAGTGAAAGAAGCCAGTATGAAAAGGCAACATACTGTGTGATTTCAACAATATGGTATTCTTAAAAAGGCAAAACTATACAGACAGTGAAAAGATCAGTGGTTTCCAGTGGTCCAGGGAAGGGGAGACGGAGGGACGAACAGTCGAAGCACAGGGGATTTTTAGTACAGTGAGACGATTCTTCTTGGTACTGCAATTGAGATGTAAAACATGACGTGTGTTTGTCAAAACCCACAGAACCACACAAAGAGTGGACTTCAGTTAATAATGCACCGATATTGATTCATATTGATCTTGCTAATGCAAGATATTAATAACAGGGGAAGCGTGGGGCATAGGATGAGGTGGGAGACTGGGTATGTGGAAACTGTATGTGGTTTCTATTCAATTTTTCTCTAAACCTAAAACTCCTCTAAAAAATAAAATCTATTTGGATGAGCCGTGCCTGTGGCTCAAAGGAGTAGGGTGTCAGCCCCATATACCGGAGGTGGTGGGTTCAAACCCAGTCCTGGCCGAAAATAAATAAATAAATAAAATCTATTTGGAATGTGTACATCAAACTAGTTACTGTATCATTCAGCTCATTTATTTAATTGATCAGCACATTGTACCCCATAAATACAGTAATGTACACAGTTCTGATCTAATTTTAAAAAATAAATAAAATCTGCTTATTTAAAAAAAGAAAAAGAATCCACATGGAGCTTATGCAATGGTTGGGGGGAAAAAATACATGGAATACTGATATTTTCTGTGGAGAAACAAAGAAAGCAGAGAAGGCTGATGGGGGGGGGAGCTGCCATTTTAATTGAATGACGTGGAAGGTCCATGAGAATGGATGTTTAAGAATCAATAAAAAACTCACCTAACTTCTGCTGGACAGACTCAGCAGACCTCATTTTCAATGAGGCTCAGGAAAACACTAGTAAAAAGGTAGATTAGATGACAGCACCTGAGCCCTGATCAGTGCTAACATCACTAGAAGTGACAGCACCAGACGCATGTCCCTCTGACAGAATGTGGGGCTACCTGGGAAGCTTTGTGCCAAAATAAATAAACCGGAATCTAAGCAAGCCTCACACTCAAGGTGCATGAGAAATTCAGTGCAAAGAGGAACAAGTTATTAGATTAATGAGTTGAATGAGGCTGCATTCAGAAAAATCTATTAATTTTAAGTTATAAGTTCTACAGGGCAAATGAACCAATGTCTTCAACAAGCAAATGGCTAAAAGAGGGGTGAGGGGCACTGTCATAGATAGAAGATGTAAGAGAGCTGTCAGTCAAATGAAGCATGTAGACTTCATTCTGTGATTTCCACAGAACTGTAACATATCTATGTTTGAGAAAATCAGGGACTTTTGAACATAGCCTGGATAATAGGTGAAACCAGGGGCTGTCTGAGAAAATCAGGGACTTTTGAACATTGCCTGTGGCTCAGTCGGTAGGGCACCGGCCCCATATACCGAGGATGGCGGGTTCAAACCCGGCCCCAGCCAAACTGCAACCAAAAAATAGCCAGGCGTTGTGGTGGGCGCCTGTAGTCCCAGCTGCTTGGGAGGCCGAGGCAAGAGAATCGCTTAAGCCCAGGAGTTGGAGGTTGCTGTGAGCTATGTGAGGCCACGGCACTCTACCGAGGGCCATAAAGTGAGACTCTGTCTCTACAAAATAAATAAATAAATAAATAAATAAAACGTAAAAAAAAAAAGAAAGAAAGAAATCATACATTCTCAGTCTTCAGGGATTTTCTGGACACTTTCAAATACACGTACTAGAACTTGGAGCAGCATAATTTAAATAAATTAAGAGCACACCAACCAAACCAACAATAATTGCACCACAACAGGGGAACAGTCTCTCCTGTTCTGCGTGGAAAGCATTGACAGCTGACATGCTACTCAACTGGCTTCCGTAGCAGGGTCACAGTGTTCCATAGTTTGTGCTTAAACAATTTGAGTATGATTGTTTACTGCTGTGACTATGTCCTTTATATTTATGCAACGCCAGTGTGTCCCACTAAACACTTCTGTCTTGCCCTCTGGCTTGACGTAACCCCTTCTCTTTCCTAGTGACTTCTTTCTACATAGTGTCACATGATAAGAGCAGCTCATCCTGAACTAAAAATTCAATGTTGGAGCAAAAATAACCTTCCAACATTGATAAAAACTGGTGGCATCAATGTGCAGTATTAAGAGTCTATTACTTTGATTCGATCCCCCAAAAGCTACATCTCTGTACTAATTATCTCACACATACATTAAGACCTAAAGAAAGTATAAGCTAGTATCGTGCTGTTACATAATTTTTTGATATAAGAAATGGCAGAGTAAAAACCACGTCTTAAATCACCATGGAAGATGTTGTCTACTCAATGACTCCTATAAAATGAAGTATCATAGTATAGTTTACAGTCAAGAAAATGTCTGATTCCTTTCCTTTATAAATGATCATTTTTCTCTGTTACCTTGATTTTCACACACCAGAGCTCAGTTGAAGCCCTCATAATTAATGTATACCCCTTCTGCAGCATCAGATAAATACCCCTCTTCCCACCTGTCCAAGTCCAACCGTGTCATCTTAGCCAGGTGGCCTAACTCTTGCTAGGTGTCTGCCCAACGGCAGAATCCTCGCCCAACATTGTTTCAAATTGGAATCCAGAACTAGGGAAGGATTCATCTTTTTGACCAGTGATGAAGCAGAAAGCCACAACCTCCAACGTGTGGAGGATGGTGCCCCAGATGCAGAGGAGCAGAATCTGAAAGAGCTGCTTTCCAGCAGCCGGTCCCATTTCCCCACTCCAGGAACACTCCTGCCTGCCTGGCACTCAGGGCATGGGACCAGGGAGTGTCCTCCTGGCTTTGTCTGGTGTCTGAGGGGGTCGCTGTCATTTGCTACCTAAAGGACCTGGCCTGTTACAAGTAGTGGTGGTCTCAAATCCTTTGCAGAAGTAGAGGGAGGAGGAATGATGACTTGAAGCCCAAGCCAGGGAAGGCGTGACAGTCACATCTCAGAGACTGCCCGGCGACCTGAGTGGAAGCTGTTTTGTGCTGCGATAGAATATTTGTTTCCTTCTTACCAGGCACTTTTACATGCAGGGCCCCTTTGATCCTTCCCATGACCTTGGAAGGCAGGGAGAACAGAACAGGTTTTTTTTATTATTATTCATATTGGTATTATCAATGTCTTTCTATAAATAAGGAAACATAGAGGCAGGGGAGTCTGGAGCCTGCACAGACTCCTGTAAGCCATGCCCAATGCTCTCAGTCCCACACCACACTGCCTGCCAGCCTGGGTGCCCCACCCAAGGTCTCCCACTGGTCAGTGTGCCCCTACAGTGGCCTCTCAAGCTGCAGGGCCCTCATGGCATAAGCAACGGAAGGACTGCCTCAGCGTCTATACAAAAAACAACAAAGTCTGCTTCTCCCGTAACATCTGTCCTGAAAAAGGTGCGGTATGGTGGGAAAGTCCCTGAACTGGGTATCCACAGAGCTGATTCAGGTTTGGGATATGACACTTAGCTGTGATACTGTGATACTGGGGAGATAGACAGCTTCACATCTCTGGGTCTCTCCAAGTCACCCGGGAACCGATGAGTTTATCCACATAGCCTCAGAAGTTCCTTTTCCCTCTATAAGTCTTGCTTTTTCTAAGAATATGTCATGCCTATTATAACTCTCAAGCCTTCCCTCCATGCTGTGAAACCCTCGGCATCCTCTAGCACATTCCTCTGCCAGTATGCCCTTCTGGAGGGCTTTTCTCTGAGACCCTTCAGTGGAGATCGTGAGTCCCCACTGCACTTGGCTCTCTCTGCTCATTGCTTTGAATCTCTTTCTCCCTTGCTAGACTGTAAACTCTTTAAGCCAGAACACTATTTTATATCCCCGCTCCTCCTCCCACAGTACATATCAAAGAGCTCACAGTAAGTGTTTGGTGAGCAGTTAAATAACCCTGAGCTGGCTGCATCTGCACCCAAGAGCCAATTGTGCACATTACTTTCTAACTTTGGGTTCAGTGATGTCAAGTTGGCAGCTTGAAATTGGCAGTTCTGGGAGTATTTACACCTCAGAAATTGGCAGATGCCACAAATGTTTTTTCCCCTCCTGAGATTCAGCTGTTGACATTTATTTATCAGCACCCCATGAACTAAGGCAGACGTAATGTCAGTCTGCAGTAGAGAAGTGGACATAGCTCTTAAAACAAGGGGCACAGCTGGGAAGGCCCCTGCAGGAGGGTGGATCTGGCTTTATAAAGGGCGCCAACAACCAAATAAGGTCTCCACAATCTAAGTCAATAGGAAAAAATCTGCCAGGTCTTGCTACCTTAATCTCAGTGACCTCACATTTTATAAAGAATATTAAAAAGTAATAGATGTGGAGGTGAGAAAGGTAAGGGCATTTTTATCATTATTGTTGGGGTATAGAAACAAAATCTTGGTTTAAAAATTATTTGTTTGAGGCTTAAATACCAAAGGCGTAATGAAACTTTGAAGTGGTATAATCAGTACTGGGGGACGTGACAGAGGCCTTTGTATGTATGTGTCACTCAGAAGTCATGACACTGAACATTTTCTCAGCAAAAAAAATAACAAAGAGGATGTGGGAGCTGATATAATCTCATGCATGATGTCCATGGCAATGTAAAGAAGCAAGAGATTGTGGTGACCAGCTGGGGTGACCAGAAAGAGAGTGGGTCGGGGTCAATGATCCACAACCTTTGGCATTAGTGTTTTTAAAACATTTCTAATGTCAAATACTCATTACATAAAATTAGAGATCTTTTTTCTAATTTAAGGAATAGGATGAATCTTCAAAATAGTTGCCTCTAATCTCTTAGCATCTTGGCTGCATGCACAGTCCCCACCCCCAGCCACAGAAGAAGCAGGTGGTTCTCCTGGGCGTGTGACATGAAGCTGGGGAGGTGGTGCCCACTGAGTTCCTTGATCTTACCTCTGGGATTAGATCCTTAGCTGAAGCCCATGGGCCACCTACATGCTTTCTGAGAAATTGCTCACTCTCTACAAGAAACAAGAGTAAAGGGGCTCGGCGCCTGTGGCTCAAGTGGCCACATACATCTGAGCCGACAGGTTCGAATCCAGCCTGGGCCTGCCAAACAATGACGGCTGCAACCAAAAAATAGCTGGGCGTTGTGGCGGGCACCTGTAGTCTCAGCTACTTGGGAGGTTGAGACAAGAGAATTGCTTGAGCCCAGGAGTTGGAGATTGCTGTGAGCTATGATGCCACGGCACTCTACCCAGGGTGACAGCTTGAGACTCTGTCTCAAAAAAAAAAAAAGAGTAAAGGAGGGGAAAGGAAACCAAGGCAGGCAGAAGTCAACTGGAAGAGAAAAGCAAGAAGAGAAAAGAGGATGTAGAAGGGCTGAGGTTTGGAACACAGGGCCTGGGAAACTGAAAATGGAAGCAGAATAAAGGAATAAAATGTTTAAAGCGATGAAACAAAGTACTGAGAGAAATAAAATCTGAAATCGGAAAAAAAATATGTGTGATTTATAACAAATAACAAGAGAGTGATTCCAGAGCATCCTGGCCTTGCTCTGATTATATCGAAGAGAGACCTGGTGCCCATGGGGCTCCAGGTGGCCTTGATGTCTGTAAAACAAGGATGGCAGCTGTAAATTCTGAAATGCTGGAAAATAACATAGACGTAGGAGGAATCCAAGAGTGAGTTTGATCTACTATTGG
The DNA here is from genome assembly GCF_027406575.1 of Nycticebus coucang. Lineage (NCBI taxonomy): Eukaryota > Metazoa > Chordata > Mammalia > Primates > Lorisidae > Nycticebus > Nycticebus coucang. Next base: position 95,747,666 of record NC_069794.1, on the reverse strand, counting down.
CCAGTAGAGTTAAATGTATTCCCTCCATTAAAGTGCTCTGCACCATCAGCTGGCTTTCAGATTCCATGAGACCGTTAGGGTTCCAGCTCTGCTTGGGATTCTCAGACTTTCTCATGTCGGGACCACAGCCTTACAAGTGTGGTTAGTGTAGAGAAATCAGTGATGTTGAAACTCAGTCATTCGTAGGAAAAATTCCCAAGGGAGCAGTAACATAAAATGATGAAAATGCCAAAAATATGAAAAATAAAGATGATTGTTACAAGACGCAATGGCTCTGAATGTTTGGTTTTATGTGACAGATGTTTTTTAACCAAAGCTCAACCCTGGCACTTTGAGTACACTTCTGATTTTAATTTGTGTGCTATCCCCTTTTCATACTGATGTCTGCTCACAACATCTGTGAAGGCTCTGTAACCGGAATTTGACAGGGGAAAGTGAACAGACTGCTTTTGGAGGCTTTCCATTAGATCCACGTAACAGACTGTTAACAAAAATCTTAAATAGCTATTCTAATCATCAACAGCAATCTTACACAAATTAAATTAGACCCAAAGGGCCCGATTAACTTTAAAATGTCTTACAGGCATGTAACATAAATTTAAGTCTCCTCCTTTGGAATAGAAATAGGGTTGTTCAATCTGAGTCAAAGGCACAGTTTAAAAAAACAACAACAAAAGAAAAAACAGCATGCATGTTAGACCCATAAGGACATGGAGACAAGGTTGCATTTTCTTTTTCAGGAAACCACACTTATGGGCCCAGAAATTCAGTTAAGCCACAGCCAAGCCCCCTGTCCATGTGCAAAGCAGACGCACAGAGAGGCAAGGTCCTCCCAGATGGCACAGTGATCCAGTTAGCTCTGAGAGGTCTCATAGCTAAATAGACACACATATTGACTGTATTCACATTAAAACAATGCCATCCACTGAGGCAAAAGTCGAACTGGAATTTCTGTGTTTGAACTCATGTGTCAAAAAATAGGTTACATTCATGATTTAAAACGTAATTATACTACATATCAAGGGGGAAAAAAATCCTTTAAAATATGTTGCTGTTCTTAGCCAAATCTCTAGAGATCTGTCCAAATATATTTCTTGAATTTTCTCTCACCCTAAATTCCAGCCAGCAGGTTCATCAACTGTCCATTTGCTATAATCTCCAATCCTCACATGTGGTGGACAGATCATCTTAGACAACTCCCTTCCAGCTGCATGGAGCATGTGATTACAGCCCAAATCAATAGCAGCAAATGAAAAACCCAGTTCACACGAAAGAATAGAAGCCATTGGGATTATCAGCCTTCACTTTGGAGGGCATTTAGTTTGAGGAATACACATCCTTTTAACTCTTATAAGACTATAATAGACCCTGTGCTTGTCAACAAACCCAGTGGTCTGGTGCCCACAAGGTAAGTTATTTTTATTAACTAAAAGATCCTCTCTTTGCCCACAAGCCCAAACACTTTTCAAGTCGTGGAAGGTGTTCACTACCCGAAAAATATTCATTAGCACCTTACAGAACCAAAGGCGTTTTCAGAAAACTATCTTTTTTTCATATGTGTCCAAGGAAACTGACTCCATCTGGATCACCCGGGAGAGAACCTGACTGGGTCAAGCTCATGGCAGTACTCCCACGGATATTAGACCAGTGACGGGCACAGTGTCCGAGATGGCACAGGCAGAATGGAAAGACAGATGCACACATGTTGTGAAGTGAGCCAGGAAGCGTGCGTCCTCACTGCTACCAGCAGCCTGATGACTGCACTGGGACCCCAGACTGAGGGGAGACTGGCGTCACTCTGCCTTTGGAGTCTAGTCCTGTAGACACATGCTCTTATTGCTACTCAACTAATTGAGGTGGCTTTACAAATTATTTGTACTCCAAGAATTCAGCTAGCAGTCCACAGGGGCTGAGCCACCAGAAGCTCTAAGTAGTGGACAGCAGACTCCACAACATGCCCTCCCCCAGTTCTGGAGAACTGTGACTGCCCAGTGGTGAGCTTAACTCTCTCAGTGGGTTGCTGTCCCCAGAGAACCCCCCATGGTGCACCCAGACTCTCGTCCTTGCCACCAGGTAGGCCCACCGTGCAGCATCAGGCCAGGCCAGGCCAGGCCAAAGCTAGACCACTGGAACATAAAGAAATGGAGTTTTATATAAAATTTGAGCTGGAATTTTTATTTAGTTTATCCAGCTTGATCCTCCTCTCTTTAGAGGAAACCTAAGGTGGGGAAGTGACCTGGCTGAGGGAGTAGACCAGGGCAACAGACAGGACAGCCCAGGTTTCTGCTCTGGCTTCTGTGCATGGCCCTGAGAGCAGCTCGGACGCCCTTCCCTAATGTCACGTGAGCGTGTAAGCTCTACCTTGGAACGTGAGATAAAACTGTGTTGATTTTGTGCTTACGAAGTCAGCATTTTCTTATATTTGCCACATTAGCTATTGCTGCTGTGTGTGAGCCTTTCTGAGAAACAGCACGTGGTGCTCAGAAGCAATGAAAACCCAAAGAATACCTCAGTGGGAAAGGCTGTGAAGGTCTAAGCCAGGGTTCAGCCTGAGCGGTCTGGTGGAGAATGAGGTTGTCCACATATACTTAGGCTGCTTTCCTCAAGTTGTTCTAAGATAATCAAGTGATCAATTAACTGAAAGATCCCAGCACCTTGATATTAAGAAGCAGCAGGAAAAGCATGCTGACCTGTCATTTCATTTTGAATCTGTACGGACACCCAATCATGAAAGGCACTGCCAAGGGCATTTCTGAAACACGGTTGTCAATAGGCCCCTGACCTGCTCAAGAGCACACACTCGCTTCTTTCCCACCATCCTCACGCCTAGAACCCTCTGTCTAATTTTCAAAGCGTTCCATGACCACACACCACTGTTTATTCAACTATTTCACTCCATCACCTCTTGTGTCCTTTAAAACATCTGCACTACAGCCAGAAGCCTCATATGCTCTGATAGTCATGAGGATTCCTCCCTCAGGCCACATCTGAAATGCCCTCTCCACCTTTCTGTGGCTCTCCAGTTCAGCCTGCCTGCAGTGCAGGCCCAGTGCCTCCAATCCACACAGGCCCGGCCTGGCCTCTGCTGCTGCTCCTAATTTTGAGCAGTGCTACTGCAGACTGTGCTACCAAGTGTTGTGTTATGTTTTTCTAATTATTTCATATGCACAGATCGCTTCAAATTTGATTGTAAACTTTTAAAGAGTAAGCGACGATGTTTTTCTTTCTTATATAGATTCTACAGAGCACCCTGCACAGTGAGGTATTCAGATGTTCCTCTGCAGATACTCCTGATTGACAGATAGAAATAACTGGAGTCTACTGTAGCAGCACCCTTCCCTAACTGGCTCCCCTCCCCAGGTCTGTATCACCTGAGCCTGCTGAGGCACCCCAACTTCTCACAGGAGAACAGCCTGAAAGGCTGAGGACTAGACTTTCTTGTTCTCTCCCAAGGCACTCCTTCTGCCTTGCTGTGCTTTCTGAGTAGCTCAGTTACGACCTTCATACTTGGCTCGGCGCCTGTAGATCAGTGGGTAGGGCACCGGCCACATACAAAGGGGCTGAGGGGTTTGAACCCAGCCCAAGTCTGCTAAACAACAATGACAACTGCAACAAAAAAGGCGGGCATTGTGGCAGTTGCTTGTGGTCCCAGCTACTTGGGAGATTAAGGCAAGAGAATCGCTTAAGCTCAAGAGATGGAGGTTGCTGTGAGCTGTGATGCCACAGCACTCTACAAAGTGAGACTCTGTCTCTAAAAAAAAAAAAGAAGAAGAAGACCTTTATATGTATCTTAACCTTTATTTATTTTTTTAGCTATTCAAAACTTTATTTATAAAAAGCATCTTCACTAGAAATTTAAAAGAAGTCTGAGGAAGCTTCTTGTTCTTCTTTTTCATCCACCCAAAGAGTTTATAAGCCCATACAGCAGTGCAAACTCATTTTAAAAAGAACACCGTTTGGGCAGCACCTGTGGCTCAGTGAGTAAGGTGCCAGCACCATATACTGAGGGTGGCGGGTTCAAACCCAGCCCAGGCCAAACTGCAACAAAAATAGCTGGGGGTTGTGGCAGGTGCCTGTAGTCCCAGCTACTCGGGAGGCTGAGGCAAGAGAATCACCTAAGCCCAGGAACTGTGAGCTGTGACACCACAGGACTCTATTATCAAGGGTGACAAAGTGAGACTCTGTCTCTAAAAAAAATAAATAAATAAAAAGAACACTGTTAAAAAGGCAAAAGATAGAAATTGAACTAATGCCTCTGGATACAGAAACGTAGTGTAGTCCTCACGTAATCAGAGTGCCAAGATGAGGAAGGTTGTTTGAACCACCAGAATGTACAGGTGAGTTCCTGACTTAGACTAAGCTACAAAACGTACGCAGTCCAACAAGGGACAAACGGTTTCCACATGGCGCTTCTCCTGAATCGGGTCCCACATTTTCTTGTTGAGATGATGTTGAGTTTATCCCTTCCACTGGCCCTTGGTGTATTCCCCCAGATGGACCACTATTATTCTCTCCTGGCTTTCTCCTGAAGATGGATAAGTGCACTCTGAGAATAGAGCATGTTACTGAGTGGTTATCAATAGTATGTAAACACAATGGCTTACATATGACTGAACTTTCAATGAAAATGCCCCAAACATGCTCACATTTCCTGAGGCCACAGTCAGTATGAGGATAAAGGAACTCACAAAAATGATCTGCCACTCCGTTGACAGCCAGTTCCTAGATACAGATCGTGAGCGTGGAGTATCAAGCCAGCCAAAGTAGCCATCCATCTTACTCTGACACAGAGCCAAAATTCAGGACAGCACAGACACCTGATTCTGAGCATGAGTGAACCCGAAAAGCCAGAGAAGCCCTCCTGATAGCCAAAGATCTTCATCGCTTCGGATGTGCAAGATATCATAGGAAACAGGAAGTCCTTTGATCAAACTTTAAAAGGACATTGTGACACTGATAATCCCTACTATTTCGATGTAGGATTGGACCCAGGCTGTTTAAGCAAAACTCTTGTTCTCAAAATCCTCGGGCAAGCTTGAGAGTCTTGCAGAGAGACTAAGTTATTCTGATATCTAATCTAAATCTCTGACTGCAGCTCAAGGCTGCTCCCTTTATCACAACCTAAGAGAAAGCAGGGACTAGGGCTTTCTTGGCTAAGAACCTTGTCTACAGCATGTAACTGTTTTGAACAGCAGTATCTACCAGCTTCTCTCCTTTACAAGCTGAGGATAGAGTGTTAGGTTTTAGATCTGGTCTTAGTTTTAGAATAAATGGCCATCTACAGGACCAAAAGAGGCAAGCCTTCTAAACCTTCAAACACATAAAAGTAGAGAGAAATGTTCTCACATTTGCTTTAAGTATTTTATTTAAAATTTAAAAGCTTATGCTGTTCTCCCTTAAGAAGGATTACAGTTATTCAGAAGCTAAGTACATTTCCTTCCTGGCAAGTTTTAAAATTACAAATACATAGCATATACATGTATATGTTATAATGTCCGTATTGATATCATGTATACAATATGCATCGTTTTAAGTGCTCATATGCATTATGTAAATAATAACACAGTAGTAAGTACCAGCCCCATATACCGAGGGTGACGGGTTCAAGCCCGGCCCCGGCCAAACTGCAACCAAAAAATAGCTGGGCATTGTGGCGGGCGCCTGTAGTCCCAGCTACTTGGGAGGCTGAGGCAAGAGAATCGCTTAAGCCCAGGAGTTGCAGGTTGCTGTGAGCTGTGTGAGGCCATGGCACTCTACCGAGGGCCATAAAGTGAGACTCTGTCTCTACAAAAAAAAAAAAAAAGTACCACTCTGAAATTTACTTACGTGTAAGAGTATGTGTATACAATTTCTCTGAGTTGACAGTCATGTGGCATTTAATGACAGGGATACATTCTGAGAAATGCATCATTAGGAGATTTTGTCCCCTGTGAACAAGTGCAGATGGCACAGCCTGCGACACGCCTGGGCTATGTGGTGGGATAGCCTGTTGCTCTGGGGCTGGCACACCTGTGCAGGCAAAAGCAGTGCAGTGGTGAGGATTTACATATCTGACGTATCTAAACGTGGAAAGATATAGTAAAAATACTGCATTATAATCTTACAGGGCCACTATCATATAGGCGGTCCGTTGTTGGCTAAAATGTCATTGTTTGGTGCATGATTGCATTATAAAACTTGAACCCATCCAAATGTAAATCTAAGAACTTTTTGCAGCAGAAAAAAAAGGTATCTAAAATTGTAATCTGGTTGAAAATGAATTGTGAGTTTTGAAAGGAAAATTCAACAGTTAGGAAAAGTACCAGTGCTACATATACACATACCATTATGCTGCTCTCAAGCAACAATGACAACTGCAACAACAACAAAAAAAATAGCCAGGGCTTGTGGTGTGTGCCTGTAGTCCCAGCTACTGGGAGGCTGAGGCAAGAGAATCACTGAAGCCCAAGAGTTGGAGTTTGCTGTGAGCTGTGACACCACAGCATTCTACCGAGGGCAACATAGTGAGACCCTGTCTCAAAAAAAAAAAAAAGAGAAAAGAAAAACGAAAAAAAAAAAAAGCAGCTTTCAGAACATTTTGAGACACAATTCTAAAATTTCCACTGTTTCCTAAAAACAAATATATCTAAAGATTTGTCTGGAAATCAACAACAAAATCTATTAGCAAATTTACTAATTAAGGTCATGTCTATTTATTACAGAAACATTAAAGATTTGTTCATTTGGAGTAATATCTCTTTAGCCAACTTCCATAAATATTGGCTGCCTGTCAAGGATGGTGTACCCAAAGTTCACATGTTTTACATTTCCTAGTGGTGACCCAGCCCACACAATATTTTTATGTAACGGCAGCTGTTGTGAAAGCAGAATGTCTTATATATACATTGGATTTTGATTAACAAGCTAATGGTGGTTCCCTGCTTAAAGTCATTAGCCCTGATGTGGTTTTTAGCTAATGCTGCTCAGAGTTGACAATGATGTGATTATGTTATCCATGTGTTAGGGTGTGGCCAACGTGATCGCATTGCCCAGGGCAAGGCTTTTCAACTGCAAATCATATCTCTTACTAGGTCCTAAATCAATCGAATTAATCTCATTAGTGTTGAATAAAGAAAAGAAACCTACTAGAATTGAACACAATGTGTGTAGGTATTAGTTTGTGAAACCTTTGTTTTAATCACATGTGTGTCTTTGTGTGGCTGCAAAGTCATGCTGCGAATCATATTCCTGACTGTGGATTACAGGGAAAGTACTTTGAGAACACTGGGCTTCTCGTTTTATTTATTTATTTATTTATTTATTTTTTTTGGTAGAGACAGAGTTTCACTTTATTGCCCTCAGGTAGAGTGCCGTGGCGTCACACAGCTCACAGCAACCTCCAACTCCTGGGCTTAGGCGATTCTCCTGCCTCAGCCTCCCGAGTAGCTGGGACTACAGGCGCCCGCCACAACACCCGGCTATTTTTTTGTTGCAGTTTGGCCGGGGTTAGGTTTGAACCTGCCACCCTCGGTATATGGGGCCAGCGCCCTGCTCACTGAGCCACAGGCGCCGCCCCTTCTTGGTTTTTTTTTTGTACCCTTCATTGAGGGTACAATAAGCCAGGTTACGCTGATTACATTTGTTAGGCAAAGTCCCTCTTGCAATCACGTCTTCCCCCAAAAGGTGTGGCACACACCAAGGCCCCACACCACTCCCTCCTTCTCTCTCTCTGCATTTCCTTCCCCCTCCCATGACCTTAATTGTCGTTAATTTACCTCATATGAAAATTGAGTACATAGAATTCATGCTTCTCCATTCTTGGGATGCTTTACTAAGAATAATGTCTTCCACTTCCATACAGGTTAAGACAAAGGATGTAAAGTCTCCATTTTTTTTAATGGCTGAATAGTATTCCATATACCACAGCTTGTTAATCCATTCCTGGGTTGGTGAGCATTTAGGCTGTTTCCACATTTTGGCGATTGTAAATTGACTGCAATAAACAATCTAGTACAAGTGTCCTTATGATAAAAGGATTTTTTTCCTTCTGGATAGATGCCCAGTAATGAGATTGCAGGATCAAATGGGAGGTCTAGCTTGAGTGCTTTGAGGTTTCTCCATACTTCCTTCCAGAAAGGTTGTACTAGTTTGCAGTCCCACCAGCAGTGTAAAAGTGTTCCTTTCTCTCCACATCCACGCCAGCATCTGCAGTTTTGAGATTTTGTGATGTGGGCCATTCTCGCTGGGGTTAGATGGTATCTCGCAGTGGTTTTGATTTGCATTTCTCTTATATATAGAGATGATGAACATTTTTTCATGTTTGTTAGCCATTCGTCTGTCTTCGTTAGAGAAGGTTCTATTCATGTCTCTTGCCCATTGATATAAGGGATTGTTGGCTTTCTTTGTATGGATTAATTTGGGTTCTCTATAGATCCTAGTTATCAAGCTTTTGTCTGATTGAAAATATGCAAATATCCTTTCCCATTGTGTAGGTTGTCTCTTTGCTTTGGTTGTTGTCTACTCAGCTTTAAGAAGCTTTTCAGTTTAATGAAGTCTCATTTGTTTATTTTTGTTGTTGCAATTGCCAGGGCAGTCTTCTTCATGAAGTCTTTTCCCAGGCCAATATCTTTCACTGTTTTTCCTATGCTTTATTGAGGATTTTTATTGTTTCATGCCTTAAATTTAAGTCCTTTATCCATCTTGAATCAATTTTTGTGAGTGGGGAAAGGTGTGGGTCCACTTTCAGTCTTTTACATGTGGATATCCAGTTCTCCCAACACCATTTATTGAATAGGGAGTCTTTCCTCCAAGGTATGTTCTTGTTTGGTTTATCGAAGATTAGGTGGTTGTAAGATGTTAGTTTCATTTCCTGGTTATCTATTCGATTCCAAGTGTCTATGTCTCTATTTTTGTGCGAGTACCATGCTGTCTTGACCACTATGACTTTGTAGTATAGCCTGAAATCTGGTATGGTGATACCACCAGCTTTATTTTTATTACTAAGAACTGCCTTAGCTACATGGGGTTTTTTCTGGTTCTGTACAAAATGCAGAATCATTTTTTCCAAATCTTGAAAGTACGATGTTGGTATTTTATTAGGAACAGCACTGAATAGGTAGATTGCTTTGGGAAGTATAGACATTTTAACAATGTTGATTCTGCCCATCCATGAGCATGGTGTGTTCTTCCATTTGTTAAAATCCTCTGCTATTTCCTTTCTAAGGATTTCATAATTTTCTTTATAGAGGTCCTTCACCTCCTTTGTTAGGTATATTCCTAGGTATTTCATTTTCTTTGAAATTATGGTGAAGGGAGTTGTGTCCTTAATTAGCTTCTCATCTTGACTGTTATTGGCATATACAAAGGCTACTGACTTGTGGACATTGATTTTATATTCTGAAACATTACTGTATTTTTTAATGACTTCCAGGAGTCTTGTGGTTGAGTCCTTGGGATTCTCTAAGTAGAAGATCATGTCATCAGCAAAGAGGGAGAGTTTGACCTCCTCTGCTCCCATTTGGATTCCCTTTATTTCCTTGTCTTGCCTAATTGTATTGGCTAGAACTTCCAGCACTATGTTGAATACTAAAGGTGACAGAGGACAACCTTGTCTGGTTCCAGTTCTAAGAGGAAAAGCTTTCAGTTTTACTCCATTCAGTAAAATATTGGCTGTGGGTTTGTCATAGATAGCTTCAATCAGTTTTAGAAATGTGCCACCTATGCCTATACTCTTCAGTGTTCTAATTAGAAAAGGATGCTGGATTTTATCAAATGCTTTTTCTGCATCTATTGAGAGGATCATATGCTCTTTATTTTTGCCTCTGTTAATATGGTGGATAATGAGTATGGACTTGTGTATGTTAAACCAGCCTTGCATCCCTGTGATGAAACCTACTTGATCATGATGTATGACTTTTTTGATGGTAAACTGTAATCTATTGGCTAGGATTTTGTTGAGAATTTTTGCATCTATATTCATGAGTGAGATTGGTCTGAAATTCTCCTTTTTGGTTGGGTCTTTTCCTGGTTTTGGTATCAGGGTGATGTTTGCTTCATAGAACGTGTTGGGGAAGATTTCTTCTTCCTCAATTTTTTGGAATAATTTCTGCAGTACAGGAATAAGCTCTTCCTTGAAAGTTTGATAGAATTAGGGTGTGAAACCATCTGCACCAGAGCATTTTTTGGTTGGAAGCTTTTTTATTATTTCTTTAATCTCAGTGCTTGAAATTGGTCTGTTCAGGAGCTCTATTTCTTCCTGGCTGAGTCTAGGGAGAGGGTGCGATTCCAAATATTGATCCATTTCCTTCACATTGTCAAATTTCTGGGCATAGAGTTTCTGGTAGTATTCAGAGATGATCTCTTGTATCTCTGTGGGATCAGTTGTTATTTCCCCTTTATCATTTCTGATTGAGGTTACTAGAGATTTTACTTTTCTATTCCTCATTAGTCTGGCCAATGGTTTATCTATTTTATTTATTTTTTCAAAAAACCAACTCCTTGTTTCATTAATTTTCTGAATGATTCTTTTGTTTTCAATTTCATTGATCTCTGATTTGATTTTGGATATTTCTTTTCTTCTACTGAGTTTAGGCTTAGATTGTTCTTCTTTTTCCAATTCCATAAGATGGCTTGTGAGTTTGTTGATGTGCTCTTTCTGTTTTTCAAATGTAGGCATCTAAAGCGATAAATTTTCCTCTCAAAATTGCTTTTGCAGTATCCCACAGGTTTTGGTAGCTTGTGTCTTCATTGTTGTTATGCTCAAGGAAGTTAATAATTTCCTGTTTTATTTCTTCCTGCAGCCATCGGTTATTCAACAGAAGGTTGTTTAATTTCCATGCGTTTGTGTGGGGTCAAACGTTTTTGTTAGAGTTGAGTTCTACCTTTCATGCTTTATGGTCTGAGAAGATATAAGGTAAAATTTCAATCCTTTTTATTCTATTGATATTTGTTTTGTGTCCCAGGATATGATCAATTTTGGAGAATGTTCCACAGGGTGATGAGAAGAATGTGTATTCTTTATCTTTGGAATGGAGTGTTGTATATGCGTCTATCAAGCACAGTTGTTCTAGGGTATCATTTAAATCTTTTATATCCTTGTTTAATTTCTGTTTAGAGGATCTGTCCAGCTCTGTAAGAGGAGTGTTAAAGTCCCCTGTAATTATGGTATTATTGGATATCATATTGCTCAGACTGAGAAAGGTCTATTTCAAGAATCTGGGAGCATTTAAATTGGGTGCATAAATATTTAGAATTGAAACATCTTCTTGTCGTATTTTTCCATTGCCCAATATAAAGTGACCATCTTTGTCTTTTTTGACTTTAGTTGTTTAAACCTACGTGTATCTGAAAATAAGATTGCAACACCTCTTTTCTTCTGCATTCCATTTCCCTGAAAAATTGTCTTCCAACCCTTGACTCGGAGCTTTAATTTGTCTATTGAAGCCAGGTGTGTTTCTTGCAGACAGAAAATGGATGGCTTGTGTTTTTTAATCCAGTCAGCCAACCTATGTCTCTTCAGTGGGGAATTCAAGCCATTAACATTTATTGAGATAATTGATAAGTGTGGTAGTATTCTATTCATCTTATTTTATGAGAGTCCATTGCTTAGTTTTATCTTTTGCATCAGTGTGGAGGTTAGGTTCTGTCCTTTAATTTCTGAGTTCTTACTTTGCTGCTGATCCATTGTGATGGTCAGTGTGTAGAACAGGTTGAAGTATTTCCTGTAGAGCTGATCTTGTTGTGGTGAATTTCCTCAATGTTTGTATATCCATAAATGATTTGATTTGTCTGTCAATTTTAAAGCTTAGCTTAGCAGGGTACAGAATTCTGGGCTGGAAATTGTTCTGTTTAAGTCGATAAAAGGTAGATGACCATTGTCTTCTTGCGTGGTAAGTTTCATTAGAGAAGTCTGCAGTCACTCTGATGGATTTGCCCCTGTAGGTCAACTGGCGCTTACTCCTGGCAGCTTGCAGAATCTTTTCTTTTGTCTTGACTTTGGACAGGTTCATCACAATGTGTCTTGGAGAAGCTCGGTTAGAGTTGAGGTGACCTGGGGTTCTATATCCCTCTAAAGCAGTGTGTCAGAATCTTTGGTGGTATTTGGGAAATTTTCATTTATAATATTCTCTAGTATGGCTTCCATTCCTCTGGGGCATCCTTCTTCCCCTTCTGGGATTCCTATAACTCATATTTTGGAACGCTTCATAAAGTCCCATAATTCTGACAGTGAACATTTTGCTTTCTCTCTCTTCTTTTCTGCCTCTTTTACTATCTGAGTTATCTCAAGAACTTTGTCCTCTACCTCTGAAATTCTTTCTTCTGCATGGTCTAACCTGTTGCTGATACTTTCCATTGCATCTTTAAGTTCCCTAATTGACTGGTTCAGTTCCTTCAGCTCCACTATATCCTTTCTATATTCTTCATATCGTTCATCTCTTATTTGATTCTGTTTTTGGATTTCCTTTTGGTTATTTTCCACTTTATTAGCAGTTTCCTTCATTGTTTCCATCATTTCCTTCATTGTTTTCATCATGTGTATTCTAAATTCCCTTTCTGTCATTCCTAACATTTCTTTATAGGTGGAATCCTCTGCAGTAGCTACCTCATGGTCCCTTGGAGGGGTTGCTCTGGACTGGTTCTTCATGTTGCCTAGAGTTTTCTGCTGATTCTTCCTCATGAGTGATTTCTTTTATCTGTTTCCTTGCTCTAATTTTCCTTTCACTTCCTCTTGCTCTTTAAGTTCCCGTGCCTGTGGACTAAAGTTTCAATGAGTCCTTTTGGTACAGGACCAGAAGGATTAGACGATTTAAGACCAAGAAGGGATAAAAGAAAGAACAAAAAGAAAATAGAGAAAGGAGAGGGGGTGGGTAAAAGGGAATATTGACAAAAATAAGATAGGGACAGAAAGAGGGAGACTGAGCAATATAGGTGTACAGTAGGGTACTTTGACACAACCTTTAAAAAACCCCAACCTCTGGGGCTGCCCCTGAGGGTTAAGGCTGTAAGGTGGCTCAGTCCCCGCCTTTAAGCTGCTCAGTCATTAGGTTACTAGCTCCCGCCTGATCCTTGCTCTGCAACCCTGAGGGCAGAGCTTGCCAGGGCAGTTTTCTCATAATGGCTCCCTGCAGCCCACAGCCAAACACTATTAGCTCTGTCTGGCTCAGTGGCTCAGTCTGGGGCCCTAGACAACACCCAAAATTCTCCACACTCCTGCTCAAGCTCTCCCCAAGGCAGTTCAACAGAGTGACAAGTCCAAAAACACCAAAACAGTTCACAGGTAAGGCCTTTCCAGTTTGCAATCTCACTGCTAATGTACTTACAGCTGCCAGCAGGATTAGACTTATCAAACACACAGGACCACTTGCCAGTTTCCACTGTTTTTGTCCTCCTCTTGGGGTCCAGAAGTCTCTCGCTGACTCCCTGTATCCTCAAAGGGATGATTATAGGTAGATACCACCGGCCAGAGATGCCTGGAGTCTTATCTCCCCAGACTCATGGTGCCCAGATGCCGGGAAGCTGTTACTTGGCTGCCATCTTGCTCTCTATCAACACTGGGCTTCTTTTAGGGTTTTTTTTTTTTGTTTGTTTTGAGACAGAGCCTTAAGCTATCTCCCTGGGTAGAGTACTGTGGCATCACAGGTCACCTCAAATTCCTGGGCTTAAGCGATTCTCTTGCCTCAGCCTCCCAAGTACCTGGGACCATAGGCACCTGCCACAAGGCCTGACTATTTTTTGGTTGCAAAAAATAGTCATTGTTGTTTGGCAGGTCCAGGCTGGATTCAAACCTGCCAGCTCTGGTGTATGTGGCTGGCGCCTTAGCTGCTTGAGCCCAGGTGCCGAGCCTTCTTTCATTTTTTTTAATTGTACCTGAAGTTGTTCTAACTTTTCCTCGTGCCACTTACTTTGTTCTCTTGTAAACATCAGCCTTCTTACTTCTTTTTGGCCGGCCCTTTGGGGGATCTCATAAACCCCCACCAATGGTATGCAAGGAAGGTCCTCACTTCTCCAACCTTACCTCCTACTGCCCTTTCCCTCCTGCTCATCCCACAGCCTCCTTCATGTCCTTGAACATACCTGGTAAACTGCAGCACAGAGCCTTTGCAATGGCTGTTCCCTCTGCCTGGAACATCTGCCCCCTGGGTATTCATAACCCTAACTCCCTTTCTTCCTTCAAGTCTTTGCACAAATGGTACCTTCTTCCCAAGGCCCATCCTAACCACTTTATTTAAAATCACAGCCATCCTACCTGTGAACCCCCTTGTTCTGTTCTATTTCTTTCCTCTGTAGCACTAGGCACCTTCTATCATACTCTCACAGGGGTCCTCAAACTGCGGCCTGTGGGCCGCATGAGGCTGTGTGATTGTATTTGTTCTCGTTTTGTGTTTTTACTTCAAAATAAGATATGTGCAGTGTGCATACAAATTTGCTCATGGTTTTTTTTTTTTAAACTATAGTCCAACCCTCCAATGGTCTGAGGGACAGTGAACTGTCCCCCTGTTTAAAAAGTTTGAGGACCCCTGCTAGGATCTATTATGTGTGTGGCTGGTCTGTCTCCCTCTACTCTATGTAAACTCCAGGAAGGCAGGGATTTCTGTATGTTTTGTTCACTGATACAACTCCAGCAATCAGAACAGTGTCTCATGCAGAATAGGTGTCAATAAATACTGTTGAATAATTCAGATTAACCCAAGTCTTGAGAGAGAGGGGAGAGAGCAAGTGAAAGAGAGAATGAGTGTACACAAGACAGAGAGAGTGACAGAGTCAGAGAGAGAGAGAGACCAAACATAAAATACAAATTTGCAGGAGGTTCATTAGCATTCTTGGGTTATTTCCTGTCTTTCATCAAAAACTGCTCACTCTTCCTTGAAGCAACTATTCTATTTTGCATTTTCTCCTTAGAGAGCCCATGCTCATCTAGCTTCATAAGACATTAGAGCCAGAGCTTCTACTAACTTCAGGAATCCTTCCCAGAGGAATGAATTGGAGGTTTACAAAATGAGCCTCTGATTACAATTTATAGTCTCAATAGAGCTAATCTAGGCAAAATCCTTAAAACACATGCTTCCACTGAACTTATTTATCCAACATGGAAAATGAAATGGTAAAAAGGTCAGAAAATAAATCTTGGGGTTGGTTGGTTTATAATATAAAAGTAAAGAAGAAAAGTGACAGGATCAATGTAATGAAGTATGATTTTTTTTTTCCCTGAAGTCTCCCAGGTTAGCAAATAAACTAAACTGTGGAATTGGCTGTGCTGCTGAGGCAGGAGGATTATGTGCCTGAATTTTTTGTTGCCTAAAAAATTCCAACATACTTAGAAAGACAGGCTGATGCTTGAACATAATACTCCAAAAAATGCAACTTGATCTCGACATTGTTATAGAGTATATATGAAGTAGTTTCTGTTTCTGAAGAGTTAGATTATTATTAAATAGTTTCTGGAAAAAAACGATTGAAAAATCCCTTTTGAGTGGGGCATGGTTACCATAGCAACGTCATTTGTATGTTGGTTTACAGAAGATACATGTGATATTAGAAAGGAAAGGAGATAACTTTAAATAAATTAGCATATAAACAGCAAGCAAGCAAACAGACAACTCGCAAAAGCTGCGCCAGTGGTGTCTAAAGATTTATTATCTTTTTTTTTTTTTTTTTTTTGAGACAGAGCCTCAAGCTGTCATCCTGGGTAGAGTGCCATGGTGTCACAGCTCACAGCAACCTCCAACTCCTGGGCTCAAGTGAGTCTCCTGCCTCCACCTCCCAAGTAGCTGGGACCACATTCACCTACCTATTTTTTGGTTGCAGTAGTCGTTGTTTGGTGGGCCCCAGGCTGGATTTGAACCCGCCAGCTCAGGTGTATGTGGCTGGCGCCTTAGCCACAGGCTCCGAGCCTATTATCATCATTTTTTTTAACAACTTAAGGAGGATTATTCTGAGCTGACTAATGTGTATTTGCAGTCTAGGGGCCGACAAGTCCTTAAGAGGTTTGAGAATCTGAGCTGAAATGGCCAATTGCAGATTGGTTTTGCACATTCGCGGGGACAGGAATTACAGGTAAAATCATAAATCAATACATAGAAGGTACACATTTGGTTGGGCCAGAAAAGGCAGCGCATCTCAAGGCAGGAGCTGGACAGTAACAGCTGAGACCTAGAGATTCTTCAGTCAGCAGCCAGTCCAGGCTCTGTCTGCAGCCCTGGAGTACTGGGAGGGAATGCTAGAACTAAGGAGGTCTTCAATCTGTCATTTGACAAAACGTTGGATATTTTGCATTTAGATATCTCCTTTCAGAAGTAGTATATAGACTTGTATAAAGAATATGATCTCAGCTAAAAAGAATAATAAAAATAAAAATGGATAATTAAGCTCTAGCCATAATTGCCCTGGGATCATTTCTTTCTACTTCACTTTCTAAAATTGTTCAGTTTGTATTTTTAATTTGATAATGAAAATACTATCAACTTCCAGTTTCATTTTACTCTCTGGACTTCCTTCTATGTGCCTGAACAATAACACTCAGATTCTTTTTTGGTAAATCCTGATTACATTTACCCAAGAGGCTTAGGGATAGTTGTACATTTACAGCATCAAAGTAGTTCATGTCTGCAGCTTTCTCCATGTAAGTAAAACATTCTTCAACTGGTAATAAGATATGAACTCATTCTAAGAAACCACCTGAAAAACGGGAACTGTGATTGGTAAATACTGTTTATGGACCACCAAAGATTAACACCTTTTTCTGGTGATGGGAGTTTCAGCAAATGTTTTGCTCAATAGCAAAAATAAATAGTATTGATAATTTAAAGAGAAAGTGTTGCAACTTCTACAGAATAATAGCTAACTTCATGTTGACTTTGGCAATTGTATTGAGCTTGCAAGTGTAACTAACATTCTTGAAAACACAGTCTTCATTAGTTCACTAAGTAGTTCTAATTGTTTGGGAATGTTTTTCAATTAATAAAAGGGATTATTCTATAAAAGTGTGTAATAATATAATTTCTCTATTTTTAGCATAAACATGAAGCACACATTTTGTGTCTTTATCAAAACATCTAGGGAGAGTAAATGAGTCTCCTGTGTTTCTGTTTGTTTGTTTGTAGACAGGGTCTTGCTCTGTTGCCCAGGCGTGAGTGCAGTGGCATGATCAGAGCTCACTACAACCTTAGACACTTGGGCTCAAGTGATCCTCCCATCATATGCAGTGGTCTAAGTAGCACAATGCTTGGCTGCTTGGCTAATAATTTATATATATATCTTAAGTTGGATTCTCGTTATGTTGCCTAAGCTGATCTCATAGTCCTGGGTTCAAACAATCCTCTGTCTTTGACTTTCCAAAGGATTGGGATTATAGGCGTGAGCTACCACACCCACTCTGGTATTTCTTTTTAAGATCACAAGAACTTGTATTTGCATGGAAAAATTCGTTAAAATAGAAAAGAAATGTTAACAATACATGCCCTGAGTAAGCATATTTGGTACCTGGAATGGGAGAGACAAATACTTTTCTTTCTTTCTTCCTTTTTTTTAATAACTCTTTAATCATATGTACGTAAGGGGGATAAAAGGAAACACCAGGGTCACTGGGGAAGGGAGTAGGATATTCTCCCTTTGTCCCAGTGTCTGCTTGGCACAGTGCTGAGATTACACACACAACTGGGGTGGGCTTGGAAGTAGAATAAGGGAGAGGACTAAAGAGACAAACCACAAGGAGGAAGAGGAAGGGGTCGCAGTAGTCTCAGGCAGTGGACTCTGACACAGATTCACTCAGTGCAATGTCCCAGTAGTGTTCAGCCCCATGCTTTTTGAAATGCTCACGAGCCATGTTCTCTGTAGGGCACTGTTTGAACTTGATCTCTCCAAAGCTCCGGTCTTTGGCTGTACCCTCCCAGACCAGTACACATTTGTTGGTTTTCGTCACAGCTTCCTCATCATCATCTCCCTTCGTGTTAGATGTCTGTTCATTCCACTTTATCCGATGCAGCATAAGACGCTTAAATTTCTTCTGGGCTTTGGGGCCCCCTTCCACTACTACCACATTGACATCCTTGTGCCACCACCCCGGCCAGGTACAGTTGTCCAGCATTGGCCTCAATCTTGAACTTCTTGGCTGGGTTGCTCAAATTTTGAACTCTATATACAGATATGTGTACCCCCTGTGAAATGTCTTCTTTAAGCTTTTTAATTTTCTTGACCTTTCTCTGTTCTGCTGTAAGTTTTGGGGCAGCATTGGCCTCTTCGTGTGCTTTCTGTCTTTTTGCCATTTGAGCTTTGACATGGGCTTCTATCTTCATGGGGTCTTGAACAGCTTCTGTGACTAATACTCGCATCAGATTAGAAATTCTCACTTTGGGTTCTGGAGGAGGCATCAGGCCCAGCCTGACTTTCTCTTGTAGTTCTTTCTGTGCTTCTCTCCTTGTCTGCCTCCGAAGTTTCTTCTGTTCCTTTTTGGTAAGATACACCCCCAGAGTAACTGGTGTGTCATTGTCAACTGGAGGATTAAGCTGAGCTGGATGTTCAACAAGATTTGTGATTCCAAAATAATCTTCTCTCTTGGGATTTTCCTCTGTAAGGTCAAAGCCATTGGGGATGATGTAAGAGTCCCACCACTCAACTTCAGGGATATCTCCTTCCTTTAATTCCTTTTTAGGAGCAATGAGGGCAAGCCTAATGGAAGTATGTATGCCTGTTTTTTGAGCTGCCTGTGAGATCTCTGCCTGCAGCTTCTCTAGTTGAGCCTTGGTCCGTAATCGCTGAGCAATTTTCTCAAATGTGCCTTTGTCATGGAATTTAAAAGTTCGTCTCTGGCGTTGGGAAGGGGCAATTGAAACTCAGGGGTCAAAAAACGTATTGGACTCCGTATCTTCTGATGGCGTTTCTTTTAGCTGTTGCTTGAATTGCTCCCTTTTCACAGCATGAATATTAGCCTTAAGAGTAGGCATGCGATGTGTCAGCTCAATCTCCTTCCCTGTTGCATCTACAGTGCGACCCTGTTCATCTAGCATCAGTGGTGTAGGTTTAGTTTGATCTTTTAATTCCACCTTTGGGGGAGCAATGCCCATAGCATGGAGATTAGGCAGGCCCACCATGTTGGTATTGCCAATGAGTCCTGGCTTTAGTGCCAGCTGGGCTTGGATTCCAGCTTGTAGTTCAGCTGCCTTCCTTGCTTTGTCAATGGCATCATTCATCAAAGTGGCAGCCTGGGAAGGCTGAATAGTGTTGCCAATTGGAAGTTGCTCTGGTTGGGAGGAAGGAGTTGTCTTCGGCTGAGGTGTAGGGGGGCTAATGAAGTTCAGTTGTTTTTTTCTCTCCTCAATTTGTCGTGTTGCTGCTTCCATGATCTGTTTGATCTGGAGCTTAGTCGGCATGCCCAGGCTCTCTGATGAAGGACCAGGGATCACCTCTGGTTCCTCTTCCACCTCCTCAAGATGGGGTATTCGTCGCTTCTTTACTCCCAAAGATTCTTTGGAAATCTCAGAGTCACCACCAAACACCTCCTTTAGCTCTCGTTTTTTGCTCCTATCACTGCTAGACTTGGAATGCCTAGAGCTTCGGCCCCTCTCCACAGCCTCAAATAGCTTGTCCACAAATCGGAGAGTAGAATCATCAAGAAAAGGTTTCAGAGGGTCAGCTGCCTTCTTCTTGTCCATGCCCTTCCCCACACAGTTCAGTGCTGCTGTTACCACTATGGGCTCTGAGAAACCCAATACTCTCATCACTGTCTTCTCTATCCATGGTTTCAGCTCATCCAGCTCCCTCTTAGACAGTGCCATTGTTCAGGAGAAGTAAAATAGCTCAAGTGGGATTCAATACTCAGAAACTTCAGCCCCTGAGATGGCTATGTTATGGCTTTTTTTTTGTGGAATGTCTAATGATAGTCGTCTTGAGTTGGAGATTTCCAGTGGACGTCTTGGAGATCCCAAGGCTGCAGCTCTTTGGCTCCTGGCCTGGTTGCCTCTGAATTTGTGCTGGAATACAGTGCCCTTTTATGGTGCCTGAGACACAGTCCCCGCCCATTCACCAGCAAAGGTCCCACCCTAGGACTGTGTCATTCAAACCTAATCGAGCAAACGGAATCACCACCACCCTTCCGTGAATGATGATGTCATTAAAATTTTGTAGTACAAAATTCAAAATACCATGGTAACTCTTTGAATTCAATAAGAAAATCTACTACTATCTGAACAAGATTCTCCAATTCCAGAATTCAACTTGAAAAAGCAAAGTGTGTTAGAGATCAAATACAGAAGCATACTGGTGGAAACCTATTCACATCTCCACTAACATAATCAGTGGTGTTCATACCTCTCATACAGCCATGGACTGCGTCGGGATCTACAGTGGTGTCCATATCCTTTGACTCAGCAGTTCTACTACTCTTGGGGGTCTTTCCTTGACTTGGAAATCCCAAGACTGCAGCTCTTTGGCTCCTGGCCTGGTTGTCTCTAAGACAAATACTTTTCTTTGAAGGACAAGAGAAGTATTTATTTTCTTCTTCGTTTTAAAAAGCATACACCAAGCATGGCTTTTTCAATTAAAATATTTGTTAAAGTTTAAATTCCAAAATTTCATGATCCAAACTTTTTTTTTGGCAGTTTTTGGCTGGGGCTGGGTTTGAACCTGCCAACTCCGGCATATGGGGCTGGGGCCCTACTCCTTTGAGCCACAGGCCCCAACCTGATCCTAACTTTTTAAACATCACTTTCCAAACGTCTTAATTTTGAACTCACTTACAAATAGTTCTCCAAAATAACTATTCGCACTGTGAACCCCACAGAGTGCACACCTCCTTTTGGTGGTGAGCACTAAATCCAACGTGAGGACCGCTGGCAGCCGTTACGACTGACAACATACACAAATTCGGATATTAAATCCAACACAGGTCCAGGCAGCAGCTCACGCCTGTAATCCCAGCACTTAGGAGGCCAAGGTGGGTCGCCTAACGCACAGATTCGAAACCAGCCTGAGTAAGAGCGAGACCCGGTCTCTAAAACTAGCTAGGAGTTGTGGCGGGCGTCTGTAGCCCCAGCTACTCAGGCTGAGACAAGAGAATCGCTTGAGCCCAGAGTCTGAGGTCGCTGTGAGTTGTGACACCACAGCACTCTACTGAGGGTAAAAGTGAGGCTGTCTCAAAGAAAAAAAAAATCCAAAGCCTAAAGCAACTGAGGACCGAAGCGTTCATCAGGTATCGGGCACCACGCCTCAGAGTTACATTAGGGTTCGGCTGTGACTTGATCCAGGAGCGTCCCCAGTCCTCGGGGTGTGGCGGGCATCGTCCGTCCTCCGGACCCGGCCAGCAGCCGTCGCTCGCTTTCCGGCGGGGAACCCCACGGGCCCGCCACCGCCTCGAGGCAGCGCAGCCGGGCGCTGCGACGCTGCGACGCTGCTCCGGGGCCGCAGAGACCCCGCCCCCGCGCGCCACGTCACTCTGCGCCTGCTGCGCGCGTCGAGCGCCGCCACCGCCGGGCCGTGGAGGGAGTGAGGGAGGGCAGCCCTGCCCGGGCGCTGGTCGTGCCCCGCGCTAAATTTAAAAACGTAACATCCGCCCAGGCTGGTCCCGGAAGCGAAAGGAACCCGCCCCGCGGGCCGAGCTGCCGCGCCGCCCGGTCAGGCCCTGCTCCCGCCATTTTCGGCGCGGAGGGGGCTGCGGTGGCGGCGCCGCTTGGGCCCGAGAAGGCGGGCGGCATGGCCGCCGACCTCGACTGCGGGGACGGGGCTCGCGCCCGGCAGCTCGTGGTCCTGCTTCCAGGTAAACACGCCCGCACCCCACCGGCTCCCGGTCCCCTCCCCAGCCAGAGACGGGATTCGCTGGGACGCTGTGCCCCGCGTCGTGGTCAGAGGTCGTGGCCAGCGCAGCTTGCAAACCCGGAAGCGCATAATGGAGCCGGACGTGTTTTCCCCGCCCTGGTCCCCCGTGGGTCGGGTGAGCCGCAGGAAGACAGCCCTGGAGAGCCTCGCGGGCTCGGGGTCTTGTTTGGGGAGTAACTTAGTGTCCCCCATTCGGCGACTTGCTCTGCTTACTGTCCTCTGTTCGGCGACTTGCTGTGCTTCCTCTGGTCTGAGCCTGGGATCCAGTAGGCCCAGAGTGCCTCAGGGAAGGTGCGCTGGCTTCCTAGGGCCCCTGCCTGCGTCGGCCCGGGCTGGCGAGGCAGGACTGGCGGGTAGGCCAGTGGCCATTCAGAGAGTTTAGGTAGAGGGCGGCGCCTATGGCTTAAAGGAGCAGGGCGCCGGCCCCATATACCCGAGATGGCGTGTTTAAACTCGGCCCTAGCCAAAAAAAAAAAAAAAAACCTGCCAAGGAGTTTGGGGAGATTGATAACCGCAGAAGGGAGCCCGCCCTTTCAGCCTCCCTGGGGACATGACTGGCCATCTAGGGCATGTGGGATCTTGGGACAATGGACCACCAGTGCCACACAAGGAGGGACTCACTGAAAGAATAAAAGGAATTGGGCTAGAGCATCGGTTCTCAACCTGTGGGTTGCGGCATTAGGAAGGTTGAGAATCACTGGGCTAGGGAGCGCAAGCCAGAATCGTTAGGCCATTTTATAGATGTTAACATTTGACAGTGCACACTGTAAAGAAGGAAAGTCCCTAGTCACTATTTAATTTTGAGATATAGCTGAGTATTTTTGCGGTAAATATACTGTGCTACTGATAATAGTTTCCCATGAACCTAGATACTTAGGGTGGATGTAAAAAATTGTTTTGTGACAGTCTGTCAAAACTTTTTTTGCCTGTATGTTTAACTCTCCCCTTTAGAAACAGGTAATTCACTGAACTTTTCATAAGTATACACCCCAGTAACCATTCCCCGGGTCAAGTAGCATGTCCTCAGTCACCTTTGTGCTGACTGTCACCAGAGGTTAGCTGTCCTGTTTAGTGAGAGTGTACTATTTTGTGTCTGGCTTGTTTCATTGCATGAGAAATTTATCCCTGACTGTGAGATTCACCCACATTGTGTGTACTAGTGGTGTGTCTTATTGATTGGTTGATTTTTCTGTTATCGTTTCTATTTTACTGTGTGAATATCCATAAGATTTAACTCTTCTACTGTGGATGGACATTTGGATTCCAGTTGGCAAATATTATGAGTTTTACTTACAAGAACAATCTTTTATGAGGCTTTTTGCATATATCCAAGAGTGGAGCTCCTGGTCGTAGGGACTCACTTGTATGTGTAGCTTTAGTAGACACTGCTGAATGGTTTCGCAGAGTAGTTGTATGGCAGGCAGTGCCACATATCCTCCTACAGATGTTTGGATGGTCAAACAGAGCTAATGCAAAATTCAGAGTGTGGGTAGACTCTAGCAAAGGGCTACCTGTGTGCATGCTTTGCTTTTGTTTTGTTTTGTTTTATTTTGAGACAGGAGTCTCAAGCTGTTGCCCTGGGTAGAGTGCCATGGCATCACAGCTCACAGCAGACTCAAACTCTTGGGCTCAAGCGATTCTCTTGCCCCAGCCTCCCAAGTAGCTGGGACTACAGGTGCCTGCCACAGCACCCGACTATTTTTTTTGTTGCAGCTGTCTTTGTTTTAGCTGGCCTGGGCCAGGTTCTAACCTGCCAGTTTGGTGTATGTGGCCAGCGCCCTCCCCACTGAGCTGCAGGCACCACACAATATATGCAGGCTTTTCATTAGAAAAATCTTCCTTCTCACTTTGTCATTTGAATCAATTATATTTTCAGGGTGGGCACTCTAAATCATGCTTTCAGAATCAAGTGCATTATTGTTACTCAAAGATACACAATAGCTGATATAATTTGAGTTTGTCTTGTCCTGTTTAATCAGTATTGGCATCTTCATTTTTAAAGTGTGTTTGTATCCTCATTGGATGAAACACAAAACCTTCAAAGGAGTTTAGTATTGATTTCATACCTGAAAATTGTAGGCTTAATGTATCTACTACTCAGTTGTGAAAAGAAATTTCAGTCCAATTCTTGTTTAACACATTAGCTGAGGCAGAGCAGCTGTTACAGAACGGGCGGCAGCACGTGTGGTCAGATGAATAGGCTCTGTAAGGGTTGCAATCTGAGCGCCCTCCTTTCTGGCTGGTTTTTAGTGCCACCTACAGGCTCTTAGGGTACGCACAGTGTCACAGCTGCTGCAGTCCAGTCTTGGTTTTCAAACCTGAGGGCTTCAGTCACCTGGGGAGCTCGCCAACCAGGTTCTGATTCTAAAGGTCCCAGGCTGGGGTCAAGAATGTGTGTTCTCGTAAGTTCCCAGGTGCTGCTGATGCTGCTGGTCTAGAGACACACCCCACCTCACCCATGAACCACTGCAGTGAGGACCTGCCCTTGAGAACTAGACTGGCCGTCAGCCCCGGGGTTCTGCACTCTGCCTGGGACAGAATTTATAAGGTCAAGGGAGTGCTCATGAGTCAGAGTATGGGGTCATCGTCACGGATGTATTTGTTGGTTTTTCCAGCAGATGGGAAATGAGGCCACCTAGTTGTGCACTCAAGAGTAGGAGAGCCCATGCCCTCGGCTGAGCAAGCACAATAGCACCATATTAAGGGTACAGCAGTGAAGTCCGGCCCTAAATTAATGAAACAAAGATTATCAAACTTTGTAAAAAATATTCGGTGGAGGCAGTTTTTACTTAGTTTTAGAAAACTTGTGGAATATGAAGAAATACTCCCAAACCAAAAAAGGAGCATATTAACCAACAGGCCAACAAAACCTTATTTATTAATAAATAAGAGGAAGGGCTTTATTCACAGACTGGGAGCTTACAGCATAGAATTCCAAATGGCCATGCTCCCGACTGGTTTGGTCTTTCCCTTTTTATCGACAGTCAAAAAGTTCCAACCCACAGGTACCCTTCTCACTGGCCAGTTTGAATCAAGGAGAGATGCTATTCCAGCCCCCACAGGATTACAGGATTTCACAGAAGTAGAAATTTCCAAGTTCCAGGAAGTTAAGTTTACAGATTCCCAAGAGCTGAGTCACCATGGAGAGGACCCTGCAGGTGTATCCTTGGGGTCTCCTTGAGAAGACCTGTTCTCCTGGACCTTACCCTTCTCAGGTATCCTCTCTCATTCCCCCCTTTTGAGACTCCAATATATTTTAATTTGGGGTCCAATATTACCCTGTTTCCTCGAAAATAAGACATCCTCTGAAAACAAGACCTACTTACAGGAAAGATAAGACGTCCCCTGAAAATAAGACCTAGCGCATCTTTGGGAGCACACCTTAAAATAAGACACTGTCTTATTCTTGGGGAAACGGGGTAGCTTGCTTCTGTAAGTGCCTATATTAATCACTTTTCAACGCTTAGATTTTAGGGACTGTGTTTACTTTTCTTGGGTTCTCTACCCAGGCCTTAATAGTACCATGGTGGTGGGTTAATATATATATGAGTTTTTACTCTTCCCTGTGTGACATTCTCCCCTCACCCCCCCTTTTCCCAAAGTCCAAATTAAGACAAGTCCCTCGAGGAATTTCCTCAGGCTTCAGCTGTGCATTGACCAGCCAGCTCCAAGAATGTGGCTGGAGCAGGGCATGTTGATCGTCTGAAAAGTTATCTTTACTGGATGGCGCCTGTGGGTCAGAGGGTAGGGCACTGGCCCCATATACCGAGGGTGGTGGGTTCTAATCCAGCCCTGGCCAAACTACAACAAAAAATAGCCGGGCGTTGTGGCAGGTGCCTGTAGTGCCAGCTTCTCTGGAGGCTGAGGCAAGAGAATTGCCTAAGCCCAGGAGTTGGAGGTTGCTGTGAGCTGTGACGCTATGGCACTCTACTGAGGGCAATAGAGTGAGACTTTGCCTCTAAAAAAAAAAAAAAAAGTTATCTTTACTTTCCAAAGATTCAACCAGCTGTGATGACTCCAGGTGAGGATTCCTTTCACCTTTGCTGCCGTGCATGTGGTCAGAATGATGGTGTAAAGTTCTTTCTACCTTGGTTTCAGGGGGACCAGGTTCTGATTCTGGATCTAGACTTGGTCCCCTTGATCCTTCAGAGAGAAAGGATGTACATAACACGAAAAACTAAACAGAACACAGTTAATTACCCAAGTGGAGATTTTTCCTTGCTACTCTTTCTAGGGTTTTTGTCTATTCAGTCCTTCCCAGTTCTTTTAGGAGTCTCTGCTAAATTGCAGAGGATTGACAGAGGCCTCTTTGAACAATACCAGTGGCAAGGCCCGTATCCAATTAAGCTTTGCTTCCTGGCAGAGTTTACTGATTCCTGTTCATGCACTTTACCGTGTTCAAGCTTTGAAGCCTATAAGTTACATATAGTTTCCAGGTGATACTAAAAGCTATTATTTGCACTATTTCTGTTATGAAGACAAGCTCATTGTCCAGTGTAAACCAGAGTGGCAACCTAAACCTGGGATGATTTCTCTGGGCAACACTTTCACTACTTTAGGAGTTCTTTTTATCCTGATGGGGAAAGGCCAATGGAACTTCAAAGGATTTACCCACGGGATACACGTGAAACAACCTAACCCTGTGATGATATACTTTCTTTTGACATTTAATTCACATTATTTATCGAGTTGCCTACCACAGCACTGTGTTATATCTTGAAGGAAATATTTAAAAGTTCAATTTAGGTCTCTTTGCTTCTGATTTTCATTGTTTGGAGAAACCAAATATCCCAGATAAACAGAGCTGGAACTTAAAGTGGTACTTGTTGCAAATTCAGAACCAGGACTTTGATGTTCATAGGCAAGCAGAGACAGAATTGCTTCTCATTTCAGCAAGGTAAGCATTTCCTTTTGTTTGGGACAGTCTGTTTCTCTAAAACGTCCTGGAAACTACCTGTTTGCTGTGTTAGTTATTATAGGAGGCCATTAACATCTCTACTTTTTGGAAAATGGTAAAAGCTTCCATCCCTTTTCGTTGCCCTAAAAGTAAACGTTCGAGTCGTATTTTTAGTAATTTTCTCTAGTCCAAGTTTTGTGCATTTGTCAATTCTGCTCAGTTGGGAGGGACACAGATGTGCACCGAG
The DNA here is from genome assembly GCF_027406575.1 of Nycticebus coucang. NCBI lineage: Eukaryota > Metazoa > Chordata > Mammalia > Primates > Lorisidae > Nycticebus > Nycticebus coucang. The sequence goes on along the minus strand of NC_069794.1, from coordinate 95,720,739 downwards.
TGTGGGATAGAGGACTACGTTTATTGCTGTTGGGGCTGAACCGTTAACAGGGCTCATCTCCAAGGAAATGTTAAAACATTGGGAAGTACCCCGGAGTGACGAAAAAAATCAGAAATCATTTCAGGAACCTTAATAAGAAAGAAAGAAAGAAAGAAAAAGACAAGAAAGCTCATTTAGGTCCACTTAGATTAAAATGTTCCTTAAATACACCCACCCCCCATTAAGAGCAAACTGCACTGCAGATCCCATGTTCAGTTATAGTAAGCTTTATAATAAAATGATTCCCCTTGAGAGTCCAGCCGCTGCAGCCACTCGGAACACTGTGGGGAACGCACAAGGAGGAACAAGGAGGGCAGGGGGTAGGCAAGAGACCTGGGAGCCGGAGCGGACAAGGAGGGCAGTGGGTAGGCAAACGGGCCTGGGAGCCAGAGCGGAGGAAGAGGAGGGCAGGGGGGAGGCAAGAGAGCTGGGAGCCGGAGCGGAGGAAGAGGAGGGCAGCGGGGAGGCAAGAGAGCTGGGAGCCGGAGCGGAGGAAGAGGAGGGCAGCGGGGAGGCAAGAGAGCTGGGAGCCGGAGCAGAGGAAGAGGAGGGCAGGGGGGAGGCAAGAGAGCTGGGAGCTGGAGTGGATGAGGAGGGCAGGGGGGAGGCAAGAGAGCTGGGAGCCGGAGCAGAGGAAGAGGAGGGCAGGGGGGAGGCGAGCGGGCATGGGAACTGGAGTGGAGGAGGAGGGCAGGGGGGAGGCTAGGGGGCCCGGGAGCTGGAGCGGAGGAGGAGGGGGAGGTGAGCAGCCTGGGAGCCTGAGGGGATGAGGAGGAAAGGGAGAGGTGAGGGCCAGGCCAGGAGCCCCAGTGTACCAGGAGGTGGCAGCAGTAGTGGCAGGCTCCACCGAGAAGCTCCTGGAAACTTAGGCACCTGCAGCTGGAGCGATAAGGGGGGTCGCGCCCTGGGCGAGGTTCTCCAGCACCTGGTGCCTGTGCTGCAGTGTCAGCCCTGGCACCGTCCCGCCTGGCGTCTGGTACTGCTGATACAGCATTACTTCTCACGTTCTGAACTGGGAGGTGACTTTGGGCTCATGGTTGATAATAGCATGCCCATTGCTGTTGCAATTTCTTTCTTTTTTTTTCCATTTACAAAAGGTAGGCTATGTTTATTAGAGTCACAAGCACTTGACTGAGTCAGTGTGACTCAAGACCACAAAGAAACCATTTCTCCTTTACTTCATTCTGAGTCCTAGGGAGAGACCCAGACTGGCAGGAGTGCTGCTCGGGGCCCATTCACAGGTTTACAAGTTTCTTACTGAGGGCCATCTGTGACTGTGTGAGATTGGCCACTTAGATCACCATCAGCAGGTCACTGATGTTGCTGTTGAGCACCGTCTGGAAGTCGTCAGGAGCAATTTTGGGTACTTGGTTAACCGGGCTCATCAAGAAGCCACCCACACTGTTGTCAGGGGACACCTTCCCAGGCAGTACATTGTCTGCGTACTATAGTACCGTGCTTGAGGCCTCCTGGACACCAGCTGATGCACCTCCTACTTGCTTCAAGTCACTTGAGAGTCCAGTCACTCCACTGCAGCTAAAACAGGTCCTCATGATCAGGTTGGCTTCAAAGCGTTCAGTGTCAGAGGTGTGGCCATCACTCCCACGGTCCTCCCAGGGACACCCATTAAAGTGCTGACATGGGCTTTGATGCTCACGCACGATCTGGAGACTGTGTCCACAGCGAGGTAAATGGATTCCTCCAGTCGGCGTGTAGGATTCCTCCAGTCGGGGTGAGAGTGTGGCCGGCTGCACAGGCTCCTCCAGGCAGTGGAGCCTCCTGGTCGAGGGGACCTAGAGTAGGAGAGCTCTGCTTTTATACCTGCTCGGCCCCAAGTTGGGCAACGAGTCCTACTTTTTCCTCCCCGTTTCTCCGTCTCTTTTGAAAGTGGAAAATAAAATTAGACAATACTTTTCTTAAACCATTCCCATTTAAGAACAAGCCCTTATGAAAAAAGATAATAAAATTATTCCCCTTTACTTCATTAAAATATGTGTTAAAACACAGGGAAGATTGTTATGTATTGTTTATTTCCTCACAGAAAACTTAAGTAATGACCAGTCACTTGGAGGTAGCAGATGGGTTGGTTTGGGGCAGTGAGAATCCCAAGCCTGCCTACCTTAGACATTTCAAATGAGATAAAAATACAAGGCTTCATGATGACCACAGATAATTACATCAGAACTGTCTCTTCAAATGGGAAGCAAAATAGATGTATAAGGATTGTGTGAATTCACACTTTAGAACTATGTTCTAACTAAAGGATTAAAACAAGAAATGAGATGTAAAAGGAAAAACTAATTTTCTTATTTCATGATGGGGAAAATTTATATTAATGTTGTAGTTTCTGACTATAGTCTCATGGCTTTTTATAAGCTCAAAAAGAATGCTCCTTGTTCAGGGACCGGTGAGGGGAGGGAATAAATTTTAAACCATATGGCAAAGGAAGAATTGCTATAGGCAACCCTTATAAAACAAAACAGAACTCTTTTATCCTTCTTACCTAAGAGTGCACGGTTGATCTCAGGTGAAAAATCTAAGTAGGTTTTTGTTCTTTGTCATAACCATGTGTGTGTGTGTCTAGAAATATACCGGTAGGCTGGCATCTTCCTTACCCTTGGAAGAGCTTATTCAGATGGGAGGAAGCCGCATTCCACTTAGCAAATGATAGAGAACCTGGCTGATTCAAGTGCTGATTACAGACAACCCCTGAATAATTAAGCTCAGCTTTTTGGAAGATGTGTCATTTGCTAAAGCCTCCTGCAGTCAGCAATCTAGGAGTTTTCCAGCATGGAGCCTAACATTTTCCACATAAATCCTCAGTCTAGTTTTCCCTGTAGGAAATGTTTTTTGGTGGGACCCGACTGACCTTTCTCCGAGGGCTGCTGGATCTGCTCTCCTTGCTATCTGAGCGTGTTCTGGAGTGGATGGGCTAAATCACTTGCCAGTTGGTGTAATCAGGCAGTTTCTGGAGGCTGATCTTGTCCTAGTAATTGTCCCAAAAGACCTGGGATGTTTATAAGTAAGAACTCATGACTCCCACGTATTTGTCCTCCAAGGCAGGAAAAAAAATCACAAAAAGAAAGTAAGCAGTATTCATGATTTTTTATTTGAATAGCAGAATGAGGATTGCCTGAGTCTCCCACATCCTCTGAGCCTTAATGATGGTGGTGAAGAACAGACAGCTGGGCCGGTGCTCCCTAAAGCCTTGCCATCACAGCACACCCTGAAAAGCCGGAGTTATGCTGCTTACTGTTCTGTGTCCTTGGGCAAATTGCTTCCTCGGTGTAAAGCCTCCATTCTATCATCTCCATAGTGGGAGAAAGTGCCAGTCCTGTGGGGTTGTTCTCTGGGGTTTGAGTTCCTTGTACACTCTTATAATACTTCAGCCTTTTGGCCCTGGGCCTGGGGCAGAGCAGGTTGTCAAATACAGAGGGTGCCAACGAAATGTATACACATTTTAAGAAAGGAAAAAACTGTATTAAAATTGTAATACTCGTCACTCTCCTGAGGTGCTCAAATGTGACCTGTATTCGTGTATTTATCTTTTGTTATGGGCATACATCGCCTACTGTGTATTTGCTAAAAGGACAAAAGTCTCATGTGCCCTTTCCTCTTACAGTGCCCTGCTTAATCTGTCCTTTCTCCCTTGCTTCCACTTCTGTCCTCAGGCTTCATTCAACTGTGTTTCCCACAGAGTCAAGCCATTTGTCACAGCCCACCTTCTCTGTCTTTGAAGGCTCCATGACTTTGTGTCTTCCTGGAGCCCTGCTGGCAGATTCCTGCTTGTTGTTTACCACAGCTCAGGTGTCACCTCCACCAGGATGCCTTCCCTCAGGCCCTCCCACCTTGGTGCCCAGGTCAGGGTGCCTCTTCATCACAGGTGCTGTCTTCATCATCAGTTCTCTGTGAACATGGGTTGAGCGCTGGTGCCTGCCAGTGGCCAGGGGGAATGGAGGCGTGTCGTAGTGGTTAGCTCCTCCGTGTGGGCACTTCAGCTGCAGAGCACACTCTGGCACAGGGAGGTGCTGCTTTGTGACTTGCTTTTAAGGAGAGTGTGAGGGGTTCAGACCTGCATGTTCTGATGCTTGTTTGGTTATCTGTCCCTGGAGGATAGAGGCTGGAGGCTGGCAGAGGGCTGTGCTGTCAGCACCTCTAGGGCCTGAATCTCAGCAGCGTCTGGTAAGGTTCTCAGCGTCTGGTAAGGCAACATCCACCACCTACCTGTACCTCATCATTTGTATTATTTTCTTATTATTTATTATTATGTTTTTATAATAGTTATATGTCAACCTCATTGTTTTAAACTTTTTTGTTGTCCCTTTTTAACTCTTTATTTACATATTTTTCTCCCAGTGTTTTTTTTTTTATTGTTGGGGATTCCTTGAGGGTACAATAAGCCAGGTTACACTGATTGCAATTGTTAGGTAAAGTCCCTCTTGCAATCATGTCTTGCCCCCAGAAAGTGTGACACACACCAAGGCCCCACCCCCCTCCCTCCGTCCCTCTTTCTGCTTTTCCTCCCCCCCCATAACCTTAATTGTCATTAATTGTTCTCATATCAAAATTGAGTACATAGGATTCATGCTTCTCCATTCTTGTGATGCTTTACTAAGAATGTCTTCCACTTCCATCCAGGTTAATACGAAGGATGTAAAGTCTCCATTTTTTTTAATGTCTGAATAGTATTCCATGGTGTACATATACCACAGCTTGTTAATCCATTCCTGGGTTGGTGGGCATTTAGGCTGTTTCCACATTTTGGCGATTGTAAATTGAGCTGCAATAAACAGTCTAGTACAAGTGTCCTTATGGTAAAAGGATTTTTTTCCTTCTGGGTAGATGCCCAGTAATGGGATTGCAGGATGAAATGGGAGGTCTAGCTTGAGTGCTTTGAGGTTTCTCCATACTTCCTTCCAGAAAGGTTGTACTAGTTTGCAGTCCCACCAGCAGTGTAAAAGTGTTCCCTTCTCTCCACATCTACGCCAGCATCTGCAGTTTTGAGATTTTGTCATGTGGGCCATTCTCACTGGGGTTAGATGATATCTCAGGGGTGTTTTGATTTGCATGTCTCTAATATATAGAGATGAAGAACATTTTTTCATGTGTTTGTTAGCCATTCGTCTGTCATCTTTAGAGAAGGTTCTATTCATGTCTCTTGCCCATTGATATATGGGATTGTTGGCTTTTTTCATGTGGATTAATATGAGTTCTCTATAGATCCTAGTTATCAAGCTTTTGTCTGATTGAAAATATGCAAATATCTGGAAGGAGGGAGGTGGGTGGGGCCTTGGTGTGTATCACACTTTATGGGGGCAAGACATGATTGCAAGAGGGACTTTACCTAACAATTGCAATCAGTGTAACCTGGCTTATTGTACCCTCAATGAATCCCCAACAATAAAAAAAAAAAAAAAAAAGAAAGAAAAAGAATACAAAAAAAAAAAAAAGAAAATATGCAAATATCCTTTCCCATTGTGTAGGTTGTCTCTTTGCTTTGGTTATTGTCTCCTTAGCTGTACAGAAGCTTTTCAGTTTAATGAAGTCCCATTTGTTTATTTTTGTTGTTGTTGCAATTGCCATGACAGTCTTCTTCATGAACTCTTTCCCCAGGCCAATATCTTCCAGTGTTTTTCCTATGCCTTCTTTGAGGATTTTTATTGTTTCATGCCTTAAATTTAAGTCCTTTATCCATTTTGAATCAATTTTTGTGAGTGGGGAAAGGTGTGGGTCCAGTTTCAGTCTTTTACATGTAGACATCCAGTTCTCCCAACACCACTTATTAAATAGGGAGTCTTTCCCCCAAGGTATGTTCTTGTTTGGTTTATCGAAGATTAGGTGGTTGTAAGATGTTAGTTTCATTTCTTGGTTTTCAATTCGATTCCAAGTGGCTATGTCTCTATTTTTGTGCCAGTACCATGCTGTCTTGACCACTATGGCTTTGTAGTACAGACTAAAATCTGGTATGCTGATGCCCCCAGCTTTGTTTTTATTATGAAGAACTGCTTTAGCTTTACGGGGTTTTTTCCGGTTCCATTGAAAACGCAGAATCATTTTCTCCAAATCTTGAAAGTACAATGTTGGTATTTTGATAGGAATGGCATTGAATAGGTAGATTGCTTTGGGAAGTATAGATAATTTTTTTTTTTTTTTTGTAGAGACAGAGTTTCACTTTATTGCCCTTGGTGGAGTGCCGTGGCGTCACACAGCTCACAGCAACCTGCAACTCCTGGGCTTAGGCGATTCTCCTGCCTCAGCCTCCCGAGTAGCTGGGACTACAGGCACCCGCCACAGTGCCCGGCTATTTTTTTGTTGCAGTTTGGCCGGGGCTGGGTTTGAACCCGCCACCCTCGGTATATGGGGCCGGCGCCATGCTCACTGAGCCATAGGCGCCGCCCCGGGAAGAATAGATAATTTTAACAATGTTGATTCTTCCCATCCATGAGCATGGTATGTTCTTCCATTTGTTAATGTCCTCTGCTATTTCCTTTCTGAGGATTTTATAATTTTCTTTATACAGGTCCTTCATCTCCTTCGTTAGGTATATTCCTAGGTACTGCATTTTCTGTGAAACTATGGTGAAGGGAGTTGTGTCCTTAATTAGCTTCTCATCTTGATTGTTATTGGCGTATACAAAGGCTATTGACTTGTGGACATTGATTTTATATCCTGAAACATTACTGTATTTTCTGATGACTTCTAGGAGTTTGTGGTTGAGTCTTTGGGGTTCTCTTAAGTATAAGATCATGTCGTCAGCAAAGAGGGAGAATTTGACCTCCTCTGCTCCCATTTGGATTCCCTTTATTTCCTTGTCTTGCCTAATTGTATTGGCTAGAACTTCCAGCACTATGTTGAATGTAAAGGTGACAGAGGACAACCTTGTCTGGTTCCAGTTCTAAAAGGAAAAGCTTTCAGTTTTACTTCATTCAGTAAAATATTAGCTGTGGGATTGTCATAGATAGCTTCAATCAGTTTTAGAAATGTGCCACCTATGCCTATACTCTTCAGTGTTCTAATTAGAAAAGGATGCTGGATTTTATCAAATGCTTTTTTCTGCATCTATTGAGAGGATCATGTGATCTTTATTTTTGCCTCTGTTAATATGGTGGATAACGTTTATGGACTTGCGTATGTTAAACCAGCCTTGCATCCCTGGGATGAAACCTACTTGATCATGAAGAATGACTTTTTTGATGATAAGCTGTAATCTATTGGCTAGGATTTTGTTGGGAATTTTTGCATCTATATTCATGAGTGAGATTGGTCTGAAATTCTTCTTTTTGGTTGGGTCTTTTCCTGGTTTTGGTATCAGTGTGATATTTGCTTCATAGAATGTGTTGGGAAGGATTCCTTCTTCCTCAATTTTTTGGAATAATTTCTGCAGTACAGGAATAAGCTCTTCCTTAAAGATTTGATAGAATTCTGGTGTGAAGCCATCTGGACCAGGGCATTTTTTGGTTGGAAGATTTTTTATTGTTTCTTTGATCTCAGTGCTTGAAATTGGTCTGTTCAGGAGCTCTATTTCTTCCTGGCTGAGCCTAGGGAGAGGGTGTGATTCCAAATATTGATCCATTTCCTTCACATTGTCAAATTTCTGGGCATAGAGTTTCTGGTAGTATTCAGAGATGATCTCTTATATCTCTGTGGGATCAGTTGTTATTTCCCCTTTATCGTTTCTGATTGAGGTTACTAGAGATTTTACTTTTCTATTCCTCGTTAGTCTGGCCAATGGTTTATCTATTTTATTTATTTTTTCAAAAAACCAACTCCTTGTTTCATTAATTTTCTGAATGATTCTTTTGTTTTCAATTTCATTGATCTCTGATTTGGTTTTGGATATTTCTTTTCTTCTACTGAGTTTATGCTTAGATTGTTCTTCTTTTTCCAATTCCATAAGATCTCTTGTGAGATTGTTGATGCGCTCTCTTTCTGTTTTCGAATGTAGGCATCTAAAGCGATGAATTTCCCTCTCAAAACTGCTTTTGCAGTATCCCACAGGTTTGGTAGCTTGGGTCTTCATTGTTGTTATGCTCAAGGAAACAGAAAATTTTATGGGATAATATTGGGTGAAAAACCAAATAATAGCAGTAGAAACACTAGCAAAAATGAAGTTCTAGTTATTAAAAAAGGCAGCAATGGGAAATTATAATTAAACTAGAAAAATTGAGAAAGAAAAAATGATCTGTATGGAAAAGGTTGAAATTAAAATACAAAACAACATTAAAATAGAGAAAAAAAAACAATAAAACACAACCAAAAACAAAGCAGTATGTATATGTTTTTGAATATTGTCTGGGCAACACGTGGTCTTCTGGGGTATGAGATGTTAATCACAGTTCTGATACGACTGGAGGCTGCTGATTTCTCAAACCCCAGCAGGTAGACACCCTAAATCTCTCTTCAGCCCACTTAAAAGGCACTTTGAGCTTGTAAACTTGCTGAGCAGAAGCTTTCCCAGGAAAGTGCTTGTCGCTGGAATCACTGCTGAAGTGGCTATCCACTTACCCAGTGTGCCAAAACCAGTCTCACTCTGCCCCCGAGGGTTAGGGCTGCAAGGCAGCTCAGACCCCACCCTTAGGCTACTCAGTCGCTGGGTTACCAGCTCCCACCCGGATTCTAGCTCTGTGACCCTGAGGGCAGAGCTTGCTGTGGCAGATCGCTCACAATGGCTCCCTGTGGCCCACAGCCAAACACTGTTAGCTCCATCTGGCTCAGTGGCTCAGACTGGGGCCCTAGACAACGGCCAAAGTTCTCTGCACTCCCGCTCAGGCTCTCCCCAAGGCAGTTCAGCTGAGTGCCAAGTCCAAAGACACCAAAACAGTTCACAGGTAAGGCCTTTCCGGTTTGCAGTCTCGCTGCTACTGAACTTACAGTTGCGGGCGGGTTTAGATGGATTGAACACACGCGACCACTTGCCGGTTTTCCACTGTTTTAGTCCTCCTCTTGGGGTCCAGAAGTCTCTCGCTGACTCTCTGTATCCTACAGGGATGATGATAGGCAGATCCCACCAGCCAGAGATGCCTGGAGTCCTATCTCCCCAGACTCACGGTGCCCAGATGCAAGGAAGCTGTTACTTGGCCGCCATCTTGCTCTCCTCCCCCTGGTTAATCCCTCCCAGTGTTTTTTAAAATAACTTTTTTTTTTTTTTTGGTTAGAGCAGTAGTACTTACCCAGTATACAAATATTAGTAAGGCACAAAAAAAAAAAAAGGACGGTGCCTGTGCCGTCTCCCTGCACTGCTCCTGCTCCCAGAACAGCACGCCTTGCCCTCCAGGCCCCTGGGGTCCCCTTCTCCCTGACCCTGTGCTGCAGTGGAGCCTGCCCTACAGGCAGCAGAGGGGACTGCAGATGATAAGTAAAAATAATAAAATCATTAGTGAGAGCTGGACACTGTCGCTCAGTGGCTAGAGTGTTGGCCTTGTAAACCAGGGATCTTGAGTTCTAGCCTTGCCTGGGCCTGATTAAAAAAAGAATTGTTCCTTGTCCTGCCTGCCCAAAGGAACCATTTTTTAGTCTTTCTAGTCTTCTTGTGTATATTACAAAATAAATTCCAGTGTTCTTAAGTTTTTTCTCACTTTTCCATTTTTGCCTTTATTTCAGCATTTACTTGTACCGCTTGTTTAACACTCGGGGAGGTTGGGGTTACCCACAGATTATATGTAGTGCTCTTTACTTTTCTGCAGAATCTGGGAAAGATGGTTAAATTAACAAAGAGCTGAGGGCTAGGAGTTTTTTCCTCTTAATTTCAATAAAGATAGAAACTTGCAGTGATAATGAACCAGGCTGACAAAGAATTTCCACTTTGAGCACTGAAGAGCTACACCCAGTGTTTTGTTTGTATGATAACACCTACCAAGTACGTGTTGCTTCCTGTGGGAGACAGTCCATATTTGGAATGGGTTATCCTTGAAAATGGATAAAGATTAAACATATAAATAAATGCAAAAGCTGACAATAAATTCCCAGAGCTGAACAGGCATGATGGCCAACCGGGATGTTTTGAAAGCTGTTCACAGCAGGTTGAATGTTTGAGACAGCCCTGGACTGTCATGAACATCCTCTAGTGAGCTTCTATAACCAGGATGCCGATCCAAATGGGCCATGAGTCCATTTTTTTAATGTGGAGGGGTCAGTGCATCTGGGCTGTGTGTCATGAAACCTGACTTAAACTGGAGGAGCCCTTGGCAGCTTAGCAGGAGTGTGAGGACTGGGGTGCTGACCAGGGGCCACGTGTGCCTCTTCTGCTGGAGCCGGCGCAGTGCTGTCGTACCCTGACCAATTTTATGTTGGCTACAAAATATAATATGGTATTATATTAACCAGTATAAATGGCTAATACACATTAGCTACTGTTTTTATTTTCTATTGTGTCACCTCTCCAGGGTTTTCCTGCTTCTCACACGGTTCCTCCTCCATCTCTGTCTTTTGCTGGTCTCTGTGGCCGTGGAACTGACATTTTCACCAGCTGCTTCTCTAGCACGCAGGCCGTCCTTAGTAATGTGCTGTTGATGGGAACAGCCCCCGAAGAATGCAGATTTTGTCTTCTGAGGTCGTGGTGAAAGCCAGTTTTTATTTTTTATTTTTTCCCCAGAGCTTCAAAGGAAAGTTGCACTTTGAGGAACCTGTGACTTGGAAACCGTCCTGCTGTCCTTCTCTCTGGCCTTCTGGGTTTGCTTCCTCAGTCCCTGGAGAAACAGCTGCAAGCAGGGGAATGACCCGGGTCTCTCGGACAGCTCTTTGCTCACACCTTGGGAAGAAAAGGCATATAGTTATTACTGAAATTAGTGTTCCTGGAAGCTGCAATAACTTCAAAGTTATGCTGATTAGTCTTGCCTGTATTGGATTTGTGTCCTAACAAAATGTTTCCAATAACTGGGTGTGGGGGAATGTCCGCAGCTATGTAAAGAATACTAGAATCCCTAATGGGAAGAGCAGTTTTTGTTTCTTGCCATTGGTCTAACTTGACTTTATCTGTTTCTATCACTAATGGTCCACAGCAGATTTCTCTCATCACCCTTATGCATCTTTTTGAGTCCTGCCCTGTCCCTTCCCGTCCTCTCCTTCTGCTCTTTGGCAGTATGGTCTGCGGCGAGGTTGTGCCTGGAGCGGCTGATTAGATGACTCTCCTGGTTCTCGATGAGGAGGACAGGAGGGGAAGGGGACAGATAACTTTGGGAAGCTGGAATCACAGGAGGACAGTCATGTCAAGATAATGATTGAGCCTCCCAACTGCAGTTTCTGTTTTCTAAGTTAAGAATTACCAGCCTTAAGATTAACAGTTTCTTCACAGTGTCTCAGTCTGAGACATTGGCTCTGGGTCCATACTCGCCTGCAGTTAAATCCTGGTTGTACAGTTGACTGATACTGAGACCTTTGGGCAAATTTCCAACCAAAAAAGTGAAAATTAATCTAGTACTTACCTTATGGAAGTGTTAGAGGATTATATTTTGTAGCCAATACAAAGGACGTATACAATGCCTGGTTGATATTAAATGGCTAATACATACTAGCTATTGTTTTTTTATTTTACATTCCTTGGACACTGTTGTCTATGTAGCTAGTACGTTTTTGTTAAAGTTCAAATTTCAGGAAAGTGGCAGTTGGTTTTCTTTTTTTTATTGAAGTATTTAGACCGGGTTGGTAAAGACGTGGAAGAAAGATTTGCTGCCAAAGTTTGTGGTGCCCCGTGTAACATACACAACCTGGCTCTTCTCAGAGAAGGTCTGAGAGGCTGTGGCAGCAGGTGGACCCAGGCAGCTCCGGGAGCAGGGCTGGAACAAGGCTGGTGCCTTCCGAACCCGGAATGGCCTGATCTCTCTGCTTTTCACTTGCTTCTGATTTGTCTGAGTTTTTCTCTTTCAGACAGCATAGTTTATGTTATCTTTTGTATTAGAGAAAAGAATAAAAAAAAGAAAATGAATAGCTACTCTTTTAAAAATGGAGTGTTAACTCATGTTCTCAGCATAGTTTTGAAGGTGTCTCACATGAGTGAATCTTCTAGATAAGTGAAGTTTGATGTCAAGACTTGCTGTTACCATTTCTTATTGAGTTTTTTCTGAAATTAAACAACACATGTATTTAGTAGATCTCATGAGCCAGGAACTCTGCTGGGTACTTTACTATACATTATCTTGGTTTTTACACACAAAATTCATGTTTTTCTGGCTTTTAAAATAAGATATACTGGTTCTAATTTATTCTTTTCTTGGGAGGCTAATTGTTAAGCCTCAAGTAACTCTGTGGTTGGAATTTGTGGTGTTTGTATTTTAACCTTACTATTCCCTAACAGAGTCTGTCCCTAACAGTCTGTCCCTAACAGAGTGCTTATTGCATGTTCTGGGCTTTCATGTGCATTTCATATCAGTCTAACAGAGGACTGAAAAGTAAGTACTATGCTTATTTTATAGATAAAAACAGCTGTGGCACAGAGTGGTTTAGTGTCTGGCCTAGTCTGATGGATGACTTAACAGGAGGAGCTGGGCTTAGAAGAAGAGCGTCTGGCTCCAGGTCAGCTGTGGTTTTAATGCTGACATTGTTGAAAAACAGGCATCAAAATAGGTTTATAGACCACGACCCTCCTCATACTCGCCCTCTATAACTTTTCTGATTTTTTTCCCATACTCTAAAAGCAGGGGGTTTTTTTCCCTAATTTATTTAATCTTCTGCTGCACTAGATGCAGGTAACAGGAAAGTAGAAAGTAAAAAAAAAAAAAAAAAGGGTTAGAGCTTCCAAGCCTGCTGGGTGAGGAGCTAGTCTGTGGAATGACCCCGGAGCCTTCAGTGTATAGTCACAATTAATTTGTGTGCCTAATGCCAGGTGTGAAGAATTTATCGGAGTTTTATAGTAATATGAGGTCTTTTTTTCATACTAAGCTTTCAAAGTTCAGTGAGGGTAAATCCATCCCTCCATAAAAGCCATGAAAATGCTGATAAAGATGGTCAAAATCAATTTTTTTAGAATCTCTGAAATTAACCAAAAACTTCCACTAGTCTGAGGAGTGTTTATTCAAGAAAATCTGCTGAATCTCGTTAAGAATAGCAGGGATTGTAGCCCTGTAACTTGAACTACTTCTATTTCCCTCTCCTTGGCTCTGCAGGAGCCTTGAAAATTGGCCGTGTTGCAAGCATGGCCCTTGTAAAAACCGGCAGCCTTGTGCCATTGTGCAGGATGGGCCTAGCTGGAAGGGCCGCAGAAGTCTCACTGCCCGGCATGGTCTCTGTGCGACCTGTCTCACAACTCCTTGGGAAAGTCTCATTCCTCCAGCTCAGAGCTCAGAGCTTCCTCCGTGGGAAAAGCCCTGTCCCCCAGGTTGTTTGTCAAAAACAATCAGTGACAATTGCAGTTTTTGAGGGGGGCAATACCAGTTGGGCAAATAAAAACCTGCTTAGAAGTTTAAAGGGAAGATAAGGGAAGCAAGGTGTTCACAGGGGCTTTGAAAAGCTCTGACATATTCCTGACATAATACCTAGGGGATTAGAAGGCCACGCGCACATGCGGGCTCCTGCTTGGTCAGGGAAGATCTGAGAGGGCCTCGCTCTCTCACCTCTGAGCAGCAAGGGCCTGGGAAGCAGCAGGTGGGAGCCAGGGCAGGACGAGGGCCTGAGCGCTGAGGGCCCAGCACACAGAGAGCCCTTCAGGCCAGGAGAGTCACTGGTTCAGATCCTCAGCTGGGCTGGCCCAGCAGACACGTCCGGGGCTACACGCTGTAAGGAGTACAGACTTTACGGTCTTAATCCGGGAAGGTCATGAACCATGCAATCACTACGATGACTGAACAAAAACAATGGATCCTGGGAGGGGAAGGAGAGGGGGGTCTGATTTCCTGAATTTCCACACTAATTATTGTATTATCTGAAATGTCCAGTTTGTTGTAAAGTGTGAGACATGTGTTGCCCACAGATAGGAAAGTTTGGCCCGTGCATAATGGGGGAAGGAATCAGTAGACACTGTCCCTGCAAAGATTCCAATCATTATAAATACAGTCAGAGAACTAAAGCATGTTCACAGAATGGAACTATGACGATGAAGTCTCACCACATGGAGAATATCAGTGAAGAGAGAAATTATATAAAGTAGATACATTCTGGAGTGAAAAAGGACAGTAACTGAACTGAAAAGTTCAGTTGGGCTTAATGGCAGATTTGAGCTGGTGGAAGAAAGGATCAGAAAACGTGAAGACGGATCATTTGAGATTATCCAGGCTGAGGGACAGAAAGAAGAGTAAAGAAAACTGAACATGGTTTCAGAGAGCTGTAGGACACCGAGCATTCCATTATAGGCAGAAGGGAGTCCCAGGAAAGAAGAGAAAGGGGGAAATGATGTTTGGAGAATTAATGGCCAAAGACTTCCCAAATTTGATTTAAAAAAAAACATTCATCTACACATTTAATGAGTGCAACAAATTCTCAGCAGGATAGACTTAAGGAGATCCATGCCTGTACACAAGGTAATCAAATTGTCAAAAGACAGAGAGAATCTTGAAAATGACTAAGTAAGTAGAAGGTATTCTCAGTAACATTAACAGCTGACTTCTCATTGGAAGCCCTGGAGGCTGGACGTCAGTGGGATGACACTGAAGGTGCTGAGAACCCTCGACAAAGAATTCTGCATCTGTCAGTATTACTCTTCAAAATGAGGAAGAAGAAGAAAAACTGAGAGGATTCATCATTAGAAGATCTGTCCCACAAAAATCATAAAGGAAAGGGAAAAGCCCTAGATGGTAATGTGAATCCACACGAAGAATAAAAAGCACTGGTGAGGACAAACACACAGAGAGACCCAGAGGCCAGCACAGACCCGTTTCTGTTGGTAGATGTCCTGTTGATAGACAACTGCGTGAAACAGCAATTGCAGAACTGTTAACGGGCTCACTATGTATGCGGATGTGATTTGTGTGGCAATAGCACCAAGGAGGGGAAAGGAAAAGGAATGAATTATAGGAAAGTTCCTAATAGTATTGAAACTTGATGTGAACTACATTATTAATTAATATGCTAATCATAATTCCCAGGAGCAACCACAGAGAAAATAACTCCCCTATATAATAGTAAAAGAAACAAGGAAACAAAAGTTGGCCCTTTTGAAAAGATCAACGGCATTGGCAGATCTTTAGTGAAGCTGACCAAGAAAAAAAAAGAGAGAAGGCTCAAATAACTAAAATCAGGAATGAAAAGATGGGACATCACTGCCGACCTTACAGAAATAACAAAGGATTACAAGGGAATATTATAAAAACTGAGTGCCTAGAAAATAGAGAAATAAAATTGACAAATGTCAAGAAAAATATAAACTGCCAAAAGTGACTCAAGAAGAAATAGTTGGCACAGACCAGTAAAGAGACTAAACTAGTAAATTACAAACTTCTCGTAGAGCAAAGGCCAGGCCCAAGTAGCCTAGTGAATGGTGAATTCTCAACGTTGAGAGAAGTAGCACCAGTCCTGCACAGAGCTTCCAAAAAATGAGGGAACATTTCCCTTCTCATTCTGTGAGCCTGGTATCACCCTGATACCAATATCAGACAAAGACGGGACAAGAAAAGAAAGCTTTAGTCAGTATTCCTTGTGAACACAGGTAGACAAATCCTCAATGGCTAGAAAACCAAGTTCAGGAGGATGCAAAAGAGTCATGTACCGTGACCAGCTGGTCCTTGTCCTAGGAATGCTTGTTGGTTCAGAATACCAAAGTCAGTGTGATATGTGATATTTATAAGACTAAAAGCCCAAATCTACATAAGCCCATCAATAGCTGCAGAAAAAGCATTCGGCAAAATCTGACACCCTTTCATGATAACAACACTCAATAGTTTAGGAATACAGAACTTTCTCAATCTGATAAAGGGCATCTGTGAAAAACCCATAGATAATATCCTGCCAGTATTTCCTATGAAATATTTTTACATAGTAATATAAAAATATTTCTGATAAATTGTGTTAAACAAAATATATTTTATCAAGTTACAACTTGGTAAGGAAAATATGTTAAAAATTATTTTTTACCTGTTTTTAATGTGGTTCCTAGAAAAATTTAAATTACACATGTGGCTCACATTTGTGGAATGCGTTTTATGTCTGTCAGACCACGCCGTTCTGGAGCCAGGGCTCCAGCTTCCTGCACCCTGTGCCCTGCCCTGTAGGGACTGGGTGATTGAGAGGTGAGCATCGGGCATGGGGACTGATGGAGTTGGGTGGAGAAACAGGTGAGCGGAAGTGAGGGGATGCCCCATAAGCCTGGTGCCCAGAACAGTGCCTGAACTGGTGCCATAAAACTGATAGTCTAAAAACGGTTAACAAAAGAGAGTAGGTGTTCATTACTGAATTCGCAGTTATTCAGCAGCTGTTTACGTAGTCTTGCTGTGAGTACATAGGATCTAGCAAATGGGAGGGCAGTTTAGTGAGGACAGTCACGAGGTTAGTATGTAGGATGCTGAGGGGCTGAGTGGACCTCGAGAGTGGTGGTTGCCACTTAACAGTATGAGTTTGTTGCCAGGTTTTTTAGTTGTGCAAGGCAAAATCTTTGCCTGATACATATATTTTTTTAATATTTAGGGGAAATATATTTGAAGCCTGCACTTTATGTAAAATCATCCGATTTTCAGGTATTGACACCTAACTCACGTTTTTTTTAAAACAAGGATATCAAAAAAGACCTTTTTGTGGACCTGGTTGGGCCCAGGAGCCAGCTGAAGATTCAGCTGGTGAAATGAAAGCATAGTTCCCTTGGCTCCTTAGCCATCGATGCAGAGAGCGCCCCAGTGCCGGGCACAGGAAGCCTGGCCAGACCTCCTTGCTGTGTTCTGTCTTCTGTTGTAGGGTTCTGTAGTCCCGTATATTTCTTTTTCCTGACAGTTGTCAAATGTGCAGGCTACATTTGTATGTGTGGTTATTTGACAGAGTGTCTGCCTCTTCCATGGAGCTGTTTTTGCTAGTCAGTAGTTGAAAAATGACTAAGCGAAGTAGGCAGGAGAAATCAACTTTGAAATGCACTCTATAGTAAAAAAAGGCAAAAGATCACAAATACAGTGTCTCTCTTGGAATTCTGTGTTGAAAGATAAACAGACATTTTGGTGTTACCTGTATTTGTATATCTCAATGCACATGCCAGAGAACCCTGGGGTCTGTACAGGTAGCGTAACATGTTATTGTCAGTGTTTATCTGTGGTTGTACTTCCAGAAGTTCTCATAGGTCGACATTTTAGACTACAGCTAATCCTCTGGACTTACTGCTTTTACTTGGGAAAAATAGAAACACTGCTTCCCTTGTGGAGTTATTAGCAATATGGTTTTTTTGGACCTTTGGCATTTAAAATTTTTAATTATTCTAAGCTCTGAAGGAATGGAAAGGCTGCAGGAGAGAACATGTAAGGATCATTAGATCCAAAGTTTCCTATTATAAAAGGAAACAGAAGGTCAACAATAGTTAATTCACCACGTTCAAGTTAAAAACTCTTTAGAAATAACATAAACTCATGTGTCGCTAACATAAAGCAAGGTCCCCTTTTCTGTGCCCTGAGATACAATAAAGATGCTAGAAAAAGTGAGAAACAGCAGGAGGGAAAATCACAACTTGTTTTTTTTTTTTTTAAAGTTTAACAGTGATTATATTTTTACATTTTTATCTGAATATAAGTTGTCAAAAGGAAAGTCTTAGATTCTTACATGGAATCTGTGTGTTTCCATTTATATCACATTCTGAAAATGACAGACTCAACATCACAGAGTGGGGAACAGATGAGCCGTCTCCACTGCCTCAGTTTGAAGCTTTGTGTGTGGTGTGACGTCTGGGATTTTCCTGTCCTCTTTATGAAGTGGCCTTCTTTGTCCCTGGTGACGTTCTGTCTGTCACTTGACAGCCGCCGCTCCCTTGATGAGCCTCAGCGTGATGTGCGCAGCGCAGCTTCCTTCTTGTGCTTTGAGTCTGCTCGGGTCTCCTGTCAGGCCGCGTGTAGTTCGTGCCTGGCTGTTGGATCCGTCTGCATTTTCTGCACCCTGATTACGGCAGGGCTCTGTTGAGTCTCTTAGCTTACTGTTTGTTCTTGGTACCCTATTTCTCTCTTCCTGCCTTCTTTTGGACGATTTTTCCTGATTCTGTTTCTTCTGCTTTGTTGGCTTTTATTATTCACATCATTTTTTACAGTTTTAGTGACTACCTTGGAGTTTATTGTACAAAATATAAGTGTCACATCTGCCTTCAAGTGATATTACACCACTTCACAGTCAGTGCAGGAAATCTGAAGTACTGTACTTACATTTCAGCCTTTGTGCTATTGGTGTCATTCATTTTATTTACACGTGTTATAAACCCCACACTAAATTATTATTTTTATTTAGTTAATGGTTTAGTTAATAAGAAAAGCTGGTATTTATTTACTGCTGCAGTCACCATCCCCTGTCCCTGGCTCCTGTCTGTCCGTGTTTGCATACATCCTCCCACACCGCCTGCCGCAAGGACTTTGGTGTCTCTCTCCAGGGTCTGTGGCTGATTACACTTTCATTTTTCTGTGGGATGTGGCGTTTTGTTTTCTTTCATTGCTTTAAAGATGACTCCTCACTGCCTCTGGGCTGCATTCTTTTCGTAAGAAACTTGCTGTTGCCCTTAACTTTGTTCTTTTGTACATGCTGTGTCTTTTTTTCTGCCCACTTTTAAGAGTTTCTTCTTGGTACTGATTTGAGCTATTCATTATGAGGTACAGTTTAATTCCTGGTTGTTAAGGTGCTTTGGGTTCATTGGGCTGCTTGGATGTGGGGGTTTATAGTTTCCATCAAATTTGAAAACATTTCAAACATTTTTTTTCAAATTTTGTTTTCTCTTCTCCCTTTTGAGAACTCCGATTATATGTACATTAGAATGCTTGAAATTGTCCCATAGTGGACTGATGCTCTTTTTTCTTCCTAAGTTTTCTCCTTCCTCTGTGTTTTCATGTTATGTCTTCAAGTGCGTTAATCTATTCTTTCGCCATTGATTCTGCCCAGTGTGTGTTTCATCCCTGTTAACACCACACTGTGACCAACAGAGCTGACTGGCCGCACTCAGCTCTAGAAATTCAGTTTGGGTCTTTGAAAACAAAATCTGTCTCTATTTAACTTTTTGTCCTTGAGGAATAATATTCCTCTTTCAATGATTGATTTATTCTTTCTCACTATGGGCCATATTTTTCAGCTTCTTTGAAGGCCTAGTAGTATTTGATTAGCTGCCAGACCCTGAATTTACCTTTTCTGGTGATAAATATTTTCATATTCCTGTAAATATTATTGAACTTCATTCTGGTTGAAAGCGGAAATCTCAAAACTAGGGGTAATTTTTCCTTATATATTTAATGTTACTATTAGTTTAAGAAAATAGTTGTATTTTAGCCATTGATGTGTAAACCAATTTCTGAACATGCTTATTGTATTTAAGTTGAAGATCTGAAGTGACGGCATAGAAAATAATAGAGAGGAAATAATACAGAAGAACAAAGGCTTTTTATTTTGTTCTTTTGGTGAATTGTTACCGTGCTCCCTGACTTCACTCCTTTTGGAGAGAGATGTTGTAAAAGAGTTCTATGAATATGCCACTCGAAGCGCATGGAGGTTGTGTCTAGGAGATTAAAACTTAGCGTGGTCAAGCATTGCCGAGCAAACGTAATGAGGAGACTTACCTTACTAGATACTGAACTTAAGTCTATAGTAATTGAAATAGTGAGGTAGTGATGCTAATATAGACAGCTTAGTGGATCAAGGTGGAATGTCCACAAACTCATAAACATGTTTTAACTATTTAGCACAAAGGTGATATTTCAGGGATGAGTTATTTAGGAGGTGATATTGGTACAATTGGCCAAGAAAAAAGATAAAGTTAGACTTCTTGCCTATGTCTTACACCCACTTATATTCCAGACAGGTTAAAGTTATAATTTTAAAGTGGTGGAAAAGAACACAGGCACTTCCCGTGATCTTGAAGAAGGGAAGGCCTTTCTGAGTATGGCACAAAGGGTATAACCACAATGAAAAATAGTGGCAAGATTTCACAAAGATTTATGTGTTTTATTTGGCCAAAACTAATCATTATATACAGTTAAAAACAAAGTTGATATCCCTACTGTATAAACACTCATAAACCAGTTTAGAAAAAGATGAATATCCTAGAAAAATGATCAAAGGATATGATTAAGTAATCACAGTTGGGGTAAAAAATATAAGTATCCAGTAAATATTTATCTTTAAAATGTTCTACGTAAGAGTAGCAGTTAAAAATAATAATACTAGTAATAACAGCTATCATTTATTTTACATTTCTGTTTACCTGATTATGCTAAATGCTTTGAACAGATTAGCTAATTTAATCCTTTGAAAAGCAAGGATACTATTATATAATTTTATAAATGATATTTGAGACAAGAGATTAGGACTTTTGCCCAAAGTGGCAAAGATACCAGTGGTTGAGCCAAGATTTATAACCCAAGTTATCTTGACTCCAGACCCCTGCTTTTCATCTTCTCACAGAAATTAATTAAAACTACCTGAAATTCTGCTGCAACTTACAGAGAGATTGATAGTTTGCTCAAGATCACACAGCTTCTGGTAAACGGAATTAAAAATTTTAGACAAGAGGTCCAGCACTCTGGGAGGCCAAGGTAGGTGGATTGCTTGAGCTCCCACTTCGAGATCAGCCTGAGCAACAGTGAGACCCTGTCTCTGCTAAAAGTAGGAAAACTAGCCAGGCGTTGTGGCGGGCGCCTGTCATCCCAGCTACTCAGGAGGCTGAGTTCAGGAGTTTGAGGTTGCTGTGAGTTGTGATGCCACGGCACTATACCCAGGGCGACAAAGTGGGACTCTGTCTGGAAAAATAAAATTAAAATAAAATAAATAAATTTATTTTTAAAAATTTAGAAAGAGATATCATGTAAGTATAAGAAAGGCAAATAAAGTACATAAAGTAAACAACAAACCGAGTATGTTCTAATTTTACAAATTCACTGTTTGTTTTCAGAATATTTGAAGGATGCTTCAAAGAAGATGAAACATGGGCTTATGTTTGTAAAACTGGTTAACCCATGTTCAGGTAAGTTTTCTCTTCTCTGATTACTTGACTGTTTTTAAAATACTGTGGCCCACATGGCAAGTGTATACACTTCCTTGCCTTTGTATCTTTGTTCTGAAAAGCTCTTAAGGCAGAGAGCATCATTAGGTGACAGAAAGAAGCTGCTGACTTTACTGGTCTTCCCACTTAATTCATTTGACCTAAACTTTTTTATTTCTTCTTATAATTTTAATACACAGAATTGTTAAATCATCAAAACAAAAAAGTAGCATGTTTGAATTCTCTCTGAAAACAGACTAATTTTCTTTTGACTTTATTAAGCCAACTTTTCTTATAGTAATTATCCAGCATTAGCCTCCATTTATATTCATTGTATGTTATAAAGTAAAATAACCAGAAGTTTAAAAAAAAAATAACCAGAATAGAAGGCTTTTACTTGACATGCCAAGATTACGATGAGTTTCATTTTCAGCTGTACTTTCCTTATTTTGTTCTGACAAACAGTGACACATTTTAAAGCGTTGTATAGTGAAGCGATTCGTATTTTATTGGAAAATAATTTTATTTTAACTTTATATTCAGTGCATTTTCGGTTTTATCTTCTAATTTTTTAGGTAAAAATATGCCCTAAATATGTAGTTACATTGATATTTATGTGGTATAGTTTTTCCATTAATTTATGAGGTTTGAGTGGATACAAGAGTTCAGCAAACTGGAGCTTTGTCTTGGTGATAACAGTGACGGGGAGTGGGGGACTGTGGGTGGTGCCCACTGTTGGAGAGACACATGCATCAGAAAAGGAGAGAGGAAGAACATTTCTCTGGGGTTATTGTCATCAAAATGAAATTGAATGTATTTGGAAATCTTACTTATACAGAAGACTAAGTTGAGATGAGAAATATTTCTTCAAGAGAAATTTTAGATAGTGGTAAAGTTTCTAAAGCATTGAACACAAGTATAGGTACAAAAGAATGCCAGACTGCTTTTAAAATTTGTTTTATCTAACTGCCCACAGACTCTGAGGAGCAGCTGTTTCTATTTGCAACATTGGCATTGGAAAAATAAAGGCCGGTGTTTGCCGAGTACTTGCTGTGTGCCAAGTACATTTTTAGGAAATTTACATGTATTCTTTTTTTAATACTTACAAAACCCCTATGAACTAGGCTCATTATCGTCCCCTTTTACAGATATGGAAACAGAGACACACAGAGATTTATGTAGCTTCTCCAAGGATGCGTGCCCAGCATGTGTAGGAATGGATCCAGACTCAGCTTCCTTGATGCCAGAGACTGTGCTGTGCTTAAAGTAAAATGTTTATGAGTTGACAGGATAAAACATGCAGACGTGCCTGGCTTTCACGCTCTCCTGCCCACCTACCCCCATTTTCTTTTAAAGAAAGGGAAACATTCATCCATTCAAGTGGAGTTTTTTGTTTTTTTTTTGGGGGGGGGGGTTGTTTTTGTTCGTTTGTTTGCAGTTTTTGGCTAGGGCTGGGTTTGAACCTGCCACCTCCGGCATATGAGGCCTGTCCTCTACTCCCTTGAGCCACAGGCGCCGCCCAAGTGGAGTTTTATAAACGCCCTGTGGACTGAAGCGTGGCCTGGCCTTTCCCATTAGGGTTGGCCTGTGGGTCCGTGGGTGTGGTACCTGTCTCAGCCCCTGTGTATGGGGAACCACACCTCACTCTGGGCAGAGGACCTGCATGCCAGCTGTGATCGTCTGGCTGGCCTGGTAGGATTTGATGGCTTGGGAATGGGTTCCTCTCCTGATATGATGGGGCCCTCAATGAGAGGCTTTAAGATAGCCATTAAGTAGCCATTAAGATAAACGACTTGCACTTTTTAAATTTGCTGGCCTAAGTTCAGTGAGGAGGATTTTAGAGCTGGAAACAGACATCTGTGCGTGCTAGCTGTCAGCTTTCCTTGGACTCGGCGTGCATGGATATGTGCGTGTCTGTGTGTGCGTTGGGAACGCTCCTCAGCACTACTGACCATCTCCTATTTGTATCTGTGTATATGAAAACTTACAACTAAAACCTGGGTTTGTCTTAACAGGGGAAGGAGCCATTTACTTGTTCGATATGTATCTACAACAGCTGTTTGAAGTAAAAGTTTTCAAGGAAAAACACCATTCTTGGTTTATAAATCAATCAGTTCAATCTGGTAGGTGACTAGTGTCTGTATTTCCAATAGAGTAGAACCTCTGTAAGTTGACCCCCAAGGGACTGAAACAGACCACTCAGCACACGGAGGTGGTCAGCGTAAGGGACTAGCTACCATGTTGCAAGGACATGTGGTGTGTGTCCGGTCTGTGCACATTAGGTCAGCTACCGAGGGGTCGGTGCAGGAGCAGGTCAGCTGGGAGAGCACTGCATATACCCCAGCTTTTCCACCCTTGATGGGCTGTGGGGCTGTCCCTGGTTTGGAGTCTGGTCAGTGGGTTAGCCTTCCTTGGCATCTGAGCAGGTTTAATTCAGGATGAAGGAAAAGTAATTTGAGCACCAACTTCAGGTAGTTCACTGTGTGTCTTCATTGGTAGTGAATTTTAAACTTACACCTCTAATTTGTCTCCTAACACTGACACGTCCTTGGTCAGAAGTTAGATTACTTTGGTGCCATGGAATGCTCATTGTTTTAGCCTGGAAACTCTTTAGAGGATCTTCAAGTTTTTAACATCTTATTTCCTTGAAGCTGGATACTGATATGGCTTCTGAAATAGACTAGAACATAAACAAAGAGTTTGATGAAAAGCTCTGTCACGCGCACACTCCACCACTGCCCGAGTTCTGTATCTTTAGTGTTCTCTTGATTTGGGGGCACTGCTGATGAAGAGGAGAAAACGATCTTCAGAAACCCGTGTTCTGCCTCATGTTCTGGGGCTTTTGGGAGGAGGGGGAAGTCGGTGGATATTTGAAGTGCTCTGTACCCCTCTGCCCATAGGCCACAGAGGGACAGTGTGCAGCTTCCCACGGCTTCACCCTCAGGCACAGGAGTTTACGTTTTCCCTTAGCTTTACAGATAGACTGTCTGGGTTTCCTCATGTTTGATGGATCCCCCATCTGTCTATTCTTCTCCTTGACCCTTACTCTTTTCAGGGGTGGCGAGGCGTTGTTAAAACTTATTTCTATCGAGGAGAGATGGAGAGTTACAGATCAGTGTCGGTGTGTTGGCCGTCTGCCCCACCCAGGAACGGGAAGCCCTGTGGGGTGAAGTCCCCTGGAGCACGTTCTCCCTTTTGAGGGAATCACATAGAAGAGCTTCTGGGTTTGAGATTTCACATATATTTTTCTTTTCTTTTTTCTTTCTTTCTTTTTTTTTGGAAACAGTGAGACAGTCTAACTCTGTTGCCCTGAGTGGAGTGGCCGTGGCATCATAGCTCATAGCAACTTCAAAGTCCTGGGCTCAAGCAAGCCTTTTGCCTCAGCCTCCCAAGTAGCTGGAACTCCAGGCACCTGCCACAATGCCCAGCTAGTTTTTCTATTTTTAGTAGAGATGGGGTCTTGCTCTTGCTCAGGCTGGTCTCAAACTCCCAGGCTCAAGTGATCCACCTGTCTTGGCCTCCCAGAGTGCTAGGATTCTCCAACAAGTGGTTTTCACACTGAGGGTAAGATGAAATATTCAGACCGTGTGTTTGATCTGCAGGAGGTGCTCTGCACTTCACCACCCCCGTGGACCCTCTGTTCCTGCTTCTGCACTATCTCACCAAGGCTGGGAAGGAGGTAAGTGTCCTGAGTGGGGCTTATGCACCGAGGAAGCCCAGCAGCCTTTGCTTCATCTTCTCCCTCTCCTTTTAATGGTCCAAATGTAGATTCAGCACACTGGAGGTTTAATGTGGTGATGGTGAGAGATGTGTGTTGTAACCGCATGTCTGGGTCGCAGCACTGTCCCACGGCCTGCGGGGCAGCACCTCAGCTGTGACCCCGTTTGGCCCCACTTGCCCGTGACCGCCACGTCTGGGTCGCAGCACCGTCACATGGCCAGTGGACCTTCTTAGTGACAAGCTGTGGAATTGATGAACTGGGGGCATCTGGTAGAAGCTTTTTAATGGGAAGGCACCGGTGAGACCTAAGAAGTCCTACCTGTGATACCAGAAAAGATAGCATTTGCCAGTAGTCTGATTTCATCCAAAACTTCTGAAACCTTTTGTTTTTAGGATACTTTTACAATTGTAAGTGTTCCAAAGAACTTGCGTTTCTGGGGATTCTATCAGTATTTCCTGTTAGAAATTAAAACAGAGAAATTTAAAAATAATTATATTTACTAAAGGTTAAAAATAATAAGGCTCTTAGGTGTTAGCATAAATAATACATTTTTAATGAAACAATGTAATGAGGCATACAGCATCCATTTATATTTCTGCAAATCTCCTTAACGTTTGAGTAAAGACGACACAGCTACATTCTCATCTGATTCAGCACTCGGCCTGTTTCCATGTATTGTTTCGGTAGGAGTATATGAAAACCATGTGATGTCATACATGTATGTAGTCAGAGGAATAAGGACAGTGGCAGCTTCATCAGACAGCTGTGGGTGCCCCTCCCTGGTACTACTTCAGAAGCAACAAGGGAAGTTTACCCAAGGTCAGCTGCAGTGTGGCATCTGAAACCTCAGCAGGGCTCTGTTGCACTATAATCCATTGGTCTGTCTTGTACTAAAAATGGATCTGTCTGTCCACATGTGACTTTGTAACAGCTTGCTTTGGTCATTTGGAAAAGTTGGTCCCCTGAGTTGTGCAGATCTTCCAGATGTTGACACATCCCCTTTTATACACATCCCACCACTGATCTCATAAGAAAGCTCTTTAAGTGTTGGGAAGCTGTCATACAATATAAAAAATTGCAAATTTTTTGCAATTCTGAGTTTTGCTTGAAAGCTCCAATTTTATCATTGGCTTCAAATGCTGTCAGTCTTTCCCCGGAAAAGACAAGCTCACTTTATGCACATTCTGCCTGATACCCAAATCTCAATAACCATTATTCCCAGTGGGTTTTTCAGGTAAAAATGATATCCAGAAAAAGTGACTAGTTCTGCTGGCGCCTCAGACCACCAGACCAGGGCTCTTCCCAGACAGCCCAGTGTGTGTCTATCACAGCACGCCAGGCCCATCACGGAGCGTCTGCACAGCTGTGCTCAGGGATCAAGACTGAAGTAAAAGTAATTGCTTTTTTTACTCGTTCAAGATATTCTTGAATGAAACTGGCATTTTTTTTAACTGCAATTGCATGACAATCTCAATATGGCTTGGGAGATCTGTTCCTTATTCTCACTCTTTGAAGGAAAAGAGAACATTTAAACTGAGGCATTTCTCAGGCACTTGTTAACCTAACATACAGAAAGTAAGTATGACAAGCTGTTACACATGCTACCAAGGAACAAGAGGTGCGCACCCCTAAAACCCAAGAAAGGTGCATCTGCAGAAAGAAAACTGGCAGGTGTGGTTTCTGTCTCTTCAGGAGGAGTTTCCCTGGGACGGGAGTAGAGTGAGCTCAAAGTAGGGTATGGGCAAGGCCCTGTCCCCTTACAAAGTCTGGCATTTCACACTGGGGACATGTTGTTATAACTCCCCTCTCCCTGCAGCTAGTAAAGCTGAGAGAAGCACACCATGAAGGGCCGTGCTCTCAGTTCCCACGGTCTGCGCCCTGACCCGCTGGAGCAGGCCTCGTGCGTTCAGCTGGCTGACCCTGACCGGCCTGTCCCCAGCCTTCTGGGACTGCCCTCCAGCTATCTTTTCTTGTATTTCTTGTATTCTGGTCTGAACTGGGAAGCGTAGTCAGGCAGCTCTGACAGGAGTTAGGTTCAGTTTTGGTATTTTTCCTTGAGTGGTGGGTGCTCTGGAGTGGGGGGAGGGGCGGTGTGCAGTGGGTGCTCTGGAGTGGGGGGAGGGGCGGTGTGCGTCTGGCCAGGTCTGCACTGCTTCCCGCGCCCGCTCTGCTGCCCTGGCTGGTTCCTCTGCAGGGTGAACGGGTGGCAGCAGCCACAGACGCTCTCCAGCACCCCAGCCTGCTCTGCGGCGTCCAGTGCTATGCTATCTCTTCACTCCCTGTTTCATCTGACTGCTGGGCTAGATGAGGTGCCGTGGGAACCCAGTGCTCGAGAGAGCTTCCTGGGGGGGGAGCCGAGGGTCAGTCCCAGAGCAGGGGGTCCTCACAGGGAGCAGGCGGCTCCGGGCTAAGTGTAAAGACTTGGCCACAAGGTAATTTATCTTTCCCTCTTCTTTTTCTGGGTGAGTTGGTTGACTGCAATACTTGCCTTCTGAATAACTAAAGTAGTTTTCTTTCTTCCCCCAGGGAAAGTTTCAGCCCCTAGATCAAGTTGTGGTGGATGACGTATTTCCCAATTGCAGCTTATTGCTAAAACTTCCTGAACTTGAAAAATTACTTCGCCACGTGACAGAGGAAAAAGGTATAATCTTCACAGTGAGGCTTTCGGGCTTGCTGGACAGGCAGGGCCTCTGTCTGAGACTGCGGCTGTATAAAGGCCACTGAGTGTCACGCTTACTCTGTGTCCCTGGGAAGCCGGCATTCAGATGCTCTTCTAGTCTTTGGAACCACAACTGGTAAAATCTAGCGCCTGCCTCCGATGGGTCAGGAACCGCAGGGCAGGGCTTTAGTCTCTGCTCCTCTGAACTGGGTCTGTGACTTTAGGCAAGTTACTTGGATGCCTTCAGCCTCAGCTTTCTCATCTGTAAAACTATGTAAAACCTATTCCTTAGTTGATACAAGAAACATTTATTGAACATCTACCAGGAAGCGTGTGTTGCACCTTAGTGCTAAGTCTGAACATTCACAGGTGAGACATTGTCCTTTTCTTCACTTTGCTGAGTCTGAAGAAGGCCTGTGACAACTCAGGCAGTCGGTGACAGTGGGAGTGAACCCTGGGTTTTTTGGCAGGGAGCGTGTAGATAATGAGCATGGTAATGTATTGTTCTCCTGGGGGAAATGACCTCTCTGTGGAGTTCTGAAGGATAAATCAGAGTTTCAAATATATGGAAAAGTTTGTCATAATGTTTAGCAAGTTCCAAAGAGTTCAGTATATAGGATGCTGGGGAGCACTTTAGGTTGGTAAAGAGTCACACGGGAATGTTGGGAGAGGCCCGGATGGCTTGGACTTTATCTAACGGTAGTGGAGTGACTGTGAAGTTGGAAGCGTGGGAGTGTTATAGTGTGGAAAATATATTCAGGAAGTTAAGGCCAGGTTGCCATGACCTAGACAGGAGATCATGGTAGCCTGAGCCCAGGAAATGGAGCCAGAAGGAGGTGGCCGTTCACAGGTAGAAATAAGCACATGTGGTAGTTGGCTGGTGTCAGGGATGGCTTCTGGGTTCTTGCCTGACCCCCAGGATGTGTACTGAAACGAATGCCACCTGACACTCACCTCTTCCCTGCCTGAGCCTGCTGCGCCTGCCCACAGCCTCCTGCTGATCCTGCCTATGCCTCCTGCCCTGGCTTTCCTGCTGTGGGAGCAGCAGGCTTGGACAGTAGAAAGGCGAGTGTTAGGTAGCATGCATTTTCTTTTATTGGAGAGGGAAGTGAGGTGGTATGTGTGAATGTGTTTGACAGGTTTGAAACACTACACAAACTTAGCAGCAGTCAGAAGACCATCCAAGTAGCTTTGGGGTTAAAATGGAAACAAGTGTGGGAACCAGAACAACAGGCTGATAAGCTGTGCCTGTTTGGGGTCATGGATGGTTTGACCAACTACGACAGTTCTTCTGGGACCAAGTGAGTTGTGATTCCAAGAAGCGCGAGCTTCTGGCGGAAAAAAGGGAACCTCGTCTACTGTCTTTCATTTGTGAGGGGTCTGCAGATTTGTACTTGGCCACATGTGGAGCTCCAGTGTGGACCAAAGGTCTACCAGACGCATCCCAGACTGTCTCCCGGACGCTGAGCTGGGCACAGTACCACAGTCCTTTTGTGGGTGATGAATGAAGTAGCCCATAACCATTTCTGAAAACTAAAATAATAAAGAATAATTTGTAAGTTATTGTGATATTGGTCAGTGTGAGTTGAAAATGCACCTCACTGGTCATCCAGAATTCTGCCATTAGCTGTATGAGAATAGTCGCCTTAAAGCAGAGCTAGAAACCAAGACTCAGACAGTGTCAGGCCTCAGCACCTGTCTGCTCATTGTTGGCATCAGAGAGTTAGAACTGCTCCCTCATCCCTTCCTTCCTGCAGACCAATCCCCTTCTGCCCAGTCTCCTTTACATCTCAACGTTGCCTAACTTTTGGAAGTTCTGCACATCCATTTTCAAAGCATCTATGTGATCACCCATTAAATTTGCCAAATGTATAAAACCTTACACCTCAAACTTTTCCTTCTTTAAACAGTTCCACATTACAAGAGGCTTTGGCCCTTGACCCAAAACATAAATATGTGAAACATTGTTCTTAGTATAAGGTTTGTGCAGAGGTCAGCGTACTGTGAGGGACACGTTTCCCATGAAGAGCCACAGGCTAATGTTAAGCATTGGAGATTTACAATTAGCTCTGAGAGGCTGACAAGCAGGACGGGTGCTGGACACGCCCTTCCAAGACAGCAGAACACGCAGGCTTCTCGTTTGATGTCCACAGTTTAATCCTCATAGCAAGCCCCTTTGATTGTGGTTATAACCCACATTTTCACACATGAGGAAAATGAGGCTCAAAGATGTGTGTAAGTAACTTGACTGATATCAGAGAACTCAAAGGACCAGGGCCAAAGCCCCTGTCTGGCTGACGGCTCTTTCTTCTTCTTTCTTCTTAAAGCTGTGTGACACTTCCAGAATACTCAGTTAGGGAGCTTTTAAGTGGCATGTCATGAAAAAGTGGAAACTTGATATGTTTGCTTTTAACCTTATATATCCTCCCTTAAAAATCTGTCTTTCTGTGGCAAAAAGAGAGTGACAGGAAAGGAGAGAGAAAACTTCTGTGTCTTCAGGAACACACCACTCCCCGTGGTGGCTTCCCCGCTCCCAGGCCCTGTGTGACCCTGCGTGTCACCTTTCAGTGATTGTAGTGGGTACTAGCTGCTCATTTGTATTTGGTTTATTTTCCATTTATAAATCAGCGTTTGGCTCCACTCTTTGTAGCTTCTAGATTTTTAAGTAAGGAACAAGGAGGACTACTACAGAGTGGTCATTTAACATCCGTGATGGGAACAAAGGAAGAGCAGAACGTTGGGAACTTTTCAACTTCCACCCTCCACGGGACGGTGTAGATGGGGTGACCCCAGCCAGCTGCTTCGGCACTAAACTCCAGACGTGGTCCTGAACTTCTGTGGTTTAAAGGCCCGGCTTAGCCTGCGAGGTTTGGGAGCGCCCTCCCGTCCTGCCTTCTCCCTGCTGTACAACCCCAACCGTGGCTGTTTGCACCCTGAACGATGATGGCGGCAACCTTAGCCTGCCTGCTTTATTAGCAGAGTAAATAATGTGTCTCTTATTTGCTAGCTCGGGGCCTCGGAGCACACTTCTTGCCAAAGCAGCTCACGTTCAGCAGAGAGACGGCATGGGAAAGGACTAATAAAGAATCACGAGCTCTGTCTCAAACGTAACACTCTGTTTTGTGTTGCAAGCGAAAGCTGCACTGTGCTGTCTGAGATGATTAACAGGAAGAGCCAGGAAATGTACCTGATTGAAATACCCCAAGTACAGTCGCCAAGTTCTTTCCCCAGGAGGCAGCGCAGCAAAGACAGACCATATGAGCTTCGGTCATGGAAAACACCGAGAGCGTAGAGTGCAAATGTGCTCTCGGCAGTTTGTTCAACAATCCATCAGGGAAATTCAAGTTTGTGAACTGATTACCCAGTTGTTGAGCGTGGTATTTTGTTGTTGACTCACTTTTATTCCATCTTATTTTGTAAACCCAGTCTTTCCAGATGTTTGAACCAGTTTTATAGGCACTGGGCACAAGAGGGAAAAAACATTTCCAGCATATGCACACATTCTCTAACACTCGAACGCTCACAGTATTAAAGTCAGGATGGAAATGGACGTGCTATGGTCGTTTTCATAATTGTAGGTAGTCTGTGGCCTCATGGATATTTTAAATTTTTGAGCTCTTTGAAATTTGTAAATTTAAAAATTAAGAAGCCATTTATATACTGGGTCCTTGTATAGAATTCTGGAATATAGTGATCATCTTGTCTAGTGAGTGTTTAATTTATAAATAAATTTATAACTTTAAAACTTTGTAGAAAGAGAATTCCAGGCCCAGCTGGCTCCACTGGTGAATTCTACTACCCTTTAAGAAAGAAATAATACTCAGTGAAATAATACTCAATTCACATTCTTTCAGAAAATGGATGAAGGAGGACTGTTTCCTGACTGGTTTTATGAAATCAGAATTGCCCCAAAACCAAAATAAAAATTATTACTAAAGGAAACTAGGCCAATATTTCTTATATCATAGATTAAAAAATGTTTAACAACATGAGAGAAATGCGAATATATAAAAATCAAATATGTAAAACCCAAGTGGAATTTTTTATAGGAATGCAAAGTTGACTGAGCATTAGAAAATCAATTAGTATAATTTATGGTATTTACACATTACAGAAGGAAAACTGTATGATCACTCACTCGATAGAGAAAAGGCATTTGACAAAATTCAGTCACGTTACAAATTCTTAGCAAATCAGGAACGGAAGAGAACTTCCTCACAGCAGTCATCAACTTTATTGGAAAGACTGAACACTGCTGTTCCCAGGACTGGACCGCAGCAGGAGTGTCTGCTCTCCCCACTTCTGTGCACCGTTGTAGTAGAATTTCTAGCTGGTTTAATCAGGCGAGAACAAGAGATAAAAGGCAGGAAGGTTGGAAAGTTAGTAGTGTAGCTAGCTGTCTTCTTTCATAGACAGTGTTGTCATGCTTATAGAAAATCCAAAGGAATCTATAAAAGAAGTTACTAGAAACTAAGAAGGTTTCAAGATACAAGGTCAGTAAGTTGTGTGTCTGTGTACTGGCAGTGAACAACTGGGTAATGGAATAAAAACATACCATTTATATTGTCATCAGAAACCATGAAGTTCTAGGGATAAATGTGACTTAATATGTCCAAGACCGGTATTCTGAGTGTTTAAAACATTTCTGAGAGAAATCGAAGAAAAATTAAATAGGGAGAAATACGTTCATTGCTGGGAAGATACAATATTATTAAAGTATGCATTCTTCCCCAGATTTTTCTAAATTTGGTATTGGCATAAGGATAAATATGTCAGTAAATGGAATAGAATAAAGAATCCAGACATGGACCCATGTGATCAATTGGTTGTTTTTTTTTTGTTTTTTTGGTTAAGATAACTCAATAGAAAAATGGATAATCTCCACAAATGCTGAAGGAAGAATTTGATATCCATGTGATAATGAACATCATTCCTCACCTCACACTCAGAAAAATTAGCACAAAATGGATCACTAACTTAAATTCAAAAATCAAATCTATTGAACTTCTTTAAGAAAGCACAGGATAAAGTCTCTATTGCCCTTGGGGAACAGGCAGAGATTTCTTAGGACATAAAACCCACTGACCATAAAAAACATTATAAATTACATTTCATCAATTGTCTTCCACTTTTGAAAGACACTATTAAAGAAAAAGGAAAATTTTGTGTGCCTGGCTGGTGGACGCATAAAATGGTATAACCACTTGGCCGATTTTTACGATTCAGGGATTCTCCTATTTATCCAAGACTTAGGGAAACATAGGTCCATGCAAAGACTTGTGCAAAAATGTTCAAATCAACCTTTTTTTCCCTCTTGGCAAGTTTTTCAAAATAGGTGAAAATTGGAAACAACATAAACACCCTTTAGTAGGTGGATCGGTAAAAAAATGTGGTATTTCTATACCTAGGGTGTTACTCCCCAATATGGAAGAAGGTACTACAACAAAATAGAGAGGTCTCACAGAAATTATGCTGAGCAAAGGAAGATGGAAACAAAAAAAGCACATATGATGTCGTTTAATTTCTATGAGTTCTAAAATAAAGCAAGAACTCATTTATAGGGGAGGATCGTGGGTGGCTACCTGAGGTGTGGGTAAGGGTGAGAGAATTAAGGTTCAAGGGCACATAAGGGTTCGAGTGCATTTTAGGGGGTTGTGATTATGTGATTGCATATATTTCTCCAAACTCCTCAAACTATATTAAAATGGGTGTGTTAATTATATGAACATTATACCTAAATAAAGTTGGGGTTTTTTTTTAGAAAAATGAAGTAATTACAGATCTAGCACTGGAAGCCAAGCCTCCTAATTTCTAACACTGTTTTTTTCCATCCCCCTCCCCTGAGATAATGTTGGCTTTTTTCCTCTCCCCTCCCATCTCCCATGGGATTGAGTGATGGAGTGTGGGGGGCGAGCAGGAGTGAGCATTGGGTTCAAGTGAGGTTCCTCCTCGGAAACCAGGAGAATGGTGTGAGAGGAAGATGGCGATTTAGTCTTAGACACACAGAGCCTCAACTCAGGGCGCTGGGCCCCCAGTTGCTTTGTTTGGCCTGGCCAAGCCAAGATGAGGTCAGCCCAGGGGAAAGATGCAGTTGGCCTTGGCATAGGGCAAAGCAGAGCCAGAAAAAGAGTTGGAGGAGTGTCATCAGAGACATAGGAAAACTAAAAGAAAGCAGTTTTATGGATGCCACGAATAAGAGGTTTTTCCCACAAAAAACAGGGTGGTCAGACGTACAGAGGAGGGTGTGGGCCCTATGGGTCTTGGCAAGGTGGACACAGAGCTGCTGCTGTGTCCTCAGTGACTGGGCAGTTAAGGTGGACACGGAGCCGCAGCTGTGGAGTCAACCTGGGCAGGGACCCGGTGCTGCTGCTATGTCCTCAGTGACTCTGGGCAGTTAAGGTGGACACGGAGCCGCAGCTGTGGAGTCAGCCTGGGCAGGGACCCGGCGCTGCTGCTGTGTCCTCAGTGACTCTGGGCAGCTAATTTACTTAATGTCACTCAAACCCGGTGTTTTGAGATGGAGACAAGTAATGATTTTCTCCTGATTCTGAGATTTATTCTGACCGCTCAGTGAGGAAATGTATGTAATGAACTTGTCACAGGCCTGAATAAGCATTAGTTTCTGGTGCTGTTATTAGCAAATCATCATTTTCATCAGGTTTTCTTCATATTAAGTATTTGCTGAGTGGCAAGTGTGGTACTGTGGGATTCCCATGGATCATTTCCGTTCAAGCCAACACAGCCCAGTAAGGAAACCCTCATTTATCCGCAGGGAAGCAGGCTTCCAGAGTGCAGTGGCAGCCGTGGTGACGGGGCACTGGGGCTCAGTGTGTTTCCCACCTCTTCCATGGAGAGAGAGGAGAGGCCTGCCTTGGGGGCTTGGGGAGTGGGAGGCAGGAAGGAGGCCTGGCCGGCTGTAGTCATTGTTTTTTTTACAAAGTATGGAGGTAAAGGCGAGACGGAGATGACAGCAAAGTCTAGGATTTCGTAGTAGAAACTTGAGCCCTGATCCTTTTTTTTGAGATTCTTAAATCTTGGACAATGAGCAGAACTTCTCACAACCATGTCACAGCATACATTTATTGAGTGATCGCTGTGTGCTCTGAAAATCCCCCTGATTTATACATAGGCTGGGACATCATTGCCAAGGAGATTGAGGACATTCTCTTTGCTGTTGTGTGTCCAGGCGGTCACACGACACCTGGGCGTCCTCACAGGCCTGACAGTGCACCAGTGGCTGCTGTCTCCCCTCTGCCACTGCAGGGACACATCACGAGGAGGCGCTGCAGACTCCCTCCGCCCCACCACACATACACACACACACCTTGCCCATGCTACTGACAGCCTTCAGCTAAAGGCTGAGACTCAGAGGAAATGCACAGGAACTAGGGCCAGGGACCTCCCAGGTCCTCTCCTGAACAGTGCATTTAACAGAAAATTACCCCTGAATAAGCAGTTTCTATTCCCCACCATGTTACGGAGGGGAGGAAAAAGCCTCTTCGTATGTGACTGAGTTTACATCTGGCCTAAGCGTTTCCAGTTTGTACTCCTGCGTGGGGTTAGGGGGGCAGTAGGCGTGCTGACCTCCTAACTGTACACAAGGGGAGACCCAGGAGCGCAAGTCTGCACAGAAGTCATGGCTAGATGCCATGGAGTATGGGGAGTGGGGGTTAGGAGGGAAAATGTAGCTTTTAAGGGGAGATTTTTATGCCCATAAAGGGCCAGGTTGAGCCTATCATAAATCTATATTCTGAAAAAGCTATGATTATATTGGTAATACATTAAAAGATAAATGTATCTTCTCTTTTATGTTCCAGTCATCCCACCAGGGCAATACTGGTAGGTGAGATTTTTTTGTTGAGTATCTGTGGTGGACGCCAAAGGCACCTGCCTTTAGTCTTAGTTTTTTTCCTTTGTATTTCCATATTTGCATTAGAGAAGAAGTCTTTCATTCAAACTTGAGTGAGCTTAAAGTTATTTAGAAAATGAAGATTACTTAGCATGCTAGTTTGCTGAATTTAAAACATTTTTCTTTGTACAGAATTCTCATTCATTTAGGTTCACATGACTCCAGGGATTTTCTTAAGTATGCTTTCAGGTTGATGAGTTATACTTTTCAAGAATGTAAACAATTTTGAAGTATTGTTACTTTGCATACGTTAGAATCTTATGAGATTTTTCTTTTTGTTTAATTCATTGTATTGGCTCTTTTTTCTCTTTTAATCCAGAAATAACCAACAAGAAATACTACAAGTATAGCAAAGAGAAGACTTTAAAGTGGCTGGAAAAAAAGGTATAGTGCCTGGTGGCAAAAGAAAAAATTCTTTGCTCCTTTTTAAAAATCTTTAGAGAAAGCAGTAAGTCTGAATCCGACAACCATTCTGAAAAGAGGAACCTCGTGGAGAGCTGTCCAAGTGTGAGGAGGCATCTTTGATTTTGTATCCCCCTAACTAAGAATCTTGACCTAGAATAAGATCTGGGTGATGCTTCTCAAATCAGTTAGGTTGCAACTAGTGTTTTCTCTCGGAATGCAGAGGGATAGGATTAGGGTAGAACGTGTTAACACATAGCCCAGAGTGAGTTCAGGTATTAAGTATGCTCCTCTGAAATGTCTGTCTATATATGATACGTGTTCAAACATTGAGTTTTTGTGTAGTTCTTTTTTTTTTTTTTTTTTTTTTTTTGGCCGGGGCTAGGTTTGAACCTGCCACCTCTGGCATATGGGACCAGTGCCCTACTCCTTGAGCCACAAGCACCACCCTTCTGTGTAGTTCTTAATGTGGGTTGTTCAAACAAAAGAAAATGACCAAAAGCCACGGGTCTAAGGATAACATGTACTTTCACATTGTTTAAAAAATTTCACCAAACAAGTTCTATTAATGACAGAGTTTTTGTAAGGTCACTGGGTAGCATTAATAATAGCACTGTTTGGAAGAGTCTCATCTCTCTTATACATAAAAGCCACATTTGTCATACCACAGTATCAGGCACATTGGCTGCCTGGGACACTAGAAATAAGCCCTGTAAAATGAGTCAGACCCTAATGTGCAAAATAGAGAAAAGACCCACAAGGAGCTGTGTCACTTGTGTTGTAGTAATCTGTGTAGGCACGGGAAGAGTTAGACGCTGAGCAGGATCTTGGGTTTTGTTTTGTTTTGTTTTTTTGGGACAGAGTCTCTCTCTGTTGCCCTGGGTAGAGTGCTGTAGTGTCACAGCTCACAGCAACCTCAAACTCCTTGGTTCAAGTGATCCTCCTGCCTCAGCCTCCCAAGTAGCTAGAACTACAAGTGACCACCACAATACCTGGCTGGTTTTTCTATTTTAAGTAGAGATGGGGTCTTGCTCTTGTTCAGGCTGGTCCACCTGCTTTGGCCTCCCAGAGTGCTGTTGTTACAGGCATGAGCCTCTGCGCCTGGCCTAAAATCTTGATATTTAATTTTTGCTCTTAGCAAATGATGATGACATGAAGTTAAGTGAAGTTTTATTTATCATGTCTTCTAGGAAGTAGGAAATTTTTATTTAGTTTAGAAAATGTCTATGTATAAACTTCATGCTGGCTTCTGTTCTGAGGGCCTCATATATCCATATAAGCTCATTTAGCCCTCACCACAGTCCTATGAGGTGGGTGCTGTTTTTATCTGTTTCACAGAGAGTCCCACAGAGACGTTAAGTCAGCAGCCTGTAGCCCCAGAGTGAGAGCTCTCGGTTGCCACCGCGTGTTGCCCATGGGACTGTGAGGACTCAGAGTCGTGTGTTGGGGTCACCTAGAAATGTGGCCACCCAGCCTCTAGCACACAGGCAGCCACCTCTCCTCTGCTTGTGTCTGGCCAAGATATTTCCGAGTTGTCAAATACTTCTTCCCAGATTTTAAATGGTTCGAAGGCCATCTGGAAAGGCATGGATTTCTAAAGTGAAATTGAAAATGCCCTGCTTTTCCTCTCTTGGTTACTTTATAGGTTAATCAGACTGTGGTTGCACTAAAAACCAATAATGTAAATGTCAGCGCCCGGGTACTGTCGACTGCATTTTTCTCCAGTGATCAAGTTGCCAGTGACAAGGAAGGTAAGTAAATCGTTTCTTCAGAAATGATTTTTGTCTGGAGTCAGTTGCTTATGTGTAAAGACCTATTTTATGAGTTAAAAATCTTAATGTCACAGAAGCCACATATTCTTGCTTGTACCTCAGAGTAGATCTTCTACAAGTCATTGATACTTATTCATTCTGCAAATACATATTTTATACTAATAGTAATAACAGCCCTAACAACCCTGGCTGTCATTTATTGAGGGTGTATTGTTGCAAGGCCCTTTGCTGAGTCGCCAGTTACAAACACGATTTCCTCCCCCGCTCACGGAAAACCTCACAGCTAGAGTCTGGAGACTCTGCCCCGAGTCTCCCAGCTGGTGGGTGGCAGAGCTGAGCTACTGGTGGGCTTGTCTGTCAAGCCCACGCCCTCACTTCTTGATTACACCGTTCCAGGGGTCTGTGTCTTATTCTCAGGAAGCATATTTTCTAATTTAGGGCTCAGTATTTTCATTTCAGATAAAAATTGATTTGGCATTTTTTACATTTTATTCTTTTATAACCTTAAAAGGAGTATATTCATTTTTTCCCAATGTAATGACCTCTTATTTTTATGTATGTAATTGAATTAAAAATGGCTATATAATGCGATTAACCTTCTCAAAAGGTGGGACAGAAATGATTCTGACCTTAAGCTCCAATTCAGTATTCCCTTGTTCTGGTGTACACCTCTTGAACAACTGGCTTAAGCCACTAAACAAATAAAAACTAGGAATAGCCACCTGGTTGTCACTGATGGTAATTCAGGCCATCATTGATTGGCAAAATCTACCTGGCAGCAGCACCTGGCACACAGAGATAGTTGGTTCCTGCCACTCTGGGGGTTGTGGGTGGCACCTTTGCCACCTGAGTTTGCCAAATGTCAGTGTTGTTAATGTAACAGACGGAGAGGAGGCATCCAGTTGGATAGGTGTATATGTGGATGGATAAGGCCATGTGTTTTTTTAAGTAGAAAAAAAAGATGTTAGAGGTTAGATAGATCTTCTCATTTTAAGAATAGGAAACTGATTTCTCATGGACTACTATTCAGCCATAAAAAAGGTGAAGATTTTACATCTTTTATGTTTACCTGGATGGAGTTGAAACACATTCTTCTCAGTACAGTATCTCAAGAATGGAAAATAAAATCCAGTATATTTCAGTACTAATATGAAACCAGTACATAAATAATTACATACCCACATGAAGAAAAACCCCACAAATATAGTCTAGCAAAGAGAGGAGAAAGGAGGAAGCGGGGAGAGGGAGGGCAGGTGGCGGGTCTCCCCTAATGTGCACAGTGTGAGTGCTCAGCACGCCCCCTGTGATGGGCTCAACTACAACTTGAACTTCACCTTGAAAGTGAAAACAATGTAACCTAAAAATTTTTACCTCATATTAATTGGGAATAAAAAAAGAAAAAGAAAACTGTGGTCTTGGAGAGGTAGATGACTTATCCAAGTTTGTGAGGGAGGTCTTCAAGTCCACTGTTCTACCAGTACTCTGCATTAAGGGTTGGGGGCTTCGCGGTATTGCTATTTGGTGTCCCAGCTGTACAGTCAGCTTCATGCACTGCGCACTACGTCCTGTTCAGTTCTTTACCTTGATATGGTACTGTAATAGAAGAAGCAAATAAACTATATGGTGGCTTTCTTAGAATAGCTTTCTTTGTCTAGTCATGACTCATTGGATAATTGCTATCCCAGAACCACAGCACATTTTAAAAAGAGTCAAATGGTAACTTTCAGTTCTGCACTGGCAGTGAAAATCTCTTACTAAAGCCTTTTTGAGATCAGGCGGCCACCGGACAGCAGTCATTTTCTAAGTAATACTGAGGCAAATTGTTACCTTCACTTGAAAGCAGAAGAGAAAGAAAAGAAGTGAGTGAATGTCCCAGGAGCAAGGCTGCGGTCAGCTTTAGGTGGTTTATGCCCCTTGTGGTCATCCCGTCTTACTAAGTTTGATTATCCTGTTATATTCTACATACAATAATGAATTTGGCAACAGAGTTTTAAAAGAGATTTTATTGTCTTATATAACTTTATTTTTAATTGATGCCAGAGCTGCATTTTGTTACTAAGATCATATACTTTAGAATTATTATTATTATTATTTTGGAGACAGAGTCTCACTATGTCGCCCTCCGTAGAGTGCCATGGTGTCACAGCTCATAGCAACCTC
Source organism: Nycticebus coucang (assembly GCF_027406575.1). NCBI lineage: Eukaryota > Metazoa > Chordata > Mammalia > Primates > Lorisidae > Nycticebus > Nycticebus coucang. Next base: position 95,681,019 of record NC_069794.1, on the reverse strand, counting down.
ACATGCCTGGGCTGAAGCCATTCTCTTGCCTCAGCCTTCCAAATAGCTGGGACTACAGACACCCGCCACAATGCCCAGCTATTTTGTTGTTGTTGCAGTTGTTGTTGGTTAGCTGCCCTAGGGCCGGGTCAAACCCTCCAACTTCATTGCATGTGGCTGGCTCCGGTAACCACTGTGCTACGGGCGCTGAGCCTAGAATTATTGATTATACATTCTACTGAGTTCATTATTTTCTTTTTTTTTAATGCATTTTATTAGCTTGGGAGTAATATTCAGGGTTCTTATCCAGAAAATTCTTAGTAATGGAGACATATCATACAGTATTTTGGTTCTCAATAATTAGATTTATTCTGTATTGAAGCAGGCTTAGAAAAGATTAGCCTTTAAAAAAGACATGAATATTTTATATTGATATAACTTTTTGACTTTGTCAGTATTTCAGTGCTTCGACTAAGAGAGCACCACTGAGTCTTGGGTCTGCATCATCATGTTTCTGCTCCTGTTGTTGACATATCTCAGCCATCGCCTCACCCCATTCGCCTGACACACCACCTTTGTTAACTAATCTGTATCCCCATTTTACAAATGAGGAAACTAAATCTAGACTTAAGTTCCCAAAAGCCAGAGAGAGTCAGAATTTGAACTCAGGTCAATTCAGCTGTAAAACCACCATGATCGTTACTAGTTTTTTTCCTTTTACTTTTCTTTCTAATTCTTTCAGAGGATTATATTCGCTATGCCCATGGTCTGATATCCGAGTACATCCCTAAAGAATTAAGTGATGACTTATCTAAACACCTCCAGTAAGTACTGGTTGTCTTCAGTTGTAATTATGTCCCTGTGTGCTTCTTGGTTTCCCCAGCAACAGGCTTTTCTTCTCTTTTTTTTTTTTTTTTTGAGACAGAGTCTTACTTTGTCACCCTCAGTAGAGTGCTGTGGTATCATAACTCACAGCAACTTCAAACTCTTGGGCTTAGGTGATTCTCTTGCCTCGGCCTCCCAAGTAGCTGGGACTATAGGCACCCACCACAATGCCTGGCTACTTTTTTATTGCATTGTGACTGAGGCTGGGTTCAAACCTGCCACCCTCCGTATATGGGGCCAGCACCCTACTCACTGAGCCGCAGGAGTCACCTGCAATTAGGCTTTTCTTAAGACTTACCCTGTGTTATATCATGTACTCTGTGGTATGGAGGTGATTTTTAATGTATAATTGGAATGAATTGATTTGGTGGATACTAATTACAGGAAGCAGGGAATGTTGTTAGGGTTAGAATTATAGCTCGTTCTGATTTTAGAGGATAAACTATGTTAAAATTTTATCCCTAATTGGACTTAAGCAATCTGTTTCATTGTAATCATTTTAGGAGAAAGAAAGGAGGGTTGGAAAGGGTAGACAGCATGTAGAATATTTTTTAATATAACATTTAAATGTTTTGTACCATTTTCACTGTCATCATTAGATAGTAAAGTATCTTTTTTATGCCCAGTTATTAAAACTCAATGTGAAACACAAACTGTGTCTCCATAATTAACTGTCTTAATTTATGTTCTTTCCTTTAAAGAATCTTATATTAAGATTTTAGCTTTAAAAAAGTGTTTGTTTTCTATATTTTGGAAAAATCATAACTTAATTTTGTTGTTAAGATTTTATGCATGGTGATTTAGTAGCTTTTCTGATCCTTATTCTTTTTATCCTCTGACCCACGAAGATAAAATGACTTTTTAATAAACATAGTTGCTATTTTTTAGCTAATGCCATACGTGAAGTTTAAAACAAAATTTAGTAGAAACTGGTTTCTGCAGTAAAGTGTGTTGAAAGCCTACTTCAAATTGGTACCATATCCTTCTGCTTAATATCCCCCAGGTTTCTCAGCTGCTGGTCTTGTTAGAGACCTTGTGTCTTTGTACTCTTATTTGCTTAGATTCTTTTCTTTCCTCAAAAATGTTTAAGTTTTGGTTAAAGATTTGGGAAGAAAGACATGCCAATTACATTTGTTTTTAATGGGAGAAAAGGCAAAGTTTATATATGACTTTTTCTCAACAGTTAATTTTCACTTATAAATGTATGTTAGCATGATCATTTATGAAGGAAAAAATACTCCAACACAAACTTACGGAGGTTAAGGAAAAGCAACGGTATTTCAACAAATGGGTTCTAATTTATTTTGGAGTACAGACAATGCCAGTACAAATAATGAAGTAGCAAAACACAGCCTCATTAATTTAGAAAACTTTCTTTCTTCAAACTGAGGTGCTTGAACAGCAAGATGTATGGAGACAAAGCTATAAGCCAAAAAGTCGGATTTACTAAATCTTAAATTGGTCGGTCTCTTTGTTTGTCTGTGAACACCATGACCATGGTCCTTACTTTTCACTCCCTTAGGCTTCCAGAGCTTCCAGCTTCATGGCCAAATCCTCCATCAAAGGTAAGAAGCTGTGACTAAGATGTCTTTAGGGAACTTGGAAAAATATTCCACGTCTACCACATGAGTTTAATTCTAGTCTGTTTTAAAGCCACTGAACCAGTGGTTTTCAACCTGTGGGTGGCGATCCCTTTGTAACAATGAAAATACATTCTGTATATCAGATATTTACATTATAATTCATAACAGTAGCAAAATTACAGTTATGAAGTAGCAATGAAAATAATTTCATGGTGGAGGGTCACCACAACATGAGGAACTGTATTAAAGGGTCACGGCATTAGGAAGGTTCAGAAGCACTGCTGACTAAACCCTTTTGCGTGGAATGGTGTGGGTGGAATGAAGGTTGCAGTGGGCTCTATTGTCAGGATTTTTTATTTTTGTAGATTTTACCTGAATGATAAATAAAGTGCTATGAAAACTTAAGAAGAATTGGTGTTAGCAAGATAACCCTGCAAAACTACTATAGATGTATAATTAAAGTTAAATCTTCCTGAGTTATTTAAATCACTTAATTTAATTAACTTTATTAAGAAAAATACTCTCCATCTAACTAAAACTCATTTTGCCCAATTTAATTGTCCTTGTCACAAAGACGCACAGAATATGATTTTTGTAATACAAAGAATCCTTTGAGCAAAGATGACCACATGTTTTCCCCTGGATTTGAAAAGAGCATTGAAATCATGTGTAATCTCTGTCTGTTAATGGAAAACCTTTCTCTCTTGCGGACATTCTCAAACTGCCACCCCCAGCTCCTCTGCAGCTTGTCTTTATCTCCCAGACCAGGAGAACAGAGAAGCCAGTCTCCAAGCACACCTGAGTGTGGGTAGCAGAAAGGCCAGATCTCGGGAGTAAGGCCTGCTTCAGGACAGGGGGGTAAACTCAGGCACCAGCTGTCAGTGAGGCTGCCCTGCAGCCAGCAGGGGGACAGACGCCCAGGAATGTAGGGGGTATGGTAGCAGATGTGAACAGCCTTCCTTTCCCTGCATTTGTTCCTCGGCCTTTGTGGTGGCCAGCATGCTCAGAGGACTCTGTATCTCATCCTGTTCAGAGGGGCCAGTGCCTCCAAAAATACTCATTACTTTGATTTTTGGAAAGGGACTGGAAATCAAAAGGGTGCCAGTGTTTTGGGGGTTCTTCTTCAGCTGGTTGTAAAGGAGGTGCAGCTTTTATTGTCCAGGAGAACGGCACTGGGCGGAGGCAGTTGCTGTAAGGTCTAAAAAAGACCATTCCAGGCCAGCCCCATGCTTCTGTCAAACCACTGTTAAACCTCTGACAGTAGCTCTCGGGGACCCAGAGAGACAGAATTATCTTGCTATAGGTAAGAGGGTAGGTGCTCTGAAAGTGTGTTCCTTATTTCTCTTTCTTCAAAAGTAAGCACATAGCTTTCTCTCCAATGTCTATATTCCATAGTAACTTAGAGATTATTCCCAAGTTTATCTTAACCTTTTCGTAAGGGCGTTTGATACCTTCTGGAATAATGCAGTCATAGGTTCATTGTCCTCTGTTCCTGTTTGGTTTTCTTATTTTAATTTCCAAACTCTAAGTCATTTGTGATTTCATCATTTATGATTTAGATCAGGGGTCAGCAAAACTTTGCTTGTAAGGCCAGATAGTAAATATTTTAGGCTCCGTGAAGCAGATGGTCTCCGTCACAACTACTGAACTCGGCTACTGCAGTGTGAAAACAGCCGTAGACAGTACACACTCGAGTTAGCGTGGCTGTGTTCCAACAGAACTTCATCTGTGAAGCAGACGGCCAACTGGATTTGGCCCCTGGGCCGCTTGCCAAGCCCTGATTTGATCTTGGCGTCTCCTTCCTCCTGAACCTCAGCCTTCTCGCCTGGACTGTCTCAGTTGCTGTCTGAGGCTCTGTCTTCTCCCTGTGTTCCTGGGCGCTGCATGGAGTCCCATCTTGTAAATATACACAGGAGGTGCCCCCTGCTAGCTGTCCTGTCTGTGTCCAGGATTTGATCGATTTTTACAGTTAATACACTTGATTATTTTCAGGAAGTTCTTTCCAGCGTCCATTAGGTTTCTCTGAACCTGGGTTGTAATTGATAGCACGGATCCTGTCGTCTTAATATGTTTTACATTATTTTTCCTTACGACCATATGTCTGCCTTTGTTGAAGCTCAGCTTCCAACCCTTAAGTATTTTGACTTTGTCACTGTCAGCAAGCAGAGCTGAGTGCAACCAGTGGGTTTGGAGATGTTCCCCGGTTCCTTCTTGCGAATCATTTATGAGAACGATCAGGCCAGGCCTAATATTAATCCCTGTGGCACTCTGCTGTTTGTTCTTCTTTTTCCAGAACTATGTCCATTTTTTAGTCGTAACCTCTGTTACTGACTTTTTGAGCCATTTTTCTATTTCTGATGAAACAATCCCATAAACCCATAGTGATTCACTCTTTTAAAATAACAAAAAATGTCCGTAAATGTTACAACCCTGCCTTTTCCAATATGTCCAACAGTGCGCTGACAGTAAACATAAACATCAGTGATGTGCGAAGGCTGCCATAGTTCTTTTTTTTTTTTGTAAGCACTTATAACTGGTGTCTTATTTGATTGTGGTTGCTGTGAGCCGTGTGATGCCACGGCACTCTACCCGAGGGCGGTACAGTGAGACTCTGTCTCTACAAAAAAAAAAAAAAAACACCTAAACAAGTCATTTGTCTATTTAACTTTTTTTTTTAGCTTTTTAAAAATGAGTTTATTCCTGTTATGTCTAAAAAGAATCAACGATGTTACTTGGGTCTCACTGCATGCACATTTTATTTCTTGTCTCAGCCATGAAGTGAGTTTTTTTTTGTTGTTGTTGTTGTTGTTGTTTGTTTGGTTTTTCGCAGTTTTTGGCCGGGGCTGGGCTTGAACCCACCACCTCAAGCATGTGAGGCCGGCACCCTACTCCTTTGAGCCACAGGCACTGCCCATGAAGTGAGTTTTATTTAGAATGCTTAATTTAAATGGGCTTATTTTTTGTCCTTTTTTAAAATTTCAGATTAATGTGAGGGTACAAACGATTAGGTTACAATGTTCGCGTTTGTCAGGAAGAGTCCATGTCATGGGGTGTCCTGCTGGGGTATGCTGTTCATATGGACGACCTTTTGTTGACACTCTTGCCATGAACATTTTTTGTTTGACTTATCAATGAAAAGTGAATTGTGACTGGCGTGGTGGCATGCACCTTTATTCTCAGCTACTGGGGAGGCTAAGGCTGGAGGATCACATGAGCCCAGGAGTTTGAGGCTGCGGTGAACTGTGGTTGTGTCTATGAACAGTTACTGCACTCAGCCTGAGGAACGTAGTGAGACACCATCTTTTAAAAGTGAATAGCGTCCAAGTGTTTGTAATGACATCTATGTGAGGTCACGTTTTGCTACAGAGAAGGAATACATCCTCATAACGTCAAGCTTTTTGTATTTTGAAAATATAGCCTTTAGCATTTAATTAGCTGGGAGTTCTGCTCTCCTGAACCTCACCTAAACACCCTTCGCTGTCTTTAACACGCACTGTGTGTTCCTATGAACGTCGCATGTATGCATTCACTTTGTGTCAGTAAGGGGTCGTCGGTGACAGACCATTCCCCGTGGCTGCTGTGAGGCCTTAAAGAGACTTTGCCACAGTGGGAGGTGTGTTCCCAGGATGCCCCTCTGCTTTTCACGGGCAGTAACTTCAAGACATGTTGTCTCTCCTTTTGGGGTCATGCGGGATGTGGCATCTCTTAGCACCAACTCCGCCCATTCTTGTATTTGGCAAAAGCAAGACAGGAAGAACGAAGCTGGGGCAAGTCTGTGTTCCTCAGGGTGGGTCTGCACTGGGGCTTGTCAGCCTGGTGTCACAAAGAGCTTGAAGATCTGTGAGAAACAGAGCTGTGATGAGCTGTGTTGACAGCAAGACTCACCTGTCCTGCTGCTGTGCCTTCCCCACAAGGAGCGGGGCGTGGTTTCTCCCATGTTGTGATCACTAAGGCCGCCGGCTGGCCCTTGACAGGATGGTTACATTTGCTGGTGCAGAATGAAAGGTGGAAATACTAAGTGAAGGTTTGACTTAGTTGCCTTGGGCCGGACAGAAAGAATACTGTGGTGACTCAGATGCTGGCTCAGGTCCCCTGCCAGGTGGCTGTAAACTGTTCAGTCGGCCTTTCTGTGCTGCCTTGGCTGCTTGCTGTGCAAGGTGGTTTTTGTGGGAATAAAATGAAATAGTTGAATGGAAAGGAGGGAAGGACATAAAGCTATAAAAAGATGGTGGTAATGAAATAATACTGTCCCTTTATTTGTAAGTGGACATTAAACTAGGAAGTGAATGAAAGAGGAGTTCTGGCTGGGCACCTGTCCCTCTCAGAGGGAATTCCCATCTCTGATTTCTGTGCCTCACCTTCTCCTTGTCATCAGCAGTCACCTAGGTCCCCCCTTCCTCCGGGCCTGGCACCAAGTGTGTGCTCGCTATCAAGGATGCACCTGGGGGCTTCGTGGAAGCGGTGGGTGCCTTCATTGCCTACATCCCTGGTAAAGTGTGAAGGCGCTTGTGCAAAGTAAGCCCCATCCTGTGTCTGCGATTCCAGGTGGCCTTCGTGTGGGTCCAAATTACACACATTGGGGTTTTTTAATGGGTTGATGTTCCTGTCAAGGTGACATCTGACACCACTTAACTGCTCTAACATTACAGAAAATAAAGTTATCAGATGAACCTGTAGAAGCCAAAGAAGATTACACTAAGTTTAACAGTAAAGATTTGAAGACCGAGAAGGTATGTGTGTGTGGGTTCGTGGCGTCTTCTTTAACGCACACGCAGGAGGCTGTATCGAGAGCAGTCAGGGGACAGTCGCAGGCTCAACTGTGACTGTCTTTCTGACCAGGAAGAATTATTAACTTACATTTCTGTGACTTAATAGCTCATTCAAACTTGTGTATGACAATGAAAAGGTTGAGCAATTAAGACTTTGCAAATCAAAGAAAAGCAACCTGCTGCTTATCAAGAGTGTGCCTAACCCGTGGGTTCACAGATGGATGGGGCAGGGGGAGGCAGCTGCGAGCTTCACAGGTAATTTCCTCAACCCAGCTGCCCAGAAGCTTCCTAGAAATTTCTGATGATGATAAAATTATGGATAACTTTACCATGCCCCATTCACCTTGGCAGATGTCATCTCTTAGGAGTTGTATCTTGTGCACACATCGTGTCTCATACCAGCTTTCTAATGAGCATTGCCCTGCTTGTGTAGTTTCTTGTTTCCACCTTTCCCTTGAGTATCTTAGTGTGAGAATTTCAAAGTTAATCGTTTCATGATGTTCAATCATGTGTGTTACTTTATTTCATTTTATGGAATACGATTTACTTAATCATTCCCCTGATTTGGAACGTAAAGGTTACTTGTGACTTTTTTCTGTGTTTTTTAATGAAATGATGGACATTCCTCACAGTCCACCTCTGTATCTGACTATTTCATTAGACACAACCTAGAACTAAGAGTAAGACCTTGGACAGCGGGAACCTTCATGATAAAGTATAGGTAGCTAAAATGATTTCCAAAAATGTAGTAGAAATTTGCACTCCCAAACATAATTTCTGATGGGTATTTTTCTTGACTTCTTGTTAGGGGGAAGTATTATTTTTATTCTTGAACTTTTACCTGTCAATCTAGGCTACATTTATTTTTATTTTTTACATTTTTTTTAATCTAAAAAGATTAGTTGTTTTTCTAAATGCTTACTGCTCATTTGTTTTTGTTTTTGATTTTTTTTTTTGGGGGGGGGTGCAAATTGTTGGTTCATATCCCTTGCCTGTTTTTATGTTGAGGTAGTAATATTTTTCAGTTTATTTGTAAGAATTCATTGTAAAAATGTTATTAAGGCTAATAACATTTTTCATGATATAGAAGGTACAAACATTTTTAGCTTTTTCATTTGTTTTTTTAACAGTGTTATTAAATTGTTCTGAGGATAAAGTATAGAAACTGTTTTTCTTTATGATTTTCCCATGGTTTTTATGCTTTAAAAGGCCTTGACCATCACATGTTAATTTCTACCTAGATTTTAACAATGTTTACTCTCCTTAGAGTTTTTAAAATAAATTCTGTTCTTTAGATGCAGTTTATTTGGGCATAAGTGAAGGAATAATCCAATTTAAGATCTGCCTGAATACCTAGCATGCGCTCTGTAAACAGGGGCATTTCTAGTTTCTAGGAGAGAAATCTTTCTGTCCCAGGCTTCTGTGGAAATGCTACTTGGGCGGGCGTAGCACCAGTGAGGGAAGAGGGATGGACCAGGGTGTCTGAAACGCACAGGTTAACTTGCCTGAGAGAGACTGTCGGTGTTCCCCCCCTCCCCCGTCCAGTCGATAACAAGCCCGCTAAATCCTACATGACAGACTGTGAGAAGCAAGACTGCAGGAATCACACACCCCTCCCTGCGAGACACTTTAGCCGTGCCTTTGCCTGAGTTCTGGAGGTGATGATGACCCTTTTCTTTGCTGATGCCCATGTGTGCTTCTGAACATGGTGGAGTGCATCAAAGTAAAATCAGCTGCTGTTTATTTACCTTCTGTTGCTTTTTGTAGGACATTGGGAAAAATTACAGTGACCAGTAAGAGAAATGTGTGGGGCAGAGTTAGTTGAAGTTAGCTTTGGGAAAATATTTCTTTGTTGGAGAAAAATGAGGCAGTTGTCCTGCCGGTCTGGGAGGCTGTGCAGTCCAGGTCACCTTTTGAATATGATAGGGTTGTACTTAATTCCCCACAGAGCTCATGAATAAAATCTGATGGTAAATTGCTGGGAAGTATTCATCATGTGGCAATACAAGGCTGTAATTCCTCCCAGACAACTGCAGCCTGTGTCCACCGCATTGTTTGTGTTACCGCTCTCCATGAGCCCTCCGGAAGTACTCCCCTGAGAGCAGCCTATGGCTGTCACATTCCACCCCTAGAGCATTCTGTCCCCTCGGTCTGAATCTGAATAGAAATCCGGACTCTTCTCACCGTTTAGGAAGCTTGTTACCTCCCTGATGAGCCTCAGAAGGGCAGGCCTATCTGATTTGCCTGTGTGATATTCTAAGTGCCATCTATGCCGGTAACAATTTTTCTCTCTCATTTTCATTAACAGAAAAATAACAAAATGACTGCAGCTCAGAAGGCTTTGGCTAAAGTTGACAAGAGTGGAATGAAAAGTATTGACACCTTTTTTGGTGCAAAAGTTAAAAAAAAAACTGGAAAGATTTGAAAAGTTGAGAATGAAATCTAACAGAAATATTTGCTTTGTCCATGTTTCATTTCTGTCCTCTGATGCCTTTGGGGTGGAGAGAGAAAAGAGGGCAACTTTGAGACTCTCTTGAACATTTCTTTGTGTTTATTTTTTGTGTTTCTGAAGCAAGTATGGGAAAGTAATTTTATAACTTCAGGGCTGTGGCCTTTGGAGTCTCATTTGACTTAATGAAAAGTATTCAAGTGAATAGAATTAACACACAGCACCCTGGTCTCCTCAATAAACCGACTCTGACAATGATGCTGCTGCCTACGCCTGTTACGCGACTTTACAGACAGCAGCTGTAGCAACATGGTTGCCAACAGGGACCTGAAAAACAAAGCTGCCAGGTAAATCATTGGTAAATGGTTTGATTACTGGTGTTTTTATATTTTATGAATCCATGTTCTTTGTCCACAAAACTTGTAATCTCCCATTTCTTCATGACCTGGAAATAATATGGTATATTTTCATAAAATAACATTTTTAAAAGGAATTATAATAGTAATCTTATAACCTTTTTTCGTATACATCATTTTGTGAGAATTTTCTCCAGCTACTATGTATTCTTCACAAATAGGATTTTTAAATTATATTACAGTGTAATTTTCAATTATTTGAATATTTGATTATTTAATAGCCACGACTCCCTTTGGACTCAAAATAGTTTGGACGTTTGTGTAGGAGGTGGGACCTGGTGGCAGGTGACTCGGTCACGGGGCCGCTCCCTCCTGAGTGGTCCAGTGCCCTGCTTGTGGTATGGAGGGAGCTCTCACTGTATCCGTTCATGCAGGAGCCGCTTGCTTACTGGGGACAGTCGCCTTCTCTGCTCTCTTGCTCTCTGTCCCACCATGTGACCTGCCTGCTGCCCCTTCACCTTCCACCGTGATTGGAAATTCCCTGAAGCCCTTGCTAGAAGCAGACGCTGGTCGTACAGTCTGCAGAAACCAGGAGCCAGATGAGCCTCTTTTCTTTATGTATTACCCTCAGGTACTCACAAAGGTGCCTTAAACGCAGGTTAGTAACAGGCGGTCCCCAGGTTAGGAACGAGATAGGTTCTGTAGGTTTACTCTTAAATTGAGTTTGTGTATAAGTTAGACTGGATACATTTACCTATTACCTGTAATAGCCTTTGTTCCTAGGTGTGAATTATATGTAAATCGGAGGTTTGTGACTCAGGGACTGCTCGTAATGCAAAACAGATGAATCTAGGACATTTAAGAACATTTAGATTGTTTACAAAGGTTTCCTGTTTGAAGGATTAAAAGTATTTGTCCACGTCTTTTGTTTCCTTAGAGTGAATTTTTAGGTATAGGGTTACTGGTTCAAAAATAACATTTTCAAATAGATGTTTGTGGAAATACATTTCACAGAAAGGTTGTAGACTCGAGCACACTAACAGGTAGTGGGTGTGAGTTCATATCTTACTCAGGGCCACCTGGTTAGCATCCAATGATATATTTGCAAATAAGCGGGGAAAAGGCATCTTATTGTGGTTTTAATTCACATTTCCCTGATTGGTAATGATGTTGAACATTTTTTCACGTTTACTGATCAATTATCATCTTACAGAGATTTGTCTATTTATATCCTTGATTAAATTATTGAAGTGTCTATATTTTTCTTACTGACTAAAAGTATTCTATAACTTAAGGGCATTAATTTTTGTCCACCATGTTCATTGTACATTTCTTTTCTTGGTTTGTACTTTGCCTTTAATTTTCTTTTGATCTTTTGACACACAGATGTTTTCAGTTTTTTGTAGACATATGCACATAGTTTTCCCTTTACATGGATGTTACACTTAGAACAATGTTTCTCTTTACAGGAAACTTAACTAAGCACTTTTATTTTCTTCTAAACTCTTTAATAGTTAAATTCTTTACTTGTATTTAATTAAACCATCTAGAGAATTTATGTGTAAACATACTGGGAGGTAAGCTATAATTTGATTTTCTTAGCAGTTTGTTCTTCTATCTGTAGAATCGTTTTGTCAGGTTCTAAGAGTAAGTTTCAAAGAGATTTTTATTGAGATTTTTGTCAGACTTGTAAATTAATTTGGGAAAACAAGTATCTTTACAACTACAATGTTTTTCTGTAGGTTCTAGGTCTAGATATGTCTTCACATCCTTCAGTAGATGTAGGAATTTATCTAGTTCTTTTCACTGCTATTAATGAAATTATTTATTTTTCAATTAAGTCTACTAACTGGTCATTTTATAACATTTCACATTTTTATATAATTAATTTTTAAATAGCCAATTTACTAAAACCTTAATCTAAAATTTTTCCATTTTATTTATCTTGGTTTCAATATATAATAAGGTATGGAATTTACTTCTAAAAATTGGGTGCACTTTTAATGGTTATACCTATTCTGTGCCTTTTTTTTTAATTTCTTTTTTGTGACCCAACACCCAGGAAGCCTCTTTTGTATCTCTCATATCATGTACATGGGGCTAGAATATCCAGAACAGTGTTAAAGAGCACTGGTAGTCGTGGTCTAATTCGTAATTTCTATTGATGTGTTTTATTATTGATTCAGATACTAGCTGTTATGAATATGATAAAAAATACACTTTTTTTACATATACATGTGTTTATTAGGTTTCCACTTTTGCCTTCACAGTATTAAAAAGGCTTAAAATTTAATAATAATAACAATGTTTAAGATAAGGACTAGAAACAAAAACCTCGTAAAGAACCAACAACAATAAATACATTCAGAAAAAAAATCAGACAATTGCTGCATAAAATGTTAAGCAATAATAATGCAAAGAAAGTAACATTACATTGTCAGATAAGAGTGTGTCTAATATAGATTGCTTTGACTCTGAGGCTCAGTATGGAGTCATCAGTTAACTACTTCTTATTATTTTTTTTCCAAAGTCTCAAAAAATGGACAACTAGCATTTATAAATAAAAGTAAAAGATAATTTCAAAAAACAGATCATGCCAAATCTTATAGACAATAGAAGAAGAAGAAATACTTCAAAAATCATTCTACTTAATCTGGATGCTCCTGATATTAAAATTCGAGAAAATATATTATTATAAAGGGGAAATTATGAACATATTTCACATATAAATGAGGATGCAATATCCTAAACAACAAGGAATACACATCTTTGATATTCCTTTTATATACTTAGTTTCCCTAACATTTAAATTAATACTTGCTGTTATTCGTTATCAAATATATTTGGGGATAGAGGTGCCTGTAGTATTTTACCACCACAGACCTGTTCTAACTGCCGCAACACGCCCTCCCTGGCGGTAGATGAAGGGTGGACGGCACAGCAGACACACCCCAGCTGGCTCAGGCTCCAGCAATGTAGTTTTCTTTCTCTCTCTTTTTTTTTTATTATTAAATTGTAAACACATAGATCATGTATACATTAATGCATTTATGGGGTACAATGTGCTGATTTCATACAGAATCAGGAACACTTACATCACACTAGTTAATATATATCTCATCTTGTTTACTTAGTTATTGTGTTAAGACATTTATACTCTATACTAATAGATCCGACATGGACCCTTGCAATATGCACCATAGGTGTGACCCCACCATCCACCCTCCCTCAGTCTGACCTCCCTCCTTCATCCTGGACCACAGTTGTGATCTGTACTTCACATGAAAGTGAGAGTGATTGTAAATTGGTTTCATAATAGTCCTGAGTACATTGGATATTTTTTCTTCCATTCTTGAGATACTTTACTGAATAGGATATGTTCCAGCTCCATCCATGTAAACATAAAAGAGGTAAAGTCTCCATCTTTTTTTTAAGGCTGCATAATATTCCATGGTGTACATATACCACAATTTATTGATCCATTCATGGGTCGATGGGCACTTGGGCTGCTTCCATGACTTGGCAATTATGAATTGAGCTGCAATGAACAAACTGGTGCAAATATCTTTGTTATAAAGTAATTTTTGGTCTTTTGGATATACACCTCATAGAGGAATTGCAGGGTCAAACGGCAGGTCTACTTTTAGATCCCTGAGGATTCTCCATACTTCTCTCCAAAAGTAATGAATTAGCTTGTGCGCCAACCATCAGTGCAGAAGTGTTCCCTTTTCTCCACATCCACACCAACACCTGTAGTTTTGGGATTTTGTTATGTGAGCCACTCTTACTGGAGTTAGATGATATCTCAAAGTGGTTTTGATTTGCATTTCCCTGATGATTGAAGATGATGAGCATTTTTTTCATCATCAATGCAGTTTTCACTTAGGCTTCCTAGGCTTATGTTTAGAATTTTTGCTGCCATATTCAAAAGCAATGTTTCTGTTAGGTTTTAGTGTTAAAATTATCCTAGCTTTCCATCTTGATAATGTTCTAGGGAGATTAACATTGCATTAACAATATTCTATTTCTGGAAAATTTTAAAGAATATCGGAGGGGGTGGCGCCTGTGGCTCAAGGAGTAGGGCACCAGTCCCATATGCCAGAGGTGGTGGGTTCAAACCCAGCCCTGGCCAAAAACTGCAATAAAAAAAAAAGAATATCAGAGGTTAAAACTATCTAGCACTGGAGCCTTTTTTTGTTGTAATTTTCTGTAATCTGTTCTTTGTCTTTCTTAACATTTTGAACAGTCTGAGTTTGCTGTTCCATAGAACATTTCTCACTATGGTTTTCTCTAGTGTTTGCTCTTGATTAAATTCAAGCCGTCCCCTTTGGGCACACACAGAAGTGGCGATGTATCTTTCTCAGCACACTGCTTCACGAGTCACAGTTTGTCCCAACGTCAGGGATGTTAACTTTGATCACTTGGTGGTGTCCCAAGTTGATTCCCTGTAAATCATTATTGATTATCTTTCTAATTAATGGGTAATTTGTGGGTAAATACTCTGGGACTTTGTAAGTATCCTATCCCTTCTCAAACGTTTACCTCTTAGGTTTAGGGTCTACTCGTGATTTTTCTAATTCTTATTATTTCTTCTATATTTTTCACTTGTCGTCCTTCTCTAAGGAAGAGTTTCACCTTCTCTACTTGCTTGCTTGTTCATTTATGAATTTATATAAATATGGGATTTATAGGCCTGTGCGGTGGCTCACACCTATAATCCTAGCACTCCAGGAGGCAAATGCAGGTGTTTTGCCAGAGCTCATGAGTTCAAGACCAACCTGAGCCTGAACCAGAGCCAGACCCTGTCTCTAAAAAACTAGCTGGGTACCTGTAGTCCCAGCTGCTTGGGAGGCTGAGGAAAGAGAATCACTTAAGCCCAAGAATTTGAGGTTGCTGTGAGCTGTGATGCTACAGCACACTACAGAGAGCGACAAAATGAGACTGTCTTAAAAAAATGGGATTTGTAGATTTTTATTTTATCTGGGGGGTTATATTATATTTTATTACTATTATTATTAATAATAATAATTTTAATGCTCATGTTGTCCCAGAAGAGCTGGTAGGAGACCTTCAGCCTGACTTCTGTATCTTTTGGGTGTGTTTCCATATTGTTCTACTATGACCTTCCTTCCACAGTAGGGAGTTTCAGGCCCTTCCTGTACTTTCCCTGCCTTTTTTTCCAGGGAGCCCTGGCTCCTTTCAATGGAGAAAGACATGCAGGAACCACAACACTGCAACCTAGTTAGCAGGTGTGTTCATTGTTGTTGATGTGTCTCTGCTTAGTGGCCAAAGCTAGAAACGTGTGTGTGCACAGGAGTGTGTGATCTGTATGTGTGATGGGAAACTATGTGTGTGTCAATATTTGTTTGATTTTTTTCTAGGTTAATTTTATCAGGTTAAGGAAGTTTTCTTTTTTTAATGGTTTACATTTTTTTTATTGTTTGGGGTTCATCGAGGGAACAAAGAACTAGGTACACTGATTGCCTTTGTTAGATGAAATCCCTCTCATACTCGTGTCCTGCCCCCAGGAGCTGTGCCGCCCACCATGACCCCTGACCCCCTTGCCTCCTTTCCTGCTTTCCTCTCCCCACTTGCTCATTCCTCTACTCCCACCTCGTATTAGCTCATCTGCTGCCTTCATATTAGAATTGAGTACATTGGATTTTACTTTTCTATTCTTGTGATTCTTTACTAAGAAGAATGTGTCCCACCTCTATCTAGGTAAATACAAAAGATGTAAAGTCTCCATCTTTTTTGACGGCTGAATAGTATTCCATGGTGTACTATACCCCAGCTTGTTAATCCATTCCTGGCTTGGTGGGCATTTCGGCTGTTTCCACATTTTGAGAATTATAAATTGAGCTGCAATAAACAGTCTGATGCAAATGTCCTCATGATAAAAGGATTTTTTTTTTTCTTCTGGGTAGATGCCAGGATCAAATGGGAGGTCTGATTTGAGTTCTTTGAGGATTCTGCATACTTCCATCCAAAAAGGTTGTATTAGTTTGCAGTCCCACCAACAGGGTAAAAGTGTTCCCTTCTCTCCACATCCACACCAGCATCTGCAGCGTTGAGACTTTGTGATGTGGGCCATTCTCTTTGGGGTAAGGGGATATCTCAGGGTAGTTTTGATTTGCATTTCTCTGATGACTGGGGACGATGAGCGTTTTTTCATATGTTCATTAGCTATTCGTCTGTCTTCTTTAAACAGGGTTCTGTTCTTACCTCTTACCCAGTGATATATATATCACTTGTTGGGTCTTTTTTTGTTGATTAATTTGAGTTCTCTATCAATTTTAGTTATCAAGCTTTTGTCCAATTCATAATATGCAAATACCTTTTCCCATTCAGAAGGTTGTCCATTTGCTTTGGTTGTTCTTTCCTTAGCTGTACAAAAGCTTTTCAGTTTAATTAATACCCATTTGTTTATTTTTTGTTGCTACAGTTACCACAGAAGTCTTCTTCATAAAATCTTTCCTCAGGCTGGTATCTTCAAGTGTTCCTCACACTGTCTTCAAGGATTTTTATTGTTTCATGCCTTAGATTTAAATCTTTTATCCATATTGAATCAATTTTTTATTTTGTTATTTGTTCTCTGTATACCTTTTTCTTATCTATTATTGGTGATTCCTTGAGGGTACAGAGAACCAGGTTACACTGATTGCATGTGTTAGGTAAAGTCCCTCTCATAATTGTCCCTCCTCCAGGAGGTGTGTCGGGTACCGTGTTGGATCCATTTTTGTAAGTGGTGAGCCGTGCATGTCAGTTTCACCTTTTACATGTGGTTATTCAGTTCTCCCAACACCATTTATTGAATGGAGATTCTTTTTCTTCTCCTCAGTGTATGTTCTTGTTTGGTTTGTCGATTTATCAGGTGGCTATAAGGTGATAGTTTCATCTCATGGTTTTCTATTCGGTTCCAAATGTCAGTGTCCCCCTTTTTGTGCCAATACCAGGCTGTTTTGATCACTATGGTCATGTAATATAGCCAAAAGTTTGTTAGGGTGATACCCCCAGCTTTGTTTTTATTACTAAGAATTGCTTTGACTATATGGGGTTTCTTCTGTTTCCATACAAAACCAAGAATTATTTTTTATTTATTTATTTATTTTTTTTTTTTTTTCGTAGAGACAGAGTCTCACTTTATGGCCCTCGGTAGAGTGCCGTGGCCTCACACAGCTCACAGCAACCTCCAACTCCTGGGCTTAAGCGATTCTCTTGCCTCAGCCTCCCGAGTAGCTGGGACTACAGGCGGCCGCCACAACGCCCGGCTATTTTTTGGTTGCAGTTTGGCCGGGGCTGGGTTTGATCCCTCCGCCCTCGGTATATGGGGCCGGCGCCCTACTCACTGAGCCACAGGCGCTGCCCCCCAAGAATTATTTTTTACAAATCCTGAAAGTATGATGGTATTTTAATGGGGATTGCATTGAATCCGTAGATTGCTTTGGGAAGTATAGACATTTGAACAATGTTGATTCTTCCCAGCCATGAGCATGGTATGTTCTTCCATTTGTTAATATCTTCTCCTATTTTTTTTCTCAGTGTTTCATAATTTTCTTTGTAGAGGTTCTTTACTTCTTTTGTTATGTATATTCCTAGGTATTTCATCTTTGTTGAAGCTGCTATGAAGGGAATTGTCTCATTGATTAGCTTCTCATCTTGACTGTTATTGGCATGTACAAAGGCTACTGAGTTGGGGACATTGATTTTATATCCTGAGACATTGCTGTTATTTTTTTGATCACTTCCAGGAGTCTTGTGGTTGAGTCTTTGTATAACATCATGTTGTCAGCAAAGAGGGGGAGTTTGACCTCCTCTGCCTCTCTCAGGATGCCTTTATTTCCTTCTTTTGTCTGATTGTATTGGCTAGAACTTCCAGCACTGTGTTGAATAGTAGTGGCAATAAAGGACACCTTTGTCTGTTTCCAGTTCTAAGTGGAAAAGATTTTAATTTTACTCCATTTAGAGTATAACTTTAGCTGTGGGTTTGTTGTTAAAAGCTTCAATCAGTTTAAGAAATGTGCCACCTATGCCTATATTCTTAAGTGTTCTAATTAGAAAAGGATGCTGGATTTTATTGAATGCTTTTTCTGCATCTATTGAGAGGATCGGATGGTCTTTGTTTTTGCTTCTGTTGCTAATGGTGAATTACATTTTTGGACTTACATATGTTAAGCCAGCCTTACATCGCTGGGATGAAACCTACTTGATCGTGATGAATGATTTTTTTTAATGTATAGCTGTAATCTCTTGGATAGGATTTTATTGAGAATTTTTGCATCTATATTCATTAATAAAATTGGTCTGAAATTCTCCTTTTTACTTGGGTCTTTTCTTGGTTTTGAAGTCAGGGTGATATTTGCTTCATAAAACACATTGTGGAAGATTTCTTCCTTCTCAATTTTTTGGAATAATTTCTGCAGTATGGTATAACCTCTTCTTTGAAGGTTTGATAGAATTCTGGTGTAAAGCCATCTGGACCAGGGCATTTTTTTGTTGGGAATTTTTTACCTCAGTTCTTGATATTGATCTATTCAAGAGATCTATTTCTTCTTGATTAAGTCTGGGGGGAGAGTGTGATTCCAGGTTTTGATCCAAAAATTTCCCCCACATTGTCAAATTTCTGGGCACAGAGTTACTTGTAGTATTCAGAGATGATCTTTTGTATCTCTGTGGCATCTATTGTTATTTCCCCTTTATCATTTCTGATTGAGGTTATTAGAGATTTTACTTTTCTGTTTCTAGTTAATCTGGCCAGAGGTTTATCGATTTTATTTATTTATTCAGAAAACCAACTTTTTGTCTTATTAATTTTCTGAATGATTCTTTTGTTTACAATTTCATTGATCTCTGATTTAATTTTGGTTATTTCTTTTCTTCTGGGTTTGGGAGAAGATTGTTTTTCTTTTTCCAGTTCTATAAGATGGTTCATGAGTTTCTTGATGCACTCTCTTTCTGTTTTTCAAATGTAGGCATCTAATGTGATGAATTTCCTTCTTAAGACTGCTTTTGCAGTATCCCACAGGTTTTCATAGCTTGTGTCTTCAGTGTTGTTATGTTTGAGGAATTTAATGATTTCCTCTTTTATTTCTTCCTAAACTCAACTATCATTCAGCATAAGGTTGTTTAATTTGCACATCTTTGTGTGGGGATCAACTTTGTTGTTGGAGTTCAGTTCCATGTTTATAGCCTTGTGGTCTGAGAAGATACAAGATATTATTTCTGTTCTTTTAATTTTGCTGAGGTTTGATTTGTATCCTAGGATGTGGTCCATTTTGGAGTATGTACCATGGGCTGACGAGAAAAATGTATATTCTTTACCTTTGAGATGGTATATTCTGTATATGTCTGTTAAACCCATTAATTCAAGGGTCACATTTAAGTCCTTTATATCTTTGTTTAGTTTCTGTTTAGAGGATCTGTCCAGTTCTGTCAGAGGGGTATTAAAGTCCCTGACTATTAAGGCATTATGGGCTATCAGATTGCTCAGACCCCTCAAGGTCTGTTTCATAAATCTGGGAGCATTTAAGTTGGATGTATAAATATTTAAAATTGAAATGTGTTCTTATTATATTGTTCCTTTGACCAGTATGAAGTGTCCATTTTTGTCTTTCTTAACTTTAGTTGCTTTAAATCTGCTTGTATCTGCAAATAAGATTGCAACCCCTCCTTTCTTCTGGATTTCTATTTGCTTAACATATAGACCCTAAGTCTTTGTTTGTCCTTCAGGGATAAGTATGGCTCTTAGAGACAGCATATGGATGGCTTATGCTTTTTTTATCCAGTGAGCCAGCCTGTGCCTCTTCAGTGGTGAATTCAGTCCATTGACATTTATTAAAAGAATTGGTAAGTGTGGTGGAGTTCTATTTGTGAAAGTCCATTGTGTAGTTTTATCCTTCACACCACTGTGGAAGCTAAGTTTTGACCTTTAGCTTCTGGGTGTTTACTTTGCTGGTGGTCCATTGTGGTGGTCACTGCTGAGAATAGGTCTAAGTATTTCCTGTAAAGCTGGTCTTGGGGTGAATTTCCTCAGTGCTTGTATAGCCTCAAAAGATTTGATTTCTCAATCAATTTTGAAGCTTAGTTTATCAGGATATAGTATTCTGGGCTGAAAATTGTTTTGTTTAAGAATGTTGAAGGTGGATGACTAGGCTCTTCTGGCTTGGAAGGTATCATATGAAAAGTCTGCTGTCATCCTAATGGCTCTGCCGCATTAGGTCAGTTTTTCTTGATGAAAGAATTTTTTCTTTCATCTTGACTTTGGACAGGTTCATTACAATGTGTCTTTGGGAAGCTCTGTTTGAGTTGAGATGAGCTGGGGTTCGATATCCATCTGAAAGAAGTGTGTCAGGATCTTTAGTAAAACTTGGAAAGTTTTCCTTTATGATAGTCTCCAATAAGGCTTTCATACCTTTAGGACAATCTTCTTCCCCTTCAGGAATCCCTATTATTTGTATGTTTTAACACTTCATGGAGGCTCATGGTTCTCTAAGTGCCTGTTCTGCTTTCTCTCTCTTCTTTTCTGCCTCTTTAGCTACCTGGGTTAACTCAAAGACTTTATCCTCTAGTTCTGAGGTTCTTTCTTCTCCAAGGTCTAATCTATTTTTGATACTTTTCCACTGCATCTTTACATTCCTGATTGTCTCCTTCATTTCCTTAAGCTCCTCCATATCCTTTTTATATTCTACATATCTCTTGGCCAACTTTTGGTTATGTCTTTCCATTTTCTCATCCATTCCTTTTATTGTCTTTATCATCCTTATTTAAATTCCTGTTCTGTCAAGTCCATTAATTCTTTATAGGTGGAGGCTTCTGCAGTAGCTGTCTCATGGTCCTTTTGGGGAATTCCTGTTTTCGCTTTTCATGTTGTCCAGAATTTTCTATTGGTTCCTCCTCATGTGTTCCTTCTTGTTCACCTCCTCGTCCTCCTCCTTCCTTCTCACTGCCTTCTTTGCTTCAAGTTACCTTGTCTCAGAGCTTAGGTCTTGAAGTGGCCTCAGCCTGAGCAAAGCCAAACTCTTCCTCATACCCAAATAAACAGAAGTCCTTGCTCTTGATGACAATATGTTGCAATATGTTATCAGCACACCAAGTGGTGCTGTGGTGTTTTTAGGAGACAGAGTGCACAGTCAGTAATCTCTGTGGTCCTTATTCCAAACTTAGTTGCCTTCAGTGATTGCCTGATTATTTCCTCAGCGTTTAGACCCTAGTAGGTTGGGATCTTAAAGCTCACGAGAATCCTTCAGGGACAGGTCTCACAGTGCCCCCTGACTCCAGTTCCTGTGGGATGCAGGAGTCCCTCAGCTTATCCCAGTAGTGGAGTTCTGGTCTGCCCAAGGATGTTTTCTTATATTTCTAGTTCACTGACAGATTTTATCATAAATAGATATTAAATTTTGTCAAATAATTTGTCCAACTACTAAGATGATCATGAAGTTTTCTTTTAATATTCAAATCATTAACAACTGATTTTTGAATGTCAAACTAACCTTGCATTCTTGAGATATTCCTACTTGGTCACAGTGCATCATTTTTTTCATATACAGGATAAGGTTTTATTTCCTAAAATTTTGTTAAGCATTTTTATATCTGTTCATAAGGGATATTGGTCTGTAATTTTGTTATAATGATTTTGATGTACGAGTAAAACTGCCTCACAAAATGAGTTGTAAAATATTCTTTTATCACCTATTTTCTGAAAGTGTGTGAGACTCACATTATTTTTTTCTTATATGTTGAGCAGAATTCACTAGTGAATCCATTAGGGCCTAGAATTTTCTTTTTTCTTTTTTCTTTTTTAGAGACAGAGCCTCAAGCTATTGCCCTGGGTAGAGTGCTATGGCATCATAGCTCACAGCAACCTCCAACTCCTGGGCTTAAGCAATTCTCTTGCCTTAGCCTCCCGAGTAGCTGGGACTACAGGTGCCCACCACAACACCCCACTTTTTTTGGTTGTAGTTGTCATTTTTTGGCATGCCTGGGCCAGATTCAAACCGCCAGCTCTGATTTATGTGGCTGGAGCCTTAGCTGCTTGAGGTATAGGCACTGAGTCAATACTAATTAAATTTCTATAATAGATAAAGATCTTTTCTAATTTCCTTCTTTTCTTGTGCCAGTTTTGGTAATTATATCTTTCAGAAATGTGGTTATCAAATTTATTGGCATAAGTTGTTCATCTTATTTTTATTATCTTCTTAGTGCCTATGGGTCTGTAGTAATAGTCATCTGTCTTTTTTTGTTTCTTGGTTAGCAGCTAAAAGTTTATTAATTTCTTTGATCTTCTCAAAGAACCATTTTCTTCAGACTTGGCATAATTTGCATAATTTCTGATGAGATGTCTGTGATAATTCTTTTTTTTTTTTAAGAGACAGAGTGTTACCATGTCACCCTCGGTAGAGTGCTGTGGAGTCATAGCTCACAGCAACCTCTAACTCTTGGGCTTAAGTGATTCTCTTGCCTCAGCCTCCCAGGTAGCTGGGACTACAGGTGCCTGCCACAATGCCTGGCCATTTTTTTTCGGTTGTAGTTGTCATTGTTGTTTGGAAGGCCTGGCCTGCATTTGAACCCACCAGCTCTGGTGTATGTGGCTGGCACCCTAGCCACTGAGCTACAGGAGCCGAGCCTATGTTAATTCTTATATTCTACTTTATATAAAATGTCCTTTTCCTCCCTGGCCTCTTTTAAGATTTTTTTCTATATCAGTAGTTTTTAACAGTTTGATTGTTATGTGTTAATTTGGTTTTCTTTTTGTTTGTCTTGTTTGGAAGTGTATTAATCTTCTTGCAACTTTGGATTTACAATTTTCATCAAATTTGGAAATTTCTGGCCAGATTTCTTTAAATACTTTTCTGTTCTTTCTCCCCTTACTCTCTCCCCCTCCTCAGCGTCTGGTGCCCCAGTTACATATGCACTAGACCACTTGGTACTGTCCTCTGGGTCCCCTCGCTGAGTTTCTTTTTCTTTTTTATTTTTTTTTAATGTTTCACTTTTAGACAGTTTCTCATATTTTCAAGTTTACTTTGATTTGTAGTATTCACCTTTTATTAACCTCAGTTACTATTATAGTTTTTAATTCTTAATGTTGCATTTGTTTCTTTCTTACATCTTCCCATTCTTTCTTCATGTTTGTGTTTTCTTTTTGTACTTAATAATAATTAAAGTAGCTGCTTAGATGTTCTTGACACTAGTTCCATCATCTTTGTAATTTGGGGTCTATATCTTTCTCTCTTTTTACTTTTTTATTCTGAAATGACTTTAGGCTTATAGAAAAGTCACTAAAATGGTAAAGAGAGTTTATATACATCTTTCACCCAACTTCCCCCAATATTAACACCTTCCATAACCAGGAAGTTTACAACAACACAGCACTGTTAGCTAATCCACAGCCTTGCTGGAGTTGTGCCTGCATTTCTGCTAATGGCATTCTCTTGTTTCAGAGTCTAGTCCATGGTTCCACGTTTCATTTAGTTGCCATGTCTCTCAGTGTTTCTGAATTTCTAAGAGTCCTTCAGTAATTTTTTGTCTCTCAATGACCTTAACCCTTTAGGAGAATGCTCGTCAGTTATTTTGTAAAATGCCCCTCAATTTTTGAGATACTTTGAAATTATATTAATATACTATTTCCAATGTGATCATTTCTTAATACTACTAACTAATAATACTAATGTTAACACTGTATTACAAGCATTTGTATGCTTGGTACCATCTAAGCACTTCACATATGATAATTTACTTAATCCCTCAATTTACAAACTCTAGTTGTAAAGTGAGGTGCTTCAGGAGCCAGCATAGTGACACCTAACCCTTGGGGCAAACGGTGAGAGGGAAGACTCCTTTAGCACTGGCACTGTCACCCCTCCTGGAGGGCAGCTCCTAAACAGCGGCAACACCGCACTCTTCCTTCCCATTTATGTTTTGCTCAGTGCTGGCATGCCCTGCAGCTGATAGATGTTTACACAATAGCTAGATAAGCCGAATGATCACGTGTCTTCACTAGTTGAGACTTGACTGTTTTTTCCAAGGGACAAAGTCAAGATTTTTATCCACCTTGGTCCTTCAAAGCGTCTAAGCTGTTTTCTGGCCTTCTGGGTTTTGAATGTGCCATCTTGTTCCCACATTTCTACCCCGTTTGTCACTAGATCCTTCCTACACGACTGATTCCATATTGTCAGTATCACTTATCTCAAGAATCACTCTTTCCAGACACCCAATCCCTGACCTTCGGAACCCACACCCAGCCCCTAGGGAGTCCCCATCCATCCTGTCTGCCTGCCTCAACTCTGCAGGGGAGCTTGCCTGACAGGTCACAACTACAGACATTCCCCTCACGAGGACATCGCAGCCAGTGACAGATGCATATGTGATGTGGTCCCCTAAAATTACAGTGGAGCTGAAAACTTCCATGATCCAGTGAGCTGGGACATCATAATGCAGCATGAGCATTTTCCATTCAGATACACGAACACTTACCGGGGGGTCACTCATGCCCTCCCTGTTCAGGACAGTGAAGACGCTGTACAGATTGCAAGCGTAGGAGCCATTGGCAGCGCTGTCTACTCCAGGGTTCAGTGGTCTGACTCATCCAGGCCTTTCTCAGGGGAACTGTACGATGTTCACACAACTACAACATTGCCAAAGGACACATTTCTCATGACAGATTCTATCATTCGCAGCATCTGACTATAGATAGACACACAGCATTCACTTGGGGCAGCATAGAGTAGACCCTCTGTTACAGGAATCCTTTCAGTAGGTCCTTCATCTCAGGGATTTAAAGAATGAACCCACGGACCTCAAATCAGTGGTAAGATAGGATTTTATGAGACAGAAAGGAGCACAGCAGGAGCAGAAAGCACCAGAGCTTCTGGCAAAGGGGAAGACCCAAGTCGGAAGTCTCACACATGAGTCCTTTGTCTTGGGGTTATACATAGTATTAGGTCTTTGCAATTTTTGCCTCAGGGAAGGAATTAGGGTGTTTGCTCCCTACTCAAGGTGAAACCACCCAAAACCTCTCAGGTTGTTAGAGCCCAGACGGTATAGCCTGGAAAGGGCAGCCAGTTTGTGCTTAGAGAACGAGCTTGATTTCTGACCTCACCTGGGCCTAGAGAATAGGGGGGAGGTGGTAGCTCTCCAGCCTGAGTAGGGAACCCTGAATCATTTCCAGAATATTTGTTGAACAAAGAATTAACCAACCAGCCACTCGATCTATATTGGACTCCCTAGACAAGTGTCGTGCACTGCAGAATTAGAATTCCTGACAGCCTTTGGTTAAAGTTTGTATTTCAACATGAATTCTGAAAGTGGGTTTTCTATGATAAACCAGTATTTGAAGTTGAACATATTTGTAAATTAATTCATGTGTGAGAGCTATACTTTCTTCCATCAATTGAATGACCTACACTTGCCACTGTCATTTTCATCTACACATATACAACATTGGAAGCTAGACTCCGTGATTTACCCTTCTGTGGCTGTGCAGCTGGACTCCATGATTTACGCCTGTGTGGCTGTGCAGCTGGACTCCATGATTTACCCTTCTGTGGCTGTGCAGCTAGACTCCATGATTTACACCTGTGTGGCTGTGCAGGTGTACTCCGTGATTTACCCCTGTGTGGCTGTGTAGCTGGACTCCATGATTTACTCCTGTGTGGCTATGCAGGTGGACTCCGTGATTTACCCCGTGTGGCTGTGCAGGTGGACTCCATGATTTACCCCTGTGTGGCTGTGCAGCTGGGCTCCGTGATTTACCCCTGTGTGGCTGTGCAGCTGGACTCCGTGATTTACCCCTGTGTGGCTGTGCAGGTGGACTCCGTGATTTACCCCTGTGTGGCTGTGCAGCTGGACTCCATGATTTACCCCTGTGTGGCTGTGCAGCCGGACTCCGTGATTTACACCTCTGTGGCTGTGCAGCCTGACTCCGTGATTTACTCCTGTGTGGCTGTGCAGCTGGACTCCATGATTTACCCCTGTGTGGCTGTGCAGCTGGACTCTATGATTTACCCCTGTGTGGCTGTGCAGCTGGACTCCATGATTTACTCCTGTGTGGCTGAGCAGGTGGACTCCATGATTTACACCTGTGTGGCTGTGCAGCTGGACTCCATGATTTATACCTGTGTGGCTGTGCAGGTGGACTCCATGATTTACCCCTGTGTGGCTGTGCAGGTGGACTCCATGATTTACCCCTGTGTGGCTGTGCAGGTGGACTCCATGATTTACCCCTGTGTGGCTGTGCAGCTGGACTCTATGATTTACCCCTGTGTGGCTGTGCAGCTGGACTCCATGATTTACTCCTGTGTGGCTGAGCAGGTGGACTCCATGATTTACACCTGTGTGGCTGTGCAGCTGGACTCCATGATTTATACCTGTGTGGCTGTGCAGGTGGACTCCATGATTAACCCCTGTGTGGCTGTGCAGGTGGACTCCATGATTTACCCCAGTGTGGCTGTGCAGGTGGACTCCATGATTTACCCCTGTGTGGCTGTGCAGCTGGACTCCATGATTTACACCTGTGTGGATGTGCAGCCGGACTCCGTGATTTACCCCTGTGTGGCTGTGCAGCTGGACTCTATGATTTACCCCTGTGTGGCTGTGCAGCTGGACTCCATGATTTACTCCTGTGTGGCTGAGCAGGTGGACTCCATGATTTACACCTGTGTGGCTGTGCAGCTGGACTCCATGATTTATACCTGTGTGGCTGTGCAGGTGGACTCCATGATTTACCCCTGTGTGGCTGTGCAGGTGGACTCCATGATTTACCCCTGTGTGGCTGTGCAGGTGGACTCCATGATTTACCCCTGTGTGGCTGTGCAGCTGGACTCCATGATTTACACCTGTGTGGATGTGCAGCCGGACTCCGTGATTTACCCCTGTGTGGCTGTGCAGCTGGACTCCGTGATTTACACCTGTGTGGCTGTGCAGGTGGACTCCATGATTTACCCCTGTGTGGCTGTCCAGCTGGACTCCGTGATTTACTCCTGTGTGGCTGTGCAGGTGGACTCCATGATTTACCCCTGTGTGGCTGTTCAGCTGGACTCCGTGATTTACTCCTGTGTGGCTATGCAGCTGGACTCCGTGATTTACACCTGTGTGGCTGTGCAGCTGGACTCCGTGATTTACCCCTGGGTGGCTGTGCAGCTGGACTCCATGATTTACACCTGTGTGGATGTGCAGCCGGACTCCGTGATTTACCCCTGTGTGGCTGTGCAGCTGGACTCCGTGATTTACACCTGTGTGGCTGTGCAGGTGGACTCCGTGATTTACACCTGTGTGGCTGTGCAGCTGGACTCCATGATTTACCCCTGTGTGGCTGTGCAGCTGGACTCCATGATTTACTCCTTTGTGGCTGAGCAGGTGGACTCCATGATTTACACCTGTGTGGCTGTGCAGCTGGACTCCATATTTATACCTGTGTGGCTGTGCAGGTGGACTCCATGATTTACCCCTGTGTGGCTGTGCAGCTGGACTCCATGATTTATACCTGTGTGGCTGTGCAGGTGGACTCCATGATTTACCCCTGTGTGGCTGTGCAGCTGGACTCCGTGATTTACCCCTGTGTGGCTGTGCAGCTGGACTCCATGATTTACCCCTGTGTGGCTGTGCAGCTGGACTCCGTGATTTACACCTGTGTGGCTGTGCAGGTGGACTCCATGATTTACCCCTGTATGGCTGTTCAGCTGGACTCCGTGATTTACTCCTGTGTGGCTGTGCAGCTGGACTCCATGATTTACACCTGTGTGGCTGTGCAGCTGGACTCCATGATTTACACCTGTGTGGCTGTGCAGCTGGACTCCGTGATTTACACCTGTGTGGGTGTTCAGCTGGACTCCGTGATTTACTCCTGTGTGGCTGTGCAGCTGGACTCCATGATTTATCCCTGTGTGGCTGTGCAGCTGGACTCCATGATTTACTCCTGTGTGGCTGAGCAGGTGGACTCCATGATTTACACCTGTGTGGCTGTGCAGCTGGACTCCATGATTTACACCTGTGTGGCTGTGCAGGTGGACTCCATGATTTACCCCTGTGTGGCTGTGCAGGTGGACTCCATGATTTACCCCTGTGTGGCTGTGCAGGTGGACTCCATGATTTACCCCTGTGTGGCTGTGCAGCTGGACTCTATGATTTACCCCTGTGTGGCTGTGCAGCTGGACTCCATGATTTACTCCTGTGTGGCTGAGCAGGTGGACTCCATGATTTACACCTGTGTGGCTGTGCAGCTGGACTCCATGATTTATACCTGTGTGGCTGTGCAGGTGGACTCCATGATTTACCCCTGTGTGGCTGTGCAGGTGGACTCCATGATTTACCCCTGTGTGGCTGTGCAGGTGGACTCCATGATTTACCCCTGTGTGGCTGTGCAGCTGGACTCCATGATTTACACCTGTGTGGATGTGCAGCCGGACTCCGTGATTTACCCCTGTGTGGCTGTGCAGCTGGACTCCGTGATTTACACCTGTGTGGCTGTGCAGGTGGACTCCATGATTTACCCCTGTGTGGCTGTCCAGCTGGACTCCGTGATTTAATCCTGTGTGGCTGTGCAGGTGGACTCCATGATTTACCCCTGTGTGGCTGTTCAGCTGGACTCCGTGATTTACTCCTGTGTGGCTGTGCAGCTGGACTCCGTGATTTACACCTGTGTGGCTGTGCAGCTGGACTCCGTGATTTACCCCTGTGTGGCTGTGCTGCTGGACTCCATGATTTACACCTGTGTGGCTGTTCAGCTGGACTCCGTGATTTACTCCTGTGTGGCTGTGCAGGTGGACTCCATGATTTACCCCTGTGTGGCTGTTCAGCTGGACTCCGTGATTTACTCCTGTGTGGCTGTGCAGCTGGACTCCGTGATTTACCCCTGTGTGGCTGTGCAGGTGGACTCCGTGATTTACCCCTGTGTGGCTGTGCAGCTGGACTCCGTGATTTACCCCTGTGTGGCTGTGCAGCCGGACTCCGTGATTTACACCTGTGTGGCTGTGCAGCTGGACTCCGTGATTTACTCCTGTGTGGCTGTGCAGCTGGACTCCGTGATTTACCCCTGTGTGGCTGTGCAGCTGGACTCCGTGATTTACTCCTGTGTGGCTGTGCAGGTGGACTCCATGATTTACCCCTGTGTGGCTGTGCAGGTGGACTCCATGATTTACCCCTGTGTGGCTGTGCAGGTGGACTCCATGATTTACCCCTGTGTGGCTGTGCAGCTGGACTCCATGATTTACACCTGTGTGGATGTGCAGCCAGACTCCGTGATTTACCCCTGTGTGGCTGTGCAGCTGGACTCCGTGATTTACACCTGTGTGGCTGTGCAGGTGGACTCCATGATTTACCCCTGTGTGGCTGTCCAGCTGGACTCCGTGATTTACTCCTGTGTGGCTGTGCAGGTGGACTCCATGATTTACCCCTGTGTGGCTGTTCAGCTGGACTCCGTGATTTACTCCTGTGTGGCTGTGCAGCTGGACTCCGTGATTTACACCTGTGTGGCTGTGCAGCTGGACTCCGTGATTTACCCCTGGGTGGCTGTGCAGCTGGACTCCATGATTTACACCTGTGTGGATGTGCAGCCGGACTCCGTGATTTACCCCTGTGTGGCTGTGCAGCTGGACTCCGTGATTTACACCTGTGTGGCTGTGCAGGTGGACTCCGTGATTTACACCTGTGTGGCTGTGCAGCTGGACTCCGTGATTTACCCCTGTGTGGCTGTGCAGCTGGACTCCATGATTTACTCCTGTGTGGCTGAGCAGGTGGACTCCATGATTTACACCTGTGTGGCTGTGCAGCTGGACTCCATATTTATACCTGTGTGGCTGTGCAGGTGGACTCCATGATTTATACCTGTGTGGCTGTGCAGGTGGACTCCATGATTTACCCCTGTGTGGCTGTGCAGCTGGACTCCGTGATTTACCCCTGTGTGGCTGTGCAGCTGGACTCCATGATTTACCCCTGTGTGGCTGTGCAGCTGGACTCCATGATTTACACCTGTGTGGCTGTGCAGGTGGACTCCATGATTTACCCCTGTATGGCTGTTCAGCTGGACTCCGTGATTTACACCTGTGTGGCTGTGCAGCTGGACTCCATGATTTACACCTGTGTGGCTGTGCAGCTGGACTCCGTGATTTACACCTGTGTGGGTGTTCAGCTGGACTCCGTGATTTACTCCTGTGTGGCTGTGCAGCTGGACTCCATGATTTACCCCTGTGTGGCTGTGCAGCTGGACTCCATGATTTACTCCTGTGTGGCTGAGCAGGTGGACTCCATGATTTACACTTGTGTGGCTGTGCAGCTGGACTCCATGATTTATACCTGTGTGGCTGTGCAGGTGGACTCCATGATTTACCCCTGTGTGGCTGTGCAGGTGGACTCCATGATTTACCCCTGTGTGGCTGTGCAGGTGGACTCCATGATTTACCCCTGTGTGGCTGTGCAGCTGGACTCTATGATTTACCCCTGTGTGGCTGTGCAGCTGGACTCCGTGATTTACTCCTGTGTGGCTGTCCAGCTGGACTCCGTGATTTACTCCTGTGTGGCTGTGCAGGTGGACTCCATGATTTACCCCTGTGTGGCTGTTCAGCTGGACTCCGTGATTTACTCCTGTGTGGCTGTGCAGCTGGACTCCGTGATTTACACCTGTGTGGCTGTGCAGCTGGACTCCGTGATTTACCCCTGGGTGGCTGTGCAGCTGGACTCCATGATTTACACCTGTGTGGATGTGCAGCCGGACTCCGTGATTTACCCCTGTGTGGCTGTGCAGCTGGACTCCGTGATTTACACCTGTGTGGCTGTGCAGGTGGACTCCGTGATTTACACCTGTGTGGCTGTGCAGCTGGACTCCGTGATTTACCCCTGTGTGGCTGTGCAGCTGGACTCCATGATTTACTCCTGTGTGGCTGAGCAGGTGGACTCCATGATTTACACCTGTGTGGCTGTGCAGCTGGACTCCATATTTATACCTGTGTGGCTGTGCAGGTGGACTCCATGATTTATACCTGTGTGGCTGTGCAGGTGGACTCCATGATTTACCCCTGTGTGGCTGTGCAGCTGGACTCCGTGATTTACCCCTGTGTGGCTGTGCAGCTGGACTCCATGATTTACCCCTGTGTGGCTGTGCAGCTGGACTCCATGATTTACACCTGTGTGGCTGTGCAGGTGGACTCCATGATTTACCCCTGTATGGCTGTTCAGCTGGACTCCGTGATTTACACCTGTGTGGCTGTGCAGCTGGACTCCATGATTTACACCTGTGTGGCTGTGCAGCTGGACTCCGTGATTTACACCTGTGTGGGTGTTCAGCTGGACTCCGTGATTTACTCCTGTGTGGCTGTGCAGCTGGACTCCATGATTTACCCCTGTGTGGCTGTGCAGCTGGACTCCATGATTTACTCCTGTGTGGCTGAGCAGGTGGACTCCATGATTTACACTTGTGTGGCTGTGCAGCTGGACTCCATGATTTATACCTGTGTGGCTGTGCAGGTGGACTCCATGATTTACCCCTGTGTGGCTGTGCAGGTGGACTCCATGATTTACCCCTGTGTGGCTGTGCAGGTGGACTCCATGATTTACCCCTGTGTGGCTGTGCAGCTGGACTCTATGATTTACCCCTGTGTGGCTGTGCAGCTGGACTCCATGATTTACTCCTGTGTGGCTGAGCAGGTGGACTCCATGATTTACCCCTGTGTGGCTGTGCAGGTGGACTCCATGATTTACCCCTGTGTGGCTGTGCAGGTGGACTCCATGATTTACCCCTGTGTGGCTGTGCAGCTGGACTCCATGATTTACACCTGTGTGGATGTGCAGCCGGACTCCGTGATTTACCCCTGTGTGGCTGTGCAGCTGGACTCTATGATTTACCCCTGTGTGGCTGTGCAGCTGGACTCCATGATTTACTCCTGTGTGGCTGAGCAGGTGGACTCCATGATTTACACCTGTGTGGCTGTGCAGCTGGACTCCATGATTTATACCTGTGTGGCTGTGCAGGTGGACTCCATGATTTACCCCTGTGTGGCTGTGCAGGTGGACTCCATGATTTACCCCTGTGTGGCTGTGCTGGTGGACTCCATGATTTACCCCTGTGTGGCTGTGCAGCTGGACTCCATGATTTACACCTGTGTGGATGTGCAGCCGGACTCCGTGATTTACCCCTGTGTGGCTGTGCAGCTGGACTCCGTGTGTGTGTGTGTGTGTGTGTGTGTGTGTGCACGTGTGCACGCACGCGTGTGTGTGTTCATTTCCCAAAGATTACATCACTTTGCAATGGAAAGAAATTCAAAGAGTGTAATTATTGGAAAGTTAAAAACAAAGACTGGCAGCATGCTTTGCAATCTTTTAAGCACCTTTCACATGAATGTATGTGTTTAATCCTTCTAATGAACCACATGGCATAGGTATTTTTTTCCTGTTTTACAGCTGAGAAAAAGATCAGTTTAATTGCCCAAGGTCAGTCAGGTAATAAAAAACTGAGCCAGAAGTTGGATTCAGGCCCTCTGACTCCCAGACTCTCTATTACACCACCTCGGTTGTTACGTCCTAAAATGTCACCTCCTCACCGTATTGGAAAGACAGCTTCTTGACATAGCTTAGGAATTGACTTTCTCTGTTCTTAAAGCTGACCTAAGATGACGAGCTGCCTTGGATCACCTGTCTCCTCCCTAACATCCGTTTCTCCAGCATGAGTTTGGAGTCTGTGAATCTTGGGTGTTACTGCATCACAAGGTCAGACCAATTCCTGGGAGACTCCCCAGTGTCCCTGGGAGATGTCCACAGACTTTAACTTCATTTGAATAATGGGAAGAAATGATTAGAATTTTATACTCAGGTCTCCTCCTAATGTTTAGCAGTGCCTCACAGTCTACACAGACACTGAGATTTACACACTGCCCAGGGCCCTGGGACTGACTGGTCTCCTCCTCATGTTTAGTAGTGCTTC
Source organism: Nycticebus coucang (assembly GCF_027406575.1). NCBI lineage: Eukaryota > Metazoa > Chordata > Mammalia > Primates > Lorisidae > Nycticebus > Nycticebus coucang. The sequence continues at coordinate 95,648,095 of NC_069794.1, read as the reverse complement.
ACAGTTTACACAGCAGCCACTCATTAGCATCCCAATTACCCTTCCCAGCAGCCTCAGAGGTAGCCCAGAGGGGAGGGGCTCCCGGTGGCCTGATGGTGAGTGAGGCTGCACAGACTGGGGGAAAGCCTGGGCGCCCTCCCCACCACCCAGGTCTCTTCCCTTTCTGCTTACCCAAGGTTCTTGTTCACGCCATCATCTGTAGTATGTGGCTGTTTATCTTATGTAATATCTTTTCATTGAAAATTTTATTTTAAGATAGGAAAACCTCCAAGTTGCTGCGCTCCATTCTTGCTTTATTTGTGATGAATTCTGCAGGTTGGTTTGTCCTCAGCCTGGCGAGTCAGAATTTCACTGAAGCTGCTACTTAGCTGCTGGCTTTGGATATCACATCTTCAATTCAGCTGGCAGCCTTGGAGCATCTACTGTGCTTCTGTTAATAAATGTTGTTCTGATTGCGGCAAGAAAACCGACACACAAGACTTCAGGCAACAGCTGATAGAGGAAGCGGCGAGTTTATTCCGGCCGGGGGACTCGGCAGACCAGTGTCTTAAAAACCGAGCCCCCCGACGTAATCTCTTGCCTTTCTTCTGTACATTTTTTAGGGCTAGGGTGCACGTGAGAGTCATAAAGGATGTGAGGGAGGTGACCAACGTGAAAGTCTTGGGACTCAAGGGAAGGTCAGGTTGGCCCACGCCCTTGACACCAGGCTACCTGTTTTCAGAGGCGAGGGAAGGTTAAGGAAGTTAGAAGATTACTATCTAGGCCCAGCGCATACCAAGGGAAGGATATACGGGTAACAGAGACATCTGCTACAGTAGAGGTAGGAGTGTTACAGACTGTTTAGCTAATGCCCATACAGAGTGGCCAGGATAGACCATTAGCTCTGCTTTTATCCTCTTGCCTCATGATGGTCTCACACCAATCAAGCCTATCAGAGCAGAAGCACCAAGTGAGACCTACAGAGGAGTCAGCTTCTTCACAGATGCTGAAAAAATTACCACCTGACACCTGTGTTTTAATCAGAGTGTATATAAAATTAATCATGCTGTTCTTAGAGAAAAAAGCAGCCGGGCAGTAAACGCTCATTCATTCATTCCTTTACGAACAAGTACTGAGTACCCGTCATGTGCTGAAGATGTTCTGGACACTGGAAACGAAGCCGTTAACATGGCAGACAGAAATACCTGCCCTGGAGAAGTTTCATTCTAGGATGAGCAGACAGATGGCGTGTCAGACAGCACCAGGGGCGATGGGGAAGCTGAGGTGGGAGGAGGGCAGAGTTCTGGGAAGGGGGTGGTCAGGAAGGCCCCACCTCCTTCCTTTCCTGTCCACTTTATGGCATAGATAGCTGATGTCCATCTACTTTTTTTTTTTTAACTTTGTACTCAATGAAAAACCAACTTAGAATAATTAAACTTGTTCATTTACGGTCTTCAGAGGGATATTAATTGCGACTACTTCTATCAGTTCATGTTTATCTATTTTTATATACATTGGAGTCTACATGAGGTTTTCAACTTCTTAAAAAGAAGAAAACAAAAGCAGCGTGGTTTAAGAACCTCTCATCTCAAAATCTTATTTTCATGCATTTCTTGTTTACATTTTCTTTCTAAAATGCTGGCGTCTGTTCCATCAGTATGGGCAGCTCTGACTGTATACCGCGTTTCACGCCCTTACAACACTGAAAGAACACTGCTGCTCAGCCGCTCCCCAGGAGTCTCAGGCTGGCCGTGCTGGGACCCTGAGACCCCTGAGACGGGACAGTGCTCTGCTGCCAGCTCTGTCTGCTTTTCTGTCCTAGAAGCTGATGTCCTCACTAGGAAACAACACATGTTTTCCTTTCCTCTCTAGATGGCAGCACCAAGACAGAAAAGGAACAAGTGACGGAGCTCCTCCGAGGCTTGGCTGTGCCTTCAACTTCAGATGCGCCCAAAGGGCTCAGACTTTCCCTTCTGCACTTTCTAGAAAATCACCAAGTGCCAAAGGTTTATTGTAAAGTGCTGACTGTGAATGCTTTGTTCCTCTGAGCAATACCACTAGCCCTTGTGGGCGCAACCTTCCTCCCTGAGTCCTGGGCCAGGTGATTCTGCCGCCTGGGAGTGGGCCAGCACCCCCGAGAGTACATCCACCCAGATTCGGAGGCGCCCGAGCCACCTTACCCTCTGCCCTGGCCCAGTGCCCGTAACAGTGGATGTCTTTCCAACATAGCACTTCAGATTTCCAAATGTGTGGAGGTGAAGGCGCTCGGTGAAATTCGGGTGGTTTAGGAAGCCTGACCATGCCTGTCAGGCAGGTCTGAATGTTGGTGACGTAAGCACTTGAATCCACCCTGAAAACCTTGGAAAACCAAACTTCAACCCTTACTTACCCCAAACCTGACCTTTCTTTACTGTGCCATCAATCAGGAAGCTTCTAATTCATAACAATCCCTAAATGTGCATTTTATGCTTTCCTGGAGTTATAAGCATTGCTTCATTTTAAATAAATTTTCCAAGTATGTCGTAGTTATTACTATTGTTGATTATTTAATAGTGAGGGCTTAGGATATTAAGGAAAGTTGAAGGTAGATGCCAAAAAGTAAGTTAGTGGGGGACTCTAATGCATGGTCAATAGGTTTAGCAGGCACCGAAATTTTGTGTAAATTTTGTGTAAATTTGTCCCAGTGTTTGAGCTGGCTCTTCCACCAGAAGTGCAAAAGGAATGCGGGAGGTGCTTTGTTGGTCTGCATTCAAAGGGGCCCGCAAACCTCTTCTTCATGAAATAATTTTGTTTCCAGATCTCTGACTCCAGGTAAGTAGAGCCTAGTTCTGGGGCATTGTGTATAATTTCACTACGCCTCCCTTCACATGTAGACAGTTTTATTAACCTCAAGTTAATAAAGTTTGTAAGTGAATGAATCTTTCTCTCTAAAAGCCCAGTTCTAGGAAGTCAATCGTGGGCTTCTGATGGTATTATATATAATACCGTCAGAGGAACAAAGCATTCACAGTCAGCACTTTACAATAAACCTTTGGCACTTGGTGATTTTCTAGAAAGCGCAGAAGGGAAAGCCTATTAATATAGTATAGGCTTCCAGTAAGAGGTAAGCTACAGAAATGACCTGTTTGCAGTTCACACCATTGTGGTAAAAACAAGGGCCAGACCCATAGCTCCACGCACAGGTGCAGAGCAAAACCTGGCTTTTCCCATCCTCTCCTTGCACGATACCTCACACCGTCCCTGGAGGTCAGCATGTAGTTTGAGTGTCTAGCACTGGCGTGTTACTGCTGAGAGGTTCTGTGTCCATTAGCAAGTTGTTAGTACACCAGGACCACATCTCAGGACAGGAGTGCCTGCTAGTGTGACGGCTGCCAGGGTGCAGGTAGGTGCACCTCTCTCTCCCTCCTCCAGGGAGGTATCTGTGGGGGCCACCGTGTGCCAGAACTGGGAGGCCCCTGGTTTGTAACAGGCTCATTGGCAAAGTTCTGTTTTTTCTACTCTCCCTCCGTCAGCCGTCCTAGCCCTCTCCTTCCCCTCCCGTGTCTCCCACTCTGCACACACACACACACACACTCTCTCTCTCTCTCTCCCCAAAGCCACTGGATACTGGTGGTGTCCTGGTTGTCACTAGAAGCCCTGCTGTCTTACCTGTGCCCCAAGTTCATATTCTGTTGGCCCCTGGACTTTGAAGAACCACTAATACTTCAAACTCAACACTCCTAAAATTACAAAAATGCATTTGATTTTTTTCTTTACATAAGTAATTTGTGATGCATTCCCATGAAAATACAGTAAGAGCAATGGCCGCCTCTCACACTGGCTCACCCTGGCAGCACCAGCAGGCTCCAGAGACTACACAATCCTTGCCAGGTCCTTTTCTTTTTGGGGGGAGACAGAATCTCAGTCCCCCTGGGGTTGAGTGCCATGGCATCACACCTCACAGCAACCTCAAACTCTTGGGCTCAAGTGATTCTCTTGCCTCAGCCTCCCAAGTAACTGGAACTACAGGCGCCCGCCACAACGCCCGGCTGCTTTTAGAGATGGGGTCTCACTCTTGCTCAGGCTGGTCTGGAACTGAGCTCAAGCAGCCCGCCAGCCTCAGCCTCTCAGAGTGCTGGGATTACAGGCGCGAGCCACGGTGCCTGGTTCCATATCCCTTTTGTATACCCAGTTTCTGGCCTCCAGTTTACTTTTCTCCCAGCCAGCACCCCAGAGTCACTGTTCATGTCATCCACTCCATCATTTTGTGTAAGAATCCAATCCTGTTGAGTCCTCCTTCAGAGATACCTAATGGGAAAATTTAAATGAAAACTACAAACAAACAGAAAGTCCTGGGACTCAAACCCTTTCCTCTCAACACTCACTGCCACCAAGTGTAAGGCTGTTCCCTAACTAGATTGTCAGCCCTCTGGAGGGCAGAGACGCTGAGGCCCACATCTCGAGGAGAGGCAGAGCCACAGTGCTGGGAGTCACCACAGTACCGCTGGGCGTGCTGCCTGCACCCCCCCCGCCGTGTGAGTCGCACAGACCCACAGTGGGGCGGTCGCCAGGGTAGCGCTGGCCGTGCTGCCTGCACCCCGCCCGCGTGTGAGTCGCACAGACCCACAGTGGGGGGGTCGCCAGGGTAGCGCTGGCCATGCTGCCTGCACCCCCCCCCGTGTGAGTCGCACAGACCCACAGTGGGGGGGTCACCAGGGTACCGCTGGGCGTGCTGCCTGCACCCCGCCCGCGTGTGAGTCGCACAGACCCACAGTGGGGGGGTCACCAGGGTACCGCTGGGCGTGCTGCCTGCACCCTGCCCGCGTGTGAGTCGCACAGACCCACAGTGGGGGAGTCGCCAGGGTACCGCTGGGCGTGCTGCCTGCACCCCCCCCACGTGTGAGTCGCACAGACCCACAGTGGGGGGGTCACCAGGGTACCGCTGGGCGTGCTGCCTGCACCCTGCCCGCGTGTGAGTCGCACAGACCCACAGTGGGGGGGTCGCTAGGGTACCGCTGGGCGTGCTGCCTGCACCCCACCCGCGTGTGAGTCGCACAGACCCACAGTGGGGGGGTCGCTAGGGTAGCGCTGGGCGTGCTGCCTGCACCCCACCCGCGTGTGAGTCGCACAGACCCACAGTGGGGGGGTCGCTAGGGTAGCGCTGGGCGTGCTGCCTGCACCCCGCCCGCGTGTGAGTCGCACAGACCCACAGTGGGGGGGTCGCCAGGGTAGCGCTGGCCGTGCTGCCTGCACCCCGCCCGCGTGTGAGTCGCACAGACCCACAGTGGGGGGGTCGCCAGGGTAGCGCTGGCCGTGCTGCCTGCACCCCGCCCGCGTGTGAGTCGCACAGACCCACAGTGAGGGGGTCACCAAGGTACCGCTGGGCGTGCTGCCTGCACCCCGCCCGCGTGTGAGTCGCACAGACCCACAGTGGGGGGGTCGCCAGGGTAGCGCTGGCCGTGCTGCCTGCACCCCGCCCGCATGTGAGTCGCACAGACCCACAGTGGGGGGGTCACCAGGGTACCGCTGGGCGTGCTGCCTGCACCCCACCCGCGTGTGAGTTGCACAGACCCACAGTGGGGGGGTCACCAGGGTACAGACCCACAGTGGGGGGGTCGCCAGGGTAGCGCTGGCCATGCTGCCTGCACCCCACCCGCGTGTGAGTCGCACAGACCCACAGTGGGGGGGTTGCCAGGGTAGCGCTGGCCATGCTGCCTGCACCCCCCCACCCGCGTGTGAGTCGCACAGACCCACAGTGGGGGGGTCACCAGGGTACCGCTGGGCGTGCTGCCTGCACCCCACCCGCGTGTGAGTCGCACAGACCCACAGTGGGGGGGTCGCCAGGGTACCGCTGGGCGTGCTGCCTGCACCCCACCCGCGTGTGAGTCGCACCAGCGAGGGGAGGGCTCTCTCTGTCCAGCTGTGAAGGACTCTCAGACAACAGTCCTGCTCAGAGCAGGAAAGGAGGTGGGAACAGCCCCTGCTTGTAAGAATATAAAGACATAACTTCTAGAGGTGGACTTGGAAGTAAACATCAAAATCCTGAATATGGCTTGGCACCCCTCGCTCAGTGGCTAGGACACCAGCCACATACACCAGGGCTGACAGGTTACAACCCAGCCCAGGCCAGAAAAACCACAATGGCAACTACAACAAAAAAAAATAGCCGGGCGTTGTGGCGGGCGCCTGTAGTCCCAGCTACTTGGGAGGCTGAGGCAAGAGAATCGCTTGAGCCCAAGAGCTGGAGGTTGCTGTGAGCTGTGACAGCACAGCACTCTACTGAGGGCGACGTAGTGAGACTCTGTCTCAAAAAAAAAAAAAGTCCTGAATATGTCGCATTCCATTGCCTCAGTAGGACCCATTGTTGGAGTTTTAAGAAATAATCGTAAGTGTGTGCAAGGGGTTAGCTATAAGAATGTGGATCATGTGAGTGTTTGAATAGTAATTTGAAAAAACCTAAATGGGGGAGCTGAGGGAAATTACTGAAACATTTGATGAGTGCTGTCTTTCTTTCTTTCCTCTCCCTTCCCCTCCTCTCTCTCCCTTTCTTTTTTCTTGTTTGCCTCCCTTTTTAGAAATTTGCTATCATTGTGTATTACTACATAGTATTATTTTAATATAAAACAATAAAATTAAAAATATTCAGTTGGTTATGCCATTAATTCCTCAAAATTATTCTCTCTTAAGATTATAATTTTTTTAAAAACTTAGAGTTTCATTTAATAAGTTCCTTGCAGGAAGCATTGTACCATAATGTCTCACCATTCTCTACTTAATTCAAGTGGATCTTAGTAATCAAATAATTTCTCTTCTGTCTCCAAACCTTATAGGGCTTCAGACCCTGTTATTTGAATCTCTCACTTCCCTGACCCAGGCCAAAATATGATTTGCTTTAAATTGTGTGTTTATGGCATGTACACAGATTCTGAAATTAATGAATTTTGCTTTGAAGATTTCTCAAGGGCCTTAGAAATAGTTGCAAATGCTCTGGGGTATATTGCAGTCAGGACTGAGAATTGCTGTTTTTGTCTACAAAGCTGAAGAGAAAGAGAAAAGTATACAGCTGACCAAGCAAAACACAGAAAATACTGTTTCACATTTGCTGACCTACAGCCTATGCTGGGTTTTTTCCCCAGACCAAGAGTAACCAAACTGCCAACTTCACAGCAAGACTTTTAGAGACTCAATTCCTGAGTGCTAGTAATTGATTTTCCAAAATAACTTGATAGGGATGAGTTAAGAAAGATTGTTCTGGGTGGTGCCTGTGGCTCAGTGAGTAGGGCGCTGGCCCCATATACTGAGGGTGGCAGGTTTGAACCCGGCCCCACCCAAACTGCAACAACAATGAAAAATAGCCTGGTGTTGTGGAGGGCGCCTGTAGTCCCAGCTACTCGGGAGGCTGAGGCAAAAGAATCGCCTAAGCCCAAGAGCTGGAGGTTGCTGTGAGCTGTGATATCACAGCGTTCTACCGAGGGCAATAACGTAAGATTCTGTCTCTTAAAAAAAAGAAAAGAAAGAAAGATTGTTCCTATACTTCTAATCACTTTAAAGTTATTAAGTTCACTTCTCTTAATAGAAATTCATAAAATTGTATTATGAATTTAGTCCTAAATTAATGTTTCATTTCTCCCCTATATTTTACATGATAACTTAATAAAGGGAGTCATACAACTTTGATATTATTAAAGCATTTTGGGGAACCCAAGACACATTTTTGTTTGTATCATTATTGCCAAAAGAGGTTAAATATTGAGAGGTGTTCTGTGTAGGGGATGGGGAAGGGGCCTGTGGCAAAATAAGTGAGTTCAACCAGATTTGACAGATTTCTTTCCTGATGGACTCTGGAGCACAAGTCTTAATGTGCACTGTAAAGCTCTGAGCAACGTATTCAGTTTTCTCTATTCCCAGACATATTAATATGTTACCACCGTAGCCTTTTTTCCCCACGTGACACCTCAGTGAACTGATGTTCCATAAAACTCCTTTGGAACTCTGCCTGCATCTTCCTTAGACACATTATAGCAGGCGTTACATCCAAAACATTTAGTTTAAATAGTCAATAACAGCACAGACTGACAGTCTAAGCAGGGGTCCTCAAACTGCGGCCCGCGGGCCACATGAGGTGATGTGATTGTATTTGTTCCCGTTTTGTTTTTTCACTTCAAAATAAGATATGTGCAGTGTGCTTAGGAATTTGTTCATAGTTTTTTTTTTTTAACTATAGTCCGGCCCTCCAACGGTCTGAGGGACAGCGAACTGGCCCCTGTTTAAAAAGTTTGAGGACGCCTGGTAGTGGAACTGACACCCTCCAGCCGGACGGATCAACCCGGCATTATCCTAAAAGGAAAAAAGGCAGGGATGCTTCCAAGTGAACTCGCTCCAGAACTCTATCCACGTAGGAGCCCTGGATGTTTGTGTGTGGCGTTGTGGATTTTGTTGTGGTTTTACTTTTGCTTGTTCACCATGCCCAGGCTCACAGCATTCAGTCCGTCATTAATCAGCTGTCAAGTACTTGGAAATCACCAGCCTTCGAAAAACCCAGTTGTGGTCTTGGAAACGTTATACATGAAAGTGTTAGCTATTTTTCCTAGGTTAGTCAGGGTGAATACCACCTTTCTGTTGTTGCAGAGTCTCAAGACTCAACTACTCCACAAACTTATAGCTCCACCCAGACTTGTCTGAGCACCACCCCTGAACATCTGGCTGACCTTCACCGTCACCGCTGAGCATCTTCAGGACTGTCCGAGCTGGTGAACTCCCGAGAGCTCATGACTGAAGCAGAAGGGAAGGAGAGAGGGAAAAGAGAAGGAGGTAACTAGGAAAGAAAGAAAGAGGGGGAGGAAGGAAGGAGGGGAGGGGAGGGAGGAAAAAGACAGACAGACAGGAAGTGGAGAAGGGAAGATGGAGGCACCAGAACGGCAGCCGTCAGCTCCCCCTGCCTCACCAGCTCACAGAAGCAGCAGAACTCTGGCGTCCTTGACCCTGTCTCTGTTCCAGCCCTGCCACTCTGCTGCAGTCTTTCCATAAACTTACCCTATAGAAATCTCACAAATATGCGTGCTTTGCTCCAACCTTACTACCATCATGTTAGTCCAAACCACCGTCATTCCCAAGCACAGCTGTGTCCTCCCTGCACGGAGGGCACTCTAGAACTCTCCTGTCCGCTCTTCACATCTTTCAAACACAAAGTTCATTATCTTTCGTCCCCTTCTCTGCCCAGCCCCTTCACTCATGCCTTTCTGGGTGTCGGGCTACTCTTATAGGGAAGCGCCCGGTGCTCAGTGGGACCTGCAGGGCCTCCGGCCAGAGCTCCAGCCCTCCCTCTGTAGCCACACGGCTGTCTCAGACCATCGGCTGCACACTTGCTCCAGCTATGTGGCTGTTAGCTGTGCTGCCTCGTCACCTGGAATGTTCTCCACCCTCTCAGGGAGGCCACCTACGTCCTGATATTCTGTCAGAGCTGGTCTTCCCTGGGCTGCTGCAGGGAGGCCTTGAAGTATCCCCTGACCCATAGGCCAGCCCCCGTCTTCACCACTGCTGTGGAAGACACCCTTGACCTCTCCTTCATGGAGCTATCACAGGAACGTTTAATATTTGTAGGTCTAATAATCAGATTCCTGTTCTCTCTCCTATTATACAAAGCTTCATGGAAACAGAGACCATTTTAACTAACCAGGTGCAAAAAAAGGGTTAACGTAGTGGGCCTGAGTCTGCTGTCCTTAGCAAGGCCTGCTTGCAAGGTTGGCCTTTGTCTGGGGTCTGGGAACTCAAGTGGGGAGCAATTCCCTCCACGGCCATGAAATGCAGATAGGCTCATCAAGGCTGTCCATGCCTGCGCCGCTGGGATAGGCAATGTGGGTTACGCGGAACAGCACTTTGCTTCTGGGGCTCCGGCTGTGGTCTGAGTCAAGCAGAGGGTGTCTGTGTGACCAGCCCCCAAGGGCATCAAGTCTCCCGATGGGCTTCCCTAGGCAGAAATGCTGCAGGCAGAGTGCTGGGGTACACGTTGCGTGGCCCCACGGCAGGGAGGGAGCGCAAGGAAGCCTGCACTCGGATCTGTCCCCTTGATGTCTTCTCCCAATTCAGCTGTGTATCCTCACCACAACACCAAATAAAGGTTAGCCATGAATGCAACTCTGTGCCGAGTCTCGTGAGTCCCCATAGCAAATATTCAAACAGGAGACTGTCTTTGGACCCTGAAAACCCCATTGTATCCCCAGAACTTTGCATGGTATTTGACATTTGATAAGTGGCTTACTACATATTTTTTTTTAATGAAACTAAAAATGACCTAAGAATTATAAAGCTAAAAGCCTATTCTGTGGAATTTCTCAAAGCAACTAAGAAATATTGTCATTTATCAACGACATCCTAATGACCCAAGTCGAGAAGGCACATCCTTCTGGGGAAAAGCAGAATAAAAACTGATTCAGGAAATGTGGCACAGTAAAAGTCCAACAGAATCTTTCTCTCATGAGGATGAAGTTCTTACGTCTGAAGTGGCAGCAGAGGAGAGATGGGCCTGATGCTTCTCCGGCTCTTCCCAACCCGGCCCGTGTTTCCTTTGTCAGCCACCTCCTCACACAGGGTGATACCCACGTCTGGGGTGGCAAGTGCTTTTAACACTGGGTAACATTGGAATCATCTGGAAGCTTTTAAGAAATACTGATGCCAGGCTGCTCCTCCCACCCCCCGCCAATGCTGCTATAATTGGTCTGAGCTGTGGTCTAGACGCGGATTTTAACAGGTAGTCTTTGACATGCACCCTTCTTCTCCTTCTCTGCCTTTAATAAACAGATTTCATGAGGTCTATGTTTCCAGCAAGGTCAGCTTTTTCTTATTTTTGAAATACTTCTTTTTTTTTTTTTTTTGAGACAGAGCCTCAAGCTGTCACCCTGGGTAGAGTCACAGCATCACAGCTCACAGCAACCTCCAACTCCTGGGCTCAAGTGAGTTTCCTGCCTCCGCCTCCCAAGTAGCTGGGACTACAGGCGCCCGCCACAACGCCCAGCTGTTTTTTGGTTGCAGCCGTCACTGTTGTTTGGCGAGCCCAGGCTGGATTCGAACCCGCCAGCTCAGGTGTACGTGGCTGGCGCCTTAGCTGCTTGAGCCACAGGCACCGAGCCTTGAAACACTTAAGATTTCCAGTTTCTGGTTTCCTAACTCACAGCCAATAGGCAGGCACATGTGTAAGAGGAGGAAATAGCACCTTTTCCCTCCCAGCACAAGAAAATTGGAGCAAACAGGACGAGTGAGTGAACTCAAAACTGCACATATCACCAGCGTGGTGGCTCACGCTTGTAATCTCAGCACTTGGGAGGCTGAGGTGGGTGGATCGCCTAAGCTTACAGGTTTGAGATCAGCCTGAGCAAGAGCCATCTCTAAAAAAAAATAGGTGTTGTGGCGGACACCGGTAGTCCCAGCTACTTGGGAGGCTGAGGCAAGAGGATCACTTGAGCCCAAGAGTTTGAGATTGCTGTGAGTTAAGATGCCATAGCACTCTGCCAAGAGTGACAAAGTGAGACTGTCTCAAAAACAACTGCACAAATCAGGACTCTGCAGACCAGGTTGCTGCCAAGGGCATTGCTGGCGTGAGAACATAATCATTGTGGACAGCGTGGGCAGTTTTGGTGTGTTTATAACAAGGTCTCACTTTGTTACTTGAACTAGACTGCAGTGGTATCATCATAGCTCACTACAATCTCAAACTCCTGGGACTACAAGCTTGCACTCATACCTGGCTAATTGTTCTTTTTTAGAGATGGGGTCTTGCCATGTTGTCCAGCCTGGTCTCAGACTCCTGGGCTCAAACAGTCCTCCACCTTGGCTTCCCATAGTGCTAGGATTATAGGTGCGACCCACCGCACCTGGCCTGGAGAGCATGGTTTTTCATAATGACCAGTGGTCTATACCACCAGTTGCCCACTCAGAAGTGTATACTTCACTTTCCGTAGAAGATGATATTCATTTTATTTTGAATTTTTGGTAACAGCTCATTATCAGTGATGATGAGGCATATGTTATCTAAGGCGCTGGGAAGCTCCCTCCTCCAGCAAGTGTAAACCACCCCTTTGCCATGCTTTAACCCTTCTCTAGACCAGGCAGTGGACCATGAGATACGTGAGCTGTTAATTGGCAGAGCTGTGATTTATCTTTCCTTCCTAGGACCCAGCAAGGTGGCTTGGGATGTGGATTATGTGTCTGTGAGCAGTGGGTAATACATTGGGGGAAGTAAGGCTATTCAGATCTTAGGACATGTAGGTTTTCAAACAGAATAAAAGGGCTGTAGAAAGGGCGTTTGGGGGTAGCCAGGTGTAGAGCTGGAGGCTCCATGGAGGAGGTGGGCCTACGCTGGAATGAAATGGATTCTAGTGGGCACATCCTGAGGAAAAGCCTAAGGGGAGGGGAGTTAACAGCTCCTGCACCTGCGGTGTGTCCCACTCATCCCATCGACAAAATCAGAAGCAGTGAGAATTCAGAAGGAAGGCAGTCTGAGCTCTTTGGGTTCAGAGAATCGGTTTTGGACAAAGTTTCACTTTTTTTGTGCCTCCTGCTGCAGTCTAAAGGTGGCAGTGGGAATTCTAAGGTATGCTGTGGTTAAAACCTCAAGGACTAGCTCACAGGCCAGCGGGGACCCAGCCTGGAGGGGCAAACGCTGGGCATGGGGGCTGCAAGCTGGGGGTGGACAGGCCCAGGCAGGACCCAGTGGAGTCAGGTGCTAAGAAAGGCATCAGCTTTCACAGCTAACTGAGGCTCTTCCCACTGTGAACCAGCCAACCAGAGGCAACTGACCACTGAGGAAACCGGGCCCGTAGCTGCTCATTTGTTTCTCCAATAACGCTTTTCAACACGGAATGAAGACTTGTAAAAAGGGTGGGCAGTTTATGGCTGCAGGAAACTGGCCCCCACTTTGTTCTGCTGACAGGTTTATAAGGCCAAGGAAGTTCAAAAGGTAAAAAGAATTTCTAAGCAAATGTATTTTTAGGAAATATATTTTTACCTTTTGTAACAATACAAAGGCAATTTGCACTGATTTTGTCAGTAAAGCATGATAGGTGAGCACTCAAAATGTATTATCTTATGTTTTTAAATGTGAACAAAAGCATCAATGAGTTTTTTATTTGTTTTTCTTGTTTTGAAAGAATGATCTGGGTAAATATTCCTTGGGTCTTCAAAGATGTCTACTTGATCTATTACTATTATTATTATTATTTTTTTTTTTTTTTTGCAGTTTTTGGCCGGGGCTGGGTCTGAACCCTCCACCTCTGGCATATGGGGCCAGCACCCTACTCCTTTGAGCCACAGGCGCCACCCTTGGTCTATTTTTTAAATAGATGATTTGCCTGGAATTATTTTATTAAAGCTTTAGTAAATGAATACCTTCTTGTATGGAGCATAATTTCCAGAACACAGGCTAAATGCGGTTAATGTGCCCTTAACACAGCCTGGACTAGCTAACAGGCCAGCAGTCTGTTAGCAGAGTGGATTCAATTATTTTGGGTGGATTCATAATTAGATACTCAATCACTGCCATGAGTATTAAAAGCCCTGGTTTTAAAATATTGCCATGGAGATGAGGTGAAACAGGGGTCGGAAGGGCCGCAGTGGCTGGAACATACACTCAGCCTGTGGACCTCAGGACAGCTGCGCACACCTCTGCCGTTTCTCTGGGGAAGAGCACTGGGCTCCAAGGCCATAAAGGCCAAGTTTTGGGGGTTTTTTTGAAAATTACTCTCATTTTATTATTGTATCCCTTTTCTTCCTTGATTTTTTTTTTTATTAAATCATAGCTGTGTATATTAATGCAATCATGGAGCACAATGTGCTGGTTTTATAGACCATTTGACATATTTGCATCACACTGGTTAACATAGCCTTCACAGCATTTTCTTAGTTATTGTGTTAAGACATTTATATTCTACGTTTAGTAAGTTTCACATGTACCCTTGTAAGATGCACCGTAGGTGTAATCCCACCAATCCCCCTCCCTCCACCCATCCTCCCCCCTCCCCTCCCTCTCCCCTTTTCCCTTCTTCTTGGGCTATAATTGGGTTATAGCTTTCATATGAAAGCTATAAATTAGTTTTATAGTAGAGCTGATACTTGGATACTTTTTCTTCCATTCTTGAGATACTTTGCTAAGAAGTATATGTTCCAGCTCCATCCATGTAAACATGAAAGAGGTAAAGTCTCCATCTTTCTTTAAGGCTGCATAATATTCCATGGTGTACATATACCATAATTTATTGATCCATTTGGGGGTCAATGGGCACTTGGGCTTCTTCCATGACTTAGCAATTATGAATTGGGCTGCAATAAACATTCTGGTGCAAATATCTTTGTTATAATGTATTTTTCTGGTCTTCTGGGTATATACCTAGTAGAGGAATTATAGGATGGAATGGCAGGTCTATTTTTAGATCTTTCCTTCATAGCTGTGCCATCTTGAATTAGTTCCTTTAACTTCTGGGAATCCCATTCTCTATGACTTTAAAATAGAATTGATATAAAACCTACCTTCCCAAAATATTAACATACATAAATTTTCCACACTGTCCCACCCACACATACATTTTCACATATATAATTTCTCAATATAAATTATTGTTTCTACTCCAAAACCCCAAACTTCTGCCCCATCCAAGTATCCCTAAGCCTAAATATCACCAGCAATATCTAAGAAGTGCTTCTATTCTTAAAATTAAATCTTGGGTTTTATCTACTTTATCTTAAGGCTTTAGGAATCTTCTTGTCAAGCCCCTTCATTAGAAAAATGAGGTCCAGAGAGATTAGAGGCTTGCCCAAGAAAATATCATGAATGCTTTAATTCTACCTCAAGACTTCAAAACATCTATATGCTATAAAGTAAATCCCATATATATATTTTTTTTTAATTTTTTTTTTTTGCAGTTTCTGGCAGGGGGTGGGTCTGAACCCCCCACCTCCAGCATATGGGACTGGTGCCCTACTCCTTTGCACCACAGGTGCCACCCAATCCCATATTGTTTGTCTTTAAGAGATTTTCAACATTAGTTGCCTTCAACGCTTTAGATTATTAATACTGAACTCTTGAAAATATGAGTTTCTGTCTATGTTTCTGGTTTAAAGATGGAAGTGAGAAGTCTGTCCCCTCCTCTCTATCCCCGCCCCAACCCGTCTCTTCTTTGAAATCATCTGAAGCAAAAGGAGAATAAGAAATGGAAACAAAAATTCCATTTTCAGCAAAACTAAGAGGTAGGTAAAACCAGGAGCAACAAATAGGTGCAGGGGCTGCCAAAGCAGGGTGCGTCCAGGAGAGAGATGAAAGGAGAGTGAGTGTCCATGGACGTCAGACCCAGTCAACAAAAATGTGTTTGCAAATGGAAGAGGTGAGATGAAGAACAGTCCAAGTGGCGTGTTTACTGCAGAGGGAACAGCGTACATGCCAGGGCAGCAAGAACCCTCCAGGACTCAATTTAATTTTGAAATGAAGACATGATGGGGTTACAATGAATCACACACATAGACCACATGGGCAGGGAATATCTATCTCAGTGGCGGGAGAGAAGAGAGACACTGCTTTTTGAAAAATCCTATGGCTGCCTGTCTTTATTGAATGGGGAGAAATAGATCTAAAACTCACCTTTTTTAAAACCTCGTTTATAAAAAAAAAAAAAAATTCATGCTAGGCTGGAATGTGGCCCTGCAAATATTTGGCCTAAGAAAAACTCTTATGCCTCAAAGATGAGAAATCAAACAGAGCCAACCTAAGTGACTTCAAAGATCCAAGACATAAAATAAGGAAAAGGTTAGGAAAGGCAAATGGCAGATAAAATGTTGCCAAAAAGCAGAAAACACTTAACAAAGCAATTACCTGGGATGTGTGGGCACAAAGCAGAGACACGGCAATCCACGGAGGCGATGGGAAGATGAGGAGGGACGTGTTTCAGCTGGCAAGGTGCAGGGAGAAAAAATACACCACCCAAGCAATGAAGATGCATTCAAAGGGAAGGTAGACAGAAGTGAGATGGGAGCACTTAGAGGATAAAAGTGAGAAAACCAAATACAAAGAAATGAGCATGATGAGTAGAGGAAAAGTCAACCAAACAGGACAAAAAGTGAGCCTAACGCTGATACAAAAACCCGGTAATGTACAATTAAAAAATTATAATACTGAATAAAATATTACCAGATAGACTCAATTCATTGATAGAATAAAATATGTGACAAGATGGGGTTTATTCATAACAGCAAGATGGCTCAATAGGAGGATGTCTATTTATATTAATTCACCATATTAATGATCAAAGAAAGAAATGAGGTTTTCTCCTTAGGCTTACACGTGTAAAGTGCTTCAGTAAAGAGAAGCACCTAGCAACGCAGGTGGTGTCACGGTGGCCTAGGTCACAACAGAAGCTTCGGGGTCCTTGGGCAGCAATGGTGGCCCTCAGGCTGCCTGACCTTCCTGGTGGCAGGGCCTCTGTGGCCTGGTGGCACCAAGCAGAATGTAGGGGAGATCCCTCCACTCTCCACGCCCCTCCCCACTGCGGTCAGCCACACTCACCCCGGAGGCCATGGGGTTGGCCAGGCCCAGGAACCCAGCTATAGGAACAAGGCTAGCACTTCCCATCCAATCCAGTGGGTGTGGGTGGTGGCAGAGGACGAAGAGGCCCAGGATGTGTTCAAACCTGTGGACTTTAATTGTGTCATCAGCCTCCTTGAAGAGACTGGTAAAGATGATTTAGAAGGAAAACAACTTACATGTGTAAGAAACTGTGTTATCAGCATGGACTTCCCTTATAAAATTCGGAATCTGTGTGCGGAAAAGATGGGATAGCCCCGTTTTGTAGAATTTGCATATCCTAAAATTGTGTGGCTTGCTGTTTGGAGAGCATAGGACAAAATGGCTTATGCTGAAGATAACTGCTAATTCACTTGCACTTTGGGGTTACTTAATGAAAATACCAAGTTCTGAATTCAGGACACAGATTTGTAAGGGTATTATTGATTGTTATCATGCTGAACCACTGCGGAAGTATATTCCAGATTACCAGCAAGCTGGTTCTTAATACAAGATTCAGTGGCTGGAGTCGGAGAATGGGCAAAACAATGGTGCAGTCAACGGCATTGCTTGAACTTGCTGAGAAGCTTTGGGTACTTAGAGTTCTGCAACATCTCTCAACTTCTGAGTTAATTGCACTTAAATGATGAAAGCGCAAGCAGCCAATGGAATTTGTGCCCCTCAAAGCACAGATCCCTCTGGACAGCTTCTGTTTGGTTCATCAGAAATACTTTGGAACTTATTGGAAAAATCTTCAAAAGAAGAAGTAATAGAAAAGCTTAGTAACTTTGACTATTTGCCGACTTTGAAGGAAGTGTTTAAGAATCTGTTTACAAGAGGTTTAGTCAGCTCGGCAATGATACATTAGTGATGACTACAATTATTGCTCAAATCCTGGTGCACCAATGATTAGATATGGCTTTACCAAGGATTTGATACTATTTGCGACCTTTAATGAAGGCATTATCTGATGGCAAAGTTGTTTTGGCTTTGTTAACCAATGTTAAAAAACCTGAGAAACACAAAATAGTTGCATGGTCTGCAGCCCAGTATGAAGAATTAAAACTGCATGTAACTGCCACTTTGTCTCCAGTAGATGCTTTATTAATAGGAGGATATACGCCATGCCAAGGAATACCCGAGGCCTTGCCAAGCTAGAGTGGTGTCAGAGTGAAGATCCTTTCTTCAGTTTCCATGGTGTGGGTGGCCATGGCAACAAGTTAGCCCAGATGTCTTATAGTTTAAGATCCTGAGAGCCATGGTCTACCTTGAAGATGAGACTGTAAACGTAGATCTTTGTGAAAAGGGAGCAATTCAGCAAATGATTGGAATCTTTAAAAATATAATCAGCAAGCCTCATGAAAAAGAAGAGCCAATTGTTTTGGAAATCCAGTCCCATGTATTGCTTATTTTATCTGATCTTTGTGAATATCACATTTGAAAAAAGGAATATTTTTGGAACTGAGGAATAGATGCAATTCTTCATTCAACAAGAAGTTACAGAGTGGCTTGGGCTATAAGTGCCTTTTCCTAGTACATTGGATAGCATTTGGTGCCGCATTTTGAGATGTTATCTCTCAGAGAATTGCTTTCTTGAAGGAAGGTATTTTTCTCCTTTTGGATTTATTGGCAATGAACCAAACAAAAATAAATTCTGTAATCTAATACTTGGAATAATGGTTGAACTTGGTGATAATCCCCAAACTGCAGCTCATGTCAATGGTTGTCAAGGGAAGAAAGACCAGGCAGCCACTCATCTTTTAATTAAAAGACTGTGGAGAAAAGAAGAAACGGAACTAGGAGTAGACGTGGCGAAATGGGAAGAGCATTGATACAAAGAAACCTCCATTTACTAGTTTTCAAGAAGAGCAAGATGGGCCTGTACCTGCCCATCTCTGCAGTTACAAACGTAGGAGAATCTCAGAGCGAAAATTTATGCTGCATCGGACAAAATTTACCTGGCATATCTGCTTCAGATTTTGTCACCTTCTGTATTATACACAGATATCTTGGTTTTAAAACTGGAGAAACAAGGAATGAAAAATATGAAGAAATAAAATTGGAAAAGTTAAGACCGGTCGCTACAGATAAAAAAGTTTACGAAGCTATGACAACAACATCAGAAAACATTGGAAAGATGGTTGCTTCTCTGCAAAGCAAGATGATTGAAAGCCAAACACGCCAAGATGTGCAAAATGGACAAAAAGCCAAGCAAAAGTCAACCACACTGGGGGTAGGTACTGAAGAGAGGTTGGTTCGTGGATACAAAAGTATAGTTAGATAGAAGTAAGTGCTATGGCTCAGCACCTGTGGCTCAAGCTGCTAAGGCACCAGCCACATACACCTGAGCTGGCGGGTTCAAATCCAGCCCAGGCCTGCCAAACAATGACAGCTGCAACCAAAAAATAGTCAGGCACTGTGGTGGGCACCTGTAGTCCCAGCTACTTGGGAAGTGGAGGCAGGAGAATCGCTTGAGCCCAGGAGTTGGAGGTTGCTGTGAGCTGTGTTGCCACAGCACTCTACCCAGGGTGACAGCTTGAGGCTCTGTCTCAAAAAAAAGTAAGTTCTAGTGTTTAAAGGCAGAATAGGGCAACTACGCTAACGATAAGTTATTGTATATTTCAAAATAGCTAGAAGATCAAAATGTTGTCAACACAGAGAAATGGTAAATGTTTGAGGTGACGAATATCCCTATTACCCCAATCTGGTCATTACACATTGTATGTAAGCATCAGAGTGCCACACTACCCTGTAAATATGGACGGCTATTCTATGTCAATTTAAAATGTCAGCCACAGATACCATTGAGGCATGAGATAATAATTTTAGCATATTAACTAGATTAAGTTATCTATACATTTGTCTTTGCAAATGTTTCAGCCTTGAGTTATTTTGTGGTTTTTCTCTTACGGTTATTTTTGGGGTCTCTGTACTATTTTGAAAGAAGCCATGGAGTTAAGAGCTTGAGATTCCATTACTTTAGCCAGTGCTGTTTTATGGCACTTTAATTTGATGTTTGCAGTCTTACATTTTTAAAAGGTAAAGAAATACCTGACACGTTTCCGTTTTTTGAAATGCTCGACGTGGTTCCAAAAGTCGTCTGGCAGTGTGGCTCTGTGACTATGTGGGTCACTTCATTGAGAGATAAAGTTGTACTGTGCCCTTCACTCTGTGCTGCGTCCTTACTGATATTCCCACTGTCAGCATATCATTATTATTATTATTTTGAGACAGAGTCTCACTGTGTCACCCTCGGTAGAGTGCCATGGCGTCACAGCTCACAGCAACCTCAAACTCTTGGGCTTAAGTGAGTCTCTTGCCTCCAGCTCCCAGTAGCGGGGACTACAGGTGCCCACCACAATGCCTGGCTATTTTGTTGTTGTTGTCATTGTTGTGTAGCAGGCCTGGGCCAGGCTCGAACCCACCAGCCCGGTGTACATGGCCGGCACCGTAACCACTGAGCCACGGATGCTGAGCCTATGAGCACTTCATTGATCAGCTTCACCCTTGCCTCAGGGCCCACCTTCACACTGAGCATTCTTTAAATACAGAGATAAAGGTCTCTGAGTTTGGCCATCAGAAACAGCCTACCAGCCTTTTTTTCTTAAAACCTCACACGAGTAGGAAACTGAGCGTGTCACTCATTTTTCAGCAAATCGGTAACGTGGCTGTTTAATTTAACTCGTCCACAGGTAAAAAGATGTTGTAGATTTCCCACTCTCCACTTCTGTTTTGTGATCTTGTATCCCTATAATTAAATATTTAAAACTCTTTATGGTGATTTTCAAAAAAAAAAAAAAGAAAAGAAACTTAGCCAATCTCAACTTCCATTATCGCCCTAAAAAGAATCAATGAAGCAGGAACAGGTACTCTCGTCCTTGACACACACCACATTGAAAGTCCACATCACGTTTAGTGGAGAAGTGTCAGTAGCATCCCCACTCAAGTCAGGAATGAGATGAGGATGTTCCCAACAGATCCGAGAGGGAACATAGACACATAACAATTGAAAGGAAGCAAATGGATCATTATTTGCAGATTGTATGTTTGTATATTTGGATGACCCAAGAGAATCATCTAAAAAATATAATGAAAATAGGAATTCAATAAGGTGGCTTAATATAAAATCAACATATAAATACCAAAAGCCTTCATGCATTTAAACAACTACTGGCTAGAAGATGTGATGGACAAAAAGACCCTTTAAAAAGCTAAAAATAACAAAGTATAAATTTAAGAAATATTCCATATCTGTATGAGGAAACTCTGACTCTAAAAGGACTCAAATCAGCCTTGAACAAATACAAAGACATACCATGTTTTTGGATGAAAGGAGGAATGAATGTAAGAAAGACACCAAATCTCTCTAAATTAGTCTATTTATACACTACTAGGGTATTTTTATAAACCAACAAGTTGATACTAACATTTATATGAGAAAATACATTAGAAATAACATTCAGAAAAATTCTTTAAAACAAGAATAACTAGGGATGCCCTACCCAGTCTCAGATATTAAAATATGTATTTAAGTTACAAAAATTAGAGTATGGTATTAAATGAATAAACATTAAGAATCAAAATAGTAGCCGGGCATTGTGGCGGGCGCCTGTAGTCCCAGCTACTCAGGAGGCTGAGGCAAGAGAATCACAGAAGCCCAAGAGTTGGAGGTTGCTGTGAGCCGTGACACCATGGCACTCTACCCGAGGGCAGTACAGTGAGACTCTGTCTCTACCAAAAAAAAAAAAAAAAAAAAAGAATCAAAATAGACTACAGATAGCCCCAAATGCATACCAAAATTTAGTGTATGATAAAAGTAGCATTTCAAATCAGAAGCAAAAAGAGGTGTTTCAATAAATGATTTGGGCACAATTGAAAGTAATCATTAAAAAAAAAAAACAAATTAAATTTATCTCCATGTGATTGACTTCCAAATGAATGAAAGATTAAATGTTAAAATATAAAATTAACTGAAGAAACGTGGAAGCCTCGAAACTAAGTTGTTGGCAAAAATCAACATAACCAAGGCCCAAAGACAAGGTAACTGTAAAAAATATTTGTACTTCATAACACAAAGAACTAATTTTCTTTATTTGAAAATTAAAAGAATAAACTAATAGAAAAATTAGCAAGGAGATGGACAATTTGAATGGAAAGATATAGACCCAATTGCAAATGCCTTTGTCCTTGACTCACTAATTTCAGTTCTGAGAATTGATACACCTTCAATAATACAAAAGCAGATAGAGGTAAGATAACTCACGGCATCATTGCTGAAAATTACAAAAGATTCTAAATTACTTGAATGCTCATCTGTAAGTGACTAAATAAATAAAGCATGATAGATCAGAATAATATGTTCGTGTTATCTATTGGTATATGACAAGACATAGTGAGTAGAAAACAGTTTGTAATTCTGTCTCATTGCTCCCTGGGCAGCTGACTCAGGGATTGTCATGTTGTTGCCCTCAGATATTGTCTGGGCCAGAATGATCTGAAGCCTCAACCGTCCGCATTCCCAAGCGTGGTGTGCGGGCTGGCATGGCAGAGGGTCTAGGGACCAGTCTCTCCACATGGCAACATTGAACTTCATCCCAGTCAGGTGGTGTCAGGAGGGGAAGACTTCTTTCCAAAAATTCAGAAGGGATTTTTTTCCAGTGGAGAAAGAGAATATAGCAACTCCCCACACCCAGAATGCACTGGCCCTGTGCTCTGCGGTCACTCCTCACAGCTGGACGGCACTGGCCCTGTGCTCTGTGGGTCACTCCTCACACCCAGAATGCACTGGCCCTGTGCTCTGTGGGTCACTCCTCACAGCTGGACGGCACTGGCCCTGTGCTCTGCGGTCACTCCCCACACCCAGAATGCACTGGCCCTGTGCTCTGCGGTCACTCCCCACACCCAGAATGCACTGGCCCTGTGCTCTGCAGTCACTCCCCACACCCAGAATGCACTGGCCCTGTGCTCTGCGGTCACACCTCACAGCTGGACGGCACTGGCCCTGTGCTCTGTGGGTCACCCCTCATAGCTGAACAGCACTGGCCCTGTGCTCTGCGGTCACACCTCACAGCTGGACGGCACTGGCCCTGTGCTCTGCGGTCACTCCTCACAGCTGGACGGCACTGGCCCTGTGCTCTGCGGTCACTCCTCACAGCTGAACAGCACTGGCCCTGTGCTCTGCGGTCACTCCTCACAGCTGGACGGCACGGGCCCTGTGCTCTGCGGTCACTCCTCATAGCTGAACGGCACTGGCCCTGTGCTCTATGGGTCACTCCTCACAGCTGGACGGCACTGGCCCTGTGCTCTGTGGGTCACTCCTCACACCCAGAATGCACTGGCCCTGTGCTCTGCGGTCACTCCTCATAGCTGAACAGCACTGGCCCTGTGCTCTATGGGTCACTCCTCACAGCTGGACGGCACTGGCCCTATGCTCTGCGGTCACTCCCCACACCCAGAATGCACTGGCCCTGTGCTCTGCAGTCACTCCTCACACCCAGAATGCACTGGCCCTGTGCTCTGCGGTCACTCCTCACACCCAGAATGCACTGGCCCTGTGCTCTGTGGTCACTCCTCACAGCTGGACGGCACTGGCCCTGTGCTCTGTGGTCACTCCCCACACCAGAATGCACTGGCCCTGTGCTCTGCGGTCACTCCTCACACCCAGAATGCACTGGCCCTGTGCTCTGTGGTCACTCCTCACAGCTGGACGGCACTGGCCCTGTGCTCTGTGGGTCACTCCTCACACCCAGAATGCACTGGCCCTGTGCTCTGTGGGTCACACCTCACAGCTGGACGGCACTGGCCCTGTGCTCTGCGGTCACTCCTCACACCCAGAATGCACTGGCCCTGTGCTCTGTGGTCACTCCTCACGGCTGGACAGCACTGGCCCTGTGCTCTGTGGGTCACTCCTCACAGCTGAACAGCACTGGCCCTGTGCTCTGTGGGTCACTCCTCATAGCTGAACAGCACTGGCCCTGTGCTCTGTGGGTCACTCCTCACAGCTGAACAGCACTGGCCCTGTGCTCTGTGGGTCACTCCTCATAGCTGAACGGCACTGGCCCTGTGCTCTGTGGGTCACTCCTCACAGCTGAACGGCACTGGCCCTGTGCTCTGTGGGTCACTCCTCACAGCTGAACGGCACTGGCCCTGTGCTCTGTGGGTCACTCCTCATAGCTGAACAGCACTGGCCCTGTGCTCTGTGGTCACTCCTCACAGCTGAACAGCACTGGCCCTGTGCTCTGTGGGTCACTCCTCATAGCTGAACAGCACTGGCCCTGTGCTCTGTGGGTCACTCCTCACAGCTGGACGACGCTGGCCCTGTGCTCTGTGGGTCACTCCTCATAGCTGAACAGCACTGGCCCTGTGCTCTATGGGTCACTCCTCACAGCTGGACGACGCTGGCCCTGTGCTCTGTGGGTCACTCCTCACAGCTGAACGGCACTGGCCCTGTGCTCTGTGGGTCACTCCTCACAGCTGAACGGCACTGGCCCTGTGCTCTGTGGGTCACTCCTCACAGCTGAACGGCACTGGCCCTGTGCTCTGTGGGTCACTCCTCACAGCTGAACGGCACTGGCCCTGTGCTCTGTGGGTCACTCCTCACAGCTGAACGGCACTGGCCCTGTGCTCTGTGGTCACTCCTCACAGCTGAACGGCACTGGCCCTGTGCTCTGTGGGTCACTCCTCACAGCTGGACGACGCTGGCCCTGTGCTCTGTGGGTCACTCCTCATAGCTGAACAGCACTGGCCCTGTGCTCTATGGGTCACTCCTCACAGCTGGACGACGCTGGCCCTGTGCTCTGTGGGTCACTCCTCATAGCTGAACGGCACTGGCCCTGTGCTCTGTGGGTCACTCCTCACAGCTGAACGGCACTGGCCCTGTGCTCTGTGGGTCACTCCTCACAGCTGAACGGCACTGGCCCTGTGCTCTGTGGGTCACTCCTCACAGCTGAACGGCACTGGCCCTGTGCTCTGTGGGTCACTCCTCACAGCTGGACGACGCTGGCCCTGTGCTCTGTTGGTCACTCCTCATCACTGCTGGACGGCACTGGCCCTGTGCTCTGTGGGTCACTCCTCACAGCTGAACGGCACTGGCCCTGTGCTCTGTGGGTCACTCCTCACAGCTGGACGACGCTGGCCCTGTGCTCTGTGGGTCACTCCTCACAGCTGAACAGCACTGGCCCTGTGCTCTGTGGGTCACTCCTCACAGCTGGACGACGCTGGCCCTGTGCTCTGTGGGTCACTCCTCACAGCTGGACGACGCTGGCCCTGTGCTCTGTGGGTCACTCCTCATCACTGCTGGACGGCACTGGCCCTGTGCTCTGTGGGTCACTCCTCACAGCTGAACGGCACTGGCCCTGTGCTCTGTGGGTCACTCCTCACAGCTGGACGACGCTGGCCCTGTGCTCTGTGGGTCACTCCTCACAGCTGAACAGCACTGGCCCTGTGCTCTGTGGGTCACTCCTCACAGCTGGACGACGCTGGCCCTGTGCTCTGTGGGTCACTCCTCACAGCTGGACGACGCTGGCCCTGTGCTCTGTGGGTCACTCCTCATCACTGCTGGACGGCACTGGCCCTGTGCTCTGTGGGTCACTCCTCACAGCTGAACGGCACTGGCCCTGTGCTCTGTGGGTCACTCCTCACAGCTGGACGACGCTGGCCCTGTGCTCTGTGGGTCACTCCTCACAGCTGAACAGCACTGGCCCTGTGCTCTGTGGGTCACTCCTCACAGCTGGACGACGCTGGCCCTGTGCTCTGTGGGTCACTCCTCACAGCTGGACGACGCTGGCCCTGTGCTCTGTGGGTCACTCTTCACAGCTGGACGACGCTGGCCCTGTGCTCTGTGGGTCACTCCTCACAGCTGGACGATGCTGGCCCTGTGCTCTGTGGGTCACTCCTCATAGCTGAACAGCACTGGCCCTGTGCTCTGTGGGTCACTCCTCACAGCTGGACGACGCTGGCCCTGTGCTCTGTGGGTCACTCCTCACAGCTGGACGACGCTGGCCCTGTGCTCTGTGGGTCACTCCTCATCACTGCTGGACGGCACTGGCCCTGTGCTCTGTGGGTCACTCCTCACAGCTGAACGGCACTGGCCCTGTGCTCTGTGGGTCACTCCTCACAGCTGGACGACGCTGGCCCTGTGCTCTGTGGGTCACTCCTCACAGCTGAACAGCACTGGCCCTGTGCTCTGTGGGTCACTCCTCACAGCTGGACGACGCTGGCCCTGTGCTCTGTGGGTCACTCCTCACAGCTGGACGACGCTGGCCCTGTGCTCTGTGGGTCACTCCTCACAGCTGGACGACGCTGGCCCTGTGCTCTGTGGGTCACTCCTCACAGCTGGACGACGCTGGCCCTGTGCTCTGTGGGTCACTCCTCACAGCTGGACGACGCTGGCCCTGTGCTCTGTGGGTCACTCCTCATCACTGCTGGACGGCACTGGCCCTGTGCTCTGTGGGTCAGGCACGTCTCTAAGGCCGTCATGGATTCAAAGGGAGGAGAACTAGTGCCTGACACCAAGGGAAGAGGTGCCCCAAATTGGGGCCACCTTTAATGTGCCATGTAATGAAAACTCACATGTCAGTAAGAAAGAGCAAGGACGCTCTTCCATACGCTAACACAGAACTCTCCAGTGTGGGCAGAAACAATGCAGATGGACCTTCCAGAAGAGTCAGCAGGAGTGGCCCCCAGCCTCCGTCCCTCGCTGTGGCCAGGGCCTCAGCCCCCCACTACTCAGCATATCTCCAGGTGCTGGTGGCCAGTGGGGTTAGATTCTTTGTCCTCATAGGCAGTTTGGGGACATCTGAGTAAAATTCAGCAGCTTAGTGGAGACAGGATTTCAGCAGAGTTAGAAGGCGGTTAGAAATTACCCTTGAGGGGAGACAATCTAAGCTACAGGTGGTAACATACCCTGTTCCTCCCCCGTCTCCTAAGGCACCTTGGTCTGTCACCACTTAGTTCTGCCCTGTACTGTGACTTAGGCCTCCACCCTGATGACCTTTTTGTTAATCAAAAGACCACCTGCATGGTTGAGACCCGAGGCTATTAACTCTTTACTTCTTCATTCTGGAAACACATGCTCTGAAATCTTTTTTTTTTTTTTTTTTGTGGGTTTTGGCCGGGGCTGGGTTTGAACCTGCCACCTTCGGCATATGGGACCAGCGCCCTACCACTTTGAGCCACAGGTGCCGCCCGATGCTCTGAAATCTTAATAAAACGTTTGAGAATTCAGTTCAGCGCAGCACCTATCTGCCTCACAAGTGGCTGAGACGGGCCATCTCTTCGAGTCTCAGAGTACATTTTCTCAGAAACTGTGCAGTGGTAATTTCTTGGCGCCTTTTTCAGGGTGGTTGAGAAAGTTCCCTCTTTGGTATGCTGGTGGGTTCCTTCCTGCACCTCAACAGTCAGTTTTTATTGTTAAGTGAGAAAAGCTAAGTGCAGAACAGTGAAAACATATCGTAATGTCTTTCATGTAGGAAAGGTCGCAGTGGGGAATAGAACACCTGTGTGTGTTGGCTTCTGTTTTCATAAAAACATAACCAATAGTGACAGCAAAAGGAGAGAGATCTCTTCATGTACGCCTTTTTATATTATTTTGATTTTCGAAATAAATTGCAAAAGGAAAACACACTGTACTTTGATATTAAAGAACCCAAGGGTGCTGAACCTTGTTCATGTCCTCAGGGAGATGGAGTTATTGGGGGAAGTAATGATGGGGCCTATTCGTAGAATTCCACTAATTTCCAAGGAATCTTATATTTTACTACTACAATAATAAAAGTCAATGTAGAAAATGGGTCCACTCGGTCATGTGTTTAATCGCCCCAACACCCTCCCCTAGAAATATTGCCTACTATTCACTTGCCATATTTGTGCTTGCCTGAGGGTATGGAAGGAAGTGAATTTTCCATCATTGTCAAACCCAAGCTACATTTAATATGCAATTTAAAACATTGAAATTGTCAAAATAGAAGATCAGCCAGTAGTGTGTGCTGGCTCATGACAGCCCCTTGTTAAATATTCAGGAGTTTTGCAAGTCATTAGTAGGTTATAATCAGCCATGGTGGCTGATACAAGTACATAAACAAACAAACAAAAAAATACTTTCAGGTTGCAATGAGTGCTGGGAATGAGAAACTCAGGGAAGTGTGGCAGAGAAGGAATCAGAGGGAGCGCTCACTTATACCAGGTAATTAGGCAATGTGGCCTAATTCTATAATGGGAACGTTCATTGACGTCGTAATAAGACTTAGAATTTCCACTTTTACTATTTATGAAAGAGACTTGAACTGTACAAGGATTTTTACTTAAACAGTTGACATTTATTCCACCGTTTACATGTGCAAGGTGCTATGCGCTTGGCCGGCACTATTTCACTAATCATCGTCCCAACTTTGGAGAGTAGCTGCTGTGATGGATTCCCTTCCACAGAGAGTACATTGGGTCCACAGCTGCAAATGGTTTGCACAGACCAGTGAGCTGCAGAGACCACCTCCAGACCTGGGGCCTTGGCTCGAATCATCACTCATTTCTGCATCAGCCTGAAAACCCATCACATTTTTATTTGGGAAAACTAGAAAAGCATGGAGAAGAAAAATAAAATCACCCTAATTCTATTTCCTAAAGATGGCCACTCTTTCATTTTTTCATCTAAATCAGTGGCTGTCTGCTGTTTCTCCCCCCCCCAATCCACCTGAGCTTTGAGACTCATTTCCGTGAATCACTGGGCCTCAGGGGTATGCAGGGCATAATCTGAAAAGTTCTGTTGCAGGAAGACAAGGCCCCGTGGAAAGAATGAACACCTTGTTTAAAAGAGTAGGGGCTTTATTTCAGCCCATAGAGCTACGATACAGAAGAATTCAAATGGCCACACTCCCCGACTGGCTCAGTCTTCTCCTTTTTATACCCAGTCAAAAAACGTTCTAGCCCTCAGGTACCTTTCTAATTGGTCAGTTTGAATCAAACTGGAGTAGCAGGGTCTGGGTTTTACAGAACCTCGGGCATTAGTTTCCAGGTCCCAGGAAGTTAAGTTTCTACACATTCCAAAGAGCTGAGTCACCATAGGGAGGACCTCGAAGATGTATCCTAGGGGTCTCCTTGAGAAGACCTCTGTTCTCTTAGAGCTTACTTTTTCTGGGTATCCCCTCTCAATTCCACGTGTGTTTTTTACATGATCTGTCCACTGTTTGGTTTTATTCTCCTCCTATTAAATGGCATGCAGTTTCAAAGTTTACATTGTCCTTGATCAAGTATAAAGAGATATGTCCTTATTGGTGTGACTGAGCGCCTTCCTTCACTGTCACAACTCTACTGAGTGACACGTAAGCTCTCTGCTCAGCCTCTTGCTTTTCTGTTCCTAGAATGCTTAGGTATCACGGTGACATACACACAGTTACCTATGTAGTCACAGTGAACATGTGACCTGAGAGGCTGGCCTGTATGAAAATACACACACATGAACACACACACTTTTTTTTTTTTTTTGAAGATCTAGGTCAAATCAATTTTAATTTTGTCAATTACAATCACTTTGAAAAAGTCACAATCACAAAGTTATTATAATATTTTCAAATAAATGTTTTGCAAAAGAAAAAAGCAAGCTCTAAACTCTTCTTTAATCAGAGACTTACAAAAAATTAT
Organism: Nycticebus coucang; assembly: GCF_027406575.1. Taxonomy (NCBI): domain Eukaryota; kingdom Metazoa; phylum Chordata; class Mammalia; order Primates; family Lorisidae; genus Nycticebus; species Nycticebus coucang. The sequence continues at coordinate 95,618,964 of NC_069794.1, read as the reverse complement.
ATCCAGAAGGTAAGTAGATGGCCAAACATCTTTTGAATGGACTTCTAAGTTATTTTCTGTATTTGAGCACCTTTCTGATCTTATGTCGGGCCTTGTCCAACATAATGATTTTTCTGTTCATTCTGTTGTCAGAAGATGCCCCATATGGGGGGTGTGTCTCATTCTATGATAAAAGGTTATCAACAATGCTGATACATTCTTTGGCCCTTAAGCACAGTTGATTACTAGTTATAGGAAGAAACAGTCTGTTCAAGTTGAAAAACCAGCAGTTATTTTAGAAGACACAAAGGTTTGGGAAGAGTGAACAGAGCTGAGTGGATGTCACGGATTTACAAGGGGGTCCTACAAGGGTGGGAAAAATTATTCCTCTGGCTGCTGCAAGCTGCGGTTGTGAACAGTGCCGTCCTTTACTCATTCGATGAGAAGGTCAGTGGAGAAAAGGTGCAAACGCACCTTTGTTACGGGAAAAATCTCATCACTCAGCTTGTGAGGAACAGAAATTCAACAAAGAAGGGAAGACCAGCATCTTCTGACAGTGAGGAAAGGCTAACAGGGAAGGTGCATTGGGTGCAAAATGAAAAAAGTCAACAAAGGATTGCAGGGTTTGCAGCAGAAGAAAAGGGAAAGATGGAAGGAGAGAAACCACTTTCTACTGTAGACGCGCGAGAGGAAGCCCGGACGTCCTCCTGAGGGTGGCTTCAGGAAGTGTCACACACAAAAAAAATTAGAAGCAAAAATAAACAAACGCACTCTAATTGTTTTATATAACCTAAAAGAGATAATAAAATCATCAGGTGAGTTCATATTTATGTTTATGTCTTTTAAAACTGTAGGATAATTACAGTAAGCCACCAACCTCTTTCCCACCTAAGTAAGTAGGAGCTGGGGAGTGTGCAGGTGGCAGAAACATGGCCTGGGATTAAATGGCTAATGCTGGTGGGTGTAGGCAAAGTAGGAGACAGCTCAGGTTTTATTTGGTTAGTATATCATCTCTCTGCAATCGTTCATCTTGTTAATCTTGAACTTCAAAATGGCACTTGTTCGATTTGGGAAAATATTAGTGATTCCTCTCTATATTAATTTTTTGTCAAGTGTTTAATTACAATAGTTCTTGATGTGTAAAGAACGTGTAATCAAGATGTTAAAGTAATTAATGGAAAGATATCACATGCTAATAACTATGTACATTCACCAATGGAAGGGCATGAGCCCTAAATTCAGAGGCTGTTAACTAAACTCAATTTTAGTACTTGATTTTTAAATATTGGCTTTTAGGGTGGCTCCTGTGGCTCAAAGGGGTAGGGCGCCAGTCCCATATGCCAGAGGTGGCAGGTTCAAACCCAGTCCTGGCCAAACACTGCAAAAAAAATAAATAAAAATAAATAAATAAATATTGGCTTTCTCATTTTTTTCTCTCTGCTTTTTCCCTTTTTATTCCCAGTGTTCAGTCCTTAGGCCTTGCACAGCCCTGCAAGCTGCTTTCTCCTGCTCCAGAGTGATCCATTCTTACATGGGCTCTGCTGCTTTTTTTAATTTCTTTGCAGTTTTTTTTTTTTTTTGGCCAGGTTTTAACCCACCACCTCCAGTATATGTGCCCAGCGCCCTACTCCTTTGAGCCACAGGTGCCGCCCTCTGGCTGCTCTTTTATGTCTGACACTAGAGGTTCAATCCTTTTAGATTCAAGTGTTCATTGGAAAGGATACATTAATAATTTTTTTTTGTAATGCAAGGTTATTACACTAATATTTCAAACCCCTGGGTTTGTCATAGAGAGGAGAAAAAGAAAACTAATCCCTCATAAGCAGAAATTTCTTTTTTTTTTTCCTAAAAGAAGACAAAGCTGACGGTCTAAACGGTTTCAAATCTCCTTGGATGTTTGTCCACCCACGTGTAAAATAAAACAAGTCCTGATGGGAGGTGTTGTAGGTGTTTGTTAATCCCTAGCAAACTGGCAGGTGTTTTGTCCACTGCCATCTCTGGTTTTGTTTGATTGATGTATTCTTTCTTCAAGGGGACTCCTGGACGTTCCAAATGGCACTTACCAACCTCAGCAAGTGTTAGAGATGCCTATGTATTGTATGTATTTATTTTATCAAATGCTGAATATTATAAAAACACTTTTTTATGGGAGTTAAAAGTCCTCCCTCTTTTCTGAGTTCTATCTGGCCTCAGCTTTAGAGTAGTTCCAGCCCTCTGATTAGTGGGGAAATCTGGGGGCTGCCGAGACCCCACTGCTCTCCGAGGGGCTCCTTCATGACAGGAGAGCAGCGCCCCGTAGTAGGGACCCTTTACTTCTTCATAAAATAAGCTGATTTGAATCCCGATTTGGACCCACTGAGTGATGAATCTTGTTGCATGATTCAGGTTCCAAATTAACCATTTAAACAGCCAGATATTTTAGGGAAAATTAAATGTTAACTTTTATTAGGTCTCTTCTGTTCGGTTCACTCCATCTCTGTGTCAGATGTGAGGCTCTTTGCACAGGCTCCTGAGCGCACTTTTCTTCCAACTGGCTGTTAAATCATTAGAGAGGGCTGCACCCAGGAGCTAATGGGGGGTGGGGGGGAGGAGACTAGGCAGGGTCAGGTCTGCAGGCCAGTCCTTCCACTGAGCCCAGGGCCTCAGTTTCCTCTCAGTGAAGTGTGGAGCATAACGGTACTTACTTTGGGCTCACAGCACTACAGGAGGCGTGTATGATAACCCTTTGCTGAAGTGTTTGGCACAAAACAAGTATCAGCCGACAGTGGCCATGAGATTCTGGCCACTGCACTGTCCAGCAGGGATTCCTGAGTGGACACACCAGTGTCTGGAGATGCTGCAGGGCTTAGACCACAGACAATGAAGCCCCCACAGGACAGATGCGCGCCACAGTCCCTCCTCCTCCCCACACCAAATGGAGCCCACTGCAAGTGGGAGATGAAACAGCTAAAATACTCTGAGGCTCTGCCTTTAGGAATCAGAAAATGGATGCCGGAGCAGCCTCTGCCTCTGTGCAGATGCGCCCTGACTGGCTGCCACTGCAAGGGCGAGTTCAGCAGCTCCTTGACATAGCATTGCCACATTTTGAAGTTAAACAGCCACAGGATGTATGAACTCTCATCACGCAGTTAATTACTCTTGAATTTTTCTGCATTCTAGAAACATATTCTATTTATGTCACAGCCCCTGGGAGCACAGGCTGCCTTTGTCCCCAGGACACAGCCAGTGGTGTACAACCTCCGCATCTGTTAGGTTTCTCGAGTGAAGCATAATTGCCTGATTTCCATTTGAAAGTACAGCCCTGACATTAGAAGGATGTCAACGCACCAATGGTGACAATGGTGTCCTGACACCTAGAGAGGAGGGAGGCGGGGGACAGAATGCGGGAATAAATAAACACGTCAAATGAGGCTGGCCTTCACAACGGCCAGGTCTAAATTTACAGCTGCAGATGAAGTGTTCCTTGGGAACAAAAAAAAAAAAAAGAAAGAAAGAAAGAAACCAGTAGATTAGCATCAGTGTGAGGCTGTGGGAGCCAGATGGCTCTGTGGAGAGTGAGCCTTCCCGCCTTCTCCCCTGAGCAGACAGCGAGCCCACTAAGAGGAGAGAGAAACGATCTCACTCCTCAGCCAGCATGGACATGATTCGCCCTCTTTCTCTCACTCAGGAGAGTTGGGAGACAGGAAGGGTGACCCAAGGGCCCAGGAGGTTGGGTGGTTGCCATGAATCCACAGGCCACTGTCTGGAGATGGAGCAAGACGCCAGGCCCCCGCGAGGCTTCCTGAACTGCTTCAGGGTCCATGAAGGAGGCCATGCAGTGGGATGAGGGGACCCAGGGACATCCCGCACACTGTGATTATCTCCCCCTACCACGTCTGTGAACTTTACCTCCACAAGCCAGCGCTGCCTGGGAGGCATGGTGTGTGAGGAGGCTGGGACACGGGGCCTTGGGATGCAGCCGCACGCCTGACTGGGGAGGGTGGTGGACGGTGCTTCCAGGTTCTTACTAATGACAAGTTCCACTTGTCCTCATGGGCTGGAGGCCAGTGTGTTTGTCAGCCCTTGGCCTTCTGGACTAGCCACCTGTTTAGCTCTTTTTTTGCCATCCCCCGGACAGGTGGCCCAAGGTGGAGGGAGCTTGGGCGTGCCAGCAGGGCTGCAGGGTGGAATGGGCCTCAGAGGTTATAGGGTGGGAGGGCTCTCCTCCTAAAGATTCTAAGGCCAGAGGGGCTCAGCTTCTGCTCATAAACAAGACTGTTGTCTAGAATGATAGCCAGACATTTGGTTGGTGGTCACCAGGCCGACCCCCAGATGCTGGCTTAGAGCCTCACACTTGCAGTGTACACAGAGGCACAGGCGTCCTGTCACTTGAACTGTGACCTGACCTGCCTTCTCAGGGGGTGTCACATCCCCACTTTGGCACGAGGGCTCCTGAGGCCTCCAACCCAGAGAAGTGGAGATAATCGCAGCCCATTGTGAAGGAGACCATTTAGGGAAGTGATGGAGCTGAGCTTCATCCACTGTCCTTGCCCTCACTTAGACATGGACGTCAAGCACTTAAGAGGAGCATTTTTAAAAATGTAAAATGCCAGCCTTTAAAGAGGGTTTCCTAAGTGTCAGGCCTGCCTCTAAAGGCTTTGGTATGTCATGTAATCCTCATGACAATACTATGAGGCAGGCCCTCAGATTATCTGGATTTTACAAAGGAGATACCCAGGCACAGAGATGTTAAGCAACTTTCCCAAAGCCACACAGCTGGTAAGCAGTAGAGCCAGTGTTGGCCCTACGTGGCTCCTAATCCAGACCTTCAGGATACCCTGCCTCTCAAGATGGTGTAATAATTCTGAGTCTCAGGCTTCCTGCTGCGGCTACTCACCAGCAGCGCCATATGGGGCGACTGTCTCTGAGTCTGCCCTTTCCTTGGCTGTAGAAGAGTCGTCTAACAGGGCTGTCACCAGGAGCACAAGTAAGGTTTGAGATGGATGCCGGCAGCCTCACGACAGCCTCACACCACCACCCCCCATAAGACCAGGGGGCTGGGTAGGAGGAAGGGGAAAAAGAGGTAAATAAAATGATGCCAAGGACCATCACTCTGAGATTAGTCTTAGATCGGGCGAGAACAAAACAAAATGAGAGCTAACAAGCTAAGTGCTGTGACAAATTGTTCTACTTATTTGCTAATTTCCAGATCTGCTTTATGTGACATTTATGTCACATAATCTGCTAATCCGCTAAATTGCAAGGTTCACTTCTGTAAAAGGGGTCATCGTGACCCCACGCTTGCTTTTTGCTTCTTTTGCCAACTTTCAGCCCACCTGTTTGTCCCTTTGCCAACTTTCAGACTAGAAAAACCCCAACTTCAGACCCCTCAATGCTGTCTCACTAAGTCTGCTTTAGACTTTGCTGAGACAGCCCCATGTTTAATAAAAGCCTTCTTTCTGAACTTCTAATTTGAGTTGGTGGTCCTTATCTGGCCCCATTACAGGTTGACCTGCAGACGGGCCAGGCCAGTGCCTGGCTCACACTTGGTGCTCAATACATGTTGGTGCAGGTGGTCCCCAACTTTCACCAGAACATAACCGGATGCATTTTGACTTAAGATTACCCGACGTACGATGGGTTTGTCCCCATGTAACCCCATCATATGTCTATAGCTACTACGATTCTATTGGTCATCTTTGTGCTCTTTGATCTCACTGAAGTCTCACAAAAAACCTGGGAGGGGGCAGTGCCTGTGGCTCAACGGAGTGGGGCGCCGGCCCCAAATGCCGGAGGTGGCGGGTTCAGGCCCAGCCCCTGCCAAAAATTGCAAAAAAAAAAAAACCTGGGAGGTAGGGGGAGCAGCCTTTACTACCCCATTTACAGGTGGTGACATGGAGCAAATCTGCGCCTTGTTCTCCGTCTGATCAGAGCCTGCTGTGCCCTGCTCAACTGTGGGCCGTACCCCATGGTCATCTAGAAAGATCGGCTCGAAGAATTCACTTCTTATTGCTGTTTCCTCCTCTGCGACTGGGGACTGGCTGGGGACAGAGGCAGATCCTGCCGTTGCCCCCTGGGAACTGCTGAGAGACAGTTAATACCTCTGGGGATGAGTAAGATCCTAACAAGGCTGAGTTAACAGGCTCATGTGTGCCCTTAAGATTTTCTTTAATCTAGATCGAAAAGACACTTCTGTTCTCACCATCAGCAGAGGCAGACGCAGAGCCCTCTGACAGCAGCTCCAGCGCCGTCCTTGGCAGACTGTGTTTCTACATCTACAGCTGGAAGCAGGACAGGGTGGGCCAGGGTGCTGGGCGTCCAGCGCGGCTGCCTCGGTGTCTGTCCTAACTCAGCACTTCCAGGGATTTTCACATTGTTCCTCCCATTTTACCCTCAGAAGATCTCTGGGGAATCCAGCTTCTGTTCTGTTGCCTCATGCAATTCCCAGGGCTGGGAAAGAAAATGATTTCCCTTCACAGCCCCTGGCGGAGTGCCTTTCACATCCTGGTTGTGTTACGGGGTGATTTATAACCTGCAGGGTCTAGGTCTCCCTCGTCCTCCTCCCACCCCCATTTCAAACAAGGCGAGCCTGCAAACTCAGGTGTCTCTGAAGTCAGCCGCTAGGGCTCTGGTTCAGAGGGAGAGCTTCAGGGAGACCACAGTGATGAGAGCATGAAGCTGTTCATTCCAGGCCCCGAGGCTGAGCTCATCATTCACGAGAACAAACACAACCCAAAGTCTCAAAGTTCAGGGTTGGCTTTGAACTACGAACGTAAAAGCACATTTTCCAAACTTGTCAGGATTGTGTTTCGTTTCTAGACTTTTATTCTCAAAGGAACAATGGGGCAGAGACACAGCTGAATAAGTTTTGACCTGAGAGATGAAAAGAAGTTACTTTCTTTGCTGTCATAGACCTAAGTAGGGGGAAAAAAATTAAGCCCCAGGGGGTCATTTTCTCCTGTTAAAACAGAACACAGAAACCTGACTGCACAGGGTCATTCGGAAAGCGGCGCGTCTCTGTCTGGACTGAAGGCTGTCCTCGGCCAGCTGACTCCACGGGCTCCTGCCCTGCCCCCGGACTTCCCACTGGGGTGGATTCCTTGGAAGCTGAAACAGTGCAGAGGGGTGAGCAAGTTAGTCAAGTCTCACACTGGTCTCTCAGGTCGGGGGACATGTGTGGACACCACGGGCCTCCTGTCCTACCTCAGAATGACCAGGGCAGGAGAGTGCCAGCCCAGCCCAGGCCGGGCCACACGGGCGGGAGAATGCTAGCCCAGGCCAGGCCACACACCCCATGGAGACCTCTGCCTTGCAAGCTGCAGGATTTCTTCTTCTCTGCGCTGGGCTATCTTGTTGGTCACAGCCCAAATCTTTACTTCTGCAAAACTCATATGATAGCACCAAGCCTCTTTCCCTGCTGGCCCTGTGACTATGTGGGCTCAGCAGCAATGTCACCGTGGCTGCAGGCCAGCCCCAGCATGGCCACGCCCTACTTGCCGCATGACCATGGACTAGTTACATAAGCTCCCTGGGCCTCATTTTTTCTCATCTTAAGAATGAGGGAATAATAATTACACCTACCTCCCTGGTTTGTCATGATCACGGCATTAGATGACTTACATGTGATTGACACAGTGCCCCATAGAGAGCACAGACTCGCAGCCACCAATGAGTATTTCTAAGTATAGGAGGGAAGGCGGGGAGGAGGCACCAGGAAGAGCTGCCTCAGGGACTGTGAGCCACCGTGGCGGACGAGCAGGATCAGAGAACCTGCTTCATCTCCTCCTGCTCCCCTGCCCTTTCCTTTGGAAAGATGAGTGTCTAAGATTTTAAAGTCATATATCATTCCCATGTCCTTTTGTAAAAATACTGATCCTTGTTCTAGAGACATTCACATTTAGAGAGGCTCGTGTGTTAGATGTGGGCTTCATGTACGTCTAGCGTTCCAGAAAGCAGGACTATCAGGAGGGGCTCCTGTCTTCACCCTTCTCTTCCCAAATTAATGAATGGTTTTCTGTCACCCTTAGGAGTGGTTTACCCCCCCCAGACCTTCTCCTGAACCTGGATCAGTGATCAATTTTGTCTTAAGATCCTAAAAGCAGGCCAGGCGTGGTGCCTGTAATCCTGGCACTCTAGGAGACCAAGACCGGGGACTGCTTGAGCTCAGAAGTTTTGAGACCTGCCTGAGCAACGGCAAGACCCATCTCTACCAAAAACAGAAAAAACTGAAGCAAGAGAATCACTTGAGCCCAAGAGTTGATGCCACAGCCACTCTACCCAGGGTGACAGCTTGAGACTCTATCTCAAAGAAAAACCAAAAACACCTAAAAGCAAGGGGCAGTTTTCAGCACAATTAGCCTGAGAGGAGCCCAATTTGTAATGTTCTGATCATAATGAACGTAAAGGGGACCCGCCCATCCCTCCTTGGTCTCAGGCCCAGGACAAGGTGAGAACGGGGGACAGAGCCCTGGAGCAGAGAAAGGGGGGTTCCCGGGTGGTGATTTATGTGGAGGGCTTAGCTGATGTGCACACTGGGGCTAATCTGACAAGGAATTGAGGTTCCCAACACTCAACTATAGCATTTTTATAGGGTGTGGCCGTAAGTACAGATGTCATTAGCTGTAGGGTCATCCACTACCATGGAACAGTCTCTGCCCTTCTCTCTTTTTCTCCCCTCCCCCATCCCTTCCTCTCTCTCTCACAAAATTGAATCATATTTAGTTGTATTTGATGCTCTTTGTAAATTGTTACTTATTTGGATTTAGGGTTTTTTTGGTTTTACTTTTTGTTAATTCTCTACTAATTTTATTATTCCAAATATCCTTTATCCCTTTTCGTTTTAAGGATGGAGTTGATTGTAGTACTGTATTTATTTTCTATGTTCTATAGCACATTTTTCTCACTTTTAACCTGGCCATTTTCACCGTCACATTTATATCTTAACAGTATTTTCCATGCCCTCCATTTCTACTCCTAGGTCCTTAAATCCTTTCTCCTTTTTTCTCTTTTTTTCCTCTGTCCCTCACCCCACCAAATTCCTGATTGACAGAAAGAAAAAGAGATGACAGCTAGGATTATGTTGGGAAAATGAACCAGCATATTGAAGACTGGACAAGCCAAAAATGACTCCACCAATTTGAGTCAACGCCTCTGGACAATTGAAACAAGACTTGCTCAGCCCAGAACTTCAAGACTCTCTTGGAATTTTCACGTATATATGACAGTTTGACATTTTACCCCAATTCAATTTTATAATCCAGATGATGAAAGAATCGTTTCCTTGAGATGAATTCTCATCCATCATTTTTTACTCCCACAAGACCATTGCTTACAGCCCCCAAAGACTGCCTATTAATACCATCGTTCTGTTAGGGTGAATGCTCGTTATCAGACACAGGAAACCCAGCATACTGGTTAACTACCTTTCCTGTTTCATTGAAAGTTACAAGGTGTATCCTTCATGGGTTACTAATATCTAGACACCTGCAATAATCTAAACACGAAAGCAAAATTGAACAGGTTGGCCTTTCTTGGAAAATTTAGAGGAAACTTCAGGACTCAGGAACATCAGGGTCATAACACAGGTGTTGCAGGTGTGGAGAGCATAAGATATTTGGAGCTTCCCTGTGCTACACTATAAAAGTGGTTTTGGTGATAGCAGAAGTCACATGTGAAACAGGGTGCCATGTAAAGCACATTGTATCTTTAAAAAAAGATATCTTATTTTATATCTTAAAAAATTTCCCTCCTCTGTTTAAAATGGCTGGGCACAGTGGCTCACACCTGTAATCCCAGCACTTGGGAGGCTGAGACGGGTGGATTGCCTGAGCTCACAGGTTCAAGACCAGTCTGAGCCAGGGCAAGACTCTGTCTCAAAATAATAGCCAGGCGTTGTGGTGGGTGCCTGTAGTCCCAGCTACTCGGGAGGCTGAGGCAAGAGAATTGCTTAAGCCCAAGAGTTAGCAATTGCTGTGAGCTGTGACGCTACCACGGCACTCTACTGAGGGAGACAAAGTGAGACTCTGTCTCAAAATAAATAAATAAATAAACATGAAATGTTTTTAAATATTCAAGGGAAAGAAATTTATGACTGGGAAATTACAAAAATAGTATATGCACAGCGATCCCATTTTCATTAGAAAAAGCACATACGTATAAACATATGCAAATGCCCTCCGACACATAAGTCAGGGGAAGTATGACCCAAATTCTAATAGTCATCTTCCTGGGTCATAAAAGTATAGGTGCTTTTGTTTTCTTCTCTTGGTTTAACTACACTTTTTAGTTTAGTTTTGTTTTTTTAAGAAAAAGAATTAAATATTTCTTCTATAATGTAAATACTATATAAACAACATAATTGCACAAACTACATAGCCCAGTATAAAAATCAGTGTAGAAACTCATCTCAATGTAGACTAAAAACAGATTAAATGATTGCAGAAGAAATCTTCTCATTTGGAAAACACACATCACATAAGTCACATTGTCAAATACAAACTTGGGGTCATGGGGGGGCTGGGGGCTGCAACATGGGGAGTGAGAAATACTGTTGTCTCAGGAAAGAGGTGGGGTGGGGCTTTTGCCTGGTTATCACAGGCAGGATATAATGTGGGGTTATAAGAAGGGATTCTTACATTTGCCATTAAAATAATCCCTCGCCCCCGCCCCCCCCCTTTTTTTTTTGCATTTCTGCATCTGTTTCTAACCTAGACAGAGTAAGGCACCAAAGGCCACATCTTGGTCCCAGCACCGATTCTCCATGACTGAGGTTGAGGGCTTAGTCTGGCCCTGAAATGAGACCCTCTCAGTTGGGTTTTGTCAGTTGTCCTCCAGGCCCTGCACCAGCACACTGCCATCCCACCCACAGCATCATCTCATCCTGGTCCTGGGCAGCCTGGGCCTGTTGCCACGTCCCCAGACCTCTCTCCTTGCCCGTCCTGGCCTCTGCTCTGCATGGCCTCCATGTGTGGGAACCACTGTCCCTCCACCTGCTTGCCTCTAGCCCAGGTAGTTTCTAGGTACGCCTCTGTCTTGGAGAAGAGGAGGGAGGTATGTGCAGAGAAGGGAGCCACAAACTCCAGGAATGAAATTTGGGGAGACCGCGAGTGAGGGGGAGCAGACATCTACTTGTCAGGAGCTGCTGCTGTGCCAGGCTTGCTCTGCCCAGAAGCCTCCTCGGTCTGTCCACGGACAAAGAAGGCCTTGCCATAGAGGAAATAAGTCACCAGCTTCCAGGAGCCCCCACATCATGCAGAGGCCAGAGCAGATCCTTACCTGTTTTCACCTCTGCCATCACCCGCACCTCCTCTAAGGTTCTCGGAGTCCCAGGGCGTGTTTCAGCCTCGCTCGCACACATGTGGCTCTCAAGTGTCCTGGGCAAGCTGGGGATCCTGATTCCCTGTGGGGGTCCCTCTGTCCCACTCAACTAAAACTCCTTGCATGCAATAGACCACTCTTTCTTTAAAACCTCTGTAGTGCCTCTTGCAGTTTTGTGCCTAAGACCCACGTATGTGTTAAGTGAGTGAGCTCACGGATGACAGTTGCGACTCCTGACATCTTGCACATCCCAATTCTCAGATGCCACATGCTGTCTCTGTGGCTAGAGGAAGCAGGCCCTGCTTACCCCTGCCTTTGGGATGAGAAAAATGACTCCAGAGGGACTTGCCCAAAGTGGCGTAGGGACTGCTGAGCGCCAGGACTGATTCAACTCCAGGAGCTCTGCTTTCTCTTGGTCATCAGAACCCCCATGAAGCTGCTTAACAAACCAGTGTCTGTGCCCCGAGGACCTGTGGGTCCTCTCAGGGGCAGGCCAGCTGTCTCTACTCTCCGACTCAGCTGTGCACACATAACAAACCTGTGTCCGTGCCCCAAGGACCTGTAGGTCCTCTCAGGGGCAGGCCAGCTGTCTCTACTCTCTGACTCTGTGCACACACCAGCGTGGACCAGTTCTGATGTGACAGCTGGTGTATGATATGAGGACAACAGAGGCTAGCCCTGCACTGAAAATCCCATGTTTCTCCATTAGTAACCTCCTCATTTGTGAAGAGTTAATTTATATCTCCCAGGATCCTCCTTTTATAGAACATTGCTGGGTTAATAGCTAGACTTCTAGAAGGTCTAAGGTTAAAGACGGCTGTGCCATTCATAAGCCCCAAATGGGAGAGGTCAGAAGGATGTGACAGCTGCCTTAGGAAGGCCTCAGCGTGCTGCTGAAAGGCCGAGCTGAGGATGGAGACACAGCCATCCTTAGCAGCCTGGCTGCAAACCAGCAGGGCCCCAGCTAATTGGACATGTCTGGGAAAAGTGTTTGTATTGTCAGGACTCCATAAGGCAAGGGGTGAGGACCCCAGTGATTAAGTGACCACAAACTCATCCAAGAATTACCCATCAGGGGAGATTGCAAGTGGTGAGAAAGTTCCTTCTGTTTGTAGAGTGAGTCAAATTTGGAGGGAATTAGCATCCTCTCCCCTTGGCGGGCAGACCACCAAACCCTAAACTCCACCAGGACCAAGACCCTAACCACTAAAGTTCTCTGGAGGAACAATTAGAGTTGGTTAAGGAGTCCCCCAAGCTGACTTAACCTGTGGCGAACCCAGCAAGTGGACCCCCCCTGGCTGTGCCGTGTGAGGAGGGGTCCCCTCCAGAGAGGGGCCTAGGCTGTTTGCCTAAGTGCTGCAAGCTGGTCAGCCTGGAAACCATTATTATAATCATCCGGAGAGTTGGTGAGCAGACAAGTTGAAGCAAGTTGAAATTTGAAAAACATATTAACAGGGACCTGACGAGACGCCAGAAGAGTCTGCCAAGCAGGGACAGCTGGAAGGCCAATTTCTGAGTCAGTACTGAAAGGTGGTTGCTTAAATATCTGAGTCAACACACACTGATTTCTCTCCGGCTCAATACTCCCATTTAATTGCACTGGAGAGTCTCTCCATAGACACATCTAACACCCAAATACATAGTTGAGTAAAAGAAAAGTACATTATTGAAGTGCAAATGAGGTCTGTGCCACCCGCAGGCTAGGCGCTCCCTCCTCCCTGGCAGAAGGTGGCCAGGCCTTGCAGGGACTCCACCAGGCCCAGTTTTAAAGAGGGCTGAGGGAAGGGCTGAGCACCGGCCTCAGCTGGCTCCAGAGAGGGGTCTATGAGGTCTCCTCATGTGTTGCCAAGGTTCTGAGATACGTTGTCAGGGTCCTCAGGGGAGAGGGAGGCAGGGACGCCAGCTTCCCACGCCTGGGAGCCAAGGCAGATGGAAAGGCCAGTGGCTGGTCAGCCATCACGTCTGGCAATCAGGTGACAACCTGGAGAGGTTGGTGGCAGATACGATCAATGAGATGAGTCTTGAATGTCTGCCCAGCTGCTGAACGCCTGGGAAGCAGGCAGATCATTGAGGGGGTCCTAACAGGCATTGGCTACTGGAGCAAACCCTTTCCCATAATGATGCTCATGTAGGGCCAGATGGAACAGCCCTGGGTGGTGCATAGAGGGGGGGGTTCCACATAAGGGCCAGGTGGATGGCCCTGGGTGCTGTTTAGAGGGGGGTTCCACATAAGGGCCAGGTGGGACGGCCCTGAGTGGTGCATAGAGGGGGGTTCCACATAAGGGCCAGGTGGGACGGCCCTGGGTGGTGTTTAGAGGGGGGTTCCACATAAGGGCCAGGTGGGACAGCCCTGGATGGTGCTTAGAGGGGGGTTCCACATAAGGGCCAGGTGGGACGGCCCTGGGTGCTGTTTAGAGGGGGGTTCCACATAAGTGCCAGGTGGGATGGCCCTGGGTGGTGTTAGAGGGGGGTTCCACGTAAGAGCCAAGTGGGACGGCCCTGGGTGGTGTTTAGAGGGGGGTTCCACATAAGGGCCAGGTGGGACGGCCCTGGGTGGTGCTTAGAGGGGGGTTCCACATAAGGGCCAGGTGGGATGGCCCTGGGTGGTACACAGGGGGGGTTCCACGTAAGGGCCAGGTGGGACGGCCCAGGGTGGTGTTTAGAGGGGGGTTCCACGTAAGGGCCAGGTGGGATGGCCCTGGGTGGTGCACAGGGGGGGGTTCCACGTAAGGGCCAGGTGGGATGGCCCTGGGTGGTGCACAGGGGGGGTTCCACATAAGTGCCAGGTGGGACGGCCCTGGGTGGTGTTTAGAGGGGGGTTCCACGTAAGAGCCAGGTGGGACGGCCCTGGGTGGTGTTTAGAGGGGGGTTCCACATAAGGGCCAGGTGGGACATCCCTGGGGTGGTGCCTAGAGGGAGGTCTGCCACAGTGACTCTCTGGCATCGGTCACCTCCCTCAAAGGTAAGTGTGATGTATCAGATCAAAGCTGGGATCCACACCCCAATGAAAGCCAGTCCTGTGAGAGGAGATGAAGGGACTCCTACAAGGCTCAGTTCCGTGTCTACTGACACCCATCAGAGATAAGGACAGAGCCAGCACTGGCAGAAAACGCAAGCTCAGTTCCCAGGGGAGGTTGTGAAAAGTGGGATCTGGCTCAGAAGGGTTGGATGGCTCTGGGGCCACGAGCCCAGGCCTTGGGCGCACAGCAGACAGTGTGCCCGCTGCGTGAGCTATTCCTCGGCAGCACACCTGCTGATCACACTGACCAGAAAGCCACGCAGATGGTACCCCGGGGATCTGAGAGGCACACGGCAGGGCCACTGCACCCGGCAGATCCACCTGAGACAGCTGCCACTCGGGGAACTGTGGACCCATCTGGGTCTGAGGCTCAGAGCAAACACACAGGGTCGAGGTCTGCCCAAGAAAAACGAGCCCCAAAAGAAGATGGAATCCTATGTTTTCTACTTGCTAGCTGTGGGACCTTATGTAAATCATGCAACTTCTCCGATCCTCACCTTTCTTACCTCTGTGGTGGGACTGGCACCGTGACTGTTCGTATCAAATAAGATGATGTTGTGAATGCCTGGCGTGAAGCAGGAGCCCCCAAAGCCAGGTCTCCACCCTTCAGTTTTCTCCTGAAACTGAGGCATCTTGAGTTTCTCCTCCTCTAGTTGTTGGCATTGGGTTTTGTCACAGTTCGGAAAGGTACGGAACTGGAACCCAGCTGTGAAACCTCTGTCTCCCACCCCTCAGCACGCTGCCCCGCCTGCGGGTCTTGATGTTCCCCTGTGGAGAGACCCCCATGCAGCAGCCGTTTGAAAGATGATTGTGTGTGCCCGTTGGAGCATGAGAACTGCTTAGACCTGCCCTTTGGATCTGTTTATGGAGCAGCCATTTAGAGATTCAGTTGGCAGTGCCCTCCTCCCTCTGGGGTCCCCAGCAAGCCTGGCCCCTCCTCACTGCACCTTGTTTTTTGCTTATGATTTCTGCATGAGATAAGCAGGCACAAGGCCAAGACTGCCCGCGGCCCTGCCCACCTCCAGCCCTCTCCAGACACGTGGCCTCCTCCTCTCTTTTGATGGGCCATGATTGTGTCTGCCTTGGAAGCACGCTGCTTGAAGCCACGGAGGCTCTTTCCTTTAGTCCAAGTCTCAGAGGAAGGGCCCCTGCCTCGTGGAAGGCTTCGTTCACCCTCTTCTCCACCACTCAGTTTCATCTTCTTAACATTCCTCATGCCCAAATGAACTCACTTAGCTGGCCCATGTCAGCTGCTTCTGTCTCCCTCTACAACATGCGCTGCCCGAGGGCAGGGACCTGCTACCTTGAGTCCAGGAGCTCCACCAATCCCAGGAAGGGATCTGGCCCAGACACTGGGGCAGCACCAGCCTTCCCAGGAACACTGTTGGGTGGACCTGTGACTGTCAGGTGGTTACTCAGGGCTTGCAAACTGCCAGAACTCAGAACTCCAGGAAGGAGCAGGGAGGAAGGGCCTCTAGGTAACAGCACAAACTTTGCTTAGAGCACCTGTCTCAGAATCCAAACCTCCAACTGACTCTAGGGGGTCCAAGTGATACCAGACACCAACAGACAGCACTGGTCTTCCCGCCCGCTCAGATTCTAGGGTCAAGCTAGAGGAAAGTCTTCAGGCATCAGGACAGTGCCCAAGACCAAGGGCTCAAGCAATGCTCAGCTTTAGAGATGTCGTCTAATAACTATTAACACAACAGCAGCCGAACTCTTAAATAGATCATTAAGCTGTTCTAACACATCACATAGATGATCTCATTTGTCTTAAGAAATTCTCTCAATGACAAGAGAGGGATTTTGAAAAATGCACAGGCCTGATCCTCTCTACCAAACACGCACAGCTGCCTTGCCTGGCCCAGCTCCACTCGGGTGCCTGGCATGGGAGTCCAGAGGCAGACAGATGACACTGGGGGCTCATCTATGACTCTTCATCACTTTGTGACCCCACACGACAAACCAAGCTGTATCAGTCCCTACAATGGCTCTTGAGGGAGCTGAGTGACTCACCAAGGCAGTCAAGAATAAGTGTAGATTAAGAAAATCCTCCCAATCCTCCCACCCCAGGGCGAAGTGGGGTGAGGATAACTGGGGTAAGCTGTGCAGTCTACAAAGCACAAGACGATGGGGTCTCATCAAGTGCCCCTCAGTCTTAGGCGCAATACTGAGGTCATGAGGTCCAAGAGAATTTGGTTTTGTAGGTACAGGGAGGTCAAGAATTATTTTGCCTAGTAGAGCTTATTTTGGATGAGTCCAAAGTGAAGAATGAGGGACCCAGGATACTTGGAGTGCAGGGAGCCCAAAATCAAAGATTATTCAAAATACAGCAACCAGTAAGTCAGAGGCATCCTGTCCCAGGACCCCAATACAACCTGCACTGTTCCTTTTTGGGTCTCTCCCACCCCCACGAGGCACATCTATGTACTTACCACCTGTGGTGTCCTCCTCAGAGAGCAGCTGCCAACCATCAGCATTCCTCACAACACATGTCCTGTCATGATTTCCCTCAGCTTCTGCTTCTGCAAAAGAGCAGGAGAGGAAGGAATGTGGGCATCAATGCTCCAGCAGCCTTCACGGCCCTGAGGTTGGGGCCTTCTTTGATGTCTCAGAATACCAACGGCATTCAGGGGTCGATTGTGTAGAGGGCTGGACAGAAGTTCAGGCTGTTCAGTGTCACACTAGGGAAATTAAAGATGTTTACTATGGTTCACACACATATCGTCTAGAAGAAGAAAGAGCACATGCACCTGCCCTCAAGATATTGATGGGTGAGGTGTCCAGAGCCTAGAAATTGGGGGGCCAAAAACACTATGGAGGGCTATTTCTGGTTTTTATTAGCCAAAGTTATTTCTCATTTTTTATTTAAATGTATCTCAGTGTCTTCATCAGTAAAATGTGGCCAAAACAACCACATCTCACAGGGATCATTAGCTGAGCTGATATTAGAATGGAAGCATCACAAAAATAATTTTAAAAGTTTTTCAAGTATCTGTCTCTTGGTTGGGATAGTCCTACGTTTTAAAATACAGCATTTCCAAAAGTTGCCTTTAAAGTTGCCATACATAGGGAAAATGGGAATTGTAGCTAAATGTACTTATGTTTACAAAATATTACTTACAAAGTGGTGGCCAACATGTGGTGAATCGTTTGTCTATATTTCATAAAATTTTTTTTCATTTTTTTTGTAAAACTTTTTAATGAATATTTTGTAAATAAAGGTACTTTTAGCTATCGTTTCCCATTTTCCGTATGTAGAGTAACTTTCTGGGTGACCCTGGGGACACTCCATAGTGATGATAGTCCATCTGCATGAAAGAGACACCTGCAGATATCAGATGTGTACGTAGCAACCCCTGAGGTTGCAATTTTCCGTGTGGCTCTCCGGAGTGGCTAAAGATCAGCTCCTTCTCCAGTTCACTTGAGAGGTTCCAAAAGGTCTTCCCCTGCTGCTGTGGCTCCCCTTCAGGTCAGCCCTCCCCTCCTAGCAGGGCTGAGCTGAAGGCCTCTGTGTGGGGGTCAGCTGGCCTTGCGGCTGATAGAGAGACCTGATTTTCAGATTCTACCTTCTTTCTTGGGATGCCATGAGGCGGACAGGGATCCCTGGTCCCAGTTAGCACTGGCTTGTTTGACTCAAGACTCCAACCCTCTTGTCATCCCTGGAACTGAGTCACAAATTTTGTTCTTCTTCCCAATTTTGGAAATTAGGAAAGCAGAGGGTCCCAGGGTGTGAGGAAGGTCTGTTCTGGAGGTTCCTCTGAGGCAGAGGCAGAGGGAGTGCTTTGACATTATTCCTCAGCTACAGGACAGCTTGATGGAAAAGCCCCTTCTTGGGACAGAGAAGAACCTCAGAAATTTAGATCAGATCCATCAGCCCAACTTGAGGAAAGTGCCAATACCCAGTATGCAAGAGATGAGTTCTCAAGGAAAACGAACCAGCTGACCCTGGGCGCTTGGTGGTGGGCAGAGATGTGCCTGCATTGGCCCTGAGGACCCCAGGACCACACTAGACAAATCTCAGGTCATTTGTAGCAAAAATGTCCAACATTCATGACAAGACTCCTCTTTTCTGCTCACCTTGGTGACCAGGCTGAGTTGCAGGGCAGCCCATGATCTCCTCCTCTGTGGCGTTCAGGTTCTGAATCAGAAAGTACGTGGTCATTTTCCCTTTTCCTTTCACTTCAATTTCACCCCTCTCAATGATTTCAAACCCTTGATTTTCCAGGGCTCTGCACAGAGGAAAAAAATGGACCAGCTATGAAAGATACATAGCTCAAGAACTGGCCAAAGGCAAAGGGTGACACAGCAGAAGTCGGGGGCCCAGGGCACACGATGGTGACGGACGGGGGTGCTCCTGGACGAAGCACCTCTCAGGTCTGCTGAAGGGGGCAAAGGCAGTGGGAGAGTGAAGGTCAGACGTTCAGAATAGGGAGCCAAAGGCCGGGGAGGGCACAGAGGGCACGTGCAGCCCTCTGGCCCTTCCCCCAGCCTTCCCCCGTCCAGCTCGTCCCTCCCATGCGTCTCTCACGCTCCTACACACGGGGTCCTCAAGCCCGTGTGCGCACACCTTCTCCCCACGCTCTGCAGCACTGGGCTTCCTGGCCATCAGCACTCTTCCCTCCATCACCCCCAAGCACCCCGGTTGTCATCATGCTCATTCTAACCACCCAGGCTCTTCCACCAGGCTCTCTGTCTGCCAAGGAACCAAAGAGTACAGGGGAGAGACGTGAAGTGAGACAAGATATGGGGCATTTACAAGGGTTTCCTCTTCTGTTCATCTACTGGAGAGACTGGCGATGTTAGAAAAATCCAGACAGACACTGGGCCGAGCGAAAGTTCAGATTCACGGCCACCTGCCTTGGCACTCCTGCGTGCCCTCCCCTGTCCTCGACTGCTTTCTGGTAGAGTGCAGACTAGAATGTGGTCTATTGAAGTGTTGGAGAAAGACGAGGGCCCAGCGGAGAGAGAGAATCATCTGAACACCAAGATATCTGTGGGGTTTGGCGCCTGTAGTTCAAGCAGCTAAGGCGCCAGCCACATACACCAGAGCTGGTAGGCTCGAATCCAGCCCGGACCTGCCAAACAACAATGACAGCTACAACCAAAAAATAGCCGGGCGTTGTGGCGGGAGCCTGTAATTCCAGCTACTTGGGAGGCCAAAGCAAGAGAATCGCTTAAGCCCAGGAGTTGGAGGTTGCTGTGAGCTGTGATGCCACGGCATTCCACCCAGGGTGACAACTTGAGGCTCTGTCTCAAAAAAAAAAGACATCCATGGAAGGGCTTTACTTGAGCCAGTGGAGCCACAGTGGCCTAAAGCCCAAAATAGACCAGCTCCCCAACTGGCTCTGTCCTCTCCCCTTTTCTTTCTAGGCAAGGGTTCCTTGTCCACAGTACCCTTCTCATTGGGCAGTCTGAATGGACCTGGAGAAGGCGGGCTCCAGCTTTTACAGAAGGGGAAGGAAGTTATGTTTCTACAAATTCCTGAGTCACCACAGGGAGGACTTTGCAAGAGTGTTCTTGGGCTCCCGTGAGAAGACTTTTGTTTTTTTAGACCTTATTTTTTCCTAGATCTCATCTCTCAGCAAGTGCTCCAGAAACTGTGTTTATGCCTCCCTTCATCACCATACTTATTCCATGTTAAAAATAATTAACAGGAACTATCTTCTCTTCTGCTTCTAGGCCAAGGTCAGCAAACTTTTCCTATGAAAGACCACATGAAAAGTATTTTAGACTTTGTGGGCCATGTGGTCTGTGTCCCAGTCACTCAACTTTCTGCCTGACACAGCCACGGTCAGTAGGGAAATAAAAGAACATGGCTGTGTTCTAATAAAACTTTATTTATAAAAAGCAGCCATAGACAGGTCGTAGACTGTGGGTTACAATTTGCTGTTCTCTGCGCTACCCTCATCCCTTGGCAGCGGAGCACTCTGTAGATTCTGGAAGGAGGGAGGGACAAAGAAAGGAAGGAATAAAATGAAAGGTTACCTGTAGGCTGTTGGGCTGAGATGCACTTTGTCGGGAAGCCCATGACTTTCCATTCTGGAGGCTGTGTTCACGGTGTCACCAAACAAGCAGTACCGAGGCATCTTGTCCCCCACAACTCCTGCTAAGACCGGGCCAGTGTGTATCCCCACTCTGATCTGTGTAGAGAGAGCCCCCACTGAAAAGACATCATCTAATACCCTTGCTTTTACTTTTAAACTTAGGTATAACTTAAATAAAATTTAAAAAACATAGACTTAAAGTGTTTAGTTCCATGAGTTTTAACAAACATCTATATCCCTGTACCTTTACGCAAAATAAAATGTGGAACAGCTCCATCACCTGGCAAAATTACCTTGTGCTCTCTCCCCATCTCCTCCAACAGAGATAACCACTTTCTTATTTCTTTTACCAAAGGATAATTTATCTGTTCTACACCTTCATATAAATGAGATAACATATCACATACTGCTTTATATCTGGCTCCATTTATGCAACATAACGTTTTTGAGATTCATCCATACTGTGTATTTCATTATTTTTATCGATTAGTAGTATTTTATTGTAAGAATGCACCACAATTTGTTTAGCCATTTTCTTTTCATGTGCATTTAGATTATTTTCAATTTGAAGCTACCATAATCTTAATTATGAGCTACTGTGAACATTTCTGCATAGATATTTGGGGGGACGTATGTTTTCATTTCTCTTAGGTAAATTAGTGGAATCTCTGGATCACAGTGTAGATGAATATTTAATTTTATGGAAGTACAAACAAACAAAAAACCTGCCCAACAATTCTGCAAAGTTGTACCATGTTGCACTCCCCATGGCAACGTGACACTTCCCAGCTGCTCCGCCTTTCTGCCACCATTTGGTCTTCCAGTGGGTGTGAAATGATACCTCCTTGTTGTTTTAATTTGCATTAAATTGGTGACTAATGATGTTAAACACATTTTCATGCACACAATGTCCATTCATATATTTTCTTTTGTGAAACGTCTGTTCAAATGTATTGCCTATTTTAGAAATTGGGTTGTTTATCTCTCATCGCTTATGTGCGTTAGTTTCAGACATATTTTGATATGTTATATATGTGTGTGTGTTATACACATTTTTCTCAATCATCTGTGAGTTTGTCTATTCACTTCCTTTAATAAACAGAAATTCTTAATTTTGATGAATGAATTCATTCGCTAGGACTGTCATAACAAAATACCATAGACTTCATGGTTTAAACAATAGATGCTTATTTTTTCCAACAGGAAGTTGGAAGTCCCAGGTAGGGACGCCAGCAGCTGTGGTTTCTCCTGAGGTCTCCGCCACCCCACCCCCCAGAAGATGGCTGTCTTCTTGCTGTGTCCTCACACAGCCTGTCCTCTGAACACGTGTGTTCCTAATGTCTCTGTGTGTGTCCCAATGTCCTCTTCTTATAAGGATATCAGTCAGACTGGACTAGGGCTCACCTTTAAGTCCTCATCTTACTCTGTAAAGACTTTAATCTCCAAATACTGTCACATTCTGGGGTACTGAGGGTTAGAGTGTCAACATAGGGATTTTGGTGGGACATAATTCAGCCCATAGAAATCAAGTTAATCATTTTTTTCCCTGTTCGTGATGAGTGTTTCTTGTGTCCTATTTAAAAAGTCAATCATTGTTTATCCCAAAGTCATGAAGCTCTTTTCCTACATTTCCATTAAGAAGCTTTCATGGTTCCAGCTTTTATGTTTGGGTTCATGGCACACAGCTAATCAATTTTTGCAGATGGGGTGATATAGCATTGAGGTACATTTTTTTTTCCATATTTAATTGTGACATAAATTTCTTTTTAAAAAGGCTGCCTTCCCTTCTCAAATCTTTGTTGTCTGGGTCAAAAATCAATTGACCTTAGATGTGTAGTCTGTATCTGGACACTCCGCACTGGGCCAGGGATCTATTTGTCTATTCTTTCAATCCCACTCTATTTTTTACTCTTGCTTTAGATTAGAATAAATCTTAAAATTAAGTAGTATGAGTAAATATTCTAATTTTATTATTTTCTGAGATTATTTGGGTTTGTCTAGAGTCTTCACATTTCTATATAAATTTTAAAATCAACTTGTCAACATTTTCAAAGAATCCTGCAGGGATCTTGATGGGTATGCTACTAAGTCAAACTTGGGGACAATGGGCAGCTTAAACATACTGAGTTTTCCAATCATGAATATGGTATATCGCTCCATTTAGTTAGGTCTTTTTAAAATTTCCCTAAGCAATATTTTATAATTTTAATCATGGAGCTCGTGTGTATCTTTTGTTAGATTTATTCCCAGGAATTTAGATAGATTTATTTTGTTTTTATTTCATTTTCCATTTTTTTTGTCCTTACTAAATAAAAATTTAATTTTTGTGCATTTTATCCTATAACTGTCCTAAGGTCATTTATTGGATCTTGTAGACTTTTTGTGGTTTATGTAGTATAATATAAGGTTTTCTAGGTGCATCAATATTGGGTCTGACCAATTCTAAGTGACCCAATATTGGTGCACCTAGAAAACCTTATATTATACTATATAAACCACAAAATCATGATAATTTTACTTCTTCTTTTCCAATCTTTATGTCTTACATTTCTGCTTGCCTTTTTGCACTGGGTAGCACTTCCAGTATTCTCCAAGTACAAGTGGCTGTCTTTGTGTTTCTCCTTATGTTTGTTAAACTCTTGGATATGTGGGTTGATATCCGTCATCCATGCTGTAAAATTCTTGACCACTATCTATTTTTAAATGCTTTTTTTTTTTTTATTTTTAGAGATTATCTCTTCAAATGCTTCTTCTGACCCATTCTCACTCTGTTTTTCTTCTAGCACTCCAGTTCCACAGATAGGGGTGCATTTGACATTGTCATGGAGATCTAGGGTACCCTGTTCCTTTTTTTATCCTGTTTTCTTCTTTATGTTTTAGTTTAGTTTTAGAAATATTTCTATTTCTCTGTCTTCAAATTATCTGATACTTTCCTCTGTTGTATCATATAGTCTCTGTTAAGCCCATAAAATGATTATTTCCGATTTCTCATATCCAGGTTTTTATTTCTATTAGATACATATAGATAAATTAATAGATATTGACATAGATATGCATTACCCATCTGTTTACCCTCATTTTCCCCTTTTCTAATAGACCCTTTAATGCATTTGCTAGAGTTATTTTTAGACATCTATCTGTTAATTCCAACATCTAGCCAACTTTGGACCTGCTTCTATTGGCTATTTTCTCTGTTGGCCATACAGTGCGTTACCATTTTCTTGTTTTTTCTTGCATCTCATGTTTTTCATCATTTAATTATATGTCCCACATTGTATGTGAAAGCATAGTAGAAACGGAAGTAGACCTCAGCAAAGGTCAGGCTCCTAGAGTGGAGATTAAGTGAATCTAATCTGTATTTGAGTCAGGCATGGGCTTTCCAGAGGTATTTATAGATTCCCTGCACCACTGTTCTCAAATATTATAAAGGCTAGATCAGACTTTTACTTCACATAGCACAGAATCTGAGCACTAGTAAGGCTCTGAGAAACTCCTGCAGCTGAAAAGCCAAGTCTCCAGCTTTCTGAATTGTGGGTTATCTCTTTCTGTTTTGCAGCTCAACAGTGAGATGCTCAGGGGTCTCTCTGCTCTTCAGTTCCTCCTTTGCTCTCTGCACCTTCGGAGAGACTTTCCCACACCATTCCTCCTTGCTCCCAGACTTCAAAGGGTTATTAAAGTGTACTTGGTGAAGACCAAGAGTGTCTCAGAGGAGTTTTGCTCAGTTCTCTAACACTAGTTTTTTTGTTTGTTTTTGTTTTAAGACAGAGCCTTAAGTTGTCACCCTGGGTAGAGTGTTGTGGCATCACAGCTCACAGCAACCTCCAACTCCTGGGCTTAAGTGATTCTCTTGCCTCAGCCTCCCAAGGAGCTGGGACTACAGGCACCTGTCACAATTCCCAGCCATTTTTTGGTTGTAGTTGTCATTGTTGTTTGGCAGGCCCGGGCTGGATTCCAACCTGCCAGCTCTAGTGTATGTGGCTGGTGCCTTAGCCACTTGAACTATAGACTCCGAGCCTCTAACACTAGTTTTTAATGGCCACTGCCTTGCATTTGGGAAAGGTCACAAACACATTGAAGACTATGAAGCTCCCTAAATTTTCCACTCCTGTCTCTAGACTTGGGGTGAATAACCCCAAGCATTCAGTGAAGGCCTATGGAAAGGAGCTAGTGGATGAATCCAGACTCTGTGGCTGGGGAGCTTTGGGATTCTAACCTGCCATTCCAGTCCCCATCTGACCATTAAATGTTCACTAATATTTAGGCTAACTTTTCCCTACCCTCACCTCTGGTGGATTGCTTTTCCTGCTCCGATACCAGGAATGAATATTAGTGTGGTGTCTTCTGCTTGAAAGTGCTTGTCACATTTTGAAATTTAGTTTTTTTTGTTTGTTTGTTTTGGTTTTCTGCAGTTTTTTTTGTTGTTTTTTTTTTTTTTGGCCAGGGCTGGGTGTGAACCCGCCACCTCCGGCAAATGGGGCTGGCGCTTTAATCCTTTGAGCCACAGGCACCACCTGAAATTTAGTTCTTTTAGATTTCTTTGCTCTCTGGTGGAATAATAAAATCAATCAAACAAACAAACAAAACAACAACAATAAACCCTGCTAGCATGGGTGCAGATTTCTAAATCCTAATCAGATTTTCTTCTTGTTTTTTTTTTTGTTTGTTTGTTTCTGGAGTTTTTTTCTCCCTGAAATAAGTTTATAAATTCCTCTAGGAACAAAGGCTGTCATATGTTTCTCTGAATCCTTTGAAACAGCTCATAATACTGTCTCATACTTAGAAGGATCTTAGTACATTTATAGTAAAGGCTGTAGGAATGAAAGAATAGATTATTTCCATGAGTACTAGATTTTAAGATGTAGAAGGGGCAGCATAATTATTTTACAAAAGAAAATGTTTCTATCGTTCTTTCCTTTCCAACATCGAATAAGCCCATACGATACGGTGTTTTTGCTGGATATTTAATGATGCTCTTCTGTCTGTCTGTGTGCTTACCTTGGTATTGCTAACAACTTTTCCTGTTTTTTTCTTAGTAAATATATCTTGAGAGTTTAAGGAATTCATTGTTTAATTTCGTTCCTGTTGCTGAAGCATTATTTATCCCCTGGTGCTATGGCTCCTTCACACACACACGCACACGCACACATACCACTCTTTCCATTTACACGACTGTATGTTCTCAATTTCTTTTTCTTCAGTGACTCACATTAGGGCCCTTTATCTGAAACACTCCTGTCTTAACTGACCTTCTTATAACTATTCCCTCACTATTTCCCACCCTGATTTTTTATTACATTGGGGTTTTATTCCACTGATGCATAGCGTGTATTTACAATGAGTCAAGTTTTGTGGCTGTTTTGTTCTTGTGATTGCCTAATGGCAGCTTTTGCTGAGAATTCTGCAGTGGACACTGTAACCGAGCTCTGCCCTGTCTCGCAGCTTCTAAATCACTGTGGTGAATGTGAGTGGAGCACATTTTCAGAATCTCCTGCAGAGACGTTACAATTTGGAAAAATCATTCTCCATCTTATCACTAGTTTTATTTCTTTTTAGTCAGCTATTTAGTTTACTTTTAATTTCTGATGGAGGGGAGCAAGGGACAGATCTAGATATAAAGGAGAGAGATGCCTCTCTCAGCCATCCTGGGGACAAGAGGACATGTACTGTTCACCTCCAAAGCTGTCTAACTTTTGTAGTGTGAACAAACTTCCATACTAGGAAGAGTAGCCCCCAGTGAGAAAGGTGAGCAGATGTCTTGCTCATGGTCATGTAGAGGAAGGAAAGCCACTCTGAGTATCTTAGGGCAAGGTGGGGCTGGGCCGGAGGACAATGGGCAGCTGCACACTCTGCCTGAGTTCTGACAGCATGTTGGAGGCACAAAGGTCCCTGAGTAGGAGTTGGGAGTTCAGTAAACCCACTACACTACTTATTGAAATGCACGCATTATAAATGAGCTGGCTTTCAAGATGGATTGAGCCAGTCTGGGTAAATAGCCTCTGCTGAAACTTGAGACTACAACAGCCTGACTCACGTCTCTATCAGGACCACATGCAAGGGAGGAAAAGAGTTGGGAGAAATTGCCCATCTTTATTACTATTACATACCCAGCAAACACCTAGGAGGTAAGTGAAGCTGCACTTTTGTGTGTGAGATGTCTGGTAATAAGCAAAGTACCGCTGCTCTCTACCTGGATGGGTTCTCCAGTCACAGGATTCATCACTTCTTTTGCAGAAATCCTCATCCCCAAGGCAAAGTTAGCCACTCGTTGAGCATGGCTCCCAGAAGGCACTGGGACACCCCCGACAACCATGTAAGCATCTCCTATCGTTTCTACCTGTCAGAAGAAAATGGGGGAATTAAGCAGGTCTTCTTTATGCACTAAATGTCACTAAACATTTTTGTCATTTTCCATATTTTGACAAAAGGACCATATGAGTCTTATGACCAAAGAGTCATAAGGCATAGGACTCTTTGCTGGGGGTCTGAGGAGTACCAGGGAGGAGGTGGGAGGGAAAATGATTCAGGAAACAGCCATAAGAGAGACAAAAGGCCTTTCTGCTTTTAGTGGGAACAAGGCCAGAGACCATGAAGCTCCTGGGGTCATCATATGACACTGTGCATTAAATTATACATTATTTAGAGTAGACTTTCTGTTGAATTTAGGGGTAGGAGAACTATTTTCCAGGAATACGGAGTTTGGCCCTCATAGGCACCAAGGCGCCATCTTAGCACTGAGTATGTTAGAAGAATTCCTGCAAAACTAAAATTCCTTAAATACTTCTCATTTCCTTTTAGTTCTTCCCCTTCACCCCACTAACATCTACACCAAACCTCAAACTACTGCAGGCAGAGGCAAAGGAACACTGAATCAAGCACCTGCCCTGAATGAGCACATATGAACCCCACACTGCACAGACGTGCTCTTTGTAGACCTCGTGGACCCTGCAAACCCCACACTGCAGATGCGCCCTTTGTAGACCTCATGGACCCTGCGAACCCCACACTGCACAGATGTGCCCTTTGTAGACCTCACGGACCCTACAAACCCCACACTGCATAGACACGCACTCTGGTGACCTCATGGACCCTGCAAACCCCACACTGCACAGACGCACACTTTGGTGACCTGGTGGACCCTGCAAACCCCACACTGCACAGATACGCACTTCGTAGACCTCGTGGACCCTGCGAACCCCACACTGCACAGATGCGCCCTTTGTAGACCTGGTGGACCCTGCAAACCCCACACTACACAGACACGCACTTTGTAGACCTCGTGGACGCCAGTTAGTCTGTCAAACTTGGAGTACATGGAGTTCAGCATACGCACTATCTGGATAGGCTCACAGGCAGCACAGATGTTAGTAAATGTCACCACGTCACTGAAAAGGATTGTGCAGGTTTCAAATTCTCCTGAAACAGAAGTCGGATATACATGTCAGTGATAGGCAAGGATATAAAATTCTCTAACTCTAGAAATTCTGGACCTCAAGTGTCCTTTGAGAATCAAGGACCTGCCTGCACCCTGCGGAAAAGAGCTGATACCGGTCCCCATAGGGCGGTCACTCGCAGACATTTATGGGCTGCAGCCAGAGCAAAGATGTGGGTTTCATTCTGAGTGTGATGGAAGTCATAAAGATCTGAGGCCTAGGGTCAGTAATAAATCCTGCTGCCCACCCCCTTTGCCCCTGGGCAGCCTTCACTCTCCTGGGCTTTCAGCCTCTCTTGAATGTATTTCCCCAACTGCAGCCAAAATTATATTTATGAAACTAGTTGTATTACTTACATCATGAGAAAAAACCTTACAAGAATCCTCCCTGCTTGCAAAATAAAAGGCCAGTTCCTTTTCCATGACAGTCAGACTCATCACCGCATCTTGTCAGCGCCCCATATGCCAACACGGCGCACCCAGTTCTAACTTCCAGGCTGCCTGGCCCTGGCTCTTGCTAGCCCTCTCTCCTCACCTTTCCTTGCTGGCTGAAATTCAGCCTCCAGGCCCAAGTCCAGCAGCACACAGTTGGAAGGGCACCCTCACAACTCAGCCCTGGCCCTGTCTCTCTCTTTTCTGACATCTACTTACTGGTAACTTCCTTGTTGCGCGTGTGTGTGTGTGTGTGTGTGTGTGTGTGTGTGTGTGTGTGTGTGTGTGTGTGTGTGTGTGTTTCCATAGCACTGTATGTGGGGGAAAGAGTTAGAAGGGTTTTGGAAGGACTTTTTGGAAGGTTTTCAGAAGGACTTTTTGGAAGGTTTTCAGAAGGACTTTATAACCTTACTTCCCAGCTCTTTACTCATAAACTGGGGCGAATGTTAATTTGCCACCTATGTGGTATGGATAACACTTCCCCTGGAGAAATATTGAGAAATGTAATGACATAGCTACGTAAAATGTCCAATAGATAATTGGCACAGTAATTGCTCCTTCATGAACATTGGTTTCTTTGCCTTTGGTCCCTTCCACCCTCATTAACTTATTCTGCATGTATCTTCAAACCCACAGGCTGTAAACTCCTGTGGGTCCTCCAGCTGGTGCAGTGCCTGGCATGGAGTCAGTTCACTGGACGTGCTGGTGAAGGGACAAGTGCCTGTGACAAATGGGAAGCAAGCTCAGAGCAATCACAGTGTCCATTCCTCCATAAAGGGCCTGCCCCCCAGAACAGTCCTCAGGGGCACCCAGTGATTTCACTAACATGTGACTGTACAATTTCCAGTTATAATTAAGAACCTTACTTTTAGGGTGGCACATGTGGCTCAGTTGGTAGGGCACCAGCCCCATATATCAAGGGTGGTGTGCTTGAACCCAGCCCCTGCCAAACTGCAACAAAAAATAGCCGGGCATTGTGGAGGCTGAGGCAAGAGAATCGCCTAAGCCCAGGAGTAGGAGGTTGCTGTGACCATGGCACTCTATTGAGGGCAATAAAGTGAGACTCTGTCTCTAAAAAAAAGACTCTTACTAATACTCACTGAGTAAAAAGGCCGGCCTCAGGACATACCCTTAAATTCTCAGAGGTTCAGTCCCTGAGTCCAAGACCATACAGCACGAGGTGAGCAGTGGGTGAGCAAGTGAAGCTTCCTCTGTATTTACAGCCACTCCCCATCACTAACATCACGGCCTGAGCTCCCCCTCACCCCATCACTCCCATTACCACCTGAGCTCCCCCTCACCCCATCACTCACATCACCGCCTGAGCTCCCCCTCACCCCATCACTCACATCACGGCCTGACCTCCCCCTCACCCCATCACTCACATCACCGCCTGAGCTCCCCCTCACCCCATCACTCACATCACCGCCTGAGCTCCCCCTCACCCCATCACTCACATCACCACCTGAGCTCCCCCTCACCCCATCACTCCCATTACCACCTGAGCTCCCGCTCACCCCATCACTCACATCACGACCTGAGCTCCCCCTCACCCCATCACTCACATCACCGCCTGAGCTCCCCTCACCCCATCACTCACATCACCACCTGAGCTCCCCCTCACCCCATCACTCACAACACCACCTGAGCTCCCCCTCACCCCATCACTCCCATTACCACCTGAGCTCCCCCTCACCCCATCACTCACATCACGGCCTGAGCTCCCCCTCACCCTATCACTCACATCACGGCCTGAGCTCCCCCTCACCCCATCACTCACATCACCGCCTGAGCTCCCCCTCACCCCATCACTCACATCACCGCCTGAGCTCCCCCTCACCCCATCACTCACATCACGGCCTGACCTCCCCCTCACCCCATCACTCACATCACCGCCTGAGCTCCCCCTCACCCCATCACTCACATCACCGCCTGAGCTCCCCCTCACCCCATCACTCACATCACCACCTGAGCTCCCCCTCACCCCATCACTCCCATTACCACCTGAGCTCCCGCTCACCCCATCACTCACATCACGACCTGAGCTCCCCCTCACCCCATCACTCACATCACCGCCTGAGCTCCCCTCACCCCATCACTCACATCACCACCTGAGCTCCCCCTCACCCCATCACTCACAACACCACCTGAGCTCCCCCTCACCCCATCACTCCCATTACCACCTGAGCTCCCCCTCACCCCATCACTCACAACACCACCTGAGCTCCCCCTCACCCCATCACTCCCATTACCACCTGAGCTCCCCCTCACCCCATCACTCACATCACGGCCTGAGCTCCCCCTCACCCTATCACTCACATCACGGCCTGAGCTCCCCCTCACCCCATCACTCACATCACCGCCTGAGCTCCCCCTCACCCCATCACTCACATCCTGCCTGAGATCCCCCTCACCCCATCACTCACATCACCGCCTGAGCTCCCCCACTCCCCATCACTCCCATTACCACCTGAGCTCCCCCTCACCCCATCACTCACATCACCACCTGAGCTCCCCCTCACCCCATCACTCACATCCTGCCTGAGCTCCCCTGTTCCCCATCACTCACATCACCGCCTGAGCTCCCCTGTTCCCCATCACTCACATCACCGCCTGAGCTCCCCCTCACCCCATCACTCACATCACGGCCTGAGCTCCCCTGTTCCCCATCACTCACATCACCACCTGAGTTCCCCCTCACCCCATCACTCACATCACCACCTGAGCTGCCCCTTACCCCATCACTCACATCACCAACTGAGCTCCCCCTCACCCCATCACTCACATCACCGCCTGAGCTCCCCCTCACCCCATCACTCACATCACCGCCTGAGCTCCCCCTCACCCCATCACTCACATCACCGCCTGAGCTCCCCTGTTCCCCATCACTCACATCACCACCTGAGCTCCCCCTCACCCCATCACTCACATCACCGCCTGAGCTCCCCCTCACCCCATCACTCACATCACCGCCTGAGCTCCCCCTCACCCCATCACTCACATCACCACCTGAGCTCCCCCTCACCCCATCACTCACATCACGGCCTGAGCTCCCCCTCACCCCATCACTCACATCACCACCTGAGCTCCCCCTCACCCCATCACTCACATCACCGCCTGAGCTCCCCCTCACCCCATCACTCACATCACGGCCTGAGCTCCCCCTCACCCCATCACTTGCATCACTGCCTGAGCTCCCCCTCACTCCATCACTCACATCACCGTCTGAGCTCCCCCTCACCCCATTACTCACATCACCACCTGAGCTCCCCTGCTCCCCATCACTCACATCACCACCTGAGCTCGCCTGCTTCCCTTCACTCACATCACCACCTGAGCTCCCCTGCTCCCCATCACTCACATCACTGCCTGAGCTCCCCTTCACCCCATCACTCACATCACGGCCTGAGCTCCCCCTCACCCCATCACTCACATCACCGCCTGAGCTCCCCTGCTCCCCATCACTCACATCACCGCCTGAGCTCCACCTCCTATCTGAGCAGCAACATCATTAGATTCTCCTAGGAGCACTGACCCTGCTGTAAACTCCTCATGGGAGGGATCTAGGTTGCAGACTTCTTATGAGAATTTAATGCCTGGGATCTGAGGTGGAGCTGAGGATCAGACTTTGGGCATCGTTGTCTCCTATCACTCCCAGATTGGAACATCTGGTTGCAGGAAAACAAGCTCAGGTCTCCCACTGATTTTTTTCATTATGAGTTGAATAATTGTTTCATTATATATTGCAAGATAATAATAATAGAAATACAGTGTGTAATAAATTTAATGTGCTTTAATCATCCTGAAACCACCACCACCCTGCCCAGTTCATGGAAAAATTATCTTTCATGAACCCTGATGCCAAAAAAGTTGGGGACTGCAGTTTAGAGAACCTAATGTGTCTGTGATTGACAGCCATTTATATCTATCTATCTATCTATCTATCCATATATATATAGATCACCACCTGAGCTCCCCCTCACCCCATCACTCACATCACTGCGTGAGCTCCCATCACAATATATATATATTCCGTATATCACTCCTGAATATTACTCATATTTTTTTAGACAGAGTCTCACTCTGTCACCCTGGATACAGTGCTGTGGCATCACAGCTCACAGCACCCTCAAACTCCTCAGCTTGAGTGATCCTCCCATCAACCTCCAAAGTAGCTGGGGCTATAGGTACTTGCTACAACACCTGGCTATTTTTTTCTGTTTTTAGTAGAGACAGGATCTCACTGGCTAGTTTTTCTATTTTTAGTAGACACAGGGTCTTGCTCTTGCTCGGGCTGGTCTCGAACTCCTGAGCTCAGGCAATCCCAGAGTGCTGGGATCACAGGTGTGAGCCAGCAGCCTGGCCTTCCATTCTTACTCTCAGTGAACAAAGAAGAAAGCTGAGGGGACACAGATGCAGTGAGCAGCCCCCAATCATGCCGCTTACAAGTGACAGCCAAAATTCAAAGCGGCTTCTGCTGGCTTCAGAGCTTTGCGGCATGGGAAGCAGCCTCACCTGCGGCGACCTTCTTGCCTTCCTTCAGCTGGTTGGCCACGTGCTCAGGCAGCATAGCATACAGCAGGGTCTCTGTCTTCTTCTTCTCGATGGCCAGGTGCCGGGAGAGGACCTGCAGCTCCTGCTTCTTCCTCTCCAGCTGGCAGGACAGCTCCATCTCCGCCAGCCGCTGCTGGTTCAGGAGGATGAGGTCTCGGGTGGCGTCGTGGGGGGCGATGTCGGAGAGGTGCATCCCATGCTCCTCCAGCTCCTGCAGGCTGCGGAGTTTGGGTGAGCACAGGTACAGGAAGCAGCGCGTGGACTCCATCCGGATCATCTGGCCTTCCCCCGCCAGAAAGAGAGAGGTGCAGGGATGGAGTGTGTTGCCAGCCGGGGCTGGGACCAACTCTCCAGTTAAGTCACCACCCACATGGTGCACCCTGCAGCTGCCCTCACACTCCCTCCCTTCCAGCCAAATTCAGGCCCCTTCTTTATACTTTCTTTCTCCTCCACATTCCCATCCCCCTGCTCTCCCTGCCAGGGCTCTGGGCAGCTGCTCTTTGCTTTGAGCTGGCCTCTGGTCCTGGGCGTCCACACCGCCCACCCCAGCGCAGCCCTCTCCATCTTGTCTCTAGTCAACCCTTCTGCCATTTGATGATATTAACCAGACCTTCCTCCTTTCCCCAAATCTCACTTCCTAGGACTTCTCTGAAACTGCTTTGCTTTCTCTCTGAGATTTCCCCTACTTCTTTGATTTTTTTTATTTTTCTTTCTTTTTTTTTTTTTTAGAAACAAAGTCTCACTTTGTCTCCCTTGGTAGAGTGCCGTGGCCTCACAACTCACAGCAACCTCCAGCTCCTGGGCTTAAGCGATTCTCCTGCCTCAGCCTCCCGAGTAGCTGGGACTACAGGCGCCCACCACAACGCCCGGCTATTTTTTGGTTGCAGTTCAGCCAGGGCCGGGTTTGAACCCGCCACCCTCGGTATATGGGGCCGGCGCCTTACAGACTGAGCCACAGGGGCCGCCCTCTTTACATTATTTATTCCTTAAATATTT
Source organism: Nycticebus coucang (assembly GCF_027406575.1). NCBI lineage: Eukaryota > Metazoa > Chordata > Mammalia > Primates > Lorisidae > Nycticebus > Nycticebus coucang. Next base: position 95,585,213 of record NC_069794.1, on the reverse strand, counting down.
GCATTCCAAGAATACCTGTCTTGGTATTCTCTGTTAGCATTACACAAAATATATCTTTTTATTATAAAAATGAGATTATATAATATCTACTTCTTATAATCTGAATTTTTCACTTAAAATATATAATAGATATTCTTTCATAGCATTAAATATAGATATACATCTTCATTTTGCTGGCTACATCTATTACACTGTATTTTATTTAAATAATAAACTCACATCAATTATTTTATGTCTAGTTTATTGTTCCATATACAACATCACAACGCACAAGCATTGCTAAGTCTGTGTGTGCGCTCAGAGCTACTCTTAGACATGGGCTGATATAATACTTAGACAAAGAAGATGTTTGCTCTTAAAGCTTTTATACACCTTGCCAAATTGCCCTTGAGGATGATCGTGATAATTTATACTTCCGTGAACAGTGGGGCTTTTTCCTTACTCCTTGTTAGACATTTACTCATGGATGTGTGGCCTGGACTCACCTTCCATGCCCTCTGCCAAGCTCCCTCTTACTCTCTTTTCCCTTGCGTTTAGTTCCTACCATGAGCCAGGCACGCTGTTTTAGGCATTGACAATACAGTAGTGACTCAAAATGACAAGAAATTGGAAAATTCCACTTCTTCCCTTTCTGATCAGCCTAGACAGGAAGGGCGTGGGGGAAGGGGTGAGTCCTTACCTCGGAGTTCGAGCATGGGCCGACTTTTCCATCCTTCAGGCAGCATTCCCCGTCGTGTCCTCAGGACAAACTGACAGTTGATAAATTTGCAGATGCTGAAAATGTTGAAGGTAACTTGAGGATGAATGAGGGAGAAATACTCATCTAATTGAGCCTTCTGGGTCTGGAGTCCTGGCACAAACCTCTGAATCTTCACCCCAGCTTGCTTGACCCTCAGCTATCCAGAAAGGACAGAAGTGAGATTGAGGATTATAACTGGGTAATAGCTTTCATGTGAAAGCCATAAATTAGTTCATAGTAGGGCTGAGTACATGGGATACTTTTTCTTCCATTCTTGAGATGCTTTACTAACAAGAATATGTTCCAGCTCCATCCATGTAAACATGAAAGAGGTAAAGTCTCCGTCTTTCTTTAAGGCTGCATAATAGAATATGGGGAAGGGGGAGAGGGAGGGGAGGGAGAGGGGAGGGGGCGGAGGGAGGGATTGGTGGGATTACACCTGCGGTGCATCTTACAAGGGTATGTGTGAAACTTAGTAAATGTAGAATGTAAATGCCTTAACACAATAACTAAGAAAATGCCAGGAAGGCTATGTTAACCAGTGTGATGAAAATGTGTCAAACGGTCTATAAAACCAGTGTATGGTGCCCTGTGATCACATTAATGTACACAGCTATGATTTTTTTTTTTTTTTTTTTTTTTTGTAGAGACAGAGTTTCACTTTATCCCCCTTGGTAGAGTGCCGTGGCGTCACACAGCTCACAGTAACCTCCAACTCCTGGGCTTAGGCGATTCTCCTGCCTCAGCCTCCCGAGTAGCTGGGACTACAGGCGCCCGCCACAACGCCCGGCTATTTTTTTGTTGTTGTTGTTGCAGTTTGGCCGGGGCCGGGTTTGAACCCTCCACCCTCGGTATATGGGGCCGGCGCCCTTCTCACTGAGCCACAGGCGCCACCCCACAGCTATGATTTAATACAAAAAAAAAAAAAAAAGTGAGATTGAGGAAGGGAAAGCCTCATCCACTCTGAACTCGCCCTCATAACAGGCTGGCTGTGTCTCACCATAGGGAGAAGGGATCAGCGATGGAATAAACACCCTAGAAGAAATAAATACTTCTTTAAACAATCAGATTTGCACTAATGTCTGAAAGAGAAAAGAATAGTCTAGGACTAAAGAGAAACAGAAGTTAAAGCTCTCAGTTGCATGAATAGCTCTTTCTCAGCTCTGTGAGACATAAGTCTCTCTCTCTCTCTCCCTCTCTTTCTCTCATTAAGTAATGAAGAAACTAGCAAATTCTGTAGCATTGAATCTGATACCAGGCCCGGGTGAAGGAGCCCACCAAGAGCCAGGAGGCACCTTTCACTGCTGCCTCCCGGGAATACACAGAAGTGAAATGGGCACCTTTCACATAAAATGTCCAAGGCCAAGGCCAGCACACTGTCCAGGAACACTCCGCTTTGCTGGCTATGGTGATGCCGTTACACTACAGAAATCAATCTTACTTGGTAATGAATACATATCATTAAATTTTCTATTATTCTGTGCCCAAAACTTAAAAAGAGAGTGGGAGTATTTTAAGTAGCCCAGAATTTAAAATATTAAGTAGTGGCAATAATAATAATACCCTTGTGGCACCAGGGAAACGTTGAGAGACATTGCTTTATAATTCCCTAGTAATTTCACATAGAGGTATTGATCTCAGATCGTAAGTTCTTTGTGAGCAGAGACCACCTGCAAATGAATGAATGTCATAGAATCTGTGCCTGGCAGTTGAAAAGTAGGTGATGATTTAATGTGTTTATGGATTTAAATAAATATCAGAGGAAATCACAAGGGGGTGAAAGCATTTTAACTGATTTTGATGAAATTCGTTTTGTCTAATTGTCCTTTAAATGAGTTCATAATTAATTCACTTGACATACATTTTATCCAAGGAAATCAATAACGACCAAACAGAAAGGGTCATGCTCACAACCCTCACAGCACAGTGGAACGGACCTCTGTCCCACAGGAGGTTTGGTGGGACTGAGAGGTACGTGGTGGCCACAAGGACAGTTAAGAGGTAACAGTTAGGATTCCACCTGCCCATTGCTACTATGTTCTCCCATCTCTTTATGTAGTGAATTTTATTGTCACTCCTTTTTCCCTCTTTGTTCATGGTAAACTTTCCCGTTCATTCACTACTTCTAAGCTTTCTTTCATTTTTATCAAGACTATACCCAGCATGCTGGTTTCTGAAGAATTCCACAGTGTGACAAAGAGGCCAATGGTCATGCAAGGCTAAAGCCTCATCTCCCAGCCTCTCCAGGACTTGAAAGTCCCCATGAGCCATAAAAGACTGTAAATCACACTCCCTTCCCTGGCTTATCCACAACCACCAGCTGCAGAGGGAGAGTCTCTTACTGATTCATCAAACACCACGTGGAAAGGGAAAGCCCGGCAGAATGTCTCCTCTCCGATCCACAGCCGCTCGGGATAGACCGGCTCGAAGGTGTTCACAAGATGCCCTGGACATAGAAAAAGAAAGTCCTGATGAGTGGCAGCTCCTGCCACCACCCTCGCATAGAGCAGAGCTGGGGACAGGGACAGGATCTCAAGTGTTTGACAGGCAAAGTGCAATCCCCGCTTTTTGCACGGGCTCCCTCCGCGTCTCCAGATGGCCACAGCAATTTTTCTTCCAAATTAAAACAAACAGAAAACTTGCTACCAGGTTGAGAAGCCCTCCTGCCCCCTGCCAAGTTTCTGCCCGCTGCTGAAGAGTTTCTGGGCCAATTGAGTATGTCTCGCCATGAACACAGAGTCAGCATTGAAACGGTGACAGCCAGACAATGAGCAGAGCGTGTGTGCTGAGCCCGGCGTCAGGGACATTTGCCATGGAGCTTTTTAGACTGACAGTTTGGGGTGGCACATGAAAATTTAGCCAACAGTCCTATTTGGCAGGGGGTAGAGATTCGAAATGGAGCCTTTTTGATATGAAAATCTCCTAGACAAAGGATGTCAACTGTGTATTTGACTCACTTGCCATGGCTTGAAGGATGCAAAATGCAGCCCTTTGAGTCCAGCAGACCTTCTCCCAGATGCGTCACCTGGCCCATGGGACCATGACAAGGAGCGCCTTGCTCCCTACTCACAGCGGGTTGGAGCCTTCTCCTCGCTCAGGAGTTAGGCGCTAATTGTTAGACTGGTTTGGTGTCCACAGGGGCACCTTAGCAAGCTGGAGCCTTCATTTTACAGCTAGGGAGGTGATGGATCTTGTCCAAAGTCACACAGCTCCGCAGGGACAGAGATGGAAACTTTCATCCTGGCTCTGGATCTCATGTCCTCTGCGTGACTGGATGACCATGGTTGTTACCCGGGGATCTCCAGTCCAGACATGTGTCCTCATGGAGAGGCTGAATACAGAAGAGGGGCTGTAGGAAATCCCTCGTTCCTGAAAATACATCAGGACCATCCCTCTTCTCTCCAGCAGTTCTCCCTGACAACAGCATCTCCTGTCACCCAGCACAGTTAAAAGGGGTAACGAAAGGCAAGTTAGAGTCTGACGTTGTAAAGTTAAAAACCAGTGCTCTACAGACATTGTCACTTCGTAGTCATGGAGGGCTCGGCCCCACCTGTGTTCCCCGGCTGCCCCTCTTGAGAGGGAAGTCACTGTTCTGCTGTGAGAGCAAAGCTTGGGAGAACAGCCCACTTACCTTTTCCAAACATGACTGCGCTTCTCACAACATCCCAGTGGGTTTTCCTCATAGGACAGGCAGAGAGGATTGAATATTTCTCCTTCATCCTAAGGAATGCTGCCTGGCGGGCCTGCAGACAGCAGGGAGAGAGGCCTCGTGTGGCACGATAGAGGACGCACAAGCCCCGTGGGCTGGGGTTGGGTCCACCCTATGTGAGAAATCGTACCCATGGCCCGAGGGATAGCGTGAGGACTTACGGGATCAACTCTACCAAGAGTTTCGGGCTCCTAAGATTTTCTCCTCTAATTAATCCTCATGCTGTTTCTCCCCCAAAAGCATCAATAACTTTTTTTTTTTTTTTTGGAAGAGACAGGGGCCTCTCTATTTTGCCAGGGCTGATTTTGAACTCCTGACCTCAAGCAATTCTCCCTCCTCAGCTTCCCAAAGTGCTGGAACTGCAGGCAGGGGCCACTGCACCCAGACACTAATAACTTTTTAAAAAAATCTTAAGAGGTGACCAGGATGATATGATCCAAGAAAATCACTTGTCAAAGATTCTACAGTGAACAGATTTGAAGAGAGGCTTTAAGTGCTCTCAGTCTTCACAGACTTATCTACGTGAACACAGAAAGCTGTTCACCCAACAGGTCCCTAGCCAGGCAATGGTCACCCTACAAGTCACAACTGAGGTGGCCGAGTCCCTTAAGTTGACTCTGGACCCATGACTATCTCCAGCTGCAGAAGCGGGCACTTAGAAGATCAATTTATTTTAGGGGGATTGAGAAATAAGCCACTAGCTCCAAATTTTAAACCCCTTATGCCTATAGGTATAGATATAAATATATGAAAAAAATTTACACAGAGTCTTACTCTGTTGCCCTGGTGCCTTGGTGTCACAGCTCACAACCACCTCAGAATCCTGGGCTCAGGCGATCCTCTTGCCTCAGCCTCCCACATAGCTGGGACTACAGGTATTTGCCACAGTGCCCAGCTATATTTTTTCTATTTTTAGTAGAGACAGGGTCTCACTCCTGCTCAGGCTGGTCTCAAACTCCTGAACTCAGGCAATCTACCCACCTTGGCCTCCCAGAGTGCTGGAATTACAAGCGTGAACCACCACACTCAGCCTTCATACCAATATTTTTTTTTATTTTTTTTTTTTAGAGACAGAGTCTCACTTTATTGCCCTCGGTAGAGTGCCCTGGCCTCACACAGCTCACAGCAACCTCCAACTCCTGGGCTTAAGCGATTCTCTTGCCTCAGCCTCCCGAGTACATACCAATATTTTTATAGTTAACATTTTCTAGCCCCAGATACAACCCAGAAAGCCTCCTGGGGTATGTCCAGTTAACATTAACCCAGCAGTTCTCAATGGGGAGGGATTTGACCCTCTACCTCCACTCTGGGGATTCTTGGCAAAGTCAGGAGACCTTTTGATGGCCACAGCTGAGGCCCAGCAGGAGGAGAGCAGGGATACCCCTGAACACCCCATGGTGCAGAGCACGGTCCATCAAGCAAAGAACTCTCTGCTCCAAGAAGTCAGCAGCGCTGAGACTGAGAGGTCTGGCTGGCCCATCCTGCTGGCCGCCTCCCTCACCCACAACCAGCAGCCCTGCCTGGGGACAGCAGGCCCAGTACCTGGGGCTCTCCCTGGGCATCCTGGCTGCTTCGAGGCCTGTCTGGAGCTGCCTTTCTCGTCTTCCTGCAAGCCTCCTGCACAATCAGAAATACAACATGTTCCTTCTTCCCTGTCCTCTCCACTTCCTCACTCCTGTCAAGAATCTCCATAGTCACATCAAGGGCAAAGAAATCTTTGGCCACAGCCTCGATGATACCTGCAGTAGAAGGACACTTATCAGGAAGGGATAGCAGTCAGCAAAAATCATAAAACCATCCAATTGCACAAGTTCTGGTGAATATTCCAGTGTCCACCAAGCCCAGGCCCAGCCTCAAAACAGGCAGCATAGGACAGCTAATGAAATAAAAAAAAGTTAGACACATCTGGTCACCAAATTTCTAGTTCCATCGTCTATTTATTTGCTTTTTTATTTCAGGAAGACATTTAACTCATTAGACGAATAAACTCTGGAGATCATATAAGAAAAATTCAGTAAAGCATGAGGGATTCGATTTTTAAAAGTGTTCCTTTGGGTAGATGGCTTGAGCTCAGGAGTTTGAGACCAGGCTGAGAAAGAAGGACATCCAGTCTCTAAAATAGCCGGGTGTTGTGGTGGGCACCTGAAGTCCCAGCTACTTGGGAGGCTGAGGCAAGAGGATCACTGAGCCCAAGAGTCTGAGGTTGCTGTGAGCTAAGACACCACGGGACTCTACCCAGGGTAACAAAGTGAGACTCTGTCTCAAAAAACAAAGTTCCTTTGGGAATCTATCCCAGTGTTATAATAGAAGATACGGTGGAGGTATGTGGCGTTGTTAATGACGGCAAAAGAGCAGCAGCTACTACAAGTTTACCACTAGGGGATTAGATAAGATAATTACAAGATGGAAAATTGTTCAGCCATTTAAGATGTCATTTTAAATACGAGGCAGAAACATGGAAGCATGCTTTCTCTACAGTGCTAAATATAAAGTGGATACAAAATAATCTATGCAGAATTATCACAATTAAATTGCTCCTTGTGGAATGTTGGGAACTTAAGGAAAGCTCCAGGCCTTCCCGAGTAATGGTAGAGAAGGTACAGTGAGACGCTGTGAGAGAGCTTTAACTTCCTACCCGCGGTGGGATATGAGACAGCGGCAGGCCTTGTGGAGAGACCTTGCTGACTGGAAAGGCACCTCCACTTGCCCGGTTAGGCCCCCCCATACCTGGTACAATGTGGCACAGCCCACTTCTATCCGAGTAGTAATGGAGCAAGGTTTTCCCATCCGCAGTTCTCTCCACTCGAAACGATGGCGCGTTCATCTCCTAATTAAAAAAACACAACACATTTTTTCCCAATGGACACAAGTTGTTTAAATTGTGCTTTTGAGGTGTTGTGAATCAATAGTCTCTATCCATTACATCACACAGAACTACATCCCAAACCTCCCTCCAATCACTCTCTAGGGGTGGCTACCCCCTTGGTACCAGGAAGCCTCAGTGAGTCTCTGCCATGTTGGCCTGTGACCAAGTGACCACTGGCGTCTGTTCTCTCCGATCAGAGGCTTAGAGGAATTTGCAAACGGAATTGATGAATTAATTTCTTGTTCTGGAAGGATAATGTCGTCTGTGCTGTCGAGTTGCACGTTTGGAAACGAGAACCCACAAAAGCACATCGGAAGAAATCTTCTTCCTCCAGGAATAAATGTTGGCTTTCAAGTGTCATCATTTCATAGCAGGTGAAATGTAGATTAGGAAGGAAGGAGGCAAACTTTGGGGGAGTCTCTAAAAGAAGCAGTTTCCTCCTCTGCTTGGTTAACAGGCAACTCAGCAGCCTGGCCACACAGCTTGGGTCTGAGCGAGGGGAGGGAGCAAGGAGGTGGCTCCTTCCTTTGGCCTTTCCACCGTGGAGGTTGCTAGATAAAATGGGCTTACTTTGTTCCCTTTCCAAATACTGTGTATTTCTGCAAGTGTGTGCATAGAAAAAGCATCTATATTTGTATGTATGTGAGTTTACATCTGAGGACATGGGGCAGCACGGATGAAAAGCATTTGATAAAATAGGAAATCAGAAGTGAATAAAAAATTCTACCCTATCCTCCATAGTGGAAATAAAGTAACAGGGTGCAGAGGAGCTGAAAGGGAAACCCGCATGCCCCTGCTCCACGCCCTCCCGACCTCAACTCCAGCCCAGGCCACTTCCCAGAGATGCTTCCAGAAGTTCACACCAACTCTCTGAATAATACAATTATACTTTTATTTCTTGATTAAAATGGGGATTTTTCAAAGTGGAGAATCTGGGCAAAGGGCGAATAATGAGAACAGCCCAGAGTGGGGTCTTTGCTGACAGACACACCAGGCCGTGAGCTCTGGCCTGGCCACATGCCCAGGGCGTGTGGGCAGTTACTTGACCTCTCTCGAACTCAGTTTTCTCAGCTGAATAGCAGAAAAACTAAGATCACCTAATGACAAGGGTGCCAGTGCTTATAAGGGTAAGAGCAGGCGTCCTCAAACTTTTTAAACAGGGGGCCAATTCACTGTCCCTCAGACCGTTGGAGGGCCGGACTATAGTTTAAAAAAAAAAACTATGAACAAATTCCTATGCACACTGCACATATCTTATTTTGAAGTAAAAAACAAAACGGGAACAAATACAATTCACACCGCTTCATGTGGCCCGCAGGCCGCAGTTTGAGGACGCCTGGGTAAGAGGATAAGCCAATGTTTATAAATTACTTAGCTCAACACCTGCCTCATAATTGGCACGCAATAAAAGTTAGCTAAAAAAATGGTAAGATTAGGGCGGTGCCTGTGGCTCAGTGAGTAGGGCGCCAGCCCCATATGCCGAGGGTGGAGGGTTCAAGCCCAGCCCCGGCCAAACTGCAACAAAAAAATAGCCGGGCATTGTGGCAGGCGCCTGTAGTCCCAGCTGCTCGGAAGGCTGAGGCAAGAGAATCACGTAAGCCCAAGAGTTAGAGGTTGCTGTGAGCCGTGTGATGCCACGGCACTCTACCCGAGGGCGGTACAGTGAGACTCTGTCTCTACAAAAAAAAAAAAAAATGGTAAGATTAAAGGCTCATTTATAATTTTGAGACTTTTTTTGTTAAGTCATTTGTACATAGATCATAAATACATTTCTGCCATTATGGGATTTGATGTGTTGATTATTTGTACAAATTGGAGTGCTTACATCCTACTAATCCACATAGCCTTCACCTCATTTACCCAATTACAGTGTTAAGACATTTGTGTTCTACACCTGATAGATCCAACTTGTACTTGCAATGTGCTCCATAGGTGTGGTCCCCCTACTGACCCTCCCTCTATCAACGCACTCCCCTCCCTTCCCCTCTCCCTCCCCTTCCCTCCTTCATAGAACACTCAGGGATCTAAATGTAGACCTGCCGTTTGATCCTGCAATTCCTCTTCTAGGTGTACATCCAAAGGGCCAAAAATCATTTGGCAATAAAGATATTTGCACCAGATTGTTCATTGCAGCTAAATTCATAATTGCTAAGTCATGGAAGAAGCCCAAGTGCCATCAACCCATGAATGGATTAACAAATTGTGGTATATGTATACCATGGAATATTATGCAGCAGTAAAAAAATGGAAACTTTACCTATTTTATGTTAGTTACTTAGTAAAGTATCTCAGGAATGGAAAAAAAAATATCCAATGTACTCAGTACTACTGTGAAGGCTCATTTATAACCAGAAACGTATGTCTTAAAGGCACTGCCAAATTAATCACAAGGCGGGCATAATGGACAAGTCAGCATTATTTTATTTTATTATTTTTGCCTAAAGAGATAATCTATAGTACTTTGCCCAGTATCATGTAGCATAGCTATCAGGTATCATGGCATGTATTTTATTCTGAATTATATACCATAATATTTAAATATTCTGTGCATCTCATTAAGTGTGGCAGGTCCTCAACACCCTCACAGAAGGTCCGCTGCACCACTTCTCTAGTAATACTGTTTTGGCACATGGAGGGGGGGCTAGGGAGGGAATCAACCATCAGAGGAAGGGTAGCGGGGTTGGGTATAAAAATAATGAACTTGGGACTTCAGAAGCTGAATTCTTTTCATTCTTATTCATCAGGGTAAAACTAATAGGGTGAGAACAATATCTGGAACACAAAAGATAGTCCATAATTTTTTAATTTAACAAACGAAAGAAAGAATTTCTTCCCCAGAACTGTGACTCAATATATTAGTTAGATTTCAGACAAAAGATGTGATATTGAAAAATACTGTCTCATGAAAGAATACTGGAGTACAGTCTTTCCTGTGTCATGCCAACTATTGTAATTTTAAAACTGGCCGTGTTGAACAGAGAGAAGGAGGAGGGAAGGGGGAGCGTCATTATTTATGGAGCGCACTTTCTGGGCTGGAAACAATGCTAGTGGCCTTTACATCCTGTTTCCTTTAAGCCACACGTCACTATCAGACAGGCCAAACAGGAAAAATTCTGTTTCGTTCTTTTTCGCTCTTAGTCAATAAGTGCATGAGTAGGTACTGAACAGATATTAATTAAACAAATAAGTAAAAAAGCTGAGACTCAGAGACGGCAGATCACTCTCCAGGTCGCAGAGCTGTCGGACAGCCCTGCCGACCTGCAGTCACCGCCCTTGTCACTCTGTCGTGGAGTAGTTCACATCTAACAACAGCATGTACCCTGCCACTTCCTCTACTTGAAGTCAATTAAGGTTTCCAAACTCTGTTTCCTTATCTGAAAAATGGAGAAAATAATACTTCTCCCATTCCATGTCTGTAAGGTAGGACTCGTGATGCGCGGTGAGCCCTGTAACACACATCCAGTCTGATCCTCACAGCAGCCCTGCCAGGATGGTTGTGAACATCCAACTTAGAAATGGCGGGCAAAACCGTAAAGAGCCCTAAATATAACTACAAACTATTTCTACACAAAGTAATAAAGCACTGCCTTTACTTTTCTAAAAACTGAAAGAGAGTCTAAGCATTTGAATTCCCAGTGATCTTAACAAATAAGAAGAGCAAGGAGAGAACTCCAGGAGAACATCGCACAGCAGGGAAATTAGTTTCTTAACACCTCAGTCGGCCCCCGCGGGCTCATCAGAGCTGGATGGTTTTCAATTCGCCTCTTGGCCCTTCTGATACACACGTGACACAAATCTGGCTGATGAAGCTATTCCAGGCCAGGAAGCCTTACGAGAGCTTTTGCAAATCCTCGGAAACCTGCCTGTTTCCCAGCCTTTGATCCGACGCCTACATTTAAGTCCAGACCCTCCCCAGTCCCCATCTGAACAGACCATGCCCAATCCCAAGATGGAGCTCTGCAATCCGACCTTCTTTGATTTTTGTCATCCAGTTTATAAAAGAGATCAACAGGTTTTTATTTTTCTTTCCTTTCCCAAAAGAGCTCCTGGGCCCACGGACACCAGGTACAGGGGCAGCCACAGTTCCCTGGCAGCTACGTCTCAGTTTGGCGGAGGCAGGGAGATGGCCCAGAATGTGGGGGTGCCAAGACCAGACCCAGATGGCCTCACCTGATAAGACAGCGCCAGGTAACTGTGGAGGGCATCCAGGTTTTCAATAAACTCTGTGAGATTTCCTCCCAGGGTCCGCAGCATCCTGTCATAGCCAGACAGCTTGCAGAACTTAAAGAAGTATTCCCCAAAGAGTTTCAGAATTGCTTCCATGGAGACACCTATGGAATCCAAAGCATATCCCTCAAATAAAATCTCCTGCAAGGTGTTTGCACCGCACAGCACGGTCTTCATTTCTGAGGGGTTCACATCCTGTCTGTGACACTTACTGGGTCACTTTCCTCATCAGTAAAATGCCCATAATCACATTAATGTCATGGGGCACCAGATAGATGCTCCAGCCCTTCCCAGCCTCGCCCTGCGCTTTCTTGTGGTCTCCATGCAAATATATCCCCAAGGTTCAGAAAGGGAACTGCTATACCGCCTTAACTGCTGACTCTGGAGCCCAGTACAAGATCCCCTCTGGACAGGGCAGGCGTGGCCCTCCAATGTCTTTAAACATAACTGCCTCTCACAAGAATAAGAGGCTACCTCTGAGAAATAACTAATATGCAACAAAAAAAGATTCCACCAAAGTGATAGGATCTGATTTACCCAAAAGATGCCGCCAAATGCCTGTAATGTCTGCCTTTCTCTGTCGGCCTCCCCAGAGTCGGGCCTCCCTTGGGGGGCAGTATGCGCATCATTCTCTGTAGAGATGGCTCTGAATGTCCCAGATCACACTGGGTTCTCTCTTCCTGAAGGCTGCATTTTTATCCTCTCTAACTTGCAGTGATTATAGCTGGCAGTGACCTCATCCTACATGTTTTCTGCCCTGGACACCAAGTGGGTATTTGATGAACACCTGGGGACAGATTTGCACCATTGGGGGTCCCCCAGCCCCCCCCTCAGTCTGTGCTATCAGAATAGACATCAAGAGAGCATTTTCTTTATGGGAGAAGTAGAGAATATTTTTTAAAGAATATTTTATAGTTCTTGCAACATCCATTAATCAGAGTTATTTTACTCATTGCTCACCAAAATCTTGTAAGGTAGGTTGTCTTAGGATCAGAGCCCTCCTGAGTGGCCTGCTGCTGAGTCATCTTTGCGACTTGACCTCACACAACAGTTTTGAATAACATAATTACCCAGGGAAAAAAATTAACCCAGTAACATTTGAACATAGCATTTAGACTGCTGTGTCCTTAGGCCCAAATCAAAAAAAGCTTTAAACAAATGTTCAACTGCAGTCAGTAGGCCTCCATATCACAGCAATGAGGCTAGCAATTCTTAAATGGGTTTCTGAAGGTTCATGGATTGAGCATAGAGCTAAATAGACTGTGGGTCGAGGGGCCCAGGTTTCTCACTATCTGAGAATGAAGTCACAATTACGGAAAGAGAAAGAACACAATAAACCCTGTGGCATTGGATGAGAAAATCTAACATAGTAAGATCGTAAAACTCCATCATGTTTAGCTAGATAGCTGATAGATAGATATAGGTGAGTAAGTGTGTGTGTGTGTTTAACATCTGTTGTCCAATTCTATCCACTCTGAGGGCCTAAAGTCAGTGACACCCCAGTAGCAGGGAGCTTCCCTAGTATCCAAATCTTAGTTGTCCAATGCCATTCTGCACTAGGAGGAATCAGGGCTCCTTGGAGAAATGGGAGATTCCAGGACTGGGGCAGGAAAAAAAAAGTGAGACAAGACTACAACATTGTGTTATTCCAGAAAGTAAAAAGTGGTCAAGGAATGATGGGGACGTGTCAAAGGCCCTGGGGCGGGAGGGGGCGGGGGTCTGGAGCAGCTCCCAGTGGCTGTGTCTCGAAGAATTTGGGCATCAAAACAAATAATGAAAGTAAAGTAAAACCTATCTTAAAAATTCAGAATCATGAGTCTACTGACATAAATAAATGGAGGGAAGAGAAAAATTTTCCTTGTAATCAGTTTTTCCAGCTAATAATTGTAAAAGGATATTTTAAAATAATATACTTTAAAATTCGCATTTGGCTACCATCACAAGTATCAATTCAGACAAGAATCCAAAATATATGCTACAATTATGGAAGAGAGAGTTTGAAGCAACAAGGTGTTCACATAGTCTGAAAGTATCACCATATAAGATACTAAATTACAAAGGGAAAAAGAGTAATTTTGCCTTGGTGACCCCGGGTAGTCAAGTGACCCAAGTTAACACCACCAATAACAGAACAAATTAATATAACCTGCCTCCTCATATGATGAACCGGGAAGGATAAAACATCACTGCCGTGTCTTCCTACCACGAAAGCATATATATCATGCGGAATATCCGATAATCCTGAATTGAGGGACATTTTATAAAAGTGTTGATGAACGTTTTCCAAAGACACTGCCACAAAGACTTGGTAACTGCTCCAAGCAAAAGAAGACGGAAGAGAGATGGCAACCAACCTAATTCAGGATTTTCTTGTGTTCTGAAGGGCATCCTTGGGTCAACGGGGGAAAATCTCCACCGCGCCTGTGGATTAGATAACAGGACCGCATCTATGTACATTTCCTGAGTTGGACTGCTGTACTGTCGTTACAGATTAGCACCGTTAGGGCACCACGTTTCCCACATACTAACAATACGGGGGAACTTACCAAGAGCAGGAGAGAGCCAATGTGATAAAATGTTGACATTTGGGAAATATGGATGAAGAATATATGGGAATTCTTTGTACTAGTCTTGCCAATCTTTGATGAGTTTGAAATCATGTCGAAGTGAAAGGATTTTGCTGATTGCCCTGAAAAGACCTCAGAAATCTCACATAATAATAAGACCACAAAAGACCGGGCTTAACCCTGGCCAGCTCAGACGCAGAGCCCGCGTCTCTGTGAAGCTTTCAGGGCGTTATTATTTTATTTTTAAAAGTCTTTATCTCGTTAGAGGAGGCTCAGGCTGAAGTATTTATGGGTGAAATTATGGGAAACCTGAGATTTGCTGTAAGACAGTCCAGCAAAAAGGAAAACAGAAAAAGGGTAGAAGAAGGAACTGGATAAAATTAGGCTGGTAAAATATTGATGATTAGTGCAGGTGGGTGAAGGGCGTGCAGCCTGCAGTACACAATTCTCTCCGCATGTGTGAAGATATTAAAAACTCTATTAAAAAGTGGCTGTGATTCTTTTTTTAATAAAAGAGTTTGTTAGCAGGAAAATAACTATCACAAACTATCGACCCTTGGCTTTCAGGAGAGCTATGGAGAATTCTAACAGGCTTTTAAATAGGAATGATGCATGATCTCCAGCTTTCTGACTTAACAAGCTTGGCCCTTCCATGCCTCCAGGAAAGGGTTATGTCTTCTAGTCACAGCACCAGGGACTAGAGTAGAGGTGGACTGTCCAGGGCTGGGGGTAAAGGGCACCTGCTGAATCCCCGTGGAGAGCTGCCAGGGGGGCACAGTGACACCACAGCCACTTAGGATGAGGCTCCTGGGCAGAGAAACCCACTCAGGGTGGTCCTCCTGTCAGCCCCACCACCCCCATCATCCCACAAGGAGGCAACAAGATTCAGTCCTCATGGAGATGGCCCTGCATCACCCAGAAGAGTGTAAGCTGTTCCACAAAAAAGGGAAGCATGTGCCCTGGCGGTGACAACATTTTCCACTGAACGTGGGTAATTTTCCCCCAAAAACTTTGGTTTCCCAAAGATTAAGCTTTCAGGTATCTGGAAAGAACCATTCATCTAGCATACACTCTTTCTCAAACGGTACCTCTTACGTCAGGTGTAGCAGCCCATATAGCCTATGGCTAGGAGGAGAGAGAGTTATGAGAAACACCTGTATAGCTCCATATGGAACACCTTGGTGGAAAGGGCATGGAGAGGGATTTAGCGCTCCTAACAAGCATGAGAGCTCGCGAGATGAGAGCAGTGGTGAGTCGGCAGTCTCTACACCTGTGCTGTTGAGAGGCACGAGATCAGCCTCCTATTAGGCTGGAGGAGCAGGCAATCGGGAGCATGTGCATTCTATCATGGACTCACTTACTCTGACTCTGTCTCCTCTCCTGCCTGCAGAACGCCAGCACGGGATCTCTCTGCTGAAGATCACCAAGCTCTGCTAAAGACGAAGATCTCTCTTTCTAAGAAGACTGCTTTACTCTCTCAAAGACTATCTATCTTTCTCTCTCCCTTCTGCTAATGTAAATAGCCCTCAGGCACCTAAAAGCAATTGTTCCTGAGCGACAGAACAGCACGTAGCTGTCCGCGTCCAGCACATGGCTAGATAGGCCGGGTCGGAGACCAACCAGCCCTGGGCCTGATATGTGCGTCCACGAAGGGACCCTGATAGTCAGGCAGTAGAATATGGTAAGGAAAAATATTTCGTGAGTAGGAGAAAGAGGAATTTAAGAAAAGGAGAGAAACAGCTACCCATGTTGATACTGTAGTTTCCAAAAAAGCAGCAGACGCTAACCTGGTACGATCGGATTTCAGATACAGTGGTAAATTTATTCAAGCATAGAGAAAAGAAAGAAACAGATCACAGCAGCTCAGGTGGGTTGTCCTCTCAAAGATGACACAGTCCCTCTGAAGCCCGGTGAATAAGACAGCGCTGTCTCCCAGCAGACCCTGTGGCAGCATAGTCAGCCCAACGAGAAGTCGCATAGCGGGCCGGGGCTCTACTGGGTGGCCAGTGGTCAGGAGGGACAGGCACCTTGTTGAGCACCGGCTCTGGCAGGCCCTTTGTACCCACAGTTTGATTCCACCTTGAGGACGACCCTCTGAGGTACCGCGGCACCAGCAGTGTGCCCCAAGACTCCTTATTAGGAGCGAGGATGGCCCAGGGACACATCCAGGTCTGTCTGATTTCACAGCCCTCACTAGAGACCTGTTGTCTTCTCCAGCCTGTGGGTTTCAGTGCCAGAATCAGGACACCTGAACTCACATCTCCATTTTCAACTGGTTGTGCAGCCTGGGTTACTCGGCCCATCCCCTGATAAGGAGCAAATGTTACAGTGCCTGCTTTCAGGACTTTGTAAATTTTACATTGCTGTTCTTATTTTCAAAAAGGTAAGTGCATTTTCTTAGTTATTGTATGTAGACATTTGTATTCTGAAGGCTACGTTGAACAGTTTGATGAGAATATTTCAGATTGTATATGAAACCAGCACATTGTACCCCTTGATTGCACTAATGTACGTAGCTATGATTTAACAATAAAAATAAATTAATTAATTAAAAAAAAGTAAGTGCAGAGAAGTTGACATTTGCTGATAGCTAACTGTTGAAATGCATTTTACAATGGGTTTCTTAACGAGCAAAGTCTAGACGGACACAGCTGTGCCAAATGGCTGTTGTGTATTGTTTTGAATTTTGTCACGTCAGATCACTAATAACCCACTTACACACCAAGTAGGCACTTATTCATACACAGAACAAATCCTTATGCAGTGCTCAACCTGCCATCTGGTCCTGTCCTGAATTATGCAAACAAGAAAGCACAGAGCCACGGGTCGGCAAAGAGGTCTGGAAAAGACCCACCAATTGCCCCTAGGTGGGGAAATTGCATTCTGGAGCCCACGTGGAAACCAAAGCCCTCTCTGGTAGTGACTGGGCATGCTTTTTTCTTTTTCAAACAGAGGAGTTAGGTTCCACTGGCCAGTGTGTTTTCATCAACAGTAGAATGTCTCTCCGGAGGTCCCGCTGGGGGCTGAGCCTTACCGTCTGACTTGTGAAGCTGTGCAGACATAGCTGTGCACGGGCTTCGCAGGCCGGACGGAATGCACATCTCATGCCTTGATTTACTCAATTTTGCAACCCAACTTTTTACTTGAAAAACGCCCTCGCCACCACTTAGCTACACCTGCAGATATAGGTCAACGGATGTTATGGAGACAACAGGAAGACAAAAGACTTCTGATGTTCAGAGCTAGATGCATACTTTGGCTTTGGGGAGAAAGGTGACTTGGGGCAGCCCACACATTGGCCTGAATGCTGGTTGCAGCTGCCACGTGGATATGGGGGTGGAAATGTGGCGTCAGCAGTGCAGGTGTGTGGTGGCGCCCCCTGCTGAAGGCCTAGCACACCATTCAGCATCTGTGACCACACACGGCTGCAAATGTGCACTGGGGTGATGTGCAACAGAGCATTTCTCCTCTTGAGATCTAAATAATCATTATTGTTCTTGTACCAGTTCACTAGGGGCTGCAATAACAAAACAGCACAGACGAGGCGGCTTAAACAACAGCGATTTACGTTCCCACGGTTCTGGGGCTGGAAGCCCAAGATGAAGATGCTGATCCCTAGGAAGGGTCCTCCTCCAGGCTTGCAGACAGCCACCTTCTCACTGTGTCCCCACACGACGGGCGGAGAGACAGTAAGCTCTCTGGTGTCCCTCCTACCATAAAGGCTCCAGCCTCCATGCCCTCATTTAAATCTAACTATTTCCCAAAGGCCCCATCTCCAAATACGAATTTTGGCCAGGACGGGGGCGGGGGTGGGGGGTGGGGTGAGGGTGTCCTTGACTCTGTCCCTTGCAGTTCTTAAATAAAATGAGCTGTTTTAAATCTTGAAAAACATCTGTTTGTTAAAAATCCATTCTCCAGACTAGAGCAGGAGATGACAAACTTCTCTGCAAAGCATAGATAGTAATTTTTTTCAGCTTTCTGGTTCATATGGTCTCCGTCACTGCCACTCAACTCGCCCTGTAACACACACAGACAGCGCGTAGACAAATGGGCATGGCTGGGTTCCAATAAAGCTTTATTTACACACACAGGCAGGGGCCCCAGTCTGGCCCAGGGGCTACATGTGGTTTGTTGAGCACTGATCAAGGGCTTGGAATGTTATTTTTTGCCACATTTGAAGTGAACAACAAACCTGTCTCTACTTTGAAGGGATAACATCCAGAGGCACAAAACACAGAAATACTCAGGCCCTTTCTTTAGGGTCAAGAGTTGGCCACGTCTGCTGAACCCCCGGACGTGCCACGCAGGATGCTAGGCACCTCACAGCTTCTCTCTGATTTAATCTGCTTCTTCTCATAGCCCTTGAGGCCTCATTCCTTTGGGAGGAGGAGGTCAACTCAGGGTGAGTCCAGCCCAGGGTCACAGAGCTGCCGTGACAGAGCAGACCCCAACTTCTTACTCTCAATGTAGGATAACAAGAGGTCCTTTGGCAGAGGGCTAGGAACTGAACAGATGATACACCACCACATTCCCCCGTGTCTGGGATCCTTTCAAATAACATCAAGAAAAGACATTGAAGGTGTGCTTAATTTCACCACCCATTTTAAGCTTTTTTTGTCCCTTTTTATTTTCTAAACTTTGTCAAAATTCACTTTTTTCAGGTGAAAATTAGTCTCCTCTCATTACAGAATTTGCACTTAGTTTTTTATGCTTCCCTGTGGAGGGAAGGGAGGGACAGTAACCGATGCTCTTGGTCAGCTGGATGAGAAGGGGCAGGTGGGGACCCTCAGGCCTGCGGAGCTGTGGACAGGCTGATGCAGAGTAATGCATATTATGGCCAAGAAGAGGTCTGTCTGTGTAGTTTGAGAATGCATATTCAACATCAAAATCCTATTTTCAAAATATTTTTTTAAATGATCCTTAAGAAAATAAAACAGGAAATCTCTTTGGCAGGTGTGTTAAACAAGAGTCTGGGAGGCAGCACAGCCAGGCCGCTACTGTGCCCTGAGCTGGGGCCACAGCCAGGAGCAGAGCGGAACCCAGAACCCAGGCCTCCAGCCCCCAGCCAGGGAGGGGTGCATGCCCTGGACTCAGGCCCCTGCACACAAACTTGAGGTCACCTGCTCTGTGATAATCCACACCTTACATAAACCTCCCCTGGTCTCAGCTGTGCAAGGAACAAAGGGCTCTACAAATCCCCCCAGAACAGGCTGGACAGGGTGGGGACGAGGTTTGTAAGGACCAGCTTGCTCAAGGAATCTCTCTGGAAGCTTCTTGGGGAAGGGGACGGGTGTGTCTGTGGGGAAGGCCCAGTGTGATTGTTGGGAGGTCACATGAGCCTGTCCACCAGTGCCTGCATTGTTCCTCAAAGGCCACGGGGAGGGAGCACCCAGGTGCTGTTGCTGTTCTAGGAGCCCAAGTCCCGGGAGCTGAAGGAGTAAATGACCCTCTCACCACTTGTCCCTACTCCAGGCTCACATGCGGCTTTGTCTGCTTCTCTCCAGGGGTGCAGGTGTCAGGTGACCAGGAGTTAGCGCGTCTGATTGGGAGGTGGGATCCTACATCCCTCCTAGCTCCAGCAGCCATCATCTGCCGGGCCTCCTTGGTGTGTTTGACCCCTGCTTGGCTCTGAGACTCCAAGTCAGACCAGAGGGGCCTGATGGCAGCAGGTGGCCCAGATTTGGCAGGAACCACCCTCACTGGAGAGGACTCTGGTCACACGTCCAGCTTCCTGAGCCCCAGTGCCTTCCCCTCCCAGCTCCACAGAGACTTCGGGCCCCTCCCAGATACAGATCCTTGGAAGGCCTCTGCATCCAGACCCAACCACGGACATGATGAGAGACCAGGAGGTCAGTCAAACTGCCATGTGGAAAGAAAGGCCTCTGCTCTGTCAGCCCCAGGTGCACGGGGTCAAAACTGGGCCTGTCCCTTTAATCAGAGAGTTTTCTAAACTTCCAAGGGAAGGAAAATGCACTCAGTGCCTCATTACCCATTGAGCTCTGGAGAAGCCACTTGTCGCTGCAGGCTTAGCACTGGCTGGCAGCCGCAGGGCGTTCTGCAGGGGCTGCTGGGCTGGTCACCAGGTGCCCGGAGTGACTCTAACCTGTGCCCCCTCAGGGCCTCCTCCAGAGTCTCTCAGGCCAATTTGCTAAGGCTGGAGGCTCTGAGAGAGCCAGCCCAAGCCACAGCCCCTGCTGCCGGGTTCTTTGTGGGCTGCACAGAAATGAGTTTAGATGCCCAAGCAAGTGACCAGGCCTCACCCAGCATTTCCAACAGCTCCATCCCAGGGGGGGTCAGGTGCCAGGCACAGATGCCAACTCGGCGTCTGCCTGTGACAATCCCTAGATGCCACCTCACACTCTCACAGTGACCCAGGGCAGCACTGCCTGTGAGGAGCAGACGGAGAGCGGCCTCGTCAGGGAGCCTGGAGGGATGTTCCTGCTTCCCTGCTCTTCCTCCCCCTCCCCCCCAGGCCTGTGTGCTCAGTGCTGGTTATGGAGAAAAGGAACAGCCAACAAAAATGAGAGTGTGCTGGGGTGATGAGTGCCCCCCACCAGAACCTATGTTCATCCAGAACCTCAGAACGTGGCCTTGTTTGACAATAGGGTCTTTGCAGATTCAGCTAAGGTGAGGTCACACAGGATCTGGGGCCTTAATCCAGTGGCTCGTGTCCCTGTGAGAAAGCCACATAAAAATACACAGGAAAGGGGGCCACGCAGAGTGACGTGTCCATGTCAAGGACCATGGACACCACTGGGAGGTGGGAGAGAAGCCAGGGACGGCTCCGGAGGGATCAACCTGCTGACTCTGGGCTTTAGACTTCCGGCCTCCAGCACTGGGTGGGGCCAGTCGTTGTTTGAAACCACCTAGTGGTTGGTACTTGGTTTCAGCAGCCCTAGGAAATTAATATGGGAAGGCGGAAGGGAGAAAAGAAGAAGAAAGGGAACGGGGGAGAGGGAGGGAAGGAAAGAGGGAAGAGGGAAGAAGGGAGGAAGGGAGGGAGGGATTGACGGAGGGAAGAAAGCCGGGAGGGAGAGATGGAGGGAAGGAAGGGGGAGAGGGAGGGAGAACGGAAATCTTTTGAGAGCCTATTATATGTCAGATAGCACTTTTGGCATTTTCATACACATTAGCTCATTGAATCCTCTAAACAACTCTGAAAGGTAGATATTCTCATTGGACCAATGAGAAAACCATGACTACTTAAGTAACTTGTTCTGAGGCTTTAAACTAGAAAGAGGCGGAGCTAAAATTTTCTTTTTGTCCTGTTCCTTTTCGCCTCTGGGCCTGGAGAGTGAGCAGGCTGATAAGATAAACAATCACTTGCTGGTGCACAGTGGGGGGAAATCATCCTGGGGGCACATGTGTAAATGGAGCCAGCCTAGGAGAGTCACCCCCATTATGACCTTGCCAGGGCACTTTTATGTCTGGGCAGATAGGAGAATACGCAGTGTTGGAGCCTGCAGAGAAAAGGTCGGGCAGCACCCCACAGACCAGGGCAGATCCATATCCATGTAAGCACAAGTGTGGTTGGCCTGGGGGATTCTCAACCTTGTTCCTCCTGATGCCCAGAAGTAATTGCGGCAAACAACTTCAAAGGTATTGCAAGGCTGTGAGGCCAATATCAAGGCCAAACGTGATGGCAGTGGTGTAGGCAGTAGTGACCATAACTCTGGTCTTTTAAGAAGCCTAAAGCTATCACACATGAGCCCTGTACTGGTTACATGTTACATGGTATCCTCAAAAATTCATATTTACCAGGAAATTGTGAATGAAACCTTATTTGGAAATTGAAACGTTGCAGATGTAACAAAGTTAAGATGAAGTCATTTAGGGTGAACCCTGAATCCTATATGCCTGGCGTCTTTAAGAAAAAACGTAGATTTGGGCACAGAGAGGCAGATGTAGAGAAGACAGCCACGTGGAGACAGAGATAGAAACTAGTCCCGCCACCAATGGGGGGACAGCTGGGGCCACCAAAAGCCGGGAGAGAACAGGAAGGGTGCTGCCCAAGAGCAGGGTCCTGCCACCAATTGGACTTTGAGCCCCTGAACTATGAGAGAAGAATTTTTTGTTGTTTTAAACCATGCATTTTGTGATAGGGTTGATCTTCGTTATTTAAGGATTCCGTATTCACTAACTTACCCACTTGCTGAGATTTATCAGTAGCCCCCAAATCAATACTTGTGGCAATGTCAAGGTCATTTATAGACTCAGGCAAAATGATGAAAACTCTGCATCCCCCACCATGAACGCTCCTGGCTAAGGTTAAACACAGCGATGTTCAACATTCTTGTTTTAGTTCTCATAAAATTAACCAGTGTCCTGACTATTACGTGTCATGTTCTACACACTTTTGTGCTTTTTGTTGGTGGGTTTGCTTTTTGGGGGGGAGGGGCTGGTTAAAATGGCCCCAAGCATAGTGCTGTCTAGTGCCCCTAAGCACCAGAAGGCCAGGACATGCTTCACAGAAAAAATACACATGTCCATCCAGGTATGACTCACAGTGCAGTCAACCAGGAATTCCACGTTGATGAGTCAACTACATATGTCAAATATGGTTTCTTTAAACAGCTGCACACATAAAACAAGGTTGTACATTGACTGGTTGACAAAGATGTGACTGGAGACTCTTAGGAACCTCACCCTGTATTTCCACGTGGAGCGATGGTTCAGTATTCACTAACTCAGTGTTAAAGAGCAACTTCATAGAACCCAACTACCATGAAGACTGAAAACCAACTTAGGCAGCCCTAAGGAAAAAAACACAAGCCCCTGTCTGCTCACCCAGAACTTTGCAGGCCTCGCGGATGAGCTTAATGGTGACAGCGTCATCGTACACGGTGTAAGTCATGAAGGCATCTTGCAGATCCGTGGCAGCTCTAGAAGATAAACGGTAGTCAGTGGGAGCTTTGCCCCAGGAATACATCCGCTGACTGAGCACCATGCAATGTGGTAAGAATGCTCCTGATCAGAAGGCACGCAAAACTCTGCAGCATTTGAGTCAGCTCCAAAAAGGCCTCCCTGGTTCCTGGTGTGCGCCCAGAGCTCCCCTCAATAGGCCATGCCTTTCCCCTCCTTAGATTATTTGCCTTGCCTCTAGCCTGGGCTCCTGGAGGATGAGCTCTGTGACTTATTTTTTATGTTCAAACCTCCAGCAAGCGGTGTTGTTCTTAGTGCACGTCAAGAACGCAGCACCTAGTCATGAACTGGGAACTCAGTGATTGTGCAGCCTCCTTCTCTGAGTGACTCTCAGCCACTTGAGTTTCTCACTATTTTGTAACAGTGGCTGTGTTGTAGACGTTTATGATGGACTTTGGTCTTGCAACAACTACTAACCTGGTGGAAAGAGGCTTAGCTTCGGAGTCAGAAGACTTGCACTCTTAGCTCAGTCCCTGTGCCAGTCATTAAACTGTAGTTGGTGTTCAGTCAACTGGGCAAAGGGAGGCTGAACTGAGACGCAAAGGTGGGCAGGCAAAGAAAGGTCTCTGGCCAGAGAGAACAGGCTCTCAGGCAGCAGAGAGCATATTTGAATAACAGAGATGTATGCAGAACACTCAGGCTTATCCCAGAATGAGCCACAGAATCTTGGAATTCTGGGAGGTGTGGAATGTCCTGGTTGTGCAATTTCTCTCCCTACACTTTCTCCGACTGCTAGTCTTCAGTTTCTTGAATGCTTCCAGTGACAAGAAGCTCCCTCCTCTGCCAGCCGGCACCATCCAGGCTGCTCTCTTTGGTAGAAAATCCTTTCTTGTGTGAAATGAAACCTACTTCTGGGCCCTCATAAGTACATTCTATATAGAGCATCTATTTTTGGCCCAAGAGATAACAAATTATTCTTATCACCCTTTCACTGCTGAAGAACCTGAGGCTCAGAGAGGTTAGACTTGGGGCCAGGATTGCCTGGCTGACAAGGGAAGGATCTGGGGTCTGGGCTCAAACCCACACTGATTCCAAGCTGTGCCTCGGGACTGATCTCCCTGCAGACCAGTTGATCTCCACTCTAGACACCTAACCTTCCAATATTTCAATATTCTTATTCATTTCTAATTTTTTCCCCTGGGATAAATATACCTTTATGTTTATGAACTTCATCTTCATCCCTATAAAATGGGGTAATTATTATTATCTTCCCTGCCTGTGTGACAAGAGTGTTCTCAAGGATAAAACAGAAAAATAGCAGTGAAAGAGCTTGGGAAAAATGAGTAAAAAATGAGTTTTTACTTCAACTTGTTAATATGTTGTTTAGCATACATGATACTGCATCCTCATTTATAAGTGAATTATGTTTGTAATTTCCCCTTTATAATAATATATTTTTTCCAACTTTTTTATTATTATTTTTTTTTCCAATTTTAATATCAGGTATATCCAGATTAAGTAGAATGATTTTGAAGTATTTCTTCTTTTTCTATTGTCCATAAGATTGGGTATGACCTATTTTTTGAAATTATCTTTTATTTTTATTTATAAATGTTAGTTGTCTATTCTTTGATACTTCGGGAAAAAAATAATAAGAAGTTAATTGATGACTCCATACTGAACCTCAGAGTCAAAGCCTTCTATAATAGACATACTCTTATTTGACAATGTGAATGTTACTTTCTTTGCATTAGTATTATTATTATTATTGCTTAATACTTCGTTGCAGCAATCGTCTGATTTCTTTTCTGAACGTATTTGTCTTCATTCATTCTTTGCGAGGTTTTGTTTCTGCTCAATAAATACTTACAAGAGAAATTAGGATCCCTGCACCTGTCCAGGCCTCTCTTTCCCCAGCCATACCAGGAACTTAGGTGAGAGACCTTAGCTAGAGGCTCACAGCGTCCCTGAGTGAGAGTCACGAGGAGGCCTGGGGAAGAGCCCTGACGCTACCACGGTTCAGCTAGATGACATGGGACAAACTGCGCTGTGCTCCCATGTCTTCATTTTCACAGTGACAGTACTGGGTTCAGTCACTATTCTCACGCAGACTGTGATGTCCAGTCCTCCTCTCCCCTGCCCCAGCCACCAGAACCATGCCCCTCCTGACCTCTGAGGCACATAAACCAGCCGTTCTCCCAGTAGGATCTTCAGAAGCCCCACAGATCCCTAAGGTGTTTTTAGGGATCCATGAGATCAAAGCTATTTTTAGAATAAAATCGAAACATTATTTGCTTTTTTACTAGTTGATATTTGGGCTGAAGGTGCAAAAGCACCCAGTGAGTAAAGTTATTGGTGCCTTAGCGTGAATCAAGGCAGTGGCACCAAACTATTGCATTCCTCACTACAGATATTTTATTTTTTTAAAAAAATCTTTGTCATATTTTTTTAACCATTATATTCTTCCTGGCACACACATGCAGAGAAAGAAATTGTCGGTCTCACTTCAGATTGTTCTTGTTGAGACAGTAAAAATGATCAATTTTATTGAATCTTAAAGCTGAGTACCCATTTTTTTTTTGAACACTGTATGTAATGAAATGGGAAATACACATTTGCATAAAGGTCTTCTGCTGAACACCTAGGTGTGTATGGTCACCGTGAAGAAAAGTACTTAGATTATTAAGTTACGAGTTGAATTAGCCACTTTTAAAAAATAGGATACCTGGGTGGCGCCTGTGGCTCAAAGGAGTAAGGTGCCAGCCACATATGCCGGAGGTGGTGGATTCAAACCCGGCCCGGCCAGAAACTGCAAAAAAAAAAAAAAGGGATACCATTTCTACTTGAAAGAGCCAGCAACAGACAAACTAGGGTCACTCAGACTTGTATATTTGGCAGACATTTTCTTTAAAAAAAAGAACAAAGTTCAGGGTGTTAAATAAACCTCTTCTATTAGTAAAGGTTCTTTTTTTAAATTGGCAAAAAAAAAAAAAAAAAGAACAAAGTTAGTCTGTCACTTTAAGAAAAATAGTTGGCAGAAAGTGCTGCCAATGATAAGACTCAAGATTTCAAGTAAAAATTATAATTTGGGGGAAGAAACTTGCATCTGCTGCTGTCAGCTCACGAGCCTCCCAATTGCCGGAGGCTTCTCTGCTAGGATTGTGGTGATACTGACAAATGGGATTTTGATATTGTAATAAAACATGTCAGCGTCTGTAAAGATCCAGCACAACTCCGGGAGCTAAGACTTTCCAAAAGACTAACGCATGTGAGCACAAAAGGACGGTAAAAGTTTTATTTCAAAGAGTAACACAGATCCAGGAATTCACACCTAACAGAGTCCGAAGAAAGTCTTTAGAATGTTTTCAGATTCAACACGGCAGCTGACCTTGGAAAAATTACCGCTTGCTGAGCTTTGGTGAGGGTTAAAAGAATAGCCATAATTATCTGCAAAGAACATTAAGGTTCTTTCTTCTATATTTTCTTCACATATTTCAACCCAAACCACATAGTAGAACAGATAAAGTGCAAAAGATAGAATCCCTACATCTTCCATTAAGGCAGATTTTACATTTTCCAAAGGTAAAATAATGCCACTTCTCACTAGGTTGTTTGTTTTTTTTTAGAGACAGAGTCTCACTTTGTCGCCCTTGGTAGAGTGCCGTGGCATCACAGCTCACAGCAACCTCCAGCTCTTGGGCTTAGGCGATTCTCTTGCCTCAGCCTCCCGAGCACCCACCATAACACCTGGCTATTTTTTTTGGTTGCAGTTTGGCCGGGGCCGGGTTTGAACCCACCACCCTCGGTATATGGGGCTGGCGCACTACCCACTGAACCACAGGTGCCACCCTCATTCTATTCTCTTTATAGAAAATGACATTACATAGTCATTCCACAAACCAAATGCAGCCAAAGACACAGGGGACATATTCTGAGAGCAGGTCAGTCAGTTAATTAATAGTGATAATAATACAAACATACTACGGGGGGCTTTTGACATTTATGTTATCTGTCAGCTTTAAAATTATTTTTCCTCATTCTAAATAAAGACAGGTTTTGCGGCTGAATTTTTATTTGTGATTTTATCTTCCTTTTTAAAGGAAGCTCTCCACATTTTGTAAGCTTCAGGCCCTAAGTTATCTGTTTCTATCCTACTAATTTTATCTTCCATATATTCTCACTAAACAAAAATATTTCTCAAGCTTTACCTTTGATGGTTACCTGTACAGACACACATATATAAAGTAATGTATATTATAAAGTATATATAATGTGCTGTATAGAACATATATAATATATAATATCAGCTACATATGTGTGTATTAATAATATATATTATATATATATATAAAATATTAGCTGCATGTTTAGAATTCTCACACCTTGGATGTTTCCGTGTGATGCTGGAAAGGCTGATTCTCCAGCTGAAACGACCCTGGCCAGACTGATCTCTAAGGCCCTGTCTGGTTGTGGCGGCCCATGGCTTTAGGCAGCCAGACAAACCAGCAAACACATTCACAGCCAGGAATGGGGCAACAGCAAGAAGACAGGCAACATTTCTGGATCAAAATTAAAAATAAAAACTCTCTGCTGCCCACTTCTTTAACTAGACTTTATAGGGAAAGTAGATCCCACACAGGGAAAGGGGTCTCACCTTCTCAGAGGCGTGGGTGAGAGGCGTGCTGAGTCAGCGGAGGACCGAGAGCAGAAGGGGGAGTGGAAGGAAGTCATTACAATTATTGTGGCTCAAATCATTTGTGACATACTATCCCTGAAAGGATGGGCGTTTCTCAAGATGGCACAAGGCAGCAGCATTTCCTATTTAGTAAGGACAAAAATCCCAAGAACACATAGGCAAGGATTCTTGAATTTTTTTGAGGTCAGAGCTCTTGGAGATTCTGATGACTGCCACCGACCCTCTCCCTAGTACATGTGGACACAGGTACACAACATCGTCATTGATGATTTCAGAGGATTCTCAGACCCTCTCAAGGCTGACGACCCAAGACACAAGGAGAAGCCGTGTGATCTCATCCACCTCCCCCTCAATGGGTTGATTTGACGTGGTCGCCCGTCCACCCCCCCCCCCCCATTGGTCATGTATCTTCCATTCATACACACGTGAACCACCCGGCCCCTCCTATCCTCCCCATATTTATTTACACTGTGGACACCCGTGCTGGTCCTGATGGCTCTACCCATAACTTCTTCTTAGTGTCCCTGCCCTCCAAAGCCCATCTGACTGTTTTAGGCATCTGGAATTGAGACACTCTGAAACTGAGCCAGTCAGACAATGGTGATCTCTTGAATCAAAAGAGCACATAGAAAAGTTTGGAAGAAACAGAAATGAAGAGACCTGCAGAGACAGCCAAGGACACAGAGGAAACACAAGGAGAACGAAGAGCTGCAGAGCTCTGGCTCTCCCTCCCCTGAGGTCCCTCTGTGCTTCCCACAAGCAAGCTTGGTGGGAGTCCTCTGAATCCTGACACTAATTCCTCTGAACTTGAGCTTACACAGTGGATTATCGGTCCTTGCTAGCAAAACCCTGGACTAAGTTCTACAACCAAAGTGCCAGGGGCTGTTAGCCCCTCACCCGTGCCAGCCTCAGTCCTCACAGGGGGTGAGATGAACAGCATTATCATCTCCATCTATGAGTGAGGCCACAAGGCTCCGAGGCGTTGGCAACCCACAGCACCGGGAATATAATCTCAACTCCTTCCCATCTCCTGCACATTTGGGTGTTCTGATCCCTAAGAACTTCTCCACTTTAATCTCCTGTCAGACTTTTCATGCATAATACTGCAATCATGTTGCACGTTTTTGTGGGTCTCACATTCACTAAGCTCTGTCAGACCTCAGGACCTTTGCACCTGCTATCCTCTCTGCGTGGAATACACACACTTCCCTGACTCAAGGCTGGCTCATTCCTTCCAGTTCAAACTTTGCCTTTTCAGAGAGGTCTTTTCTGACTGCCTCAGGGAAACTGGCATCTTTTCTCCTCAGTTACTATCAAATGCTATTTTTACTCTTTGCATAATTTGAGAGGATTTTGTTTATTTGTTTATTTACTTGTGTTCCCCCTGCCATTGGAATCCATTTTCAGGGAACAAAGCCCTCTTCTATTCCTTTCACTGCTATTCCCAGTGACTAACTTTCCTTTGCACACACTAGGAGCTGAATAAATACTTGAATAAATGAATTTTCCTGAGTCAAATAGCTAGTATGTGGTCCAGACAAAATGTGAAAGTTTGGCTGCTTCCGAAGGTCTTGACTCTTCTCAGTCTATCAGCTGCTTTTCATTGTTAAGTTTTGATAAAGGTTTTAACCAAGAGCTTATAAAAGAGTGGTTCATAATTGGAAA
This sequence comes from Nycticebus coucang, assembly GCF_027406575.1. Classification (NCBI taxonomy): domain Eukaryota; kingdom Metazoa; phylum Chordata; class Mammalia; order Primates; family Lorisidae; genus Nycticebus; species Nycticebus coucang. The sequence continues at coordinate 95,555,882 of NC_069794.1, read as the reverse complement.
TTTATAAATCTAGACTATACGAGAGGGAAATAAACAACGCAGGCAAAGGAGGAAAAACATCTGTTTCTGATCATTTAATATAAAATTAAATTTATGTCATCAGATCTGGAGACATAGTTCATTTTACCTAATCATATCTTAAAATTTGTGTAGGAATTGATGGATTTTTCTTTTTCAGTTGAAATTGTGTTTTAAAAGCACTGGGGAACTTGTTATTTAGATGTAGCCTGAAGCAATTCCTTTTGCACAGCAAATAATCTTGCCTTCATTTCTGTTTCATTAGTTGACATTTCTGCACTAAAGTTTTTTGTTTTTTTAACGAGTTCTGACATGATGCAATTTTCATAGTTGGTGGGATAAGCTTTAGTTTTTTGGCTTCAAGACACATTTCCAGGGCAATGACATGAGAGTCTAGTGGTCTATATACAAACATATTCTCCAAAATGCAATTAAGTAGAGAATTGGTACTTGAAGATTAAAGAGATAAAACCTAGTGACACAGACTCAGGATTCTCCCTGCTGTGTTCTCTGTTCCCAGCCATATTTCCTTGATTCCCTTGCAGCCCTCATTCAAATGTCCTTTACCAGCAGCAGTTCCTATGGCTTTCTGTTTGCTTGGGGATGTAATGAGGACTTTCCTCCTAATAAGAGATGACATCTCATCCTTTCAGGGCAGTTGCTCCAAAGATCCCCAAAGAAAAAAGTGTAAGAATCCATATGTAAATAGACAGACACTGTTCTGTCTACTTACATGTGAGAGCCATTTGCTTTTTATTTTTTTCCTGATGTGGACATTTGTGCTGAATATCTCAACCAGTCAGGGCTCCTGCGGTGGGTCACTCTACCTCTGCTCTGCAACACAGGGAGGGCTCGGGGTCCTCCTATCACAGGCAGAGCTAGCTGGACACACTGTTTAACCCCCACTGTGTCTAAGTGCTTCCGTGATTCCTGGTTATTTCCAGCTATTTCCAGATCCCCAGCCTTTTTCCCAGGCTGGGCAGACTCTTATGATCAGCAGCTAAGCCGAGCCTGAAAGTCCTGACCAGGAAATCAAATGGCATAAGGTTCAGGAGTCAGAAAGTAATCAACAGAAATCCACACACACACCCTGCACAGGCTGGTCACTAGCATCCCAAGGGATCCTCAAGGCAGGACCAGACGGTGGCCCACACTGGGGGTCAGGGACACAAATCTGAGAGGAGTTGCAGAGGCAGAGCCTCGTCGAATCGCGCCAACGCACCTGCTGCTTCACCGTGGCAGGCACAGTTATCTGCCCAGCACAGAGTGATTTTATGAATGTCAAGTGTAGTCTAATCCTCACGCGACAGCTGCCTATCGGAGGAGGGGCATGATGCTTACTCAGTTTCCACCAAGGACTTTGGGGGTAGACCGCGCCCCTCGATCCTCTCCTCTGCCCTAGGAGACAATGAGGACGCAGAAGTTCGGACAGGCCAAGCGCCTGCTGGGGTGCGCAGTTCCCAGCGCAGCAGGTGCTCAGACCCAGGCCAGGGCGCGCCGCCGCCCTCCCTCCGCCCCACCGCCAGGGGGCAGTGTCTGGAAAATGAGCCAATAGCAACAGCGGCCGCCGCAGCCGCCGCGCACCCTCGCTGAGCGCTGCCGTCCGGTTTGCAGAAGCTCATTGAACCCGGGCCACAAGCCCCAGAGTCTAGCCGCTTTCAGCACCATTCCTTTAAGGCGGAATACGTGGGTCACAGAGTGGTTAAGTCCCACGTCAGACCGGGAGGATGCTCCTGGCCTTTGACCCCAGCTCGGTTACCCTGCAGACACGTGCGCAGACAGCAGCTCTGTGACCTTGAACTGAGCAGCGGGCTCGGCCTCCCTACAGCCGCTGGCGCACGCACAACAGGCGTCCTGAGCTCTAATTATGTTATTTGTCCCATGGGGGCAGGAGGGAGAAAGAGAAAATTTGCACTGCGCATTTTAAGTTGTTTTTACATTACAAAAGCATTAAAAACATACAGGAAGGTGGGGAGGATGGGTGGAGGAAGGGTCATTGGTGGGACCACACCTACGGTGCATCTGACAAAGTACATGTTAAATCTACTAAATGTAGAATATATATGTCTTAACACAATAACTAAGAAAATGCTGTGAAGCCTATGTTTACCAGTTTGATGAAAATGTTTCAAATGGCATATAAAACCAGCACATTGATAGCACAGCTATGATTTAATAAAAAAATTAAAAAATTGATTCAATTAAAAAAATATACAGGAAAATTGGGAAATCAATATTAGAGGGGAAAAAATCATCCAGCATTTCATCTTTCTAACCCAATCACTATTAGTCATGATTTGGTCTTTCTCTTGATCTTTTTTAAATTTGTGTGATTTACCCAGCAGCTATATAGGTTGTGTCTTTTTTATTCATTGCTTTCTCAGGTGGTTTTACTTAATATTGTCAAAAATTTTACAAGTTGCTTCCTGATTTTTACAGTCACCACAAATAATGATGCATATTTCTTTTGTCATTCAGTTTGTTCATTGGTTCGTTTTTAATTTTTAAAGACTTAATTTTTCCTTCTCTTATTTGTAAATATAAGGCAACATTACATCATTTTATACATACATGCATATATGTGTTTCTAAGAAAGAAACTTACTACTTCAAAGGATTTGATGATTTTCCCAGATTTTGGTGCATGTGGTGAAATTGCTCTCCAAAGGGGCTGTACTAACTCCCTGCGCCATCTGCAATTACCCATTTTACTGCATGTTAACCAGAATTGGTTATTATCATTTAAATTTTTGGAGATTTAATAGGCAAAGTGATGCCTAATTGTTTTAATTTGCATGTTGTTGATAAACTGAGGAAGCCAATCATTTTGGCATATTTTTTGTATTCCTCCCTCTTCCAGGCCCCGGTGATTTTTGAGATCCTTTAAGGCCCAACCTCTAACGTTTTAAGGTCGGAGCCTCCCAGGATGCCCATGGGTGATACACGGTGACGTGAGTGGGACAGGAGACTTTGTGGAGACGGGAGTGACAGCATTAGGCACTCACTGGAAGGCGGCAGAGGGGGAATATTAAAAACTAACCAGAGAATTTCTCAAGAATTGGCCAGGCTTAGAAGGGATCTCCCCTCTTCAGTTTGGGAATTCCATTGATGTGCATGGGAAATATGGAGCTGCTTTTTCTAATGAGAATAGTAAGAGAAAAGGAGAGTTCACCCATAAGGTGAAAGTTAGGATAATGTCGGTGTTACTTACAACTGCGACTCTGTTTTAAGGCTGACGTTAGGAATTAGGACTGAGATCTTCCTTAAAGACAGATGTGGCTTACCAGATCTTTCTGTCTGATTGGTATGTTTAAGGTGCTTGAATGGATCTCCCTAGTAAGAGAATCTCCTTAAGAACCAACTCCATATGTTACAATGGGTCCATTCAACTAACTTGCTACATCAAAAAGTCAAGAAAAATCTGTACCCTTCAAAAACTGGAGGCTTCTCCACTGCTCCCAGATCCATCACCTTTCCTTTCATGTACTTACTTTAATTGTTCCCATGTCTCTTCACCGAATTTCTCTGTCACGAGAGACTGCAGACAGATGTTGATAAATCCATACTAGAATACAAAACCAGAGACAAATAAGTGTAAGGAAGCCAGAAATCTCACTTCATGGGCTTCTTCAGAGTGTCTTCCAGGTATCTTCTTGGGGATTAACCTTTCCCGTTTTTCTTGTGACTTTATTTGCTTAATAGGGAACACCTTGCAGCCTACCACTCCAGTTATCTCCCTAGAGAATATATCTGGACTACATTTAAAATCAAATTATAATCAGAGGAGGTTAAACAAAGTCCTTACTGTTCATTGTAATGCTCTCCAAAATTGGGAACTGGTTTGGTTACACCAAAGAATTTAAAAACGTACCAGTGGCCATGGGGCACTTAGATGTGGGACAGAAGATGGTTACACACTTTGGGTCAAATACAAAAATCCAGTGAAAGGACAAATTGTTCTCTATAAAAAATGAATCTAGGGGTATGTGTGTGGTGTGTAGGACATAAAGAGCTGAGGAAATGGAGAAAATCAACAATAAAGAAACGTGACACCAGATAAGCAGAAAGACCTCCCTTCTCGGTTTCCCCTTTGTCCGCCCATCCATCCATCCATCTGTGCTCTCCCTTCTCTATCTATTCCTGAGTCTATCAGGGAAAGAAGGAGGCCCCTGGGCAGCTCCACATGCTGAGGGCCGTACTCTACACTGGCCACCGGCTTTCTGCAAGGTGGGGGCTCCTGACCTCAGGGCAGGTGATGGAATTGTATTTAAATAGCACTCGGTGAGCTCAGCTGTCAAAAGATTGCTTCCTAATAGGATGAACCTTTTGTCCCCCAAATGTCAGGCTCATGGTTTATTTTTATAGGTTTGGATTTTCACATGGAGGAATTTCATAAAGAGAAAGAGCCCAGTGCCAACAGGAAAGAGAGGGGTCTAAAGTCTGGCAGATGTTCTTTTTCTGGAAGCAAAAACATTTATCCTGCTTGGTTGTATTTATGGTCGCCCACCACAAGGTCACCCTCACCCTTCCTCCACCTTCTCCTGGCTCCACGTATCCCCAGGTGTGCCCACACTCCAGCCCAGCTTTCAAAGGACTCCCTAGAGCTGTCTTAATTTACATTTCATTCTGTCACCGGCTCCGGCCTGCCACCCTTCCTCAAACAGAGAAGGCCCGTATTGAAGCAAGGCCCCCTCTTGCTTAGGGCAAGTCTGGGCTCCACACTGCCCCGTCTGAGGAACTGTTCCCACTCCCTCTGCCAGCACCAGGGACCATTCCCTGTGTCACACTTATCACCACGGGGCTGCTTGTAAAATATCACACACACACATTTTACATCTACCTGTCAACGCCCACACACGTGTATAGGTCTGTATGCATTTGTATATACGTATATACTATTTTTATATATTCATACATATTTTCTTCCTCTTCTTTGCTAGATTACAGACTCCTAAGGGTCAGGAAGTAAATATCACTTATCTATATTTTCACTAATGTGCCAAGGGAGTGCCTGGTACACAGATGCAAAAATACTTATTGAATAAGTAACTGCGGAATTGATGCCTCCAGTCTGAACTCATAAAAATCATTAAAAGTCCGTCCAAGTATCTTACATCAATCCAGTGTTAACAAAGACAATAATTATTTTTCCCAACAATCTTTGCAAAAGAGTGCTGGGTCTCACTGTGCCCACTGCCAAAGCCTGAGTGACCACGACATCTTCCTCGTGTGGGGTCCCAGGGAGAGACAGAGGGGAACCCACGGTGTGCTCCTGGGTTAGCTGCACAGAATCATGTATGATGGATTCACGGTCAATGAGAGCCATGGCCAGCACTTCTCCTTGATGTCTGCCAGTGCCCAAGGCCAATGATAGAGCGTGTCATTCGGAGGCCTTGAGCTTATGTAGATAAGTCAGAGGGAGGCCTGCACCTTCTATTGATTACACGAGTGACCCTCTCCTGCCCACTGAAATTAGTGGGCTTTCCCCACCCCTGGAAAGAGCAAAAGGGGCAGCTGAAGGCAGGCCCCACACAAAGTGTGCAGTGTGCGCAGGGGCCTGAGCATTACCGCATCACGGGGGCAGGCACGTCCAGGGAGACACCCCTTACGCATTTGAGGGCCTGTTTGAAAGGGGCAAGAGTCACCAGCACCACAGATCTCTAACACTCTGGAACTAGTACTATTAAACCAGTGAGGTCAACAATCCAGCAGCCACTCTCACGGGCCGGGGGCACCCACGTCTTTCGGGGGCTACCTGGGTCCATAGCTATGGCATCCCTGAGAAACATCAAGTTCAAACATCTTTTGAACATCAAGTTCAAAAGAACCAATTAAAACATCTGAGCATGTTGAAGTACAGCTAAACCTTTCTCCTGCGATGATGACTTTCCACATTGCATATTTGATTCTGCTCGTCACACTCGCCATCCATTGGCTGGGGAAAGGGGCTTAAACGGGGTTTCTACCCCTGTATCTTGTGGCCAAGCAGCTTTGGGTAAATTGCCTAGCCTCTCTGAACCCATCTTCTCATGAATCAAAGTGACAATGACACTGCTTGTTCTGCTGCAGGACTATTGTCAGGCGTGAAAAGCAGCAGGGCTGATCACACCCAAGTCTCACCAGCTATTCAACCTTGGCCAGATGTCCCCAGCCTTCAGTGGTTTCTGGAAAATGGGGAGGAGATGGTTCCTTCCTCAGAGAGTCTTAGTAAGGATCGAATGAGATGACAGGTGGTGGGTGCAAGGCACAGGGCCCGTGGTGAGAGCTCAGGAAACTACACCCGGGCTTCTTAGCTACTGTGCATTTCCAACAACAGGCGCTCATCACATAGAAGCTGAGGGGAAGGCGGGGCCGAGGGCACCAAGGGCTACTCACCATGTCCCCTCCGCTGCAGGACTCCCAGAGCCCAATCTTCCAGCTGGCTCCTCGTTGCTCAGAAGAACCCTCTGCACCTGCAGAAGCCAGCCTTGTAGCATCTGGGTGGTCCACAGGGAAATTAGGAACTAATCACCAGCCTCCACGCAAGGGGCAAACTGTTGAGCCCTCAGCCGTCTAGGGAATAAAAAGTAAGGCTGCCCCTCCCAGTGAGCAGGTATGACCTGCCACCTGGCACCCCAAGTTCCACACATCCCGGATGTGAAGCTCTTGGGAGCTCAGCCTGAAACCTGAAGTTTCTCCCAAGGTGCCAACGTAACAGAATGCCATCTGCCTGCCCAGCCCTGCAGAGCGTGGGGAGGAGGGCCCTGCAGGCTGCCACCTGCCTGGGGGAAAGCTTGGGCGACCAGCTCACCTGTGATTTGCTGGACCCTGGGTGCTCTTCAGTGCTTCCCACTTAATCTAGCTGCAAATCCAGAAACCCACTCCTCTCCCTCTCCTAGTCAGTTCCTCCCCTGAGAGTCTGGTGTCTGATTCCTGAAACCAGGTAGGCTCTTGCAAAACCTCTCGTCTTTTCCTTCACAGACTGTTGGTCTCCCACATGCACAGAGTCACCATAATCAGCACCAGTAAATGCACCTGGGAAGAAAGGGACTGCGCGCATGTGCTCTGCTCCCAGCTGGCCAGTCACAGACATCAGACCCTAGAACTTGACTTTGGGTATATACCCTAGTCTACTACAGGAAGACGTCCTTGTAGATGAGGTTGTCTATTGAGAAGTCTTTTTAGTCCCTCTTTAATCAAATCACTTTGGATACCATCCAAAAGTGGCCTGTCTTGACCAAAACTTGGCCCTATGTCCTAGCGTGAAGTCTCCTGATGCCTGAAGGTCTATCTATCCTGTTTGGTTCTAGGCTCCTGAAAGATGTTTGCCAGAAGTCCATTTCCTGAGTGGTCAGAAGGGAGAAGCCCAGCCACTAACCAGGTCTGGTAGATGTCACCCACAGCATTTCCAGCAGACGTGCCAGCTTTGGTGTAAAAACAAGAGTAAAAATAAATAAATGCAATAAAATCAAGAAATGGGGTTGCGGCTCTCTGGGCTCCAGGGTGGAGGCACAGGGCAGCTGGATGGATGCAACTCGCAGTTAGGATGGCATCTCATGAGCCTACACGCCGAGGCAGGCTGCTGAGATGAATGTCTGTACATCGGACGCCCTCCTGAAACTCCTGCAGCATCTTTGGGCACCCCCAGCTGGTTGAAAGGCTTGTTCCTTCTCAGTAGCCACTTGTTCATGCTCCTCTACTCAAATCCCTCTCATACGCTGTCTCCTTCTGCGGCTCCCCCTAGAAAGATCCCCTGCCTCTTCCCTCCATCCAGCCGTTCTGGTCCCCTGCAGGTCACCCTCCTGGCTCTGCCTCTTCCCTCCATCCAGCCGTTCTGGTCCCCTGCAGGTCACCCTTCACTCAGGCCACTTCTTCCATGGCAAGACCTCACACTCGAGAGACTAGCATTTGCTGAAGGCCCCTCTTCTTTCTAAAGTGGGGACTTTGCTTATTCTCAAAAGCTGGACTCCATGTGCTATTCCTGTGTGGAAGGGACATGTGGTCCGAAGGAGAAAACAGGCTCTGGCCTGGATGATTTCCATAATTATGCGTCCCAAGCCTTTTGCCACCATTTAACTGACACGCTTTCTTTCTGCCTTTGCCAAGTGGGCTTGGTCTGGGTCTGGCTCCCTCTCACATTCCACCCCCACCCCCGCCCCAACACCAGCACCCTCACATTTCACACTAAGTAAAGGGCTAAAAAAAAAAAAAAAAAAGAAAGAAAATCTCCATTTTCTTTTTCATGCAGCAGATGGCAGTTCTCAGGAACTTGGTGGAAATTAGGCTTTCTGATTTTCTAATAAATTTCAGCATCTTACACAAAAAGCACAAGCTCATTGTGATTCTGATGTTAAGTGCCATATGGCATGTCATCCAAGGAACGTGGCAGCTTCATGCTCAGGGCAACAAGGAGGGGAGGATCTTTCCTATAACAAGGAGGCTGGGTGCCTGTGGACCAATTGGATTCCTGGGTGAATACCATTTGATAATAATATTGTATATGACAGTGGAGTAATTATCCCTCTTTTATGGTATGTGTTAATTTTCTCTGCCAGTTTCCCTAATTACAACTGCCACCCGATGGACCACGTTTTGTAAATACTCTGTAAACATTTGAAAAGACATAGACAGTGTGTGCATGAAGAAAAACATCCCCGGATCTCCAAACTGACTGGAAAATTGGCTGACGTTTTATATGTTTTTCAATCGCATGGACAGCCAGAGGGGAACTGTGACTATATGGAAACCCCGCTTCTCTCTTCCACAAGATAACGAGCCTTCCTGCCCATACTGTGATCATTGTTTTGAGCAACATCTTTCACTGCTACTGTTTTTGATCTTAAGCAAGCAGTTTCATGACTTTTGACAGATGTGTACACCATGTAACTCACACCCTAATAAAGACACAGAACATCTCTGTTGTCACAGGGGTTCCCTGGGGCCACTTCTCAGTTGCTGCCCCCAGGCCCACTACCCAGACCACAGCCATGCTACCATCACGGACAACTCAGACCACAGCCATGCTACCATCACGGACAGCTCAGACCACAGCCATGCTACCATCACGGACAGCTCAGACCACAGCCATGCTACCATCACGGACAGCTCAGACCACAGCCATGCTACCATCACGGACAGCTCAGACCACAGCCATGCTACCATCACGGACAGCTCAGACCACGGCCATGCTACCATCACGGACAGCTCAGACCACGGCCATGCTACCATCACGGACAGCTCAGACCACAGCCATGCTACCATCACGGACAGCTGTGCTTGCCCCCGACCTTCACATGAGTTTAATCTCATGGTATGGTCTCTGCTGCGTCTGTTCTTAATCTTGAATTCATGAAGAGTTCAGACTTCATTCCTTGAATTAGAGAGAGGTGTGTAAACCAGGCCTTATTTGCTGTGTGTCCTGTGATGTGTGATGAGCTCTAACAAGCCACACACCATCTCCTGCAGTCCATGCACAGTGCGTGGGGAGAAAGGCCGCCAGAGCACACTCTGCATTTAAGAAATGAGAGGAAGGCGGCTGGGTAAGAGTAGCCGGGAGGAACCAGAACCACGATGTGGTTTCCACTGGATTCTCTTTGCACTTGGAGGGCTGTAGCCGTCTTACTCTTGGTGGGCAGCCCCTTCTGCAGTCCATGTGCTGCTCCCAGTTCTCCCTCAGACTTCCTGGCTTCCGAGCTGCTGCTGGCTCCCTGCCAGGGCCTAAATCAGAAGAGGACAGTGCCCCCTGACATGAGGTGAGGTGCGGCTGGATTACGGGGCCCAAGATGCCCTTCTGATCAAAAATATCCACCCTCATGCCTGCCAGGTGTCTAAAATTCTCACTCCTTTCATTCTCCACCTTGGAAAACGCCTGCCAAAATAAAAATGGCATCAGATTAGCTACTGAGAAGGAAGGGGAGAAGGGACAGATGGACTTTGACGTGTGTGCTTCAGAGAGACTGAGAAGGGCCATTCTCCCGGTCTGTCTGAAGCACAGGGTCCTCTCTGAGAGGCGAGTTCTGCAGGAGAGGGCTCGTTGTCCAGGGCCGGGTGAAGAAAAGGATGACAGAGCCTTTGGCTTTACTCATGTGGCAGGTAGTACTGCAGTGGCCTTGAGTTTTCTCCCTTGGGGAGACTAATATCTCACCGAAAGATGGTTTGAGGTGGGGATGACTTGGCTAAAGGCAGAGCTGGGTGAAGAGCCAGATTTCTCTCAGCCTATTTTTACATTCAGAACTTGAGCACCCAGAAACAACAGGGTTGCCTATCAGTAAGAATCTCCTGGAAGAAGTGTCTGGAAGACCGGGCCATTTACTTTCCTAAGTGTTGGTAGCAACGTTGATGTGGTCTTTTCACACCTGCTGTGATCATAGCTCACGTTTACCAAACCTCACCATGTCCCTGGCATAAAGAGGTGTCCATGGTTTAGAGTAGTGATTTTCAACTGTGTGCGGCAAACATTTTTTAAGGTTATTTATTAAATTGTTTGAAAGATGTTTAAAGCTCAGTAAGTATATTCTTTTCCACACTATTTCTTTCCTTGAGCAAAATAATTTAAGTGTGCTTCCGAAGTTTAACTACAGGTTCAAGTGTGCCCTGAAGTAAAAAAGGTTAAAAATCACTGGTTTAGAAGGAATCACGGGAATTTCCATTTTTGGTAGATCAGGGACTATTAAATATTGACAATGTCATTTGGTTCTGGTTAATATTAATCCATCTGCACCACAATTCCATAAAGCACATCCTGGGAGTGTTAACCCCTTGGAAGATGAGCCGTGCATTCCAGGGATAGAGCCGTGCATTCCCAAACTTGCTGGTGTCAGAACTGGTATTTAAACACAGGCCTGCGCCCTATATCACCTTAAAGAAAAAAGTAAACATAGCCGGTATTAACCCTGGTCTTTTTTTCTGGAAGAAGTTTCAGCCTGTTTTAGAGTCAGGTGATTATCTTCAGGAAAATCTTTTTTCAGGAAAGTCAAAACTCTGTCTCATGTGGGCCCATTTCCTTTCATTTACCACACTGGAAGATGACGTTTTAATGTGTGTGTGTTAGGTTGGGTGCAATGTCATGAAAACATGTGAAAATGGGCTCTGAATAATGGGATTCTGGGTCCTTTGATTTCATACCAAAGCCTTTCCTCTAGGACTTTCTGGATTGTGACGACAGCTAATGAACCCAGGTCACTTCCACCGTCGTAATAGCCCCATGCTCGCTGACAATGGTAACTAAGAAGATGTGTATTGTGAGAAGGAAGAGAGGGCATAGCCCTTTCCCTTTGAATTTTAAATCTTTAATGATATGTGAAAAGGACCAAGGAGATTGCTGGGCATGACGCGCCACCGTGTGGCCAAAGAGCCACCAGCAACAGGTGGCGGAGTGTCATTCCTGGGAGGGGGCAGGGGCTGAGGTCTACAGCTTTGAAGACCCACAGATCCCACCAGGTGGAGGAGCGCGGCCCAGAGAACTGGGCTCAGGTCCGAGTTCTTGCTTTGCGACTGGTACTCCAGGTCTGGATTCATCATGAAAGCGTCATTAGTCTCCCAGGAGTGGTTCCCCTCTTTGTAAAATGGGGCTACGACCTCCAGCTGTGGCAGTCCTGGGACTGCAAAGTGGGTGCACAGTACATTTGCCTTTCCACTTTAGATGGCAGAAATCAGGCAACACTGGAGGTGAAAAGTGAACACAAAAGTGACTTCAGACCTCAGTCAGTGACCTACAACTCCAACCTCATCTACACTTCCACTTGGTAAAGGAAAAGCTACAGATAAGTCCAGTGATGTGGGGACCCTGTGTAAGGAGGCATGAGAATAAAGGACTATCACACTGAAATCAACTAACTACCTTACAGACCACGTGTTTCCAGAGCCCTATGAGTAGTATTAACTGTGCTTACCCGGGTGCTTTGCCTGCATTAGCCGGTCAGGTTTTCAGGACAATCCCATGAAGCTGACACCCATGCTGTGTCCATTTTACAATTAGGGAGCTGGGGCTGGAGCAATGGAGTAGCAGGATCACCCGGATTCCAGCCAGACCTCTGCCTATGGGCCCCACCGTTAACCACAGTCGGTACAGTGCTATCTTCTTCCAGCTTTCTCAGGAGGCTACACATCCTCCAATTACCTCTGAAACACTTTTAGCACTTCTCCTTTGCAGTTATTTTCAGAGTATATAGAAAAAATTATGAATATCCTAAGTGGTAGCAAATCAACATCCTTTCATAATGACAATAGTCGACAATTACTACATACCAGATGCTTTAAGGGGCTTCAATTCATTTAATCTTCACTATAACACTGTAATTCGAAACGTTCCAAGTATTACAATCATGCTCAATTCCCACTTGAGAAAAATATGCCTCTTTAAGAGCCTATATCACCTCTCTACATTTGCAGAGCCCAAGCTCCAGGGTCTGTAGCTCAGGTGGGGCCCTGTGAGACTGGGGGAGGCCAGGCGCCTTGCTCATTGTCTGAGAGTGCTCAGGGCCTGAAGTCCACCCTCCCACCACCACCACCCGGTATAGGGCAGAGGCCAGCCAGGGGAAGGGGCACCTAAGTCATGCAAAGACACTTGGGAGGCTGTGGGACCCCCTGCTCCACCCAACTGCCTCTCAGGAAGGCTTGGGTTTTAGAAACAGCCAAAAGTAGTCCGGAGCTGAGTCTCATGAATAGGGCGGGTGAGCTCTCTAGAACCTGGACAATCCAGTTTTCAGTCAAAATCAAGACCTCTTTTCTCATCTGGAGTGCGCCCTGCTGTTCTCCCCTGGCACATTCCTCTCACTGTCTGGGCTCAGCCCCACGGCATGGAGGGCTCCGCTGCTCCTTAGTACGTACTTCCTCACAGCGTCTGCTCCTTCTCTGCCCGGCCTCCGATGCTGGGTCCTCGGCCTCTGTCCTGTGCCTTCCCTCCCACTTAGATTTTCTCTCAGTGCTGAGGTAACATCACCACCTAGCGGCTGCAGGCCCCATCTCCTCGCTGGTGGCTCCCAGATTACACCTCCAGGCCCCACCACTTCCCTGAGCTCTACCTGTAGAGATTTGCCATCTCTGCTTAGAAGTCGACAGAAGGCTCTAAGGCAAGTTAACACATGCAAGACAGAACGCTTCATTTCTCCCCCGACCCCCCACAACATTCAGCCTCTCCCTACCCATCTTTGTAAATGGAGCCCCCGTCTCTAGTTGCTGGGATTAAAACCCTTATCTCTGTATGCAATTCACAGCAAGCTCAAATACCTATAGATTCTACTACATATTTGGCCCTAAATACAATCATCTTCAATATCACCTCCTCTCTCCAACTCTGGTCAAGCCGCCTCTGCTCTTGCCTGGACCCCTGCAGACCTGCCTGGCTGCCCCCAGCTGTCAGATCCTTACCCAGCAGCCAGAATCACCTCATAAAAATGAAACAGACTCGTATTGTGTTATTCCTGGCTCAGAGTCCTCAAGAACTCCGCAGCACACTCCCCTCTGCACCCTGGAGGCCCTCTGATGTGTCTCTCTCAGGGCCTTCGTGCTGTGCCCTCCCTTTTTCTGGTACTGAGCGTCCCCCACTTCATTCAGGTCCCTTCTGAGGCTTTTCTCCAGCTGAACACCTCACCTTTCACTCTGTACTCTCTGTTCCTTCTCTCCTTGAAACTCCAAAGGCAGGGATCTCGCCTTACTGTTCTGTCCTCAGGACTTGGAAGAGTGCTCGGCAAATATGGGTGTTCAGTGATACCTTGTGGACCAATTAAGGACACCGTGGAGCTCCCCCACGTGGGCCATCTTCCCTCTGACACAAATCCCTCAGCCTGAGTCACGTTCTGTGGGCCACAACCCTGCACATTCTGATGGCTCGTGTTTCCCTCCAGCTGTCCGCTGTGGCCAGTACCCTCATATGTGCCATCTGGCTCACTGGGGTGGTTCTAGGCCCTGGGGGACACTCAGCCCTTGCTCCCTGGAGCTCACAGTCTGACATGGGCACAGATGTGTGTGTTCACGTGTTAGGTCATGGCAAACAGGAGGAAGACAACTCCAGCAGGGCGTAGCGGGGGTAAAGGGCAGTGGAGGTCGAGGTAGGGTGATTAGGAGAGAGGCCTCTTAGACAGGTGAGCATTTGAGTAGGACAAGTGAAGCCGTGTGGAATCTAGAAAGTCCTCCCAAGCCGCCCTGCCCTAGCTCAGCCTCCTTGATTATAAGTTTGGGGGACCCTGTGGGCCTCCTGCGTGTGCTCGCTGCAGCTCCAACCTGCATGTGTTGGTGTAATCTTTTGACTAATGTCTGTCTCTCCCATGAGACTGGAAGCTCTGCAAGAGTTTCTGTTTATGCTACATCTCCAGACACAGAGCTGGGAAATAATCATGCTCAGAGGCATTTGCCAAACAACCAATAAGTGGATAAACAAGCTCAGGCAACTCCCCCAAGAGAGTGCCAGCAGCTTCACCAGCCTCTGTGGCCTGAGAGGCAGAACAAAAGGGCATCTGAACTGGCTTACAAAGCGTGCTTGCCCATACCCTCCACCCACCCCAGCACACCAGCCCCTGCAAGGAGGACTGCGCTGGCCCAGGCTTCTAGAACTTACGGGTCCTGAACACCCAGTGTTTGTCTGGGGACAACAGAACAGCTAGAAGCAGATAGCCCCTCAGAAGGCATGAGAACCACGCAGGAGCCTGGGTCTGGCCAAACCTGGTAGGATCTCGGGGCCAACAGCAGGGAGGAGAGAGGCCAGCCAGGAGGGAGGCCCTCAGGGAAGAGGGTGGAAGCTGGCACAAGGTCGAGAGGCACTCTCGGGAAGGCAGGGCTGCTTGGGCTGATATAAGCCCACAACCTTTCAGGGCGCAGCCCATACCCCCCAGTTATACTGCATGTTCAGAGAGCCCTGCCTCACCTCTCCCCTCTCCAACTCAAGACCCTTGTTGGACGACTCCATTTTTGATCCCCACCTGGGGTCCATACCCCTTCCTGGACTCCCTCCCATCTACCCAACCTCATTTTCCACAGCTGCTCCATAGAAACCCGCCCTTCAGTAAGGGAGCGTCTTCCCTGTGCAGTGTCCTCTCTGTCACTGCTGATGGCTGTCCTTGTGTGTGCCATTCCCCCATGGCAGCCCACCTTCAGCAGCCTTCTGCTATAGTCCAAACTCCAAGGCTCCACCTCAAGCTGTGGGGCCTCAGTCCCTACACAGAGCTCCCTTTGCAGGGGACAGACCCTCAGAGACACAGGTCGCCAGCACTGCTTTGTCTGTGTCCATGCTATTTTCCCCTTTGGATCACCAGGCTGCTAAAGGGCAGAAAGCATATTTCACACCATTTTGCTTGGCACTAGCAGCTGCTTAATAAAGACTCTATGAGCTGATTGAGGAAAAAGCTCAGTGCTGACCAGCGGTGACGTCTGTCCAGCATTGTTGCCTGCTCCACAGCCTCACGAGGCCGAAGTGCCGTGTTTTACTACTTGGGAATTTTGTATAATTGAAAAGCCTTTCTGAAAGTGGAACCCTGTTGCTAACCTGCAGGGTAGCAACTAGAACCAAAGGAATTTTGAAATGAAGCCCTGTCAGAGTTAGTCACAGATATCGGGCTGGTATAATCAAGCATAAAAAGGAATTGGGTTGGGGGGATTTGTAAGAAGGACTAGAACATCTTGTGAGACTCTGTGTCTGGCTAAGTAATGGCCTCCCAAAGATATTTCCAATCTAATCCTCCAGACCTGGGAATGTCACCTTATGTGGCAAAAAGGTTTTTATGCTTATGATTAAATTAATTCCATTTGATTAATCTGGAGATGGGGATGATCCTGGATCACCCAGATGAGGCTGATGTGATCATAAAGGCCCTGATTAGAGGGAGGCAGGAATGCGGGCCGAGCAGTGGGAATCATGATGTTGGAAGGAAAAGGGTGGGGCTGCCAGCAGAGTGCCCCAAGGACCAGCTCGTTATGCCAAATAACTGGCCAATTCAAGAGGAAAAGAATCAGCTCAGCTCGGTGGAGTTTTCTGAACTGACTTTGATTGTTTCAAATTTGATTTATTTCATCTTAAGATTCCTTGGCAGATCCCAGATTCTGAGGTTGATCACTAACCTCAAACATCTAAATGTGATCCCCAAACACAAGCCATCCTCAGGTCTTCAAATCATGGACTTTTTCGGGTAGTCTGTGTGTAGTCTCCTTAAAGAAAAAAATACAACAAAATAGAGCAAAATAGAAAAGCAAAGCACAGCTCCATGTCCATAGCAAGACATCCTAAAAAAAAAAGAGCAGGACTCCAAACATTCTCTCAGTCTTGTTTATTTTTTCTTATCTGCAAAAGCACAATGTACACAGTGTCTTCACCACATAATGTCAGGGTTGATCTGCAGTTTGATAAGAAGCACAGTAAAGAGACCTTTATCCTAAGTTTATCCCCAGCAGTGAACTTTTATACAGGAGACTTCAAACAAGGCCAAACATCTGGAGAAAGAAAGATTCATGGTGATAAACTGTGGTGCTTTAATGCAGTTTATAAAACAAATTTCCCAAACATTTATTTTTCGATCAAGTTTCTGGCTATCTTTGGGTTAGCATAAGCCACAAAATGAGAAAAACCTCCCAAACATTGACATTGGCACTCAAAAATAATAAAGAGAAATATTAAAACATTTTCGGATGTTTTTATTCTGAAAATGCGTTGACATGAAATTGCTAAGAATGCCGTGGAATTACAAGTTGTCCTTTTTTTTTCCTTTTCAGAGTTACAAATACTTAGATTCAGATAATCTAAGTATTTAGGTTCACATAAATAGCAAGTTCTAAAAAAGTTCTAAAAAAAAAAACAGAATAATAGGAATATCACCCTACAAAGGGAAGCCTTTACTCAGTTCTCAGAGTGACCGTAACCTACAACATCCTTGGCTTAACGTAAATGATTCATTTTTCCTAGTCTGTCTTCCTGCTTTGTCCCTAAAGCCCTCATACACTCCTAGGCATAAAGCGAGATGGACAAAGTTCAGTATATTCTCCACAGCAGTGGTCCTCAAGCTTCAATGGGAACAGCTATATACAAAAATGCAAAATATATGCTAGAAAGGCAAAGAATATATTTTAAATGTAATTCTGATTCAGATAGTTCCTGCAGTAGAGAAATCCTTCCTGGACTGAAAGGACGTAATGAATCTAACTGCCCTCCTAATTGGGGAATGGAGAGGCACAGGTTCCATGGATATTTATAAAGATTTTCTGGGACTGGGAATTAGGAAAAAGTAAACAGAATCACTCCATCTTCACTCCCCTCCAGCCAGTTGCCAATAAGAAGTGTGTGTTTGGGGCTGAAGGAGATACTGTGTTCCCAAGGCAGGGCCCCAGCACACCCTCCCCTCACCCACTGCAGGACAATGGCATCACCTTTAGCCCAAACAGTGGCAGTTTCTGGAAAACTCTGAAAACAGAGCAAAAGGAACTGCTTTTTCAACTGCATTTTGCATAAAAGAAGGCAGCCTCAGCGCAGAACCAGGTGTCTCTGAGCCCCGTGGAAAGGGGAGCTACCCCTTGTAAAAATTTGGCCCAGAGATTCACAGGCAGATTTGCTTCCAGTGCTGAGGACGGTGCTAGCAGCCATTTGGACAGACTCCTGGACAACCAGGGACAGGCCAGGTGTGGCCAGGAGTGAGCCCAGCCACTCCCCTGCAGACCTTCACGCCTTCCCTGCTAACTGGTCCGTGTGGCAGGGCTGAATGTCTCCTGAGGTGCATCCTCTGGGAAGCCGCAGCTCTGTTTGGCACTCGTTGGGCACCAGCAGGCTGTGTGTGTGGGGGCGGGGGGAGGGTGTTGATTTTGCTATGATTTCCATTGTTAACTCTACCAAACGCCTCATGCTGTGCTGAAAGCAGACACCCTCTCAGGGACCAGAAGTTCTCCAGGGAACCCGGATGGAGTCAGGGCACTGTCCGCTCCCAGAGTCTTTCTCGAAGCAGCCACTGCCCTCTGGGGTTCTCTGTCTCGTAGTGGTTCCCCCGGGGAGATTCCAGGGGCTCCAGGGCAAAGAGCTCTGCATCCCATTCCATGTCTTCTAAGAAGTTGAAGAAGATTTGTCTAGAGGTCCCCAAACTAGAAGGGAGGAAAGGGCAGAGGGTTAAACCTGTCTTGCCCAGCCGCACAGAGGGAAGGGATGCTGGGTTTACCCCATTCCCCGGAGACCAGCTTCCCTGGTGCTGGGTCTTGTGGAGACCAAATGGTGTCAGCCTGGGGCTGTGGATGGACCTCGGATGGACTGCAGCCTGGCCTTGAAGGGGCAGCCCTGACCAGGGCTGAATTGTGGTTTTAATATATCTAGTACATGGCCTATTATTATGGGAGGAAAATGTCATCTAGAAAACCCCTGAACCCCTCAGGACCGAATGACTGAATGGCTTTTGTAGAAGCAAAGAGAAACTGCCTCTGAGTCCTGACAGGCCCTTCTGTCCTGACAGGTGAGGCCAGACGCAGACAGAACACACTGCTCCAATAGCAACAGGAGTCCATGTGGCAGCGCTGAAGGAGACCCTGTGGCTGCTGATAGAGACTACTCTTGGGAAAGAAAGACCCGGAGTAGAAGAGGCCAAGGGACATTTCCCAAGAGGGGCCCGGCCAACAAGACCTGTATTCTCAGCACCTGGCCAGGGCCTTCCAGGCAGAGGCATCTGGTGTCTCTGACCCTGGCTCCCTCTTGGTGCTCTGCTCTGCCCTTCTGTAATTGCTGTTAATCTCTGGTTAACCCTCTTCTTAAAAATCAGAGGCACACAATGTGTTGGAGGCACTTGGGGAAAGCCGTGAAAGCAGGTGACACAAAGCAGAAGGACTGACTGGCCAGAAAGAAGGGGAGACAGGCCCAGGCCCAGAGCAGGTTGGGAGCAGGTGAGAGCTCTGAACAAGGCCAGAATGGAGACCCCCCCAAAATACTTTTTAAACTAAGACCTCTCACCCCAAAACATACAAAAATATTTTTTGGTAAAAGGGACTGGGCTCAAGGCTTCTTAAGAAGCATCTGGAAGACACAGGAACATCTTGGTTATGCTCTGTAGCCCAAGCACTTACTTCTTTTTGCAGGCTTTGGGCTTAAATTTCAAGGTGTTGAACGCCCCTTCCACAGCTTTGGGTAAATAAATGGGGTGCCTCTCGAGCCTCCTCTGGGTGCTGATGGTCCTGCGCTCAGCGCCCCTCTGCGGCTGGCTATCTGTGGTGGGCGTAACGTGCACTGCAACGTCCTCAGAGTGTCTGCGCGGCGCCCGTAGGATCCAGTTGGAATGCAAGCTGTGCTCCCGGGAGCTGGTGGCCACTGGAAGAGAGGGCAAGGTGACCTGGGAAGGGAGGATTCACTGCTGGGAGGAGCACAAGGCAAGGGAGGATTCACTGCTAAGGCAAGTACACACGTCACACTGAAACTCCAGCTAACAGGCAGAGGCAGCCGCGTTCCTAAAAGCAGTGGGCCAAGCCCTTTGACTCACAGCTGACCTACCGGATACAGTGGAGTGTTAAAAACTAGGAAATATATGTGTATTAATTGACCTGGAAAGACGCCTACGGTGCATTATAAATTGTTAATTTTGTTTCAAATCAGGACCGTGCGTGCGTGTCTGTGTGGAAAATGCTCTAGAAAGGACATCACTCAAATGTTAGCAGCGATGATGCTCCCTGGCTGATCCTGTTTTTCACTTTCTTCTTTGTACCTTGGTGTGTTGAGTGACTTGATTTACAATGAATGCATATTATTCTTGTTATAGGAGAAAAAGAGCCGTTTTGTTATGGGGATTTGTTTCTTCAGTAGGTCCTTGGTCTTGGGTCCTTGGTCAGTGGTAAGATAGGATTTATTAGACAGAGAGGAATACAGAAAGAGTAAAACGCGCCAGAGCTTCTGTACAGAAGGCCTAAAAAAAGCCCCAGAGTTTCTGGCGAAGGGAAAGACCCAAGTGGAAAGTCACTGTGTGGGTCCTTGTCTAGGGGTATAAAGTCTTGAGAATTGCGTTTGGCCAGGACTTAGCAGATGGAAACACTTTTTCAAAGTTTATGAGGGTTACTGACAAGTGAACGAATGCAATCCCTCCAGTTCAGGGCAAAAGGTCAGGGTGTTCCCTTCAGGAAATTCCTCAGGCCTAGGAAAACTGGGGCCTCCTGTCCAGCCTTGAATGGGGGAACCCCGTATCAATTTCGTGACAATTGTCATTTTCTTTAAAACAATCATAAATGTGAAGACAGCACTGGAATCCTCAGTGGATTTTGTCATCCTTTAGCCCTTTCCCAGACTTCCCAAGCTGCTTTCTGCCAGGGACCGGAGGGGCTGTGTGGAGAGGAGGGCAGACAGGTTACCCACAAGTTCAAGTGAGCGTGGGGAGCAAGGAGCCAAGTAACCTTCTGTGAGAGTGCCCATGTTCCAATTTGAGGACCCAAGTCTCACAGATACACATCTGTCTAGTCCACAACAACAACCGTAAATCACATGCTTGTCATCTTTTGAGTAGTAGATAAAATACAAATTATTTAATATTGGCTCCAAAAGCTATTGTCTCGATATCCAGGGGACAATAACCCAGAATAAAATCATCATTAAATTGCACTACAGAAGACCAGTTAAAGAAACTGACAACAAATTGATGGGATTTGAAAGTGGGCTGATGCAGAAAAAGCATTTAATAAAATCCAGCATCCTTTTCTAATTAGAACACTGAAGAGTATAGGCATAGGTGGCACATTTCTAAAACTGATTGAAGCTATCTATGACAAACCCACAGCTAATATTTTACTGAATTGAGTAAAACTGAAAGCTTTTCTTCTTAGAACTGGAACCAGACAAGGTTGTCCTCTGTCACCTTTACTATTCAACATAGTGCTGGAAGTTCTAGCCAATACAATTAGGCAAGACAAGGAAATAAAGGGAATCCAAATGGGAGCAGAGGAGGTCAAACTCTCCCTCTTTGCTGACGACATGATCTTATACTTAGAGAACCCCAAAGACTCAACCACAAGACTACTAGAAGTCATCAAAAAATACAGTAATGTTTCAGGATATAAAATTAATGTCCACAAGTCAGTAGCCTTTGTGTACACCAATAACAGTCAAGATGAGAAGCTAATTAAGGACACAACTCCCTTCACCATAGTTTCAAAGAAAATGAAATACCTAGGAATATACCTAACAAAGGAGGTGAAGGACCTCTATAAAGAAAATTATGAAATCCTCAGAAAGGAAATAGCAGAGGACATTAACAAATGGAAGAACATACCATGCTCATGGATGGGAAGAATCAACATTGTTAAAATGTCTATACTTCCCAAAGCAATCTACCTATTCAATGCCGTTCCTATCAAAATACCAATATTGTACTTTCAAGATTTGGAAAAAATGATTCTGCATTTTGTATGGAACCAGAAAAAAACCTGTATAGCTAAGGCAGTTCTTAGTAATAAAAATAAAGCTGGGGGCATCACCATACCAGATTTTAGGCTGTACTACAAAGCCATAGTGGTCAAGACAGCTTGGTACTGGCACAAAAATAGAGACATAGACACTTGGAATCGAATTGAAAACCAAGAAATGAAACTAACATCTTACAACCACCTAATCTTCGATAAACCAAACAAGAACATACCTTGGGGGAAAGATTCCCTATTCAATAAATGGTGTTGGGAGAACTGGATGTCTACATGTAAAAGACTGAAACTGGACCCACAACTTTCCCCACTCACAAAAATTGATTCAAAATGGATAAAGGACTTAAATTTAAGGCATGAAACAATAAAAATCCTCAAAGAAGGCATAGGAAAAACACTGGAAGATATTGGCCTGGGGAAGACTTCATGAAGAAGACTGCCATGGCAATTGCAACAACAACAAAAATAAACAAATGAGACTTCATTAAACTGAAAAGCTTCTGTACAGCTAAGGAAACAACAACCAAAGCAAAGAGACAACCTACACAATGGGAAAGGATATTTGCATATTTTCAATCAGACAAAAGCTTGATAACTAGGATCTATAGAGAATTCAAATTAATCCACATGAAAAAAGCCAACAATCCCATATATCAATGGGCAAGAGCCATGAATAGAACCTTCTCTAAAGAAGACAGACGAATGGCTAACAAACACATGAAAAAATGTTCATCATCTCTATATATTAGAGAAATGCAAATCAAAACAACCCTGAGATACCATCTAACCCCAGTGAGAATGGCCCACATCACAAAATCTCAAAACTGCAGATGCTGGCGTGGATGTGGAGAGAAGGGAACACTTTTACACTGCTGGTGGGACTGCAAACTAGTACAACCTTTCTGGAAGGAAGTATGGAGAAACCTCAAAGCACTCAAGCTAGACCTCCCATTTCATCCTGCAATCCCGTTACTGGGCATCTACCCAGAAGGAAAAAAATCCTTTTATCATAAGGACACTTGTACTAGACTGTTTATTGCAGCTCAATTTACAATCGCCAAAATGTGGAAACAGCCTAAATGCCCACCAACCCAGGAATGGATTAACAAGCTGTGGTATATGTATACCATGGAATACTATTCAGCTATTAAAAAAAATGGAGACTTTACATCCTTCGTATTAACCTGGATGGACGTGGAAGACATTATTCTTAGTAAAGCATCACAAGAATGGAGAAGCATGAATCCTATGTACTCAATTTTGATATGAGGACAATTAATGACAATTAAGGTTATGGGGGGGAAGCAGAAAGAGGGATGGAGGGAGGGGGGTGGGGCCTTGGTGTGTGTCACACTTTATGGGGGCAAGACATGATTGCAAGAGGGACTTTGCCTAACAATTGCAATCAGTGTAACCTGGCTTATTGTACCCTCAATGAATCCCCAACGATAAAAAAATAAAAAAATAAGAAACTGGGCTGAGGCTCATGAATGTGCTTGGATTCTTTATTCTGTGTCAAAAGGGAGCTGGGGCCACACCTCAGTAAGGAGAAGCCTGACCTCCTGGATGGACTCCTGGTCCAGAGATCAGGCTGGGCCTGGGCAGGCACCTGTGCCGCTCCCACTCTGCACACCCCCCTACTTCCTTGCCTAGGTAGGGTTAGAGCTGGGTTTTCAAATATAGTTTCTCTATTCACTTACTTTTTAAAAAATTGTGGTGAATTGTCTATGACATAAAATATTGCCATTGTCGCCATTTTTAAGCACGCAGCTCTGCACCTTTAAGTCTATTCTTCACATTATTAAGCAATCTCCAGGGTTACGTGCCACAAAGCTGAAACTTCATACTTAGTCACCAACACACCATCCAATAGATTCTCTTTCTTTAATCATGTCCCTGTCGCTTTCCCTTTCAGAGTTTCAGGAAAGTTCCACCTGTGTTAGGAGTTCTTGTCCCAATGTGGCCACAGACATTGGAGGAGAGGCCAGAGTTGTGGACAACTGAAGCACAAGGTCCCCAAAAAGGACGGCTCGGGGCCCAGGCTGTGGCTTGCAGGTACAGGGCTCTCCTTCCATCAGGGAGGTGGGATTCCTGGTAGCCTGTCTTGCAAGTCCACCTCAGAATCCCCAGCCCACGGTTGTCCCCTGAACTCACCATCAAAGTCCACATCTTCATTCAGAGAGTCAGCTTCAGCAGTCCGCGGCCATCTCTCTGTGTCCAGCTCCGCGATGATGGAGTCAAAGAAGGCCATGGCTTCAGCCACGTCAGCGCTGAACTGTGCATATTTCTTCAAGGAGGGTTTCTGCTAGAGGTGAAGAAAGAGTTAAATGTTGCTAAAAAAAAATGCACAGGGAGTTAGGGATTTTAGAGTTTCAAAGGAATATTTGACTAAGTGCGCTGTGGACGAAAGGCAGACACTCATGGCCAGGACTGCTGCAGGGCAAGAAATGTCAGATGAGCACTCAGGACCAGGAAGGCTGCAGGGCAATTACAATGCCAGATTAGCATGAGGAGGCGGGAGGCAAGGACCATGAGGCCTACTTCTTTCTTGGTCATGGATTTGCTGTTAGACATTAGGCAAAAGAATTAGTCTTTCTTTGGCCGTGTTCTTTACTGATAACCACCCAATTAGGAGTCTGTACAGCTCCATAGGTGGGTGAGGAGATACTCCCAGCAGGAGAGAGAGGACAAGATGGTGGAGATGCTCCCTACGACTTGTCGGCTTCTAATAGGGCCAAATTTGGGCACAAGTCATGGAATAAATTGAAATTGTATGATTGTTTGAAAAGTATAAGGAAGGCTCGGTGCTTGTAGCTCAAGCAGCTAGGGCGCCAGCCACATACACCAGAGCTGGCGGGTTCAAATCCAGCCCAGGCTTGACAAAATAACAATGACAACTATAACCAAAAAATAGCTAGGCATTGTGGCAGGTGCCTGTAGTCCCTGCTACTTGGGAGGCTGAGGCAAGAGAATCACCTAAGCCCAAGAGTTTGAGGTTGCTGTGAGCTGTGACGCCAGAGCACTCTACCAAGAGTGACAGTTCAAAACTCTGTCTCAAGAGAAGTATAAGGAAAAATGAAACAGAGTTTAAAAAATCTACTCAGTGCCACCCAGATTCCAGCTCTGTCCCTCTCCGTGGTCACATTCCATCTGCACAACAGCCCACACAAGGCCATGAACAGCCAGCATCACAGACACTCAGACACCACAGGGGCTGCAGTGGGGAGCTCGTCAACTCCAGAACAGACAGGCCAACATAGGAATGAACAAGAAGCTCTCCGCAGAATTTAAGAAATAAGAGAAATTGAGGGAAAAGGGACAAACATCTTAAAATGTGAGCTCTTTTGACCAAATGTAGAGTTTTTATTTTATGTGGGATGGTGTGAAAGTGGATATGATTGAATTATAGGCTAGCACGTTGGGAAGGAGAGAGCAGCATCTCTACACGTGACCCAATTGCTGTGAGATGTGTGCATCTTGTACTACTTGGAAACATTTTTAAATAAAGATTGTTTTTTTTCTGTTCTGTTTATAAAGAGCTCGCTTGGAATCTATGTGAAAGGACCCCAACACACACCTAAATCTTGTCTGGTATAGTGGAAGCTCGGCCAAATGTAGTTACCTGTCCCCGATTAAGAGCTCGCTACACATAAAACAAGGACAGAATGACAGTGAGAAGGAGAGAAAGGTGGGAGGTAGATTTCCAGGAGCTTTTGCTGGTCGGAAAGTAGCTGGAGAGGTAAGCGGCTGAGAAGCGGGACGATCCCACCTTCAGGGAGGAGACATTCTCTAGACTTGGTGACACCAGGCCTACCAGGGGCTGAGTGTGGGATGTGAGACTGAAACATGGAGGGGCTGATGGCAACGTCTCGAAGGGCAGCAGGCCTCCCCCCGGCAGGTGAGGGCGGCCTCACTCTTTCATCCTCCTCACATTTCCCTTGCTGCTTCCTCCCCTGACTGTTCTCACTGGCTGACTCTGACTGATCCGCTGAGACTCGGCCGAGAGAGCTCCTTCTGCAGGAAGCCACCACTTTTGGGGGCTGTTTCTTGCTTCCAAGTCCCTAGGGGTCTCATAACCTTACCTAATTCCACCATGACACATACCATTTTAGAGATTCTTTGCAAAGCAGGGAAAACAGAAACAAAAGATTGGAGAAAGCCACCCAATCCAGACGATCCTCAATAGTAATACAAAGTCTTAAAACCCACCTGCACATGGAGGGCCGTCTCTGAGGCTCCAGAAGGCAACTACCATCAGCGTGGGGCTGAATGCCAGACTCTCAATCTTCTTATGGACATCAAATCCTTTTTTATCTAGGTTGCTCTACAATTTGATCTAAGCAATTCAGTCCTCAGCGTCTCCAAAAGGAGACTGTGGCCAGTAGCTCAAAGCAGCCTATATCAGCTGCTATAGTTTGTTAAAGAGTTTAGAAGAAAGTCAACTTTGGTGCCGTAACTATCAGAGGCTAAGAAAGCGATGAAGACCCTGCCTTCGGTTAGGTGAACACCAACGCCGTACGGCTGTGCATCTTCTGAATCTCCCCGAGCATTGTCCTCGAGTTTAACATTTATGGATTACAGCATAGAAATCACCACCTCAGCCACTGAACTCTGTCACCAAAGCTAGAAAATAGTAGTCCTTTCGGCCACACTTTCCCCAAAGCAATGAATTCAGACAATCAAGTGATTCTAATGCACAGAAATTAAATTGCCACTCTCTGGGGACCCAGACATGGGAGAGGGAGCAAGGCAGAGTATGAATCCTCACCTTGATGTCAGGATGGAAACAGAACTGTCAGTCATATTCCCTGGCTGTGCAAGAGCAGATAGGAGTTTCTCAGTGATGGGAACACAGGGGACAGGAACCAAGGGGGCAAGATACAGGTCATTGAGGAAACAGGGCCAGAGCTCCTGGGTGGAGAGGCCCAGACTCCTTTTGTCCTTTTGTGCCTCCTGGTGCCTAGAGCATAGACAGGCCCAGGGGAAGGGGTCCATCCTAACAGCCTAGAGAGAGCGCACGTGCAGGCTGCTCTCATCCCACCTGCAGGCGGCGCCTTCCGGCTCCAGCCTCCACCTGCACCACCTCCCAGGCAGGCCTTCCCTCCACGCTCAGATCATGCCCTGTGTCTGCTTCCTTGGTTTCCTGTTTGCGTGATCCCTGCTAGTCTTCAGTCTAGCTAGACACAGCTGCTGCTCCTAAGTGTTAAAATGGCTTGGGATTCTGAGCCTCTCTGTGATTGCCAGGATGACCACACGTCCTGGTTTGCCCAGGGGTCATCCCAGTCTGTGCCAGTTATTCCAGTGTGACAGGAATAGCTCCTCTTCCCCTGGTTGGAAGATAAATCACCTGGTCCCTCAACTCAAACCACAAGTTACACCATCCCCACATTTCCAATTTCTATCTGCAATACATGGTCTGTTTGACTATCGAGTTAGTGTTTGTATACCTAATACTTTCCTAAATTCTTCACTTTAACCCACGTTTTTTGATTATCAATCTTTCGAATAGAATTTGAGTTCTTCATTATTTTTCTTATCTAAATCTTAACCACAATAATCACCTAAAATTTTCAAATTTAGTTTGCTTAAAGTGATCTTGGAAATTTAAGGCACTAATGAACCAATCTGAGTACAAAATCCTGCTAGATCTTTGATTTTTTTTCAAATCTCTCACATTTGCTTTATCCAAACCTCATTCTCTTGCCTTTTTGAGCAACTGTCTATTATGGATCTTTCTAAAGCATCCAACTTAGTTTTCATAGAAGAAATTTTCTTTCGTCACTCATATTTAATTATACATATATCATACTAAATTAAATTACATTAATATAAATTATAATAGTATAATACAATAAGCCAGTTTGAGAACAGATGTAACTTAATTTTAATAAGTACATAATTCAGCTTCTGAGAGTTTAGAAGTTCATAGGCAGTATTTCAGAAGTACATACCTAGTTTAAAAAAATAATTTATTATAAAAGTTTTAAATCAAACACTATAGAAAATATAATCAAGAACCCATATACTCATCATCAACTTCAGCCACCATCAACTTATGCCATTCTTGTTCATCTATCACCCTCCCACTTTTTTTCTTAAAGCTAATCCTAAAAAATATAAGTTTATTCATAAATATTAATACTCCAAAATGTATCTTTAACAGGTGAGAAATTTTGCCAATATTACCCACTGCATGTTGCTAGGCTTCTACTTTCAACAGACAAGATTCGGGTGTATATTGTAGTCCTTCAATATTTTCTCTAAGAAACCTCTTTACAAACATACAAAGGAAAGAACTCCACATTAAAATCTATACTACTAGAAAAGCATCTAATTTACTTATCTGTAATAATCTTGTATGCACAGAGATGCTGTTTTCCATTGTCTTCCAGCTCGCATCATCTCGGATGAGAAATCGGCTGTAACTTTTATCTTAGTTATATGAGATATGTTACTGTATATAATGTGTCTTTTCAGCAATTTTTTTCCAGATAAGGGTACAGATGATTATGTTACATCGTTTGCATTTGTTAGGTAAAGTCCAAGTTGCAGTTGAGCCTTCACCCAGCTGGTGGGCCACATACTCCTACGCTGTGCCCATTGGGCGGCTGGTGTTTTCTGAACTTCTGTGGTTAAATGTGTGTCATTAATTTGGGGAAAGTTGCAGCCACTGTTTTCTCAAATATTTCTTCTCCCCGCTTTGTTTCTTCTTCTCTGGGGTTCCAGTTACACTTAGGTTGACTATTCAATGTTGTCCAAATCTTTCGAATAGTTCTCAGATGTTTCGTCCGATTTTTCTTTACTACATTTCCTTTTTTCTTCTTTATGAATTAATGCTCTTATTATTTTAGTTTTTTCAATAATTTTTATTTCAAAATATTAGGGGTTACATGGTTGAAGTCAGGGCTTCATGTGCCTGTCACCAGAAGAGTGTTCACTGAACCGAGTAATAAGTTTTATCCCTTCTGCCTCGTGCCATCTCCCCTCTGAGTGTTCACTGCACCAAGTGATCACCCCTTCCCCCTCATCCCATCTCCCCTCTGAGTGTTCACTGCACCAAGTGATCATCCCTTCCCCCTCGTCCCATCTCCCCTCTGAGTGTTCACTGCACCAAGTGATCATCCCTTCCCCCTCATCCCATCTCCCCTCTGAGTGTTCACTGCACCAAGTGATCATCCCTTCTGCCTCGTCCCATCTCCCCTCTGAGTGTTCACTGCACAAAGTGATCACCCCTTCCCCCTCATCCCATCTCCCGTCTGAGTGTTCACTGTACCAAGTCATTATCGCTTCCCCCTCATCACTGCACCGAGTGATAAGTTTCATCACTGCCGCCTCATCCCACTCTCTCCTCTTCTTAATTTCCAGTGTCCTTTATGCCACTTTTAGGATCATGTTTTCACTACATTTTCTTTGTGTGTCAGTTTCGGTCATTTATTTTGGCCCATCTTCAAGTTTTCTGATTTCTTCATGGTTGCATCAAGCCTACTAACAAACCCATCGAAGGCTTCTTTATCTCTCTTACTGAGCTGTTCATGTCTAGTCTCTTCATTTGATTCTTTCTTATAGTTTCCATCTTTCTGCTGTAATTCCCCATCTACCTTTTCCATTAGGGCTTCTAACATATTAATTATAGATTTTTTTAAAATCTTCTCTCTGACAGCTCCCCTGTTGGTGTGGTGTCTGAGTCTGGTCACATCAGTTGCTTTGCTGCTCAGCACCACATTGTTCCCTTCTTGTTTTTTCATGATACTCATATTTTTTGTACAAAGCCAGGAATTTTGTGTAGGTCAATGGACACTAAGATTTCTATGTCTGGAAATGGTCTTTCCCTAGGTTAAGCCTTTAGTTTGGCTTTGAGTCAATCTAGATAGGAGCTTAGCTGGGGTTGAGGTCTGTTGCTGCTATAGTTACTGAAGTGCATCACCGACTTTAAATTTCTATACCTTGTATTAAAGCAGAGGCTAATTTTCTAGAGAGTTTCTCTTCAATGTCTGCTGCAATCTCAGCTTTAGATAGATCTTCCCTTTGTGCTGCCCTTAAGACAGGGTCGCTCTCCACGCCTTTTGCCCTCTCCTAGCAGTATTCCACTGCAATTTACCAACTGGTGCTTGCCAGCATGGTGGGGAGAGGCAGGAGGGTGTGCCCTGACTTTGTGATTAGACCCCAGTCTCAGGGACGCAGTCCCTGGGTTGGTGTGTGGCCTTCTCCCGTCTTGCCCTTCCCCCAGCTGTACTCGTGGGCACAGGATGCCTTAAAAATCCCTCCCCTACTAAATATTTTGGTCCAGTGAGATAAGAAAGAGTGACCTGGGCAGGGTCCATGAACTTCCCTCAGAAGCTGCTGTTCCGTCCCCACACCTGCACCATAAGAACACTTCCTCAGGTCTCTGTAAGCACCCACTGAGATTCATGTAGCATGAATGTGAACTCCACCTGTATCTTCAGGTCTTGGGGACTCCCAGCCCTTTCCCCCACTCACACTCTGCCATAACCAATTTGGTAACAATTCTAAGTGAAGTCTTACCAAAGTCAGTCTATATCTTTTCCAGCGGCAAGTACAGTCATCCTGTTCCCCCTGCAGGCTCCTCTCTCCCCTTAGAGTTTGCACTGGTTGGGTTCCCTGAGACCTCAGTTCTCTGGTGGTTTCAAAAACAATCATCAACTTGCAGTTTGCCTGGTTTTGTTGTGTTGTTGTTGTTGTCGTAAGGGTGGGAGTGATAGTCTTTCCAGCTCTCTACATCCTGAACATAAATTGACAGTGTCTCTAATTCAAATTAAATGTTTTGGGTTTCATATTTAACTTTTTAAATTTGTATTGGTACCTCTTTTACCCTGAAAATCTTGATTCTATATGGCATTAACAAAAATTACTTATGTACTTTATATTATTACATCTATTAGTTTCAAAATAACACCCACATTACCATTAGTAAGCCCACTGAATGCAATTTAAGGGGTGTGTATTGTCCTTGGATTGTATAACCAACATTCTGTTTTAAAGTCCCTTGAGATAATTCTTTTCTGTGTTATTATGCTGTCGACTTGGTAATCAGTTAGGTTCATATGCTTCCATTGGTTTTCATGTGTTAGGGATTGATTTTTACTTTTTTGATTTAATGTTTTAAAGGCATGTCAACAATATGCATGGTTTCAAAACCAAAATGATACTAAAATTCAAGAAAGCATCAGCTTCCATGCCAGCCCCTTCTCATTTTCTCTATCCCTTCTTTAGTATTTAATTTATCTTTCCATCATTTCTTTTTAAAAATATAAGCAAGGATGTTTTCATATTTGTATTTACTAATTAAAAAAAAAAAAAAAGAAGCATCCAATGTCCACCTGTGAACGTTGCTTTTTTCACCTACTATGTTCTGAGGATTAGCCCATGACAGTAAATACAGGTCCTTCCCACCCCACTTTAACAGCTGCATCATTATCCATACCCTACAGGAACAAATGATAGTCCCCAACTGATGGATCTTCAGATTGTTTGCAATCTTTTGCTATTACACTTAGTACTGCAATGAAAACTCTTGAGCATAAGTCATTTTTCATTCTGCCTGTAATACTATAGTTTGGGGTAGGCTTCTACTTCTAAGTACCCAGCTTTCTATGGGTGTTTTGAAGAGAGAATAATAAGCACAAGGGATATAGCAAGCAAATTAGGCAGGGTTTGGTTAACAAAGTTTCTGTTGCCCTTTCACAAAGCATACTTTTTAAATGTCTCCAAGTGGATTCTGTGATTATTTTCTAAGTGCCAAGTCAAAGCTACAAGTCATGAGAGACTTTTCAAGTCCCGAGTTGAACTCGGGCTGACTTCAGCTTGTTCTGCCTGCTCAGAATTTCCATGGGACTTTCTGACATACACTGTGACATTCCCTTGGTGATTCCCTCAGGACTCTGGCTAATGTCACAAGAAAATCTACTTTACAAAGAGGTGGTTGTGCAAAATGAGACTTTGGTCATCAACACCCTGGGGTGAGACCACAAAGAGTCCTCCCTCCCTGAACTCAAAACTCCCCTCTTGGCTCTCTCCAGCCCAGAC
Source organism: Nycticebus coucang (assembly GCF_027406575.1). Classification (NCBI taxonomy): domain Eukaryota; kingdom Metazoa; phylum Chordata; class Mammalia; order Primates; family Lorisidae; genus Nycticebus; species Nycticebus coucang. The sequence goes on along the minus strand of NC_069794.1, from coordinate 95,524,494 downwards.
CTTCTGGTCTTTGGAAGGCTGAGTGCACTGGGGCCTGCTTTGTGCTGCAGTCTGCACCAGCCTGGCTTTCACAAGCTCTCTCTCCTTTGCCCACAGCCCTGAAGCAGCCCCAGGGAGAAGGAACTTTCTCTGAGAGCATCTGTATCCCATTGCACTCCACTCCAGCTTGCCTTTCACATTGAATCCTCCGTGGCCTCAGGGTTATCATTTTCCAAACCTCCTCTGTGCCCCACCCCAGACATGTGCCTTGGATTATTTTTCCCAGATGAAATCCTTTGTAGTTTCCCTAACCAAACTCCTGCATATTTCTCATTTTAATTTCTAATTCCTTGAGAGAAGTTCCTGATATTTGTCTGCATTTCATATTGGCCTGTCCTCTTACCTATTTTTCTCCCACCCTCTGGGTACGTGGGCTGCCCCCTTCTCCAATCTGTTTATATTTTTCTAGGCTCTGTCAATATTTATCTTCAAGAGACCTGAATTCCACAGACTGAACCTTCAATTGTAAGCCTAAACATTCTGTCAGAGGGGAAAGGTGGAGGACATTCTAAACCCACTCACCACCCAGGAGATTGTCACTAAACATTCATCCCCCCCTCACTGCTTCCTGGGCAGTCCCCTCACCTCCTCAGAGGGTCCGGACGGCTCACGTGCCACCTCCTCACTGGAGCTTTGCCAACCACAGCAGACAGACCTAGGATATATTTTTGGTGCTTGTTTTCTGTCTTGCATGGATAGGTCTACTTCAGCACTTGGTATTAATCCTCACTAGACAAGTGATCCTGAACCTCTTCTTTGAGCTGGCTTTGGCAAGTAACTCTTACAAATATATCCCCTTTTGACTAATGCTCGGTGCCAGATGCTCCATACGTGAGAGAGACTGTAAGATCTTCACAATTCCCAACATTCTGGGTGTAATTCTACCTGTTTCTCTGCCAAGACATCTTCACAAACGTGTAGTTCAGTCACTGCTTCAAACTCTGGGCTACATCAGGGCAAACGTATTTTTTCATCTATGAATGAAGCGTATCTATTTTAGTGCCTGACCCAGAGTAATAAATATTTGTTGAGGCTACATTTTTTTTTTTTTGCAGTTTTTGGCCGGGGCTGGGCTTGAACCCACCACCTCCGGCATAGGGGGCTGGTGCCCTATCCCTTTGAGCCACAAGCACCGCCCTGAGGCTACATATTTTGTATCCTCCTTAGTAAAGTATCACAAGAATGAAAAAGCAAGTACCAATGTACTCAACACTAATATGAATGCAGTAGGTGAACAAAACTACACACCCACACGAGAGAAACACATAATTAAATTCAAGTGGGGGGATAAGGAAGGAGGAATGGTAAGCTCTCACGTCCTGGCACAATGTGAGAATACAGGGCACACCTCCTACGTGAAGGGCTCAACTACAACTTGGACTTCCTAACAAGTGCAAACAACGTAACCAAATCATTTGTACCCTCATATTAATCTGAAATTTAAAAAAAGAATAAGAATAAAAAATAAATATTTGTTGAGTGAATGTACGTATGCCACTATACATGTACCCATGTGTGCACATGTATAGCACATAAACACTTTACATAATGGTTATATTCTCCAACCAATTTTCACATTGCTAATTTATGCTTTTGGATTTAACTTGGAAAAGTTTAAAAATTCTGTACTTCTTATTTCTTATGAAGTGCTGATAATACTCTCCAGGCTAACCAGACTTAGACATCTGAATGTCAATATTAGTGATGGAGTTTCAGTATTAGATGTGAAACTGGTTTTGGATTGAGAAGACCTCTTTACCTTTGGATCATTCGTCTAGGTGAAATGAAAAGCAAACAGCTCAAATTTAGCCACAAGCAATTTAACATTATCAAAAGAAGATGTTCAGTATAAACCTTAAAAGCTCCATCTAATGCATCCTTTCTGCCTTCTGCTATGCTTGGGAGGGAAAGAAGTGACACGTAATCCCTTTTATATTGCAGCACCTACGGAAATGTATATCCATAATGGAATAAGGTTTGTGGGGGAAAATGGGCATTTATTCAACAAGAACTGTAGATATAAAAAACAAACATCCTAGAAATAAGTAAAGTCACTGAAATTCAAATACATATTCACACAAACCCACCCCCAAATTTTCAATAGATAAGCTAAGTGGTGGATATGCCAGGGCTAAAGAAAAAAATCAGAGAAACAGACAACAGAGCTAAGAAAATCAACACAAAATGTGTTAGGAAGCCTAGTATAACAAAACCTTGGCATTATCTCCTAAAATTAAACATTAAAATAGTTTGGGGAGCACAGCTGCACATTTTCTGCCTCTGGTAAGAGAGGTTCTAGAGACTCACAGGTTCCAAATGACAGTTTTAGGCTTATTATTGCCCAGCTTTTTTTCCCCCCAGCTTTATAATGGTAAAGCCCTTACTTCTTTTGCTAGCATTTCATAATTCCTTGTCTTAGGTGTTCTGTAAATGATTGTTCAACTTTAAAAAAACAGTGAGTGAAAAAAATTTGCTCATATTTACCAAACTGTTAGAAGCCTACCTAATATTAGCAAATTACTATCCTTGGAACATAGCACAAAATCTTCACATACGATAAGTGAAATATTGGCTTGGCACCCGTAGTGCAGTGGTTACAGTGCCAACCACGTATACCAACAGTGGCAGGTTCGAACCCAGCCTGGGACAGCTAAACAACAATGGCAACTGCAACCAAAAAGAGCCTGGCATTGTGGCAGGCGACTGTAGTCCCAGCTACTTGGGAGGCTGAGGCAAGAGAATCGCTTAAGCCCAAGAGTTGGAGGCTGCTGTGAGCTGTGATGCTACAACACTCTCCTAAGGGCAACAGCTTGAGGTTTTGTCTCAAAAATAAATAAATAAGTGAAATATCACAGTCCAATGAGAAAAGGTATGGAGTTGCCAATAAAAAGTGTTGGGAAAATTCAAACTGGATTCTCAGTTCCTACTACACATCAAAATAAATTTCTGATAGACAAAAGGATTGGCTTTTAAAAACTGGAACTATAGGTGGTGCCTGTGTCTCAGTGAGTAGGGCGCTGGCCCCACATACCGAGGGTGGCCGGTTCAAACCCGGCCCCAGCCAAACTGCAACAAAAAATAGCCGGGCGTTGTGTGGGCACCTGTAGTCCCAGATGCTCAGGAGGCTGAAGCAAGAGAATCGCTTAAGCCCAAGAGCTGAAGGTTGCTGTGAGCTGTGTGACGCCACAGCACTCAACGGAGGGCAACAGAGTGAAACTCTGTCTCTAAAAAAAAAATAGAACTATAAAAAGTGGGGAAATGGTTAACACGCAATTGACCTTGAGAAATGGAAGAACTTTCTAGGTATGAAAGTAAAAGGAGAAATGACAAAGACCAAAATCAAAGACATAAAAATTGGTAGCATCTGGACATCAGATAATGTCCAATATAAAGATACATAAAAACTTGGAGATAATGTTTTTAATATACATGTCAGATAATGTGTTAACATACTTAATATAAAATGATGCCTATACATAAATAACAAAATTTTAATGCAGCCAAAAGAAAAATTTACAAAGACATGAATGGATAATCAATCCACTAAAGAAGTATACATTAGTATGACAACAAAGGCCATTCTTCACACAAGTAATAATCAAGAAAAGTTCCTTGAAGTAGTGTAATTTATCTATTAAATTGGTAAACTTAAAAATGATGACAATGGTCGGTGCTGACAAGGTCAGCAAGAAGAGCTTATTAGAAACCCACTGCTCATAAAAGTATACATTTGTAAAATATTTCTGGAAAGTCATATGTAAAATAATCTCTAAAAACGAATGACTTTCAAACCTTGACCCATTAGTCATACTTGTAGGAATCTCTGCTAAAAAAAAATAATAATGCCTTATAGACATAAAGTAAAATGTATTTATTTATAATGCTTAACAATTGTTTACAAAAAGTGAGTTGTTAGATTTGCCTTTCAAACGTTTGTCATCAAGAACGAGTTAATTACAAAGTATCTCAAGAATGGAAGAAAAAGTATCCAATGTACTCAGCCCTTCTATGAAACTAATTTATAGCTTTCATATGAAAGCTGTAACCCAGTTATAATCTAAGAATATGGGGAAGGGGGAGAGGGAGGGGAGGGAGAGGAGAGGTGGGGAGAGGGAGGGTGATTGGTGGGATTACACCTGCGGTGCATCTTACAAGGGTACATGTGAAACTTAGTAAATGCAGAATATAAACGTCTTAACACAATAACTAAGAAAATGCCAGGAAGGCTATGTTAACCAGTTTGATGAAAATATTTCAAATTGTATATAAAACCAGTGCATGGTGCCCTATGATTACATTAATGTACACAGCTATGATTTAATAAAAAAAAAAAGAACTAGTTAATTAGATGGAAGAGAACCCACAGTATGCAACATTGACTGAAAAGAAGAAAATGTGTGTATAGGATGAACCAAATTTATAAATTTACATATAAATATATATGTGTGTGTGTGCATACACATTAGGGTTGTAAGATTTAGCAATTAAAATGCAGGATGGCAGTTAAATTCCAATTTCAGTTAGATAATAATTTTTTAAGATAGGTATGTACCAAATACTGTGTGGAACATAGTTATGCTAAAAAATGCCAATTTAACTAGGCAGTCTTTATATTATCTGGCAACCCTAACACACACATGCAATACACAGGAAAGAAATGATGGAAAGAAAATAGACCTTGAAAGTGTATAGTTATTATCTCTGGATGGTAGGATTCTAAATTACTTGTATTTCCTTCCTTACACTTTTCTGTGCTTTATAAATTTCGTCTAAAGAGCAAATATAACTTTTATCATCAGAAAAATAAGCACAGCTGAAAAAGTGTCCTTTGGATGGTGGGCTCTGACCAATTACATGGTGGATATTTTAATACTCAGACTATCTTCTACTCCATTAAAAACAGAAAGCAACAGATCTATGCCTAAATCTTCCATTGAAGTTTTTAACAATGTCCTTCTTAAATGGCATGTGGGATTTCTCAGGCTGTTGGTTTTTTGAGCATCTACTACATGCCCAAAACTGTGCTCAGTGTTGGAATAAAATAGATAAATGGGACTCATCACCCCAGCTCAGTGAGCTCACGGTCAGGGGCACACACAGGGAAGGAACAGAAATGACAGTGGGTGTGCTGGGTGCCAGGACATGACACACAGCCCAGACCCCGGGAGGGGGAGCTCGCCGGATGGATCACAGGTGGATGTGAGAAAAGACATCCAGGGAAGGGCTTTCTCTGCTGTCTCAAAAGATAAGAAGTTCGTATTAACCTGGATGGATGTGGAAGACATTATTCTTAGTAAAGCATCACAAGAATGGAGAAGCATGAATCCTATGTACTCAATTTTGATATGAGGACAATTAATGACAATTAAGGTTATTGGGGGGGAAGCAGAAAGAGGGACGGAGGGAGGAAGGTGGGGCCTTGGTGTGTGTCACACTTTATGGGGGCAAGACATGATTGCAAGAGGGACTTTACCTAACAATTGCAATCAGTGTAACCTGGCTTATTGTACCCTCAATGAATCCCCAACAATAAAAAAAAAAAAAAAGATAAGAAGTTATCCAGGTGAATGGGGTGTAGGGAAGAAGAAAAATGGGGGGAGACAGAGCAACGTCCTGTGCTTGGAGGATAGACGAGGGAAGATGATTGTGCACCTCGTGTCTTGGCTGAGCGAGGCCACAGGAATCATATGTGCTATCATCAATCATGATTATATTGTCTGCCATCTGTGGGGACCACAACCAAGCATGAGGGAATATGTTTTTGCAGTTTATATTGAATTTTTCCTGCTTTTCAATCACTGGACCCAGTGATTGAGACTGACGCCTCTACCCCCAGTACCTGGTGCTTATTAAAAACCTGCATTTCAATACTACTGTGTTTGCCAAAAGTCTCTCAAACAGATTAAAAAAAAAATACCCAGAATCTGCCTTCTGGCCCACATGCAATTCATGCGTGGATGACTTAGAGCCCTTTTGGATGAACTGAGTTCAGATCCTTCTGCCATAGAGGAGAAAGAGCCTTCTATTCACTGTTAACATAGTCTAATATTATAAACCATGTCTCATGGTTTGATAGAAAATTGATTCTGAAAACTATTACCAGAATAAAACTATTTTTAGTAAAAATCATTACTTTTGGCAGCCATTCACCAGAATCCAATTGACTCTTTAAAAATCATTCTTATAGTAGGTGACTTTCTTTAGTCAAGGTGTCAGGAAGAAGAATACCCATTTTGCAGCTATTTCTTCCAGGCAGACATAACAGAAATCCAAGCGGCTCAGAGATAAAAGATCCCTAGGAGAACAAGGAAGTTTCTTCCGGTTGTGGTGGGTGACCAATAACCCCAGTCTGAGAAAATGTCCAACCCAAACCATCTGGACTGTGTGGGGCCCATAGATGTTGTAGCCAAACCCAACAGCCATCCCTGGGGCTGTGGCCAGACTCTCTGAGGCTCTTCTCTGTGGTGTGACCAGGGCAGGGTCCCCTTATGTGGTCAGGTTCTCATTGTGAGACGCTGGCTGCTTACCTGTTTATCTGGCCTGTTTATTGGACCTAAGGCTGCAGGGAGCTGTCCTCAGGGAGGACCCCAAATGCCAACACACTCTCTAGTCAGAGTCAGAGAATAGCCTCAAACTTTTCTTCTTCACTTCCCATCAAAGCCCGAGCTTATCAGCCGGACAATGGAAGGAAGTTCTGACACAGGATGGGGCTGAACCTTGAGAACTTGCTACGTGAAATGAGACTGATGTAGGAACACAAATGCTGCTTGCGTGATTCCATTTATCTGTGAACGGGGAAATTCACAGAGGCAGAAAGCTGGAGAGAGGTTCTCACAGGGTGGGGAGAGGGAGAAATGAGGAATTAATTTTTAATGGGTCTAACATTGCTGGCTGAAACAATGACAAAGTTATTGGAGACAGCTGGTAGTGATGACTACACAACTTTGTGAATGAACTCAGTGCTGCTGAATTGTATACTTAAAAATACTGAAAATGGTAATTTTTGGAATTTTAAAGTATTTTACTTTAAAAGACTGCTTTACTTTTAAAGAAATAATTGTCAAACGTTTTATAAAAACAGTCTTCTGATTAGTATTTTTAGTGCCTATGATCTTTAAGGAATTCATTTTCTAGTATGTTACTAGTAATGAGTTTCATAAGATTTTCTAAAAATATGTTACTTAGTGTTCCATAATCTTTTAGATTAATTATTACGGGTTTACATACATGATAATTTGGAAAAGTTAATGAAGCCAGTCTAAAGGACTTTGGTTATTGTTCGGCTATCATCAATCTGAAAGATGTATAGCAGTATGCATTTTTACTTTAAAAAATTGATACAAAATCATTCAAAGAAAAGCACTTAATTTCTTAAGAATTTATTAACTTTAATATATTTCATTACTCATCATTTGGAGACGTTTTAAAAAGCACTCACTTAAGGAACTACAAAGTGTCATGTTGACAACGGTAAATGTTATGCTATTTATTTTACCACAACAAAAAAGAAAAAAAAGCTGAAATGTGAGATGAAAAATGTTCCAGCATTAGATAATGGTGAGGATGATACAGCTCTGAATAGACTAAAAACACTCACGTGTACACTTTGAAAGGGTGAGTTTTGTATACAAAATTATTTTTAAAAAGCCAAGCTGAGAGAAGTGATGTTTATAAGAAGGAAAGAAAAGAAAGAAATAGAAAAATCCAGAGCCCATCACAGCAGGAGACAAAGCTGCGGCTTGAAAAAATGAATAAGGAGCAAGCTGAGCGGAGAAACACACAGAGGCCACCGTGTTCAGACGTGCCCTAGAACCAACTGCACAGGGACCAGCTAGGAGGGGGGCAAGGGTGGGCGTGAGGTGCAAACAGCAAGGGACACAACAAGAAAACTTCTTATGTTCACAGATATTTTTCCCTCCTGGGTGAACCACATCTTGAGAGAATTTTGACAAAGGCTGTATGGTTGGTCCATACCTCTGGCACCTGAATTCTCCCCTGGGCTGAAAAGGGGACTAAGAGCCAACAGGTCAGGTCTGGAGGACAACTGAAAGTCAGCAGTAACTGCTGGTGGTTCCTGGTGATGCCTGGGTGGTGGCACAGGAGTTCTGCAGAACGTCACTGCTTTTCCTCCCTGGCAGAGACACCCACAGTGCCCAGGGCAGAGGGGGCTCTACATGGCAGGACAGGACCTATTTCAAATATGCTCTCCTGCCACATGTATTGTGCCCTGAGTTAGAAGTTCTAACATTCGAGCATCAAAACAAGGAGTCTCAAAGCTCATGTCCAAAACCGACACAAAAATATTCAGATACAGATTTTTGTTGTATTGATTTTAAAATGCACAGTTAAATCCATAATGGGGGGTAGGGAGGAATCAGGGAAAAGAAAGGTGTTGTGCTAAACCTGGAACATTCCAAGCTTTTCTCCCAAAGCAGGAGGGGGATGGCATCCCTGGGAGGGGTGGTGGTGGGGAGGAACCTGCTTGTCCCTGTCCCTGCAGTACACAGAGTCCCAGCCAGCCATAGGCCACCCTGCTCGCCATGGACCCTGAACCCGTCATTTCACAGGCAAGCCCAGCATACAGCTCTTTTTGAAGGAGATGTGTAGAAGGAAGAGAAGCTTGTCTAAAGACGGCTAAGAGCCCTGCACATGGTGTTTCAGAGTCGGTGACCACTGGGGTGCCAGTGCATGCCAGGTGTGACCACGTGTAGGACCTGGCTCACTTCTCAGAGGGGATTTCATTATTTCCATTTCTGTGCTACAGAAAAAGAGAAAGAGGCCCAAGCTGACTTGACAAAGGCACTTGGCTGGTAGATAGCAGGGCTAAAATTCAAACCTTGGTCTGATTGACTCAATTCCTTCCAAAACCCTCCCCTGGTTGCACAGTGGTGAGAAACATTTCCTGGGGAAATCTATACATTGCTTCAGGCCTGTGTCCCTCCTTACAGCCATCTGATGGGGCTAGAGCTGGCCATTCAGCTTCTATTTCCTCCCCCTACCTTCAGCCAGCTCAGCAAGGAGCGAGCTTGCCATGTCCAATTAGTGAGGGCTTCAGTTGCAGGGAAACATAGTGCTTAGAGGGAATCTGCCCAGAGCCTAGAACCCCAAAATATTCAAACTGGAAAGGAGTTCTGAAACCACTGCAAACCCCTCCGTTATCACAGACAGCCCAGAAGGAGGGGAGGCCTGGTCACAAGCTCACCGCTGGCTGGATCCCAGATCAGCACTGGAACCCAAGACGAGGCCCCTTTGTATAGGTCCAACATTTGACATCCATTTAGAGCTAAAATGATTCAACAGCTCCCACCCGGTATAACACTCAGACAGCTGAAACTCTAGGCCAAGCCCTAGAGATCTGCTAGCAGGCCAAGGCCAATCAGTCATTCAACATTAATGAAGTTTGCTGTGGCCTGCAGGGTACTCCTGGGAGACAGAGAGAAGTGGGAGACCCATGGGCTCTGAACACCTGCTGGCCTGGCATCAGGAAAGTGCCCAGGAGAACAGAACAGTCTCAAACCACAGGTGTATGGAACACATGTGAGGGAGTGTTAGTGAGAGCAACTCATTACTGCAATCAGGCGCCCCTACTCCTAGAGCCGGGTCAGCATGCCAGAGTGGGCCTTGACCGCTCAGAGAAAGCCATACACACAGGAAGGACCCTGTGGTAAGTTCGGACAACGAGATCAGCCAGCGCGAGTTCTTTCTCTCACGAACTCCAAGCTTTTGTCTGTCTGGAGGCCTCAAGCCGTCAAAGCCATCAGTCCCCTTCTAAGAGGCACAGGCTCTCTCTGCGGCCATGCCTGAGCCTCCGGCAGGCCCGGATCCGAGGGTCGGCTGCAGGAAACCCTCTACTTATTTGGCTAGTATGGGGCTCAGTGCCTAGAAATTTGGAAGTATCTAGTTCCTATGATTTCACTTTTTACCAGGAATTTTAGATATGGTAACAATTTTTTTTAAAGCAATACATGATTTGAAAAATTATTTGCTGTCATCCAAACGCACATAAGCTGTGTGTGGTGTATGAAGTCAGTGAGCGGCAGCTGCCTGGTGCAAATTCGGCTGCCGGCCACTGAGGCCACAGCAGGCAGCTCTGCAGACGCCCTCACTGCTCCTTCCTATGTCTGCAGCATTCAAACCCCACACCCTTCCTCAGGCAGGGAGACCCCGGGAAGGCTCAGAATGCTGGGACTGCTTATCCGCAGGGACGGGCATGAGCAGCTCCCACCCCAGCGGAGAGCGCGGGTCCATCCACCGCGCGCTCCATCCCCGCGCGCTGGGCAGCTCTTACCTTGCCTCCTCTGGGCGCGAGATGGCCCGCGGCCTTTCTCCCCCACTTGGAGGACTTGGAGGCCGGGGTGCGAGGGGGCCGCAGGTCCCCCAGGCCGCTGAGGTACTTGCGGCGCAGGGCCAGCAGCTCCTGCAGGTAGAGCAGGCAGTCCTGGGCGCGCGCGCACACCCAGGCGCGGTCCTCGTCGCGCCGCAGCCCGGGCAGGCTGCCGTCCATGCCACCGGCGCCCTGGGGTTTCTTGAGGGAGTCGCTGAATTTCTCCCCGTGGTCCCCAACCACGTACATGGAGCTACTTCGAATCAGCCGCACCGCGGGGCTGGCTCCGTCGTAGAAGGGGCTCTCGGCCGCCGCCTTCCGCTGCGGTCCGGAGTGGAGGACGGAGTGGATCTTTCTGAACATGGTCTCGATTTCTCTCCGTGGGTGCCTTCCAGCTGCCTGCGCCGCCGCCACCTGATCTAGCTGGAAGGGAAGGAGCCGACATCCAGGCCTCACACCATCTGCCTCCCGGGAGGCCTCTGATTTCGGGGACCGCAGCAGGCGGGTCACCTGCGCATCGCTCATGGGGGGCTACTTGCATCCGGGAGCCAAGGTGCCCTGTCAACCACAGACAGAGGGAGAGCCGAGAGCTCACCTGCAACTGCCCTGGCTGGGTTAAGAACCACCTGGTGCAAAAAGCTTCCTGCTCCGCCCTGGGAGGCCGGGGCTTGGAGGTGTGAGCGCCCCGCCCGGCTCTCCCTATTTTCTTTCCTTTTCATTCTCCATCCCCGGACGTTCTTACCCAGTTTGACTTGATCTTGGTGTGGATCTTTTTTACATTCCCACCTGGGCTGAACTGGCCCCGCTCCTGAATTCTCTGGGTCCAAAATGAAATTCTACTTAGTAAAACTGTGTGTCACTCAGGGTAAAATCCAGTCCGCTGAGATGGGGCAGGGTGGACGCAGCCAGGGCGCTGGCACAAGCTGGCAGATGCCCCGATAAGCCGGCTCCGCGCAGGCATCAGAGCGTCCAGGAGCCGCCCAGCCCCGCAGTAAGGGGACCCCGTGGCGTCACCGGATAGCCGCCCATTGTGGAGACCGGAGGACTCAGGTATCTGGACCAAAGCTTTTTGCACAAAGGCACCAGTGAGATGAAGGGTTGCCACGTTCGTGAGTCAGACCCATTCGTGGGTCTTTCAGCTTGAGCGCATTTGAACTCAAACTGATTAGAATCAGGCAAAAACTACTTTGTTTTTTGTTTGTTTGCAGTTTTTGGCCAGGGCTGGGTTTGAACCCACCACCTGCGGCGTAAGGGAGCCGGCGCCCTACTCCTTTGAGCCACAAGCTCCGCACAGGCAAAAACTACTTTTTTAAGAGCCTTTTATGAGTACGTTAGAATTCCAGGGACGTTCCTCAAAGACTTTCCTCAGGCAGAAGCTAAACACAGCTGTTGCCTTCATTCTTCTGGTCTGTCTCTCTCCTGGACCTCACTGGAGCTAGCCTGCAGTCTCCAGGATGGATTTATTAGCATAGTTTGTTTGTTGTTTCTTTTTTTGAAAAAAGAAAGCATTTGGGGTTTTATCAGATAGTCAAAGAGATCTGTGACAGGAAGAAAAACATTTAAAAATGTTCCTCTCCTGCTCTAGAACAATAACCAGGCTTTGCTCCGGGTAGATATAAAATAACATTATGAATGTATTCGTAGCCAGGGTGCCCCCTGCTCAGGACACTGTCCTGGGAACTGGGCTGGCATAGCCCGGCCTGTGGAGAAGCCTTTAAGCCTCACAGTTGCAGAATGCTTTAGAGGTGGTGAAGCATTCTCACACATAAGTTTATTTAATCCGTGTAGCTTCCTTGGTAGAGAAGCATCATCCCCATTATTATCCTCAGTGCTTGTCAATTCACTTATTGTATCACTTAGCTGCAGAGGGGCCCCTGGAGATGTGGGGGGACTGCTCTAAGTGCCCCTCAGGTGAGTTCCGAGCCAGTCCTCAGCCCCAGCTCTCAGCTTCCAGTCGCTGTGTTAACCCCACTCTCTCCGGGTCACTGTGGACCCGGGAAGTCACAGGTTCCCGGGTCTCTGGGGTGGGGGAAGCTCCCACTAGAAAGCCAGCCCGTTCTCTGGCTCAACGTGGATACAATGTGGGAGCCCCCAGGATGAACACGGCTGCCTGAATCTCTTCTCGGGGACCCCAGGCACGTGACAAAACAGCCTCTCTCAGGAGCTTGTGCCATTGGCTTTACAATTATGCTTATTTTAAATGAATTTAGGAAAAGTTTAAATAGATGAAAATGACGTCTCCCTTCATATGCACAAGTGAACTAACCTCGATCGTAAAGTGGATAAAACCATCTCCTTGTATGTTCTCCTTCTCTTCACCTCCCCACTGGATTCTTCTCAAGGACCCACCTTATCAAGAAAATAGTGAGAAAATTGTACTGACCTCAACTTGCAGAGCATTTCACAAAGACTACGGGACCAGACACATAGCAACAGCCATGATCCAACCTGCTGGCTATCGTTGCCTCCCATGCCTGTGCTGTCCCCACGCCAGCCTCTCCTGGGCTCCTACTGAGGAAGTCCATGGGAAAGAATGCTTTCTCCCTGCAGAAATACTTGTCCTTTCTGCTGGATGTAGGAAAGCCATCCGAAATGGTGGCTGTCTCTATCACACTTTCTTTAGATTTTCTCCTGGCCTCAGCTCTAAGAAATGGGTATGAACCACCTTGTGTTTTTACAAAGCGTATTTTGAGGACATTACAAATACCCACCAAATCCCAGTCAGGAACCCCAGCCTGATTCTCTCCATGCATCATGGAAAACACCAGAAAACCTCCTAGGCAGGGACAGAGATGACCCCCTCCCAGCCCTGCGGCCACCGTGTGCCCCTCACTGGGCACAGAGCAGACTTGCTCTTCACAGCAGCATCAGAGCCTTGAGGTTTGGCTAGAGAATCTGCACAAACTGAGGCATGGAACAGAACTTGCTTTCTTCCAGAATTTCTCAAACTTAAGGGCAGAATCCCAGGGCAGCTGCAGCGTAGTCCACAGGGTTTGCTCCAAGCCAAGCCCACCGGCAGTGGGGGGCAGTCTTTATAGAAGGAGGGTGACCTGTCTGCTCCTAGGCAAGCCTCATCTAGCCAAGATGCAGGGCGGGGTGGTGGGAAAGAGCGAGAGAGCGGGCCTCGCTCGGATCAGGTGTGCATCACAGCTCAGCCACTTAAACTCTCAAAGCTTTGGGTCCCTCAAGTGCAAAAGTAGATACCACATATCAGAAAGGGTTGTTGTGACATGTTGTGATGATCAAAGGAGATGACACTCTTTTGACTTGGGTCTCCCGTCACCTCACTTCATCCCCACCCGACCTCCGGTAACCACCATTTTATTCTCTATTTCTGTGCATTTGACTTTTTTTTTTTTTTTTTGCAGTTTTTTGGCCAGGGCTGAGTTTTTTAACCCACCAGCTCTGGCATATGGGGCCAGCACCCTACTCCTTTGAGCCACAGGTGCTGCCCTGCATTTGACTTTTTACTAAATTCCACATAAATGGCATCCTGCAATATTTTTCTTTCTGTGTCTAGTTTACTATGCAGAATGTCCTCCGGGTCCATCTGCGTTATGCCCAGTGGCAGAACCTCCTTCCATAAAAGCTGAGTAACACTCCACCATCCACACGTATCACAGTCTCTTCATTAGACGCACGGCCGGTCCCCTATCCTGGCTGCTGTGAATGATGCTACAACGTGAAGATGCGCAGGATGAACGTGTCGGAGGTCTGATGTGCAACACGAGAACTGTAGTGACATAATAGTATTATACTTGGGATTTTTGTCAAAAGAGTAGGTTTTAGGGGCTCTTGCCAAAAAGGGGGTGGGGGAACTAAGTGAAATGATGGATAAGTTAATTGACTTGAATATAATAACCATTTCATTATATATATATCAAGACATCATGTACAGATTAAATATACAAAATAAAATTTTTTTAATGATATAATGTAGAGGGAATGCTTAATGGCTTATTTGCTCAGTCAAAAGCAGCAATTACGACTTTTTAATAATGTAAAGATATTACTACTACTTCCGCTTTGCAGCTCTCTAGCATACAGTTGACAAACTATTAACCACAGGCAAATATTTCAGATCCAGTCATGATTCAAGAGGCCTCTCATCCATCCATATTGTGAAGATCACAGGCTCAAATGGACAGCCTTCATACAGGTGATAATCAGCTTAGAAATCGCTTATTTAGCCTGCTGTCATGAACAATGCCAAATTTCCCTGAGATGTTACCTGGGTCACCTGTCATGAACAGCCCACCTGCTTACAGGGCACATGCCAAAGCATCTCAGCCCTTCATCACTCCCTCCCTTCAGTTGGATGTGTCTGTTGTGTGGTAACCCTGGGACACACATTTCAAAGTCCTGGCTCCTTTAATCCCACTTGCCAGCAACTGCATTCCCTAAAGAGTGCTGAGTCACAGGCGACCATCAGAACCTTTTCCCCTAACTGCACATCTGGAAATCCCCTTGGGTGTGTCCCTGACAGGTGACTCTGAGTCAGCACTTCCCAGAAGGCAGGTAAGCGTGGGGGCAGGGAGGTGGGGAGAGGAGTGAAATAGGAGCTCAGAAGAAGCAGGGGAAAGGGAGAGAAGGAAGAGCTCAAATACACGTGCTGAATATTGAATGAAGGATAAGATTGCAAAGTTCAACACTGTGTATCCCATGTCACAGTGGTCCATTTGTGCAGCGTATTGGAACATTCGGCATTCTGCTGGTGCTGTGAATTGTGAGGGAGAGAATTTTCCTTGGAGATAAGCTTCCCTGCTCAGACACCGATGCCCCATGTTCTGGATCCTTGGCCAAGGACACACAGCTGGAGTGCAGAGCAGCTGCACTCTTCTGGGGCTTGGCTGTCCACGTATGAAGACCAAAAACATGAAGAACAGGTGGCTTCTCTGTGCTTTGGGGCTCCTCAAAAATGTGTCTGTACGTGAACATTAGATCCTCTGAGGTTTACAAGACTAAAACTGCCCTTGTGCCAAGTGTACAGAGGGTTGGTAGGGGCCTCACAGCCTCCTTTAGGAGGCCTGGCCCCCATGGGGAGCACTGTGTGCACTGCTGCCAATCAGGCAGAATGGGCACATCTTACAGGGGGAGGCAGGAAACTCAGCGAAGCCGACTGGAGATAAGCAGTGAGAGACTGGGTTGGAGAAAGTCAGAGGGGCAGGCACAGGAGGCCGCAGGCAGTTAAAGGGGGGTCTTCAAGGCCAGCTCAACAGCTTTGGACTTGATTCCACAAAGTACCCTTTATCAGAGCTCTGGGAGCCCATCAGACTTCTTCATTCAATTTATGAAAAAGTGTCCTCTCCAGGAAAAGGCCAAACAGTCTCTGTGGCGTCCTTGGCAGGGTGCCTTTGAGCAGCGTACAGCCTACACAATCACACATGGCAATCCTGAAGAATTTAGAACAGAAGATGATGTGCCAAATAGAACTGTGGGACAATTGCATTTAGAAACTTTAAGTAGGAGCACCATAAGATTCGACAATGTTCCATGCTTTATCTATTGCAATATACAAACCTTCCCAACACTGACTGGCTTAATTTAAACAGCAGTCGTATTTGCTCACAAGTCTGCAATTTAGCTGGGCTTCTGTTGAGCATTCTAGTGACTCCTGTGGCTGCATTCACTGGTGGGCTGGCTGCAGCTGGGCTTGGCTAGGGAGCCTCTCCACTCCATATGATCTCTCCAGTCAGTGCCTGGAATTATTAGATGGCCCCTGAGAGCTTCCAGCAGTGCAAAGGTACAAACTGCTAAGCCTTAAAGCTAAAGCTGGGGCCCAGCATCGTGTTCCCTCTGCCACAGTCTGTCGATTGATCAAATCATAGGACCTGCTCAGATTGAGGGGAGTGGTCTATACAAGGATTTGAGTACCAGAAGGATGGTTCATTGGGGCCACAGGTAAAATACACTGCCACAGTCCCTCAGTGAACTAAGGTGGTCATCCAGGTGGAAGGGGTGAAGAGGGCAGTCAGTAAACAGACTTTACTTCTGAAGAATAACCTTCAAATCATTTCTGACTTTGGGCATGTTACATACACTATTTAGTTTATTTTTCTAAGTGCATTCAGCTAAGATTAATGGCAAAATAGATTAGATTATCCAAAATCAAGCTTCATAAATCATTGTAGGAATAGGTCTCACTTTCTTGATGTAAAAGGAATGGACTATAATGCTTGGAAAGACAAATCAGGCACTGAATCGTATCCCTAATTACCTTCATAGTGACATACGGCAGCACTATATCAGAACTTTCAGAAGAGATAGAGCCTTCTCACGAACACTTATGCTTCTTTATCAAAGATTCACATGACAATCAACAGAAAAATTGGGTGTAATTTTCTAATCCTCAGATAGAAGGCTGAGTCTGACAGTGCTTTGGAGATCAGAATGAGATGAAATGTCTGTCTGCCCAGTTGTTTGTTTATTTTTTTATTTTATTTGCAATTTTTGGCTGCGTTGGGTTTGAACCCGCCACCTCTGGTATATGGGGCTAGTGCCCTACTCCTTTGAGCCACAGGTGCTGCCCTGTGTTTGTTTTTTCACTTTCTCCTGGATCTGCTTTCTACCTACATCTCTTCCCAGACCTTCCTCTTCCCTCCCATTTTTTTCCTCTTTATCTTCTCTCTCTATTTGGGAGATATTATTTTAGTTAGAGTATCAGTTTGGCTTTCAAACTGTGATAAGAACATATACATTTATTTCTCTGCTGTGTAAACAGTTCAGAGGAAGCTAATCCGGGGTGGTATCTCTGTTCCATGTGAACACTCAGAGACCCAGACCCCTTCCATCTTCTTGCTCTTTCCTGCATGGTCAAAGATGCTTCAGAATAAAGTCTCTTTGTTTTAGCCAATAGGAAAGTGGGAAAAGATAAAGGGTTGCACACTCTTTTCACTTTTACTCAGCTCTTGTTGACCAGAATCTACTCACATGGCTGCTGAGAGCTTCAAGAAAGCTGAAAAATGTAGTCTTTTGTGAAGTGGACTTGTGTCCAGCTCCAATTTCTAATGCTATAGCAACTGCAGGGATACAACCAGAAATCTCTGACAGATGAGCTTGGTTTCATTTGTGGAATTAGGAAAGAAAAAGAGAAAAATGGATGAAGAAAAAATTTTCTTCTTCTGGACCTTGAGTAGCAACATAGAAGGGAATAACTATTCTCCAGGGTTTTACAAGAAGATTATTCCTTCTGACTTTTCTTTCTCAGGCAAAGACCTGATCTCTAGCTGCCCCCTTTACAACAATCCTCAGAGGACACCAGGGGTATGGCACAGCAGGCAGACCCCCACCCCATGCTCCTCATGTCTTCACATCCTCACACTTCCTCACACTACAAGACAGAGATCGCTTCATGAAGCTTGGAAGTGTAGGCCTGCTGGCATCTGCTGCTGGGTGCACTGTAATGAATCTCCCCTAGAATCAAGATTTAGCCAAGATTGGGGCAGAGAATGAAGATGCCCTAACTGGGCATTCAAGGCAGTAAATAGCTGTGTGTTTGCATTCATTAGAAGTGATGACTCTCCCTTAGGCAGCAGCAAGAACTCAGAAAACATTGGGGTGTGGCAGGTATGTGCCAGAGTGGCTCACACTATAATTCTAACATTTTGAAAGGACAAGGCAGGTGGATTTTCTGAGCTCAGAAGTTTGAGACCAGCCTGAGAGAGATCCCATCTCTGCTAAAAACAGAAAAACTAGTCAAGCAGGGTGGTGAACACCTGTAGTGTCCACTTGGGAGGCTGAGCCAAGAGGATCACTTGAGTCCAAGAATTCAAGGTTGCTGTGAGCTATGATGCCACAGCACTCTGCCCACCACAAGTGAGACTCTGTCAAAAAAAAAAAAAAAAAGAACACTTTGAGAGGCTGAGGTGGGTGGATTGCTTGAGCTCAGTAGTTTTTTTGTTTGTTTGTTCGAAACCAGCCTGAACAAGAATGAGACCTTGTCTCTAGTAAAAAAAAAAAAAAAAAAAAATAGAAAAACTAACCAGGCATGGTGGCACACACCCAGAGTCCCAGCTACTAGGGAAGCTGAGGCAAGAGGATCACTTGAGCTTAGGAGTTTAAGGTTGATGTGAGCTGTGATCAAAAAAGAATGAATGAAAACATCAGGTCAAATGACCTCTGCATATAGGTGACCATGTGTCATCATGTTGGCTATTATAGGTCTGTGGGATAATTCCAAGTAGCACCCCAGAGACAGAGCTGGTAGCCTAGGGTGGTAGGGCCACAGCCAGCCTGGCCGTTGACGTGCACACCTGGGTGTGTGGCAGGCCCCATGGCCCCAAGCATGCAGTGAGGTGCAGAGCCTCAAGTCAACATGGGGATGGGACGGCTCTCAGAATCCGTTCAGTCACTTCCACTCAGGTGCACCACCAGGAAAGGAGCATTTGTTAGGAATTTGGCACCTTCTCTAAACCTGGTGGATTGCGCTCTTCACGGGTGAGCTCAACAAAGGCTACACCTTAAAAATCTAAACATTGGATTGCTTGTCCCTACCAGACAGAAAAGCAATGAAGGCGTTCCTTCTGCCATGTGTATGTGGGGACATCGCCAAGAGGTGAAGGCAACCCAAATGTCTATCAGCAGATGTGGAGACAAAAAAAATGCAGCATATCCATGCAGTGGGGGTCAGTCGGCCTCTATAAAGATTCTGACAGTGGTCCGGCAGGACTGAACCCTGACTTGTGGACATTATGCCGAGTGCAATCAGCCAGACACAAAAAGACAAACTGTGTGGTTCCCCTTATACAGAACCCAGAATAATGGAATTTAGAGACACGGAAAGGACAATGGTGGTTGCCAAACGCTGAGGGGAGGGGAAAGGGCAGTTAATGTTTGATGGGGGCAGTTTCAGTTTGGGAAGATCTCTGGAGATGCACATGGCAGTGTTGCATGTCAGTGCCAATGCTCTTGATGTCACTGAATTGTACATGTAAAAATGGTTAATATGGTAAACTTTATGGTAGAATGTTTTATGACAATAAGAAAATAGATTCCCAAGGCCTTCTGGAGGAGATAATTTCTGGAGATTTTTTTTTAAGGCATCCCGGAAGATTATTACCAATAAGGAAGTTTAGGAAACTCTGCTGCTTTGTAACAGGACGGCAGATGTAAAGCATCAAAGTCCAGGCTGATTTATAGGCGCTCAATAACTGGTCACTCAGTAATACCAACTATTATTATTAATAATGTAAATGGTTTCATTAGCAAAGGTTCCATGTGAAAATCACAGTAATGGTCATGGTTAACATTTGCAAGCACTGACTGTGTGTCAGCTCATTTAATCCTACAACTTTATCTGTTAGAAACGATTGTTACCTGCATGGTAGACATGGGGACATTTGGGAATGGATAGTTAAGTAATGCACCATCTTCCCAGGCCTATTGTGTGGCAGGGCTGAGATTCAACCCCCAGCAACTATGCTACCTGAAACCAGTCTACTCACCACGTTATAGCTCCACCAGGGCAGGAATTTTTCCTCACTACAATATTCACACTGCCTTTCTAGGTATGTAGTAGGTGCTTAATGAATATGTGTTGAATGAATGAATCAACCTTTTTGTGATCATCAGAGATGACTGAGTATTTGTTGAAGAAAAGTGCCTGACAGCTGTTCCATCACTCCTGGCCCCCTTCACTTCACTCTGAGTTAGGTCCTGAAAAGGTTCCAGATGTGGAGTTAGAAGACGGTGTTCTGGTTTTAGATCTGCCTTTTATTGTTGCTGCGTGACCTTGGAAAGCCTTTGGTTTCTTTTCAATAAGATGTCTTAATAAACCTGCCCTACCTTGTCCTGTGGCAGAAGGATTTTAAAGATCCTTGCCCCTCACTAGCTGTGGTGGTTGGTTGCTGGGCTCAAGAAATGAGGGAGTGATTCATAGGTACTCAGCAAATAAACTGGATGAGGAATTGTCCACCATGCTTGCAAGGGCCCGGAGCTATCCTCAGAGAACACAGTGAGAAATTCAACCAGGCAGGTCGGAGCTCAGAGAGCTGGAACAGGGCAATGGGAACTGTGGAATGATTCCGAATTGCATGCATCACTGGAGATCCAAAACATTTAAATTAAAACAGG
The DNA here is from genome assembly GCF_027406575.1 of Nycticebus coucang. NCBI lineage: Eukaryota > Metazoa > Chordata > Mammalia > Primates > Lorisidae > Nycticebus > Nycticebus coucang. The sequence continues at coordinate 95,504,060 of NC_069794.1, read as the reverse complement.
TAACACTTAATACTTGTTGGACAAGACCTTGAGAAAAATAATACCCCATAGCACAAGGATGGAGAAAGTTGAGGAAGAAAAATGTTAGTCTAATGGTCCTGTGATGGAGCACAGCGGTTATTACAAATGATGCCCTAGAGAAATAATTAGTAACACAAAAAAATGTCCATGATGTAGCAAGTGGAAAAGCTCTTTGTAAAACAGTGTCTGCAATATACTCCCTTTTGTGTATCTGAATAATAAATACTTCGTGTATTATTTTGTTGTAAGGACACGTGTTGTTTTGAAGTGATGTAGAAAAAGAATATTTAAATACATAAGAAATATTTGTATCAGTGTAACTGGCTTATTGTACCCTCAATGAATCCCCAACAATAAAAAAAAAAAAAAAAAAAAAGAAATATTTGTAATATATCAACAGGAAAAGGAAGATTAGGAAATATATGGAGTAGCAAACACAGTATTATATCAATTTTGAAAATATTTATATACATATATTTGAAAATACTCTTACATATATATCAGAAATATATAATCGGAATATATGATTAAAAAGAAAGCATTTATAAATTTAGAAAAACAATTTTTAAAAACTGTCATCATCTGGTTATAAAGAGCTAGCTCAGCTGATTTGCGCTTTAATTCAAACTCACTAAAAACAGATTTGAATAATACACCAAACCCGAGCCTCATCAATTTCCCCCAAATACTCTGAGCTGTCCTGCTCTTGATCAGTCTTAAAATTGGACGTAGAGCCCTGAGACCTGGTGGGACTCTATTCTGATCAGTTTTTTCCCTCCAGTTCAATCCTTAAGATTATCATCTTAAAAACAATTTTAAAAACCATGACTTCTTATCCTCACCAATCTTGTGATGACACATTCAAACTTTAAAGCAGGATGTTCAAGCCATGGGCCGCATGCCAGTTTTGTGAGGACTTTCTTTGCTTTTCTGTGGTGTCAGACTATCATGGAAAGTTTGCATGGACTTTTTTTTTGTGATAGGTGATATCTCAAAGTAGTTTTAATTTGCATTTCTCTGATGATTAAGGATGATGAGCTTTTTTTCATGTGTCTGTAGATCGTGCGTCTGTCTTCTTTAGAGAAGTTTCTCTTCAAGTCCCTTGCCCACCCTGAGATGGGATCACTTGCTCTTTTCTTGCTAATACATTTGAGTTCTTTGTGGATTCTGGTTATTAAACCTTTATCGGAGGTATAACCTGCAAATATTTTCTCCCATTCTGAGGGCTGTCTGCTTGCTTTACTTACTATGTTCTTGGCTGTGCAGAAGCTTTTTAGTTTGATCAGGTCCCAGTAATGTATTTTTGATACTGCTTCAAATGCCTGGGGAGTCTTCCTCAGAAAATACTCACCCAGGCCGATTCCTTCAAGAGTTTTCTCTGCACTTTCTTCAAGTATTTTTGTAGATTCATGTCTTAAGTTTAAATCTTTTATCCAGTGAGAGTCTATCTTAGTTAATGGTGAGAGGTGTGGGTCCAGTTTCAGTCTTCTACAGGTTGCCAGCCAGTTCACCCAGCACCATTTGTTAAATAGGGAATCTTTTCCCCACTGAACGTTTTTAATTGGCTTGTCAAAGATCAAATAATGGTAAGTAGCTGCATTCATCTCTTGGTTCTCTATTCTGTTCCAGACATCTACTTCTCTGTTTTTGTGCCAGTACCATGCTGTTTTGATCATTATCAATTTATAGTACAGTCTCAGGTCTGGTAGTGTGATTCCTCCTGCTTTGTTTTTATTTCTGAGTAATGTTTTGGCTATTCGAGTTTTTTTCTGATTCCATATAAAATGAAGTATTATTTTTTCAAGATCTTTAAAATATGATGATGGAGCTTTGATAGGAATTGCATTAAAATTATATATTGCTTTGGGTAGTATAGACATTTTAATGATGTTGATTCTTCCCAGCCATGAGCATGGTATGTTTTTCCATTTGTTAACAACTTCAGCTATTTCTTTTCTTAAAGTTTCATAGTTCTCTTTTTAGAGATCTTTCATGTCCTTTGTTAGATAAACTCCCAAATATTTCATCTTCTTTGGCACCACTGTGAAAGGAATAGCGTCCTGGACTGTTTTTTCAGCTTGGCTATTGTTGGTATATATAAAGGCTACAGATTTATGGGTGTTGATTTTGTAGCCTGAGACATTGCTGTATTCCTTGATCACTTCTAAAAGTTTTGTAGTAGAATCCCTAGTGTTTTCCAGATATACGATCATGTCATCTGCGAAGAGTGAAAGTTTGATTTCTTCTGACCCTATGTGGATACCCTTGATGGCCTTTTCTTCCCTAATTGCAATGGCTAAAACTTCCATTACAATGTTAAAGAGCAATGGAGACAATGGGCAACCTTGCCTGGTTCCTGATCTAAGTGGAAATGATTTCAATTTAACTCCATTCAATACGATATTGGCTGTGGGTTTGCTGTAGATGGCCTCTATTTAAGTTTAAGAAATGTCCCTTCTATATCAATATTCTTAAGTGTTCTGATCATGAAGTGATGCTGGATATTATCAAAAGCTTTTTCTGCGTCAATTGAGAGAATCATATGGTCTTTATTTTTTAGTTTGTTTATATGCTGAATTACATTTATAGATTTACACATATTGAACCAGCCTAGAGACCCTGGGGTAAATCCCACTTGGTCAAGGTGTATAATTTTTTTGATGTGTTGTTGGATTCTGTTTGTTAGGATTTTATTGAGTATTTTAGCATCAATATTCATTAGTGATATTGGGCTATAATTTTCTTTTCTTGTTGGGTCTTTCCCTAGTTTGAGGATCAAGGTGATGTTTGCTTCATAGATTGTGTTAGGGAGTATTCCTTCTTTTTCTATATTTTGGAAGAGGTTTAGTAATATAGGTACTAGTTCTTCTTTAAAGGTTTTGTAGAATTCTGACGTAAAGCCATCTGGTCCTGTGCTTTTCTTTTTAGGGAGATTTTGTATAGTTAATGCTATTTCAGAACTTGATATAGGCCTTTTTAACATTTCCACTTCGTTCTGGCTATGTCTTGGTAGGTGGCGTACTTCCAGGTATTGGTCAATTTCTTTCAGATTTTCACATTTCTGAGAGTAGAGTTTCTTGTAATATTCGTTAAGGCTTTTTTGAATATCTGAGGGGTCGGTTGTTATTTCATCATTGCCATTTCTGATTGATGAAATTAGAGATTTTACTCTTTTTTCCTGGTTAGGTTGGCCAAAGATTTATCTATTTTATTGATCTTTTCAAAAAACCAACTTTTGGATTTATCGATCTGTTGTATAATTCTTTTGTTTTCAATTTCATTTAATTCTGCTCTGATTTTGGTCATTTCTTTTCTTCTGCTGGGTTTGGGGTTGGAATGTTCTTCCTTCTCCAGTTGCTTGAGATGTCCCATTAAGTTATTAACTTCCTCTCTTTCTGTTTTCTTGAGGAAGACTTGCAGTGCTATAAATTTCCCTCTTAGGACTGCCTTTGCAGTATCCCAGAGGTTCTGATAATTCGTGTCTTCATTGTTGTTTTGTTCCAAAAATTTGGTGATTTCCTTCTTAATCTCGTCTATAACCCATCTATCCTTCAACATAAGGTTATTTAGCTTCCATGTTTTTATATGGGTATGCAGATTCCTGTTGTTATTGAGTTCAACTTTTATTCCATGATGGTCTGAGAAGATGCAAGGAATAATTTCTATTTTTTTAAATTTGCTGAGGTTAGATTTGTGGCCTAGGATGTGGTCAATTTTGGAATATGTTCCATGTGCTGATGAGAAGAATGTGTACTCAGTTTTGTTGAGATGAAATGTTCTGTAGAAGTCTGTTAAGTCCAGATGTTGAATGGTTAAGTTCAAATCTAAGATTTCTTTGCTTAGCTTCTTTTTGGAGGATCTATCCAGCACTGCTAAAGGGGTGTTAAAATCTCCAACTATTATGGAACTGAAGGAAATCGAGTTGTTCATGTCCGTTAGAGTTTCTCTTATATTGAGGTGCGTTCTGGTTGGGTGCATAAATATTAATAATTGAAATGTCATCATATTGAGTATTACCTTTAACAAATATGAAGTATCCATCCTTATCCTTCCTTATTTTGGTTGGTTTAAAGCCTATTGCGTCTGCGAATAGGATTGCAATGCCTACGCTTTTCTGCTTTCCATTTGCCTGGAGTATAGATGACCATCCCTTCACCTTGAGTCTATCTTTATCTTTTAATGTAAGATGGGATTCTTGTATGCAGCAGATATCTGGCTTGAGTTTTTGCATCCCGTTAGCCAACCTGTGCCTCTTTAGAGGACAATTTTTAAACCATTCACATTAATTGAGAATATTGATAAGTCTTTCAAGAGTCCGGTGGACATTTTTAATCTTTTTGCGACTGTGGAAGTTGGAATCTGATCAAAATTTTCTGGGTGGGTTTACTTTTGTGGTGGAGGATTATGCTGGTCTTTATGGAGGATAGGTCTGAGAATATCCTGGAGAGCTGGTTTAGTTGTGGCAAATTTCTTCAACATGTAAATATCATTAAAGTATTTAATTTCTCCATCATAAATGAAACTCAGTTTGGCTGGGTACAGGATCCTAGGTTGAAAGTTATTTTGTTTTAGGAGATTAAAAGTCAATGACCGTCCTCTTCTACTTTGAAATGTTTCAGCAGAGAGATCTGCAGTTATTCTAATATTCTTCCCCTTGTAGGTAATGGTTTTCTTTCGTCTGGCTGCTTTTAGAATTTTCTCCTTCATATTAACTTTAGTGAAATTGATTATGATGTATCTGGGGGATGTCTTATTTGGGTTGAGTCGTGTTGGAGTTCTGAAACTGTCAGCTATCTGAATTTCAGAATCTCTTGGCATATCTGGAAAGTTCTATTTCATAATCTCATGGATAAGAGACTCTGTGCCTTGTGAAGCCACTTCATCGCTTTTGGGGATCCCTATAAGATGAATATTGATTTTCTTCGAATTATTCCAGAGCTCTCTGAGAGAGTGATCTGTTTTTGGCCTCCATTTCTCTTCCTCTCTGAGAGTTTGGGAGTGTTTGAAAGCTTTGTCTTCCATGTCAGAAATCCTTTCTTCTGCTTGCTCCATTCTGTTACTGAGGGATTCTACCGTGTTTCTCAGATCTTTGAGGGCTGCAACTTCTTGTCTCAATGTGTCAAAATCTTTGGTCATTTGGTCTTTGAATTCATTGAATTCTTGAGACATCTTTTAGGATACTGCTTGGAATTCTAATTCGATCTTATTTGCTATCCAGATTCTGAATTCGATTTCTGACATCTCAGCTATTTGTGCATGGGATCTTGTGCTGTGTCTGCCCCATTGTTTCTTGGGGGAGTTGATCTACTCTGATTATTCATATTGCCAGAGGTTTTCCATTGATTTCATCTCATGATTGTTTTTCACCATTGCCTCTGGCCGTCCTCAGAGTTGGGATGGTTTGTCTCTGACATTAGACCCCCGGGGGATCATTCTATTGTTGCTGGATCTTTGTAGGGAGTGACCCTGTGTAGCTCTTCTGGGGCTGCCCCATCCTGGGAGTTCTTGTTGTGGGAGCAGCTCCGAGTGTGACATCCCTGGATCCAGCAACAGGCAGGGGGTGTTGTACATGGTTCTGGGAGTGCCTGGTGCTCAGTGACTTTGGCACAGAGGGCCTCAGGCTCCAGCAGCCCCTGGCCAGGAGAAGGGCTCCACAGAGAGGCAGGGAGGGCTCCAGAGGGCACATGGCTACCAGAATCCCTGGCCAGATGACGGGGCCAATGTGGGGCAGGGAGGGTACAGGAGGGAGGACATGGGGTTGCATGCCTCCCAGAGTTCCTGGTAAGGGCGTGGGGAGGCCTGGCAGGTGGAGTAGTGGGTCCTGGCACAACTCTTACCGGGGTCCAGGTGGGTGCAGCTCTTCCAGAGGTCCGGGAGGGTGTTGATCGTGGGTTGTGGGGCAGCTCTTCCGGAGGTCTGGGCAGGTGCCAATCATGGGTCATGGGGCAGCTCTTCCAGAGGTCTGGGAGGGTGCCGATCGCAGGTCCCGACGCAGCTCTTCCAGAGGTCCGGGCGGGTGCCAATTGCGGGTCACAGGGAAGCTCTTCCGGAGGTCTGGAGCTTGTCCTCTTAATCACCCATGCCCACTCTGCATGTGGGCAAGTTGACATTTGCATGGGTGGGTCAGAAAGGACACTGCCGACTGTGTTTCTTGGAAGTGGGGAACTGGTCACTTTCGGGGGGACCTGTGTAGGAGAGTGTTCCTCCAGATAGTCCTGCTCCATCTCCTTCAGCTTCCTCTGGAACCCCAGCTCCCCAATTTGGCTGAGCAGACAAGTCCTCTAAGGTCCAGCAGAGGGCAGCACGTCCACAGGACCTGTCAGCCCTGCTCTGGCACATGGCAAAGCAGGGACCAGCCTCCTGGTCACATTAAGCCCTGGGCAGGGATTGCAGGGAGAGGAGCCTCATCTGAATTAGAGAACGTGTCTGAGAGTCATGTCTGTGCCTGTGTGAGTGTGTGTATGGATGGATGGAGCGACAAGTGCATGTTCACATCTTAGAAGCTGCAGGAAAGGCATTGACACTACTGTTCCACCCACTGTCTACCCAAAATTGTGCTACTTGCTTTTGGTCATTTTTCCCTTTAATATGAAATTATTTGTAGTTAGCACTTTACATGAAGAGCCATTCTACCAAAATGCATGTATAAATATACACGTCATACACAAGTAAAATAAGCATTTCCCATTAATCTTGTTGGCCACCATTTAATTGGCTTATAAAGTAACTTTTCTATTAATAATAATATCTAAAAAGTAATTACACTCAGGCACACCTCTATTTTAACAAGCTGGGAATGAGAGAGGGATGTGGGAGAGACTATCAGAATTATTTCCGTGAAGTTAAATCATTTTTTTAAAAAGCATTACCTTCTGATCTGTTTATCAAATCGCCCACATGCATCCCATGTTCTGTGATGCTTTACTTGCAAACAGTAATGTATTTGCAAACAGAAGGTACCATGTAGAAAGGGATCTCCTCACCAGGTCCAAAGGAGGGGCTCCTAAGAATGCCATTATATCCTGGGCTAGGGAAGTGGCCAGCTGCCGATGGCCAGGGATGATGGGCATGGATTGCCCAGGGGACGGGGACATCTGGCCCAAGACTAGGGGAGGCAGTTGCTCATTCTTTTTGATAGAGACAGGCCAATGCCACACCAGATTGTTTTTAACAAATGAGGAATTCAATGTGGCCACACAACAGGTGTCTGAGAAATTTTAAAGAGAAGGAAAAGAAAATTGAAAGGGCCATAGAGAAGTTGTAGCCACATCCTGAAGGAATGTCAGCCAATAGTTGTGTCCAGCAGTGCTCCAGGCTGCTCCCCGACTCACTCGATCTTGATGATAGCAATGGGGTGAATGCCTTTCTGATGGTTCCCATTGTCTAGAAAGGAAGCCAACTCACAGAAAGATCGGAAACCTATCTACAGCCACACAGCTAGTGGGGGAGCTGGATGTGGATTTGGGCAGCAGTTCTGGGCTCCATGAGCTTATCATCCCCCAAATCACGTGGCTTCTCTGTTGTGAATGGCAGGCAAAACTGCCTTGTCAGTCAGTGGAATGGGACTCAGTGAAACCTTTATGAAAATAATTATGAAGCAATACTGCAAAATGTTACCTCCAGTAAATCCAGGTGGCAGGGGTATCAGGTGTCTGACATTTTTTTCAATTTTTGAAAGATTGTCATAATGTTAAAAAGGTAGATGCTGGAGCCAATGTTGAATGGAAGCAAGCCAGTCCTAGGTGGGGGAGGAGGGCAAACTCACAGTGGGGGAGGGGCACACTTACAGCTCTGACTCAGACTGTCCAGAAGTAATTCATGTACCCAAAACATTTCTACATAATCATAAATAAGTAAATAAAATTTGCATTTTACAAAATCTATATACACTTGAAACCATTATGCCAAGTGAGATAAGCCAGACAGAAAAGGATAAATCCTGTAGGATCCCACCCATCTGAGGTCCATGAGTAGTCAGATTCAAACGGGATGTAGGGTGGTGGTTGCCAAGGACTCAGGGGGCAGTGGTGGAGAATGGGGAGTCACTGTTTAAGAGGTACGGTTCCTATTTGGGGGGATAGAAAAGTTCTGGAGGTGGATAGTGATGTTTGCACAACATTGTGAATGTACTTAATGTCACGATTATACATCTAAAAATGGTTAAAATTTTACATTATGTGTATTTTAACATAATAAAAAAGAAGAGGAAATTTTCTCTACTAAATATTTAGTACTTTAAATATATATTGTTTTACTTTAAAAAATTTATTTTTGAGACAGAGTCTCACTCTGGATTTTGGTAGAGTGCCATGGTGTCATAGCTCACAGCAACTTCAAACTCCTGGTCTCAAGTGATCCTCCTGCCCCAGTCTCCCGAGGAGCTGGGTCTACAGGTGCTCACCACAATGCTCAGCTAGTATTCTATTTTTAGTAGAGACGCGGTCTCACTCTTGCTCAGGCTGGTCTTAAACTCCTGAGCTCAAGCAATCCACCTGACTCAGCCTCCCAGAGCGCTGGGATTACACTGGTGAGCCACCATGCCTGGTCTATTAAAATTTATTTTAATTAAAACCGGCAATTTCAGAAATGCTCAGGGACCCACAGGGCTGGATTAGGCCCCCACAGCAGGGCCCTGGTAGACCCGAGGGAGCCTGCACTTGTTCAGGCCCTCCACATGTGCCTTGAAGGTTTGATGTGCCCAGTGTCTCCCCAGTGGCCATGAACCTTTTACCTTCTGCATCTCAACCTCTGTGTTATCATGTGTCCAAGAGAGAAACGGGACAGGAAAGGGGGAGTTTGTGATACCAGATGTCTGAAAACTCTGTCTCAAAGGGCCCTGCCCTAAACACCTTGGAGACTTATAAGGGAGTCAAGCCAGGCTCGAGGACAGGGAATAGGAGCATTCCTCACGTCCTCCATGTAACCCCTGGGATGATGGTGGCCATTGTCATCCTCATAACCATTATTCATAGAGTGCTGCGGGACAGCCAGGCCCTTATGTCACTATCTGGAGCTGTTTATTCACTTCCAAGGCCTCCTGTCACAGATAAAGCTAAGAGACCAGACGCTCCAAGACCCATGGTGCAGTGATGGACCCAGTGCACTTCATGCGCTCAGTAAAGTAGTGACTGTGTAGTTAGTCTAGCGTAGGAATGCTGTAAAGATATGATCACTGTAAGCTAGGGGGATACTGTATAACCCTGTAACCCATGAGGAGGAATCTGTTTAATATACACGATGAGGACTGACAACATTACTAATGCTTGCTTTTACTGTGAGAGTATCAAAGTAACAAAAGGAAACAGGAGTGCAGAGAAGTTCTTGGATGAGATATACTCACCACTTTCCAGAATTGCTGGTATTTCTGTAAATAAAGTGAAACTATTAATCTCTTATCCCCATCTCCGGTAATTGGCTGGAGTGACAGGCAGACAGACTCCTTAATCCGTCATCAGGAGAGTAGGGACCATCCACACACCCACAGCATCCTCTCCACGGTCACACAGCAGATGGCCCGAGTCCCCTGTCCCCGGAATATCTCCTGGGAAGACCAGCCTGCTGGTCACTCTGTTGTTTGTGGAACTTCCTAGAAAATCTAATCAATTAATCTGCCTTCTGGACAACGGCAGCAACCTAGTGCCAATCCATACCTCTGTGTGCGCCAGTCCTAAACTATTATCTCCCAACTTTCTTTTTTTTTTTCTTTTGAAACAGAGTCTCACTATGTCCCCTTTCGTAGCATGCCGTGGTGTCACAGCTCACGGCAACCTCAAACTCTTAGGCTTAAGCGATTCTCTTGCCTCAGCCTCCCAAGTAGTTGGGACTATAGGCACCTGCCACAAGGCCCAGCTATTTTTTTGTTGTAGCTGTCATTGTTGTTTAGCAGGCCCAGGTGGGGTTCAAACATGCCAGCCCGGGTGCATGTGGCTGGCACTCTAATCACTGAGCTATAGGTGTGAACTATCTCCCAACTTTCCCAATTCAAATCCAACCCACATCAAAAGCCCACTTAAATCAGGACCCAACACACCAATAACCACCCATATTTTCCCTCTCTTTTCTGAGGCACTCCTAAGTCTCAGATTCTTCCATACCAGAGTAGGTGACACACTTGGCTTTGCCTTAATACCAAGTTGCTTTGCTGTTGCTGGGGGAGTCACCAGCAACCAATATTATGGTTATAGACTATAATAAAATGAAAATATGGGGCAGTGCCTGTGGCTGAAAGGAGTAGGTCACCAGCCCCATATACCAGAGGTGGTGGGTTCAACCCGGCCCCAGCCAAAAACTGCAAAAAAAAAATAAAAAATGAAAATATGATCATTTCTCCAACTAAACTGTTCTACAGTTCCCGTTCCTTTATTAAACCAACAAGGAAAACCAAGAAATTCCTATTGTCCAAATTTAATCTGATCACCGGTCTCAAAACCCCTGGGCCCAGCTCCAGGAGGGGAAGGTGTGAACAAGAAATGTTTCTTTGGGCTGTTTGGGGATTTCCCCCCACTTTTTTATGAATAGCCCCAAATCCACTTAGAAACAGGTAAGGGTGTTGGCATCCCAAAGGGGACAAGAAACTCCATTTGCACAATACAACCAAGGCTCTGTGCGAACAGTCACTCTCCACAGGGCACAAGTCTGAAGGTTTTTTTTTTTTTTTTTTGGCCAGGCCAGTTTGAACCCGCCACCTCCAGTATATGGGGCTGGCAACCCTACTCCTTTGAGCCACAAGTGCCATCCAGTCTGAAGGTCTTAATGCCTAGTTCACAGGACACTTGACACATGCCTCATACCTTCTCTCCTGATCTGGACAGAGCCACCAACAAACGGCAGGGACTGGGTCTGACGGGTACGAGGGCCCAAGAGCTTGTTTGTGGCTGGCCCCATTTGGCCTGGATGCCACCCCCATCCTCTTCTGACTTTAAGAGCACAAAGACGAGGCAGCAACAGAAGCTGCGAGCCTCACACTCCCACACAGTCTGTGACAGTGGGGTTTGCGGGCAAGTGGAGGGGAAGTCCCAGGGCTAGTCTGGGTACCATTTGAGCAGATGAAATAAATGTGTTTTATGATTTAATAAAAAAAAGAAAGAAAGAAAGAAAAAGAATAAGAGGAAACATATTGAAAAGACCAACGTGAGAGAGAAAAAAGTCCCATTGTGACCTGCTAAGCAACTCACTCACTGGACCTCAGCTTCATTGTCCCCATTTGTAAATGAGGGGGATTGAATACTACCAGGTAAAATGCTAGTCCATTGTTTACTCCAGACACAGAGCTCCCCTCTGAGAAAACAGCAGGAATATCCACAATCTGTTGAGAGCCAGCCGAGATGGTCCCCTTCCCCACATTTAGGCCAGAGGAGCAAAGAGAAGCCGGAGGGAAAAACACTGGGGTGATTCACGGCTACAGAGTGGACACCTCCAAGCCTGAGCCCAGAAGGCCTCCTCCCCTGGCTCCTGTGATGTTGCTGCAGGGGGAGGGGCTGTGGAGGGAAGGGGACAGAGCCAGCAGAGCAACTCCAGCCCAGCACCCTGGTATCAGGTAGTGATTTCCACCTGGTGAAACAGTAATAACAGGAAGACAATAATAACTGTCATTGCTGGCCTGTATCACGTACTGTTCCCTAAGCAGTGCATTAAGTGTTTTACACACATTTCATTTAATTCTTGGCGTTTTAACAATGAGAAATTAAGAGCCAGAAAGGCAAGGAAGTCGTTCAGGATCTCGGACAAGGCTGGGGCAGAGTGCTGGCAAAGTTCTCTCAAATTTGGAAACCACGCCCTTCCCACTGGTTTAACTCTGCTCCTTGGTAACTGTGTGACCTTGAGCAAGTCACAAAACCTCTCTGTGCCTCAACTTCCTCATCACTAAGGCCAAAAATACCTACTTTGTTAGAATCACTGGAGGGGTTACATGACACACTCAGCACAGTGATGTCGTTCTTTTAATGCATATTGCCATCCCGATCACAGACCGCAGTGAAGCTGCAAGAGTCCCCTCTGAGAAAACAGCAGGAATAACCAGGATTTGAGGACAAAAGCTGAGATGGCCCCCTCCCCACAGGGGATGGACGCTCAGGGAGAGGTGGGGACCCCACCCTCCACCCCCACACTCTCCACACAGCACATGGATAGTTAACAGGTCCTGAGTTAACAGCCTGGGGGCTCCAGGGTCCTAGACAGTCCTGCCTGACACCCACTCAGCCCCCACCACGACTGTGACTGAGGCTGGATCTGACCTGCTTCCTAGACTCCTTTTGTTCCCCACTCAGGTCCCAGCAGAACCTCAGTGCCTGGCACCCATTACGGGCTTGTTAAGCTTTTTTTTTTTTTGGTAATTTTCTTGCTTTAAACTTTTCACGGACCCCTATGTTGCCTTTATGTTAGATGCTGACTGTGGCTTGCTAAGTGATTACCAAGAGCCCTGGGCTGCCCAATCCCCAATCCTGGAGGCTGTGCAGGGTTTGACTGCCTGGCTGTGTCTAAACCTCCAGTTATTAGTTAAGGAGCATCATCCAGAAGTCGATGGCAGTGCTCTTCCCACACACAGCTTTACTGTCTCATGGGCCAGGGCCCTGATTTTTGCTGCCATCTGGGATAACAGGAAACTGACTTGAGCACTGAAGGAGTTCTCACCCTCCCTTCATCTGGGACCTGTGTTCTCTCTGAAACAAAACAAGCCTCCTGTGCCCTCTGAAATGCAAATGAAATCACCTGTTGCTAAGGGCTCTGGGTTTCTCCTTCTTCTTGGGGTCTGTCTGGCCTGTACCCACTAACAGACCCAGCCGAGACTCTCCCCCGGGGCCCTCCAGCCTGTGTCAAGCTCACACACTCAAGCCCTTCCTGGGAGCTGCAGCTGTAAAAGTGCGGGCAGGTTGGGGAGGAGCCACTTCCCAAGGAAGTGCCAGGTGCAACCGCCCTTGCCAGTCCCAGGGACCCTCCCGAGTGTGCCTGCTGCTCTCTAGAGGGCGTCCATAACCGCTCTCAGGCCCTGGCCTGGTTGGGGGCCCTTTTTCTTATCTCATACGCAGGTGGACACCGCAGGTGGACACCGTGAAAGGTGAAAGCAGGGAGATCTTCAGGCCAGATTTATTGAAAAGGGAGGGTGACTGACCTGGGCAGTACAAAGGTGGCGTCTGTGCCTGGGGGAGGGGGGAGTTAGAGACCCCTTTTATACTGGGCTATAGGGGATGGGTAAATTTCACAGCTTGCCCAGAAGGTTAGGGTCCTTTGGTACGACTTTCGGGGTGGGCCAGCCAGATCCTTTGCGTTTTTGTCTTGGAGGGGAGGGTTCATAAGTGGCTGCGTTAAGCCCCCCAACAGACAGATTGTGCCAGGGTCAGTCCTGGCTGCCCCCTGGTTGTGAGAGAGGGCAGGGCCTGGGTTGAGTCCTGTCTCTGCAGACCTGAGAGTTACTACTGTTATTCTCTTGGGCTTTGCGGACTCATTTTCCAACCAAAGGAGTGGATTTGGTCCATGTCCTCAACTAGGTGCACCTCATAATCACCGGGAAAGCTGTTTGAAAATATTATACCTATGCCTGGGCCTCCTCATAAACCATTAAATCACACCCCCTGCGGATGAGGCCTGGGCATATGGCTACAACCTGCTCGGTTGATTTTAACATGGAGACAGTATCTCCAAGCCGCTCCACCACCCACCCTCCCCGTGACGGTTCGAATTCTACCACCGAGAGGTTCCTGGGTGCCTGTGGCCCTCCCCGACTTCATGCTTCTCTTCCCTAATAAGGGGATCCAGGAAAGCAGCCCGCAGTGGAGCGCCCGGAGTGCGCAGAGCGCTCCCGCCCACGTGGTGAAGCGCGGCCCTGCGGCTGCTTCCAGGGGAAAGAAAGGAAAAGCGAGAAAGAGGCCTCGCTAGGCCTTTCCCCAGCCCGCGCCACCGTCCCTCACGCGAGCAGGGGAGCGCCTCTCTGTGCCGAGCACGGAGCGGGGACACCCCGCAATCTGGCACCGTGGGGGAGACAGCAGTAAACAGGAAGGCCTGTTAAAGGGCGGCAAGTTGTGATAGCACCACGCGAGAACAGTGGTGTCGGCAGGCGTCCCCACGGGGAGGCGCCATCGGGTGGAGAGCTACCAGCGGATGGCGGCGCGGAGCCCGGGGTGCACGGACGCACAGCAGAGCGCATGCGTGTGCCTGGGGCCGCGCTCGGGAGTCAGACGCCCGGATCGGGTCTGCAGCGGGTGAGCGAGGAGAGACGTGCCGGGGGGCTCCTGGCCTCTCCACCGATGCTCACGCCTTAGGACAAAGAAGAGCAAAGCCCCTTCACCAGCCGGGGATAACATACTGCGCGGGCCTCAGAAACGCGCTGGGACAGCACCCTCCGCCCGCGCTCCAGCCGGGTCCCAAACGCGCTGGGACAGCACCCTCCGCCCGCGCTCCAGCCGGGTCCCAAACGCGCTGGGACAGCACCCTCCGCCCGCGCTCCAGCCGGGTCCCAAACGCGCTGGGGCAGCACCCTCCGCCCGCGCTCCAGCCGGGTCCCAAAGCTGGGGCAGCACCCTCCGCCCGCGCTCCAGCGGGTCCCAAACGCGCTGGGACAGCACCCTCCGCCCGCGCTCCAGCCGGGTCCCAAACGCGCTGGGACAGCACCCTCCGCCCGCGCTCCAGCCGGGTCCCAAACGCGCTGGGACAGCACCCTCCGCCCGCGCTCCAGCCGGGTCCCAAACGCGCTGGGACAGCATCCTCCGCCCGCGCTCCAGCCGGGTCCCAAACGCGCTGGGGCAGCACCCTCCGCCCGCCCTCCAGCCGGGTCCCAAACGCGCTGGGGCAGCACCCTCCGCCCGCGCTCCAGCCGGGTCCCAAACGCGCTGGGACAGCACCCTCCGCCGCGCTCCAGCCGGGTCCCAAACGCGCTGGGACAGCATCCTCCGCCCGCACTCCAGTCGGGTCCCAAACGCGCTGGGACAGCACCCTCTGCCTGAATTCCAGCTGGTCGCCCCCTCCACGCCGCAGCTGCCCGGCTCGGGCCCCCTCCGCGGCTGGCTGCGCCTTACTCGGGGCCAGGCCTCCCCTTACCCTGGAGAGGAGGACTTTATTCCTTCCCTCGACAAAGCATCTCCCTGCCTGCTCACCTCCAGCCCCAGACAGTCAGAGAGAAAAGGGAGATTCCTCTGCGATTCCCAGTGGGGCTTCTGCAGGGTCCTCCGGTGCTCTAGAGAAAGGTGGGGCAGGAATTTAACCGCCCTACTGATTTCAACCCGTAACTGCAGAGGCAGCTTCGTATTTTTCCCACTAGATGGGGTTCTTGATCTCTACAGCTATAGATCAGCCAACTAGAATAGTTCTAAATCATTTAATTTGTCTCTGAAGGCTGCTCAGAAATTTTATTCAAAGCGAAGGGAAATCTTTTATAGGAAGTGGCCATAGACTGAAATTGAACAAACCCTTGGGAATCTGGTTTATGTAGTAGCCAGTGTGATAAAGGGGGGATGGGCGGGAGGGTGAATGTGTTTGCCCCGGAATCCTAGGACATCTGAAATGCAGAAACAGGTGGAGTTAGCTAGAAAATGATTCCAATAAAGACTGATTTTGAACAATGGTCTAACTGGCTCTTCCTTTTGAGACAGGCCAGAGGCTTTAACCCTGAACAAGTAAGCTGAAAAAAATCCTTTAGCCTGGTCAATGGTGGACTGGTGCCAGTTGATTAGTCCCAGTCCTGAGACACACAAGTCAAAAAGACTAAGGTAAGCAAAGGATGATCTCCTGAAGCCACTGAGCAAAAAGGCAATTACGGTTTTCAAATGCAAGCTCATTGTGTGTGCTGAGTTACTGGAAATAATTGTAACCTTTGAAGGACTAGAGCATTGATATTTATCTTCTCATCAATAATGATACCCATGGGGCTCCCTTTACATTTGTAGAAAAGCACATCTCTGACATTTCTAGGTAGAGTTGAAAAAGTGCCAGACACCAGTTCTGTCTTTAGGAATCTACATGTTAGCCCAAGAAATAAAACTGTTTCCAGAAGACAGTCCAAGACATACATTATTTATATCAGTTTAAAACTTTGCATGAATAAATTAAATCCTTGATGAACAAAGTCAAACTATTACATTTTGAAGTTACAAGTTTTCAGAGCTACAAAACTGCTTTAAAGAAAGTTCCTTTTTTTTTATTCAATCTTAGCTGTGTATATTAGTGCAATCATGGGGTAGGGGTACCATGCGCTGGTTTTATATACTATTTGAAATATTTCTATCACACTGGTTAACATAGCCTTCCTGGCATTTTCTTAGTTATTGTGTTAAGACATTTATATTCTACATTTAGTAAGTTTCACATATACCCTTGTAAGATGCACTGTAGGTGTGGTCCCACCAATTACCCTCCCTCCACCCATCCTCCCCACTCCCCTCCCCTCCCCTCCCATCCCTCTCCCTTTTCCCCATATTCATGGGCTGTAATTGGGTTACAGCTTTCATATGAAAGCTGTAAATTAGTTTCATAGTAGGGCTGAGTACATTGGATACTTTTTCTTCCATTCTTGAGATACTTTGAATCACATTATAACAAAGATATTTGTACCAGGATGTTTATTGCAGCCCAATTCATAATTGCTAAATCATGGAAGAAGCCCAAGTGCCCATCAACCCACGAATGGCTTAATAAATTGTGGTATATGTACACCATGGAATATTATGCAGCCTTAAAGAAAGATGGAGACTTTACCTCTTTCATGTTCACATGGATAGAGCTGGAACAAATTCTTCTTTGCAAAGAAAGTTCCTTTTTGAAGTGCCTTAATAGGATTGCACAAGAGGTGTCATCAGAATGCTTTGAGGGTGATTTTCAGACAAAAACACACAACCACCTTTTACTGTTACATTTTCGTTTACTGTTGAAACTTATTTGAGGAATCCTCCTATTTCCCCAGGATTGGGGCTATTTTTAACAGGCAGCCCTTGAGCACTCGGGCACTGTGCAGAGAAACACTTTGGGCTTGATCGTGGTACTTCACACAGTTCTGAGGGGAACGGATATTGGGCTTTGTTTTCATTACATGCTGGGAACTGTTTCAATATACTCCCTGAGGAAGTATAATTAAAAGTTCAACTATATGGGAAGGCAGCCTTTAAGACATGTGCTTCTCTTAACTCATTTCTCTGCCCTAGTCACAAGCTAAAGGCATTCAGCCCAAATTTTCCATGAATTTTGTATAAATTTTATACACTCTTCAGCAGTTTATAAACATCTTCTAAGAAGACTGTCTGTATAATAAAACTTCTTTCCAAAAGTTTCTGCCATCCTAACAAATACTATGAGTGAACCCAAATGAGCCTGTCCGTTACCCATAGATCACCAGAGGGATGTTCACAGGGACTCCTCAGCATTTGAGACTCTGTCTTTCCATCCCCAGTGTCTGGCCCAACATGGAATGCTCGCTGAGGTGAACTGAATTATTTGGTTTTATGTAGACAGTGCCTATCTTATGCTACATATACCTAGAATCAAGGGCTATGTCTGTCTCCTGACAAGGCAAGAGTCACATACACTATACCAGAAATGCTACAAAATCGGCTCCTGGAAGTCCAGAGCTATAAATCCTTAACTCTTCTAGAGCCCACGTGTCCTTAGGGCCAACCAGATAGAGCAAGAACAAACAGACAGCATAGATTTACTTTCCAGATCCTAGGCATGCACTGAGGTGAGCAGAACAATGCCCAGAGGGACTGTGTGCCGACGACACCCACAGCAAGGGCCGCATCACTTGTTAAAGTTGCTGATCAGTTTAAGACAGGGAGATTTATCTTCCTCAAAAGTGGAAAAGGGAGACAGAAGAGAGCAGAATGACGCAGTGTGACAAGGACTCAGTGCACCATTGCTGACTTTGAAGACAGAGGAAGTGATCACAAGCCAAGAAATCCAGGCTGCTGAAAGAGGCAAAAAACCCCAAACCATATTCTTCCTAGAGCCTCGGTAAGGAGCTCAGGCCTGCTGACACCTTGATTTTAGCCGAGGGACACTCATTCTGGACATTTACCCTACAGAACTGAAAGGTAATAAATCATGCTTTTTTAAGCCATCAAGTTTGTGGTAATGTGGTATTACCAAGTTAGAAAATTAGGTTTTACCAATAGGAAATTAATAGAAGCAGCATGTGTGACCAGGCACTGAGCTGGCCAGTAGGGATGCAGAGATGTCCAGCACACAGTCCAGCAGGGACAGAGAAGTGTGTCTGTGTGATCAAAGCAACCTGCTATGCACTGAAGCCCTGCACCAAGTCCAGTGGGAGCGTTAAACAGAAAACAGTGCCCTTTCCTGGGAGAATCAGGGAGGCTTCTGAGGGCAGAGGAAACGTTTCAGCTTAAACCAGAAGGCTGACTGGAGGAGCCTGTATGGCTCTGGGTTCACTCTCTTTGGGGATGTGAATATTGAAGGAAAGCATTCTTTATTGTCCGCCCTGGTTCAGACCCTTGATCCTCAGCATATGGTGCTGGGAGGAGAAGCATTGGAGGCACCTGGGAGTGTGTTGGGAGCCTAGTGTCTCGGCATTTACACAGATGTTCCCCATATTGTTGATCCGGCTGCACATCTCCTGTGGGAACATTAGGCAGACTTTATTTCACAGAAATGGGGTGGCAAACATCACCCATTTCTCTTTTAGAAAATGTGACTTCACCTCTAGCATTCTTTCTTATGGAACAAAATTCTTCTCTAGCTCCATGACCTCAATCCCATAACCATTTACACTAACAGCTAAATCTTCAAATCACCGAGTTTCAATTTACTTCTCCTGCCAACAGTAAAAACAGGTCAGGATGCCTCCAGCAAAACCTAGCCCTGATTTTCAGAGCTTGGGTCCTGGGAGATCCACAGACAGCCCTCCAGGGCCCTGCAGCTTACTTACTTAATCATCAGGCTCTCAGCTGCACTCCAGCTCCATCTCTTGTTGGCCCTGAATCCTACACCTGCTCAGAGCTGCTGTTCCACGGGAAACCCAAGGTTCTTTTGCTGAAGGGGGTGACTGTCTACAGCACAGCCAGGGCCAGCTTGGGAAGGGCGCTGGCAGGGCACACCCCAGCCCTGCACTCAGAAGGGGTTGAGGTTTAATGCTCTGCAGTTGCACCGTTAAAAAGTTTTGATGATTTTCTATTTGAGTTGATGTTTCACAAATGAAGTCATGTACACAAGACTTAGAGCTTGGGCTCCCACAGCCCCCCCTCCCCCAGCTAGGACTCTCTGCCACCACCACCCGCCCCACCCAGCAAACCCTGGGCCTCATAGAGGGGCAGGGGCGTCTTGGGCACAGTGCTCACGAGGCACCTGTGACCATCTGGCATTCATCCAGGTGCACCAGGGAGCATGACACTGAATACCAAATAAAAAACTATGCTAGGATGAGAAAGAGAAAGGCAGTGGGAGAAGGAGAGAGAGGGAGGGAGACCCCTAGAGAGTGGAGGAAGATTTTCTCTTGCTTTCAAAAAAGATGTGGTAAAATTCACATCACATAAAATCTCTCTTAACCATGTTAAGTGTGCTGTTGGGTAGTGTTAAGTACATTCGCATTGTTATGCAAACCATCTTCAGACCGGTTTTCATCTTGCAAAACCAAAACTCTGTACCTATGATTCCCCATTTCCCCTCCTCTCAGCACCCCCCCCCGCACCACCGTTCTCCTTCCTGCCTCTGTAAGTTCCCTGTTCTAAGTCCCTCATGTAAACAAATCCATAGTTTTTGTCTTTTTGTGATTACCTTAGTTCCCTCAGCATAAATGTCCTCAGCCATGCCATAGCATGTGTCGAACGTTCCTTCCTTTCCTAAGCTGAATACTATTCCTTGGCATGTATTAATATATGTCACATTTTGCCCATGAATTCATTTATAGATGGACATTTGAGATACTTAACACCTTTTTGCTATTGTGGGTAATGCTGCTATGAACACGGGGTGCAAGCCATCTCTTTGAGTCCCTGCTTTACTTTTTAAAAAATTTATTAGATTAATATGAGCATACAAATGATTAAGTTACATTGCTGTGTGTTGGATAAAGTTCAAATTGTAGTCAAGCCCTTCACCCCGTTGCTGTGCTGTGTACCCCTCCATTGTGTCCATTAGGTGAGAGTTTACCAATCCTCCAGCCTCTTCCCCTGTCCCTCCTCCCCCACCCCCCCACTTGAATATACTTGTTTTTATCTCATGTGGGCGTGTTTAGTTGTTTATCTATTGGTTTCATATTAGTATTGAGTACATTAGATACCCGCTTGTCCATTCTTCTGATACTTCACTAAGAAGAATGTTCTTCAACTCCATGCAGGTAAAAACAAGAGACATAAAGTCTCCATCTTTTTGTGGCTGAATAGTATTCCATGGTATACATAGACCACAGTTCATTAATCCATTCATGGATTGGCACTTGGGTTGATTCCACATTCTGCCAATTGTGAATTGAGCTTGCGAGGAACATGCTAGTGCAAATGTCCTTATGGTGAAATGATTTTCTTTCTTCTGGGTAGATGACTAGTAATGGGATTGTGGGATCAAATGGGAGGTCTACTCTCACCTCCATATTTTCCATAGAGGCTGTATTAGTTTGTACCTCTATTTCTCTCCACATCTGCGCCAGCATCTGCAGCTTTGAGACTTTGTGACGTGGGTTCTTCTCACTGGAGTTAGGTGATATCTTGGGGTGGTTTTGATCTGCCTCTGTCTGATGGTTGGGGAGGATAAGCATTTTTCCACATGTCTGTTGGTCATTCATCTGTCTTCTTCAGAGAAGGATCGTTCATGTCTCTTGTCCACTTACAAACGGGCTTGTTTGCTCTTTTTTGTTGTTGTTGTTGATGAGTCTGAGTTCTCTGCAGATAGTAGTATGAAAAAAGGTGTGGAAAAAAATTTAGCGACATTGGCCTGGGAGAAGATTGTATGAAGAAAACCCTTTGGCAATGACAGCATCAAAAATAAATGAATGGGGTACGATGTACACAGCTAAAGGTACAACGGAAGTATAGAGACACCCTTCAGCCTGGGATAAGATATTTGCATTCTACAAACCTGCTTTCAATTCTGGTGCACACATTCAGAAATGAAATTGCCAGATCATGTGGACTCCTCTTTTTTGAACACACATTTTTATTTTGGACTGAGCTGTGTAAATTATGCAGGTGGCTCTCTTCACACAGCCAGCCAGCGTCCGTACAAATCATCAGTGTCAGAGAACTGCTCTGCGCCAGCTGTCAAAACTAAAGACTTTGAACACATGACCTGATAGCGTCACCATCACCACTGAGCGAGTCCTCCCGGGTCCTCACCAGTCAAGAGCAAGTGTATAGACATTCATGGTTGCAGAACGTTCCGGAATGGGTTTTTACTTATCAATACATATGTAGTGAACACCAATTGGGCATTAAAGAAAGAGTTTATAAAAGTCTCACGTGCAAGTCAGACAGGGATCTAACTGCGCAGCCGATGGTTTACTGTGGATAGCTTTGGAAAGGAGGAACGTTGGGATCTGAGCCCATGGGAGGGAAGCTGACTGCAGATGGGTCACTGCCCTTGCTTTCAAGGGGCTGATAACATCTTCTTTTTAATGTATGTTTATAAATACATTAGAACCTCTGTAAATTGACCCCCCAAGGGACTGTAACAACCTGGTCAACATGCCAAGGTAGTCGACATAGGAACAAGGCCTCCTGTGCTAATAGCCACATGTCTGGTCTATGAAAATTCAGTTGGCTTACGTAGGTGGTCATGTGGGGGGGGTGGCAAGCTACGAAGGTACCACTGTGTATACCTAGTACATCAAACCCCCAATTCTTTTTTTTTAATTAAATCATAGCTGTATACATTAATGCAATCATGGGGTACAATGTGCTGGTTTTATATACAATTTGAAATATTTTCATCAAACTGGTTAACATAGCCTTCACGGCATTTTCCTAGTTATTGTATTAAGACATTTATATTCTACACTTAGTGAATTTAACATGTACCCTTGCAAGATGCACCGTAGGTGTGGTCCCACCAATCACCCTCCCTCCACCCATCCTCCCCCCTCTCCTCCCTCTCCTCTTTTCCCTTCTTCTTGGGCTATAGTTGGGATATAGCTTTCATATATAAGTGTGGGTGTTTATAAATTGGTTTCATAGTAGGGCTGAGTACATTGGATACTTTTTCTTCCAGAATATGTTCCAGCTCCATCCATGTAAACATAACAGAGGTAAAGTCTCCATCTTTTTTAAGGCTGCATAATACTCCATAGTGTACATATGCCACAATTTATTAATCTATTCATGGGTTGATGGCACTTGGGCTTCTTCTGTGACTTAGCAATTATGAATTGGGCTGCAATAAACATTCTGGTGCAAATATCTCTGTTATAAAGTGAGTTTTGGTCTTCTGGATATATACCTAGTAGAGGAACTGAAGGATCAAATGGTAGCAAACTCCCAATTCTTAAATATTTGCTGGATGAGGTTCAGTTAAAAAAGGAAGTTACATAGAAAAAATAAATATAAATATTATATTTATATTAGAAGTAATGTAGGAACTACATGGAGACAAAAAAAAGAGATTACAACTCAAATGACTGCATTTTAGAAACTGGATTTTAAAGATAAATATCATTTTTAATACATGAAATTTAACATTTCAGAAGAGTGGCAGCACCTGTGGCTCAGTGGGTAGGGCACCAACCACATACACCGAGGCTGGCAGGTTCAAAGCCAGCCCTGGCCAGCTAAACAACAATGACAACTGCAACAACAACAAAAACAACAAATAGCCAGGCATTGTGGCGGGCGCCTGCCGCTACTTGGGAGGCTGAGGCAAGAGAATCACTTAAGCCCATGAGTTTGAGGTTGCTGTGAGCTGTGATGCCAGGGCACTCTACCGAGGGTGACATAGTGAGACTCTGTCTCAAAAAAAGAAAAAAAGAAAAAGTTTTTTTAGAAGAGTATATGACAAAGGTTAACTACAGCTAAATCCATGGGCCAAAGGAGCAGCTGCATATGAGGGGGCTCCTAACTCGGTTGAGGGGATTCAAGAAATGCTTCCCAGAAAGTTGCTTCAAGCAATGAATTTTATTCCTTTGATTATCCAGCCCAGGTGTACTTGTTTGAACTCTCCAAGCACAGGGAGCTGTGGAACCCTGTGGAGCTGGGCAGTACCTTTCCAGATGAGGCCTGGGTGCTGTCACAGTGGCCTCAGCCTCCCCGTGACAGCCTGTCCCAGTCTCTGCCCTGGTCCCCACTCTCACCTGCCTGCGCCCTCCTTCTCCCGCCGGCTGCACAATTCCCTTCCCAGTGTATTTCCACGCAGGCAGGAGGAAAGTGGCTGCCCACGTTCTCTGCTTGTGTCTCTTCAGTTCAAAAGACCAGCTCAGGTGATACTAACTCTTCTTACTTCCAAGTCCTGATTTGGGGAAGAGACTCTGGGCGGGTCCTGCAGGAGACACCTTGGTAGTAAGGGAATGGGGAAGGGATTGGGTCTCTTGTTAAAGCGCCCAAGGAGCACTTAGCACGGAAAAGCACAAGAGAAGGTACATCCTTGCTCGGCAGTCCCCACACCTGTGTTGTAAATGGCCACAGGAGAAGTTAGTTGTGGCTCCCACTATGCTTCTCCTACTAGACTGACTGCTGCACCTTTGAGGCGCTCCAGCTCCTCTGACCTGACTGAGACACCTGGCTCCTCCTGATGGGGAGCCTTACCTGACTGAGATAAGGGGCTCCCCACCACTTATGGGGAGCCATACCCCAAGCAAGCTTGTACAGCGGTCCGCGTCCTGGCAGTTTCATGGGCCGGGCCGGTGACCTCGCGTCCGGCTCCGAAAGGTGCACCTCAGTGGTGGTGCACCTGTCACCACATGGAGCCAGGAGGGGGTGATGGCCAGAAGCTGGGGGGAGTGGAGCTAGAAATCCAGGCAGACCAACTGTCGGCCTGACGAGAAGAAAATCCTCACTCCAAGGCTTTCCGACTCCCTTGTGTCCAACGTTAACGCAGGAACTGCCATGCCTAGAGCATCTGCTCTTCCGTCACTGAAGGATAATAATGTCATGGAGAGCTGAAGTGGCAAGGGACCTCAGCCCCACCACCTGGCCTGTGACCCAAGGACTCCCCTGGAGAAGGGAAGCCTGCCAGGCCCCTAGGATTTGGGGCTATTTTAAGTCTCAATATGAACTCATGAGATTATACAGCGTATACTAGACAGAGCCGTATATTAATTCTTTCTAGTGAGAGCCTAGAAACATCCAGGGTATGGCCTTAAAATACCCTTTCCACCGAAAATCTTGAATTTCTTTGGGGATGTGACTGATTCCAGGTCTGGGCAGGAAATAAACAGATGAGCATAGAACACTTTGTTACACCAGATAGTAAGGAAGCTATCAAAGACTACCAGGATCATATTAAAAATACTCAGAAACCAACCTGAAGAGGCTCCCACTGGCCAAAAAGGAGCACTTTGAGCTTCAAAGGGGTAACTGCAATCAATTAGGTTCCAGTTATTACTCACTAAATCAATGGGTTCAAATTATTCACGTTCAGAGAATGAAAGAAAAATGATGCATCTTCTTGAAAACTAGAAAAAAGTATCCTGTCGGTTTTTTTGTTTGTTTGTTTGTTTGTTTTTTTGAGACAGAGTCTTACTCCAGTCACCCTTGGTAGAGAGCCATTGAGTCATAGTTCGCAGCAACCTCAGACTCCTGGGCTGAAGTGACCCTCCTGCCTCAGCCTCTCGAGTAACTGGGACTACAGGCTCCTGCCACAATGCCCAGCTAGTTTTTCTATTTTTAGTAGAGAAGGGATCTCCCTTGGGCTCAGGCTGGTCTCGAATACCTGAGTCCAAGCAATTTAAGCCTCCCAGAGTTCTAGGATTACAGGTGTGAGCCACCGTGTCCGGCCATATCCTGCCTTTCCATATAAACTAGACTACTCAATAACCAAATTGTAGATGAGCAAAAGAGTTTTACAATAAATAAATTGCAATAAAGAATAGAATTTAAATACCATCATTTTCTAGGCACTGAGGATCCATAACATCACAAAAAGAAATGACCGGACATTATATTTTCTCACAACAGCACCACTTACTGTCTTAGAGAAAGGATTAAGCATGAGTCTGATCAAGACTTTGGATCCAACTACCAATTTGCAGGAATTATTAGTACAAAGAATGGAGGAATATATCAGATTGCTCCCTGGTTATGCAATAACAATGCCACACGGCATATAACTCTTTGGGTCAGGTGCAATAGACAAATTTTAAGAGAAATAAAGAGATAAAGGGAAGACTAAAGATTAAGGAACTGAACAGCTATAATTTTTTTAAATGAGCAAGACTATTGTGTCTATGGAATAATTTTTCAGCCTTTTGGCTAAGACCAGGTGCAGTGTCTATTGATGTACATTTGGACAATAAAAATATTTAAATAACACAAATGATTGCTTGCTGGGTTCATTTATATTATCGTAGAAGTACAGTAGTTACCGTTGCGGGAGGCAGGACTTCAGATTGGGCTGGCCTCCTCAAGGGCTCCTGGAGTGACTGGCTACGTTTTGTCTTTTGACCTGATGGTTCACCTTAGAATTCATCAAACAAATGTTTTTTGCAGCTTCTTTTGCATCGGGTTTATTTTAAAACATATGAGATTTTTTAAAAGTCTATGTGGGTGGCCACTATTCTTCACTGCTTCTCTAATGTGCTATTAAGTCAGACATGGGAACTTTATTCTAAATATGAAACTGGGAACTATATAAGGCATTTTTTTTTTTTGAGACGGAGTCTCACTTTGTCACCCTGGGTAGAGTGCTGTGGCGTCACAGCTCACAGCAACCTCCAACTCTTGAGCTGAAGCAATTCTCTTGCCTCAACCTCCCAAGTGGCTTGGACTACAGTTGCCCACCACAACGCCCAGCTATTTTTTGGTTGTAGTTGGCATTGTTATTTGGCAGGCCCGGGATGGATTCAAACCTGCCAGCTCTGGTGTTTGTGGCTGGCACCCTAGCTACTGAGCTACAGGTGCTGAGCCAAAGTCTGCATTTCTAATGTTAATATTTTGAACCCCAAACCAACTGAACAAGTAGGAATAAAGAAGATGTGAAGTTTTCATGAGAAGAACTTGGGAGCTTTATTTTGCAGTAAGCTCAGTGTGTGTTAATGGTGTGAACTTGGGTTTTGACTCATTAATAAAAATACAAAATTTAAAACAAGAGAGATAACAGTTGCTCTCTCCACTCTGTTTAGAGGGTTGTAGGCCATCTTCCTTCACCAGGACACTGACAAATGAGAGTGCTCAGGGACAGCCTTAGGAGGGAAGGTTCCAAAACCCTGTGGTACCAGGAACAAGGAAGCCACTGCAGATGTGTCCTCTGAGAAAACTGGACTGAAGGACGTGTAGCTATCAACTCACAGCCCTTCCCTGTTGGCAGAGGGAAAGTAGTTGTCCTAAATGGTTCCAAGTCCAGTGGGTGGAAGAGACAGGGAGACAAATTTTGTGTCAGATGGAATTTTCTGACCATCAAACTCTGAGAAAATGTGGTGAGTTACTTTAGAAAGTTCACTCTCAATTAATATAAATTTTACTGCACACACACTACTACCTGCTAATTTGAGACCCCTCTGTTGCCTCTATGCTTTGGCCATTAAACGTCCCTGACCCCTTCCAGGTCCTTCTCTTCTCAGACTCGGCAGTGGCCCACAAAGCACATCTCGCTGACCATTCCAGTTTAGCCTGCACTGCACACATCAGCCTGCCCATCACTCTCTCCTTCGTGGGAAATCATCCTACTTATGTTCAAGGTGGTCAATGGGGGTTAATGCTGACCGCATTTTGGTCCCAGAGATGGACACATGGCCCAGGATGGGCCCATGAGAGGGCTCCAGGCCTGTGGCTGCAGGACGGTTTCAGAGATGGCAGCGCAAGCCTGGCAGAAGCACAATCTTCCCAAAGATTTGCCCACCAGAGCCGAGGGAAAGGTACTTTGTCTTTTCCTGGGATCCTGACTCCTAATGCCTGTAAGTTCAAGCTATTTTAAAATACCTACAATTAGAAAAAGCCAGCTGTAACCATGAATAAGACCAATGCTCAAAGGGAACAGAAGAGAGAAGAGATTGAAAAATGGAGTCTTCAGGTCTAAATGTACTCAAAGGGAACAGAAGAGAGAAGAGATTGAAAAATGGAGTCTTCAGGTCTAAATGTACTCAAAGGGAACAGAAGAGAGAAGAGATTGAAAAATGGAGTCTTCAGGTCTAAATGTACCCGAAGTACCTAAATCGGGTAGTTACCTGAATCAATAAGTTCTTTCTTCTTTTTTTAATTTCAGAACGTTACCAGGGTATAAATGTTTTGGTTACATGAATTGCTTTTGTACCGTTTGCATCAATGTTGTAAGTGTGCATTGTACCCGGGCCTCTTTCTTGTCTTCAAATCAATGTGAAGTGAGTTTGTCACTTGCAACCAAAATAATGAGGTTAATACACACACACACACACACACACATAGCACATCACTGTTGGGTGCTTGTTATCACAATGCTTTCTTGGGTAATTGTGTTAAGACAATATCTGAGAATAGAACTTAAAAGCATGGACGATAACTTTCAATGAGCTCAGTCAGACATTCATTTGTTCAGTGGTTATTATGGAGGATAATTGGCGGGGCATTAGAAATCATTTACAACATAAAACTGTGACATGTGGATTTCAAAATTCTAATCACTATAAAATGAATATAATATAGCTATTTCTGCCTGAGAAATAAATGGCTTCTGTCTAATTTTGAATTTTTCCTTCATTATGTGCTCTTAATCAGTACTTCCACACAAATGGAAAATATTAATTCTCAGTAGAGCCCATTTGAATTCTGACAATAGTTGGGATTTGTATTTACATCTAATTATTTTCTACTAAAAGGGGTGAAATTGGATGCAACAGAGATGGAATCCTGTTGAGCCCTGAGGAGAAATGGAAGAGAAGCAGCTCTGGGAGCTGCAGGGAGGCAGGGCTGTGCACAGCGTCTATTCTCATGATCTGAATATATCACAAGAAGTGTCAACTTTTCTTGACCTTGAGTTCTCAGTGAAAGTAGAACATCTTTGACTAAACACACACACAGAGAGACACGCGCGCACATACTTGTGCACACAACTTTCACACACACGTACACTTACATGCACCACAAACACCTTGATCAGAACTCCTTAAATACCTAAAAGTTATCGGCCATGTTTATTACTCAAATATTCACAAGTATCATTCAAGAAGGTACAAAAATATTACCATGTCTACTCTAGGACACCCATGTCTTTAACACAGAATCTTTAAAGTTCATTAAAAATATCTCCGCCTCCATCTTAAATTTCAGATGGCTATTTCAGAAATTTCATGCGAACATACATCTACAATTTTTTCCTGTTGCTGGGAAAAAATGTTTTTCTTGAAGACGTTTCAGTACCATCTCACTCCTCTATTTCTTATATTAATTAATCTCCAACAAGGTTTTCAGTAGCTTTGGTTCCAGAATCTTACTTCATGTGGGAGTTTAACGCACCTGGGGAGCTTTACTTTGAACTCAGGTGTGAGATCCCTGTCCTAGAGCTTTGCCACGCACAGTGTTCTCCGAGGAGAACAGCAGGATTGGCGTCTCTTGGGAATTTTTTAGGAACATAGAATCTCTGGCTCCACCCCAGACATGTTCGATCTAAATTTGCATTTAGCAAGCTCCCCAGGGAACTGTGCACACCCGTGTCTGAGAGCCCTTGTCTTCAGAGCATGGTCAACAGAGCAGCGGATTCCTCTCCTCCAGCCCTTTTAGCCCAAATTCTGACTTTGTCATAATTAAGAACATTATGCAGTTCATTTAAATTTGATTTGCTTTTCACCTGTAACTTTTTTTTTTTTTTATTGTCGGGGATTCATTGAGGGTACAATAAGCCAGGTTACACTGATTGCATTTGTTAGGTAAAGTCCCTTAAAAAGCTCTTTTATACCACAAGTAAAAAAAACAAGGCTTCCAACTTTTTAAAGCTCCTCTTTCATGTCTCATTCCACTTTATTTTCAGAACATTCACCCAGGCCTGCACAGCTGAAGCTGCCTGAGCACCCTCTCTCCTATATTTCCCAGGTAGGGTTCACTTTGAAGCCTGTTTGACCTTGGCAGGGACACTGTCATGAATTTCCTGCTGCCTAAATGTTTAAAAATCCAGCCTGAACAAGGGTGAGGCCCCGTCTCTACTAAAAATAAGAAAAATCAGCTGGGTGTTGTGGCGGGCACCTGTTGTCCCAGCTACTTGGGAGGCTGAGGGAGAAGGATCACTTGAACCCAGAAATCTGAGGCTACTGTGAGCTGTGACACCAGAGCACTCTAACCTGGGCAACAGAGTAAGACTCTTGTCTCAAAATACACACATGCACACACCCTCCCTTTAATAGACTTCCCAGGCTCTTGCCTGCCTTTCTTTTTTTTTTTTTTGGTTTTTGGCCGGGGCTAGGTTTGAACCCGCCACCTCTGGCATATGGGACCGGCGCCCTACTCCTTGAGCCACAGCGCCGCCCCTGCCTTTCATCTCTTTGGGGCCAGCTTTAATTTGGAGCAATATAGAGGACCCATTCTCCGCAGGCTCTCAGGTGAAGTGCAGTGATCTACTCTAACCTTTAACTTTCATTTCTAGAAAACTGCCTGTTATAAGCACTTTCTGTCTATTCCTACCTGACTTCAAAACATCTGAGTAAAAAGGGGAAATTCATCAATCGCTGACATTTTATCTTCCTGCTGCTGCATGTTTGGTGTTACTCACAGCACCATGTTGAAGAGCCTCGATTTTTCACCTTCCATCTGGATATTTTGATATTACACAGATGCAGCAGATTAAAAACCCTTGCAAAAGCAGCAGCTGGCTTGCTGGGATGACAGCAGTTTTGAATGAGTGATATATTAAGAGCATGAGGGCTGCTGTGAGTGAGTTCTGCCTCAGCGACTTCCACGGTCCCCAAACCTTCACACCCTTCACAGCCCTTCTGTCACCACTCCCATGATCAGCCCCTAGACCAGGCCATTATCAGGAATTGGCCACCTCCAGTACCCTGAATGCCAATTTCCAAATTTCGGACTGTCTGATCACAAGTCTTTTACCTGAGAGGCTCGGGTTCCCTCTTCGGGGCCTGATGACCCTGACTCAGGCCAAACCAACCAGAACATAAACCCAGCCCTTCAGTAGCTTCCACAGGAACTGAAAGTACCCGAGAACATCATGCTTTTCTGGTCAACGCTGGAGATGGGTAGAGCCACAGAGAAAGGCTGCACCAGGCGTGCTGCAGTGCTGCAAAGGTGCTTTCCCTCTGCCCTCCCCACTCCAGGCACTTACCCCACAGACTCCATTCTCTGAGGACCATCCTTCTCACTCAGTATGTTACCTAAGTCCTCCAGGCTCCCTCTCCACCCGAGAGCCAGAGTTCCCATCAAAACTAGTATCAATGTCGAATATGCTGCAAGATCTGGGGAGTGCAAGATAAGAAGGTGTATTACAGAGGCTGAGATCCCACGGGAGAGGAGGGGGAGCGGCAGAGGAGGAGCTCAAAGGAAGAAGGCTGAGAACGGACCCCCTGAAGCCAAGGTGCACGACTCTCCCCATACTTTGTGTGGACCTAGATTTTTGCATCACTGGTCCTCCATATGTGAAAATTATACTTGTTGGAAGATTGAAGCATTATGGTGGGTAAAGGTGTCCATCTGCTGGGCCTTACAGTACAAAGGCAAGATGCAAGGGCTCTGGAGTCACCTCTTTACTCACGTGAAACAATGACTTAAATCCTCTGTGCCTCATCTGCAAAATGGGGATGATAAAAGCGCCTGCCCATCAAGGCTGCTGTGAACTCATACGAGCCATCCCACACACAGTGCTCAGCACAGAACATGCCCAGGTAAGCGCTGAGTGTACTTCACCTCTAGTAAGGACCAGTGCTGGTCAGAAACCCTTGTTTTGAAGGTCTCACTTTAAGAAGAGCATTTTAATTTGATAATTTGTATTTACCTTTTAATTTTGACGTTGCTTCTTTGTGGACCAGAAGATAAGAGAAATAAAGATAAAAGAATAGAGCAGAGTAAAGGAGAGGTGGGATGGAGCACTGGGCTTGAAAACAAACAAGCAAAGTGATGAGAAACAATATAATTCCTTGGCAAAAATTATTGGAGGCTGTTTATTACAAAAATAAGACTCCAAAACCAAATCAATAATGGCAAGGAAGGCTGCCTACAGTGAAAGGCCATCCACTTTAGTCTCTGGCCTTCACTGAGGACCGCATCCAACTCAGCCCTGGAAAGGAAGAATACTTTTTATTTTCAAAGAACATCTTAGCAAAGACTTGGCATTCTCCCAGAGTAACCAACTCCTTTACCTCTGACCATAAGTCTACAAAATGCAAGCCCTTATATTCTAGAAATGGATGTTTGGACAGAATTAAAACTGAGTGGTCAGAGGGCATAGAATTGGGACTATCCCTCCCTGTCTTTTATTTACAGTTCTGTTCCTTAATTATCAAACCCAGTTGGAAATAAATAGGAAATAATTGCCCAAATGCTGTACTTTTAATCATGTATTTTTTGAAAATCTCATGTTTTCTCAGTTTGCAAAACCCTTGCTACTAGTATAGTCCTGTCCACCTAAATCTGTAAAAATAATCTTAATTTTTAAATGATGACTGCCACTTCAAGAATGTAACTTCAATAATCACGACTGGGTTTTAAGGTGATCATTCTGCTTCTAGTGTGGAGAAAACATAGGAAGGGGCAAGCTAGGAGCCAGAGACCCCTCTGAGGCTGTGTGGTGATCTAGCTGAGAATGCTGAGGGCTGGCCTGGGCGTGCCAGGACAGGGGGATGGCGGGAAGACAGTCAGCACAGGACATGTGCATTTTTTCACGTGTTACAGTACTCTTAAGTGGAAATAAAAACAGCTTCTTATCATTCTGTCTGGCAATACACTATATTTATTTAGAGCTTCATAAGGAGGAAAGAATTCTTGTTTCCTGAATACCTATTAAGTCTTTTGACTCCTTTTCCATCTGTACCCACTTAGCAATTTCTTTTCTTTTCTTTTCTTTTCTTTGAGACAAAGTCTCAAGCTGTTGCCCTGGGTAGAGTGCCATGGCATCACAGCTCACAGCAACCTTCCAACTCCTGGGCTTAAGCAATTCTCTTGCCTCGGCCTCCCAAATAGCTGGGAATACAGGCACCTGTCACAACGCCCAACTATTTTTTAGTTGTAGTTGTCATTGTTTGGCAGGACCAGACTGGATTTGAACCCACCAGCTCTGGTGTATGTGGCTAGTGCCTTAGTTGCTTGAGCTACAAGTGCCAAGCCCCACTTAGCAATTTCAAACATATTGTGATCTTACGTATTTGTACACTGAGGGCTAGGGTTAGTAGGTTTTCTACCTCTAGATCTGAAGGGTGCATGTGGGAAGAACTAAGGGAGGAGTCATATCTTGATGTGCTTACATTGCTTAGTAATAATGATTTTATAAGTTTGAAACTAATACTCAATGATTAATTGTTAGTAGATTAGAAATATTATTAGGAATAGGGAACAAAGTCTAGACAAAGGGAGACAGTTATAAGGGTTTCAATTCGGGCTGATTTTCTGGGCTCAGAGCACAGAGTGCGAGATCCTGTCACTTTGATATTTCTGCAGCCTAGCATGTTGTATACCCACTCTCCTCTTGCAGCTGTGGCTCAACAGTGGCTGGAGGCTTTGAAACTGCTTTCTGCCAGGGCAAGGCTGTTTGCTCTCAGGCAGTGGTTTTTGGGAGTGAAGAATGTGAATTCTTCAAACTTTGTCCAACGCAGGAAAACTTGTTCCAGACCAGATAAGGAGAAAGATCTCTTTTCTTCTGTCACCTTGATTGGGCCAGAGGAGTCTACCTGCTTGGACACGAGGCTGTCAGAGTATTAAAACATCACATCTGTGGTGTGTGACTGTGGGTCAGCTAGAGTTTGGTCCTTGAGTTGGCCTCTGATTGGCTTCCTTGTCATGACTTTGTTTACAGTAAGACCATTATAGTTCGAAGCAGTAAAAAGCAACAAGTAAATCCTTGCAATTAATATAATCAGCTGTAGAGTTAGTCCAGTTAGTAGGAATGCAAGCGCAGCAAGAACTTTGGTGGGATTGTTTGCCTTCCTTCATGAGATTTATGACCGTAACACTGATGTATGAAATAAATACAGAGCTAGCCTGATACTCAGGGCGGCATACTGGAAGCCTCACGAAGAAGTGTGTGCCGCCTCCTGAGCCCCGCTGTTCTTAAAACTATCTCTTTGTCTGTGTTTATTATTTCTCTATATTAATATTCTATAACTCCTACTAATAATTTTCTTCGGTCTCCTCGCACCAACAGGCCAAATGGAAGTAAACCCACCATGTGTAGTGGCTGGTCTGAGACACAGGTTCTATCTCTTCCCTGAACTCCAAGGGTATATGCACAGCTGTCCACCCAACTTCTCTGCCTGCATGCCTAATTGGCATCTTAACAAATTAAAATCCACGATCCTTCCCCCAATCGGCTTCCTCATCGTGTTCGTCTCAGTCACTGGCATCTCCATTCTTAGGTGCATAGGTCAAAAATATCCAGTTTCCTGATTCCTCTTTCTTCCACGTACCTCTTTTAGTCAGTCAGTAAGTCTTAAGTTTACCCTTAAGATATTTCCAAGCATGTATTTCCAAGGGCATGTACTCTTTCCAGTTATTATGAGCTATATTAGTCAAACCAAACCAACCCTAGCAAGTAAACATTTGGGACAATATATCTTAAAAATATAAGGAAACACACACACAAAAAAAAAAAGAAGAAGAGAAAAATTATAACCCACAAGGAAAACAACCTGTCTTTTCCTGGAGGACACATGCCTATTCCAGAACAGTTTCCTCAAGGATCTAAACAGTATGGGGATATAACAAAAAAACTTTTCCCAGTTTGGGAACTTAAAATGATTGGGACTTTAAAAGGCCTATAGGGTAAGGTTGACCCAGAAACAGATTATTTCTCACATGGAATTGCATCTAATTCTTTTGTTTGTTTGTTTGTTTGTTTGTTTTTTGTTTTTTGTTGCAGTTTGGTCGGGGCTGGGTTTGAACCCGCCACCCTCGGTATATGGGGCAGGCGCCCTACTCACTGAGCCACAGGCACCGCCCAATTGCATCTAATTCTTATTCCTGAGTTATCTAGTGAATTTTAAGCTTTGAACTTGATTTAAGGAGGTGCCAAACTGATCAGCATGTCCATGCCTGGCAGAAACAAATACAAATTCTATCTGGATGAAGTTTCTTTAATTAAAGCCCTTAAGTTATCCCTCCAATTTTTTTCAAACATAAGAGCCAGTTAAAGATAAATAGTCATGGAGGAGGCTAGACTACACAAGAAAGAACCAGTAGATGCAATGGAGATCGGAGATTCATAAGGCTTAGGAACAGGAATTACCAGAATCTATATGGTAATCATGCTTACTATGTTGGAGCAAATAAAACACAAACTGAAGATCTCTGCAGGAACAGAAAAAGATTTTTAAAAATGACAAAGTGGACTTAAAAATAGAATTTTATAGAAATAAAAACATGATAAAATTTAAAACTACAGAGATGGGCCCAACAAAGATTAGATGCGAATAGAGGAGAATTTGCGAACAAGAAAATAAATCAGAAAAACTTACACAGAATGCAGCATGGAGAAACAAAATGATCAAAAAGAAAAATTCAGGTCATTGTGAAAGTAAAATCTGCATGGATGGAAACAAATAAAGCCTTCCCGGCAACACTGATAAGCCAATCACGTGGAAACTTGTGCTGTCAACTACGTTTCTTAGAAGTGAAATAATGGACTATAACAAAGTCTGTCTCAAAACTTTTGTAGTGACCAACATGCAGAGGTAGCCAGTGGGGGTGGATCAATTGCTTCCTATCACCATCCTCATATCACCAGCACCATGGAGCACGGGACTTCAGAGCAAACCTTTGACTGCCCATGGGAAACTTAAACAGCTACAATGCAGAAATATCCAACCATGAGAACCCAAGAATGGTTGGAGACAATGTACTGGATAGACATATAGATCCCTCTAGAAAGTTGCACAGCCATAGACGTCTCTGCACAGAATGGGAACTGCCTTCAACTGCGAATTGTCAAATATGGTTTATCACAACAATGAAAGGTTGGTTTGACATCAGATAATGTAATGCTAGCATAAAGGAGAAAGACTGTGAGATCCGAAAAAGGTTTCTTGAATTTTTTTTAGAAAATTTCAAATATTACCTTTATTAATACTTATATTTGGTTCTGTAAACAAAGTTGGAAAAAAGACCTAAGAATTTTTATTCATACTTATAAAAATTTCAAGAATACAATCCTTATCACTTCTGAAAAACACACTTTTTGAAGTCTGAAAGCCAGTAAATGTAAAAGTTAATTGGTAAGAGAAAAATATTGCCAACAGATTATTTGAATTTTCTTCTTCCTAACTATCTAAAACATTGCATATACTACTGTTCTCCATGTAGCTTATAAAACTCAAAAATTCTGATTTCTTTTCACTAGTCTGAAAGACTAGTGAAGTAAAAACTGTAGAGGTGAACTACAAAGTCTGTTTTCTTCTTATGTAGCAAGAAATTCAGTTCTTTCCTTTTCTCATTCAGTATTTAGTTCCAGATATTTTTTATTTCATCCTATTAATATTTCCACTTTTTGATGGATTTCACCAGAAGGTAAACTATCCATATTCTTGATATCACATTCATTGAGTTCCTCAGGAGGACTATGGGATGAAGTCTTCGCCTGAAGTGCTAGGTGTTCCTGTGAACTGTTAACTGTTATCAGACCAGAACCATGACCATATATTGAATGAAGGTCCTTTCCCAGAAAAAAAACATAGCATCTGACTTTTGTTTTGCTTGTGATGCGCTATTATTCATGTTGAAACTAGAAACAGATATAGACGTCTGTAGTCTACCTGAACAGCAATCTACTTTAGTTCTTCTGCGTCATAGTCACTCACAGTTATTTTATGCTCAGAAATGTCAGACTTGCATTCCTGTTTATGTGAAGGTAGCTGTGTAAAATTTGTCATTTCCTACTGGATTTAACATTTATTAGTCATGTTCTCATTTGATCCCCTCAATTTATTTGAAGGGCAAAGGGATGGACTCTAAAATAAACACAAATTTTTGTCCAGGTTTCTGGGTCTCTTCATACAGAAAATTCTGCTCCATCATTTGTACATTATTTTCCCTGCATTCTTTCTAAGAACTACATTGCAATTCTAGCTTTTCTTTTGGTTCAGTCTTCTTCAAGACATTTGCAGAAATGAGAGAAAGTGACTCAATGCTGTATTTTATTCTTTTTTTCTTTTAGGTCTATCCCTTTCATATTCCATAAACGCAAAAACTAAAGATACAATGTCCTCAACAACTTAATACTGGTTACTCGGTGAGAAATTTTCGTTGCTCACTTAGGTAAATTTGAAGATATTCATATTCATATTCAGTGGGCAACATTCACAATATCTTTGTTTGGTTTTTGTTTTTGTTTTTTGTCTCTTTCAACTAGAGCTGAATTGGGGTTTCACCACATTTATTGCCTTATATTTACATTCTTAGTTTAACCTAAGTTTGCTTCTAGATGCTAGATGGCTTATCTACATCAAAGGGACCGGAAGGCTTCTAAGTAGAATAATTTATAGAAGGCATATTGGTCATCTGAAGATAAGATGACCTATAAAGTTGACTCTTGAGTCTTCTTGTCTTTCGTGCACCAATACCAACTCTTTCCTCCACATCTTTAACAGAAGTACTTGATTTCTTCAGTAAATACAACTCTTTTTTTCTTTTGTTCTATGTAGTATATGGTCCTTGATAGCCTTTTCAACTAATAATTTTCCTCCATTTAAACACACTGTATCTAGGGACTTAAATGAACTTTCATCGTGGCTGGGATGAGGTGATGTGGTTTCTGCAGTATATGCAGATTCTGCATGTAGTACAGGAGAAATCTGACCCAAGGTTTGTGAAAATTTAGCTTCCTTTTTATTTAAGATAACCAAATAACTTTGCTGAGAAATTCTTCAACTCACCTTCCCAGATCCTTAATGTCCTTTGGCAGATTTTCAGATATATGGCGACAGAAGGTAAGTCCAGGTAAAAAGCTTTTCCCCAAAGTGACTTATGTTTCAATTTTTCTGGTCTGTTACCAGTTTTCAGGATTTCTAACTTGGTCTATACATTTTTTTTTTCCATTTTTGACTTGGATTCCACCCTGGAAATGTCCTTTGCTATGGATCCTCGTGGCTCCGGGGTTCCTGGAAGCCGCCTGGCACCTACCTGCGGGGTCCCGAGAGTGTGTCACGCCCGGCGGCCGGAAAAACAAGCCTCTCGACAGAGCAGTCTCTTCTTCTTTCCCGCCGGCCACGGCCCCCACGCAGCAGAGGTGCAGCTACTGCAGAGTTTCCGGCCCCAAGGCACGGAGGACAAAGGCGCAAAGCACCAACCAGGCGGCCGCAACGCCAGAAGATTCGAAAACGTGTCAGGAGGCAGCAGCGCCAACCCGCGCGCCCGGCCCGCCCTCTCTCACGTCGCCCTCTCCCCTCGCACGTCGCCCCTCCCCTCGCACGCCGTGCTCCCCCTCGCACGTCGCCCCTCCCCTCGCACGCCGCGCCTTCCCCTCCCAGGCCTCCCTCTCCCCTCGCACGTCGCCCCTCCCCTCGCACGCCGTGCTCTCCCCTCGCACGCAGCCCCTCCCCTCGCACGTCGCCCCCCCTCCGTACGTCCACGCCCCGCCCCGCCCCCTCGCGCGCCTTGCGCAGCCTCGCTTTCCCCAAAGGTCTTAATAAAATTCAGTATCTGTAGTAAACCAGGAGAAGAGAATCTCCCTAATCTGATGAAGAGTGTCTATGAATATCATACTTGACAAATGCTAGAACCGTATACTTTGAAATGAAGAACAAGACAAGCCCACCTGTCAGCACCACTTCCATTTAACATTTACTTGAAGTTCTAGCGAGAATAGAAAATCCCCCCAAATTACAAATGATACAGATTAGATGGCAAGAATAGAGAAAGTCCCAAATAATCCACTATTTATTGGAATTAATAAGCTTATCAAGGTTGCTGAAGACGAATATGCAAAAATCAGTTGCACGTGGACGTCTTGCAGTGTCAGAAAACAATGAAGCCGCTTAGACCTGTGGGAGCAATTCAAAGGCACACGTGCGGCAGCTTGAAGAGGCTTCCACTGCCCAAAATTTGAGATAACTTGAACACTGAAAACAATAATGATGGTAATGAACCGCATTTATTTTATGTTATTTTCACTATATTTAATAAATAAAACTCCACGAGTACAGTGTGTGAGAGAGAGAGAAGGAGAGAGAGAGAGAGAGAGCAGATTTAATTAAGCTGGCTGTGAGACTTCCTGGGAAGCTACCTGGGTAGTGGCAGAATTTGCCCCTGTGTGGATGATGCTAAACTCACCGGCAAATTGCCCTAAGAGATGCTGCTGAAATTTGATGGAATGTGAACACTTCTGGGTGTCCTGTGTGCCAGTGAGCATCAGAGGAGCAGGAAAAGAAGAAAACACTGGAAACAAAGTCAAGAAAGAGAGGTGCCTGGCTCCTGCAATGTCTCTCCTGCGAGTACCCTCCACTAGCAAAGGTTTACATCCCGGCAACTGGCAAAGCAGAAATACCAGAGCCCACTCCAGTATCATAAATCTGAGCAAGAGTGAACTTGGAGCTGTGAGGCAGTCAATTAATCAATAAATGTATATGTTTGTGTGTATGTGACACATGCGTATGACATAGTTTTATATAATATGCTGATAAAGTTAACTATAAAGTTGAAAGCTTTAAATTTAAGTCACGTGACTCAAAGGTTTGTTCTTCCACCTTTCAGACTGTTGCAATACTGAGGTTTGCTGCACATTCTCCAAATTTTAGATGAGTTTTAACGTTGGACAAGTGTATTTCAGTGACTGTCGGGTTTTCTGAAGTTAGAGAAATACACTCTTGTTCAATCACGATTATTGGCACAATAACTGCCTATAAAAAGTGGAAAAGGGTAGTCTGTTTAATAAACCATTAAGGAGTAGCTGGATATCCATATGGAAAAAATTAACCTGCCGCCACCTCACCCACATCTAAAAATCAATTGTAGATATAAATGTGAAAGTCAAACCATAAAACTCTAGCAGATAATACTGGAGAAGTTTTCCATAATCTTGGACATATCAAGGAAGAAAACTCATAAGTTGGACCACCTTGAAATTAAGAGTTCATCAAAGATACCATGAGGAGAATGAAAAGGGAAAATGTAGAGCAGGAGAAGAAATTTTTAATAAAAGTAACTGACACAGGACTTGTTTTCAGGCTACCACAAATCAATGAGAAAAAGACAATCCAACAGAAAAAGGGCAAATGACTTAAACAGGTACTTCACAACATAGGAAATGCAAACATTAAGTAAATGTGTATATGCAAAGGTGTTTGACCTCTCTTTGGATCAACTTAGATGGAACTGGAGGCCACTGTCCTAAGTGAAGTAACTCAGGAACAGAAACATAAATGCTGCATGTCCTCATTCATAAGTGACAGCTGAACCATAGCTACATAAAGACACAAAGAGCAGTATAATGGGCAATGGAGATTTATCAGGGGTGGGGAAAGAGGAAAATTACCTATGAGGTATAATATACACAGCTCAGATGATAGATATACTAAAAGCCTAGACTTCACCATTATACAACATATGCATATAACAGAATTCAATTTGTACCCTCTAAGTCTAATAAAATTTTTTAAAGGAAAGAAAAAAAATAAATAAAATAGTAAAACCATAAAATTAAATAGCACTCTTAGATGTCTCTCTGAAAGATCCAAGTTTCAAGGGAGGTTTGATGAAGAAATGCATGAGCATTAATTCTAGTCTACTTCTCTAAAGAGTTCCCCACATGCCATTCTGGCACATTATATTTTCCAGAGATGGCCACAAAAATACTTCCCAATCCACATACTCTTCTTAAAATGTGACTTTGACACTTCTATTAAAAGATTGGGTCTATCTTCTTTCCCCTTGAATCTGAGTGAGCTTATAAACTTTAGCAGACACAATACTGTGTCTTACAAGTTCCCTTAAACAAAGAAACAAACAGGAAACAAGGCTACATCATGAAAGACAGCACAGCTTCCAGCTGCTCTGAGAACCAAGCTACCATCTAGGACAGTGCCCAAGCAACTCCATGCGGACGCCATATTTAGATGTTCTGGCCAAAACCCTCAGCTGTAGCCACAGATAAAAGCCAGTGTCAACACAAGACATGTGAGCGAGGAAGTCTTCTAGAAGATTCTCATCCCCTAATTATCAAGTAAACCCCAGACTTTGAGTGTCCTAGTTGGGGCCCCTGTCATGTAGCAGAGATAAGACATCCTCAGATCCCCGCTACCCAAATTCCTGCCCTCCAAAGTCCATGAGCGTAACAAAACAAATTTTTTTGAGGCCATTATGTTTTGAGGTTTGTTAGCAGCAACAGTAACTAAAATACCAATATTCTTTGTTATTAGTTATAAAAGGATTTCTAACCTCTCAGTATCCACGAGACTTGTGACAGTACTAACATCATTGAAAGCTATAACCCAGTTACAACCTAAGAATAGGGAGAAGGGGGAAAGGGAGGGGAGGGAGGGGAGAGGTAGGTGGAGGAGGGGGATTAATGGGATTACACCTGCGGTGCATCTTACAAGGGTATATGTGAATCCTAGTAAATGTGGAATGTAAAGGTCTTAGCAAAATAACTAAGAAAATGCCAGGAAGTCTATTTTAACTAGTGTGATGAAAGTGTGTCAAACGGTCTATGAACCAAGTGTATGGTGCCCCATGATCATACTAATGTACACAGCTATGATTTAATAAAAAAAATAAATAAAGGAAAAAAAAGAAAATTTGCAAGCCAGACTTAAGTTTGAAGAGAAGAATTAAGTTTGAAGAGAAGAACAATTCTTTCACTTCTGTATTAAAGTAATGTGCAGTGGTGTGCTAAGGCTAGCCCATACTGGCTGTGAGAGCCATATGTGCACATTCCTTTCCAACTGGCTGTGGTGTGAGTATTTACACTATGGAAATTGGCAAAAGCTACACATGAAGCCTTCCCTGTCCCCAGAATTGGTTTATCAGAATACTGCTGGAAATGTGGGTTTCTGCTTCTTCACGTTTCTGCCTTGTTCCAAATAAAAA
Source organism: Nycticebus coucang (assembly GCF_027406575.1). Lineage (NCBI taxonomy): Eukaryota > Metazoa > Chordata > Mammalia > Primates > Lorisidae > Nycticebus > Nycticebus coucang. Next base: position 95,462,829 of record NC_069794.1, on the reverse strand, counting down.
AAAAAAAGAAGAAGAAGATAAAGGAAAAGAAAAAAGGATTGACTTTATAGGCAGTTTTCTAACAAGCCTGCTTTATGGCATATTTGTGATGTTCCAAGAGCTGCTGATGAGCCTGAGACTTTCAGGTTGGCTTGCTGTGCTCTAGCATTCCCTGTTAGGACCTCCACATGGACTGTCCCATCTCTGAAGTGTCCTTCACACACAGTGATAGATAGTTGGAGGTGGAACAAACCTGAATGTTCTGTGAGGGGCAAATGGCACCATGATTCCCTTGAAAAGAGGGAGTTTCTTCTGTTCATTGACCATGGAAAGCTCTTCTGTCCACAGCTGAGCCCCTGACAGCATGGCCTGTGGGCTCTGCTCTGCCTCAGTTTCAGATGGTGAGGCACGGCAGGCAGCCCCCATGCTACCCTCTGCAGTGGCTGAGGGCCACACATGGGACTGAGGCCCACACAAAAGGATGAATCAAGGCCATGAGTCGAGCCTTTAATAAAGGCTCATGGAATTGAGTTATTAAGTCATTCTCCCAGCACATAAGTGGTACTTGCCGCTGCCACTTTAATAAATTGCATCTCCAGTGTATTATCTGCATAGCTGCTAAATATCTTCATTATTAGAATAGGAAATTGGGCAGCAGAAGATGAAACATCAAGCCCTGTGTAGTCTAACACAGTGGGAGCGCTGGGAATAAAACTAAGTTTTGCATTCATTCAAACTAGAGCTGGAAGAAGAAATACTTTAAAACTTGTATCAGCATTTCTGCTAACAATTTATCCTACAAATGTATTTACACAGGGACAAATTAAGGAAGAGGTATTATAAAGATGTTCATCAAGGCACCATTTGGGTCCGTCAATAAGTTACTGTTTTACATGGTGGCAATCTATGACATTAAAAGAAAAACTATCATTAAAGGGGGCAGATCTGTATGTTTTCATATAGGAATATCTCTAAAGCACATTCATGGAGACTACTGAGGCAAACCATACTCGGTAGAAATATTTCAAATTGGTAAAACGTGAGATTTGAGGATATGCCTAGAAGGAAACATGTAAAACACTGTACAGATTTAGGTAAGTGGGGCAGGGGTTTGAGGTAGAAAGGAACATGAGTTTCATTTTATAAGGTTTTGAATTGTTTTAAGCTTAAGAATCACATCAATAATAGTATTTAATAAAATAACTTAATCAGTATTAAGATGCTTGAAATTTTATGTGGTTTGAATATATTCCCCCAAAATTCTTGTGTTGGAAACTTGATCACCAGTGCAGCCATGATGGGACAAGGGACATTGGAAAGTGATTGAGTCATGAGGGCTCCGCCTTCATGAATAGATTAATCCATTCTTGGATTTATGGATTAATGAGTTATTACAGGTTAGTTATCACAGTAGCGGATCTTTTCTAAAAGCCTGGTTTGGCCAGCTCCCATGAGCCCCCTCCCCGCATGATGCGCTACACCACGTCAAGACTCTGCAGAGTCCCCACCAGCAAGAAGGCCCTCCCCAGATGTGGCCCCTCAGCCTCAGACTTCACAGCCTCCCAAACTCTAAGAAACAAATTTATTTTCTTTACAATTACCCAGTCTTAAGTATTCCGTTATAGCAACAGAAAGTAGATGGAGACAAATCCCTTTATAGACAATTTTGTCCTCTTCCCTCTGCTGTGCTTAGGAGGCCTTTCAGTTGTCATCTTTTGCTGTCTGACCACACCCTTGGAGGTCATACCCTAAGCAGCTCATAGATTTATTTATTCATTTATTTTATTGTTGGGAATTCATTGAAGGTACAAGAAATCAGGTTACACTGATTGCATTTGTTAGGTGAAGTCCCTCTTACAATTGCGTCTTGCCACCAAAAGGTGTGGCACACACCAAGGTTCCACCCCCTCCCTCCTTCCCTCTGTCTGCTCTTCCTTTCCCCACCCCTCCCTCCTCCTTTCTCTGTCTCTGCTCTCCCCTTCCCCCACCCCCACCAGGTCCTTAATTGTCATTAATTGTCCTCATATCAAAATTGAGTACATGGAATTCATGTTTCTCCATTCTTGTGGTACTTTACTAAGAATAATGTGTTCCACTTCCATCCAGGTTAATACAAAGGCTGTAAAGTCTCCATTTTATTTAATGGCTGAATAATATTCCATAGTGTACGTATACCACAGCTTGTTAATCCATTCCTGGGTTGGTGGGCATTTAGGGTGTTTCCACTTTTTGGCGATTGTAAATTGAGCTGCAATAAACAGTCAAGTGTAAGTGTCATTATGATAGAAGGATTTTTTTTTCCTTCTGGGTAGATGCCCAGTAATGGGATTGCAGGATCAAATGGGAGGTCTAGCTTGAGTGCTTTGAGGTTTCTCCATACTTCCTTCCCCAAAGGTTGTATTAGTTTGCAGTCCCACCAGCAGTGTAAAAGTGCTCCCTTCTCTCCACATCCTCGCCAGCATCTGCAGTTTTGAGATTTTTGTGATATGGGCCATTCTCGCTGGGGTTAGATAGTATCTCAGGGTGGTTTTGATTTGCATTTCTCTAATAATTAGGGATAATGAGCATTTTTTCATGTTTGTTAGCCATTCGTCTGTCTTCTTTAGAGAAGGATCTATTCATGTATCTTGCCCAATGATATATGGAATTGTTGGCTTTTTTCATGTGGATTAATTTGAGTTCTCTATAGATCCTAGTTATCAAGCTTTTGTCTGATTCAAAATATGCAAATATCCTTTCCCATTGTGTAGGTTGTCTATTTGCTTTGGTTGTTGTCTCCTTAGCTGTACAGAAGCTTTTCAGTTTAATTAAATCCCATTTGTTTATTTTTGTTGTTGTTGTAATTGCCACGGCAGTCTTCTTCATGAAGCCTTTTCCCAGGCTTTTTTTCTGAGGATATTGATTGTTTCATGCCTTAAATTTAAGTCCTTTATCCGTCTTGAATCAATTTTTGTGAGTGGAGAAAGGTGTGGGTCCAGAATCAGTCTTTTACATGTGGATATCCAGTTCTCCCAGCATCATTTATTGAATAGGGAGTCTTTCCCCCAAGGTATGTTCCTCTTTGGTTTATCGAAGATTAGGTGGTTGTAAGATGTTAGTTTCATTTCTTGGCTTTCTGTTTGATTCCAAGTGTCTATATCTCTATTTTTGTGCCAGTACCATGCTGTCTTGATCACTATTGCTTAGCATTACAGCCTAAAATCTGGTATGCTGATGCCCTCGGCTTTATTTTTATTACTAAAAACTGCCTTAGCTATATGGGAGTTTTTCTGGTTGCATACAAAATGCAGAATTCTTTTTTCCAAATCTTGAAACTACGATGTTGGTATTCTAATAGGTATGGCATTGAATCGGTAGATTGCTTTGGGAAGTATAGCTATTTTAACAATGTTGACTCTTCACGGCCATGAGCATGGTATGTTATTCCATTTGTTAATATCCTCTGCTATTTCCTTTCTCAGGGTTTCATAATTTTCTTTATAGAGGTCCTTCACCTCTTTTGTTAGATATATTCCTAGGTATTTCATTCTCTATGAAGCTATGGTGAAGGGAGTTATGTCCTTAATTAGCCTCTCCTCTTGGCTGTTATTGGCGTATACAAAGGCTACTGATCTGGACATTGATTTTATATCCTGAGACATTACTGTATTTTTTGATGACTTACAGGAGTCTTGTGGTTGGGTCTTTGGGGTTCTCTAAGGATAAGATCATATCGTCAGCAAAGTGGGAGAGTTTGACCTCCTCTGTCCCATTTGGATGCCCTTTATTTCCTTGTCTTGACTAACTGTATTGGCTAGAACTTCCAGCACTATGTTGAATAGTAATGGTTAGAGAGGACAATCTTCTCTGGTTCCAGTTCTAAGAGGAAAAGCTTTCAGTTTTACTCCATTCAGTAAAATATCAGCTATGGGTTTGTCATAGATAGCTTTGATCAGTTTAAGAAATGTGCCACCTGTGCCTATACTCTTCAGTGTGCTAATTAGAAAAGGATGCTGGATTTTATCGAATGCTTTTTCTGCATCTATTGAGAGGCTCATATGGCCTTTGTTTTTGTACCGTCAAATGGTGAATGACATTTATGGACTTGCATGTGTTAAACTAGCCTTGCATCCCTGGGATGAAACCTACTTGATCATGACATATGACTTTTTTGATAAGCTGTAATCTATTGGATTTTGTTGAGAATTTTTGCATCTATATTCATTAGTGAAATTGGTCCAAAATTCTCCTTTTTAGTTGGGTCTTTTCCTGGTTTTGGTATCAGGGTGATGTTTGCTTCATAGAATGTGTTCGGGAAGATTCCTTCCTCCTCAATTTTTTGGAATAATTTCTGCAGTATCGTCTTTGAAGGTTTAATAGAATTCTGATGTGAAGCCATCTAGACCAGGGCATTTTTTTGATGGAAGATTTTTTATTGTTTCTTTGATCTCAGTGCTTGAAATTGATCTCTTCAAGGAGCTCTATTTCTTCCTGGCTAAGTACAGGGAGAGTTTGTGATTCCAAATATTGATCTATTTCCTTCACATTGTCAAATTTCTGGGCATAGAGTTTCTGGTAGTATTCAGAGATGGTCTATTGTATCTCTGTGGCACCAGTTGTTATTTCCCCTTTATCCTTTCTGATTGAGGTTACTAGAGATTTTACTTTTCCATTTCTAGTTTATCTGGCCAAAGGTTTATCAATTTTATTTATTTTTTTCAAAAAAAACAACTCCTTGTTTCATTAATTTTCTGAATGATTCTTTTGTTTTCAATTTCATTGATCTCTGATTTAATTTAGGATTTTTTTTTCTTCTGCTGGGTTTAGGCTTAGATTTTTCTTCTTTTTCCAATTCCATAAGATGGCTTGTGAGTTTGTTGATGCGCTCTCTTTCTGTTTTTTGAATATAGGTTTCTAAAGCGATAAATTTTCCTCTCAGAATTGCTTTTTCAGTGTCCCACAGGTTTTTGTAGCTTCTGTCGTCATTGTTGTTATGCTCAAGGAAGTTAATGATTTCCTGTTTTATTTCTTCCTGCACCCAACTGTCATTCAACAGAAGGTTGTTTAATTTCCATGCCTTTGTGTGGGGTTGAATGTTTTTGTTGGAGTTGAATACCACCTTCAGAGCCTTGTGGTCTGAGAAGATACAAGGTAAAATTTCAATGTTTTTGATTCTGTTGAGGTTTCTTTTGTGTCCTAGGATATGATCAATTTTGGAGAATGTTCCATGGGGCAATGAAAAGAATGTATATTCTTTACCTTTGGAATGGAGTGTTCTATATGCATCTATCAAAGACAATTGTTCTAGGGTCTCATTTAAGTCCCTTATATCTTTGTTCAATTTCTGTTTAGAGGATCTGTCCAGCTTTGTAAGAGAAGTGTTAAAGTCCCCTGTTATTATGGTGTGATGGAATAGCATATTGGTCAGACTGAGTAAGGTTTGTTTCAAGAATCTGGGAGCATTTAAATTGGGTGCATAAATATTTAGAATTGAAATGTCTTCTTGTTGTATTTTTCCCTTGACCAATACAAAGTAACCATATTGTCTTTTTTGACTTTAGTTTCTTTAAATCCACATGTATCCGAAAATAAGATTGCAACCTGTCTTTTCTTCTGACTTCCGTTTGCTTGAAAAATTGTCCTCCAAACCTTCACTCTGAATTTTAAAATGTCTTTTGAAGCTAGGTATGTTTCCTGCAGACAGAAAATGGATGCTTGTGTTTGCAGACAGAAAATGGATGCTTGTGTTTTTTAGTCCAGTCAGACAATCTATGCCTCTTCAGTGGGGAATTCAAGAGATAATTGATAAGTGTGGTAGTGTTCTATTCATCTTATTTTGTGAGAGTCCATTGCTTAGTTTTACCTTTTGCATCATCATGGAAGCTAGGTTCTGTCCTTTAATTTCTGAATTCTTACTTCACTGTTGATCCATTGCGATGGTCAGTGTGTAGAACAGGTTGAAGTATTTCCTATAGAGCTGATCTTGTGGTGAATTTCCTCAATGTTTGCATATCAGTAAATGATTGATTTCTCTGTCAATTTTAAAGCTTAGCTTAGCAGGATATAGAATTCTGGGCTGGAAATTGTTCTGTTTAAGTACATTAAAGGTAGATCACCATTGTCTTCTTGCTTGAAAAGTTTCATTAGAGAAGTCTGCAGTCACCCTGATGGATTTCCACCTATAGGCCAACTGGCACTTACTCCTGGCAGCTTGAAGAAGGTTTTCTTTTTTCTTGACTTTGGACAGGTTCATCACAATGTGTCTTGGAGAAGCTCTGTTAGAGTTGAAGCGACTTGGGGTCCAATAGTCATCTGAAAGGAGTGTGTCAGAATCTTTGGTGATATTTGGGAAATTTTCATTTGTAATATTCTCTAGTATGGCTTCCATTCCCCTGGGGGCATTCTTCTTCCCCTTCTGGGATACCTATAACTCGTATGCTTGAACGCTTCATGAAGTCCCATAATTCTGTCAGTGAATGTTCTGCTTTCTCTCTCTTCTTTTCTGCCTCTTTAACTATCTGAGTTATCTCAAGAGTTTTGTCCTCTACCTCTGAGATTCTTTTTTTGCATGGTCTAATCTGTTGTTCATACTTTCTTTTGCATCTTTAAGTTCCCTAATTGACTGCTTCAGTTCCTTGAGCTCTTCTATATCCTTCATATCGTTCATCTCTTATTTGATTCTGTTTTTGGATTCCTTTTTGTTATTTTCCACTTTATCAGCAGTTTCCTTCATTGTTTCCATCATTTCCTTCATTGTTTTTTCTTGACATTTCTGTCATTTCTAAAATTACTTTATATGTGGAATCCTCTGCAGTAGCTACCTCACAGGAAAGAAAACAAAGAAACCCTTAGGAGGGTTTCTCTGGTCTGCTTTTTCATGTTGCCAGGATTTTTTGCTGATTCTTCCTCATGAGTGTTTTCTTTTATCTGTTTCCTTGCCATAATTTTCCTTCCACTTCCTCTTGCTCTTTAAGTTACTATGCCTCTGGCCTAGGGTTTCAATGAGTCCTTTTGGTATAGGACCAGAAGGATGAGAAGACTGAAGAGTATGAAGGGGGAAAAAAAAAAAACGAAAGAAAGAGAGAAAAAAGAGAAAGGAAGAAAGGAGAGGGGGTGAATAAAAGGGAATATTGACAAAAAGAAGAGAGGCACAGAAAGAGGGAGACAGGAGCAATATAGGTGTACAGTAGGGTACTTTGTGCCAACCTTAAACACTCCTAACCCCAGGAAGTGCCAGGTTGGGTGGTTCTCTTGAGGTCAGCAACTCTTTGCCAGCCTGTTCAAACACAGTACCCCACCTCCACCAAGTAGAGAGGAAAGACAAAAATGCTACAAATCAAATCAAAACAAGCAAACAGAAAACTTTACAGGATAAAATTTGGGGAAAAAACAAATAATAGGGGTAGAAACACTAGCAAAAATGAAGTTTTAAATGTTAAAGAAAGCAACAATGGAAAATTATATTTAAACTAGAAAAATGAAGAAAGAAAAGAAAGTAGAAAAGAAAAATCTAGAGGGAAAATGTTGAAATTTTTAAAAACATTAAAAACAAAGCAGTATAAATATCATGCTGAATATTGTCTGGGGAACAGGTGATCTTCTGGGATATGAGATATTATTCACAATGCTGGTGCAGGCATATGAGATGAAGACTGGAGGCCTATGCTGATTTCTCAAACCCTGAAGGATGGAGAGCCTAAATCTCTCCTCAGCCCACTTAAAAGGCACTTTAAACCATTAACCTTGGCTAAGCAGAAGCTTTCCCAGTAGCACTTGTTGCTGGGATCACTCCTGAAATGGCTGTCCACTTGCCCAGTGTGCCAAAACTGGTCTCACTCTGTGACCCTGAGGGCCAAGGCTATCGGGCATCTCATTCCCCACCTTTAGGCTACTCAGTCACTAGATTACTCACCCAAGGTCTCCTGCCTGATCTTGCTCTGCGACCCTGAGTGCAGAGCTTGCTAGGGCAGTTCTCCCACAATGGCTCCACATGGCTCACAGCCGAACACTATTAGCTCTGTCCTGCTCAGCTGCACAGTCCAAGGCCCTAGACAACACTTAAAGTCCTCCACACTCTTGCCCAAGTTCTCCCAAGGTAATTCAACTGAGTGCCAAGTCCAATAAAAACGAAACAGCTCACAGGTAAAGCCTTTCCAGTTTGCAATCTCACTGCTACTGTACTTACAGTTGCTGGCGGGATTAGATCAAATGAACACATGCAACCACTTGCCAGTTCTCCACTGGTTTTGTCCTCCTCATGGGGTCCAGTAGTCTCTCACTGACTTCCTGTGTCCCCAAAGGGATGTTTCTGGGCAGATCCCACCAGCCAGAGAAGCCTGGAGTCTTCTCTCCCCAGTCTCACTGTGCCCAGTTGCAAGGAAGCTATTACTTGGCCGTCATGTTGATCCTCCCTCCATGCCTTGGTTTCCAGATTTATTTTTTTTCTAAGGTCAGTTTTGCTTAGCAGTTTATCACAGTATCCCCAGCACCTCAAGTAGCACTTGGTGCACAGTGAGGGCCAAAATACAATGAGAACACACAGTGTCAGAGGGCGGCTAGTGCCAGGAAGGAGATAGTGCAGTGTGAGGAAGGGTGAAGTAACTTTTAAAAAGGTGGTCAGGGAAAGTTTTACTGATAATTTGATAATTGGGTAAAGCCTTAAAGGATTTAGTAAAGCCAAGCTATCAGTTAGAAGAGATTTCCAGGTAGAAGAACAAATGCAATGGCCTGAGGTGGAGACTGTCTGACCAGCGGTGTGCTGAATTCCTTTAAGCTTCCCATTTGGAATATGCACAGCTTACTCCTGAACTTAACACGAGACATTGAGTACAATACATGCAATCTATGTCTTAATTCTTTAATTCCTAGAGCTAAAGACATTAATCAGGAAAACAATTTTATTATCTAAAGCAAATGGGGTCACTGTTCTAAGGGAACTGGAAAAGGCTGAACTTATTAGAGCAAGAGAACTGGAGTGACTCTCCCAAGAAAGTCAGGGTGATTTCTCTGCAAGGGGAAGTTGCTTATTAGCCAGTCACAAATATTCAGGATAATTTTGCCAATGACCCTGAGCAAGAAGATTGGAGCAAAGAATCCTCCTGTTTCAGCCTCAGAAGTTGCTAGGGACATAGGTGCAAACATACCATGCCCAGGTGATTTTCCCCTTCTTACTAGAGGTGGGGTCTTGCCCTTGCTCAGGCTGATCTCAAACAATCCACCTGCCTCAGACTCCCAGAGTGCTGGGATTACAGGTGTGAACACCACGTGCATTCTGGAGCTCTTATTATTCCAATAAGGACACCCAGTTCACATCTGCCTAACGAAGTCACCCCTCAGCCCACATATCTGGATTCCAGTCCACACTGACTAATAGTCAGTCTGATTGGAATCTCCAGCCCTCCAGACTGAAATCAAGAAACCTGCCTGTGATTCTCATCGTCTGTGCTGAGGAGATCCAGCATCTCAGCCATCGTGATACCTTGATTCACTTCCCTACCGAAGCTTCCCGACTCTCTTCACAGCTCTCATTCTACTTGACCTCCACATGATATTTGATACTGTTGATGACCAACCCCCTTCCCAAAACTCACACTTATTTTAGCTGTCACGAAATGGTTTTCCACTAATCTTGAGTGTTTGTTCCTAGCATCCTCCTTCCTGTGCTTCGCCCTTAAATGGCAACATTCTCAGCATCTGTGTTGACATTTTTCTCTCTCTCCCCTAGCACTGGCTCTCACGTAAACACTTATAACCCGTAGTAGTGACCCGTAAGGAGCATTAAGGCCATCTCCACCATTACTCCATGGCTATCATCAGTGTAACTTATGAATACTGTCACCTGCTGTGTGTTAAACACAAAACCAGTAACATTGTGGATCATGTTAATCAAACATGAGGGAAACAAAGAGACTGCGTGTAAATACAAAAGTGGGGCAGCTGTGCCTGCCCCACCCAAATAAGCTGGCTTGGGAGTAGCGCCATCTTGGAGAGGCAGCTTTGGAGGGAGATTTTTAACTAAGAAAGCTGAAATCTGAGTGATCGGATTTTGCTCTTCCTGAAGAGAGGCTTGAATGATGTGGTCAGCAGGTAACCTAGAGAAAGAAGCACCCTCCACCCAGGTTCCCACACACAGACCAGAAGAGATGAGGTCCCTGTGGACTGACCAGAGAGAATCCCCACTACTTGCCTGAAGTAAGCAGTCTGGAGACAGGGTAGTTAAGAAAAGAATCCAATTATCTGTGATTACGTGGGTAAGACAGAAAATTTTTAAAAAGCACCAACACCCCAGCCTCTCCTCCCACGCAGGTCCCTGAGTGGCGTCCCCTCCATGGAGCCAGCTCATGTCTCTCAAGACGGCTGTGGTTTTCTGCAGAATTGTGTTACTGGCTTTTCTGGGGTCACTGACTTGGGATATGCTCTCATTTCCAGGGAGAGTAGATGGAAGAGGTAGGACCCTTGAGACTGAACTCAGGAATCAAGTCGCCTAGGTCAAATCCCAGCTCAGCTACCTTCCCTATCTACCTCCCTGTTCTTCAGTTCTCTTGTCTGCTAAGTGGGGGTAAATATGGCATCTAACTCATGGGGTTAAGTATTCAGCAAGTTACTATATTAAAGGGTGAAGAACCTGAAGTGTTAGGTTCAGTGTTGAATTCTCAATATAACCCTAATGGAGAAGGAGAGAGCCTTAAGGAATCCCACAAAGCTCAGAAGTCTTGAGCTCAGAGCTCACACTGTACTGCTCCCAATTTCTGCTCATCAGAGTAGAGCTCACTCCCAACCCCCCAATTCCTTCCCTCAAGGCAATTGTATCAGAAACTGGTGCTTATTTTTCTTTGGTTGTTTTTTTCCTAAGACCTAAGCAAAAGAGAGGAATCAAATGACTATTCATTTACTAAACTGATCTATCTTCCTGAGGGCAAAAAGTAAAAAAAAAAAAAAAAATTAGAATACTCTTCCAGCTGATTCCTGTTGAGGATTTGAGAATACAAGTTACTTTCTGAATTATGATATATTTTGAGCACAATTTTTCTGTCTAAATGTGGAACATTTCCATAAACTTGTGTCTTGCTTCTACTATTTGTTTGCTGTTTTGTTTTTAAAGGGGGCAAGAAACATTTGTAGAAAAAAAGAATTATCATAGCTTAGTAAACATCTGCTTTACTGTTCTTATTCCAATCTAAAGTTTTGCTAAGCACAAATAAAACTTTAAGACATAGTACAAAAATATTGTAGACCAATAGTTCAATAAGAATCATTTATCTCACTTTCCTATCTTGGATTCTATATTCACCAAGAAGTCTTCTGATTATAATTTGTCTTAAACTGATTTGTCTTGGCCAGGCACAGGGACTTACACTTGTAATCCTAGCCCTCTGGGAGGCTGAGGCAGCTGAGTCGCTTGAGCTCAGGAGTTTGAGACCTGCCTGAGAAAAAGCAAGACCCCATCTCTACTAAAAATAGAAAAACTAGGTAGGCATCATGGTGGGCACCTGTGTCCCAGCTACTCAGGAAGCAGAGGCAGGAAGACTACTTAAACCCATGAGTTTGAATTTACTGTGAGCTATGATGACACCGCGGTGACAGAGCGAGACTCTGTCTCAAAAAATAAAGTAAAATAATTTGTCTTTAGTCAGAAAATGTATCGAGCAGTGGACTTAAATATTTGGTAATTGTATTTCTTACTTATGAATTCATGAATGATTGTACATCAATCTTTTGTGAGTTACATATATACAAAACAGGTTGTATACAACTGGTTAATTCTGGAAGCCCTAAACAATTAGAGTGCCTCATCCTCTAAAGCAGTGGTTCTCAACCTTCTTAATGCCACGGTCCTTTAATACAGTTCCTATGAGTCACAGCGCACAACTTCAGAACTGCTGCTCTAAAGTCTCTGGAATACTGTGGAACACTCAGGTATGATTGCCAGTGTGAGGCTATGACTGAGGGACTCCTAGCTTACTTTTACAACATCTCTATTCAGCTCTTAATTACTCCAACTATTGTAATTATATCTCCTACTCTGACCTCTGTCTGCAACTGCCCAGTGATCTCACATAATGTCTACCTACCGTTCCATATTTCTAGGACCTAATCCATGGCCTTGCCCTGCAAGCACATTCTTTCTGATACTCCTAGAGGTTTCAGGAAACCACAGAAAGGCTTTAAGCAGAGTAGTTACATCTGGCTTGCATTTCTGTAAGAGTTAGGGACCCAGTGTGGAAAATAGGTTGTTAGAGGGTAGGAGTGGATATAGGGTCAGCAATGACCTTGGCCTGGACCAAGGCCAAGGAGGTGACCTGGGAGATAGAGAGAAGAGGATAATGCAATAGAAATTTATGAGGTGTATCTGTGATGATGGGATATGAAAGGCAGAAGGGATGGAGGTGCCAAAGATCATTATCAAGACCACTCCCTGCTTTCTGGGGGATGCTTTACTCAGAAAAGCAGCAGGTTTGGAGAGAAAAATCATACCGAATCAGGTACATCTCTGAGACATCCAAATGAAAATGCTATATAGGGAATTAGACTTAGGGTTGGCGCTCAGCTGGGAGAAATGGGTCAAAGATATAAATTTAGACGTCATCATCATATCGATGGTATTTGAGAGGTGAGAGTGCCTAAGATCTCTAAAGAAAAGAATGGAGAATGAGGAGAGAAAGGGAGCAGGTGATTGGAACAGAGTGGCCCATATCACAGTAGTGGAAGTCAGACTGACCCGTGGGACCCGGCACAGGGACAGGAGGAGCAGTGTCAGAGACGTAGGGGAGAACCAGCCAGTGGTGTCACGGATGCCATGGAGGAAGGTGCTCTCCGGGGCTGTGGTGCAGCGTTTATGGGCCGTTGCTGAGTAGTCAAGTTGAAGTTTCCATAATATTTCTTTTGGGAATAATGTTATGAAAGAACTGGAAAATGTTTATTAAAAAATAACCCTCTGGATAAGCAATGTGAATCCTAGCTACATTTAATAAAACAACTTTTCAAGAATTACTTATGCAGCACCAAAATAGAGAATTGAAACCACCACATAATTGTTCATCCAGAAAGTGTCATTCCACTGCCAGACATTTGAGTGTTTTCAAATATCTCGAGATTTGGCATCATGTAACCCAAACAGGCAGATGTTGGGCAGTCTTTATTTTTCCCTATGAATTGTCCTGATATTTAGCATCAAGTACAAAACAACCTAAAACTTTCCACAGATTGCTGACCCCATAATCCCACCTTTTAAACTTAAAGCCAGAGGTGACACCTCCATTTTTTTGGTTTATGCACTTCAGGCTTCTTAAATCACTTAGAACACAATTTGTCAGTGTTCCCGGACACACAGATAAAATATCACATTCATTCCTTCCCACCATGAAGCCAAATCCAGATAAATTTTGATTCACTAGCATAAGCCCTCTGAGATCCCTGTATCGGGTTTTGCCTGTTTCCAAGGTGACGAAACCCTGCAGCTAGTTACTATTCCAAAGCACACAGCCAGATCCTTGTCACGGTGATACATTCCATTTTCTATTCAGTTTTATCCCCAGGAGGAAACAGGGTTCTATGGACTTGCACATTTAGACTTGCCCTTCTGTCAAACATTAATAGAATCATAGGATCAAGGGGGGAGACCTGCAACTCTCCAACCCATCTGCCCCCACTTCTGCAGGAGGATGCTTAACCTAACTCCAAGGAACTGAGGTCTCCTCATATTTAAAAGACAGCCCCTCTTCCCTGCAGAAGAGAAAATTCTGAACCCCCCAACGAGTGTTTCCCAGTGCCTCTGCCCTGTGAGCTCCCAGAGGCAGCAGCAGCAGCGGCCTCAGCAGTTGGAAGGTGCCAGACAAAGACAGACTGGGAAGAAAACAACCTAATTCACCTAGAGATGATTCGGATCCCATACTTGCAATTTTGGAACATATTATGGAAAAGCGAAAGCTTCACAGCACAGCCAGTTCACAATAGAATGTTTTCCAGATTAGATTACTCACACTTGGAGGAGTCCAGAGGTCACCCAGCATCCACTGGGTCAGCTCTTGAGGGGCTGTGGGGATCAGCCACTGTCTCTCACTGCACCCTTTACATGCCTCTTCCAGTAAGTAAATTTCCCAGTGTGGGGGAACCTAACTGTTTAAACTATCTGCTCTGAGACATAGTCTGCCTTCCCAGCAATGAATACTTCAATAAAACTGTGAAATCTTTCTTAAAAAGGGGGGTGAGCATCCTTGGGGATTTCTCTAGTTTCCTCCAAGCAACTGGAGGGGGCATTGTAGCGCTTACAGCCCATGTGCTCAGTTACCCATTCACAACACTTACAGGATGCCCACTGTGTGCTCTGCTGGGCCTCGGGTGCTGGCATAGAGGCGTTTATGGTTATAACTCAGCATGTGACAGGCACTGTGTTAGACGGTGAGGTGCAGAGACAAGCAGGAGTCCAGCCTTCATGCAGCTTTCAGTTTAGAGGTGGGAAGAGAGGAAGATCAAAGAATCACACACATATAAAATGGTAACATTGTTGAGGTCTGAATGCATAAAACAGGGTCAATCTAGTTAAGGAGGAAACAGTAACTGAAAGAGCTAATAGTTACCTAGAGGAAGATGGGCCAGAACGAATATTCCAGTCGAGTCACCGGCAAAGGCAGAGGCTCTGTGCCTGCTGAGGAAGCCTCTGGGGAAACGGCAGGCTGGAGAGAAGCGGAAGGACTGTAATGGTGCAGACGGCTCACCTCCATCCTAGTACGGTGGCCCTGAAGGGAGGGAGCATCTAGACCAGACCAGCCACAGGGAAATCCTGCACCCCACAAACACACCTTCTGCATAGCTGCATCACCAGAAGACAGAAAGTGGCTTGGGGCCTGTAATAAATTCATAAGGCAGTCACAAAAGCTGCAGTCCTTGGCCAAGTCCCCGCAGCTGTACTGGCTCAGAGCCAGATACACACCCAAGGGCAACAGGGAAGTCAGGGCCTGTGTCACCCCTCCACCAGCTCCAGGCAGTGCAGCTCACCAAGAGTCCTCTTCTACTTTGAGAAAGGAAAAGAAAGAGTTCAGAGGACCTTGTTTTATGACTTGGGCACAAGCTCAGCCACAGTACAATAAAGTACTAAGGTCCAGTGGTTCTCAACCTGTGGGTCACGATCCCTTTGGACTGTATTAAAGGGTTGCAGCATTAGGAAGGTTGAGAACCACTGTACTAAGCAGACTCCTGAAGACCCTAGCTCCCAGCCTTAGTTCCCAAACAGCATCTCTAGACCTATCCCGGGCTAGAAAAAACATGCTGCCCTGAAGGGAAGGACCCCTTTCTAGCAAGATTCACCACCTGCTGACCAAAGAGCCCTTGGGCATTTAGTAAACATCAGAGGCAGCCAGGTAGCAGTCAGTATAGGCTTTGGGTGAGACAGGGCTGGCTTCAGGTGTGACCTAGTGCAATCCTAGCTGGTGGCTACCAGGGAGCGCCCACATCACTCCTCCCCCAACTCCAGCAGCCCAGCACAGAGAATGAAAGAAGAGAGTGAAAGACTTTGCCTGGTAATCCAAGGAATTCTCTCATATCTTACCCAAGTACACCAAGGCAACACCACCCAGAGTCTGCAAAAGTCACAGTACTACTGGGCTTGGAGTACCCCAATGCTGATATGGCTGCAGTGGCCAAAGACTTAGATTGCAATATTCAATTCCCTTTGAATACCTGGAAAGCTTACTTAAGAAGGATAGGTTGAAACAAACCTTGACTCTGAAGATTAAAATAAATATGTAACGTTTCAATATCCAGAAATCAACAAACATCCACAAGCATCAAGAACATCCAGGAAAGCATGACCTTATCAAATAAACATGACCTCACTCAATAAGGCACCAGTGACCAATCCGGAATGACGAACGCCTTTCAGATAAAGAACTCAAAATAGCTCAATGTCCTGAAGAAGCTCAATGAACTTCAAGACCCCACAGAGAAGGAATTCAGAAGCCTATCAGAGAATTTTAACAAAGAGATTGAAATAAGAAAAAAAAACTTCAAATAAACAATCTAATAATGCATCTCAAAGAATTAGAAAAACAAATGCAAACCAAAACCAAAATCCGTAGAAGACATAATAAAGATCAGACCATAAATCAAACTGAAACAAAAACACAAAAGATCAACGAAACAGTTCTTTTTTGAAAAGATAAAATTGACACTCCTTTAGCCAGATGACCTAATAAAAAAGGAAAGAAGGCCCAAATATATAAAATCACAGATGAAAACGGAGACATTGCAAACAATCAATACACAAAGGGTCATTAGCCAATATTATGAGCAACTATATGCCCATAAATTAAAAAGACTAGAAGAAATGGTGATTGAACAAGGAAGAAATTCAAAAGCTGAATAAACCAGTAACAAGTAAGGAGATAGTAGTAGTAATAAAAATTCTCCCATCAGAGAAAAACCCAGGACCTGAACACTTCACTGCTGAATTCCATCAAGCTTTCAAAACAGAACTAATGCCAATCCTACTCAAGCTATTCTAGAAACCTGAGGAGGAGGAAATACTCTCAAACTCATTCCATGAGTCTTATACCACATATCACCCTGATACCAAAACCAAAAGACACAGCCAAAAAGAGAAAACAATAGGCTGGTATCTCGGATGCACATAGATGTAAAAACCCTCAATAAAATACTAGCAAAATGAATTCAACAACACATTTAAAAGAGTATCATGTTGATCAAGTGTGATTCATCCCAGGGCTGCAAGGATGGTTCAATCTATGCAAATCAATCAATGTGCTACATCATATCAACATAACAAGGACAAAACCACATTATTATTTCAATTGATGCTGAAAAAGCATTCAATAAAATTCAACATCCCTTCATGATAAAAACCCTTAAAAAAAACTGAATATAAAAGGAACTTAACACTATTTAAGCCACATATGACAGACACACAGGCAGTATCATAATAAATGGGGGGAAATGAAAACTTTTCCTATAAGATCTGGAACAAGACAAGGATGCCCACTTTCATCACTGTTATTCAATGTAACACTGGAAGTTCAACCTACAGCAATTGGACAGGAGAAAGAGATAAAGGGCATCCAAATTGAAAAGGAAAAAGAGAAATTATCCTTATTTACAGATGATAGGATCTTATATCTAGAGAAACCTAAAGACTCCATAAAAAAACAATTAAAACTGATTTAAAAATTCAGTAAAGTTGCAGGATACAAAAATCAATATACAAAAAATCAGAAGCATTTGTATATGCCAACAGTAGGCAATTTGAAAAAAAACTAAGAAAGTAATACCATTTACAATAGCTACAAATAAAATAAAATAAAATACCTAGGAATAAACTTAACCAAAGAAGTGAAAGATCTCTGTAATGAAAACTATAAGACATTGATGAAAGAAATTGAAGAGGACCCAGAAATGGAAAGATATTTCATGCTCATTGATAGGAAGAATCAATATTGTTAAAATGTCCATACTACCCAAAGAAATCTATAGATTCAATACAATCCCCATCAAAATACCAATGCCATTCTTCACAGAAATACAAAAAATAATTATAAAATTCATATGGAATCACAAAAGATCCAGAATATCCAAAGCCATCCTGAGCAAAAAGAATAAAACTAAAGGAATCACAGTACCTGACTTCAAATTATACTACAGACCCATAGTAACTAAAACAGCATAGTGCTGGCATAAAAGCAGACACACAGACCAATGGAACAGAACAAAGAACCTAGAAATAAATCTGCAAATCTATAGTGAACTTATCTTTTTTTTTTTTTGTGGTTTTGGCCGGGGCTGGGTTTGAACCCGCCACCTCTGGCATATGGGACCGGCGCCCTACTCACTGAGCCACAGGTGCCGCCCTAGTGAACTTATCTTTGACAAAGTTGCCAAAAACATACTTTGGGGAAAGGCAGTCTCTTCAATAAATAGATATGCATCCGGGGTGGGGCCTGTGGCTCAAAGGAGTGGGGCGCCGGCCCCATATGCTGGAGGTGGTAGGTTCAAACCCAGCCCTGGCCAAAAACTGCAAACAAACTAAAAAAAAAAAAAAAGATATGCATCCGCAGAAGAATGAAATTGACCCTTATCTCTTGCCACATACAAAAATCAAATCCATATAGATCAAAGACTTAGATCTAAGTCCTGAAACAATGAAACTACTGAAAGAAGGCATTGTGAAACTGTTTCAAGATATTGGTCTAGGCAAGGATTTCTTGATTAAAATCTCCAACACACAGGCAACTAAAGAAAAATTGGACAAATGGATTCTCACCAAGGTAATGAGCTTCTGCACAGCAAAGTAAACAGTCAATAAAGAGGCAACCCACAGAATGGGAGAAAATATTCTCAAACTACCCATCTGTGGAGGGATTAATAACTAGAATACGTAAAGAGCTCCAACAACTCAATAGGAAAAATCAAATAATCCAATTTAAAAATGAGAAAAGTATCGAATAGACATTTCTCAAAAGATGACATTCAAATGGCCACAAAGTATGTGAAAAAAATTCTCAATATCATTAGTCATCAGAGCATTGCAAATCAAAACTACAATGAGATAATACCTCATTCCATTTATAATGGATTTTATCAAAGAGACAGCCAATAATGACGCTGATGGGTATGTGCCAAGGGTGAGCCCTTGCACGCTACTGGTAGGAATGTAAATTAGTGCAACTACTGAGAAGAACAGTAGGAAGGGTCCTCAAAACACTAGAAATGGAGCCACCATACGACCCAGCAACCCACTGGTAGGTAATGCATCCAATAGACGGGAATTTAGTATGTGTGTATGGAAAAGATACCTGCACTCCCGTGTTTATTACATCACTATTCACAATGGCTAAGATTCAGAATCAAGCTAATTCCCCATTAATGCATGAAAAGATAAAGAAAAAAGTATTACATATACTCAGTAAAACAGTATATATCCATTAAAAAGAATGAAATCCAAATCCTGCCATCTATAGTAACATGGATGGAACTGGAGACCATTATGTTAAGCGAAATAAGCCAAGCAAAGAAAGACAAATCTCTCATGTCCTCACTCACATGTGGGAACTAAATATTAAAAACAATTGATCTGAAAGGGAGGGGAGGGGAGAGGGAAGGATGGATGAAAGGAGGCTGATTGGTGGGATTACACCTACGGTGCATCTTACAAGGGTACATGTGAAACTTACTAAATGTAGAATATAAATGTCTTAACACAATAACTAAGAAAAAGTCAGAAAGGCTATGTAAACCAGTGTGATGAAAATATTTCAAATTATATATAAGACCAGCGCATGGTGTCCCATGATTGCATTCATGTACACAGCTATGATTTAATAAAAAATTAAAAATAAAAAAACAATTGATGTCATGGAAATATAGTGGGAGGGGTGCAAATAAAGTGGGCATGGTTAATGAGTACTAAAATATAGTTAGATTGGGGCGGCGCCTGTGGCTCAAGGAGTAGGGCACCGGCCCCATATACCAGAGGTGGCGGTTCAAACCCAGCCCTGGCCAAAAACTGCAAAAAAAAAAAAAAAAGGGCGGCACCTGCGGCTCAGTCGGTAAGGCGCCAGCCCCATATACCGAGGGTGGCGGGTTCAAACCCAGCCCCGGCTGAACTGTAACCAAAAAATAACTGGGCATTGTGGCGGGCGCCTGTAGTCCCAGCTGCTCGGGAGGCTGAGGCAAGAGAATCGCTTAAGCCCAGGAGTTGGAGGTTGCTGTGAGCTGTGTGAGGCCACGGCACTCTACCAAGGGCCATAAAGTGAGACTCTGTCTCTACCAAAAAAAAAAAAATATATATATATATATATATATAGTTAGATAGAATGAACAATATTTGATAGTACAACAAAGTGACTATATCCTAACTTCTTAGGGTACACTTTAAAATAACTAAAGGAATGGAATTGTAATGTTCCTAACATAAAGAAATGATAAATGATCAAGGCAATGGATATCTCAATTACCATAATTTGATTAATTTAACAAATCGTGGTTTGATAATTCAACATCATGTGTACCATATATATATAAACAACTATTCCTATTATATGCCTATAATAATTGAAAATTTAAAAAAATTTTAAAATAGAAAACTGAGCTCAGAGAAGTTATTAGCCCCAGATCACAAACCCAGTAGGTGAAAGAGGGAAGATTTGAACTGTGCAGTGTGGTCTGATCCTTGTGGGGACAAGGCTCAGTCCTAACCGTCGTAACTCCCTCCTACATGAGACAGCTTCAAAGGCAGTGCTATGATTTAACTCTACCCCCAGTACCTCAAAATGTGACTGTATTTACAATGGATGGAATCAGTAAAGGAAAGATGAAGTTAGAATGAGGGCCTATGTGTGAGCCCTAATCTAATCTGACTAGTGTCTTTATAACAAGAAACGTGGGCCTATGAATAGACCCCAGAATGCACACACCCAGGGGAAAGACCGTGTGCAGAACGCAGGGAGAGGGCAGCCACCTGCAAAACAGGCAGAGACCTCAGAAGGTACCGGACATGCTTACTTTTTTGATCTTGGGCTTCCAGCCAGCAGAACTGTGGGAAAGTCTGTGTCTGGTGTTTAGCCACACACTGTGCTATGGCAGTCCAACAGGCCAACACAGGCGTTTTGAGGTGGGGAAGACCAGGCCCCTGAAGGACAGTGTGAAAATGAGGAGAGGACAGAAGACCACACCTTTCCAAGCCTAGGTTGTTAGATAAATAAGTGACCCAGCCACAATTCCCAGAAGGAACGTTTATCTTCACAGGGGCCAGGAGGGCAGCACCCTGAGTCTAGAATTTCCCTTGTGTTCTTAAATTTCCACAGCACTTTTCGAGAAGTCTCTCACGTTCCTGTCTGATTTTCTGCCCACCAGCCCACCACCTGGGGAGTTCACAGTGGACTCCAGATCTTATCCCCATAAACTAAAGGCTGAGAGTTCTTGGGAAGGTTCTATATCAGGACCGCTATCTCTACTCTCCCTTATTAAAGCATGGTCATTTATATTTTAATGAGATGATTTTCCAACTCAACAGTTTACCTTCCATTTTGCTTCTCCATTTGCCATCTGGTCCCCTTATGTTTGTGTGTTGCACTAGTGGCTTTGTCTAAGTAGATCTGTCAACAGTTTATAATTTCTTTGGTCATGATCATAATATTTATTTTTCGTGTCAGACAAACACTTTTATAGACTTGGAAGAAAGAGCTCCTTTTTTTTTTTAATCTCTCTCTTTAACCTAAAATTTTTATTTCTGGAAAGTAAATGTGTGTGTGTGTGTGTGTTTAATAAACAAATAAATAAATAAATACAAATGAACAGAACTTCCCAGACCAACATAGGTACGTGCAATTTCCGGTTCTATTTATAACAGAAATGAGTATTTTATTTAAAAGGTTAGATTAGATTAAGTCAGACCTGTAGCAAATGGTATCATGCAACAACAGGGGCCTAGCCTCCCTCTAACTTGAAACCCAAATCCAGGCAAAGTCCCTGTTGTAGAGATCTTTATCTGCCCAGAGTCTCCTGCTTTAAAGTTCTTATCTTAAAGCTACTTATCTCCTCCTTTTTGGCCCCCGCCCAATTACTTTTGGCCTTCTTCATTACTAATCCACCTCTTTCCTCAGCAAACGTGATGCTCTTTATTTACCATCAGATTATTTTGAGACTTTTCCTCCAGGAAAGGGTTTGACATTCCATCCTATTCTAGTGGCTGATGGCACCGCGCACCTGGCAGGTGCCTGGTAGGACTCTGAGGAACCTTCTGAGGAAGGCTAAGCGTGGTGGGAATGCCAGCCATGCCCATCAGCCATGGACCATGATAAACTGCCCTCTCCCTACCCAGAAAGCTCCGTTAGGCCAGTAACTTGTATTCATATGTCTTATAGTTTCTAAAGGTTTGTTGATGTGATCCATGAGAGTCACATCAACAGCCCCATTGCAAGACAATAAAAACCATACATTTTGGTGGGGCCTTGGTGTGTGTCACACTTTATGGGGGCAAGACATGATTGCAAGAGGGACTTTACCTAACAATTGCAATCAGTGTAACCTGGCTTATTGTACCCTCAATGAATCCCCAACAATAAAAAAAAATAAATAAATAAAAAATAAATAAAATCAAAAAAAAAAAAAAAGAAGAAAAAGAAAAACAAAGGAGTGACCAGTGTATGGTGCCCCATGATTGCATTAATGTACACAGCAATGATTTAATAATAAAATATATACAAACCTTGCCACAATGCCAGACATGTAGTAAAGATGGCTAAAGGTCTCTGCCCTTTTCCTTTAGGAAGAATTTAAACAACTAGTACACGATGGATTCAGATCCAAAAGTCAGGTTTCATGTTTCTTGGCAGGTTACACGTCTTGCCATATCTCACTGACTGTCAGGCTCTGATAGGAAAAACTTTAGGGTCACAGGCAGGGTACCCTAAGCAGACCAGTGACAACCCTCTGTCCCCATCTTACAGGGGTGAGGGAGAAGGGCATTGCACCATCATGATGTAAGTAATTGATGTTAAAGAGCTGGGAAACAGAGCATGGGAGTCCACACATAACTGGAATACAGTGATTCTGTTCAAGTGTCTCTTTCTGATGGTAAATTCATCCGGGAGCTGCTATCAGACAGTTATGCTATGATGAATGATAACACTTGTGTCTTTCCTGGATGAGGGAACCTGAATCAATGTATCATTTTGAGATGCGAGCCAGGATTTTGTTCTGGTCTGACCCTTCTCTGGATATTTGAGAAAGGCCGAAATCATTTAAAGGGCATCTCATTTTCCCAGGCATTGCTCCTAAGGGCTATGCTGATTCCAGCCTTTCCTCCCTGGCCTTTTTCTTGGTGCCATCTTCCTGGCCTACCCAAGTGGATGACATGGACTCCACCCATATTAAGTGGACCATCTGGCTTCCCCTTTCCCAGAGCAACCCGGGACTAGATACTTGTACTCAGTGGGGCTTAGTTTCCTCCACCCTAAAATGGAAAAATAAACGTACTTCACAGAATTTTCCAGAGGATTAAATAAGGTACACATTTGAATTGTCCCTACACATAATAGACAAAGGCAGGTTCCCTCATGACTATGAGGATAAAAAATGGGAGAGCGTTCATTATCCTTACCTACTCTGCCACCTTTATCCCTCCCCTTAGGCTGGATTCACTGACACTGTAATTGGTCTTCTACTTTCCAAATACACTATAATGGCCTATGGCCGACTTCCTCAAGGTGTCACATTTATGTCTCATAACATCTTTGGCATTTACGTGGCTCCTATCACCCACCTGCCATCACCCCCATTCCCAATGGAATACTCAATGCCTGATTCTCCCCACTCTTGGATTCTTTCTCCTTGTCGCCCCTCCTCCCCCCACCCCCGCCCCACTCGGAGGCTGCTTCCCTTTTATTCGTTCTGCTCACATTCATTGTTCTAGGGACTGTCCAGGAGTTGGGGATCCAGCAGTGAGCAAAACACACAAATCCCTACTCTCATGGAGCTAGCATGGGAAGAACAGGTCATTGGTAGACAAATCTATTTGCCAGCTGCTGGTGGAGCTTCAAGAAATAGTCTGATAAGAGGATAGTGAGACACAGGGTTAGTCAGGAGGGCTCCCCGATGAGGGCCATTTGAACAGAGGACTGAGGGAAATGTATTAGGAGTCTTATAGAAAGTCTAGCAGAAAGTAGTCCCTGGGGGTGGGGGGGGAGGTCAGGGTGGGACAGAAAGTGCAAAGGTCCTGAGGCAGAAGAGGGCTCAAATATCCCTTCCTGAGAGAGTTTTCTCTTCTGTCTCACAATTTAAATTATGTTCTCTTTCTTTCTCAGGGAACATTGTTCTCTTCCTTCACAGTGGGTATTTTATATAGATTTTAATATATGTAAACACATATGAATTTACTTGTTGTTTAACTATTCTCGCTCGCCTCTGGAGTGTACACTTCATGAGGGCAGGGATCTCGTCTGTTGCTAATCTCCCTCATTTGTATATCCAGAGTTCACTCTCCTATTTGGTACTTAGTTATTGAAATGAATCAATAAATTATTATTAACACTGGGTAGTGCATTGCTCAAAATGTTTTCCACCCAGATGGAGAACTGTCTTCTAGAAATCAGTGCATGAGGGGAAATCTCCCTTAAAGAACTGGCATACACCTTTCTTTGTGCTAATGAGCACCAGTTGAGTATAATACGTTCATTTCTGACTTGAGCACAAGGAATGTGGGGCTAAGGACAATTCAGATTTAGCACAGGTGTATTTGCCTATGTTTTTTTCTTAACGACGCAATTGTATTTCTATTGTTGGTGAATTGGATTTCTCTTTTATGTAATTTATTAAAAATGAAAATGAAAAAGGAGTGATTTATAGGTAGGTAACCAGGAAGGAAAAACAGAAGGGAAAAATAGAGGGAGAAAGAAAGAAACTATAATCCTCTTCAAGGTACCGCTTGTCATCCAGCGTTGACGCTGCTTTGCTAATTGAGGAAGGGCGTATAACTGGTCAGGATGGCTGCCCGGGACCAGCGCTGGGCAGGTATCCAGACCCATGGCTAAATATGTGACATACATGATATCATTTAATTCAGCACAGAAATATGGGGGAGATATCAATAGCCTCATCCTTCAGATGAGGAAATTAGGACTCAAAGAGTTTAAATCTAATAAATTGCCTTAAAAGAAAAGAAAGTAGCAACAGTGCCTTCCAATGGCTTGACAGGGCTGTGGGGATCACATCCAAGTTATCCAGATCCCCCCAACTAAGCCTCCGCGAGCGCCCCCGACCTCACCCCGACACTTTGCAAACACCCACCGCTGCGACCTCTCCCCAACTGCAGGTGCCTTAGCTGCTCTTTAAATTATTTTTAACGGTATTTGTTTTTAAAATAGCAAAAGAATGCCAGACACCTGCTGCCAGCTGGCAAGTTGGACGGTGAAATCCTCTCAGACCTGTGCTGAGAAGGGTGACGATGAAGTCGGCGTCGGTGATTCTGAAGAAACTAGGAGAAAACACGCAGGTGTTGGAGCTGAACCCTGGAGGGAGCAGGCCGCTCCCTGCTTTCCTGGGTGCTGCAGACGGCGCAGGGACCCGGGAGGGTTGGGGCAGTCGGGGGACTCCGGGTCCAGGGAGAGTGGCGGCTCTGGGCACACGCGGGCGCGCGCCCACCCGAGCGCGCACCCCGAGCCCTGGAGCGCGCGCGCGGGCCCCGCCGGGCGTCGCGGGGCGGGGCGGGCGCGGCCCCGGGGGTCCCGCCGGGCGCCGCCGGCAGAGGGCGCGGCGAGCGTTCCGCGCGGAGCCGAGTTGTCCCCCGGCCGCCGCTCGGAGGGGCCCGGCCAGCTCGGCTGGGCGCCGGGAGGGAGCGCGCCCCGGGTCACGCCAGCGCCCGCGAGCCGAGCGGCCGGGACGCGCGCCATGGACCCGAAGACGGGCGGCGGCGACGAGGAGGAGGAGGAGGAGGACTGCGTGGACTCGGGCGCCGAGACCGGAGGGTGAGCCGTGCGCGGCCGGGGTGCGCGCTCCGAGTTGCGCGGAGGCTTCTCTCGGGCCGGGGAGCCGCCTCAGCCCGCGACGGAGCCAGGGCCGCCGTGGCGCGACCCAGCGCGGGGACTCCGCGGGAAGCCCGGGCCGGGGTGACGGTCCCTCCTGGGCAGGCCCCGAGGTCCTAGCCGCGCGGTCCTCGCTGCTTCGGGTCGGGCCCCGGGGACACCGGGAAGGGCTCGGGGTGCCGCATGGTCTCCCCCCAGCCCCCTGCCATCCCTGTCCCGCGAGGCGGTGTGGAGGGCTGGGCACATGCGATGTCCCCTGATCTGCGTCAAACAGGGTTGCCTGGCACTTGTTTCGACGTTCCGCGGGGACCTTCTCTGGTAGCTCCGTAGCCTCCTGGAGATGAGCGGAGTGAGGGGGCGTATCAGGGTGGGACCCCGGCACCTGCAAGTCTTTCAGAGGTCGGCTGAGAGGAGGGTACTCCTCACTTACGGTTTTATCGTGGGACTTTCTGCTCTGCTGCTGAGACCCCCGCCCAACTTCCTCCCTGAGTGCACCTGTCCCGGCCGCTCGCGCTCCGGCCGGCGGGGTGGAGCTGGCGCTGGGATCCTGCCCTGCTTAGTTAAAGAAATGTCTCCGCTTCCGCGGACTCAAACAATGAGCCCAAACCTTTGGAGACTAATTAGCTTTCTCCCAACAATACTGTGTCCCTACATGGGATAAGCAACAGAATGTCTTTTAGGAGAAAAGCCCCTCTCTCTGGAGGCGTTTCCTGTGCAGAGCCAGCGCGGCGTCCAGGATGCGGGTGGGGGGTATTGACCCGGGAGAGAAGGGTGTCTTTTCCAATCTGGAGTTATCCTGGCGGAGGGCGGGGGCTGCTCGGGAGTTGCCCGGACTACAGAAAGCTTCATTCTTGGAAGGGCGGCGACGTTTCAGGCTAATCTCAGGATTTGGCAACCCTTTGAGGGCAGGTTGAGAATCCAGGCTCAGAATGGACTAAGAGTTTATTCTGACCCCGGGAAAGCCTCCCGAGATAGCTCCTCCGGCCTCTTCTCCCCACCCTTTCCTGCAGTCTCCACCACCACTCCTAGCAAGAATCTGGGACTTTATTTCCTAGCTGCAGTGTCCAACCTGCTGCCCTCTGGCCGAATGCTGATTATTTGAGGGCTATTTTGCTTATCTGTGATGTTGGCTATCCTGAAAAGTATGCATGGATTTGTATTGCATTTTATTTTATTTTTGCTCATCAGCTTTCGGTAGTGTTTATGGATGTAATGAGTGGCCCAAGGCAACTCTTGTTCTCCCAATTGGAGACAGAGAAGAAAGAAGGTTGGACATACTGCAGGTGCACTTACCCAGCAAGGGGCTTTCTCCGTTGTCCAAATTTGGAATCATTCATGGTTCCATCCAGCATCCAATTATAAACTGGTGGAGCAACCTGATTCTAAATACTGAACTCTCTTACATTTCCCCACATAGTGTATAAGAGGTATTTATCAACTTTATTTGAAAATCCTTGGCTTTTTTTTTTTTCCTGCCCCTAAATTCCTGGACCATGAATAGAAGAAACAAAGCAAAATTAACCAGTTCTGATCCCCTGGTCCATTCATTTTCAGTTTAAGGAGCATGCCTACAACGTATTTTTTAAGAGAGAAGTCCTGACTCAGGGGATTACCCAGCTCCAAGATCTGGACATCAGCATGACAGCTACCAGGGCTCCTGGGAGGGGCTCACAGATCTGCTGACTCCAGAGCTCTGTTCTTTGCCTCTGTCACTGAAATACTTAGTTGTAACTGGACAGAATTGTTTACAGAATTCTTTATTGTATCTCTAGTATCCATAAGCTAAAGATAAAAGTAAAATGGCATGACCATGCATTTAAATAAAATAGGTTCGACATGTGCATATTACTCTGGTATTTGCCATATATTCAAATATCTCTTGAATTTTAGTTATCAAAAACAGCTGTTTATAGCCTACTTTTCTGGAACTTGCCCCCCAATCCAACTTTCATAGGGCTGTCTGTTGAGATTATGTATAAAAATTGTGTAGAAAACACTCAATGTCTGTTATCATTATATTATTTTTTAATTTACATTATTTTTTAAATGCAAATCTGATCACATCTTGCTCCTCTGACGTTTGTAGGACTCTGTCATCTGTAAAGCACAAAGATTCTAATGTGGCTCATAAGTCCTAATGTTTTGCACTCTCTCCTCCTCTCCCTGGCTTTGTCTGTCTGCAGGGCCCTTCTTTGCACCCTGCACTGAGCCACCTTGGCAGGCGCATCTGTTCCTTGCCTTTGTCAAGCTGCCCTCCTTTCAGGCTGTGCCCTTTCCACCTGGCATGCCTGTCCACCAGGTGAAACCCTGCTCTTCTTTCAAGACTTAACTCCAGTGACACATCTACTAAGGCAGTGATCCCTAATTTGGGGTCCATGAATTGCTTCAAATTATATGCAAAATGACGTGCTTTGAGAATTTTTCTGAGAAGAGAGTTGTTTTTTATTTCATCTGATTCTCCAAGCAGCTGTGATCCCTTCCAAACCAAGTTTGGGTAGGGTATGAGACATTTCATTTTCCACACATTATGTCTGAGGTCTTGTGAGACAGCTGAGTAAAGAGGCCGAGGCCACAGTTGGGTATATCTGTCTGGAACTCAGTGAGGAGGTCTGCATGATGACATTGCATTTTGGAACTATCTGCCCAAAAATGATGGTTTAAGCCCTGGGAGAGAGTAAATCAACCA
Organism: Nycticebus coucang; assembly: GCF_027406575.1. Lineage (NCBI taxonomy): Eukaryota > Metazoa > Chordata > Mammalia > Primates > Lorisidae > Nycticebus > Nycticebus coucang. The sequence continues at coordinate 95,434,659 of NC_069794.1, read as the reverse complement.
AAGGTAACAGCAAACACCTAGCATTTCACAGGTGCCTTGGTCTGTCCTTAAGCCTTTATACATTTCATGGATGCATTGAATTCTTCACCAACTCTGTGCAACAGGTGCTCTTTAGGACCAGGCTTGAAAAACTACAACATTTCAATGCCAGGTAAAGGAGGATGAGCTGGTAAAGAAGCCAGAGAAAGAAAGGGCCAGGAGTAAAGGACAGAAGAGGGTGAGGTCATAAAAGTCTTTGAGAAAGGAAGGAGAGGCCAACTGTGTTATTGAGAAACTAACCAAGAGGAGTGTGAAGTGTCCTTTGTTAAATGGGGATAATTCATGAAAGGTAGAGTAGTTGACAGTGGGGTGGTGGAGGCAGGAGCCAGATTAGAGTGGCTCTGGAGAGGAGTGGAAGGAAGAGGAGATGGCTAGGTTCCTAAGTCGGGAAAAGGGAGGCGTGGGGAGGGACAGTAGCTGGAGAGGGGTGTGGGATGAGGGGTGCCTTATGGGCAGTCCATGCCCATAGAAAGAGTTCTGTAAAAAAGGACAAAGATATTGGAGAAAAGATGGTCATCTGTAATGTCAGCTCTCTGACAAGGTGCAGGCAGATGGACTTCTGACAATGTGTGGATAGACTAGGTAGGAGGTGGGAACATCTCCCCTCCTGCAACCAGAGGGGGAGAAGGGAAGATGGGGTTTCCACTCTGTGGTGAAGATGCAGCTCCCTCTCTGACCTGAGGGGCATGGGTATTTGTGATAGTTGTTTGGGACCACGTCGAGGAACTACTCAGCTGACATGAGTCGTCAGTGTTCATGGGGGTGGAAGTCGCGGTGTTCACTGTCCTGCTGTAGTGCCCCAGCTACCTAGGTGGGGCCAGGCTGAGATAGTGAGTAGCTGGGATCACCAGGGTCTGGGGTAAGGGGGACTGTTGGAGGGTCGTGTGAACAAAACATAGGGGGAAGGGATCTTAGGGCATTGCTTAAGATGATTATTGATCGTTTTTTCAGTAACACGATAGAAAAAAAGGTTTCAGGAAACTGTGAGGGTCCCACTGTCAGTGGGCAGGCTGTCACTTTGAATGTTCCTGGCTCCTGGTATTCAAATTCTGGCTTCTGCACTTAGGGATTGTGGAACCTTGAGACAGTGGCTTACCCTCTCTCGGCCCTCTGTTTCCTCCTCTGTAAAATAGGGTTGATGATAATTGTACCTACCTCATGGTTGTGAGGAGCAAATGAGTCTATACAGAGGGAGCAAAAAAAATGTATACACATTTTAAGAAAGGAAAAACTGTGTTAAATCGTAATACTCGACATGTACCAATAAGGTCTGTTATCTTGTATATGTACGCGGCGCCTTGCAGCTCTTCTGATTGCAGAAGTCAAATACTTGAGTATTGCGATTTTAATACAGTGTTTTCCTTTCCTAAAGGGTGTAAACTTTCTTTGGCACCCTCTGTATATGAAGCCCCAAGAACAGTGCCTGGCATAAGTAAGCCCTTAGCACAACGGTCATGGCCCCTTTGGACTGTATTAAAGATTCGCGGCATTAGGAAGGTTGAGAACCTCTGCCTTAGCACGTTATTATTTCTCACCATACTATTATTGCTCTACATGATGAACTTAGAGTTTTATGTAATGAAAATGGCCATATAATCAAACTCATCATAGTAGATGCTCTGTTGCCTTCAAACACATTAAGCAATTTGGTCACCGACATCCAGGAGACTGCAGAGCATGCCTCAGCATTATAATTACTGTTTTACAGATGAGGAAATGGATGCTGGCGAGGCTCAGGGCTGGTTAGTGTCATGAATTGAAGACTGGGCTTCCCACCTGGTGAAGTTGCTGCTCAAAAGAGCTGTTTGATTTGTAAATAATGCCTTTTTTTATCTATAATTAATTTTTTTTTTTTTTTTTTTTTTGAGACAGAGTCTCAAGCTGTTGCCCTGGGTAGAGTGCCGTGTAGTCACAGCTCACAGCAACCTCCAATTCCTGGGCTTAAGCGATTCTCTTGCCTCAGCCTCCCGAGTAGCTGGGACTACAGGCACCCGCCACAAAGCCCGGCTATTTTGTTGTTGTTGTTGCAGTTGTCATTGTTGTTTTAGCTGGCCTGGGCCAGGTTCGAACCCGCCAGCCTTGGTGTATGTGGCCGGCACCCCACCCACTGAGCTACGAGCACCACCCTATAATTAATTCTTATTTTCTGCTCAGACATTTTCTTTTCCCAAAAACGCTGCCTCTGTTGTCTAACCCACCTAATATGATAGAAGACTAAAGACTAAAAGCAAACTAGTATTCTTCTCCGGCAATCAGTGTCATCATGAAACTCCCATTTCCCAAATCCACTTGAAAGCAAGTCTTGTGCTTCACTGTACTTTCTGTTAGAAGAAACTGGCAAGGTGGCTGCTGATGCTCGTAAACTGTCTTAAGAAACAGAACCCATTAATAGAGGGACAGGCAGTTCCTTAACACCCCAAACAAAACCTATGGGTTTTTTTATAATGACTGCTTTATGACTGATTGGCCTCTGAGCCTCTCTTTCAAATGCATTTGGATATTTTCACTCCATCGTGTGGTCTGGCAGTAATGGGCTTCTGCTTCTGTGTTAGCTCTCACCAAGCTTCTGAACACGGAAGGCCACACTATGTCCTGTTCTTTGGGTAACCTCCAATTGACATTTCATTGTTTCTTAAGAGATAATGAGCGGTTCATGGGTCTGCAGTTTAAACAGATAGATTGAAGAGGATAGGTAGAAAAAAATTTGAAATGAGACAGGTTCCTGAAAAAAAGGAAAAAGGGGAAATCTTGTACAGAAGACAAATGATCTGTTAGGGCTCCGTTATCTTTGTGTTCAAGGTGGGACGAGTTAACTCTGAACTACCACGGCATTTAATCAATGCACTGAGAGTTAACTGATGAGGTCTAAGACCACTGAGCCGATGTTTTACAGAAACATCAAGATCAATCCTTATGCCACAATTTTCCTAGAAAAGAGAATTTAGGGAGAAATTCTTTTTATATATACAGTATCTCAGTTGACAAGTAGGCCTTGGACCGTGATATACTATCTAAATACAGAACCTTCTATAGAACCATGTAATTAAAATATAGTCAACAGACCATGTTTAACTCTGTTCATTATTGGCATAAATACTAAAAAAAATATTCGGAAATGTGTCTCTCTGTGTGTCATGTGTGGAAGGACACAATCCTTGTGTTATTCTGCCCTTCTATATCTTGTGCCCATAAATGTTTCTTTCTAAATTCACCTCTCCTGCTTCCTTCTGGCAGGGTCGAGCGTCTTGTAGAGAGAGAGCCCCTGGGTAAACTCTTCTCTCTGAAACCAATAAGCAGGTAATATACTGCAGTTCCTTCCCACTCTAAAAAGTTAGGAAGTACAAACTCCTCCAGAGAACCCGAATCAAATGCCTGGCGGTTCTCTGAAATTGTTTTGAAGCTTTACAGTTTACCTTTCACTGGCAGTATTTTCAGTAAATAATCTTTTGAGGTTATTTGGAATTATGTGTTTTAAGACCTATAAAAGTGTTCCACTTTGACTCATTCTATGTTGCCCCTGACGATAATTTTCCTAAGAAAAACAAATGTAAAGATGTATTCATAAATACGTCCTCGTGGTGTGCTTTGTAAAAGTGGATGACCAGGAATAATCCTAAGGCCGCCAGAAGGGGGCTAGTTGAGTAAGTTACGGCACGGTGTCTAAGATGAGAATCGCAGGGGCTGGGTAGCAGCGTGCTGTGATCATGTAAGTGAAAAGAGCAGTTCATGATTGTATCTCCACCATGGCAACTGTGTACAAATTATCCTCTATGAGGTTTCTGTTTTGATAGTGGATGAGGATGGAAGTTGGGCTGCAGAGCTGGGCCACCCATCCTGGAGAGAGGAGTTTGTGTTTCACACTAATGAGCTTGAATTTCATCCAGAGAGAGACAGGATTAGATTTGTGCCTTGCAAAGATCAGCTGCTGTGTGGGGACGGAACTGGAACAGGATGAGTGTGTCTGTTAGAAGACTGACCAGTTGGCAGGCCTGACCTGGCAGTGCCGTTAGTCTCTGGAGATGCGAAGGGACTGACTCATGCAGGGCCACCAGTTCTGATAGCACCTGTCCTAAACACAGAAATACCCGTGCCCTTTAAGATTCCTGAGCTATGTCTCAGATGTAAATTTCATTCTCCACACATATCCATCTGTAGGCGGATCTTTAAAATGTGTGCATGTGTGAATCCCGTCTGCTTCAGGAGCATGTGGAAACCCTCGCTGAAATACTGACACACTTCATGAATAAAAGAAATGGCAGAATCACATGTTCTTATTGTGTGTTTTATTTAAATAGTCTTGACATTGCTTTGATGATCTGAAGACGGCTGCGTTATCATGGAGCCGGGTTCCTGCTGGGACCCAGGGGGTGTTCACTGAGCATTCGCTGCGTGTTGTGTGTGTCCTTATGTTGCAGACCTCAGTGTTGTTGTAAGGTCTGTGTCCTGACTGGCTCCACAGACAATTTCATTCGCCAGGACTGGGGTTACAGATCCTGGGTTTCAGGACAGTACTGAGCCTTAACTCTGTCTTCATCCTTAGCCAGCGTGTCACCGGGTCCCTGCCAATCCTTCTACCGTCTGTCTGTCTGTCCTTTGCTACCTGCACACTTAGTCCAAGCCCCCCTTACAGGCACTATCACTTTAGTATCCTAATCAATAAGATTAAAAATTGAACTGGTATAGGTGAATGCAGTTTGTGCTATCTAAAGAGATAGGCAAGTAGTTGTTATTCTTACCAGTTTTAAAATTCAATGATTCCATGACTGCTAAAGCGTTTCACTTGAAAAAAAGAGAGAACCACATGCTGTTTTTCTTCCATTTTGTTCCCTACCAATAAATCAGTGCATCGTTATGAGTGATGTGGGTTATTCCAAGTAGTAAGAGGCTTGTTTCTTTTGATTTCTTTTCTGAAGTTTCGTATATAGTTTTTTAACGTGGTAAACTCGATGCAGTGAAAATTGGATGATTCAAGAGAGGCAACAGGAGACTAAGGCATTAAAACAGTGTATATCTATAAAATTAAACATAATTAAGCAGTTTGTTTGCGTAGCCACATCCCTTAACTAACACAGCAGAATAAATCCCTATATGCTTATGTGATTAATTTCCCTCCGAGAATGACTTTGGGACTCTAGGAGCAGAAAATGAATAGCTTTCTTAACCTTATTCGTTGTTGGAGAGGGGATTCCTAACAGCCACATAGAGGGGCAGAAACTCAGTAGAGATTAAGCAGGTCTTTGCTTATTCTCAGAGGCCAAGTGCCAGCAGCTAGTTTTTCAGCGTGGAAACTGAAAGGGCAACTTCACCCCAACCCTAAACCTGCCTTTCCCTTTCCCTATCACAGCCCTCAGCCTGCTACTGTCATACCCAGCAGGCCTTCTGCTCAGACGGAACTGAAATCAGTCCAAACATCATTTTGCCTTTGTGTCTCCTGATGTTTTCCTGAGTGAGGGAAGTCTTCATGGCCAAGGTCCTCTCTTCCCCCACTGGCGTCCTCTGCTTATGTTGGCAAAGGAGCATTTCCCCATGGTGTGTTGTGAACATTTGAAGGCTGCCCGTTTGCAGTGGTTTAACCTTTTGAATAAATCTGTGAGTTGTGAATCTATTGAAAACTGTGGACCTTCTTCCCAGGAAAATAAACAGCCATTCAAAAATTCACCAGCAAATTTAAGATGGCTCAGGACCGTCTGAAGGGGAGTCGCAGAGCCCATGTGAAGGACCCCGGGTTTCTAAAGCATCTTTGAAGTTTTGCTCTCAAAGTCAGACATAACTTTATTTTGCACACAATGAGCCTGAGCACTACAGTTTTTAATTTCTGACATTTCTTCACTGGTCAAATGCTACCCATGTCTGACTTTAAAATTCTGGCTTGAATAAATCATTTGGTAATGAGTCCTACTAACACTGAGGTCTTGTGTTTCAGGTCTGACTACAGCCACCTGTCCTCCACCAGCAGTAAGTATCTTTTAAATGTCCTTTAGTATTGTCTTAACCGTACCCCAAGGGGTCAGTACCATAGAGGCCATCTGTGTGTACGTGTTTCCATAGCAGGTGAGAATCACCAAAGGCATCCTTGCCAAAGAATGTGGTACAGAATGCTCCCAATCCAAAAGATTTTTCCTAGGGAATTTGATGCACCTTGATTTGAGGACTACATGTGCCACTACTTTCCCTGCAGAAATCCAGCCTGCAGGATGTAGCCCACGCGTAATCAGCAGCTTGTGGGAACAAGAAAACTGAGTCAGGTCATTCTCTGAGCAAACACATATCTAATTCCTGCTACCCCTGGGGGACAGAAAGCTCAGAGCACAGCCTCTGGGTCCGTGGGGTGGCTTCAGCTTGTGCAGGTCTCTCCCTGTGTACCTCTACATCTGTAGGCAAATTTCGTTCTCTTTCCAGTGGAAGGAACATCTCTCTTGGACAAAATCCTGCAAAGTGTGTCAACAGCAATATGGACACAGGTTATATTTAGGGAATTTAGCTATCACGTTTCCACTTACTAAAAAAAAAAAAAAAAAAACAGATATTTTCATCAATCCATCTAATTCCTTGCTGATACATATTATTGTATATGACAAAAAAGATTGGAAATATGTTTATAAAGCCACTCTGAGTATGAAAAAGGTGCCTTTTTTAAATTTCAGATTGATACGAGGATTCAAAGGTTTAGGTGACACTGTTTCCATTTCTAAGGTAAAGTTCAAGTTACAGTTGAGCTCTTCACTCAGGGGGTGTGCTGAACACCCACATGTTGTGCAAGGTGCTTATTTTTAATATTAAAGTACAGGTAAATGTACTCATGGGAAATTATGCCACAAAACTAGGAAGAATTTATAGTGATTTAAATCACTACATAAATGACCCAAGCCATTCAGATTGATTGAACAATATTTTAAAATAACAAAAGATAATTGCCTTAGAATAGAAAGCCCTGATTTTTTGAATCAGTAAATACTGAATTGTTTTGCCCTAACTCACTATCTTGTGAAACTCTCAGTTCTAAATATTTCCCAAATGGAGAGACACTTAATTGGATTATTCTATTTTATTGATCTTGTGGCTTAGTTGGCCTTTGCAATAAGAGACAGTCCAGAATGCTGTATATCTAGAATTGTAATTTAGTGTCTGATTATATTTCATTATGAGTATAACTGCAAGAGCAGTTTCTGGTCATTTCAGCCAATTGGGGACCCAGCATTGCCCCTTAGTTATTAAGAACTATTAGTAATAATGAGAATAATGCTCCAATGATTTCACTCATTCCCTGAAGCTCTGGCGCTCCTAAAATCAAAGAGAGCTCCCTTGAACTCTGTCTCTCTCTGTGCCACCATTTCCATTTCACTGTTTGGCCCAGAGGCTACATTTCTTTAAGAAATGATTTTTCAAAAATACTTGCCTAAAGCCTTTGCTCAATTTCTAGCTCTCAAATTAGTCCCCTAGGTCACAGCAAAGCACCTCTCTAGTCATTGAAACTGGTAATTTGGTTTGGAATGTTTTCTTCTCCATTATTGTAATTGCAGTCTCTGAGCTGGAATTTGTTAGTACAGTTGGGATCAATCCCTTGTTATTGATCTTTCATTTTACTTTAAATATTTGGTGGTTCCTGCCTCACACTTCAGTGGTGAGGTCTCTTGATAAGCATGTATATATGTATTTCAGTTAGGAAATATATTGGGCTACAAATAGTGGTCAAAAAGAAAAACTAGTAGGGCTTTCTTTTAACATTAAAAGAAGGAAAGGTCAGAGAAGGGAGTGCAGGCCAGGTGCTGAATCCTGCACTTGTTCTGCTGTGCCACTCTCCTGTCTGGCTTCCATCCTCGGGCTTGCCTCAGAGACACAATGTGGCTGCCTCCACCACAACCATCACATCCTTGTTCTGGGCAGGACTCGGGAAAGGGAAGAGCAGAAGGTACTTGCCACTGACTCATCCCATCTTTTAAAGGAGTTATCCGGAGACTCTACCCAGTGATTTTAGTTATCTGTGTGAGCCAAATCTTGGTCACACATTTATTCCTAATTACAAGGGAGTCTGGAAAATGTGTTCTTTGGCTACATTGCCACTTAAATCTATTCTTTAAAATGTAGATTTGACAGTGCTACAATAACAGAAACTGTTTTCCAAGTAGATTGTTAAAATAACATTTCCCAACAAACTAGATAATCACACTCCAGGGTCTGAGCAGAGAAGATGAATAGGTCTGTTATTACTTTTGTTTTTGTTTTTCTTTTAGTATATATATTCTATTTATCTTTTCATTTTTTTTTTCTGAAAACTTTATTGTTAGTGATTCATTGAGGGTCCCCACCCCTCCTTCCCACTCTCTGCTCTTCCTTTTCCCCACCACCTCCCTTCTCTCTCTCTCCTCTCTCCCCCCCTTACCGTGTCATTAATTGTCGTTAAATCAAGGTTGAATATGTGGGATTCATGCTTCTCCATTCTTGTGATGCTTTACTAAGAATAATGTGTTCCACTTCCATCCAGGTTAATACAAAGGCTGTAAAGTCTCCATTTTTTTTAATGGCTGAATAGTATTCCATGGTATACATATACCACAGCTTGTTAATCCATTCCTGGGTTGGTGGGCATTTAGGCTGTTTCCACATTTTGGCGATTGTACATTGAGCTGCGATAAACAGTCTAGTACAAATGTCCATCTTATGATAAAAGGTTTTTTTTATTCCTTCTGGGTAGATGCCCAATGATAGGATTGTAGGATCAAATGGGAGGTCTAGCTTGAGTGCTTTGAGGTTTCTCCATACTTCCTTCCAGAAAGGTTGTACTAGTTTGCAGTCCCACCAGCAGTGTAAAAGTGTTTCTTTCTCTCCACATCTGTGCCAACATGTGCAGTTTTGAGATTTTTGTGATGTGGACCATTCTCACTGGGGTTAGATGATATATCAGGGTGGTTTTTATTTGCATTTTTCTAATAATTAAGGATGAGGAGCATTTTTCCGTATGTTTGCTAGCCATTTGTCTTCTTGAGAGAAGGCTCTGTTTATCTCTCTTCTCCATTGATTTATGGGATTATTGGCTTTTTTCATGTGGACTAATTTAAGTTCTCTGTAGATCCTATTTATTAAGATTTTATCTGATTCAAAATATGCAAATATCCTTTCCCATTGGGTAGATTGTCTATTTGCTTTGGTTGTTGTCCCTTGTGATGGGACCATCAGCAAAGTAAGCACCCAGAAATTAAAGGACAGAACCTAGCTTTTACAATGATACAAAAGACAAAACTAAGCAATGGATTTTTACAAAATAAGATGAATAGAAAGAATGTTACCACAGTTGTCAATTATTACAGTAAATGTTAATGGCTTGAACTCCCCACTAAAGAGGCACAGATTGGCTGATTGGATTAAAAATCACAATCCATACTTTTACTGTTTGCAGGAAGCACACTTACTCCCAAGAGACAAATTAAAGCTCAGAGTTAAGGGTTGGAAGACAATTTTTTCAGGCAAACAGTATCTAGAAGAAAAGAGGGGTTGCAATCTTATTTTCGGATACATGTGGATTTAAGGCAACTGAAGTCAAAAAAGACAAAGATGGTCACTTCATATTGGTCAAGGGAAAAATACAAGAAGAAGACATTTTAATTCTAAATATTTATGCACCCAACTTAAATGCTCCCAGATTCTTGAAACAGACCTTACTCAGTCTGAGCAATATGATATCCCATTACACTATAATAACGGGACTTTCACACTCCTCTCAAACAAGTGGATAGATCCTTTAAACAGAAATTAAACAAAAATATAAGAGACTTAAATGAGACTCTAGAACAACTGAGCTTGATAGATATATATTGAACACTCCATCCCAAAGATAAAGAATATACATTCTTCTCATTGACCCATGGAATATTCTCCAAAATTGATCATATCCTAGGACACAAAACAAACCTCAACAGAATCAAAAGAATTGAAATTTTGCCTTGCATCTTTTCAGACCGTAAGGCACTGAAGGCGGAACTCAACTCTAACAAAAATGTTCAACCCCACACAAAGGCATGGAAATTAAATAACCTTCTGTTGAATGACAGTTGGGTGTAGGAAGAAATAAAACAGGAAATCATTAACTTCCTTGAGCTTAACAACAATGAAGACACAAGCTACCAAAACCCGTGGGATACTGCAAAAGCAGTCCTGAGAGGAAAATTTATCGCTTTAGATGCCTACATTCGAAAAACAGAAAGAGAGTGCATCAGCAAACTCACAAGCCATCTTATGGAATTGGAAAAAGAGGAACAATCTAAGCCTAATGTCAGTAGAAGAAAAGAAATCTCCAAAATCAAATCAGAGATCAATGAAATCAAAAAAATCATTTAGAAAGTTAATGAAACAAGGAGTTGGTTTTTTGAAAAAATAAATAAAATTGATAAACCTTTGGCCAGACTAACTAGAAATAAAAAAGTAAAATCTCTAGTAGCCTCAATGAGAAATGATAAAGGGGAAATAACAACTGATCCCACAGAGATACAAGAGGTCATCTCTGAATATTGCCAGAAACTCTATGCCCAGAAATTTGACAATGTGAAGGAAATGGATCAATATTTGGAATCGCACCCTCTCCCTAGACTTAGCCAGGAAGAAATAGAGCTCCTGAAGAGACTAATTTCAAGCACTGATACCAAAGAAACAATAAAAAAGCTCCCAACAAAAAAATGCCCTGGTCCAGATGGCTTCACACCAGAATTCTATCAAACCTTCAAAGAAGAGCTTATTCCCGTACTGCAGAAATAATTCCAAAAAGTTGAGGAAGAAGGAATCTTCTTTAACACGTTCTACGAAGCAAACATCACCCTGATACCAAAACCAGGAAAAGACCCAACTAAAAAGGAGAATTTCAGACCAATTTCACTAATGAATATACATGCAAAAATTCTCAACAAAATCCTAGCCAATAGATTACAGCTTATCATCAAAAAAGTCCTACGTCATGATCAAGTAGGTTTCATCCCAGAGATGCAAGGCTGGTTTAATGTACACAAGTCCATAAACATCATTCACTGTTTGATGGTGCAAAAACAAAGACCATATGATCCTCTCAATAGATGCAGAAAAAGCATTTGATAAAATCCAGCATCCTTTCTAATTAGAACACTGAAGAGTATAGGCACAGGTGGCACATTTCTGAAACTGATTGAAGCTATCTATGACAAACCCACAGCTAATATTTTACTGAATGGAGTAAAACTGAAAGCTTTTCCTCTTAGAACGAACCAGACAAGGTTGTCCTCTGTCACCTTTACTATTCAACATAGTGCTGGAAGTTCTAGCCAATACAATTAGGCAAGAGAAAAAAATAAAGGGCATCCACATGGGAGCAGGGGAGGTCAAACTCTCCCTCTTTACTGATGATATGATCTTAGAGAATCTGAAAGACTCAACCACAAGACTCCTGGCAGTCATCAAAAAATACAGTAATATTTCAGGATATAAAATCAATGTCCACAAGTCAGTAGCCTTTGTATATCCCATTAATAGCCATGATGAGAAGCTAATTAAGGACACCATAGTTTCTAAGAAAAGGAAATACGTAGGAATATACCTAAGGAAGGAGGTGAAGGACCTCTATAAAGAAAACTATGAAATCCTCAGAAAGGAAATAGCAGAGGATATTAACAAATGGAAGAACATAACCATGCTCATGGCTGGGAAGAAGCAACATTGTTAAAATGTCTATACTTCCCAAAGCAGTCTACCTATTCAATGCCATTCCTATTATAATACCAACATTGTAGTTTCAAGACTTGGAAAAGAGGATTCTGTGTTTTGTACAGAACCAGAAAAAAACCCATATAGCTAAGGCAGTTCTTAGTAATAAAAATAAAGCTGGGGGCATCAGCATACCAGATTTTAGGCTGTCCTACAAGGCCATAGTGGTCAAGACAGCATGGTACTGGCACAAAAACAAGAGACATAGACATTTGGAATTGAATAGAAAACCAGGAAATGAAACTAATAACTTACAACTACCTAATCTTTGATAAACCAAACAAGAACATACCCTGGGGGGAATACTTCCTATTTAATAAATGGTGCCGGGAGAACTGGATATCCACATGCAAAAAACTGAAACTGGACTCACACCTCTTTCCACTCACAAAAATTGATTCAAGATGGATAAAGGACTTAAATTTAAGGCATGAAATGATAAAAATTCTCAAAGAAAGCATAGGAAAAACACTGGAAGATACTGGCCTGGGGAATAGGTCTGTTATTTATCCTGAACAACTAAGTTGCAGGGGCACTGTCCTGTCACAGCGACCTGGTGTGGCCCAGGGTCCCTGCTTTTCCCAGGGACTAGATATCCTGCTGTATCTCATTGTCATTCTGCTGCTGTTGTCAGCTTTTCTGAACTAAATGGTTTATTTCTGTGTGATTCCTGATTCGCTTTTGGGACTTGAGAGTTCACTCTGAGCATTCACTCTCAGAAAATGGGTTCTCTGTGTATGGGTGGTTCTCAGTCAACGTTCACACGATTCGCTTGCAGCCCTGCTTATTAGTACACAGGAGAGGACACAGATGCTTCCTTGGGGGACCTGGCACTTGTGGGGGGAGTTGGTACTCATGGGGGGAGCTGGCATTCGTGGGGGGGAGCTGATATTCCTGTCACCTTGGTTCTTGTTTGCCCACAGCTGGGTTTCATTACTAGGAATTGTCATGGGACCTCCCTCCAGAGAACATCAGTCACTCTGTAGAGGAGTTTATCCCTTCCAGCACAGGGCTGCTTCCTTATGCTGCCTGCCCCTAGCGGAGAAAAAGAAAGGTCATCACTGAAGGGAAAGGCGCAAGTGTGGTGTGGTCAGGTGTCCCAGCCACCTGCTGTCAGGCCAGTCATTTACCTCTCTGGGCCTCAGTTTCCTCCCCTGTAGAATGGGGTGGTTGGGCAGGGAACCCTCTCCAGACCCTTTGAGAAGCTCTAGGATGCTAAGATGTGAATGTCTTAGAAACTCTAAAAAGAGATAGAGGGAAGGAGGAAGGATGGAAGAAAAAGAGAGCGAACAGTTTCTCTTTGACCCAGAATGAAAGTCTGGCAGCCTGGGCATCCTCTCTGGAGGGCTGGTTGGAGCCGGTCTGAGCATCTCCAAGGACTGAGCCACCTTTGAGTCGGTGGCAGTAGAGCGTGGTGAGAGGCAGCAGAAGCTTCTTGTCCCCTTTCCCTCAGAGAATAGCACAGGTTTAGGGGAGGGGCAGGCGTTTGGAGTCCTGGGCATCACCCTTTTTTTCTGAACCTCACAGATCACAGAATCACACTTTCACTGACTCATCCTCTGTAACTTTCCAGTTCTGGGGAAAGTGGCTGAACGGCCTCTTTAAAGAACGGCTTGGTTTTGTTTGGGTGAATGTTTTCCCCAGGCAACTAATTCATTTGCCTTTTGTAGATTGACAAGGAAGGCAGGCTTTCTTTTTATGTTTTCTGAAACACTAAACACTCTGTTGGCCCTTGGGAGATCTCAGCAAATCATACTTGTTGAGGAAGATGGATTTAATTTATACACTCAGAATCAAGTCGTTTTTCCAGAAATTTTGTCAGAAGATCATCAAACCACTATGTACAATGTGCATTCTTTTGTGATTTAAATAAAAGGGGGTAAGTTTAATAAGAGAAAAACAATAATTGTGTCAAGGGAAAAAATCAACTGTACTGTGTAATGCTATTGAAATTCCCATCCTGTGTGATTGTATATTTCCATTCAAATAAAGATGATAACCATACTTGGAAAATTACTCTTAGAAGATGCTAGGAGCTTATAATTATCTTTTTAGGAAAGCATAACATTTCTTGAGGATATCTAGTCCCAGAATATGGCCAATAGGAGGTGGTCAAAGATTTACAAGTTCTCTCTTTGAGGCTTTTCCACAGAAATAATCTCTATTTGCCCACCTAATTTTGGTCCTAAAACCGTTCCCAGTCAAATCTCAGTGTAGTCATAAATTCTTTATCTGGCACCTTAGAAACTGCCAGTGGTGGCGGGAATGGCTCATAGCAGTTTGCCACTTTGCACTTTTCAAACCAAAAATGATAAAGGGTCGGGTGAGATGATCCAGTGGGCATCTCCTGGTCACTTGGCAGTGCCCTGAGGAATTCTGCATCTGTGGAAATTAAGGAAGAATGGCCAGAGACAGTGTGTTGTGGTGATCTGCAGCAAAAGCACATGTTGTGGGTGGGTAGAAGTCACTGAATTTGTTCATCAGCCTGCTGGGATTCAGATTCCTGTCCTCTCCTCTGCCTGATTTCCAGCTCTGCCCTTCCAGCGTCTCCATTGGCCTCCCTGTTCACTGCTGCCATCCTCACTGCTGGCCGGACCTCCCACCAGCTGTGTGTTTGATGGGTCCACTCTCTTACCTTTCCTGGGCCACCATGTCTGGGAATGGCCCTTCAGGGCAGCCCTGACCAGCATTGCTGGAGCTCTGGGCCCCTGGATACACACATATCCGAAGGGAAAAAGTCACAGGTGTTCTTCAGGTGGGAAAGTCCAGGCATCTTTGTTAATTGCAAGGCACCAAAGCTGGTCTAGAGGCACCCAGGGCTGCTCTTTCTGGGGAGACGTGTCCTCCCTTCCTGAGGCTCTTTCTCACAGGTCTGTCTTTCCACATAAATGCTACCTTTTCCCTTTAGTTTATTAGTAGTTTCAACATTTCCTTGCAATTTTACGATACTGATACATAATAGATTTTGATTGTGGCTTTGACCACATTTGTGCAGCTTTGGAGGGAAAGATAAGCTCCTTGTGATTTAATTAAGCAATTACATTTGTGATTAAGGTGGACAAGATACTGCATACTGTTGAACTCATCACCGGTGGGGAATATATGAATATATATGATCTATGTCTCCATTTCCAAGAGCTAAATCCAGGCTTGGAATAATGAAGTATCTATTATTATTTTCTTCATGCTTTCATTAGAGATCTTCTCATCTGACAACTTATTGACACCATTTGCTCATTTTAGAGCCAATTTTTGTCACATTTCCAAATAAGGGAGATTCATATTTTGGAAGAGGTAATGGTAGGGAATGTAAACTTTGATCCATGTGTGAGAGTTAGTGTCTTTATTTTCTCTCAAAACAAATACTCCTTCCGAGTCTCATTCCATAAGATCTAGGCAAAACTCAAATCTAGTCCTTCATCCTCTTGAAGAAGAATTTCAGCTATTAACCTTGCTTTTATAATTAACATGGAGTTGGCAGAATGACTCAAAATCTGACTACTCTGTCCTCAGCTTCACATCCGCCTCCCTGCAGTAAAAGCAGCAAGAGAAAAGTCACTGATCCTCTCTGAATCAGAGTTGTAGCCTTTTAGACAGTGCGTTGTAGAACTTAAGTATCTCAGTCCATCTGTGTTTTCATTACTTCCTCTGTTCCCAAGGGGCTTATTAGTAAAACTAATGATGATGTTTGATGTACTATTATAAACCCAGCAGTTGACATAGAACAAATCAAAGCACTGGGGAGATGGTCTACTTATTTCCAAAAGGAGGGAAATCGTAGGGTTTTGAACTGCTCTGCAAGGTGGAAGCATCTTCCAGTAATAGAACTTAGATAAGAGCTGTTTCCATCTTTATTAAAGCTAAGACCACCTTCTGGTACAGCAGTCATGTTCATGGGCAGAACTGTGTCAAAGGGGATTCAGTGTGAGCTGCTGCACAGCTGGGACCAGGCTGTGGTCCTGGGTGAGGCTCTGCGTGAGTGGCCGTGTGGTCGCGGGCTCCATCCCGGTGTGTGATTGTGGCTACACAGACTAGGGAGAGACCACTGAGATGCTGGGCGTGGGGACATCAGTCTGATTTCCTCGTCTAGTCTGGTTGAGCATGTAGCTTGTAGATGACAGTAATAAAAACTCCGCAGGCCTGGGAGTGTCATTATGCGATGGTCTGTTTTACCAGCGCACATACGAGGAGTCTGGTATAGCTGCAGCCTCAGAACCAGACTGCTGGCAGGTGTGGCTCGAGGCAGGCCACTCACTCCAGGTTTTGTCCACTGCCCAGAGAAGGTGTGCTGAGCCTGCACGACTTGTCTAGTCCCCAAAATGCAAACTTGCTGTTCCGTGTGAGGACCACCGTGTTGGCCTCAGCAGGGAGCGCGT
Source organism: Nycticebus coucang (assembly GCF_027406575.1). Taxonomy (NCBI): domain Eukaryota; kingdom Metazoa; phylum Chordata; class Mammalia; order Primates; family Lorisidae; genus Nycticebus; species Nycticebus coucang. The sequence continues at coordinate 95,418,523 of NC_069794.1, read as the reverse complement.
GAGAAACGCAGGATCCTGGGCCCGCCTGGACTCCTGAGTCAGGAGTGTCGTGTGTTGAGAGTTCGAAGGGCGCTGAGCTAAGGTGTCCACCCCGCGTTGAGCAAGGTTGCCCTTATGTCACCCGTGACGCCGAGCGTGGCTTTGCCCTTACGTCATCCCTGATGCCAAGCGTGGCTTATCGGTATCCCTTACTTTTACATTCTGATGTTTCACTTCTGGAGGCTCTAGGATCTGCGTAATAACTAGGTGGTAACAATTCTCACATGCTAAGTATTTACAGTTCTTTTATCTATAATTTAAGAGAAAGAATTGTGTTCTTCTGCTGAGAATGGTCAACTTTAAAACCTGGGCTGGTCCTTCAGGGGGCGAGGTGGCGCTGTCAGTTTGGGGTCGTGTGTGAAGCGCAGGACCGTGGAGGGGCAGGTGCGGCCCTGGCCGGAGCGCAGGTAGCTGTTGTTGGACCCGGTGGGGTCTGAGGTTCAGAGCCTGAGAAGCTGGGCAGTGTTACTGTTTGTTGATAAGAAAAAACCAATAACGAGAAGGACGCGTCCAAAAATCAAGACGCGAGCGCGGCAGACCGCGCCTCTGGGGCTTCTCTGCACAGCACCGGCTTCCGGGAGACTCAGCACAGCCCTTCTGGTTTCAGAGACGAGTTTGACTTGTGTGACCTCAACCGCACGGGGGTGTCGGTTCCTACCTGGAGGCCGAGGCTCGAGACTGCGCCCCCACCCCGGGAAACGGAGCTGGCGCTTCGGGGGCATCGGGACCCCCCACCCCAAGGGAGGGAGCAAAACGTGCAGCTGCCACTCTGGTGCCTTTCTCAATTTAAAAATAACTTTAATAACTCAGATAATATAATGCATAACCATGTAGAAAAACCAGAAAATACAGATGAACAGTTAAGAAGAAAACCCAGAATCCTGCCATCCAGAAACAACTATTCATAATAGGGTGTCTGCCTTTATAGATTTTTTTTTTCCTGAGAATATCATTCTATAAATATATAGAATTGGGGGTAATAATTTACCAAAAAATGGTATTCATGTATTGTTTTATAGTCTAATTTTCTCACTGATTTACATTGTGGACATCTGTTAGAAACCTGCACAGCACGCACCTGTCTCTGACCTGCGCTTTGCTCCCAGCACCCTGCTGTCCGCCCTGTAGGCTGTGTTCACTTTTTCTCTATTAGAAGCAGCATCACTGAGAACATCTCTGAACTGAGTATTTGTGCATATTCTTCATTATCAGGGGAAATGCCTACATTCGTAATTGCTGGAAGTATAAAAAAAGTGTATGTATTTTTAAAGTTTCTGATTGCTATTGCCAGGTTTTTCTCCAAAAAGTACCATTTCCGTGTCCCAGGGGCACGACGAGAGTGCTATGGTCTCATAAAAATTATAATTCCATGTACAAAAAAAGATCTGAATAGACAGATATGTACATAGATAGTACTGTTGATATTTTAAACAATGGCAGTGAGCAAAAATTGCTCTATGGAGTAGGTTAGAAACTTCCAGGTTTTGGAGACCCACAGGCTGAAGTCTTTTCCATTTGTTTCACTGGAAGTGTGGTATTAACCATAGTCCTGTTCCAGCCTCATGCAGCAGTAGTGGCCACAGCAAAGCATATTTCCCACTCTAGGGGACATCCATCCTGCTCCCTTAGTCTCTGATGGGATAGCACAATGGATGTGGCTGGAGAATGTGGTGCAGAAACCCAGCTCGCACCCTTTAAAGCAGGCGTCCTCAAACTTTTTAAACGGGGCCAATTCACGTCCCTCAGACTGTTGGAGGGCCGGACTATAGTTAAAATAAAACAAAACAAAAAACTATGAACAAATTCCTATTCACACTGCACATATCTTATTTTGAAGTAAAAAACAAAATGGGAACAAATACAATTCACACCGCTTCATGTGGCCCGCGGGCCGCGGTTTGAGGACGCCTGCTTTAAAGGGTAGAAAATCCAGAGTTGACCAAGGCAGCCAAGAGGGGTTCATCAGTCTTCTTCCTTCATTCTAAATCTTCTTTCCTTCCTTCACATTTATCACACTTACACTTTGCACAGCTCTCTGATTATGGAGGGAAGGAATGTTCCATGTACTCTCCCCCCACCCCACCCCGGCTTTTATTTTCTTCCAACATCATTGATGAGTAGTGAAGCCCTGTACTTGGAAGGCTGATTTTCCTTTTTATAATAAGAATAGTTGCCTAAAGTCCTTCCTTTGTCACTTGGAGAACTGGGCTTTCTCTGTGGTTCCAGAATGAATATTTCTTTGTTTTAGGCTTGAAGGTAGTGAGGCTGAAATGTTTGGGGTCACAGACAACCCAGCCTGAGAAGCTGGAGGCCTCTGTGGGAGATGGCACACTCCAGGGACCACCACCAGTCAGGTCATAATACTGTCTATTCCCTCTGAGAACTCCTATGAGAACCTCTTATTATAATGAGTATAAAATTTCAGTTGCAAACTCAGGTGGTAAGTAGAATTGTTGTATTTCTCTATTAAGTGAGCCAAACTTCACACTTGAACTGCCACACTACTCCCCTGGCACCCCACAAATAAAGGCACAGTCCTGCTCTATTCGGGGGTCCCCAGCCATGCAGAGCCCAGCCCAGGGCAAGTTCGAGCCATGACCCTTTCTCAGAAACCTAGCCTGCACACTGGGTTTGCGTTCCTTCCAGGCATCGTCCTCTCTGCAGAAGCACAGACTTCTGAGCTGGAAAAGTCGCCCTTGCAACACCATGTGTCCTTTTGTCCCCTGGTTCCTGGTGTGAACCCTCTGCTCTAGGTTTTTAGCCTTTCTTGGCTCAGAGAGCTTTTTCTGTCTCCAAAATCTCCAAAATGTCTTCCATGATAGAGAGCTCTGCCCTTCAAGACTATTTCATCTGCTATGGTTGAAAAAAAAATTTAGGGGTTCAGGGCCAGCCTGAGCAGGAGCAAGACCCCATCTCTACTGAAAATGGAACAAGACCGGCTGGGCGTTGTAGTGGGCACCTGTAGCCCTGGCTACTCGGGAGGCTGAGGCGGGAGAATCGCTTGAGCCCAAGAGTTTGAGGTTGCTGTGAACTCTGACGCCACGGCACTCTACCCAGGGTGACAGAGTAAGACTGTCTTTAAAACAAAACAAAACACCCAGGTCTCACACCAGAGATTCTGATTTTATTGGGCTTTACCAGTCTGGTTGAACCCCATCTGATGTTTGAGGAACCTAAAACTCTGATAGGGATAAAAGATTTGCTAAAGGAGTTCAGGTTTGTAACAACAACCTAGAAAAATAAAGCCTGTCCTCAGAATGCTTACAAGATGTAATTATTCATGTTGAAAGCATAACTTTGGCTTAAAATGTGTGAGCTAATTTTGAAGATTTATAGTGATAACATACCTTAAGTATTTCCTAAAAAAATATTTAAGGGCTTTATGGTATGGGGAAATTATATAATTGACATCTTAGGAGCTTCCCTGGACCCATCATTTAGAGAGTAATTCAGTCTATTGAAGAGACTGCAAATGTCCATGGCACCATGAACCAACAACTACTACCGTAAGAAACTCATCCCTTCTGTATCACTCCTGTGAATGTTCCCCTTATCCTCCAGCCTTTTCAGAGGGCACGCCAAATTGAAATTATCTAGTTATACACAATCATCCCACCATTATTGGAGCCCTGAACATGGGGAATGTCTTCAACAGCCCTGTATATCTTTACTTATCTATAGAATCCGAATGACAATTGCACTCACCTTTATATGAAAAATAATATAGGGAAGCACTTAGAACATTGAGTGCTCAATAAATGTTATCTATCATTATTTTTAAAAAAATTCAGAAATTTGATTACTGGGTTTATCTGTCACCATCCTCCCTGGTGAAGCAAGCAGCCTGGACCCACAGGCTGAAGCCTACAAAGCCATGAAAAGGTGGAGGGAGAGGAGAACTTCGTCATTATCTCTGCTTTTTGTCCTAGACATCATTTAGAATGTATCGTTTCTCGTTTGTGTTTTTCTTACATCTGTCCTGTGGGAATGTCATGCTTTCTCAGTTAGGCTGTAGGCCCCTGAAGGTAAAGTCTGCCCCTGCTTTGCAATCCCTGGGGCCTCTAGTGGGAGCAGACCCTTAAGGACCAGGTACAGCTGACGTGTGAAGGTCAGAGCCCCGAACTGGGAATCGGGCAGTGTTTGTTCTCTTTCTAGACTCACCACTGACATGGGCAAGTCGCCCAACACCATCTGTGAAACCAGGGGCTGGAGTGGAAGTCTTACTCCTAACTTCCTAGTCACGCCTAGTGACCTTCTCCAAATGGGCCCCAAGATGCATATTTTCTAAGGAGACTTGGAAATGAGGACTTGAGACTTGTCCGTGTTATATTCAAATTGGCAAAGCATTGGAACATTTCACTGAGTTTTAGCCCAAAGCACTGGGTCCCCAGGCTTCATTTCCTGCATGGCTAGTTTGGTCACAAACAAAATAAATGCAAGATTTGGTCACCAATTTTCTACTAAGTGCTCTGGATATATTTTGTACACGTATATGCAGTGTCTTTCCTTAGAAAGACTCTTAAGCGCTGATCACTGTTGTCTGACTTCCCAATGGCCTGCCAGATAAATCCTTTGTAAAATAAATCTTCATTCATATAGTTGTGAGGCTCCACCCACTGGCTCTGGGGTGAGACTTAGGAGCCTGGAGCTTCCCTGGTGAACAGATCCTTGGGACAGGTTTTGGCTAATTTTCTCTCTTTTGTCTTTTTTTTTTTTGCTTTGTTCTGTTTGGGTACATTTTTTCTGTTTCCTAAGATGAATAGTGATTGTTTCCAAGTCCTGCTGGAAAACCTGTGTCATCTCCAGATCTCCAATATTTTATTTTATTCTATTCTATTCTCGTGAGGTCCTGACTCTCTCAGGGCCCTGCATCTAACTACAGCTTCATTTGGAATCTGGCACTGGGACCAGCCCTGCCCCTTTCACAGCCCAAAGTTGCAGGCCGACCGAAGGCCTTGTCAGAATTAAAAAATCACTAAGAATTCAGAAAGTCTAAGATTTTATCTTAAATATTGGCAGGGTAAGGGGGGGCGCCTACAATTTTTGATTAGTTCAAAGTTTTGAAGAACTGGCTTTTAAAAACTGTGGTAAAAAAGAGAGCTGAAGGCAGGTTATTCATTACATTCCAGATGAATAGAGTCTCCTGGGAAGGAATTTGGAGGCCCCTTTCTGAGCCCATTTATTTCTGGCATTCCTGGCAGGCCATGCAGCTCCCTGGGGGAGGGTGGCCCTCTCTGGGGTTCTGCGTTCCTTGTCACTCTGGAGCCTTTTCCCTCCTGCTTTCTGACCCCATCTTTTTTAACACTGTCAGCCTGGTCAGCCTATGCCCCTGGACGTGTCTTTGTCGTGGTGTGACCCACCATCTCACCTGCCACTGGGTCACGTGGGTCTGGTTGGCAGACTGGTATCCAAGCCCCCAAGCTGTTTAGTGCCACAGAGGGGGCTTTACAAACACAAATTAGGTATTTATACCACCTGGTCTCCAGCCAGGCTCCAGGCCATAGCCCTAAACCGAGCAGCCTGCAACTGCTGGAGGTGCCCTTTTCCAGGGCTCAGTGGCCTCCCTGGGGGCCTGTGGGACGCTGAGGTGTTGGCAGTGGGTTTGGCACTGGCACGGTGCGTGGCAGTTTGTTCAGCTGACCATCAGTGGTGATGTCTGCTGCCTGGGAAACCTCTCGTGCCCGCATTGCACACACGTCTGTTCAGTGAAATGTCTTCAGCACTTAGCTCCCTGATTTCATCTTACACGTGTGTCTTTATTGTCTATCCTCCCTCCCACTGGCTTATATGCTTCATGAAGGCCGAGACTGTTTTGTTTGCTCATATCCTATAGTGTCTGCACACGGTAGGTGATGAATAAACCTCCCTTAGTTAAGTAAATTATTAACACTTCCATTATAGATTGTCAGTGACTGGAGATAAAATGATAGTGGTATTATTGTCGCCCCCAAATTCTAGAAGGGCTGTCTGGTCTTGTCATGTCCTCAGATTTGTCCACAAAGTCCCTTTGGAATGAGGGACATGTCACCATCAGGGAGTGGGTGCTCTGGGGACACACCAGTTTGTCAGTTCTGGAGGAGGGCTAGTCTTGCAGGTACCAGATACCAGGAGACAGACCGTGGCAGGTGGTCGTGACTCCCCAGAGCAGAGAGTGGAGGAGGGTCTTGGTGTAGCAGCACAGAGGTAGCTGGGCAGGAGGCTCAGCACCTGAGTCTGTCGGCAGGCAGGACCTCGCTCCCTGCTCCCTCCTCCAAAGCTTTAAGCTTGGCTGCCCCCAGGCAAAGCAGTGGGCACCTTTGCAGCTGGACCACCCACCTGAGATGGCTGAAGCAGCTAAGCCATGTTTTCAGAGCCCCAGCCAAGCAGGCTGAGGTTTGGGGCGGGAACCCAACAGGATCCTTGGAAGCATGGTGGACGTGGGAGGTGAGGGAGCAGCTGGTGTGGCACCCTGCTGTTCTGCAGCCAGATGGCCTTGAGCAGGCCAGCTCACGTTTCCCACTGAGTGGGAAGAATACACCTCTGCCGTGGTGTGGTTTTAAATATTAAATGAGGTGGTACATGTAAAGCTTTTAGGACAATAATAAGCACACAGTGAGTCGTTGGCATTATATAGATCTTTTTTCCTGTTACATTTAAGGGCCAAAAAGGGGGTGTGTATATATATATATATATATATAGGAGAGGTAAAATATTGGCCAAAAGAAGAGTGACATACACCCAGGCTGGTAGGGCACTTCCTGCTCCACGGAAGGCCTGAACTATGCGCTGCTTTCCTCAACAAGGCTTTTCTTTTAATTTAACAAAGGAAAAACTAATCGTTTATAATCCCAGAGGAAAGAATCTTCCTTTTGCTTCTGGGAAGCACAGACTAATTGGAAAGCCCTGTTAATGCCGGGTGAACTGTTCCACCCTCCCACCAGCCTTGGGTTTTGGTCCCACCGCTCTGCTTTGGTTTGTTTCTCCCTAACTGAGCAGGTGCTCTCTGAGAAGCTGTGTAATAGATATGATATGATAAAGGCAGAGCGCACTCCACAGCTGGGCTGTCTCTGCCCCACCGGGCAGGCGAAGAGGCTTTCCTTGACAATTAATTATTCACATTTTCACTCCTTCACTCCTTCCCCCTAAATACTTAGTTTCCTGTCCAGCTCCACAGGCCAGTTTCCCTGGAGTGTGTGAGCCCTAGCACCCGACGGCAGCATGGAGCCACGTTCTGCAGTCCTTTGAGCCTGTGTGTTGTAGGTCATGTCCAGTGGGCACGCGGTAGCAGTGGCTGAAACGTACTGACACCATTGCCTGTTCTCCTTCACTCTTCTGAGGCAGCTACTTCCTCAGTTCAGGTATTCAGCCACTCCCGTCTCCCTGGGTCACACGTGCAGAGGAGCCCTGGGACAGGTCTCCACTGTCTTTGCTCACTTGCAAGCTACTGGTTGGCCTTCAGACCACCCCAGGCTCCCTGGCTGGGCACCTTGCCCTCCTGTGGACCTGTAAACATTCGCTCCACCATGCAGGCCTCCATGAAGTGGTGACTGCTCTCAAAGAACGCTCTCAAAGAACGCTCTGTGTGACTAACAGAGGTGGCACAGGGTTGAGTCTCCCTGGCAGCTCTTCTGGGGAGACTAAGAAGCTCCCTGCCCCTGGGCTTCTTCACACCTAGGCCCCTTCACCTGGCCACAGGCTTTTTTGGGTTACTGTCTTGTTTTCTTTCATGAGTGCACCCCCTGTGCTGCTGGCCTGTTCAAGCTGCCCTCGTTCAGAGATGGAGAGGCCTGTGCATGTGCCCACAGGGAGGCAGCTTCTGGCTCATTCTTCCTCAGAGACCAGCACCAGAGGAAAGAGCTGTGAGTGGGCAAAGCTGATGGTGGACAGCTGGGAAGGCTGCCCATCAGAGTGAGACAGAGGGCAGTGCAGGGTAGCACAGCAAGCACGTGGCCACAGAGGGGAGGATGGCAGATGGGGACCCAGACCTCACAGGCTAGAAATAGGGCTTGTTCTCTGTGTGTCCTCAGCAGGCTGCATCCCCTCTCTGTGCCTTGATTTCCTGCTGTCTAAAATGGGGACAATTACGGCACCCCCTTCCAGGGTTGTTGTGAGTATTCAAAAGCTCATGCAGGTAGAATGCCAAGAAGACACATGGTCAACTGTGTACCTGGCTGTGTGCACATCCTGTGTGGGGGGCTGGGATCTTAAAGGAGCCCAACTGCTCTGATAACCTCTTTCCCCAAACACTCCTTTTATTCTGTGTGCCTTCTTTTCACTCCCAAAAATTGCCTGTAACCTTCTCAGGTAAGTATCTTTATCCCCAGATCATCCAAAGCTTTCTTATCCTTTCCCATTTGTATTGATCATTTGTTACATTTATCAAAGTCACCTGTCTCTACTGGTGGGCGTTCAAGACACTGTGGATAAGTGAAATCTCCACTGCAGTGAATATGGCACCTTCTCCTACCTTTACTGAGGTTACTGACCAGCAGAAATGTCCGTGGTTTGCATCGTCACTACTTTTGCTTCAGCTGCATTTCTGCTGATTGTGGTGTTGGTGTCAAATAAAATGGCAGGAAGTCAGGTAGACAGAGCAAAGAAAGGGGCCAGAGTAATCCTGGAGTTTCATCCATTTTCTAAGCCATTATGAGACGTTTTCATGATTCAGATCAACTTGGGGACATACATTGATCAGATAACTGCATAAAAGCAAGAATATGGTCAGAAAGTCACTGGTCCATCTGTAAATTCAGCCCTTCACCTCAGCAGCACGGAGATCCAGTTGCCAAAGGACATTTCTCTTGGAAGTCATTTGGGCATCTCAAGCCAAGTGGAACTCCCTGTCTCTCCCTACATACCTCCCTTTCTTCTTCCACTGTCCGTTTTGGTTAAATAACACATCAGACCAGTTGCTCCAGCTGGAAACATCAGGGACACTCCTCTGCTATTTTCTTGTGCCCCACCCACCAGGTCTGTCACATGTGCATCCTAGAGAGGCCGTGAGCCCAGCCCCTTCTGTTTGCCACAGTCTATGATTGTACTGCTGTGTAACAGCCACCTGGATCCAGTGGCTTAAAACAACAGCCTTGTACCATTTCCCGTGTGTGTGGGCTCAGCTGGTGGAGACACACACAGTGGGCTGCTCTCACCAGGCGTCCTGGGGTGTTCCAGTGCTGATGATCTAGGCTGGGCTCAGCCAGGGCGGCTCTGCCCCACGTCTCTCTCCCACCCCTTTGGAGCCGGGGTCCAGCCTGAGCGCGTCAGGAGCTCAGGCTGGCTCCCTTGTGGACACGTCAGAAGCCAAGGCACATGTCACAGCTGCCTTTTCTACTGGCCAAAGCCAGGCATGTAGTCTAATCCAAAATCAAGGAGTAAGGAAGTACACTTCACCCATTTAGTGGGAAGAACTGCAAAGTCTCAGGGCAGAAAGTAAGATGTAGGGGAAGGATAAAGAGCTAGAGCCACCAGTACTCTCTCCTACGCTGCCCAGCCCTCCTTAAGTCTGCTCATCACTAGTTTAACTTTTTCCTCTGCCCGTAGTCAGCTTCCCTGGACTTAATCCTGATGTTCCTTCATCGCAACTTTCCTTTTCCCCTTATCAGCCACTGAATTGAACTAAGCCCCACGTAACTTGGCTCCTGTCCATTTTTCTGGCTGCATCTGTTGCTGTATTTCAGAATTCTTCACCACCCCCTTGCAAAGGTGCCTGGTTTTGCACAGTTCTGTGCTGTTGTAAAGAGTTATCCTCTTTCCGCAGTAATCCCCTCCACACTTCAGGGTGTCGGCATCTAACCCCTGCCCTGAGATTCTGTTGTACTCCTCAGAGGCATGTGTCAGATTGAATTTTGATTTTTATGCCTGTGCTTCCCAACTAAATGGTGAAGTTCTCAGATGCAGTTTATGAGGGCTGCTGCCTGTGTTGTGCAGGCCGTGCACAGTGTAATTCTAAGGAGTGGTGTCGAGCCGAGTATGTAAATATACTACCATGACACTTGGTGGAACCAGCTTCCTTGCCTCCCAGTGCCTGGTACAAACTGATTGTTGAGCAAATGTGGGACTAAACGCATGAATGAGAGAAAAGCTAACAAACGGAACTGTTTTGAAGTGAGACATCTAACAGAGCGGGATGGAAATTCAGGCAGCCTTGTGGCTAACTCATCAGTCACAGACTGGCTGAACTGTGCCTTTGCTCAGTACCAGGTGTGCAGCAAGGAGCTCATTAAGTGTCTACAAAACCAAGGAGCAAAACAAACTGATGAAATCAACAAACCAGAGGCTTAAGCAGGGGCAAGGTTTGTGGGCTAAGGTCCTGCAGTCATGTCAGGGACTGCCCCGTCACCTGCCTGTGGTCCTTCTCTGCTGGGCCTGCCCTCCCTTCCATTACTAGAGACTTGACTTTGCTGTCTGACACACAGACAGAGGGTGTTTCCTGTACCACTCAGCCTGGCCAACAGCAGCACCACGGTTTTCCTAGCGCTGCCCAGCCTGGGAAGCATTGCAGGCGGTAGCCCTCTGTCACCAGGCCACGAGGGTGTTGCCATAGCAGCTTTTACACGTTAATTTGGGATCCAAAACTCACAGATTATGGTGATGGCATTTGGAACTCAGTTGGAATTCGGCTTCTCTTCCCGACACATCCTCATCAGACGCCGTGATGAAATCATCCCATTTTATTCATCCACGGTTCTCTTTCCCGCGCTTCCAGGTGAGCTCTCCGTGGAGGAGGCGCAGGACCCGTTCCTGGTCAGCGTGCACATCATCACGGACCCCGGGGAGGCTCGGCCCCTGCAGGAGGCCATCGACCAGGTGCTGGCGTGGGTGCACCCGGGGCTGCCGCTGTTCCGCGTGTCGGAGCGGGGCGCGAGCCGGCGGCGGCGCAGGGCGGCCCGGGGGGGCGCGCAGCCTGCGCTGGCCGTGGTGCTGTTCCTGCAGGAGGAGCGCGGAGAGGAGCAGATCCTGCGGCTGCACCGCGCGCTGCGCCGGCCGCCCTGGCGCCTGCACCACACGGAGCGCGTGCAGGGCCGGCTGCTGCCCTACCTGCCCGGCAGCCAGGACTTCTTCGCGCTGGCGCCCGGGGCGCCTCTGTGGGCCGTGCGCCCGGTGCACTACGGCCGCGAGATCGTGCGCTTCACCGTGTACTGCAGCCACGGCCGCTACGCCGACAGCCTGCGCTTCTATCAGCTGCTGCTGCGGCGCCGCCCCAGCCAGCGCAAGGCCGACTTCTGCATCTTCCCGGTCTTCTCCGGCCTGGACGTGGACATCCAGTTCTCCCTGAAGAGGCTGCCCTGCGGCCAGAGCCCGGTCCCCGCCGACTCCTCGGTGCTGGAGTTCCGCGTGAAGGACATCGGCGAGCTGGTGCCCCTCCTGCCCAACCCCTGCAGCCCCATCAGCGAGGGGCGCTGGCAGACGGAGGACCACGACGGCAACAAGGTCCTTCTGCAGGTACTGGCCTGAGTGTCCGTCTGTCTGTCTGTCTCCCCGTCTGTGTGCAGACAGAGAGGCGAGTCAGTAAGGCTGCCAGAGACGAGGTGGGGCTGGCCACGGGCAGCCAAACTGGACGTGGGAACGGAGGCGGCAGGGCCGGCCTTTCCCACTGGTTCTTGCCTTGCGCTCTCCAGGCCGTCTGCCTTGGCCACATGCTCCCAGCTCTGCCAGGGCCCTCTGCGGAGAGGGTGCCTGGGGTTCCACATGAGCTTACAGCCTGGAAAGCTCGTTCTCAAAGTCTGCCCCTCCTGCTTAGTGAGTCTTCCCAATACCGTCTTCACTTCCACTGAGGAACTTCAGGAAAATCCGTCCATCTGAAAATTGTGAGGCAGATGGACAGTCAGGAGGGCGTGTGTCTGTCTGTCTCTCTGCCTTCCTGCTGCTGGGCAGTAGATGGTTGAAAGTCTGTGATAACTTGAAAAATGACGTCCCCCTAAACACTTTCAGGGGAGTCAGTGATGCCCTGAGAGCATCTTATTCCACTAAGCTCCAAAGGGTGAGTGAGTATGTGATAGACTCCATGGGCTGTGCAGGTCCTCCTGTGGTAAACACCCGCTGCCCTAACAGCCCTCTTTCTCCCATCCTGGTGGCTGTCCCAAACTCATTAGAGATAATTAGTTGCAATCTAGAATTCAAAATTTAGCATCTAGGTGACAGAAGGTCCTACCCGAGAAATGCTTCTCAGACCCCAGCTTTCATGATCTAACAGGTAAGTCCATGCTAGACACATAGGGCTTTATTTTTCTGAAAAGCCTCCACCTCTGCTGTCCCAGTTTTCACATTTGGCTACCTGAAAAGAGAAAGTTGGCAGCACATCAGGGAACGCTGCCTTTAGAGGGGCTGGTTGTGTTTACTTGAATCACAGGTAAAGTTTCATAGTGGTAGTTGGTTTTGTTATTAGACACCAGAACTGTACTCCACACAACAGGAACAGGCTGGGAATTTGGCACATGTCAATGGCTGGTTCAGACCGTAGCCAGGCCGTGCTGTTCAAGTCAGAAAGGCGACCGTGAGAGATTTACGATTGTAAGAGCTGGATAATGTTCACATTTCCTTTGAACACTGCAGATAAGAAACTAATGTTGCTTTATTATTCAGTAAACTGCTAGCATTTGCTCTATAATCCCTTTTGAAAAGTGAGAAATTTTTTCTGTGTTTGAAGATTGCCAATTCTTTATGCAAAATGTAACACAGTTATACCAAGTAAAAGTTAATGAAATGCAAAGCATTTTGTTTGTACTAAAAGACCAAAACGAATGTGACTGTTTCTGAAGTGATTTCTTCCTTTTTGCAGTAATTAGAGTACTTTTTCTCTCTGGATCTCTCTGGTAATGTAAGTGAAAGAACGCTGTGTGAAAGCTTGGCCCAAGCTCTGCTCAAATGAACCAGGGAAAGAGTGTTTCAGAGAAAATCCTAGCATTGAAATGGTTGTAAAATCTATGCAGGTACTGGCTTCTGAAGTTGGAGCATCAGACTGTGAAAGAGTAGACAGAAGGTGTGTATCATGGGACTAAGGAATGCAGGCCTTTGTTTAGAACAGTAATAGGTGGAGAAGTACGGACAAATGACAAATAACCCCCTTACAGTTCTTGGTGGTGGCCCTTTGGACAGGGCCCTCTTCCCCCGCATGACTGCAGAGAGCAGCCTTCTGTGCTAGTTTCATGTCTACCCCTCCACATCTCCTTACTTTCCAATATTAAACTTTATATTTTGGCCTTTAGCAAAGTTAAAATAGGTCATGGGAAGAGGGACAGCTGAGAGTGTGTCTTTACGTACATGTTCTCTTTAGCAGTACATGTTCCAAAAGTGCCATTTTCAACTGTCACATCCCACTCCTGACACCACTTGTCAGGGCCTGGGACTGGCCAGGTCTCGAACCCACCTTAACTAGTTTCCAGACACGGACCACTAAGTTACCTTGCTCAGGTCTCTTAGGTGTCTGAGGGCTGTCTACCTTAGCTGGAGAGAAAGTGTGTGTGTCTTAGAGAAAGTAAAACAGTCTTCTTAGAATAGATAGATCTTCGTCTTTAGCAGAGCTTGGTAATCTTCAGCAGAGAGATCCCGTGCTGGCGTTCTGCAGGCAGGAGAGGAGACAGAGTCAGAGTAAGTGAGTCCATGATAGAATGCACATGCTCCCGATTGCCTGCTCCTCCAGCCTAATAGAAGGCTGATCTCGTGCCTCTCAACAGCACAGGTGTAGAGACTGCCGATTCACCACTGCTCTCATCTCGCGAGCTCTCATGCTTGTTAGGAGAGCTAAATCCCTCTCCATGCCCTTTCCACCAAGGTGTTCCATTATTGAGCTATACAGGTATTTCTTGTAACTCTCACTCCTCCTAGCCATAGGCTATATGGGCTGCTACATTCAACCATAACTTTTAAGATAAATTTATTTTTGTTTAGTTGAATGAAATTATACATTGAAGAAAATCTTGGCTGGGTAGTTTTTAGTTGCTTCCTTAAAATATAGATTGCATTTTACTTCTTCTTCCTGCTCCATTAACTTAATGTTCCATATTTCAGGGACCCCCCCCATTTTAATTCTTTTAGAGGAAAAAAACTGAGATGTTGTTTGGGGAGCTACTCAGCACCTTATAAGAATTTGGAAATATTTTTACCAATGTCTGATAAGATAGATGAAAAACGGTCCCCTTCCTGAAATGTATCCCTCTTTCCTTCTTGGCATTGCCTGATTGGGGAGGAAAGGCAGAGAGGTGGGTGAGGAGTGGCTAGCATCGGGAGGTGCCCACCCCCACGCCCCGGAAAATGCATTGTGGAAATTTGCACTGGCGCTCTGTGATACTAAACTACAGCCCCTGGAGTCAAGAACTTAACATGATTCTTTGCACTTCTCCTAGAACCAAAGTGACATTGTCTTTTGAACATAGTAGTTCTCTTTATATGTTTTTGTTTATTTTTTATTGAAGAATACTACAAATTACACACGTACAGAAAGGTGCACGTCCTAAGTAGCATACAGCTCAGTGCATTTCCACAGACTGAACGTTTGTGTAAGCAGCATGCGGATAACGGCACAGACCAGAGACAGAAGAAAAGGCCCTTCCTCCCTGCCCTGGGACTTCCTGCCCGTAAATGAACAGTTAATGACTCTGTATTGTGTGAAAGGGGACAGGGAGGAGAAGTAGCTAGTAAAAAAGTTAGGACTGTAGCTACCTTACCTGTTTTTGTATTTATAAGTAAATCTCACGTTTAAAAAGAAAAAGATTTAAGATGACAAAGATATATATCAATCAATAAGATTAATAAAAACAATTAGATATGAGGAATTTGAAGTAGACGGCTAATATTGATAGGAAAAGAAGGTAAAGTAAGTGTAACATCGCCAAATTATGTTATTTGCTATGTATTTTCCAGAGCTGTGCTGTTCTGTGGTAGCCCTAGCCACCTGTGGCTGGTGGCTACCGTATTGGACAGCATAGGTACAGAAAGTTTCCATCATTGCAAAAAAATTCTATTGGACAGAGCTATTCCAAAGAAAGGCCCCAAATCTGGCTTTGAGTTCTCTAGCACAAAAGCAAAGTAGAAAATTATCAATGGTATGGTTCAGAGTCTGAGAGAGAAAGATCAACTGTACTGTAGATGCATGAGTATTCCTGTTCTTAGTCTGGGAAGCAAAGTCTCCCTCCATCATCTCATGTCCACAGTGGCATCAGCCGCCATGCTCAGCCGCAGCCCGAGAATAACCACATGAGGAGGCTCTGTGCAACTCTTAACAGGGCGCCGCAGTGGAAGCTGGTGTATCCAGCCAAGAGCAGTACAGAGAAGCCACTGCACAGAGGGAGGTGGACCCAACAGGGTGGTCCCTGCCTGCAGCGCCTGGTGGCTTTGTTTAATCTGAGCAGGAGGACTGCAATTCCAGATAATTTCCTCAAATTAGTTTCTCTCAGCCAAGCTTTCATTAGATAGCAAGTGATAGTGAGTTTACCTTTTTTATTCCCAGCCAGGTGCCTGGAATACACCTGTTCCATATGATAGGTAAAGGATAGGCTTGTGTGTCCAGTGCACAGCACAGCACGCTGGCTTGTGCTTGGTACCCTCCTAGGGAGCTCAGCCTGCCAAGGACGCCAGCCTGAAGGGAAGCCCTCCCTGCTTCCTTTGCAGTCTTACTACGAGAATGCCATAGGCAGAGACATTGTTCTCCTTAAGAAGCAATTTGGGCTCCCCTGAGGCTCACAGACAATTGAGGACCCAAAGCTCAATTTGGGTCACAGCAAGATTGTGACTGCAGGCTTAGACTGGAAGATGTTAAAGCAGGCAATTCCATGTCTTTCAAATAGGAAGGCAGTTTAGCAGTAGTGTCTAGTCTGTGGAAGACTCCTTCCATGGAAGACAGTCACCTTAAAAGATGCAGCCTTATTGATATTGATTCCTACTATTGATAGGAATCTGCTGTGTGTCCTCATCCGGCCAAAGGAGGATGGGTGTCGACTCAAAGCTTTAAATGAGGCTTAAAGGCAGGAACAGCTGGTACAGAGACAAGAGAAGAGTTGTCAGGCAGATTCCTGGGCTGTTCATCCACACCAGCTGGCTTGCTTGTCATCTTGGTGCACAAGGAGACTGACTGGGCCATCAGTCCTGAGACACCAGGGACACCGTCTCTGTGAGGACACGGCAACAGGTGCCACTGGGGATGTGATGAGTAAATGGGTGCCAAAGATTTTTTTTAATTTTTAATTGTAGTAAAATAGATACAACATAAAGTTAATCATTTTAACCATTTCACACGTTCAGTGGCATTACACATGTTCACATTATTACGCAGCCATCTCACGATCTCCTTTCGTTTTGCAAAACTGAAAGTCTGTACCTGTTGACCACTCCCCATTCCCCTCCCCAGCCCGTCACCCCCACTCTGCTGTCTGTCTCTGTGAAGCTGACAGTCCTGAGCACCCCATGTAAATGCAGCTATGTGAGGCTGACTGTCCTGAGCTCCTCATGTAAATGTAGCTGTGTAGTATTTGTCTTTTGTGACTTGCATGGTCACTTAGCATAATGTCCTCGAGGTGCACCCACATTGTGGCACATGTCAGAACTTCCTTCCCTTTTAAGGCTGCATGATAGGACCCATTTCTTTTTATCCGTTCATTCACTGACCAGCACCTGCGTTGCCTCCACTCCTTGGCTGTTGTGAACAGTGCGGCTATGAAAGTGGTACATAGATACCTCTTCAGGTCATCGTATTTAATTTTTGGAGGAGAGGAACCACCTCCCTGTTTCCATAGAAGTAGCACCATTTTTAGTCTGATCAGCAGTGCACAAGGGCGAGACTTGTTCTTTAGGGACTTGCAAGAGAGACTTGTTGTCTGTGAGGTGACACACAGGGGTGCTCTGTGCTGGAGGTGGGGAAGGTCACAGTGGCAGAAAGGACAGAGCACGCATGGAAGGGAGCTTTGTCCTAGAGCAGCACCTGGCCTTGCATGCTGCAGACCCAGGCCACCTGCGTCGTGTGCTGACGTGTGTTACCACCACATCTCTTTCAGGACTAAGGCTTTCCCACGACTTCCCCCAGTCCTTGCCGTCCCTTCCAGATCTGCGCAAAGGCTTCAGTCAGCTGGCGCTGCCGCCTCTCTGGCCCCCCTCTTCCCGCCCCTCCTCTCCCCCGGCTCTTGCTGGCTCTGCTTTCCCGCATCGACCTGCTGTGAGCTCACTCCTGCAGCAGGGCTTGGTGTCTGCTCTTCTCTCTGCCTGGAATCATCTCCTCTGAGACTCTCCTGTTGCAGGTTCCTTCCCATCACAAGGGTTTCAGAGAGGCCCTTGCTGCCTGCTCCACCTCAACGGTTCCCTCCCCTGGCCCTGAGCACTCTAATTTGTTTTTCTTTTGACACGCTGAGTCCCTATTTTAAACTACTATCTTAATTTTAACACAGTACCACAGATTGGGTGGTTTACACAATACAAATGTATTGTCTCAGAGTTCTGGAGGCTAGAAATTCAAAGTCTAGGTGTCAGCAGCGTCTCCGGGGACATGTGGAAGACTGTCCCATGCCTGCCCCCTAGCTCCCAGTGACCTGCTGACAGTCTCTGTCCCTTGGTGTGTGGCAGCGTCCATGACCTCTGTCCTCATGTCCATTCTCTCCAGGCACGTCTGGGACCAAATTTTCTGCTGATAGGAGAACGCCAGTCATTGCATTAGGGCCCACCCCACTCCAGTGTGGCCTCGTCTTGGTTAATTCCATCTGCAGCCGCTCATTATTTCCAAATGAGATCCTATTCTGAGGTTACTAGCATTCGGGACTTCAATATAAGGATTCCAGGGAGCAGGAGACAATTTAAGCCATAACAATTATCTTGTATATTTATCTGTTTAGTTGCATATTATCTGTGTTGATTAGTAGATTGTCTAAAAATGAATGAATTTGAGCGGGAGATGGTGAAGCAAGAGGTATAAAGGGGCCCTCTCAAGGGTCCTTAACCCCTCTCGGTTCTTAGGCCTGGGGGGTTGGGTAAGCCCCCTGTACCCAGCCCCACTTTTCACAGCAGACACGAGAACTAAAAAATCTAGCAAAATGTTCCAGGCGCTGTGATTTTAAGAACTCATCCAGGGCGACTGTCGCAAGGGCTTCGGAGTCAGATGCATCTGAGTTGAATCCAAGTTCTCCTGTGTACTTGTTGAATGACAAGGGGCAGGTTACATTGTGCTGGGAACCTCCGCTCCCCCATCCGAAAGTTTAGGTTAGTAACTCTTCCCTCGCAGAGTTACTCAGACATTCGGAAAGAATGCTTTTGGAGTGCCCCTGGGTAGGCGTCCCACAAACCAGGGACGGTTCCTGTCACCATGCAGAGGCTGGTGGTTAATGCTGGGCAGGGCCGGGGATGGTCGCAAAAGGTTGCCTGAGCTGAGTTGAGAGTGGGCGTGGACCTAGGGGAGCCCAGGTCTTCTGAGCTACTGTCTGGGAAGAAACTAACTCGGGAAAGGGCAAACCATCCTCCACTTGCTCAGACCAAAACACCAGAGCCCACTTTGAGGAGACCCCGTGCGCTCCACCTCAGGGTGTGGCCACCACCGGCTCTGAATCCTTAAAGTTTCCTCAGGAGCCTCCTGATGAGTCCCCTTATTTCTGCTCTCAACTCCTGCAGTCACTTCTTACTGGACGGTCAACGGGGGTGGGGGGTCCTTGAAAAACGCAGACCGTGTGACTCGTCTGGCTGCCCAGCCCACAGAGCCAAACCCGTTTTCCCCAGTGAGGGGTTAGGCCCCGTGCTGCCTCCTGACCAAGCCTCACTGCTACCTCCCCTCCCTCTCGCTGCCTAGGCCACCCTGAGCTCCTGGGGTTCCTGCAGGACACCAGGGCACACAGTCTCAGGCTGCACCTGCAGTGCCCCCTGCTTGGTCCCCTCCCATGTAAACATAGGCTCCTACCAAGGCCTCTGCTGTGAAACATGCTCCCTCTCCCCTGCAAACCACCTGGCTTACCCCACAGCACCGGGGACTGTGTCACAGCCTGGACATCCGCCCCGCCCCCACCAGGACAAGCACCTTGAGGGCAGGCGCTTTGTTTCCCTAGTGCCTCTAACCACAGCTGGCCCTGTTAAGACGCCCATAAGTATTTGTGGAATTAGTGAAAGAGGGGATGAGGAAGGGGAGATGGAGAGGTGGGAGCTAGGGAGTGGCGCGGGATGGGGAGGCCCCACAGCGAGACACCCGGCGTGTCTCAGACGAGGGCCCCTCTCACATGGCTGACTGCTGACTGACTGAGCAGGACCCTCCGGCTGCCAAAAGCAGGAGCAGAGAGTAGAGAGGGCTGTGGGGTAGCCACCCCGTGCTCTCGCCCTGCCCCTCCTGCCAGGCCCTAGGCCTCATGTGCCAGCTACAGAGTTTTCCCCACCAGGCCAGCCATGTGTCCCCTTTCTCCCAGGGGAGGCTGGGAGAGTGTGGGAAGGGCTCGGCCAGTGTCCTTGGGAAGGCCAGGCGCACACACCACCGTGGTCCACCCTGCTGTCACGGCACCTCTGCTTCTTGTTGCCAGAGGCAGGGGCAGACCGTCTCCAGCTGCTCAGCATCTTGTCTTGGAGATGACAACTAATAATGACGTGATGACTGATAGTCACTGCACACTTAATCAGTTCCATGCTCTGGCCTGGGTATGCTCTGGTATCTTACCCTTCCCAGCGTCTCTACCAGAGACCATTCTTAGCCCCACCCAGTACTGCCCACACTGGGGTTTAGGTCAGAGAACTACCCACTTGCCAGTGTTAGCCATGGGAAGTGGTGGGACTGGGGCACAGCCGTCTCATGGACCCAGGAGGGCACGTCTCCAACTTCA
This sequence comes from Nycticebus coucang, assembly GCF_027406575.1. Classification (NCBI taxonomy): domain Eukaryota; kingdom Metazoa; phylum Chordata; class Mammalia; order Primates; family Lorisidae; genus Nycticebus; species Nycticebus coucang. The sequence goes on along the minus strand of NC_069794.1, from coordinate 95,398,736 downwards.
GTAGGCAGAAGACCACTAGCAGACTCCAGGGCCCTGCCTCCAGAGCCTGGACCAGGGGGTCTGGGCTGGGCCTGTGGTTCTGCCTCTCTGACCAGCCCCAGGAGCTGCTGCAGTGGCCCTCTTCAAGACACAATCTCCAGACACCCAGCTGTTGCTTCAGCTCTGATTTCCACTGCCTAAGACGTGTCCACTTTTTAAAGTATATTGCAGTTGTATTTAATAGCAGACTTGGGACATACCATCAAGATTACAAATCTCAAGAGGTATTTAGAGGGTGAACAAACCTTCCTCCCACTGTTTTCATCTAGTTACAGCCCCAAGCCTGGTGTCTGACACATGGCAGCTACTCCGCAAGCATTGGCTTGCCTTCCCCTTCCCCTGGCTTTCTGGTGTCTCAGGGAAGGGGTGCAGGGGACCCACATGTGGGGGCAGGACGACAGCATGTGAACAGCAGGCCTTTGGCTATGGGGTTGCAGGCTGAGGGGGCCCAGACCTGGGGAAGTGATGCTTAGAGCTTAGGGCCAGCCTGCTATGCCCTCCCTGGGCTTGCTGACCCCATCCAGACTGAGGAAGCTCTCTGGTCTCTGTCAGCCTCATTGCTTGCACTGGGCTATCTCATCTGCACAGGGCGGTTGAAGATCACCCCCATAGAAGTCATTTCCTAGAGTGTTGTCTGGGTTTGACGTCTCCTGCAGAAGCTATAAGTGATATCGTAGCCTTTTCAGCCCTGAAGAGAAGAGTAGTTTTTCTTTTAAGAAAAAAAAAAAAAAAGAAGCTAGTTATGGAGCATGGCAGGACTCAGAATCAGGTCTTTGAGGCAGAAGGAAAGTGAGGCATTTACAGTGTCTTCTGCTCTGCGTCTTAGAGCTCATGGCCTGCCTGTCTCACTTTGCTTATTTAGTTTGGTCTATGCACTGTCCTGCTTCCAAAGGGGTCTGATTTAGTGTGAGATATGGAAGAAAATGCTGCTGTTTCTACAGTTTCAGTGTCTAGTAGGCAGGGCCCATCCCATGGGACTTGGGCCTACAGGCTGCCCTCATTGTGCCTGGGAGTAGCCTGCACAAAAACAGCCAGCCCTGTACTGGCAGGAGCTGTTGGGGTCAGCAAACACTTGGAACAACTCCTTTTGGCCACACTCGGAGCTGGAGGGGGGCAACGGTGAGCTAGTGGGTCCCCGTGCACCAGGTTCACACCTGGACCAAATCGTTCCATGTGGTCTGATGCATGTGAGCCCCAGCATAGGGCAGTGGGGTGCTCTCCAGAAGAGCCCCCAGCTCCAGGAAGCAGAGAGGTTATGGCGCATGGCCCTGGGAGGCAGCAATTGGGGTTGGAGCTTTACATCCCACCCAGCAGAGACCAAACCCTATGTGGTGACCTGACAGCTTGGTCAGATTGGCCTAACCTTAAAACATCAACCAAAACCCAGCTTTAATTTCCAGTGAATTCTCCCCAGTATAAATCACTGCTACCAGAATAGAGCATTTTTGTATGTTTTCTTCCATCTTTTTTGTCACGTAAGCTAGATGTGTGAGTTTTCTCTGAAAAAAATCGTTCCCACTTCCCCCCCTCATTTATCCTAAAAAATGTAGGAAAAGAGCCTTTGCTAAGTGTGTTTCATTTGTTCGGTTTTCCCTTTCCCTGAGTTCTCTGTGTGCACTTCCTAACATATGCTGGAAACAGCTGAGTTCATCAGTTCAGCTCTGCTGAAAAGGACCTGAATGGTGCCTCAGCCTCTGTCCACCGCTCTGTGGACCGGACCTCCCCACACACGTTCCCAAAGATGCCTCTTCTCCCTTCCGGGGAAGAGTACGTCCTGCACCCCTGGCTGGACGGTGATGTGATTAACATGTGACAGTCCTGTCTGGGTGTGCTTCCCACAGGGGCCCTCACGTGGCCAAGTAAATGAGCATCCCACTCAGTGATTCGTAAGTAGGTGGGACACCTGGTTAAACAGGAGCAGAATTCTAGCTGGACGAGTGAAGCCCTCCAGGCCCCTCTGAAAAGAGAGCGAGCCCCTGTGTGCTTTCAGGGTGCTTCTGCTGGCTGGGAACTTCATGGAATGCTGTTCAGTCTCAGATTGTATTTCTTCAGTACTTCTTAGGGTCTGCACTTGACATCTGTAAGTTATTCACTGCCTCATGTGAAGTGTTAAGTACATATGTAGCAGGATAGTTGTTGCCACAGAGATCAGGCAAGGACAGAGAAAGGAATTTGGAGTTAAGTGCTGAGCTTCCTGAAGCCAGAGAAGAAAGAAAAATGAAAAGTTTTTTTTTTTAATTGTTTGATTGAAAAAAAAAAATCTAGATCTAAAAACAAACTTATTACGAGTGCTGACCCTCACTAGGTTCCTTTTAGGAGAATCATTCAAAATAACAGTAAGTGGCCTTCCACTGTGACTTTTTGGAAAATGCGCAAATGCTTTATGTGTGGCTGTGGACAGAGTCCAGGGTGACTGATAACTTTGGTAGCTGTTACCATGGAGTCTTTAGGCCAGAGATGCCTCTTGTTTGCTCTGGAATAGCATTTCAGTGCCCACTATCGCTATTTGTTAGAGCTCAGAAGAGGAGGTAAATTAGAACTGGTGGAAATAAAACCTCACAGTGATAGGACAGGAGCAACCAGTTGGGCTGACCCATAAGACACCTCCCTCTCTGCCAGTTGTCCGTGATCCCCTTATCCTTATGGAGTCCCTCAAGATTCGGCCCAAGTCATATTCCCTTTCTGTGTCCTCAGGGACTCAAGCCTTACCCGTAAGTAAGGCCCTTGGTGGCCTGTGCTTTTAGATGTCGCTTTACTGAACCTGAAGAGGGCTTTATTGCATGCACTTGCCAGGCACAGTGGCACATGCCTACATCCCAGCTGCTCAGGAGGCTGGAGGAGTAGAATCGCTTGAGCCTGAGAGCTCAAGACAGTAGCTCTGTAACTGCCTCTGCACTCCAGACAGCAGAGCAAGACCACATCTCTAAAAAGAAGAATATATTTGCACATAGCATTTTTATATCTTCCATAGCAGTGGCTTCCACTTATTTATTTACTGAGATTTTAATTTATTATACATAATAGCTGCCCATATTTTCAGGGTACATGTGTTGATTTGATCTATTCATGTAATTATTCAGGGTAATTAGGATATCCATCACGTTTATTAAGTATGTGTCCATACCTATCATAGTTCAGACATTTTGTACATACCATCTTTAATCCCTTAATGCTAAGAATTATCTTTGCCATTTTGCAAATTAGAAAAAATGATCAGAAGGCTGGCTTGTGAGCAGGGTGTGCATTTGTGTCCCATCTCTTCCAGGTGCTATGTCTGCAGCTCTGGGCAAGTTACTTCCTCTCTGTGCCTCTATCACTCACAGATGAAGTGAGCACCTTGCCAGATGCTGACCCCAGCCAATGCTCTCCTAGGGGCTAGGCATGAGCTAGCTGGAAGGCCGTGCAGTCAGAGGTGCTGTCAGACAAGACTGCTGCTGGTGTGGGGCTGGGAACTTCCAGGTCAGTTGGGCTTTTAGGAGAAGGGAGCCCAGGTCTGTTTCTCGCCACCTCAACTTCAGTGATGCCGTGACCTGCACAACACCTGGCAGCCATTGCCTTGGTCCTAAAGCAGACCTGCCCAGGACTGGAAAAAGCCAGAATCGGAGATCCAGTGCGAGCTGGAGGAACTGCAGGCCTGGAGAGAGGCCTTGTGCCAACATAGTGGGCAGCAGGTAGGGCATAGCCCAGCTCCCACCTTCAGAGCGTGAGAAATGGCTTCTCGCGCCTTCCTGCCTCACATGCCAGGCCTAACTATCCCACGGGGAAGGAAAATCTGGGATATGTAGTTCCAGTGTAGCCAAGTCCAGGGTCACCGATGGTTATGGGATGAAATGAGTAACATGCAGGGAAAGAATTTAGAATGGCAAATCCTAGCACACAGTAAGGACCATTAAGAATTTGGCTGGGGAGAAGAAGAGGTAAGATGGCTGACTGGAGCAAGCTTTCAAAAGAAGCTCCTGTTCAGAGGGAGAGATAATGGCCAGAACAAACCCAGTAAAGCTGAAGGTCAGGAGCTGAGCTGAGAGAGAAGATTCATAAGTTCACATCATTCCTGCTGAGGCAAGCTGGGACTCCAAGGAAGCAAATTTCAGGTACAAAATCCATCCCAAAGAAGACGAGAGTCCATCCCCTCCCCCAAGAGAGTGGCTTGCTGTGTGCTCTCTACAAGCGAGCAGTGAACAGAAGACCTCTTGTTTCACCCCCATGGGAGAGAGTGGTTGAAGAACGGGACTTCTTCTCCAGAGAGATCCCGCTGCAAGCTGGGGCAGTCTCTTGTCTGGAATAAAAGTTGAACAAATATTTTCCCTGCCTTCCTGAACTCCTAGTCCATCCTTCCCCCTTCTCCTGGTGGTCTGGAAGCCACCCCCTGCAGAACCCGGAGCATCTGGTGGTTCCTTGCTAGGGCTGGGCATCTCATGGGCCGTGGCACAGCTGCACTAAAACTGTGACTCTAGTAGAAATAGGGAGTTGCACGTGGAGGGAGACTGGCCCCATGCCAGGGACGTGCATAGCTGGAAGGCGTGTGGGGTTGCCGCACCTCCCACGGGTGGCCGCCACACCTCCAACCTGCAGGGATCACACCTCCCGTGAGCGGCACCCTCCAACCACAGTGGCACCCTGGATCCACAGCAGCACACTCCCACCAAGGTCAAACACCTCCCCAATTCTGTGGACCACTAAAGGGAGCCAGACCTCATGCAGCAGGGGTTCCAGAGGAGGAGTGTGGCCAGGGCAGAGGCATGGTCTCTGAGGAAGAGAATCACATGCTGTGACGGTAACTCCAGCTTGGAACAGATGCAGGTGGAACACTCCCCAGTTTCCAATGAGCACCAGAGGGAATCAGGCTTGAGCTCCTCCTGCCTACAAGTTGCAGAGTGTGGTGGCCTGGCTGTGGAAGCATTAACTCCCCTTTGACTCAGACAGGCACAAATTCCTGGTGTACTTGTGCATTGGAGGGAACTGGGCCACAGCCCTGCGGGGTTACCAGTGAATGAGTGTGGCTGAGGTGCAAGGTGGGTAAGGATGTTCCAACCCCCCCGGACTAACTCTTTTGCTGGGTGGGCCTTTCTGACTCCACTGAGCACTGGCGCAAGTCACACTTGAGCTGCCAGTGGACCCCTGCAGTCTGGTTGCCAGAGACCTTTTGAACTCTCCCACTTGAACAGTGATTGTGTTGCCTGGGACAATTGGTTTGGAACTCTTTACCTGGGCCGGCCACCTGGGAACTGTTCAAGGTTGAGCCCTGGTGGCATTGTAGTGGGAGGGACTGATTCTCCTCTTCCACTTGTCACTGGTGGGGGGATGGGGGCGTCTTAGTTGCTTGTACCACTCCCCAGCTGAGATTTCAGCTGAAAGCCACCAATTCACTAGGATTGGATTGAGGCTGGCTGAATACAAGACAGAACCACCTAGCCCCATCACACCAATCAGGTCCCCAGAGTCTAAGGCTGCAGGACTGAAAGGGACCTTTGTAAAGGTGTAGGGGGAAAACCACAGTCACAAGTCCCAGCTCTTTGTTAAAGGACTTGTCAACTACAACTCCTGGAGCCCTCAATCCAATTTCACCTTACCAGCTTCACTAGACAAACTGTGAAAAATAATCATGGGGCAGAACCAGCGTAAAAACTCTGGCAACATGAATAATCAGAGTAGATCGATTCCCCCAAAGAATGACAAAGGAGATTCAACAGAAGATGCCATTCATAAACAAATGGCTAAAATGTCAGAAATAGAATTCAGGGGCAGCGCCATATACTGGAGGTGGCAGGTTCAAACCCAGCCCTGGCCGGAAAAAAAAAAAAAAAAAGAAAGAAATAGAATTCAGAATATGGAAGTAAAGTTGGAATTAGAAATTCAAGGAGTAGTTCAAAGGTGTCTCAAGAAATCAATGAATTCAAAGATAAAATCTCTAAGGATTTGGACATAATGCAAAAAAAGAAATTACAGACCTTAAAGAAATGAGAAAGATATTTGAAGAGCTTCATAATACAGTAGAATCCCTCAGTAATAGAGTGGATCAGGCACTCAAGAAAGGATCTCTGACATTGAAGACAAAGCTTTTCAATGCTCCCAAATGCTCAAAGAGGAAGAGAAGTGGAGAGCAAAAACGGATCATTCCCAATCAGAGCTGTGGGACCACTCCAGAAGAGCAAACATTCACCTTATAGGAATTCCTGAAGGAGAAGAGGATGGTCCTAAAGGCATAGATGCTCTACTCCAAGATATAATAGAGAATTTCTCAAGCATGGCAAGAGATACAGAAATTCTGATAGCAGACAGTTTCAAAACCCCAGTACAACTCAATCCAAATAAAGCATCTCCTAGACACATTGTAATCAACTTTGCCAAATTTAATATGAAGGAGAAAATTCTGCAAGCAGCCAGATGCGAGTAAAGTATAACCTACAAGGAGAAGAATATTAGCATGACTGCAGATCTGTCAGCTGAAACTTTTCAAGCCAGAAGAGGATGGTCATGGACATTCAATCTCCTAAAAGACAACAATTTCCAGCCCAGGATCCTATATCTAGCTAAACTGAGTTTCATTTGTGATGGAGAAATCAAATACTTCACTGACTTACACACATCGAAGAAATTTGCCATAAGTAAACCAGGTCTCAAGGATATTCTCAGACTGATCCTCCATAATGATCAGCTTAATGGTCTACCACCAAAGTAAAGTCACCGGAAAGCCTTGAATAAAATCTAACATCCACAATGGTGAAAGGATTGAAAAGATCCACTGGTCACTTGAAATTCATGACAACCAAAACACTTCCATGCTTATCAATACTCTCAATTAATGTGAATGGCTTTAATTGTCCTCTCAAGAAACACAGGTTAGCTAACTGGATACAAAAACTCAAGCCAGATGTCTGTTGCATACAGGAATCTCATCTTACCTTAAAGGATAAAAATAGACTGAGGGTGAAGGGATGGACATCTATAATTCAGGCAAATGGAAATCAGAAAAAAAGCAGGGGTTGCAATTTTATTTGCAGATACAATAGGCTTTAAACCAACAAAGGTAAGGAAAGATGAGGACAATTATTTCATATTTGTCAAGGGAAACATTCAACATGAAGAGATTGCACTTATTAACATTTATGCGCCCTATTAGAATGCTCCTCAATTTATAAAGGAAACCTTAACAGATATGAACAATTTGATATCTTCTTGTACTATACTGTAATTTTCCTCAATTTATAAAGGAAAGCTTAAAAGATATCAACAATTTGATATCTTCCTGTCCTATAATAGTTAAATAGAGATTTTTAACACCCCTTTGGCAATATTGGATAGACCCACCAAGAAAAAAACTAAACAAAGAAATATTGGACTTAAACTTGACCCCACAACAAATGGATTTAACAGACATCTACAGAACATTTCATCCTAACAAAACTGAACACACATTCTTCTCATCAGCCCATTGAACATCCTCCAAAATTGATGACATCTTAGGTCACAAGTCTAACCTCGGTAAATTTAAAAGAATAGAAATTATTCCTTGTATTTTCTCAGACCACCATGGAATAAAAGTCAAAACAACAACAGGAATCTTGGTACTCAAACAAAGTCATGGAAACTAAATAACCTTATGCTGAATGATAGCTGGGTCAAAGACGAGATTAAGAAGGAAATCACCAAATTTTTGGAACAAAATGATAATGAAGACACGAATTATCAAAACCTATGGGATACTGCAGAGACAGTCCTAAGAGGGAAATTTATACCATTGCAAGCCCTCCTCAAGAGAATAGAGAAGAAATCAACAACTTACTGAGTCATCTCAAGCAACTGGAAAAGTAAGAACATTCCAACCTCAATCCCAGCAGAAGAAAAGAAATAACCAAAATTAGAGCAGAATTAAATGAAATAGAAAACAAAAGAATCATTCATAAGATCAACAAATCAAAAAGTTGGTATTTTGAAAAGATTAACAAAATTGATAAACCTTTGGCTAACCTAACCAGAAGCCAAAAATTAAAATCCCTAATATCATCAATCAGAAATGATAGAGAAATAGCAACAGACACCTCGGAAATTGAAAAAAATCCTTAATGATTACTACAAAAACTCTATTCTCAGAAATATGAAAATCTGGAGGAAATAGACCAATACCTAGACCACCTTCCTAGACTCAGCTAGAAAGAACTGGAAATGTTGAACAGGCCTATATCAAGTACTGAAATAGCATCAACTATACGAAAGCCCAGGTCCAGAAGGCTTCACGTCAGAATTCTACCAAACCTTTAAAGAGGAACTAGTACCTATATTACATAACCTTTTCCAAAACATAGAAAAAGAAGGAATACTTCCAAACACATTCTATGAAGCGAATATCACCCTGATCCCCAAACCAGGAAAAGATCCAACAAAGAAAGAAAATTATAGACCAATATCACTAATGAATATTGATGCAAAAATATTCAATAAGATCCTAGCAAACAGAATTCAACAGTACATCAAAAAAATTATACACCATGATCAAATTGGTTTTGTCCCAAGATTACAAGTTTGGTTTAACATATATAAATCTATAAATATAATACCATATAAACAAAATAAAAAACAAAGACCATATGATTCTCTCAATTGATGCAGAAAAAGCTTTTGATAATATCCAGCATCCTTTCATGATCAGAACACAAAAAATAGGCTTAGATGAGTCATTTCTTAAACGGATAGAGGCCATCTACAGCAAAACCGCAGCCAATAACATATTGAATGGAACAAAATTGAAAACATTTCCACTCAGGTCTGGAACTAGACAAGGATGTCTTTTGTCTCCATTGCTATTCAACATAATAATGCACAGAGAATCCACAGAGAACTCAAACTAATAAGAAAAGAACAAGTGATCCCATTTCATTGTGGGCAAGAGACTTAAGCAGCAGCTTCTCTGAAGAAGACAGGTACATGAACACATGAAAAAATGCAATCAGGCAAGAGAAGGTGATCAAGGGTATCCAAATGGGGTCAGAGGAGATCAAACTCTCACTCTTTGCAGATGACATGATCTTATACCTGGAAAACCACAAGGACTCAACTACAAAACTCTTAGAAGTGATCAAGGAATACAGCAGCATCTCGGGATACAAAATCAATATTTACAAATCAGTAGCTTTTATATATACCAACAATAAAAGCTGAAAAAATAGTCAAGGACTCTATTCCTTTTACGGTAGTACCAAAAAAAGATGAAATATTTAGGACTTTACCTAATAAAGGGCGTGAAAGAAAACTACGAAACTCTGAGAAAGGAAATAGCTGAAGATGTTAGCAAGTGGAAAAACACACCATGGCTTAGAAGAATCAACATTATTAAAATGTCCATACTTCCCAAAGCAATATACAAATTTAATGCAATCCCTATTAAAGCACTACTGTCATAGTACTTCATTTTATATGGAATCAGAAACCTCGAATAGCCAAGACATTACTCAGAAATAAAAACAAAGTGGGAGGAATCATGCTGCCAGACTTCAGGCTATACTGTAAAATCTATAGTGATCAAAACAGCATAGTACTGACATAAAAACAGAGAGGTAGATGTATGGAACAGAATAGAGAACCAAGAGATGAACCCAGCCACTTATCGTCGTTTGATCTTTGATAAGCCTATCAAAACATAAATTAGGGGAAAGATTTCCTGTTTAACAAATGGTGCTGGGTGAATTGGTTGGTCACGTGTAGAAGACTGAAACTGGACCCACACCTTTCACCATTAACAAAAATTGATTCTCACTGAATAAAAGATTTAAACTTAAAGACATGAAACTATAAAGACACTAGAAGAGAGGGCAGAGAAAACACTTGAGGAAATCAGCCTGGGAGAATATTTTATGAAGAGGACCCCCTGGGCAATCTAAACAACACCAAAAATACATTACTGGGACTTGATCAAACTAAAAAGCTTCTGCACTGCCAAGAACACAGTTAGTAAAGCAAGCAGACAGCCCTCAGAATGAGAGAAGATATTTGCAGGTTATGTTTTGATAACTAGAATCCACAGAGAACTCAAACTAATAAGAAAAGAACAAGTGATCCCATTTCATTGTGGGCAAGAGACTTAAGCAGCAGCTTCTCTGAAGAAGACAGGCGCATGAACACATGAAAAAATGCTCATCATCTTTAATCATCAGAGAAATGCAAATCAAAACTATGTCGAGATACCATCTAACTCCAATAAGATTAGCCCATGTAACAAAATCCCAAAATTACAGATGTTGGTGTGGATGTGGAGAGAAGGAAACACTTGTGCACGGCTGATGGGAATGTAAACTAATACGTCCCTTCTGGAAAGAAGTTTGGAGAACACGTACGGAGCTCTAAGTAGACCTGCCATTTGATCCTACAGTTCCTTTACTAGGTATATATTCAGATGACCAGAAATCACTTTACAACAAAGACATTTGCAGCCCAATTCATAATTGCCAAGTCATAGAAGCAGCCCAAGTGCCCATCGACCCATGAATGGATTAACAAATTATGGTATATGTACACCATGGAATATCATGCAGCCATAAAAAAGATGGAGACTCTACCTCTTTTATGTTTACATGGATGGAGCTGGAACATGTTCTTCTTAGTAAAGTATCTCAAGAATGGAAGAAAAAATATCCAATGTACTCAGTACTATTATGAAACCAATATATAATCACCCACACTGTCATACAAATGATAAAGCCCAGAAAGAAGAAGAGAAGAGGAGGGCAAGGGGAGGGAGCAGGGTAGCCAGCTGGAGGGAGGATCATCACCTGTTGTGCATATTGCAAGGGTATGTGTCAAATATATTAAAAGTAGAGTATAAATGTCTAAGCATAACAAGTGAGGTGAAGGCTATGTTAACCAGTTTGATGTAAACATTCCAAATTATATATGAAATTAGCACATTGTACCCCATAAATGCAGTAATGTACACAGTTATGATCTAATAAAAATAATAATTTGGCAGAGAATTGCAAATCAAAATTTGGTGGCTCCTGCCTGTAATCCCAGAACCCTGGGAAGATGAGGCAGGTGCACTGCTTGAGCCCACAGGTTTGAGACCATCCTGAGCCAGAGCGAGATCCTGTCTCTAAAAATAGCTGGGCGTTGTGGCGGGCGCCTGTAGTCCCAGCTACTCAGGAGGCTGAGGCAAGAGAATCGCTTAAGCTCAGGAGTTTGAGGTTGGTGTGAGCTGTGACGCCACAGCATTCTACTAAGGATGACAGTGTGAGACTCTGTCTCAAAAAAAAAAAGAATTTGCTACTCTCATCATGATTATCATTATCACCACCACTGACATCATCAGGGCCCATAAGCCCCTTGCTTCAGGCCACAGGGCTAATCAGCGGCCCAGTAAGGATTAAATGCACAGAGATAGCTCCACCAGTAACTGAATTTGGTGGCCGCCAAGGGCCTCCCAACCTCCAGGGCCTCTTCTAAGACCACAGAAAAGCCCCTAAGAATTCCAGACGCTTGATTGATATATGTGAATGTATGCCCGTCTACACTGTGAGCTATGATGCCACAGCATTCTACTATCCAATTAATAAATAAATTATTCCTAGAAGCTAGTGTCAAGTGATTCAGCAAAATATAAATTATTCCTAGAAGCTAGTTTCAAGTGAGTCAGCAAAAAAAAAAAACAAAGAAAACGATACATAGGTTCTATTATGTGTACATATTCTCATGCATATATGTATACATGTGGGTAAATGATAATTTATGTGCATGCATGGATGTTAGAAATAAGAATAATTTTATTTAGGGAGTGGGCATGAGATGTTAACACCTTGTTGTATTCAACACTTTTCGATATATGAAAAATCGCATACCTTGGAGAAATATGAACATATTAAGCCATTTGGGGGAGATAGTTTTGGGTAGTTTTTACCTATAGAGCCCACTGAATAAATATTGCCAGATTTTTTTGGAATATACAAAAGCTATCATATGCTAGATAAATTATAAGACAAATGTTTCTCCTAAAGTAGCCATCCAAAGCTGTACTCATAATGTACATTAGCGACCAGGAATCCGCCTGGCAGAACTTGACGACTAGATTCTAGAGAAGGCGATGGGGCTCATTGTGAGCCATGTAGGCTGCTGACTTACCAAAAGCAATTGTAAAACGTCTGTAAGTGAGAATGGAAGGGGCAGGGGCAGGAGTCTATCACTCTGGAAGACACGACCACCAACTTAGGAAGAAGGGGGGCTGCCCCGTGTGCCTGTGTTCTGATTCTCACAGTGACACCTGGGAATAAGCAAAGTCCTGCCACCGCAGCCGCTCCTGTAGCTAATCCTTGTGGCAGTTGTTGGCAGCAACACAGACCTGTAATCTTTAGGTCATGAGGAATTTATATCATGTCTAAGTCTAACCAGCTCTTCCTTCAGCCAGCTTAGAGAGAGCCTGTTCCGTGCCAGGTTCTGTGAGCTCAGGATGTGTCTGTAAACAACATAGACCAAAGCCCCTGGCCCAGGGGAGGTTTATTCTAGCCGGGGAGGCACATACACAGCAGTGGTAATAAGAGCTATAGCACATGTTGGGAGACTCTGTGGGGAGAGTCAGCAGATTCAACCTGCTACGTCAGACTTGTGGTACAAGGCTGATTCTGCTTATCAAAGCCCTGTTTATTAAACTTTCAAAGCCTAAGGATTTTTGGTTACGTGAGCCTTGTCCCCACACATGTTAAGATTCACTAGTAATTCAAACCAAAAACTTTTGGGAATATGTAGGTAAGTCTCCTTTGGAAGAAATGACTGTTTTTGTTTTCAAATGTAATGCTTTTACATAATATGCAAAATATATATAGGATTTTGAAAATTCTGAAATGTGTGTCCTCTTATTCTGATTCTAATGTAGTACTGATCTGCAATATTTAATGTAGGAAATTGCAAATAGATTTTTCTCCCCTGGATCTCAAAAGAGTAGCTTTCCAAAAATGAGAAGCAAAGGAAAAGTCTCGAACTGCAAGGCTGAAGCCACACCTGAATCATTAGGATGCTCCTTTGTGTTCCTTTCCTATATATCTCTAAGAAATTAGGTTTCACAGGTTCCTTATCACCTAGCTTTTATGGAAAGAAGAATTTTGAGTGTTCTTTTCTGATTCGAAAGACACTCAAACAATGTAAATGGGCTAGAACCTAGACAGAACTCCAATTAATAAGAAAAGAGCAAACAACCCCATTTATAAGTGGGCAGGAGACATGAACAGAAACTTCTCTGAAGAAGACAGACGGATAACTAACAACCTATACAAAGTGCTCATCTCTCCCTAATGATCAGAGAAATGCAAATCAAAATTCCCCTGACCTCAGTGAGATTAGCCCACGTCATAAAGTTCCAGATCTCCAGATGCTGGCAAAGATGCAAAGAGAATAGAACCCTTTTACACGCTGGTGGGGTTCCAAATCGATACAACCTTTATGGAAAGAAGTATGGAAAATTCTTAAAGAACTAAAAGTCCACCTTTTATTTGATCCTGCAATCCCATTACTAGGTATCAAGAACAAAATCATTTTACCACAAAGACATTTGCACCAGAATGTTTTTGTTGTTGTTGTTTTGCAGGTTTTGGCTGGGGCCAGGCTTGAACCTGCACCCCTGGTATATGGGGCCGGCGCCCTACTCCTTGAGCTTCAGGTGCCTCCAGCACCAGAATGTTAATTGCAGCTCAAGTCACAATTTTCAAGTCATGGAAACAGCCTAAACACCCATCAACCCATGAATGGATTAGCAAATGGTGGTATATGTACACCGTGGAGTGTACTCAGCCATAAGAAAAGATGGAGACTTTACATCTTTTGTGTTTACCTGGATGGAGTTTAAATTCATTCCTCTTAGTAAGGTATCTCAAGAATGGAAAAAAACACATCCAATGTACTCAATAGTATTATGAAACCAATATATAGATAATTACATGCCCACATGAATGATTAAATACAAATATAGCCTAGCAAGGGGAAGAGCAAAGAGGGAGGATGTTTGCCGGGATCTCACCGAATGTGCAGTGTGAGGAAGAGCTCAACTACAACTTGAACCTTATCTTAGAATTGAAAACAATGTAACCTAAAAATGTGTACCTTCATATTAATTTGAAATCAAAAATTAAAAAAAATAACGGGAGAACCTAAAAACGAGAGAAATGTAATTTAGCTATTTAAGAGAAACAGCTACTCCCGAGCCTTTTAAGCAGTGGTCTGAGGGTGAAGATAAGCTGGCCTTCTGGTCACAGTCAGCCCTGGTCACTGAATACTGTGGCCAAGTAAGGTGTTCTCGTTCTGGTACTGCTTTGTGGAGAGCCTTCTTCCCCCATTCACACAGAATAACCTGGTCCGGCCTCTCTAGCCGTAGTTGATGTGTCCAGACTGTGCACAGGACATCTTGTGGACATTGAGGACTGGTTTGAGAAAGAAAAGATGGTCTCCCTCTGGGCAGCTGAAGCCCAAAGCTTGGGAGTGGTCAGCAGCTGTGTTCTCCACCAGGGAGAGCAAGCTGTCCTGCTTTGTGAGAGAGAGAAATGGTGCTGGCCAGCCCAGAGAAGGCTGGGGAAGATAAAGAAGGGGCCTCTGGTTGCCTCTAAATCCGTGCTCCACCTCTGTGGCCCAGCTGGGTCACATGAGCAGTTGTGGGAGTCTCCTCGGTGTCCTGACACTCCCTTCTTAACAGTGTGAGTTGGGCTTCTGTGCGTGCCCCCTAAAGAGTGAAACACTCAGTCTTAGGGGACAAAATTCAGTTCTCATCTCCTCTGAAAGGGCCACAGACAGGAAGACGAAAAACAGTTCAAGAAAGGAAATTAGGGTAACCCTAACCCTAACCCTGAGGAAATTAATTAAGGAAGTTTCCAGGGCTTCGTGAAATGGGTGGAAATCAGAGCTAATCGTGTTTCTCTTAGACATGACTCCAGACTCTCACTGTACCATTGGTGTGACCCCCTCAGCTGTGTGAGTCACAGTCAGCTCAGTCTTTTCATCCTGTTCCCTTAGGTCAGGTGTCCACACTCAGCTCAGTCACTCTGTCTCCACAGGGAGGCAGAGACGACCCTCTGGAGACCCGTGGGCCAGAGCCAGTAAGGGGAGTTGTTTTCCGAGGCCTGTTTAAGGGTAATGATTTTGACAGCTAAGTTATGAGCAGCATTAGTGTCTGTCTTCCCTAACCCTGCTTCCCTCCTCAGTTGCCCAGCTGGTTTAGGGTCCCCTTCCCGAGTGCCTCATTTGAGGGGACACTTCTGATAACGGAGCCTTCCAGATGCAACCAGGTCTTCTCTTCCATCCCCAACACACTCACTGTCAGCAGGGAGGCGGCAAAACCTGAAGAGAGACAAGGGATCCAACCCGGTACAGTGTAAATACCTTACGGGAGACAGACACACAGAGTCTCGGTCACAGTGGTGGAAATTAGCCACAGTCTGAGGCGGCTGCAGAAATCTGTCAGCAGAGAGGAATTCAGCAATGACTGAGGTCCAGGAAGATGGGCCATGGAAACAACCCTCACAAGTTCTAGATTCCTTTTTGTTGCAGCTACCAAGGAGGTCACACACCCCTGGCCCACGTCACTGTCCCCACATCGCAGTCACCTAAAAAAGCAGCCCCATGCTGTTTGGAATGATGTAATTATCTCCTTAGTGGACCCTTGTTTAATCCCAGAAAAATTTAACATTTTTGTGTTAGATTCAGAAACAATTTGTTCATGTTTGGTATTTTAAGAATTTGTTGTGATTTAGAGAACTTGACCTATTAGAACAAGAGGTCAGCCTCATACTTCTAATTTGAAATGTAGTTGAGAATTGATTTAGATGTGTAATTTTAAGTCGAGGAATATAACAGTAAAGTTTAGCAAATTTATAGCATTAAAATATTTAGGAGAATTCGGTATTTACCAGATTTGTATATTTGATTGGATTGGTAAGAGTGAAGTAGTTTAAAGATTCTGTTTACTAACTAGACCACTAAAGTACTTAAAAAGAAAATCAGTGCATTAAATGTGTAAGTGCAGTTTAAGACGTTAAAGGAAATTAATTAAACTACAAAAGCCCTTTTATAAATAATTGTTAGGCCAGGCATGGTGGCTCACACCTATAATCCAAACACTTTGAGAGGCTGAAGTGGAAGGAGCACTTAAGGTCAAGAGTTTGAGACCAGCCTGGACAACATGGTGAGACCATATTTCTACAAAAAACAATAGCCAGGCACGGTGGTGCACATCTCTTGAACCCAGGAGTTTGAGGCTTCAGTGAGCTATGATTGTGATAATATACTTCAGCCTAGGTGACAGAGCAAGACCCTGTCTCTAAAAAAATAAAAATAATTGTTAACATTTGCTGTATTTATTAATAGAATAATAAGATTTGTGAGTTGAAATCATCAATAAGTTTAAAGGAAAACTGAGCTTGAAATTGGTAACTTTAATTGAATATTAATTTTTTAAGTAGCTTTTGGATTTTGTTTTGTGTACAAAAACAAATCAGAAAACCTACATTGATATTTCAGAATTTTATCTATGTAACCCCCTGTCCTGAATATTAGAGGGTTAGTTTAATCCCAGACAGGACTAGTCCAGGTGTGGCCAGGGCTGATCCCAGGACTCAGCTACTGAACTGGGTAATTTAGGGTCAGTGAGATAGTTCAAGGGATATATTCTCACCCGGGGTATTCCTATAAAAGTTACCTTTACTCTAGGGGCTCCCAGACCCCAGGGAAATGGGGATCTGGCCCAGCCCCATGAAGGTCCTGTGTTGCTCCAGGCTGGACCCCAACTGAGTCAGAGGCCCTAGACTCAGATTCGCCCTCCAGCAAGTTAAAGTGGCTGGGACTTGTTCAGGTCATGGCCGGCTGACTGACTAAGGAGGGGGTTGCAGTCCCTGAAAATGCAAACCTGAGGTAATTTCCTCTTCACAACATACTTGCCCCACATCTTGCCTTTGATAAAGATGCTTAGACAGTTGACAAACTCTGAGCATCTGTCAAGCAGTCTTTAGCGTCTTCTGTTTCTGTGAAGAAAGAATAGAGTCTGCTATTCTTCTGTAAATAGTGAGTACTTCAAAGAGAATAGTTTTTGTTTTGTTTTTTAATTTAATATTTTTTACTTGCTTCTTACCACCCAAGAAAGCACACACAGAATTCTGGCCAGGAGAATACCTAGGAACACAGTGAGAAACTGCTCACGCAGATAGCAGGGAGTTCATGGCACTCCTGGCTGCTGGGTATCAACCCAGGCAACTCCCAGCGCTGCCCTAAGTTTTTTTTTTTTTTTTTTTTTTTATTAAATCATAGCTGTGTACTTTAGTATGACCATGGGGCACCATACACTTGGTTCATAGACCGTTTGACACATTTTCATCACACTAGTTAACATAGCTTTCGTGGCATTTTCTTAGTTATTTTCCTAAATTCTGTTTGCTTAGTAGAGGCATTGTGATTACAAGGCCAGTTCTCAATAATCAACACTTTCCCCCAGGTAGGCAGCTTTATGGAAAAGAGCAGGTCTCTCTTTGCTCTTTAGAATCTGCAAGGGTAATGACGTCCTTGTGTTCTGAGGAAGGCTGGATGGGACTTCTGTTCAGCCGCAGTCTTTGTTCTGTGGGCAGGTAGTTGATCTCTTCTGAGGCGGGCACCTTGTGTTTCTGGCACAGGCATTACAGATACATTCAATAGTTCTCTGTTTTAAGTCAGTTAACAAATGTTATTGCAAGAGCAAACTTACGTAAGACATAGTAAAGGTTGACTGATGATGATTTAAAGCTAAAATGCAAGTTTTGTTATTAAAACAGATTTGCAAATAAGAACAAAGTGAAAAATAGTATTGAGAGGGGAATGTAGCAATGGAAACCCAGTCTCCAGAATTTCCATTATCCTTATCATTTTCCAGACAGAGGTTAATTGAGAGGGTAAGTTCAGCATACTTTAGCCAACATAATTGTATAAAAAAAAAAAAAAAAAGGAAAAAAAGTGAATGCTAAATGAATTAACATAGAGGAGGGAGTGAGACAAAGAGAAAAGAATATTCCCATGTGCTGACTTCACCTTGCCACTGGACTTCCCAGTGCAAAACATACAAGCACAATTTTCGGGGTCCCATTTTTCACAGCTTTCCAGAATCACAGATTTTTGAAGCTGAAAGATTGCAAGAGTTTACTTGACAGAGAGTGCGAAAGAAAGTTTTTCAAATTTTGAAGAGTCATGAAAATAAACAGTGTATATAGTCATTCAGAACATCATCATGTCAGTAGCCATAAAAATAGGGACAGGCCCCAAAACAAGAAAAATAAAGCCAGCCAGGCAGAAGGGGAAAGAGAAAGCTGGCCTGAAGCAATGGCCCCTGTTCTGGCTGCACATTAACTCAGATCAGCCAGGGAGCATCACAGTTAGTACCTGGGACCCCCAGAGATTGTTTAAAAAAGCTTCCCAGGTGATTCTTACTTGCCATCAGAATTATGGGAGTACTGGCCCATGGAACAATAAATTCTTCCCTCGTTTCTGTTCCTTTCGGCATATCTGCTTGACGGCCTGGCCTTGCAGAGCCTGACAGTATCTTTTCTGGCACATCTTTGTATTTCACTGATGCTGTTAATGGTGTAGATAGCTGACACTGAGGGCGATGTGACAGGGACTGTGATGGCTAGCTGTGGGCTGGGCCGTGATGACCTCACTGAGTCCAGCGGAGGACTTTGGTGTGGTTCCTTTTCTGGTGTGGTCAGCTTGCTCAGCCTTGCACTATCACTGCCTCTGAGTTTTGATAATCCATTTTATTTATAGCAGATGGCGTTGATGATTGCCCATTTATCCCTGAATTAGATTGGAGTCTAGGCCAAAAAACAATAAAGGTGGTAAGTATCCCACATTTGAAGCTTAGATAACTCCAAGTGCAGGACCAGCTACTTCCCTCTTCCAGGAATGCCGGGTGGCCCAGCTCAGCAGAACTGGACCTCCTTCTACCCCATTGCCTCATGGGGGGTGGGACACATGAGGTCAGCAGGCTAGTTTGGGGGGAGTACATCCTCCTGCTCTCTGCAAGATCAGGGACTCCCAAACCAGGCTCCCTTCCTGTCCTCAAGGGACTGTCCTTGTGTCATCATCATTCTGAGTCACTGAAGGGCCAGGACTTGCTGCTTCAGGCCTGGTGTCACCTCTGAGGAAGGGCCAGGAGGGACGGCCCAGCTAACAGGGAGACAGGCAAAGCCTGTGCACAGCGTCTGCCCAGGGAAGGGCACAGAAACACTGAAAAATTGGTTTTGAAGTTAGTTGACAGGAGACAAGAAAGCTCACAGACCCAATCTGGCCTGCCACCTGCTTCTGTGAGTAAAGGTTTATTGGAGCATATATCTACACACAAAGCAGCTGGACCCCCAGGTCAGCTACCTCTTTCCTCATTCCATCAGAAGACTGAAGCATCCCCTCTGGACACATGGACCAGCAGACTCAGACCTGAGCACAGTTGAGGGCAAGTGGACCACACTGAGCCCAGGAGGAGAAGGTGCGGCTCTGCATTGCGCTTCCAGGGTCACTGGGATCCCACCAGCCCAACCTTACCTAACTGGCTGCTGGGTTTCTAACATGTGCCCAGCCAGTAGACTGAGGACGTCCCCTCTGGGGAGAACCGACACGCTAGTGGTAACTATATTGAACAGCTCAGATGCTGAACATTTTCACCATTGCAAAGAGTTTATAGTCAGCAGTGATTGAGGAATAAGACTCCAGGGTAAGGGTGGACTCTTTTTATCCCATCATAAGCTTTGTATAACTAGTTTGTTTCTAAAAACTGGCAGTTATAAAAATTAAAATTAAATTTTAAAAATGGTAGGCATTGTCTGTAGACCTTTGCCCCCCAGTTTGAGCAAGGGCGTTATATTTCTAATACACAGGTTAGCCACAGCTCTTGCTGGGGGTGTTTGCAAGTCTCCTTCCCCAGGAACATGTGACAGTGTACAATGACCACTATTTGGGTGGTGGGCACACTTATAACCTTGAATCAAGCATAACAAAATCAATACATGTAACCAAAAACATTGTACCCTCTTAATTTTTTGAAATTAAAAAAAAAAAAAAAGGCAACACAGGCTTGCCTGTGTGTAACATCCTTAGTGGGTATGTGAAAACCACCCAGAGAAAAGTGAAAGGAGAAGTAGAATATGGTGTTTTTATTTAGAGCAAAAATCTGGTTTCTCATGTGAACCCCGTCCCCCAATAGTTTTTAGTTCCTGGGTTGAAAGGTGCATCACTGGTCCATCCACAGCAGACATTGCCACACTGTTGAGGCATCATGCTTTCTGCCAAGGACAGAACGAGAGGAAATGACCTTACTCAGAAAGGGGAAGTGTGAGGCTGAGGGACAACACTCTGACCCTGAGAGAATAGGGAGACTTTGCCAGGTTTCCTGGGGAGGGGCAGGGTCACCTTTACCAGAAGTCAAATGTGCCGGAGGGGAATAAGCTTCTCGACACCCAGATCCTTGGCTGCACAGTGCTCTCCATGCCCCTTCACTCCCCCAACTGCAAACTTCCTACTTTTAGAAGTTTCAGGAAAAAAGCCATGGGTCAATTACTGAATTCCAATTTTTTGATGACTTTGGGAACATAACCAGAACTCCCTGGCTGGTTGCCCTAAGCAGATTAATTTATGAGATGCTGTTATGTTCTTTAGAGAAAGTTCCTTAAACAGAAAAGAAGAGAGCTTCTGATCTATGGTGAGGCAGCCTGCCTGCACTGTCTCAAAAAGAAAGAGAGGACACTGACCCCATAGTATATCTCCACTGCCCTCAGAGCAGCTCAGAAGGGCAGCCACCAAGAGCTCAGAGCCAGGGAGGCATCTGTGTGAGGGGGACACAGGTGCTTGTTTCACTCTGGAAAGGTCCGGGGGAAGAGTGTCTTGAAACATCTGCAGTGTCTCGCTCTCGGCCTGCAGCATTCCAAGTCAAGCAGCCTTGCACACAAGAGAGGCCAGAGACGAGCCCCCAGCAGGGGGACTGCACACACAGAAGCCCAGTCATTTGCATTTTCCAGTTGTCTTTAAGTCAGGCAGGACCCCACTTGAGAAGCCAATCCCTCCACCCCCAGCAGAGCCAAAGAAAATTACCAGGCCTGCCCAGGCAGGTGGACCCTGAGTGCTGTCAGCCCCTGTCCTGAACCAGGACCTGTGTGAATCTAACCTGAAACTGTGCAGGTCCTGTCCTGCTCATGCCCATCCTCCCATCGGTAATGTTTCTGACCAGAGTCTACCAGGTGAACAGCTGGTGATGCTGTGGTTGGAGGGAAGCAAGAGCTATGCATTGTGGTGATTCTTGGCTCCAATACCAGGCCAAGTCAGGCCTTTATTCTTTTTGCTAATATGTTGAGCACCATGGACATGTGTACTTTCAGAAATACTATTCTAAATTGCATTGAGGAGCGAAATCTCTTCCTAGCCTTAGGGATGACTCATCACACTGAGAAGTCTGGTGCCCCTCAAAGCTCTGCTGCCTCTGTCTCTATAGTATTGATTTTCAATCAGTATGCTCTGGCACACTGGTGTGCCATGAGAGAATCTTGGGTGTGCCATGAAACTTTTTAAAGATCGTTAATTATTTTTGAAAGAAGTTCAAAGCACAGTAAGTATATGTAGGATAGAGCATAGAGTTAAAAGTGCTAAGCACCAGGGACAGAGTGATCTGAGAAAAATCCAAGCATCACTGCAGGCCTTGAGTACTAAAAACAATACTCACTAGACACAGCACACTGTCCCAGCCCTCAGTCATATTTAGCAATGATAAGAAAAAGGCAAAACAGGAGTGTAGTAAACAGAATGTGTTAAGATCAATCATGCAATTAAAGAAAAATTACTTGTTTTTTAACCTTGACTCTCCCTTGGAAGCTTTCTGCTGTGCTATATTTTCTCATGCCTGAGATTGCAGTAAAAACCTGTGAGGATCATTGGGAGGGGGCTGCACCCTTGACTCCCTCCAGAGGGCTCAGGATATTGGCCTCCTTGGATCCCTCAGTTCAAAGCATATTGATGGAATAGGTGTTATTCATTTTGTGTCAAGTTGCACCAACAAGTATAATTTTATTGTTTTTATTTTGAGCAACATAATTTAAGTGTGCTGTAGACGTTTAACTACAGCTTCAAATGTGCTATGAGATGAAAAAGGCTGGAAATCACTACTCTAGAGTTTGGAGAATCAAATGCTTTATGGCCATGACATTGCTGGAAGTTTCCAATGATTGAAGACAGTGTCTCCTAATGTGTAATCAGCCAGCCCCCACTCTGCACTAACATTGTCTGCTTCTCCCCACAGGCACAGAGGGTGCACAAGAAGGTCCCCAGGCCTGGCCGAGCGCACCACTGCTCCGGGAAGAGACCTCATTCCATCCCTTCGCCATGTGCTACCGCAGCAAGCCCTATGCCTGGCAGCAGCCACCAGCCCTCCCTCAACAATCCACACCTGGGGTCCAGCTGGACAGGGCTGCCTCCTGGGCACCAGCAGGGACTTGCTGAACAAGCCAACAGTATCCCCAGCCCTCCCTGGTGTTTCCAGAGAAGCAAGTCCTTGTTTTGTTTGCCTACAGAAGGCCCCTCCCCGGCCTCCTTAGAGGAACCACATTGGTTTTCAAACACAGGCACTCGAGGGCACAGGGCATCGGAGCAGAGGCACGGCCATCTCCTCTCCATTGATGACCTAGAGGGGGCCCAGGAGACAGATGTGGACACTGGCCTGCGGCTGTCCTCCTCAGACCTGTCTGTGGTGTCTGCATACTCCGCTCCCAGCAGGTTCTGCAGCATGGCAGAAACACCTCTGCCCTCCGAGGGATGCAGCAGCCGTTGGTCAACACACAAGGATTCTAGAGAAGGACCACTGCCCACTGTCAGTAGGGGGGCCACAGCGGCCCTCTGGGCTTCCCTCCCTTTCTTTACCAAAGGGTCTTCCTGCTCCTCAGTGACAGCTGGTACTTCTCCCCTGTCTCCCAGTGCCTCGCCCTGCACAGACTCCTCCCCACTACTCCCTTCTGACTCTCCCAGAGCAGGGCAGACTGGCAGAGATGGGCCACCACCCCCAGGGCCTCCCGGTCCTGCAGATAATGACATGGAAGAATTCTACATCTGATCACCCTGTCTGTTGTTCTTCAACTCACAAACTCACGCTGGACATACCAGTGTTCTTAGTTACAAGGATCACTAAGACAGGTGCCCACCACCACCCCTCCTCGGCTGAGAGGTGATAGATTTCTAGGGACTCCGTGGGAAAAAACTCATTTTTATGCAAATAAATTCTCAACAAATTTAAGTTGTAAGATACATTTTTTGAATAGTCAGCATTTGAGATAGGGTCTGGTGGGCTTATGCAATTTAAATGCTTCCTATCATTTTTTAAATGAAAAGAAAACCTAGTCAGCTGGAGCCTGTTCAGCAATTTTTCATGGTGTGAAGGAAAAAAAAAATTAAGTCCGAAATGTTGAATGTGGGAGAGACCCGGTGACACGTGGGAGAGGTTGGTGCTTGGTGCCAGGCAGCATGCCTTCCTGAGTTCTTCGGTTCTTTATCTGTATTTCACTGTCAGGGAATGGTGGCCCTGAGAAGTTTTAAGCTCTACTTAAGTGGAAAAAACACCTTGATAAAACAGCTGAAACACACAGAAGACTACTGGTAGTTCTTCCCTGAAAAGCCATGCAATATCTGAAAACTCTGGATTTACACAAAAGTGGCTGATGTGCTCTTAAAAAATTAGCATGAGTAGGGTGGCACCTGTGGCTCAGTGGGTAGGGCGCCAACCCCATATGCCGAGCATGGCGGGTTCAAACCTAGCCCCAGCCAAACTGCAAGAAAAAAATAGCCAGGCGTTGTGGCGGGCGCCTGTAGTCCCAGCTACTTGGGAGGCTGAGGCAAGAGAATCGCTTAAGCTCAAGAGTTAGAGGTTGCTGTGAGGCTGTGAGCTGTGTGAGGCCACGGCACTCTACTGAGGGCCATAAAGTGAAACTGTCTCTACAAAAAAAAAAAAAAAAATTAGCATGAGTAGCAGACCCAGTGTATTTGTAATGTAATTTGAGTTCCAAAAACTAGATATGTGTGTACCTTTTCAGCAACACAGTTACTGGACGGCTGAGGGGCTGCAGGAGACCACTCCACTGCCTGAATTTATCTGGATCGCTGAGGAAGAGCCGTTTGCTGCAGTTACAGAATTACAGGCTATTGGACATAAGGGGTAGGAAGTCTTCAGATTATTCAACTTTAAAAACCACAGTCTAAGGGATTTATATATGAGGGCTGTCTGGAAAGTATCCAGCTATTGTTAAGATAATAAATATCTCTATTTTTCATAGTACATGGCTGGATACTTTTCAGAAAGCGTGTGTGTTTGTGTGTGAGAGAGAGAGGGAGGAGCTGCGCTGAGCACTGCTTTCTGCAGTGAACATGCCTGGTCATCCATCGTGTGCTTTTCATTTTAAAATAACTTGGAACACTTTAGCTGGCATTTTGATTGGACAGATAAATAAATTCTTCCCTCCCCAAAACAGGACTCTTCACACAAGAAGCTCTCCTAAGCAAACACTTGTGCTCTGCCAGCCTTACCTGACTGCATGGAGAGCTTTAATTATAAAGCTGGAGCTGGAGGCTCGGCGTCCGTGCTCAGTGCTTAGGGTACCAGCCACATACCCTGAGGCTGGTGGGTTTGACTCTGGCCCAGGTCTGCTAAAAAAAAAAACGACAACTGCAACAAAAAGATAGCTGGGCACCGTGGCAGGTGCCTGTAGTCCCAGCTACTTAGAGAATCGCTTAAACCCAAGAGTTTGAGGTTGCCGTGAATTGTGATGCTACGGCACTCTACTGAGGGCGACATAGTGAGACTCTGTCTCAAAAAAGAAAAAAAAGGTGGAGGCTGCAACCATTCAAATGGAATTTGAATCTCACCTCCCTCTCACCCCAGTAAAGGTGAATTTACAACTCCAAGTTCAGCAGCGCCAGTGCAGCACTGGGGCAATGCTAAGCTGTTCCTGGATACTGTTTACCTTTGGAGAAGAGCCTGGGTTTGCCTCGCTCATTTCCCAGTGTGGTGCTCTTTGTATAAATTAATCGTAACTGTGTTCATCTCCTTGGAGGGGCCCACACCAGCCCAGACAGAGTCTTCGAAACCTTCCCAACACATCCCTCCAGGTAGCTATAACCAGTCATCAGCCTTGACCTGAAGCCTCAAGTCTTTGCCATCCTTGGGTTGGGAGCCTTAAATCCTGCCCCAAACATCCTGCACTTCCCAGGACTCAGAATTGTAATCTTCTGTCCCAATTTAAATAAATTAAAAATGTAGTCTCTTCTAATTCTGGACCAAGAGTAAGCAAAGTCTTCCTGGAAAGGGCTAGATAACATATTTTAGGCTTTGCCAGCCATGCAGCCTTTGTTGCAACTACTCACTTCTGCCACTGCAGTACGAGAGTGGCTGTGGGTAAAACAGGAGTGGAAGTGGCTGAATTCCAATAAAACTTTATTTACAAGAACAGCTGGTGGGCCATATTTGGCCCAAGCATTGTAATTTTGCCAGGCCTTGGGCTAGACTGCTGCCTGAGGTTGGTTCAAGATGCCAACCATAGTCAACAACACAAAATTAAATTCTGCAGCCCACAGCTGCTACGTGGTCATTCTTGGAAAATGGGCTAGTCGGGTCACACCAATGACAACAGAACCACAGGGCCCAGAACAGTAAGGGGCTTCTTTCTGCAGAGCTGATTCCTAGAAAGCCACTAGCACTCCTGCCCAGAAATGTGACTCAGAGTTGCTAGCTGGTGATGAAAAGCAATATGCCAACTCAGAGACAGAGATATGGACTCCAGTGAATAGGGCAGAGGTCATCGAGGCATGAGCCAGCAGACCAATGGCCATGTGGTGGCTCCCCCGGCTACATCACGAGCCACTGCCCCAATCTCAGTGTCCTCAGGTGTCCCCAGGATTGCCACAGCACCCGGCTCTGACGGGCTCTGGTTCCACCCTTTCTCAGTGACCCACCCTCATCACAGGCAGGCTGCCAAACAGAGTGACCCCAAGGATGTCACAGACGCCACCTGGAAACAGAAAATGTAAAATGTCCCCTTCTGTGAGGGAGAAGAAGGGAAGCCCACCACAGATGGCATCGTGCTCTCCTGTGTGGAGTCAGGAGACGACAGCCACTCCTTGGAGATGGAGTCATGGAGCACGTTTACCAGGGCCTTCCCTCCCGCCGGGCGTGCACTGGCTTGTTCCCACAGAGGCAGGCTCCTCACTCCCTGGAGGGCCCTGACGCTTCTGGAGTCTTCTCCTATGCTCAGACCTTTTCCATTAAAAACACTGAGGTTGCCTCATACATTATTTCTATCCTAGAGTAGGCTCTGGGATGTAAGACATATAGACCTTAGCCCTTATTGGAGCCCAGTGTCCGGGCTGCCAGGTCTTGCTCAAAGCCTATATTAGCACCTTGATCCAGTTACATCCAGGCCTTAACGATCCTCCTTCCAAGTAAGAACCTGCCATATTCCTGCTCCTGGGCTCACTGTGGCCTGCACTGAACACCACCTGGTGTCTGCTTTAAAACACAAATGGACCCATCAAGTCCTGCAGAAATCGTCTTGGGGTACCTTAACTGTTTCAGATGAGCATGAGTGGGACTGGTGGGAGCACAGGGTGAGCCACCGGAGATTTTTGTGACAGTTGGGGATATACTCAAGCTGGGTTTTCGTATCGGCTGCTCCTTGAGCCCCTGGCCCCAAGGGCAGGGGACGGTCACAGTGGAGTGTGTTGGACTAGGCAAAATCAGGCATACACTTGTGTGTGAGTGACTTTGAGCTCCCGCCTGATGTCTTTAGCCCCAGGTAAATCATGAGCAATGCAGGTATTTTCCCTCTCTCTATAGATGAATGAATTCTCTAATCCATTGACTAAAAGGTATCTGAGTAGACTCAGAATTCCTGCAAGAGAGTTTTAAAGGCCAATAAAACCAACTGTGGAAAGCTGCTTCCTCTCTTTCCACCCAGAACAGTATCAAGGAGCAGGTCTAGCAGTCTGAATTTCAGGAGAGCAGCAGGAACGCTGAGTACTGCTTCCCTGCCCACGCCGCGACATCCCATGTGCCCAGCCTGGATGTAAATGCAGGGTTCATTTGCAGGGTTCCACTTCTTTTCAAATTTCTGGAAATACAACTGATCAGATACTGCAGAGGCTTGAGAAAACAGCATGCATAAAGTAGATTGTCAATGGAAACACCTCTTTTCACACTTAACTATCAGGACAAGGAGCTTCAACAAGGTGTCAAGAACCTGAATTTAGGCCCAGTTATCTGGCCCCGCCAAAAGGTAACGCTTGGCCTGGCTTTCCTGTGGGCCACCCCTGATTCTCTCTTGCACCACCCCCGGCTCTTGCCTGCGCCATCTCTGCTTCCTCCAGCAGCTACGGCGAAGAAAGTGGTTCAACAGCTCAGGCTGGAGGCCACACTCAACCACAGACGCGAAACGATTCTGTCCGCAGAAATCTTCCACCACAAATCCCTTCAGACCTCAGGAAGTCTGTTCCTTTCGCAGTAAAATAAATCTTTCAAAGGTTTCCTAAACCACTTCTCACAAGCCAGTAAATGTTCAACACAGCTAACTTTGAAGCCTGTAACACACCAACTTCTGCCTTTGTCAACGCTTAACATCTACCTCTCTGAATGTGCATGGAGTTCTCCTTCACAAGGGTAATTATTTTATATACACTGGTGGTACTGGAAAATAAAATACTTAGTATAAAAATAAAAAGAACCTGAATTTAAAGGTAATATGTAAGTACATTCTTTCAACTTTAGCTAAAGACTTTTTTCCTAATCTTGGGCACAGAGGTCTACGTCCACAACAGCTTTATTTATTTATTTATTTATAAACTATTTATTCTTTTCTTTGGGATTCATTGAGGGTACAAATAATGAGGTTACACTGTTTGCATGTGTTAGGTAAATTCCTTCTTATAATTATGTTTCACCCCCAAGAGGTGTGCCATACACCATGACCCCCCAACCCGCTCCCCTCCCCACTCCCTCCTTCCCCTACCCCGACACCAAGTATTAGCTCATCTACTGCGTTCATATTGGAATTGAGTACATTGGATTCTTGCTTCTCCATTCTTACGATACTTTCCTAAAAAGAGTGCATACCACCTCAATCCGGGTTAATACAAAAGGTATAAGTCTCCATCTCTTTTAATTGCTGAATAGTATTCCATGGTATACACATACCATAGCTTGTTAATCCTTTCCTGGGTTGGTGGGCATTTAGGTTGTTTCCACATTTTGGCCATTGTAAATTGAGCTGCCATAAACTGTCTAGTGCAAATCCCTACAGTAAAAGGATTTTTCTTCTTCTGGGTAGATGCCTAGTAATGGGATTGCAGGATCAAATGGGAGGTCTAATTTGAGTTCTTTGAGGTTTCTCCATACTTCCTTCCAAAAAGGTTGTATTAGTTTGCAGTCCCACCAGCAGTGTAAAGTGTTCCCTTCTCTCCACATCCACGCCAGCATCTGCAGCTTTGAGACTGTGATGTGGGCTATTTCAGGGTAGTTTTGATTTGCATTTCTCTGATGATTGGGGAGAATGAGCATTTTTTCATATGTTTGTTAGCCATTCATCTGTCTTCTATAGAGAAGGTTCTATTCATGCCAGTGGTATATGAGATTGTTGGTTCTTTTTTTTTCTTGGTTAATTTGAGTTCTCCGTAGATCCTAGTTGTCAAGCTTTTGTCTGATTCATAATATGCAAAGATCTTTTCCCATTCTGAAGATTGTCTGTCTGATTTGATTGTTGTTTCCTTAGCTGTACAGAAGCTTTTCAGTTTAATTAAGTCCCATTTGTTTATTGTTGTTGTGGCAATTGTCATGGAAGTCTTCTTCATAAAATCCCCAGGCCAATATCTTCACGTATTTTCCTCCACACTTTCTTTGAAGATTTGTATTGTTTCATGCCTTAGCTTTAAATCTTTATCCGTCTTGAATGAATTTTTGTAAATGGTGAGAGATGTGGGTTCAGTTTTGCTCTTTTACATGTGGTTATCCAGTTCTCCCAGCACCATTTATTGAATAGAGATTCTTTTCCCCAGTCTATGTTCTTGTTTGGTTTATGAAATATCAGGTGGCCGTAAGATGTTAGTTTCCTCTCATGGGGTTTTCTATTCAGTTCCAATTGTCAGTGTCTCTATTTTTGTACCAATACCATGCTGTTTTGATCACTAGGGCCTTGTAGCATAGCCTGAATTCTGGTAGGTAGATATCCCCAGCTTTGTTTTTATTACTAAGAATTCCCTTGCCCATATGAGGCTTTTTCTGGATCCATACAAAACAAAGAATTATTTTTTCCAAATCTTGATAGTATGATGATGGTATTTTAATGGGGATTGTATTGAATCTGTAGATTGCTTTGGGAAGTATAGATACTTGAACAATGTTGATTCTTCCCAGCCAAGAGCATGGTATGTTCTTCCATTTGTTAATATCTTCTGCTATTTCTTTTCTTGCTATTAATTTGCTTTGTAGAGGAAAGAAAATTTTGTTCAGTATATTCCTAGGTATTTCATTTTATTTTTTGAGGCTACTTTCAAGGGAATTGTGTCCTTAATTAGCTTCTCATCTTGGCTGTTATTGGCATATACAAAGGCTACTGATTTGTGGACATTGGTTTTATAAACTGAAACATTGCTATATTTTTTGATCACTTCCAGGAGTCTTGGGGTTTTCTAAGTATAAGATCATATCATCAGCAAAGAGGGAGAGTTTGACCTCCTCTGCTCCCATTTGGATGCCCTTTATTTCCTTCTCTTTCCTGATTGTGTTGGCAAGAACTCCCAGCACTATGGTGAATAGCAGTGGTGATGGAGGCCACTTGTCTGGCTCCAGTTCTAAGTGGAAAAGCTTTCAGTTTTACTCCATTTAGTATACTATTAACTGTGTGTTTGTCATCAATGGCTTCAATTCATTTAAGAAATGTGCCACCTGTGCCTAAATTCTTAAGTGTTCTGGTTAGAAAAGGATGCTGAATTTTAGCAAATGCTTTTTCTGCATCTATTGAGAGGATCATATGGTCTTTGTTTTTGCTTCTGTCAAAATGGTGAATTATGTTTATGGACTTGCATATGTTAAACTAGCCTTTCATCCCTGGAATGAAACCTACTTGATTGTGATGAATGATTTTTTTTTCTTATGCAGTTTTTTTGGCTGGGGCTGGGTTTGAACCCGCCACCTCCGGCATACGGGGCTGGCACCCTACTCCTTTGAGCCACAGGTGAATGATTTTTTTTTTTTAATGATAAGCTGTAATCTGTGGGCTAGGATTTTATTGAGAATTTCTGCATCTATTTTCATTAGTGAAATTGGTCTGAAATTCTTTTTAGTTGAGGTATTTTCCTGGTTTTGGTATCAGGATGATGTTTGCTTTGTAAAACATGTTGGGGGGGAAGAGTCTTTCCTTCTCAGTTTTTTGGAATAATTTCTACAGTAAAGGTATAAGCTCGTCTTTGAAGGTCTGATAGAATTCTGGCGTGAAGCTGTTGCACAACAGCTTAAATGACACAATTTCTCTGAATGCGTCACGGAGGCCAACGTGAATGGTAACACCAGCGTGTGAGTCTTTTAACAATTTCTGTCTTCCAAGTGGTGGTAACTACTGTCCAGGGATGTGCTGCTAGAAGCAATGCACCATTTCAGACAGAAGTCACATGTAGTGACAGGGGAAAGGCCTTCCTGTGACCCCCTCCGTGCTTTCTGTGATGAGGGTCTCACTGCTGCGGTCTGACGGGTTTGGAGACTGTATGGCCTCACAACCCCCTGTTCTTGCTGGCCAGGGCCTCACCCATTTGAAACATTTGGAGCATTGATCTAATCAGTTGGCATTTGGCTTTGCCCAGTCCCTGAAGGCGAACCCAGAGCATTTTAGGCCAGAGGCTTTCGGAAGCGTGGCACAGCAGAGACCAGACCGGCCGGCGGCACAGAAGCGCTGTGGGGACCCTCTGAGTGGTGCAGGTGGCTGGAGAAGAGGGCGATGTGGGGTCGGGGCGCGGGCAGCTGGGGAGCTTGGGCGCCACCTGGTGGCCGCCGTGCCCAGCAGGGTCAGCTCCTCCCCTTTTCATTGCCCGGGAGAGAGAGACTGGGATGTTATTCCGCATTTAATTTTATCTGTTTCTTAAGGCTACAAAAGATCGAGGCAAGTTAAATTATAGTGAAATAAGGCAATGCGAATAGAAAAGCAGGTTGCGAAATAAGGAGTTTCTAAGTACCTCAACTGTAAGGAAAAATTGAACTGCTGTAGTTGAAATTCCCACAAGCCAGAGCAAAAAGGAAAGAGAGTACTTGGCAGTTCTCGTTTGTCATTAAAGCATCTAGAGACATTGTCTCCTTTCATTGTAATTTCAGTGGCCTTGATGCAGTTCCTCAGAGGAAACCAGGTTTTTCTTACACAGACTTCTAAAATCACCTTTCCCTTCAGATTTTCACTGGGGATTTAATCAGCAAGGTTCTTCCTTTGATCCAAGTTTACGTCCTTCTTGCTTGGAGGGTGGAACTCATAGGACCTGGGACAGAGGGTGCACCCCGGCTTTGGGTGAGCCTCCCTAGACAGCCTCCTCCAGTCACACTGTGGGGACAGGTGGAAATTTCATTCTCAACAGAAAGCCCAGAGGCTGGCCTCATCCCGGGCTCTTGAAGCCGTATCTGTGGAGCTCAGAAAACAAAGAGCAGGTGATAGGGTTACTCCACCCTCAGAAGCTGGCTTTGTCCCCTGTTCAACCAAGGCCACACTGTCCCTGACCTCCCAGTCTCCTCCTTATCACATAATGAGGTGGGGAGCAGGAAGACACCACTGAGCAGAATGGACTTCCTCCCAGGCCTTTGCCCTTGGCCATGGTC
Organism: Nycticebus coucang; assembly: GCF_027406575.1. Classification (NCBI taxonomy): domain Eukaryota; kingdom Metazoa; phylum Chordata; class Mammalia; order Primates; family Lorisidae; genus Nycticebus; species Nycticebus coucang. The sequence goes on along the minus strand of NC_069794.1, from coordinate 95,366,857 downwards.
TGGAGACTGCAAATACAGCCTGTCAAAACAGAGAAGCTGACTTGGGTCTCAAGAGATTCCTCTCATCCTTTCCACTCCAAAACTTGTGTCCCTCTCCTGCGAGATGAGCCTCCTGTGCCCTGGACAAGCTAAATCACCTCCCACCAAGCTAAATCAGGAATCCTCCTTGGCAGTAAAACTCCATGGCTGTCTGCGCCTGTTCCTCACCTGCACTGGTTCTGCAGACTTGGTGACTCCTTTGTTTCCTTGGTCAGTTTCAGAGTTCACAGCTTTACCACCAGCTTGCCAGGAGCTTCCCTCTGTCCAGCCTTGCCCTTGCGGGAAACAGGGAGCCAGCTGCAGTTGTGGAGGTGAGTGCTTCCGGCACCTGGCAGCAGGCTCAGGGAACCTCAGTGACCCTTCCAGGGAACTATGCTTGGTCACATTCTCATTTGATGCTAACCTGGACTTTGCTCTCAAATTTCACAAACACTGGAGCTGACCCTTGAGTGAGCGCTGGCCTGCCTGCCTGTCCTGCATGGCAGCCTGACCTCTCTCATACACCTGTCCACACTTTGTTGGGTGCCAGGCCTGAATTTCCCTGTGCTTCCAAATCAACCCACACCAAGCCACCATACACACTTATTCACAAAAAGGGATCCACTCCTCCCCGCCTCTGGATTGACTTGGTTCTGTTCATGGTTTCTTCTCTCTCCTCATCACTCACATTCAAAACCTGGGAGTGAACCACCAGGACAGCCTACTAGAGGGTTTTGGAGTAACACATACCCCAGTCTGAACCCTACACCACGACCTACGAGCTGTGCCCTCCCCAATCGAGTTACTTTGCTTCTCACTCTTGCTTTTCTTATTTGCAAAATCAGGGAATAAAGCTTTGAACTTGGGTGAGGTGCAAGGGCAAAATCTAAGAGGGTGCCAAAAAACTCATTCATCGAGAGTAATACTATTTTTGATCTCATAAAAGTAAAAGGTAAAACAGGGGATTCTAGAGGAAGGGTAGGGAGAAGGGAAGATAGGGAGAGATTTGTTAAAAGATACAAAATTACTGCTAGATGGGAGGAATAAAGTCTAGTGTCCTACAGCACAGTAGGGTGACTAGAGTTAATAATAATATACAATTTCAAATAGCGGAGAATATCGAATGTTCCCAACACAAAGAAATAAAAAATGTTTAGATGATGGATAATTACCCTGATCTGATCACTGTCTTTTCTATCTACTGAAACATTACTGTGTGCCCTTGATACGTACAATTATGACTTGTCAATTTTAAAAGATTAATACTATTTTAGGTAATGAGGCCTTTTTCAAAGAGTCATTCATTCTGTGAACTAAATGAAATAAAAAGACAAAGCCTGGAATAGTGAGATGTTATTTCCACCTTCGTGTTAGCAAAGGTTTTAAAGATAATTACTCCATTTGTATTGACATGTGGCCTTTAGCAGTAAAAGGTACAACCCTTTTGGAAAGTGTGGCAATAGATCCATCAGTAGCCTTAAAAATGTCTCATAATTCAATTTCTGGGACCCTATCCAAGGAAGTGATCCAGAACAGAGGTAAAGACTTCCACACCTGCTTGTCACAGTACAGTTCACGGTGGCAAACCATCGAGGAACAACTTGAATGTGCAGTGAGGTGGAGAGTTAAGAAAGAAACCGAAACGGGGTGTACATTGCAATGGCTATTAGAGAACAAGGACAAATAATACTTTGAATGACGATGGAAAGCTGAATATAACTTTTAAGATTGAAAAAAATCAGGATAAAATGTTAAATATATCAAATGACCTGATGATGCAGAGAAAAACAGACTGCCAAGACATGTGTCAGAGTGCAATGCACTTGCTTCCGTGGTAGAATTATGGGTGGGATTCTATTCTATTTCGTTTTTCCTTTTGAAATTTGACATATTTTCCAAGATAAGCTTTTAAAAACTTTATAATTAAAAGGTAAATGTAATAAAAGTGGAGATACTCACCCACTGGAGGGCTCTCCATCTTCACATCACATCTGACCTCTCCTGTGCGTTCACGCTCTCCACATCTGTGGGTGTCTGCGCCTTCCTTGCCCGACAACCCCAGTTACACAGGGGATGTGGACTAGTGGTTAGAGCAGGTGTCTCCTGATCCTTCACCTGAACAAGTTCTTTAACCTCCTGTGACTCAGTCTCTTCACCTGTAAAGTGGGGACATTCAGATACTCACTCACACCTCAGGGCATTTATCTTCATGGTACAGAAACTGCCTCCGGGAACCCACAGGCTGGGACAGTGAGGACAACAGCAGGATGGCCACGAGACCAGTGGCCCTGATTCCATCTTCACCTATCGTGTGATCCTCCGAGACTCGGGCATGTCCAGATTTGGGAGAAGAGGTCCCTAATTGTGACCATAACGGCAATTCCTGATGACACACAGGATGATGGCTTTGAGTCAGAATTAGTTTCATTTAAAGGAAATGTGAAGTATTTTTTGCACCCCGATGTTGTTACCTGAGAGTCATGCCCTCTGCCGTTACAAGCTGAGTTGTCACTGTCCTAAGCTGGGGCCATAGACTCTCAACTGGTCTCGTGGCCCCAGCATCACCCCCTCCTGTCCATCTAAACACAGCTGCCAGTTATTTTTTTTAGGTGGTACGCACTCCTTCCTGCCAACAGCTTCCCTCTTACCAACCAGGTAAAAGTGCCCTTTTCCCAGGGACGCTTACTTGCAAGGCCTTCACTACGTGTACCACCTTTTCCACCTTAGCACTTACTATTCTGTGCCCCAGCCAAAGGAGCTCTTAACTCCCCATCAAACATACGTTTTGTGCTCCCATCTGCAGCCCAAAGCTCAGGGTGTTCCTCCGGCTCGCCCTCTCTGCCCACCAACTCCTACCATCTACCAAAGCCCAGTGCAAACACTGCTTCCTGCAGGATGCCTGCCGGGTCAGCCCCACCAGACCACCCATCCTGCTGTTGAAGTGAAGTAGCACTGGGTTGTTCCTGACTCAGGAGAAATCTCAGTTACTTAGGTGCTTATAATTCTTTAGGCATAAGGCTTATCTACCCAAGAAAAGTGTAAACTGGTCCTGAGCCCAAAATAGTCCTGGAGCAATTAAGATTTGAATGTGTGCACACCTGTGTGGGGCAGTCTCTCAGCTACCTAGCACGTGGGCTTTTCACGGTAAACCCCCACTTTCATATTCCCGTACCAAGGCCCCCACCCTGCCCAGGCTGCTCTTTTCATGGTCTCTAATCCAAATGCCCTGGGGGGGCTCCAGGGAGAAGTTGTGCACAGAGGGGAGGACTCCGAGGCCGTGACCGAGCTCATCCCTGCTCACCTTCTCTTTGTCCATTAACTTTGTGTCCAGTTTCCAACCCTGCTGCCTTCATCCTTCCAGACTAAATAGTTCTGACTTTTCCAGTCTGTTTATATGGAATTTTCTCTCCCTGTCCCTCCCCCACCTCTTCCTAAAATTTTAATTATTTTCTTCTGGGCTTTTAATTCTACCCCTCCCACCCCACTTCACCACCCTCCACCACCCCACCTGCTCCCAGTGGATCCAGCTGCAGACAAGGCTGCCACCTTGACCCTCAGATGTTTCCTGTCTTCGCTAACATTCGGGGCTGAACAGTGAGGGGTTTACCCCCAGCCCCTACAGACATCCTACATGCATACAGTTATTTTAAAATGTTTCACCCACAAAAAGGTTGGCAAAAACACAAACCGAACAGATTCCAAACCTGGCTGCTTGGACCACAGGTTCGAGAAGAGCATTCATTTGCTCGTCAACATCTGAAGGCTCACACTTGTAGCATTTCAAGATAGGGCTGGGGGCTCAGGCATTTGACTTGTTTCTCTGCCTTGGACTGGAAATCATTTCCATTGTCACTTTCCAAATTTCCCTCAGTGTCGGCCTTCTGTGCCTCCAAAGCCACATGTGTAACATAAAACAGCAAGTGGGGTCCTCCAGGGGGATGGGGCTGTGTGTCCAGAATTTCCACGTGGAACCCACTATGCTGGCTGTTCCATTACTGCTCCTGCAGGGGGATGAGGGGGTGTGCAGGCTGAGCCCAGCACTGGGAGGCCGCAGGGCAAAGGGAGAGGGTGGAGGCTGGGCAGGCCACGGTGCGCTGCTGCCCTCTGTGCTCTGGGCTCTGACCTCTCCCTCCTTCATCCATGGTTGCAGCAACCTTCCTCCCAGGTTGGTCCAACTCAGCGGATCAGCATGCTCTGGTCTGTCCTGGGAGAAGAGGCACATGAGACCCCGGAAGTGTAGCGTGAAGAGCCTCCCCACAGCCCCAGGGGGAAAATGGAAATAAAAAACAGGGAAAGAACCTGTAACCTGGAACATGCCCAGGTCCTGCTGAAAGCCCTTCAGTGCTTACAGTTAGCCTTGGACTGAAAATCCATTGCCTGTCCCAGGGCTGCCGAGGCCTGCATGCCTCACCCCTCTGTGAGCGGCCTTGTCCCCACACCTGCTTTCTATCTTCCTGTCCCACCAAAGTCCTGCAGCACGTCAGACATTGCCGGGGTACCCCTCTCCTCTGTGCTTCTGCAGCCCCTTTACATTCCCTCCAGCTCAGCTAAAATGCCACCTCTCCTAACAGCCCTTCACTGGCCGTCTGTCCACCTGCCTCCATCCCACTCTCCGCCCACCCTCATGCATTCCCTCCTTCCACTCTTGTCAGTCTCCTCTGTGACACGGATCACAATTTGTAAGTCCATATATCTCTTTTACTGCATTATTTATGATCTGACACCCTGACTACGGTACTCTCCATGACAACAGAGGCTGCCTCTAACTCACACACGGTTGTTCCTCAGGGCCTGGCGTCTAGCAGGTGCTTGGTAGGTCTGTGTTAAATGGACCGTGTTCAATGGACGTCCACTTGAATCACAGACATTGATGAGGTATTGGTTTAATGTTAGACCACAACTCCAGAGTACATGCTATATCAGATTCCTTTGTTTCTACCGATTACATGTTACCCAAAGCACCCATCTGCTATCCCCGAGGGAATTCCATCCCAGCCTTCTCCAAGGTTCATACAATAATATTGCCTTATGTGGTACAGAGAAATCAGGGGTGGGGCTGACTGGTCCATGGTGGGAGCCAGTGGGCCACTGGAGTGCAACTCTGGCCCCGTTTGTGACAGCTATCTCACAGATGTCCACTGCATGGGCCACTGGAGTACAATCCTGTGGTGCCTGGGGGAGGACAGTGACCCCTTCATGGGAACTAGGGGAAGCTTCTGCAAAATGAGTGAAAGTTCAGGATGCAGATGGAGAAAGATACAGAAGAGCTTCCCGAAACAGGAAACATTGGTCAACATGAGGGGAAAAGGCTGGATCCAGCTCTTAGTTTGGAAAAATGAAGCTCCAGGGAGATTCTGCCTCCCCCTCGTCACCGAGGGATGTGGACCAAACCTACTTCAACTGTTGACCGGAGAGTCACCGAGTGATTGCAAAAGTCTCTGCTTGCTGTGGGGAAATGAATGCAGAGAAAAATAGTCATCAATTTAATCATCCTTGGGAAGTCCTTGTAAAAGAGCAGCGTACCCAAGGCACCCTCCAAAGCCACGCAGTGTCACACGGAGACCAGCACAATATGAGCTCACTTGGCAGCGGACGCAGTTATCCTGGCTGTAGATCAAAGTCATGATGGGGCTGAGCTGTGGCTCTATGTACTCAATGTCTGCTGCACTTCTGGAAACTGCCCATTACTGTATATGGAACTTGCTGCATCCTTTTACCGTTGAAATTACTCTTCATTTATTGCTCTTACTTTGTTTCTATGGGATACTCTTCCTCATATCTACCCTTCATTTACTGCTGTGCCCTTGGTCAGCAAAGAAACCACCCTACCTCAATGTATCTGCTGAAAAATACTTTCCATGTTAACAATGATAAAACAAACAGCCAACATTTACTGAGAGCATGGTGTGCCAGGCCTTTTGCTAAGCAATTATATATACGATCTCTCATTCCATCTAACATGCCGGAGGCTGCAGTTGTCACCACTTTACACACAAGGAGACAGAGGGTCAGAAATTACCTGAGGTGACACAGTCGTCCAATAACAGATTGTCCGCCTGTATTCATTCCTCCTTTCTTTTAAGTTAGTACACTGAATATTGGTAAGTCGCATCCGAACATGTGACGTTGTGTATGCCATGAACTTTCCCCAAGGATTCCACCATAGACTTCACAGGTAAAGTAAGACAAAGCACGGGTGTGTGGAAGGAGGAGCAAGGTGTGTGCCGAGCAGCGTGAGCACCTGACTCACAGAGGAGTGGGACTCTCCTGGGAAGGCAGTAACAACCAGGCTGCAGCTGGAGAGAGTAACATTTTAGAACAGGATGTGGGAAAGTCTTTCCAAGCAGGAACAATTCTCAAGTTAAGCTCCCCCGAAACAAGAATAATAAAAGCAGCACACACAGCACAACCCATTTTATTATAATATTTGTAATGTATATGCATTTTAGTTAGTATGCGTTTTTAGAAGTTCAGATAGCAATGTTGCTCTATTTCTCAGAGGCTATTGCACCCTCCACGTATTTCTACCTAAAAATACGTTAGACATGTTTTGTTAGCAAAGTATGTATGCATTTTAGTTATTAATCCACATATTTAAATGTAAGCATGAATCACAGCCCTGTTTTTCTCAGAGATGGCACTTGAGTCTGAGATGAGAATCTGGCAGGAGTAGCGTGTGTTGCTGGGGACACCGTTCAGGTTTTGGAAGCCCTAAGCAGATTCTAATAAAACTATCCTATCCACCCAGTGGTGGTCACTGCGTACCTGTGACCATACAGGCTACCTGTGACCTGTCTACTTTGCATGTCTAGATCCTGCCTGTTGCAGGTGGAAGCAGGGAATGCTTGGAGAGTCCAAACTCTTCCTTTGAGGAAAAGCAGGCAGGAGCCCTGCGTGTGACTCGTGAAAGATCTGTCTGTATGACAGTCAAAGACACAGAATGCCAGGCCTGGCCAGTCAGTCAGTGCACTGAGGGGATGTCGTTCATGGGAATGTCCTCGTCATTCCACACAGGAATTTAACAGGGCTATCAGTTTCTTCTCTCAGCAACTAGGGTGTCCTGGGAAGGGGACAGGGGTGGCTCACCTTCCCAGTTTAGGATGAGAGGAAGAAGAAATGGGAGCAAGTCTCCGTCTTTCCTTCACTCCCAGCCCGAATTCTTTCACCACTTTGATGAATGGAGCAGAAGGAAAAAGGAAAAATATGTAGTGAGAAGGAAAGAAGACAGAAAGAAGGATGGAGGGAAGAGAGAGTCCCCACATGGGAATCAGACAAACTCACCCATCTCAGCCCCGTCTCACTGGTATGGTCCCCAGAGCAGGGGCAAGAGCCTGGAAGGGACCCCCAGCATTTTGCACTGTGCCTTCAGCCCCACTGAAGCTCTTCGTACCTGATTTGGTTTATTTATTCTCTTTTTTGTAGTGGCACCACAAATTATAATTCAAAACAGACTCTTAACACAGTAAGTAAAAACGTAATAATAAAGTTCAACAATCTGTCTTTCTGAACTTACAACCAAGTACACCAACAATCACAGGCCAGTTTCAGAATGGCCTCAGAAATGCACAGTATAGCAGCTGCACACAAGTATTGCATTTTTAAAAGTTCCGACAGTGAAGGATCGGAGCAAGATGGCAGCCAAGTGACAGCTTCCTTGCAACTGGGCGCAGTGAGTCTGGGGAGACAGGACTCCAGGCATCTCTGGCTGGTGGGACTGCCCTATGATCATCCCTTTGAGGACACAGGGAGTCGGCGAGAGACTTCTGGACCCCAGGAGGAGGACAAAGGCAATGGAAAACTGGAGGGTGGTTGCATATGTTCGTTCGGTCTGATCCTGCCAGCAGCTGTAAGTGCAACAGCAGTGAGACTGCAAACTGGAAAGGCCTTACCTGTGAGCTGTTTTGGTATTTTTTGCATGTGGCACTCAGTTGAACTGCCTTGGGAGAGCTGGGGCAGGAGTGCGGAGAAATTTGAGTGTTGTCTGGGGACCCAGATTGAGCTGCTGAGCCCGATGGAGCTGATTGTGTTCAGCTGTGGGCCAGGTGGAGCCATTGTGAGAGAATTGCCCTGGCAAGCTCCTGCCCTCAAGGTCACAGAGCAAGGATCAGTTGGGAGCTAGTAATCTAGTGACTGAGCAGCATACAGGTGGGGACTGAGCCGCCTTACAGCCTTAACCCTCAGAGGCAGAGTGAGACCAGTTTTGGCACGTGGGGTAAGTGGATAGCTACTTCAGCAGTGATCCCATCAACAAGCACTTTCCTGGGAAAGCTTCTGCTTAGCCAAGTTTAGAAGTCTAAAGTGCCTTTTAAGAGGGCTCAGGAGAGATTTAGGCTCTCCACCCTGCGGGGCTTGAGAAATCAAGCAGAGGCCTCCAATCATATCAGCATTGTGATTAACATCTCATACCCCAGAAGATCACCTGTTGCCCAGACAATATTCAACAAGATATATATACTGCTTTGTTTTTGTTTGTTTTGTTGTTGTTGTTGTTTTGTTTATTAATTTCAACCTTTTCCCTATAGATTTTTTCTTTTTTTTCTTTTCTTTCTCCATTTTTCTAGTTTAAATACAATTTCCCATTCTTGCCGTTTTCAATAATTAGAACTTCATTTTTGCTAGTGTTTTTATGCCTATTATTTGGTTTTTCCCCCAATTTTATCCTATAAAGTTTTCTGTTTGCTTGTTTTGGTTTGATTTATAGCATTTTTGTCTTTCCTCTCTACTTGGTGGAGGTGGAGTACTGTGTCCAATCAGGCTAGCCAATAGCTGCTGACCTCAAGGGAACCACCCAACTCGGCACTCCCAGAGGTTGGGGTTTTTTTAAGGTTGTGTCAAAGTACCCTACTGTACACCTATATTTCTCTGTCTCTCTCTTTCTGTGCCTCTCTTCTGTTTGTCAATATTCCCTTTTACCCACCCCTTCTCCTTTGGGAGAACTGGATATCCACAGGTAAAAGACTAAAACTGGACCCACACCTTTCTCCACTCACAAAAATTGATTCAGGATGGATAAAGGACTTAAATTTAAGGCATGAAGCAATAAAAATCCTCAAAGAAAACATAGAAAAACACTGGAAGATATTGGCCTGGAAAAAGACTTCATGAAGAAGACTGCCATGGCATTGCAACAACAACAAAAATAAACAAATGGGACTTCATTAAACTGAAAAGCTTCTGTACAGCTAAGGAGACAACAACCAAAGCAAAGAGACAACCTACACCATGGGAAAGGATATTTGCATATTTTGAATCAGACAAAAGCTTGATAACTAGGATCTATAGAGAACTCAAAATAATCCACATGAAAAAAGCCAACAATCCCATATATCAATGGACAAGAGACATAAATAGAACCTTCTCTAAAGATGACAGACAAATGGCTAACAAACATATGAAAAAATGTTCATCATCCCTATCTATTAGAGAAATGCAAATCAAAACAACCCTGAGATACCATCTAACCCCAGTGAAAATGGCCCACATCACAAAATCTCAAAACTGCAGATGCTGGCATGGATGTGGAGAGAAGGGAACACTTTTACACTGCTGGTGGGACTGCAAACTAGTACAACCTTTTTGGAAGGAAGTATGGAGAAACCTCAAAGCACTCAAGCTAGACCTCCCATTTGATCCTACAGTCCCATTACTGGGCATCTACCCAGAAGGAAAAAAATCCTTTTATCATAAGGACACTTGTACTAGACTGTTTATTGCAGCTCAATTTACAATCGCCAAAATGTGGAAACAGCCTAAATGCCCACCAACCCAGGAATGGATTAACAAGCTGTGGTATATGTATACCATGGAATACTATTCAGCTATTAAAAAAAATGGAGACTTTACATCCTTCGTATTAACCTGGATGGACATGGAAGACATTATTCTTAGTAAAGCATCACAAGAATGGAGAAGCATGAATCCTATGTACTCAATTTTGATATGAGGACAATTAATGACAATTAAGGTCACGGTGGGGGTAGGGGAAGGGGAGAGCAGAGAGAGGGAGAAGGGGGGATAGAAAGAGTAGAGAGAGGGAAGGAGGGAGAGGGGTGGGGCCTTGGTGTGTGCCTAACAAATGCAATCAGTGTCATCTGGTTTATTGTACCCTCGATGGATCCTCAACAATAAAAAAACAAAACAACAATGACGTTCCGACAGTAATGTTGCTGTATTTCTCATAGGCTGTTGCATCCGCCATGTATTTCTACCTAAAAATACGTTAGACAGGCTCCTGAGCTGCATCCACCATCAGTGTGACTTAGGATTTAAACTGGCCTCCCTTCCTGGCTCTGGTGCTTTCAGTTATTCTATACCGAGTGGGAGGGAAACCTGCTTTGGTTTAAAGAGGGGTGGATTTATCTCTCCACGGTACCCGTGTGGGACATGAGGATGGGTGTTTTAAAACTCTTGTCAGCAGTAAGGATAATCAGGCACAGGAAAGAATAGTAATGCAGCCAAGATCAGACAGTTTATCAAAGTAAGATCTGTGACAATTCTAACTGGGTCACTGGGTGTCATAAATTCTCAAAACAAAATTAATTTTTACTTGCTGTATTTGGCAAGTTCCAGTGTTCGTTTGCAGCTGGGGGGAGTGAAGAAGAAGCGAAGTCCAGCTGTGGTCGAAACAAACACAGCCACAAGGGTGAGGTGTCTGAAACAAGCAGACGAATGAGCCCCAGCTCCCACGCTTGGATTTCACCCTTGATTGAAAGTCATTTGTGCAGGTCAGGGCTGGTCACAGAGTCCCCTCAACTCATTAGCTGGTCCAGCTTTTCCTCAGCTGAGTACAACCAACTGGGGAACGTATTTGATTTTATATAACCAGTATCTTTAAAGCACCAGCCCCGCCTGTCTGGATTTCTGTCTGCCATTTAATTACACTGTCTCATTGCTCTAGACATTGTAAAGATGGCACCATAGTCCATCCCACTGAACTGCAAATGTCTTCCCTGCGGTTGGCAGCTCACTGCCCTACCGCACATCTCTAGCGGGGCACCAGAAACCAGCAAGGTCTAAACAGCTAAACCAGAAATAACCCAAGAGGATATTTGGACCAAATGGTGTAGGAGGCCAGGATGAAAGATTTCAACGCTGAGGGGAAGTGTACGCTGAAGGAACGCAGACATACATATTAATAGAAGCTGCTTTTATATTTCATGGAATAAACGGACATATTTACAGAAGCCTTGGGGAAGTCATGCCCAGCACTGATGCGTGTACTCTGTCCTTTATCCATCCAGTTTCTGTCTTCAGAGTTGCTATCGCATTAGCCTGATTGGAGCCAGTGACAGAGCCAGGATCCATTGTAGGAAAACCATCCATATTATGGGGAGACAGCGCTTTCCCCCACTGCTGGCTTACAGAGGATTCTAAATGGCCTGGGAATAGCAAAGTTGGGAAAACCTCCTCCACGGGAGAGAAAAGGAGGGGCTTTACCTCCAGCTAAGCCCAACCCTTCATCTTGCATGTTCATGGCAGAAAAATTTTAAAGTATCTAACAGATTAGCAGAGGAGATGTGTGCACAGCTCACGGGAACAGCTGCCCTTCCACTCGCTGATGTCAGCGACATGCCAGGAGTCGCGCTGAATGCTTCACCGACATTCTTTCTTTATTCTATCTCTTTACCCCTTTACTAGCTGTGTTAAGAGGTCTCAAAACCAGACCTGTCAGATTGCACAGACCTTATTCTAAATCACCACGTGGTACTGTCTGCCCACCATTTGGTTTGTTCTTAGTGTAAACAACAGAACCCAGAACCCTGTCTTCTAAATGAATGTTGGAAGAAATGTGTGAAAAGATGCCAGACTGGGCGGCGCCTGTGGCTCAAGGAGTAGGGCGCCGGTCCCATATGCCAGAGGTGGCGAGTTCAAACCCAGCCCTGGCCAAAAACCAAAAAAAAAAAGAAAAGATGCCAGACAGATCCCAGAGCCTGAAGTGGCAGAGCTCTAGGCCTGAACGCCACCAAGAATTAGGAGCCAGGACAGAAACCAAACCACCCTCTGCACTGTTTCTAGTGGAAATGCCACCACTGCTGTGACCCACTGCCAGTCCTGAGCACTCCTGGGTATCAGATTCTCCACTAAGAACACCCTGGAAGGGCCAGAAGCCTCTGCCACCACATGTCCCAGGAGGCCATCCCTCCCCCCTGCGCTGTCTGCCCTGGCTGGCTTTCCATTTGCGTTCTGTGCAAATGCTTCCCATCAAATCACATGTCTGCACCTCGTTGCAAGGGACTCTGGGAGTTGTAGTTTGGAGGTTTTTTTCTGGAAAAGGTGAGACTCACATGGACACTATGGGGGAAAGAGGTAAACAGAAAGATTCAGGTCCACTAAAAGTAGCATTACCGAGCATCTCCTGAGGACCTGCTGTGCACAGAACATGGCGCTAACTCGAGGATCTCAACTACGAGGAAATACAGTCCAAGATCTGGTCCTCAGAGGATAAAATCTGAGGATAAAAAGTAAGTGGTCCCCCACCCAAGGCAGCCCACGGAAGGGCTAAATGAGCAGTCAGGGAACAGATGGGACAGGGGTTCAGGGTCAGGGGCCATCTTGGTGGGCTGGGACATCAAGATGTGATGATTAAAAGATAGGACCAGACGCTTGGACCCTGAAAGACATAGAAGCCCACCCATAAGGAGAGGAGACCCGGGTACTGCCCAGCCTGGCCTCCCGTGCAGGGGGCAGGGAAGGAGGCCACATCCTGCACAGGGCTGGGTGTAGATTCCACTCCACCCAGATGGCAGAGGGCTCACGGTGCCCACTCACTGACCCAAGAGTGGGAAGAGGGAGGGGACATGGTGAGATGTAGCAGGGACCCTCCTAGCAGCCTGCTGGGCCTTCCAAGCATGGAAGAAAGAGAAAACCTTGAGGTTTTCCTCAAGGAAAAGTCCAGGTTCCAAGGAAGCCTTCAGAAGGAGAAGGCTGCCCGACAAGTGTAAAGAGAGTGACAGTTTAACAGTGGACTCCAAAGCTAGTTAGAGCCACCAGGAGTCCCAGTTCCCTGTAGAAACTGAACAATAACATCTCAACATATGTCTTGGGTAGTTTTTCAGAAACCCAGACCTCCACCAGATCACAAATGCCATGGCCGCTGCCACCTAGACCTCAGACGAGAGGAAGCCCAGGGCTGAACTCTGCCTGGTTCTCTGTTCTGAGTTTCTTCCTGTGGGGCTGGAAAGTCACACCCACAGGCCAAGCCCTAGCATTCCTTTCTCCTGACCCGAGTTTTCGCTTAAAGCCTGGCTTCCTTAACCAACTGCAAATCAAGGAATCCATGAAATAATCTGTAAGCCCCTCTTCAAGATATCCTGCCTTTTCGGCCATACCAGTTGTTTTGATTTATGATTTTCCCTACAACTTCTGCAATGTACTTTTGCCTTTAAAAATCTTCGTTTATGAGCCTCCAGGGAGTTCAAATCGTAAGCATCAGTGGCCACGCTTCTTGCTAGGCTCCATGCAATAAATGTCTCACTCTCGCAGCAAGGATTTGTAAAGGAATGTAGTCAGCTCATGAAATCTCAGAAAGACCAAAGGGTCAGCTTGGGGCTGTGTAGCCAGGAGCCATGCCCAGTTTCTGTCCCTCTGTTGCTGCTACTCAGGGACAACCTTGTAACCCAGAAAAGAAAATGGAGTCCACAGGGCACTGTGTGTTCAACAGGGCACCTTGAAGAACACTCAGTGCCGTGCAGTCCACGGGGTGCCATGAAGACCATTGAGCACCATGCAGTCCATTAGGCACCGTGAAGACCAGTGGGTGCCCTAAAGACCACTGGGCATTGTGAAGACCACTAGGCACCATGAAGACCACTGGGCATTGTGAAGACCACTGGGCACCCTGAAGTCCACTGGGCCCCATGAAGACCACTGGGCACCGTGAAGACCACTGGGCATCGTGAAGATCACTGGGCATCGTGAAGACCACTGGGCACCGTGAAGACCACTGGGCATCGTGAAGACCACTGGGCACCCTGAAGTCCACTGGGCACCATGAAGACCACTAGGCCCCATGAAGACCACTGGGCACCATGAAGACCACTGGGTCCCATGAAGACCACTGGGCATCGTGAAGACCACTGGGCAATGTGAAGACCACTGGGCCCTGTGAAAACCACTGGGCACTGTGAAGACCACTGGGCACCGTGAAGACCACTGGGCACCCTGAAGTCCACTGGGCACCATGAAGACCACTGGGCATCGTGAAGACCACTGGGCCCCATGAAGACTCCTGGGCACTGTGAAGACCACTGGGCATCGTGAAGAACACTGGGCACCATGAAGACCACTGGGCTCCGTGCAGTCCACTGGGCGCCGTGCAGTCCACTGGGCGCCGTGAAGACTACTGGGCTCCGTGCAGTCCGCTGGGCGCCGTACAGTCCCCGGGTGCCATCTTCCATTACTCTGATGTGACAGCATCTCCTTTTTGGTGCCTTTGTCACACACCAGTGTCCTGGCTTCCCGGGAAGGCTAAGGAAATGAGTTCTGCCTTCTCTCTTGGGGAAGCAGGACAAATATTGTGTGAAAGTGTTGTTGAGGGGATCCAGGTAGCCACGTTCAGAACAGCTATCCATATAGACAGTCAAACACCCTCCAGAGGGGCATAGTTGAGCTGGCCTGTTGTGCCTGCCTAGAGCACAGTGACATTGGACTTGGCTTTGCATCTCCTAACTAGGAAGCAGCATCTCCTACAGCCACACAGAGAGGCTCAAGGGTCCCAGACTCCGGGTGGAGGGGTGGAGGTGCTTCCAGGCAGCTGGACCTGGTGAGGAAAACTGATGTCTGAAAATACGGTCCAGGTGGTCATGTGACCAAGTTTTGGCCTTTGGGGTTATTATAAGCAAAGTCAACTGGGAGGGATTCTAGGGAAGCTATTCTTTCATTGATGAAAGGGGACTGACTCCACTGGCTATTCGTTTATATATATAGTTTTTAATTTTTAGAGAAGTTTTAGGTTCATAGCAAAATTGAGCAGAAGGTATAGAGATTCCCACATGCTCCCTTTCCACCCCGTGTGCAGCTCCCTGACTACCCACATCCCCCCACAGTGAACCTTCTCTGATGCGTCATCAGCACCCACCGTTTACATTAGGGCTCTCCTGGTGCTGGGCATGCTGTGGATTTGGACAAATGTGGAGTAACATGTCCACCACTGTGGGGTCGCCCTGAACAGTTTCACCACCCTCGGAATCTCTGAGTTTCTTTCTCCTCACAGTTCCTCCTCTGAGTCCCTCTGCCCGACAACCCCCAGTGACTCCTGACCTGTTCCCGTCTGCCATTTTGCCTTTTCCAAAAAAACCATATAGTTGGAATCCCAGCCCTTTCAGATTGGCTTTTTTTCACTTAGTAATATGCATTTAAGTTTCCTTCACCTTTCCCTGGCTTAACGTCTCATTTCTTCTCAGCACAGATTAATATTCCACCGTCTAAATGCAGCACTGGGGGCAATGGCTTGGTTCCCAATATGTTGTCAGCCTGGGAACAACTGTGGAGGTCCCCTACCCTTCTTTATTGCTTGATTTATGTTCCATAAGATATGAATCTTGAATCTTTTACCTTTTAGTTAAAATAGATCCCCCTCCCCCAAGTAAATCTCAAAGAAAGGAGAAAATGCCAGTGTTTGAGAGCTAGGCCCCTGCCGTCCTCAGCAAGTCCCTAGTTGGAAATGGAAAACACCATCTGCATTGCAGTACCTGCTGGGCAGAAGACTCGATTCTGAGCAGAGAATCCATTTGCTTTTATGAGAGAGGAGTTTTTTTCGTTCTGTGCAAGTCCTATTATAAAAACAGTCTCCTCGAAGCATTTTGTTCTGCAAAAGAACTAATTCTCTGCACAGCTGCTCATTCCTAGAAAGGGCCTAAGTACCGAGAGAGAGGGTGGTCCTGATACTTCTGCAGAGTCTGTTTCTGAAGCCAGATCCCACTCAGCCAATGCAGGGCCCTCCTACCCTGGACCCCAGAGCAGTGAGGGCTACAGACCACGGCGTTGCTTCTGCCCTCCTGGTCAGGCACGGAGGAGGACACCCCCTACTCCACATGTCCAGAACCAGGGATCCAGGAGACTAGCCCGGGCCTCCAGCGATCAGCACTGCTCTGTGGTCAAGAGACCCAGTGGCTCAAATCCAAGGGGATAAAAGGTTCAAGGCCACCTAGTTCATGTGGGCAGCTGACAGCATATTCTTCAAAACCCTCCATACTTCACAGTGTGCTCAGCTGCATTAAAATGGGCCTTTCCAGCATCTTTACTATTACTGACATTTGCAATCTGAGTGAGGAGGCTCCCCTTATGAAATATAGACAGGAAGCAGATTTTCTTCCTAATAAAGCATTATGCTTTGTGAAATTCAACTTTTCTGCTGGGTGGCTGCTCCCCTTAAGGACAGGTCAGGCCCATATAATAGATAAACCTTCATCTTGTCCATTTTTAAGTCTCCATCTTGTTTGACCACGTTCTCTCCCACCCCATGCTGGGCTCTAGGAGGTTGTGAGCACCCAATACCACCCCCACTTGGGGAAGAGGCGGCACCAGTCTGAGATCTTGCTTATTCCTGCAGCAGAGCTCCCCACCAGAGTGGGTTTCCAGCTGTCCAGGGGAAGTCACTCAGCCCAAGCGAAGCTGGAAGAGCTGGGCACAGCAGCTCCTGCGGCTGAGCACCCAGAAGAGCTCCGTGTGGGGCCTGCAGAGATATGGCCTCCTTCCCTGCGCCCTCCCTCAGGGCAGGGTGGAGAATAAGGAGGCCGAGACACGTCCAGATTGAGCAAGTGTGCAGAGGGAGCAAGCAGCTGTCACGCCCCCCCTTTTACTGACAATTATCACAGATCTGGCCTGTAGGCATGGAGCCCCAGGCAGCTCCCCCAACTATTGACAGTGAGTTGTGGCATGGCTGCCCCTAGATGGTGACTCTGCCCTGCCAGGGAGCCTCTGTGCCTCACTCTGCAGCCTGACAAGCTGCACAGCCTGGTTTTGTCTGGCTGAGCGCCTGGGCAGGTACATTTCTGTATACCCTAGAATGGGGACCTGGGAGCAGTAAGAGCTCTCTGTTCCAGGGAGGAGCAGCTATCCATCTAGGGGACAAGGGACCAGGATATGAACCATCTCCAGCCCCGCCCAACACAGTCCCCAAAGGGTGGGCTCTCACTCCCTTCCTCTAGCCCAGCATGGATCACAACCCCTTTGGACTGTATTAAAGGTTCACAGCATTAGGAAGATTGAGAACCACTGCTCCAGCCCCTTTGAGGGTGGGAGAGGTGGGGAATGACACCCAGACCAGTGGAGAGCTGGCTTGCCCAACAGAAGATTAAGTACTTACAGTTGTTTTTTACTCTGTGGGCTGTGCCTGTGACTTTGTAAAAACAGAAAAGCTGGGCTTGGCCGTCGCCTGTGGCTCAAGAGGCTAAGGCGCCAGCCACATACACCTGAGCCGGTGGGTTCACATGCAGCCCGGGCCCACCAAACAAGGACAGCTGCAACCAAAAAATAACTGGGCATTGTGGCGGGTGCCTGTAATCCCAGCTACTTGGGAGGTGGAGGCAGGAGAATCACTTGAGCCCAGGAGTTGGGGGTTGCTGTGAGCTGTGAGGCCATGGCGCTCTACCCAGGGCGACAGCTTGAGGCTCTGTCTCAAAAAAACAAACAAACAAAAAAAAAACAGAAAAGCTGCACATTCTTTAGAGCACACAAAAGGTATGTTACCTCCATTGATCCTCACAACCAGTGGTCTTTAGACTGGGGTCCATGTATTGCTGGGAGTCCCCAAAGACTTTCTAAGGTGCGAATGCTAGACATGAATGAGTTGGGGGGATCCATTTCTGGCTGTCCACCCTACTCTGCCACCTTCCTACAGTTGATCTGCTGAGCATACCCTTGGTTGGGGGTGTTAGGAACTCGCCTTCCCATCTCCCCTTTTCCAACTGCCTTCTCCCACTTTACAGGAGAGAGGTATGGCTCTCACCCACCCCAAACCCCACAATTAATTTGTATCATAGATGACCATGTACAGTTAGTGCACCACTCAGAGGGGTCCAGAGAACTGACCGGCCTCACTGTTATAAAACGCCGTCCACCGTCATCCACCTGTCTCAGTGAGCAAGGGTGCTCCGCGCTGAAATCCACAGACTTGGAAATCAGAATGCCATGGAAGCCAGCTCTGCACAACTGCAGCAGTAAATAATATTCTTTCAGTGGGCATGTTTTAATAGCATTAAGGAAGACATTTCCAACAAAATAAAATTGGTTTTATTTACTTATGAAAATTTATACTATATAGTGTTCTGGGTAGTTGTGCCCTGACTCATAGATCAAAACAAGAACAATTCAAAAGAAATGTTTGTGACAAGCCTTGCAGTCCTGGGAGATGAAGTTTATCTATTTAATTGGCAGTCATGTGTGTTCATGGAGGCACCTGAGGCCCTTGGAGCAGGCACGTGGCTGCCTGTCGTGTGGCAGTCGCAGCTCTCTGAGGGGGCAGAGTTCCTTCCACAGTGTACCCTCATTTCTCCAGCCAACTAGCAGCCGGGACACGGCCCTGGGATCCTGAGGAAAGTCTACAGGGGATTCTGGGAGACATTGTCCTCCCTGAGAAAAGGAAAAGGAAGAACCCCCTTTTCCCTTCCCGTCTTTGGATGGGTGGGAGGATGTGAGCGTCGAGCTGCTGCAGACGTCTTATAACTATGAGGGAAAGGCCAAGAGAACTGAAGCCAAGGTGAGCCAGGGTCTGACACCACCGAACTACTAAACCAGCCTAGGAAACACCTCCCTCCCGATCTCTTATCATGAGAAAAGACACAGCCCCAATGTTTAAATTATTTTCAGTCAGGAATTGTGTTGTTTTCAGCCGAAACTAATTCTGTGTAGCTTCTATCTCACGCTAAGGGTTTGGGCTTTTTGGTTCCTAGCGAGCCAGCGGAGGACTTCAAGCCGCAGCAAAGACTGTCTCTGATGCCATTTTGAGGAAGGTCAGAATGAAAGCGGTCACTTGTCATTAGAACCCTGATAGCTTTAAATAGCTTTCCCTGAAATCTCTTGCATTCTCTAACAATAAGGGGTACACATTTTTAACAGTTTAATCACCTTCTATCTTAGTTTAGGAACAGACCATGAGGTTGTCCTCATCACTACCACCCACAGGCCAGTGGTCTGGGACAAATGGAAGGAGTGTGGAGGCTTTAGCCCTCAACACAGGGCTTGCAAGGTTGCTTCAGTCTTTGCCTCTCCCAGGCACTATGAAGAACAAAGGGAGAAGCTAGGACAAACGTCTTTAAGTGGAAACCCCGAAATTGCACACATGATGTCCACGCACATCCCATTAGCCCAGCCATATATAGCTGCAAAGGAGTCTGGGAATCATGGTTTGTGCAGGAAGCCAGGTGCCCAACTAAAACTCACACAGCTCTATTTCTAAACGGAAGAAGGCAAAAATGGATATTGGGAGACATGTTGTTTGGATACTAATCACAGGTATGGTTTAAGATGATTTTGAAGATGAGGCATCAGACGTCCTTAAAATTAGTCAATTCTTTCGAAAGTAGACAAGATAATGTAAGACTTTGGAAAGTCTTATGTTTGAAATACTGCTCACTTCATTGCTTACTGGCTTTTCTTACCGATCCAGTAATGTACAGATGGACATGGCCTCTACGTGGATGTCAGGAAGAGGAAAACATGGCCCAGCACAGGGCCAAACACCTCCAGTAAACAGTGGAGGAGGATGAGGACTGTGACCTGATTTCCAACAGTGCTGTCAGTTTCTACTGAACCATGATGACATTAAAGAAGACATGCTAAGAGAAGATGTCACTTACCCCTTTAATTTCCAAATATATAAGTATAATTTCCAAAATATAAATGAATTCCAAGCTGTGAGGGATCGTGTGATGGGCACACCCCTGCACCAGGGATGCAGACTCATGGAGTGCCGTTACCTGAAGTGAACGGCCATTAACCTGTGGCTTGAAAAATGGAAAAAGAAGAATAAGAGATCTGGGCAGGAAGTCCAGGCAAAGCAGTGACAGCTTACTAAAGAGCTATCCAGTGAAGTCTCTTCTCCCAGCTATGAGAAATCACAAGCTCGTCAAGAGAAAACTCTGAGAGAGCTGCTCAGGTGGCTTGCCCTGGCAGGATAATGCCGTCCTGCCTGACGCAGGTCAGTGGTCCTAAGTCCCCCCAGTGAAGCTGCAAAAGCCTGCTGGTGTCCAGCTTTAAGTAAAGAGCTGCGGCACACACCACACGCACGTCCACACGGGCTAAGCCTGCCCAGGAGCTCTGAGCCGCCTCCTGCATGCGGAAGATCTCTGTGAAGTGTCACTTTGTCATGGGGCTCTGTAACAAACCCATGCGGTATCTGATGAGGCTTTTGCTGTTGAGAGAGGCAGGGCATACCACCTGGAGCCTCTGCCTGCCAGCTGGAGGGTCAAAAACACCACCCAAGAAGCCCAAAGCACCAGGGGAAACCTGCTCCCACAAGGCAAGGCCTCTCCGCCCTGAGGGAAACCAGGCTTTTTTATCATTTGGATAAATTAGCCTCTTAAAAGGAGCCCAGGAAGCTATGACTCATTCCTTCTTCTGTTCTGACAGGCCAAAGAAAAAGATAGTAAGATTGTCCTTACCTATATAGTGAGGTATTTACACATATCTCCAAATTTAAATTAATAATTAATAAAACAGAGAGCAAAGGCGCACTAAACTATCCTGGATAATCAAGTCCGACACGGCATCGACCATCATCGTTTCTTTCCCTGTACGACCCAGGAACTCCCCTCTCCCACTGCCAAAGCTGTGAGATAAAAGGAAAAAAGCCTAGAAGATGAGAAAGTGCTAACGGCACACTGTCACCAGACTGTCTCAGCAGTGACCGAGGTGTGGAGATATAAACAGAAAAGCAGGAACAGGGTGTCCCTGTAAACAGTCTTTTCCACAGACGCAACCACAATACAACTCTCCAAGTAGCAAAAAGAGATCAGCTATTCATTCATGTCAGCAATATTAAATGCAGTCAAGTTTGGGAACTTGACAACGGACCATCCCTTAGAGTGTGCTGTGACAGCGCTCAGTCCCAATGCCCTGTGGCTTCCCTGTCACACACTGTGTTCAAGGACACCATGGCAGTGGCTGCCTCGGGAGGCAGCTGGAGCTCACTGCTCCCTGCGTACCTGACTGCCGAGGGACTGGGCCTCGCTGCCTTCCTTCCATGACCACTGAGACCCAGAGACTCCACCAAGTGTCCGGCCCTCCATGTCCATGTTTGACTTTGGTCCATCCTCAAACTCTCTCACGCTGTAGAGACACTCCATGAGCCCCTTCTCAGGCCTGATTTGGCCTTCTGGTCATACATAGGCCCATACCAGCACTCGCAGGCCACAGTGTGGATTCACATCCAATTCAGGCAAGGTGTCACCGCTCTTTAGTAATTGTGCAATTATTTAACATGTTACTGCATTCTATCTTTCCCTCTTAAAAGAAAAGAAAAGAAACAACTGGGCAGAGTCTCTGGCTCAAAGGAGTAGGGTGCTGGCCCCATACGCCAGAGGTGGCAGGGTCAAACCCAGCCCCGGCCAAAAACTGCAAAAAAAAAAAAAAAAAAAAAAAGAAAGAAAGAAAGAACTACTGGAAAGTCAGGATTAAAATGTTGCAATCACCCTCCCTCCGCCCATCCTCCCCCCTCCCTCTCCCCCTTCCCCATATTCTTAGGTTATAACTGGGTTATAGCTTTCATGTGAAAGCCATAAATTAGTTTCATAGTAGGGCTGAGTACATTGGATACTTTTTCTTCCATGGGCGGAGGGAGGGTGATTGGTGGGATTACACCCGTGGTGCATCTTACGAGGGTACATGTGAATCTTAGTAAATGTAGAATATAAATGTCTTAACACAATAACTAAGAAAATGCCAGGAAGGCTATGTTAACCAGTGTGATGAAAATGTGTCAACTGTTTATAAAACCAGTGTATGGTGCCCCATGATCGCATTAATGTACACAGCTATGATTTAATAATAAAATAAAAAGCATTTTAGGCATATACTTCTTAGGTTATCTCATCTTCAGATGTGAGTATTGCCATGATTACTGTTTTCTTATGCCTCTTGGTCATCTCAAATTCTTAATAAAATACTTGCCAAAAACAAAAATAAATAAATAAATAAAATGTTGCAATTAGTGCCATAAGAATGATCTTCAGCAAATTGAATTGATGTGGGCTTTTTCTCCAGTACCATTGCCTCCACTGATCTCAGTTGCTAAGGATGCTATCTTCGTCTACTAAGGATTTTATCCTCTGTTTTGGGGTGCTTATGACTGTCCTAGGTCATTAGGAAAAGGGTGCCCATGTGTGGAAGTCCACATAGACTCCAGGTCTCAGGGCCAGAGCAGGCATCGCACCCCCTCCATTCTGTATCCTGATGGGAACAACAACTGTGCCTTCCACCTCAGCTCCTGGGCAAGAGGGTTTCCTCAAAAGTTGGTGGAGGTCCACAGACATTGGCTGGGCCCGTGTGGCCCTCTGGTGTTCACGACGTGCAGGGATAGTCCATCCCCAGATCCTGGCCACCTCCTTTCCTCCTGATGTGGTTCCTTCAGGTTTTGTGTAGAAAAAAATGTCCCCAAAGATGTTCTCGTCCCAAACCCTGGAGCCTTTCAGTGTGCAGGGGACGTGCGATGGAGATGTGAGCTGCGGGTGGCGTGAGGTTGCCAATCAGCGGACCCTCACATGGAGGTGAGCCCAGTGCAGTCACGGCGGTCTTTAAAGTAGAAGGAGGCAGAGGATAGGCAGAGAAATCAACATGGTGATACACGCAGGATCAGAAAGATGCTGTTTCTGGCTCTGAAGAGCAGGAAGGTGCGATGAGCTGAGAGGACAGGACAGCATGTCGGAGGAGAAAGGCCCCTTCCAGCCTCTAGAGAGCGGCACAGCCCCGCCGGGGCCTGGAGTCTAATTTCAAATTTCTGAGTTACTGTAAGATCATGAATTTGTGCATTGTAAACCACTACTTTGTGGTGACTTGTTACAGCAGGAATCTAACACGAACAGACCATTTTCTAGCTGTCCCCCTCTCATTGCCCCTCCTGACAGTGCCCTTCTCCCTGAACTTGATGTGAGCAGCTCACCCTGTGGATGAGGCAGGTGCAGCACCGGGTGAGATACTGTGAGGGCTTCTCTTGGTTCTGTAGCAACATGAAGCACAGACGTGTACTAAGTGTTATATGCTTAGAAGATGGGACATACCAAAACTGGCGAATGAAGGTTCGTTTCAAATCCAATGTCTTAATCAAACCCTTAATCAAATACATAGCCAGGCTATATATTTCATCAAGGTTTATTATTGATATAAACATTTCTGTTATCATCATCACTTTCTGCCAGGAACCTGCCTGGCAAAGAGACCCTGGGAGTAGATGGGCACGGGATGGAAAAGAGAGGCAGAGAATAGCAGGTCAGGAGGGCTTTTCCTCAATAGGAACAAGCAAGCTCAGCTTTATTGCACAGCTTTTATATACAGTAGCTTGGAGGCATGAGCTTGTCATAATTGCATAACTTGATTAAAAGCAGCCTAGGAGGAAAATAGCATTCTCAGCAGTGGGTGCTGACCAAAGGGGCATGGCTCCATTTTAACCTGGTTCAGGAACCAGCCGTAACAGGAAAACCACTGAGGCCAGGTTTGCACTCAGTCCTTGACTCGAATGCAGTTTCTCAAACTGGGCGGCCTGGCCTCCAAGGAGGTCGGCTTCCAACAACTTTCTGTCTCTTTCTCTCTCTTTTTTCTGAGACAGAGTCTCACTCTGTCACCCTGGGTAGAGTGCAGTGGCATCATCATAGTTCACAGCAACCTCAAACTCCTGGGCTTAAGTGGACCTCCTACCTCAGTCTCATGAGTAGCTGGGACTAAAGACATGGGCCACTTCACACAGCTAACTTGTTTGATTTTCTAAAATGTTTGTAGAGGTGAGGTATTACTATGTTGCTCAGGCTGGTCTCTAACTCTTGACCTCCAGCAATCCTTCTTCCTCGGCCTCCCAACATGCTAGAATTACAGGTGTTAGGGCTGTAACCACACAACCAAAACTTAAGTCATCCTGATTTCATTGAAATGCTATTTCTCATCATAAACACAAAACAGCTTTACATCCTTGTTAGCATGATTTAGTGGAATTAAACCAGTCAGCTATAGACAAATCAGCTTAAGTAGCTCTTAAAAAGTTAATATACAACAGCCAATCACAAAAAAAAGATCAAAATTTTAATACTTCCTCCTTTATGCTGTATAAATCTTGCTTTAATTATTATAAGGTGAGCTTCCTATTACTTGATTTCAAAGTCACTGGATCAAGATCTGAACTTTTATTTATTTATTTTTTTTAATTAATTAATTTTTTTTTTGTAGAGACAGAGTCTTACTTTACCACCCTTGGTAGAGTGCCATGGTGTCACACAGCTCACAGCAACCTCCCACTCCTGGACTTAAGCAATTCTCTTGCCTCAGCCTCCCAAGTAGCTCGGACCACAGGCGCCCGCCACAACGCCCGGCTGTTTTTTGTTGTTGTTGCAATTTGGCCAGGGCTGGGCCTGAACCCACCACCCTCGGTATATGGGGCGGGCACCCTACACACTGAGCCACGGGCCGGCACCCCAAGATCTGTACTTTTCATATGGAAATAAAATGTAACATTTTTCCTAACTTGATCTGGTTTTATTTCGACACATTGCCATCTGAGCCCAGTCAAAATAGAAGCTCTCTCTTCTTAGGGATATACCAATGGTAAAATACATACAATTATCAACACCGTGCATTATTCTTTCTTTATCTATGGTAATTACATTAAATTTCTTAGAATTCCTATGTCTGTAACATGCAAATCTACTGCTAATAATAAAAATAGTTTGTGCTTCAGTAATGAAGTTTCACATTTTATACATCCTGACACCAATCATGGGAGAGAAATGTCTGAATTATCTTTCTAGTCTCTCTACAGAAAATGATATTACAAAATCATTGTTATAGGAATTAGACAAAAACCAAAAAAAAAAAAAAATTAAGGAAAAAGTATTATGGAGGCATGTCAGGTGCTTGGCTCATCAAAATATTAGGTTATTTTTGTAAATTTTGTGATTTTTGCACTCCTTGTCAGATGTTGTGGTGTTTTTACTCACTCTAAGTATTCTCCTACCTAATTTGTTTCAAGATTTTCTATCCTTTTTCTAAAAGATGGTCCCCAAAGTACATGAACTTGGGCCCCTCCTGGGTACTATCAATTTAAAATTTGAACTCGTCACTCTCCCATGTGAAGATCAGAACTAGAGAGCCAGGTGATTTTTATACTATACAGTTTTTATACACACAGGAAAAAAAAACTATATTGTTTTTTTTTTTTTTTTTTTTAGATACAGTCTTGCTTCATCCCCCAGGTTAGCTAAAGTACAGTGGTGAGATCACAGCTCACAGCAAACTCAAACTCAAGCCATCCGCCTGCCTCAGCCTCCCAACTAGCTGGGACTACAGGGGCTCGCTACTGCACCTGGCTAATTTTTTCTATTTTTAGTAGAGACGAGGTCTCATTCTTGCTTAGGCCGGTATACAATCTCTTTATACAGAAAAGAAAAAGAAAAAGAAAGAAAAAAAAAACCTACATTTTTTATACTAAAGACTCTGACATCCAAATCAGCTCAGTAACCTGAGCCAGTGAAAATGCTGGAAACAAAGCCCCGACTCTTGGTTTGCCCAGAATTCTCCCGTTTGGGCACTAAAAGTCCCATGTCCTAAAAAACCTCCTTAGTCCTAAGCAAATGGGACACTTGTTATCCTACTAATTGCAAATGAATTAACAATTAAAAATAATTTAGAAAGTGCACAAAACTGCTTTTACGTGCAGCGAAGTTTCACAGATAGTACAAAAACCTGAGCAGGGGATTAGAAACATCCACTTTCAACCAATTTTGTTTTTCAGGCGGATCATTCACTAAGAGCTAAAGGGAAAATTTTAAGAATTCATGGAAACATCAACCAACAAGTAAATCTGAAATTGGCTAAAAGAAAATTGAAGATAAATTATTATAAAAATAATAAAATCCATAACTATTAAAAAGCTTCAATATTCTAGAAAATGAGCAAAAATGCTTGAGCACATGCAAGAAATATTGTTGAACTGCCTATATGACAACATAAGATTCTCACTCTCTGGGGAAATGGTCACCACTTTGGCCGGTGTGTTACTGCAAGCAAGGCGCTCTGGCCAGCGTTCTTGCCAAAGTGTTTCGTACCATTCTTGGCCATTTGTGTTCATCAGAGGGCAGTGCTGATCCTCTGAAGAGAAGCTGTCAGGGACAACCCACCCCCAGTGGCCCTGCCACACCTGGGCCCCAGCTCCTTGCTGTGGAGCCATCTTGGTGGAGCTGCCTCCCGCGGCCTGCTTTTCTGCCCACATTATCACTTCTCTCTAGCACTGAGGCCACATGTTCCCTCTGGGTGTGCTTCCCTGTTCCGTGGTCCAAAATCTCCCAGCCCGAAAGGCAAGTCTAAGCAAAGAAAACCCAAGAAGAGCCAGCTCCCACGTTCTCTCCAGAAGGAAAAGAGGCTTCCCCGGTTACTCCCACAGGGACACACACACAGAACTCTCCGTCCCCTCCCGTGCACTGACATCACACATCCATTCGGCTTCTGCAAGTGGCCTGAACCTCTCACGGGACTTCTCCTTCACTGCTCCGTGGACTCCTCCTGGAATTCCACACTACACCTGACTGCTCTGAGCTGCTCAAAATAGCCTTGCCCTGACTTAAAAATGTCTGATGAAGGATGGATCCACAAACTTTAGTCTCGTGATAAAGTAGAATTGTCTAGGTGGAGATTGGAACAGCTACGGCATTGGCAATTTCTGTGAGAAATTTGAGCTCTAGAGGGCCACACGGACAAATCTGTAAATGCTCTCAGCTTCAGCTGTTGGGAGCCATAAAATTTTCCCTCTTTTTCCATGGCCGTTCAGGGTTCAAGACCCTGATACCAGCTGAGTCTCCCAGCCACTGGGGTTCAAGCACTTAGGTAGTTGCTGATTTAAAGGAAGTCAGGGGGGCTGAACTAACTTTTGCTCTTCACAGCTATGAATCACAGCTGTGGCCCCCAGAGTGCCGGAGTAACAGAGCAGTGCACTAACCCAGCCTGTCCTCTGCCCCGGGGCTGTAGTTACTGCACTCAGGGTGAGCACAGGACATGAAAAGCTCCAGGGCAGCCACGACGCTGCAGTGTGAGAAGTGACACAAAACCAGGTCTGGGCCACACTGAGGAGCTGTCAGCAGAGGACGAGGTAGCCAGAGGCCCAGGGACCATATCACAGGGTGTCCCAAAAGCCACCTAGAGTCACCATCCATAGGGAAAAATGAAAAACTGTAGCTAAAATGTTCTCTACATGATGGCCGCCTCTTTGTAAAATTTTGTAATGAATATTTTGTAAATAAAGGGACATTTGGCTATAATTCCCCATTGTTCCCTATGGATGCTGAATTCAGGGGCAACTTTTGGGACCCCCAGTACTATAGCCACTAAATATACTACTGTGTACACGTGCAGGAAACAAACCTGCTCCACCCACCACACACGTGTGTCAGGACACACACAGCCTCTGTGCCTACAGTGTGCTCAGCGTGCAGCTGTGTGTGTGCTCAATGTGCAGCTGTGTGTGTGCTCAGCGTGCAGCTGTGTGTGTGTGCTCAATGTGGAGCTGTGTGTGTGCTCAGAGTGCAGCTATGTGTGTGTGCTCAATGTGCAGCTGTGTGTGTGCTCAGTGTGCAGCTGTGTGTGTGCTCAGCGTGCAGCTGTGTGTGTGTGCTCAATGTGGAGCTGTGTGTGTGCTCAGAGTGCAGCTGTGTGTGTGTGCTCAATGTGCAGCTGTGTGTGTGTGCTCAATGTGCAGCTGTGTGTGTGCTCAGCATGCAGCTGTGTGTTTGTGCTCAGCGTGCAGGTCATGTGTGCACATGCATCACCACTCCAGCCCCCACCACAGCTCCTCCCTGCTGTCCTGAAATCCGCCCAGTGCGCTGCCCCCCTGCTGTCACCACACTGCCTTCTCCTGGCACCTTGCGTGTGTCACATTGTGTCTAAGCTGAATTTTATAGGTGAGGCCCTTTTTACAGTCTGCCCGGCCGTGACGGGAGACAAGCTCCCCTTACAGATGTGAGAGCAGTGGCAGGGGAGGATATACGGGGGCTAAGGCCTTTGGAATATCAAGACGTCTCACCGTCATGGGCCACGCCATGTCCCTCTAAACTTCAAATGTTAAGGTGTCGCCCTCAGTAACTCTGAATCTGACTGCATTTGCAGACAGACCCTTGGAAGGCCATCAAGGCAGGCCCTAGTCCAGCATGACTGGTGTCCTTGTAAGATGTGGCAGTTAGGACAGAGATGGCCCAGAGGGAAGACCACGGGAGTTCTCGTTGAGAAAGGGCCATCGATCGGCAAGCCAAAGAGAGAGGCCTCAAAAGAAACCAACCTTCCAACATCTTGATCTTGAACTTGTCATTTCCAGAACTGTGAGAAAACAAATTTGTGTGGTTTCAGCCACACAGTCCATGGTTCTCTGTGACAGCAGCCTGGGCAGACTAAGACACCCACGCACCACATCAAACGTCCTCCCTCACGATCTCCACCTGACACAATGTTCCACTGTCCTGCCTGGACTTGGCTCCCCTCAGTGGAGGGACATTCAGCTGCTCCACCTTGGGCCAGCTAATCCGCCCTGGCAGATAACCCAGACTGGTTAATCTCCGGTACCTGGCAGCCCACTTCCGTGCAGTGACCAAATGTTAAGAGGTACGGGTTACGTGGGGCTACTTTAATCCGTGCTGACTCCTTTGCCTGTATATGTGGGGCATGGGAGGTTAACAGTATTAAGAACCTTAACCATGGACTTGACACTGCAGGTTTCCAAGGTCACAGACATGAGACCCAAGGCTACCCTCTAAGTTTCTCAAAGAGAAAAGCTTTTCTCACAAGACTGGTCGGCTGTCTGATATCAAGGCCGTTTATGCGGATCCGTCAACAATTATTTATCAGTCTCTATTGGCACTGTGGCAATTTCAAAGAAACATTTTACTTGACCCCTGCCCTCAGGTGGTGACCGTATAGCTGGGATGAGTGTCATTTAACATCTGCCAAACTTAAATAAAAACAGAACAGCTAAGTAACAGAACGGATTCCTGATTCTGACTCTGGTTAGCCATGTGATGGAAGCAAATTCTTCCACCTGAGTCTCAGGGGGCTCATTGGCCTAATAAGGGAAAGAGTGTCTTCTTCACAGGGCTATTGAGAGCATGAAACAAAACCGTGCATGCAGGACGTGTCCAGCCGGGGGACAAACGTCCTACATTTGCCCCATACTTGCTGAGTACCCGTACCTGCCAGAAACCTAGCTCTGTGTTGGGACCACTGGTCACAAGACACCCAGTCTGGTGGAAGCAGGCAGGTGAACAAGCAATAGCGTCCCAGTGCCGGGGAGGGCAAGGGCACTGTGACCCCAACTCTTCAGACCACCCATCAGGCCAGGGTGCACCCCAACACACGCACTCAGGGGATTCGTGGACGGTCCTCTTCATTTTGCAATGCCGTGTTTTGCCTAGAATAGCACCAAGAGAAGCATGAGGGTTTACATCCATTTTCAGGTTTCTGTAACGTGATAGTTTTTACTTTCTATTTCAGTTTCTACAGAAAATTTAAAAAGAATGTCTATGAGATGATTCAAAATGTAAAATAGTTACAGGTGAGTGGTCTGTTTCCCTAAAGTCCTAATGTTGATCACGGGCTGACGTTCTAACCCAGATGCGGTTGCACATTCAAACTGCAGCAGCTGGCCTTGGAGTCTGGGCCGGGGGCTGCCCTAACCAGGGAGGGTGGGGGACTGGGTCTCATATGCCAGTGTAATTCTTCTGGGGTGGGGCTGGGGGTCTGCATGGGCAGGAGCAAGACCCAATGTGACACGGAAATAAGGCTGTGGCTCTCTGTGGCCTGTCTGAACGCAGATAGGGCCCCAAGCGCATGCAAAGCGTTTCTAGGGGTTCCAGAGAAACAAAACCAATAGGAAATAAATACATATGTACATATATATTCACAAATATATACTTGTTGAGGGAGATTTATTGCATGTGGAAGTATTGTGTATGTGGAGTGACAGAGGCTAAGAAGTCCTATGCCCTGTCTGTAAGCTGGAGACCCCGATGGCATAGATTTCAGTCCAAATCTAAAGGCCCAAGAAGCAGGAGCACCAAGGGCAGAAGACCTCTGTCAGAGCAGGTAGAGAGTGAATTCCACCTTCCTCCAGCTTTCTGTTCTATCCCAGCCCTCAGCACCTAAGCTGAGGCACACACACTGCTTCGTTCAGTCCCCTGTCCTGTGGCCCAGGCAAGTTGGCACACACAACCAGCCATCATAGCCAGGTAAACAGTCATCACCGAGGCCAAGCACAGCCAGAATCCAGGCGTGGTCACTGTCCTCGGGTGGGGGTGAGGAGGTGCTATTCCTGCAGGAGAAGCAGCAGAAATCCTAGGACTGGGGGCGGGGGAGGCTCACAGTGGGAGGAGGGCGGGTATTAAAGGTGCACTAGCTACTGGGAGTTGAGGACTCATCCTACACCATGTACTTTCCATGTGATCTCCCCTGAGCCTCACAGCAGCCTTACGGGGTAGGTCTTTAAAATCCTGGTTTTACAGATGAGGAATTGGAGGCTTGGAGAAGTGACAAAGCAGCCCAAGATCTCACAGCCTGTAAGAAAACAGTGACCCAGCTCGTGTCTGATCCTAGAGTGCATGTCTGTCACCTCCACCCCCACCATCTTCAGGGGGACCAGGGGGAGCCTGGGCATTCAGGGAACACTCTCAGGTTCCCACTAGCGCGATTAACCCCAGGCCTCCCTCACTCAAGGGGAGAGATTCTTCCCATCTTCACTGACCTGGGCAGCACCGGCTTTCAAGCCAGGTGGGGCAGAGCTCACAAATGCTGGCCCCATCACACTAGCTGAGAAGGGCCAGGGAAGGCAAAGGTAAAGAGCTGACAAGGGTAACAAAGAAGTGAAAAGGTCAGGCTCTGCGTTCCTTCCATCCAGATCTATGCAGTGGACATCTGGAGGGCAAACGGCCTTGTCTGTTCTCTATTTGTGTGTTCTGATTAACAGAATCTAGAATACCTTCTGTTCTTATGCTTAGGACTTTTCTGGTCCTTCGCAGTCATTCTGATACTTTTTTTTTCTTTTGCAGTTTTTGACCGGGGCTGGGTTTGAACCCATCACCTCTGGCATATGGGGCCGGCGCCCTACTCCTTTGAGCCACAGGCAGCACCCTGATCATTCTTAGTAATACAGTGAACTCTCGGTAGGAAGGGCTAATGTTTCATCCTGCACTTTGTCCGCACATACACACTCCAGAGGCTGCGTCTTGCTGTAGCGGTCACTAGAAATGTTTATTTCATCACGAAGAATGTTGTAATATTCAGACCTGTGAAATGGGCTTCCGGCCAGGGGTCAGCCGGCAACAGCCAGCAGAGTAGATCTGGGGAAGTTCCACATCCAGACCCCAGACCCAGCTCCTACCTTCAGTACCAGAGAGAGAACCCCAGGCGTTTTTAGGGAAGTGAAGGCTCAGCCTTTGTTGGGTTCCAGGAATAGGAAGAGGATGTTTAATAGGGCCGGCCCGTGGGGTCCCAGAGTTCCTTCCCAGGAGCAGGTGAAGCCCTAGCTCCCAGGACAGATGACAGATGGGGAGCAGAAGGGACAGCAGCAGGACAGCCTGTGCACCTGGGCACTGGCCGGAGAGGCCTGGCGCAGGGGACACGGCCTGCTGATCACAAAGCATCTCCTGGTGCTCATCTCCACACGGGGCAACACCTCCTGGCGTTGGTTCCCCAGAGCTGCCACAACAAAGTACCACAAATTGGGTGGGTTAGGATTAAAAAATGTGTGGTCTCACCGTCCGACAGCCAGAAACCCAAGATGAAGGTGTGGGCAGGGTCCTCCTGCGGGCTGTGCAGGAGAGTCCGTCCTGCCTCTCCTGGCCATGGGCAATTTGCCAGCAACCTGGGTGTTCCTTGGTTTGTAGGAACGTTGCCCTGACCCCGCCCTGCATCTTCACCTGCCTCCTTCCTGCACATACTGTCTCCGAATGTCCCTTTTTACAGGGACACCACTTGTTCTAGATTACGGCCAACCCCAGTGGCCCCATCTTAATCTGACTGCGGATGCAAAGAGCCCATCTTCAAATAAGGGCCCAAGTAGGTGTGAGGGGTGAGGGCCTCTGCGTGTGTTTGGGTGGGTGCAGTTTCACCCACAGTGCCCTCTTTGAGCAGTTGGTGCTCCTCAAACCCAGCTGCCCACCAAGTATTAAAAATTACTAACATCTAGACCCCATCCGCAGAATTCTGATTCCACCAGGATGGGAGGGGGCCCGGGCATCAGAAGTTGCTGGAAGTTCCACCAGGCTGGGAGTGGTGGCTCACGCCTGTAATCCCAGCACTTTGGGGGGCCAAGGTGGGAGGAGTGCTTGAGGCCAGAAGTTGGAGACTAGCAACATATTAGATTCCATCTTTACAAAAAATAAAAAATTAGCTGGGTGTGATGGCTTGCACTTATAGTCCCAGCTACTCTGGAAGCTGAGACAGCATGACCACTTGAGCCCAGAAGTTCGACGTTACAGTGAGCTATGATGACGCCACTGCATTCTGCCTTGAGTGACAAGGGAAGACCTTCTTACTATTAAAAAATAAAATAAAATTTCCCCTAGGTAATCCAAAAGCAGAGCCAGGTTTGAGTACTTCCATCCTGGGAGTTAAACAAAGTAGGCAGTTGGACTGGGAGGCCAATGTCCCTGGTGGGAGCACTCACTGGGCTCCCTGCCATCAGGCACGGGGTAGGCTGAGTGGCTCTAAAAAGAACACATAGGTTAAAGACACCAGCTCTTTGGAGCAATATTAAATAATAGCCCCCAGTGTCCTAGAATGAGGGAGTCTAGGGCTTTTGTACTTTTCAACAACTAACTAAAAATGGTATAACTAATCTTTCTGTCCGTGAAGGTACATTTGCGGAGGCCAACCCTGAGGAGGGTTAAAATTCTGATGATTCTTTTAGCGCTCACAATTGTCTGCCAAGCCAAAGAGCCAAAGGCGTTAAGTCAACCTGAACATTACAGAGAAGACTAAGGCTGGTTCACCTTGCGGCAAGGTTAGACAGGCGATCACAGCCAGGTCTCCTGCCAGGGGAGAGAGAAGCAAAGAAAATCTACACTCCCGTGGCAACGCCTTAAACATTCAGAGGCCTGATTGTGCACTAGGCAAAATAATTTTGCTCTATTTTTAAACACTGTTGAAATGAAAGCTGAATTAACATGAGCTTAAGTTTGAAGAGGGGAAAAAAGACACCAAAATCCATAATGAACTGACAGGCTAATTAACGTATCTGAACAGAGGAAGGAAACCATAGAAACAGATTGGAAATCATGTGAGTTTCATTCACATGAGGGAGCAAGCAATTGAAATGCTCTTTTGCAAATTCATTAAATTTCTAATGCACCCAGACTGCCTGTTCCAGCTTCCCTCGGAGTCCCGTGTAACAGGCCGGCAGCATTGCCTTCTGACCAGTAAGAATTTCCCTTCTGAAAATGTATTTTAGAGGCAGGAAAGAAAAGACAAGTGTATGCTTGGATCCCTGTCACTGGGCCTCTGTGGGCCCAAGCTTACATAAGTTTAGGTCCCAGCAGAGACTGTGACATTCCCCATGGCCAGGTCCTGGCCCAGCCTGTCATTTTCATCTTTCTAGGCCCTGCCTCCTCCACTCCAGCCTGGGCAGGCTCATATGATACCCCAGGAGTAACCACACCCCACAAGATGCCACAGCCAGGGTGCCCATGTCAGAGCAGGTGGGTGGCAAGGCCTGTTAGCACTCTTTCCATCATACGCCAGGGCAGCAGCCAGCCTGGCCCATACCGAAAGCTGACGTGAGCAAATGGTCTTGCAAGATTCATAATTTTTTTTTAATTTTTTAGTTTTTAAGTTTTATGAATACATAATAATTTTACATATTTATGGGGTACATGCGATATTTTGATATAAGCATACAACGTGTTATGATTAAATCAGGGTAAGTGGGATATCCCCCACCACCTTGACTATCAATTCTCTCTTTGAGGAATATCCCAATTCCACTCTTTTAGTGAATTTGAAATATAAAGTAAATTATTTTTAACTACAGTCACTCTATTATGCTACCAAAGGCTAGCTCTTATCCCTTCTCTCTAACTGTATTTTTGCACTCATCAACCTTCCCCACTGTATTCCCCTCTCTCTGCCACCCTTCCCAGCGTCTGGTAGCCATCGTTGTACCATTATTTCCATAAGTTTAATTTTTTTTTTAAACGCAATGAATGAGAACATACGATATTTGCCTTTCTGTTCCTGTTATTTCACTCAGCATAATGTTCTCCAGTTCTACCCGTGTTGTTGCAAATGACAGAAAGATGTTGCTTTTATGGCTGGACACCATTCCATTGTGTATATACCACATTTTCTTTCTTTTCTTTTTTTTTTTTGCAGTTTTCAGCCGGGGCTGGTCTTGAACCCACCACCTCTGGTATATGGGGCCAGCACCCTACTCCTTTGAGTCACTCCTACGTGCCGCCCTACACCACATTTTCTTTATCTATTCATCCCTTGACAGACACTTAGGCTGATTCCCTGTCTTGGCTGTTATGAATAGTGCTGCTTCCTTTCCTTTGAACATATATTTTTAATTTTTTTTTTTTAGAGACAGAATCTCACTTTATTACTTCGGTAGAGTGCCATGGCGTCACAGCTCACAGCGACCTCCAACTCCTGGGCTTAGGCGATTCTCTTGCCTCAGCCTCCCGAGTAGCTGGGACGACAGGCGCCCGCCACAACGCCCGGCTATTTTTTGTTGCAGTTCGGCCGGGGCTGGGTTTGAACCCGCCACCCTCGGTATATGGGGCCCCACCCACTGAGCCACGGACACGGCCCTATGTTTTTAATTTTTTGAGGAATCTCCATGCTGTTCCCCATAGTGGCTGTGCTAATCTACATTCCCACCAGCAGTGTACAAAGGCTCCCCTCGCTCCAGCTCCTCACCAGCAGCTGTTACGGCCTGTCTTTTTGTTCTTTTTTTTTTTTCGTAGAGACAGAGTCTCACTTTATGGCCCTCGGTAGAGTGCCGTGGCCTCACACAGCTTACAGCAACCTCTAACTCCTGGGCTTAAGCGATTTTCTTGCCTCAGCCTCCCGAGCAGCTGGGACTACAGGCGCCCGCCACAACGCCCAGCTATTTTTTTTTTGGTTGCAGTTTGGCCGGGGCCGGGTTTGAACCCACCACTCTCGGTATATGGGGCCGGCGCCTTACCGACTGAGCCACAGGCGCCGCCCACGGCCTTTTTGATAAAAGCCATGCTAGCTTGTGCAGCGACGTGTCACTGAGGCTTTAATTTGCATTTCTCTCGTAGTGAGGATGAGCGTGTTTTCACACACTGGTCGCCCGTTTGTATACCTGCTTCTGAGAAATGTCTACTTAAATCCTTTGCTCATTTTTCAGTCCAGTTTATTTGGCTTTTTGCTACTGACTTGTCTGCACTCCCGTCTCTTCTGTGTGGCCCCTTGTCAGATGGGTAGTTTGAGGAGTCATCTCCTCTTCCGGGGCTTGCCTTTTCCCCTTGCTGTTTGATTTCTTTGCGGGGCAGACGCTTCTTAGCTTGATGTCATCCATGCAAGTCAGAACCCGCATTCGTCCTCAGGGCTCCATGGGCCAGATGACATCCCACCTGGGCTCTAGGTACAACCCTGTCTCAGCCTCGGCATGGTTTCCTGCAGACTGCCTGCATCTTCAGCCCCAGCCCTGCCCAGTTCCCACACACTCCATGGTCTGATTGAGCAACTCTACTGCTCAGACCCTTCAGGGGCAGGGCCCTTTCCTGGTAAGAAAACTAGACCCCCACCCAACCCGCCCTTCTAAACCACTACCACCACCACCCCCCAACATCACTTCTCCTCCAGGAAACCTTTCTGCCCGATGGCACTGCCCATGGGAGGCACCGTGCTGGGTGCTCCTGGGGGGCCCCAGGTAGACTCAGCACATGACGGAAGTGCAGCGTGGTGCTGACACCTCACCCTCAGACTTGACCCGACATACAACGTCTTCATTTGAATCTCCAGCTCCTAGCCTGATGCCTCAGCCTGAAATTTATGCTCCATGGTTTTGGAGGAAAGAATGAATAAACACATGCATTCATGTGAATTCATATTTTCATTATAGTTATTAATAAATGAAATGACACACTTTCCTGTGATTGGTCCAGATGTGCTTGGTATCCTTGAGGACTCTGGGCTGGGAGCCCTTTGCCTACTGCCAGTTAGAAACAGTCCACACTCTAGTACTAAAACTCCACTGCTGTTCAGCTGTAGATTTTTCCTAAAGCCACAGTCCTAGGTCCAGGGAATAGTTGCCTCTTCAAGGACCTGATCACTACTTACACCCAGGGAGGTCCTCAAATCTTCCGTCCTTTACCACATAGCAAGCAAGACCCAAGGGCCTGAGTCTCACCAGTGACTTTGGTCATCGCCTCTAGTTAAGCTCCTTGGGCCTTTACTTTTCTCGTTTTTAATGCTATTATTTGTGTACTGACTATACCCCCAGCACTGCAACCTAGCACAGGGCCAGGCACATGGGAGGTGCTCAGTAAATTTTTGGTTAATGAAGAAAAGAAAAAAGGAGAAAAATAAAGAAAGGTGTAATGATGAGGAGGAACAGACCGAGAAAGAGAGACAGAGAGAAGACAGACAGGAAGAAAATTTTTCTGTCTTCATTAACCAAATATTCAGTTTCTTCATCTATAAAAATGAGCCAAGAACTCCTACCTCCCCGGTTGTTGCAGTGATTAAATATGTTAACTATTTGCGCCTTCTCCCTCTTCCCGTGGCCTCTGTACACGGTGTTATCACAGACCTTAACATATATATTTATTTATCTCTACCTTGAACTGTGAGCTTCTCTGAGGCAGGGGCTAGTTCTTCTTTCCCCCATGTAATCCCAGCTGGCACTTAGTAAGCATGTTGCACCTGCCTGCAAGCTTCCCGGCATCCCGGGAGAGCTGAGGCCCTAGTGCACTCACCAGCAGGGCCCCTGGCAGAAGCAGCCAGCCCAGATGTCAATGCCAGCACCTCGCTCTGAATACTCTGCCCGAGCCTGCAGAGGGGAGCACGCAGGGACAGGCAAAATGTCAGAAACCAGCGGGGAATCAGAACCATGTTGCTGTTGTGGTAAGAAAAGTGCCAGGACTCCTGAGCCTGCTGGCTAGTTTTCACACACTCCCACTCACTCACATGCATGTATCCCAGACTCAACCCATCCTCTGTCTCAAGGACAGAGATTGGAGCTCCCCGGTCTGGTAGGCTCACTCTCATCCAGGTGTTTCAGACCAGAGGGTGCTACAGCTGCATCCGGGGCTCAGCTCCCACAGCCCTGACCTCCATTGCTATGGCTGTGGCCATGGATGGATGGAGGACTTTCTAGGACCTGTACTGGGCTCTTTCTCCCACAGAGTTACCTTCCTATTCATGGCAGCCTTTGCCCTTGTTCAAACCAATTTGTATTCCCAGCTTCTACCGTAAGTAACAGGAAGGCCAGCTGGTCCCCCCCCCCCACCGAAACCCCCACCTCACAGGCATGGAGAGGGACCTAGAGACTTCAGAAATTGAAATTCACCACCTGTACCATCCTTTGCTGTGACAGTTAACTTTACATGCCAACTTGTTAGGCCACAGGGTGCCCAGATGTTTGGTAAAACGTGCTACGTGTGTCTATGGGAATGTTTCTGGATGAGATTAATGTTTGAATGGTAGATTGTGAAAAGCAGATTGCCCTACCCAGTGTGAAGGGCCATCATCTGATTAGTTAAAGACTTGAATAGAATAAATGGCTGAGTAAGTGGGAACTTCTGCCTGATTACCTTGAGCTGGGACATTGGTCTTTTCCTGCCTTTGGAGTCAAACTGAAACACAGGGTCTTCTAGCATCTTGAGACTGTTGGCCTTCAGAGTGGAACTTACACCACTGGCCCTTCTGGGTCTCCGGCTCCCAGCACCAGATGCTAGGACTTCTCAACATCCAAACTCACGTAAGCTTATTTCTTCTGTGTGTGTGTGTGGGATTGTGAGTATGTGAGTGTGTGTGTGCGCATGGATATGTGTATGCATACATGAATGTGTGTGAGTGTGTGTATGTGCATGAGTGGGTGTACACATATATGCATGTGTGTGTCAGTTCTGTTTGTCCGCAGAAACAATTGTACACTTGCCAGAGTTGGACAACAGACGTAGGCTCTGCACCCTGCCTTTCTGCACCCTCTTGAGGGTGAAATAAGGAACTAACAGTCCCTGCTTAATATGGAGACATAATGCCCAACCAGGTCTCTGATAAAACAGGAGATGGTGGAAAAACCAGCCAAAACTAGCTAAAGAACCAAGATGGCTAGAAAAATTACCTCAGATGACCCTCACTGCTGATTATACTCTGCTTGCGATATACATAGTATTAGCTACTAAAAGAAACTCCTACCAGTGCCATGACAGTTTACAAATGCCATGGCCACTCCCAAAGTTACCCTATGTGGTTTGGAACAGAAAGGGACCCATAAGAAATCTTACAAATAATTCTCCCTCTGTTTAACATAAAATTAAATAGAAGGTATAAATAAGACCCTAGAAACTCGTGAAGTGCTGTCGGTCTGAGAGGAGCCACTGCCTGTCTATGGGGTAACCCCCTTTTTTTCTTCTTACTTCAGCAGACTTGCCTTTGGCCTTATTCTGACAGCTTGCTCTTGAGTTCTTTCCTGCATGAAGCCTAGAACTCGCTTGGCCTTCAGGCCAGATCCTAGTTTTGAAGTCCACCTTCCTGCACCAAGGTGCAACCCTGCCCCCCACACACAGTGCCACAGCACAGCCGTGTGACACTCTGCACACGTGCGCACGCACACGCACACGCACACGCACACACACGCACACACACTCATGTTCGTCCCCTGCTCCTTCTCCTGAACTCACCCACCAGCAGCGTCTCTTCCAGAGGAAGAAAGAAAATTGAAATAACCAAAGCACCTCAGTGGAGGAGAGGAATCATGGCATTTAGAGTTCCTTTTTCATATTTTCCCATTTGATTAAAACATTTCTGAAATGACCGTGAGGATAGTTATGAAAATTAAATGAGATGATGTCTGTAAAAAGCTTCAGGGCACCTCTCAATAAAAGTAAGCTCTGGTTTGACAAGTTTGAAAAATTTAACTAAAAATAATAATACAGTCACACGCCACAAGTGACATTTGGTCAATAGCAGGCTGCATATATGACAGTGGTTCCATAGATTATTTTGGAGCTGAAGAAGTCCTCATAGTGACCCCCCGTGACCTCATAGTTGTCGTAACATTATAGCGCACTCTTCCCGTCTGTGATGCTGGTGTGTAAACGTCCAGCATGCACATTAATATGCAGGTTGTAACACTTGATAATGATAATACATGGCCATGTTACTGCTTTCCGTATTTACTATACTGTACTTTTTTATTTTGGACTGTATTTCTTCTACTTATTTTTTTTTAATTTCACATTAATAGGAGGGTACAAATGATTAGATTGCATTTGTTAGAAAAGGTCTCAGCGTGTGACACCTGCATCCAAGAGATGTCCCATGAACCCTGACATTGTGCCCATTAAGTGGGAGCAACCCACCCCCCTCCCTCCTCCCTTCTTTCCCCTCTCTCCTCCCCTTCCCCGAATTTGAATTAAATTGAGTTTTCTCTTGTGTGGGCATGGATTAGCTTGTCTACTGGCTTATTAGTGTTGAGTACGTTGGATACTTGCTTTTCTATTCTTGTGATATTTTACTAAGAAGAATGTGCTTCAACTCCATCCAGGTTAATACAAAAGATGTAAAGTCTCCATCTTTTTATGCCTGAGTAGTATTCCATTGTATACACGTACCACAGCTTGTTAATCTATCCCTAGGTTGGTGGTATTTTTTTAAGTTAACTGCAAAACAGCCTCAGGCAGGTCCTTCAGGAGGTATCCAGAAGACAGCTTTGTCATCACAGGAGGTGACAGCTCCACAGGTGCCATGTCCCCTAAAGAGCCTCCCAGGGGACAGGACGTGGAGGCAGAAGACAGTGACGTTGATGATCCTGACCCTGTGCAGGCCTAGGCTATATGTGTGATAATGTCTTAGTTATAATAAAAATGTTTAGAAAGGGCAGCACCTGTGGCTGAACGGAGTAGGGCGCCGGCCCCATATGCTGGAGGTGATGGGTTCGAACCCAGCCCTGGCCAAAAAAAAACTGCAAAAACAAACAAACAAAAATGTTTAGAAAGTGAAAAAAGAAGAAAATATTTCTGTACAGCCATTCAATGTGTTTTAAGCCAAGTGTTATTACAAAAGAGTCAAAAAGTTAAAAAATTTTAAAGTTTATAAAGTAAAAGTACTACAGTATGTGAAGAAAGAATTCTTTTTTTTTTTTAGCAATTTAGTGTAAGCATGTAGTGTAGTATATTGTCTGGATTGAAATAGTTTCTCAGTATTAGGTGCTAAGGAAGAATTACAAAAAGGAGCTCAACTCAGCCCAGCCGTAGTCAGCCAAGTGCAGGAGAAAGAGCTTGACTGAAATTCAGTGACCTGGGGTTTCTTGCTCAGGAACATGGAATTTATGACCCTACACGAATTCTGTAATTATTGATTCATTTATCAAATGAATTCATTCCCAACGTATGGCCTGGGGCCCAGTCTTTACTTTACATCTTTTGCATTTACCTGGATGGAGTTGAAGCCCATTCTTCTTAGTAAAGTATAAAAGAATGGAAAAGCAAGCATTCGATGTGCTCCATACTAATATAAAGCCAGTAGACTTTCATTCATGCCATTCATTTATACGTTGTTTAGACGATGTAAAGTCTGCAGCAGTGAACGGTGACAGCCCAGGCCTGCCTACTCGCTCCCCACCCACTCACAGACTCCCCAGAGCGACGCCCAGTCCCACACACTCTGTCACGGAAGTGCCCTAGGTAGGTGTGCCATTTTTAATCTCTTACAGTGTGTTTTTACTGTACCTTTTCTATGTTTGGATCTGTTAGACACACAAATACTTTCCACTGAGTCCCAATGCCCACATACTCAGTGACCAGCCGCTCAGGGGTGCAGCCCAGGAGCGCAGACCCGGCTCCCAGCGGCGGGGCCGTCAGTTGGTGTGAGTCCACTCTGTGCCAGAATCAGCTGCAGACACATCTCTCAGAACAGGCTCCCCATGGTTAGGTGATGCTGGACAGTGTACATCGGAAGAACGTATATTTATGTACTTCATTTCGATACAACTTGACATGCATTTATTTCTGTTTCACAGATTGGGAAACTGAGGCACAAAGACTGCTTTTTTTTTAAGAGTTGCCATATTTTGACCATAAAATTTGTTCAGAAAACATTTGATAAATGAATCAATAGAATTGGTGTAAGGTTATAAATTCCATGTTCCTGAGCAAGAAACCCCAGGTCACTGAATCTTAGAGCAGAGCTCTTTCTCCTGCACTCGGCTGACTACGGCTGGGCTGAGTTGAGCTCTTTCTCCTGCACTCGGCTGACTACGGCTGGGCTGAGTTGAGCTCTTTCTCCTGCACTCGGCTGACTACGGCTGGGCTGAGTTGAGCTCTTTCTCCTGCACTCGGCTGACTACGGCTGGGCTGAGTTGAGCTCTTTCTCCTGCACTCGGCTGACTACGGCTGGGCTGAGTTGAGCTCTTTCTCCTGCACTCGGCTGACTACGGCTGGGCTGAGTTGAGCTCTTTCTCCTGCACTCGGCTGACTACGGCTGGGCTGAGTTGAGCTCTTTCTCCTGCACTCGGCTGACTACGGCTGGGCTGAGTTGAGCTCTTTCTCCTGCACTCGGCTGACTACGGCTGGGCTGAGTTGAGCTCTTTCTCTTGCACTCGGCTGACTACGGCTGGGCTGAGTTGAGCTCCTTTTTGCAATTCTTCCTTCAGCACCTAATTACTGAGAAACTATTTCAATCAGGACAATATACTAGACTTTTTTTTATTGCTTTGGAATATAGGATCTTTTTTTAAAAAAAATTCAGGTCAATGTGAGGGTACAGACAACTAGGTTACGATGTTTGCTTTTGTTAGGTGAAGTCCCTCTTATGGTTGCGCTCTGCACCCAGGAGGTGTGCCATGTAGCCTTACATTGCGCACACCTCCCTCCACCCCTCCAGCCCATTCCTCCTTCCTCCTTTCCCTCAGTTTAAATGAAATTCAGCTTTTCTCTTCTGTGGGCTGTAAATCAGATTGCCTACTGGCTTTATATTAGTATTGAGTACATTGAATATTTCCTTTTCCATTCTTATGATACTTTACTAAGAAGAATGGGCTTCAACTCCATCTAGGTAAATACAAAAGATGTAAAGTAAAACCTGGGCCCCAGGCCATTCAATAAACAGCAGTGTGACAGAACTCTGGAAGCTGTGGAAGGGTGACAGCAATTCTGCTCACTGCCTCCCTGGCCCGGTGACAGTGCCAAGGTCCTGCTCACAGGACCTTGCCTCTTCCCCCACAATGTCACCTCAGCTCCTACCTCAGTCTCTCTGAGAGAGAAGCCCGGCATCGCCAGGCACTTATCTCTGACTCCCGGCTCCCTGCTAACTCCTGAATTTAAAAACCAGGCATTTGTCCCCTAATCCCCACACCCCTGCCCTCTCTGTGGAATCTAGATAAACCCGAGACCCACAGGAGGGAGGCCAGTTTCCCCAGTGTGACCAGCAGGACACAGCCTTCCTGGACCAGTGTGGGATGTGGACAGACAGGTGGCTCATAGGTGCCCCCACCTCTCGCTGCTGGGCCGGACCCCTGGATCCTGGGATGAGAAGCCAGGAGACCCACTTTCTATGAATCCACTTGGGTAACCAAAGCTAAAGC
Organism: Nycticebus coucang; assembly: GCF_027406575.1. Taxonomy (NCBI): domain Eukaryota; kingdom Metazoa; phylum Chordata; class Mammalia; order Primates; family Lorisidae; genus Nycticebus; species Nycticebus coucang. Next base: position 95,323,890 of record NC_069794.1, on the reverse strand, counting down.
TCTAAAGTATTTTTTTTCTTATATGTACTTGCCCTTTTCTTATCTCATAGGCAAGAAGTTTGTTAGTCAAAATTTAGATCTTTATAGTACTTTAAACTTTTTGATTCAGAGTTTGGGGTGACAAATTGTCAGTTTATAAAATCATTCCCCCTTTCTTTTATTCGTTAATCCATTCCTGCAGTCAGTAAGTATGTACGGAGCACCTTTCATACGCCATACTCCCTTCTCAGAACTGAGGACAAGAGTTCTGGGACGGGGCAGCCTCTCTAGCACTGTGAACAAGAGAAAACTTCCCCCATCCTCACGGAGTGTAGCATCCAGAAAATTCAAACCCAAGCTGCGAGTGGCCAACACAGTGAGATCTCCATTATTCTTTCACGCATTTTTTGTAGCTTATTTTTCCATTGGAATGCTCCCAAAAGAAAGCAGCAGTCCCCTGCTATTAGGATGACAGACCCAGTTATTGAGAAGTGCAAACTCACCTAAATACACATTGAAGCAAATAACAGGTGCTGAGAGTAACCACTGTCTCGTCTGGGGCGTGCAAAACGAACTTTCAGAAAAGATGCCTCATCCTACCTTTTAACAGGCATGAATAAAATTCCATTTGCTGTGCTTGGGACTGGTAAATGAGCTTTTCCACCAAAAGTGGGCCTTTGCTTGTCAACAGGTTTTTCTCCAAAGTAAAGTAGGAAACCTGTCACCCCATTACCAACAGGTCATCTCCGTTAAAGGCTCTAAATGGCTGTGCCCCCATGTTTGGACAAACATGTCCAAAACATGTTTTTGACTACGCAGGAGCAACATTATGGCACACATTAGTGCATCATGGAGTCATCTGGGGCACAACCAATATAGAGGAGGCAACCGCACCCCATCAGCCTGCCAGGCAAGCCAGAGGGCCCAGCGTCCCCGTCCAGCTGGGTCTGAGTGGGCAGATGACATGAGTGCTGGGGACGCCCTGCACCTCCCCAGGGTGCCCTGAGCAAGCTGTAGTTCACCATGTGCTGACCGTGAGGAACTCCTGCCCTGGGGAAGGTGGAAGCCCTTGGCTGGAGATGAAGTGGCTGCCAAAGCCATGAGCAAGGCTGGCCAGCCCCAGACAGGTGCCACACACCCTCCACAGCCACCTCTCTGGCTGCTCCCAGGTGCCCCTTCACTTGTTGAAGGAAATAAAAGCTCGAACCCTGTTTAAACTAAGTGGGGTTCATGTGTGATGGTTCAGTGCCCACTCCTTGACACCCTGAATCTAGATTCTTATTTTGACTCAAAATGTAATTCCTCAGGATTAAAAAAAACAGTTGCATCACTACATGCGTTGCTAGTTCCGACGAAGAGGTTCTGGGGCGCCTCAGTCAAGAGGCCAGCAGGACTGACCAGCTCCATTATCCAAAAGGCCAAGGGCCAGCCTCCTGGGAGCCTCGCCAGCCTTCTGCCTGTAGCCCAGCACCAACACTCTCCTGCCCAGTGGGCTTGCTGGGATCTGTGGGGGTTTTTTCAGTGCCTTTCACACAGACACTGTGTCTCTGACTCATGTACCAGAACATTCCAGAACAGTGCCAGCCTTTGTGGTTTCTCTCTGCTGCCTCATCCCTAGCACTCACAGACTCTCCCCTCCCCCATTCTGCCACCAACTGAACCCCACCACTCTCACCATCACTGTCACTGTCGTGTCGATAACAGAAATAATAAAGTTTTTAAATCTCAGCCAGGTGTGGTGGCTCACGCCTGTAACTCTAGCACTCCGGGAGGCTGAGGTGGGAGGACTGCCTGAGCTCAAGAGTGTGAGACCAGCCTGAGCAGGAATGAGACCCCATCTCTAGATAGAGAGAAATAGAAAACAGAAAAACTAGCTGGATGTCAGGGCAGCATCTGTAGTCTCAGCTACTCAGGAGGAGGCAGGAGGATCGCTTGAGCCCAGGAGTTAGAGGTTACTGTGAACTTTTACTCTCTCTATATATATATAGATAGATAGACAGATAGATAGATAGATAGACAGACAGACAGACAGACAGATAGATAGATAGATAGATAGACAGACAGACAGACAGACAGACAGATAGATAGATAGACAGACAGACAGACAGACAGACAGACAGATAGATAGACAGACAGATAGATAGACAGATAGACAGATAGATAGATAGATAGACAGACAGATAGATAGATAGACAGATAGACAGACAGACAGACAGACAGATAGATAGACAGATAGATAGACAGACAGATAGACAGATAGATAGACAGACAGATAGATAGATAGACAGATAGACAGATAGATAGACAGACAGACAGACAGACAGACAGATAGATAGACAGATAGACAGATAGATAGATAGATAGACAGACAGACAGACAGACAGACAGATAGATAGATAGATAGGCAGACAGACAGATAGATAGATAGATAGATGTGTATGTGTATATATATATATTATATATATATATAGAGAGAGAGAGAGAGAGCACGCAAATTTGTAGACAAATTTTGACCCTTCCCCTGCTCCCTCCCACCTCTTGGTCTCCAGTAAGGCATGTTCACAGACTGTGCATTCTGGAAGCCTACACCTGCTTATAAAATATCTCCATGCCTGTCACTTCACCTGGAAAATGGACGTGGTGCCTCCCGGTAGCACATTAACCCTCACATCACAGAGCCAAGGGCCGCTTTCAAAGATAGCACTCGCGTAAAGTGTTTAAACCCATTCTATTCATTTATTTATTTATTTATTTATTTGAGACAGAGTCCCACTTTGTCCCCCTTGGCAGAGTGCCATGGCGTCTTAGCTCACCGAAAAGTCAAACTCTTGGGTTCAAGTGATTGTCTTGCCTCAGCTTCCCAAGTAGCTGGGATTACAGGCCCCGGCCACAACATCTGGCTGTTTTAGGAGACCAGGTCTCACTCTAGCTCAGGCTGGTCTCTAACTCATGAGCTCAGGCAATCCACCTGCCTGGGCCTCCCAAGTGCAGGGATTAAAGGCATGAGCCACCATGCCCTGCGTTTATACCCATTTTAATTGTTCCTCTCCCCATCTCTCTCCATTAAGAAAGAGGGAAGGAAGGAAGGAAGGAAGGGAGGGAGGGAGGGGCTCTGGCTTGTGCAGCTTGCACAGAGAATCAGAACTGATTGTGTTGATGTGTGGACAAGGTGTCCTGCTCTCAGGCTTCTCTCCGAGGGCCTCAGGGCCTGCCCAGTGCCACAGGCCTCTCCTGTGGACAGGACTGTGTCAAGCCACCAGGAACCCTGGTGAGTCCCCACTCACACACTCTGACAGTCCTCAGGGCCTGCCCAGGGACCCAGGGACCCTCCCGTGGGCAGGAGTGTGTGAAGCCACCAGGAACCCTGGTGAGTCCCCACTCACACACTCTGACAGTCCTCAGGGCCTGCCCAGGGACCCAGGGCCCCTCCCGGTCAGTAAGACCTTAGCCAGGTCCTGAGTTTGCTTGGTCTGAGCTCGAGTTTGCTTCTCCTCAGGGGTCTCTCTGTTGTTGTACACTTTCTCTGCTGCCGCCAGTAAATCCTGTAAAGACTTTTCAGCCAGCCTATCTATTCTACGTACAGAATGCTTCCATGATTCTCTCTAGGAAGACAGTAGGGGACTCATTTTTCTCCTGTTGTACATTCCGTGCCTTAGCCAAATTAGTGGGCTTACGAGCCGCTTTCCGGAGACCCCTCATTAGAGTCTGGCAGTAGACCCGTAGACTCACCTGACCCAGCCCTGTATTAAAATTCCAATTGGGACAGGTAAGGGGAAAGGCAGCATCCATCTCAGCAGGGTTGGTAGTGGGAGTCCCATCTGCACCCTCGACCGACTTCGGGGCTGCCGACAGAATTCTTTCTCTCTCTTCTGTAGTAAACAGCACCTGTAACAGCTGCTGACAATCATCCCAAGTGGGCTGGTGGGTGAAAAGGACAGACTCTAAGAGATGCAATGGGTTTTTCAGAAAACTTAGGATTCTGCATTTTCCAGTTATACAAATCACTAGTGGCAAAGGGCCAATAATAAAGGTTCTGAGCCCCACCTGGGCCCCAGGGGGCCCATGGCCCAAAAGGGTAGAACAACAGTCAAGTCGGCTGCCCCTCTCAATGAGCTTGCTGCCTGGTCAATGGCGGACTTGCAGCAGCAGGTCCTGCCACGCCTGCTTCCACAACAGGCTCCCCCTGGGTGGGTGTTACCCCTGTGGGGGGTTCCACGGGGGGTGATACAGAGAGGGCAAAGTAGATCTTGGTCTGCACTATCCTGCAAAATGGGATAAAGCAGCGCAGAAGGTTTGTGGGGCTTCTTGTTAGGGGAGTCAGGAGATTTCTCTCACATTGCGAGAACCAAACTGCTCAGGAAGTGCTTTCAGCCAGGGAGGGGGAATCTTCTACCAAGTCCTGCCAGGTAGTAATGTACAGGACCTGGTCAGGGTGACCGGTTCATGGACAATAAACAATGTCCTTAACCTGAAAGATAATGGGAAGATGAAAAGTTCCCTCTGGAGGCCAGCCAACATTGAAGGTTGGCCACTCACTCCTGCAAAAAGTAGTCAGTGTAGTTTAGTTTTGTTTTTTTTTCACCACAAGTCCCAAATTTTGAGCTCTGAGTTTAACATCTGAAGAGTGATTAAGAAAAAGAGAAAGGGGGGCGGCACCTGTGGCTCAGTGAGTAGGCCGCCAGCCCCATATGCCGAGGGTGGCGGGTTCAAACCCAGCCCTGGCCAAACTGCAACCAAAAAGTAGCCGGGCATTGTGGAGGGCGCCTGTAGTCCCAGCTGCTTGGGAGGCTGAGGCAGGAGAATCGCCTAAGCCCAAGAGTTAGAGGTTGCTGTGAGCTGTGTGACACCACGGCACTCTACCCAAGGGCAGTACAGTGAGACTCTGTCTCTACAAAAAAAAAAAAAAGAAAGAAAAAGAGAAAGGGGGGTCGTCTGAGTCTGTCCCATTTTAGGCAGTCAAAGTCACCCCAAATGCAACACGCACGACACACTGAGGACACACAAAATCGACAATCTGAAGAAATGAAACTGAAAATAGGATGACAGTCTCTGACCAAGCTGTGGGAGCGACTCGCTACGTCTGTTCAAAAGAAACACAAGGGGAACTGCGTCCACATCACGCCCTGCAGATTCACCCCCACTTGCTGCACCGCATTATAAAAATCCCCTGTTCCAGAGCTCGGGGCTCCAGTCGGGGGGCAAGGTCCCTTCCAGAAGGGGCCAGGACGTGTCCTCGGCACCCCTGGCCAGCAGCCTCCAGCACATCCGCTTTACAGATTTCAGAGTTCCAAAAACAACCACAGCAGACAACAGACACTTACCACGTGAATAAAATTGCAACGCCTGCTTTTTTCTGCTTTCCATTTGCCTGGAGTATAGATGACCATCCCTTCACTTTGAGTCTATATTTGTCTTTTAATGTAAGATGCGATTCTTGTATGCAGCAGATATCTGGCTTGAGTTTTTGTATCTAGTCAGCCAACCTGTTCCTCTTTAGAGGACAATTTAAACCATTCACATTAATTGAGAATATTGATAAGCCTTTCGAGAGTCCAGTGGACATTTTTAATACTTTTGTGACTGTGGAAGTTGGAATTTGATCAGCATTTTCTGGGCGGGTTTACTTTTGTGGTGGAGGATTACACTGGTCTTTATGAAGGATAGGTCTGAGAATATCCTGGAGAGCTGGTTTAGTTATCACAAATTTCTTCAACATGTGAGTGTCATTGAATTATTTAATTTCTCTGATATAAATGAAACTCAGTTTAGCTGGGTACAGGATCCTGGGTTGAAAGTTATTTTGTTTTAGGAGATTAAAAGTCAATGACCATCCTCTTCTAGCTTGAAAGTTTTCAGCAGAGAGATCTGCACTTATTCTAATATTCTCGCCCTTGTAGGTGATGGTTTTCTTTTGTCTGGCTGCTTTCAGAATTTTCTCCTTCATATTAACTTTAGTGAAATTGATTATGATGTGTCTGGGAGATGTCTTATTTGGGTTGAGTCGTGCTGGAGTTCTGAAACTGTCTGCTATCTGAATTTCAGAATCTCTTGGCATGTCTGGAAAGTTCTCCTTCATAATCTCATAGAGAAGAGACTCTGTGCCTTGTGAAGCCACTTCGTCACTTTTGGGGATCCCTATAAGACGAATATTGATTTTCTTCGAATTATCCCAGAGCTCTCTGAGAGAGTGATCTGTTTTTGCCCTCCATTTCTCTTCCTGTTTGAGAGTTTGGGAGTGTTCAAAAGCTTTGTCTTCAATGTCAGAAATCCTTTCTTCTGTTTGCTCCATTCTGTTACTGAGGGATTCTACTGTGTTTCTCAGATCTTTGAGGGCTGCAACTTCTTGTCTCAATGTGTCAAAATCTTTGGTCATTTGGTCTTTGAATTTGTTGAATTCTTGAGATATCTTTTGGGTTACTGCTTGGAATTCTAATTCGATCTTAGTTGCTATCCAGATTCTGAATTTGATTTCTGACATCTCAGCTATTTGTTTGCGCATGGGATCTTGTGCTGTGTCTGCCCCATTGATCCTTGGGGGAGTTGATCTACTCTGATTATTCATATTGCCAGAGTTTTTCTGTTGATTTTGCCTCATGATTGTTTTTCACCATTGCCTCTGGCCATCCTCAGAGTTGGGGAGGTGTCTCTCCAAGATTAGACCCCAGGGGGATCACTCTATTGTTGCTGGATCTTTGTAGGGAGTGACCCTGTGTAGTTCCTCTGGGGCTGCTCCAGCTAGGGAGTTCTGGTTGTTGAAGCAGCTCTGGAGTGTGACACACTCGGATCCAGAAACAGGGCTGGAGGGCTCCAGAGGGCATGCAGTTACCAGAGTCCCTGGCCAGACGAGCAGGCTGGTGTGAAGGCAGGGAGGGTACAGGAGGGAGAATGCAGGGTTGCACGGCTCTTGCAGTCAGAGCACATAGAGGCCCAGTGGGCACAGGTCGCGGTTCAGCTCTTATGGGGATCCAGGCGGCACCAAGCCCAGGAGTTTGAGGTTGCTATGAGCTGTGACACCACGGTGCTTTACCCAGGGCAACAGCCCAAGGCTCCAGTGTGCCAAAACTAAGGGTTAGGGCTGTAAGGCAGCTCAGTCACTGTCTTTAGGTTGCTCAGTCGTTAGGTTACTAGCTCCCGCCAGATCCTTGCTCTGCAACCCTGAGGGCGGAGCTTGCCAGGGCAGTTCTCTCACAATGGCTCCCTGTGGCCTACAGCCAAACACTATTAGCTCCGTGCGGCTCAGCAGCTCAGTCTGGGGCCCTAGACAACACCCAAAATTCTCTGCACTCCTGCTCAAGCTCTCCCCAAGGCTGTTCAACTGAGTGCCAAGTCCAAAAACACCAAAACAGTTCACAGGTAAGGCCTTTCTGGTTTGCAGTCTCACTGCTGCTTGTACTTACGGCTGCTGGAGGGATTAGGTCAATCAAACACACGCAACCACTTGCCAGTTTTCCACTGTTTTTGTCCTCCTCTTGGGGTCCAGAAGTCCCTTGCTGACTCCCTGTATCCTCAAAGGGATGATTATAGGCAGATCCCACCAGCCAGAGATGCCTGGATTCTTGTCTCCCCAGATTCACAGTGCCCAGTTGCAGGGAAGCTGTTACTTGGCCGCCATCTTACTCCACTTCATCCCAAGTTCTTAGAGGACGGCTTTTCCTTTCCAACCGGAGAGCTCAAAGCTGGATGAAAAATGGCCCCAGTGGACAAGCACCACGTGGAGGGACTGGGCAGAACCAGCAGGTGTCCATCCTGGAGGAGATGCGTTTGGTGACCCAGAAGGCTCCGGTGGCTGGCCCTGCTGACAACCTGGGCCCTTCAGGGGACCCCTAGGAAGGTGCTGGACAGGCCCTGCAGGATTCCACACCCTCACCCTCCCCGGGGGAGGGAAGGCTGGGAGGGGCTGGAGAAGTTCCCGCCCAGAGAGTGGCAGCATGGGCAACTCCAGGCAGCATCTGCCACGCCCTGACTCCACGCGTGCTGCCCAGGCCTGCGCCACATCTGTGGGCAGTGCTTGACCTCATCGTCTGTGGTCACAGGGGTCACCAGCTGCTTTTTGAGCCTAGGTCTTTGGCGTCAGCGTCTAGTCTTATGACCCCTGCTCGCAAGATGGGATAGAAGGGTTCCTGGGAGTGCAGAGGGTCTACCCGTCATAGACTGTGTGGCCTCCGAGCGACTGCATCCCCTGCTGTCTCATCGCCTGGTCGAAAACTGCTGTCAAGCAGATGCGGCAGGAGCCTTCCTCCTAAAGGCAGCGGAGCGGCAGGATGCAAGAAGCCCCTTAGCTTTGCTCAGAGTCCGCTGAAGGTGCCGCTGCACTCCCCACTTGGCATCACTTCAGATGAGGGACACAGCTGCCACCCAAATCCGCCCGGAAATTAGGTTGAATCCCAGAAATCTTGAGAAACTGTGAGCAAAAGACTTCTTTGTCCTGCCTGCACCTCAGTCAGTAATAGACCAGCAGGCGATAAATCCAGAGCTCAAACGTGCCTGAGCACGGGCCTCTTGGGTGTGGCTGGGAGGCCATCCGCAGCCCTGGCAGGGGTTGTCCCATGCTCATCCAGAGACAGCCCACAAAACAGGGGATCACCCAGAGCACTTCAACCAGCAACAGCAGAGACGCCAGGAGGGAACGGTTCAGATGGGGCCTGGCACCAAGAGACAGTGAAAAATAGATGAATGAAGAAATGAAGAATTTGATGATCTTTTTAACTGATTCTGAACATACGAGCACTGGATGTTGCAGTGTCAACACTATAAAAGTCAGAAAGCTGAAGATGGCCTCTGCTGCGAGCCGAGGATGTGATTTATTAACAATTAACTCTGTTACTGTGTGTTGTTTTTCATCTGTGTGCCAAATCACGATGGATAAATAGAGCTCTTTTCTTTTCTTTGGTTTTGTTTTGTTTTCTTTGAGACAAGGTCTCATTCTCCCTCACCCCAGGTAGAGGGCTGTGGAGTCATAGTTCACAGCAACCTCAAACTCATGGGCACAAGAGATCCTCTTGTCTTGACCTCCTAAGTAGCTGGGACCATAGGTACTCACCACAATGCCCAACTATTTTTTCTATTTTTAGTAGAGACAGGGTCTCACTCTTGCTCAGACTGGTCTCAAACTCCTGAGCTCAAGCAATCCACCTACCCTGGCCTCCAAGAGTGCTGGGATTACAGGCGTGAGCCACTGTACCTGGCTCAGCTTTTACCTTTATCAGTCCATGGGGCAGAGCAGGTCCTGAGCAGGTGCATCAAGAGTTCCAGATACAGAAATAAAAATTAAGAGGAAATCCCCATCCTGTGACTCTAGTTCCTTCGTTCCACAGTGAATGGTTACTTCTTCTTGCCAATGGGAAGACTAAATTACTACAAAATGAGGAGCAAACACTTTACCTGTTATGAGATATCTGTGTACTAGGACTAAAGACCACACAGGCTCCTGCAGAGACAAGAGCCTCTCTCACATATGAACTGCACAGTGAGCAGGCACATTGGTGAGAGGCTCCACACTCCCCTCTGGAGATGCAAATATGTATATATATACACACACATTATATGTGTGTGTGTGTGTGTATGTGTGTATATATGTATATATGTGTCTGTATACAGATATATATATATATATAATATATATATATATATATCGGGTTTGACAAGCTGTCTGTACTCAAATATATTTTCTCAGTTTCATATCCTCAGCTATTTTACCAAGTGAGAGGTTGAACTAAAAGGATTTAGGAGTAATGCTGCATTTCTTTCTGTCTCAGGAAGCACTTTATTGTGACTCATAAAATTGTCTAGGAACAAACCCTCTGTCTCAGACACTGACAAAGCCTTCTTTTCGTCACATGATATTTATACACTAGCACTTCAGACAGACAAGACTGACTTTAACAAATCACATTAGATTTATATTACACGTTCCATTTGTAGTCATTTATAAATCATTGCCTTTGAACCACCCCAGCTTCCATCAAGTGCCCGAGGTTGTCAGGCTTCAGCTCCCCCTGCCAGCTGGGGGCAGAGTGTGGCAGCCTGGCCGAGGAGACATAGATCTCCCTGTGACTCAGGCAGGTGCAAACCCTGGGAGCATCTGCTCATTGGAGGGAACTGGGTCCCAGCCCTGGGGGGTTACCAGTGACTGGGGATGACAGAGGTGCAAGGTGGGGAAGGAGGCATCAACCTTCGCGGACTAATTCATTTGCTAGGTGGGGAGCAGTGGTGCGAGTCATACTTGAGCTTCCAGCAGACCCCTGCTATCTAGTTGCTGGACACCTTTTGAACTCTCCCACTTGACACTGGGTGATGACTGGGACAATCACCCAAGGACTATCCAAAGTGGTACCCTGGGTGTGTGGGTGTGGAAGGATTGATTTTCCTTTTCTAGTTGTTGCCTGTGGGGGGGTGGGGTAACTTAATTGCTGGTATTTCTCCACAGATGAGACTTCAACCCATAGTAACTGATTCCCTAGGGTAGGACAGAGACCAGCTAAAAACAAGACAGAGCCACTTAGCTCCACCACACCAAGCAGGTCTCCAGTTTGTCAGGCCATAGCACTGTATAGGTCCTTTGCAAAGCTCTAGGGGAAAAGGTACAGACACCAGTTCCAGCTCCTGGGCAAAGGGCTGGTTAATCACTACTCCAGGAGCCCCCAATCCAACTTCACCTTATCTGCTCATCTAGCCTAATGATGTAAAATAATCATAGGGAAGAATTAGCAGAAAAATTTCGGTAACATGAATAACCAAAGTAGATCGACTTCCCCAAGGAGAAATCGAATTCAGAATTTGGATTGCAAATAAGATTAATACAATGGAAGTAAAGTTGGAATTGGAAATTCAAGGAGCATTTCAAAAGTTGTCTCTAGAATTCAATGAATTCAAAGACAAAATCACCAAATATTTTGACACATTGAGACAAGAATTTGCAGCCCTCAAAGACTGAGAAATACAGTAGAATCTCTCAGTAACAGAATGGAGCAGGCAGAAGAAGGGATTTCTGACATTGAAGACAAAGCTTTTGAATGCTCCCAAGCACTCAAAGAGGAAGAGAGGTGGAGAGCAAAAATGGATCATTCTCTCAGAGAGCTCTGGGATATTTGAAGAAAACTATTATTTGCCTTATAGGAATCCCTGAAGGTGATGAGGTGGCTTCAAAAGGCACAGTGGCTCTTCTTCATGAGATAATGAATGAGAACTTTCCAGACATGCCAAGATATTCTGAAATTCAGATAGCAGTTTCAGAACCCCAGCATGACTCAACCCAAATAAAACATCTCCTAGACACATTATAATTAACTTCGCCAAAGTTAAAATGAAGGAGAAAATTCTGCAAGCAGCCAGATGAAATAAAACCATAACCTACAAGGGTAAGAATATTAGAATGACTGCAGACCTCTCTGCTGAAACCTTTCAAGCTAGAAGAGGGTGGTCATTGACTTTTAATCTCCTAAAACAAAATAACTTCCAGCCCTGGATCCTGTATCCAGCTAAACTGAGTTTCATTTATGATGGAGAAATTAAATATTTTAATGACATTCCCATGTTGAAGAAATTTGCCATAACTAAACTAGCTCTCCAGGATACTCTTAGACCTATCCTCCATAATGACCAGTGCAATCCTCCACCACAAAAGTAAACTCACTCAGAAACTTTTGATAAAATTCCAACTTCCACAGTGGTGAAAGGATTAAAAATACCCACTGGACGTTTGAAAAACTCGATACCCAAAATTCTACCAGGCTTATCAATATTTACAATTAATGTGAATGGCTTAAATTGCCCTCTAAAGAGGCAGAGGTTGGCTGACTGGATACAAAAACTCAGGCCAGATATCTGCATATAAGAATCCATCTTACTTTAAAAGATAAATATTGACTCAGGGTGAAGGGATGGTCATCTATATTTCAGGGAAAAGGAAATCAGAAAAAAGCAGGTGTTGCGATTTTATTCACAGATATAATAGGCTTTAAATCAACAAAAGTAAGGAAAGATAAGGATGGTCACTTCATATTTCTTAAGGGTAACAGTCAACATGCTGAGATTTCAATTATTAACATTTATGCACCCAACCAGAATGCACCTCAATTTATAAGAGAAACTCTAACAGATGTGAGCAACTTGATTTCCTCTAGCACCACAATAGTTGGAGATTTTAACATTCCTTTGGCAGTGTTGGATAGATCCTCCAAAAAAGAAGCTAAGCAAAGAAATTTTAGACTTAAATTTAACCATTCAACAATTGGATTTAACAGACATCTACAGAACATTTCATCCTAACAAAACTAAATATACATTCTTCTCATCAGCCCACGGAACATACTCCAAAATTGATCAATCTTAAGTCACAAGTCAAACCTCAGCAAATTTAAAAGAATAGAAATTATTTCTTGCATCTTCACAGACCAACATGGAATAAAAGTTGAACTCAATAACAACAGGAACCTGCATACTCATACAAAAGAAACTAAATAACCTTATACTGAAGGACAGATGGGTTATAGATGAGACTAAGAAGGAAATCACCAAATTTTCGGAACAAAACAACACTGAGGACACGAATTACCACAACCTCTGGGATACTGCAAAGGCAGTTCTAAGAGGGAAGTTTAAAGCACTGCAAGCCTTCCTCAAGAGAACGGAAAAAGAGGAAGTTAACAACTTAATGAGACATCTCAAGCAAATGGAAAAGGAAGAACATTCCAACCCCAAACCCAGCAGAAAAAAATAAATAACCAAAATTAGAGCAGAATTAAATGAAATTGAAAACAAAAGGATTATATAACAGATTAATAAATCAAAAAGTTGGTTTTTTGAAAAGGCCAATAAAATAGATAAACCTTTGGATAATCTAACCAGAAAAAAAGAGCAACATCTCTAATTTCATCAATCAGAAATGGCAAAGACAAAATAACAACAGACTCCTCAGAAATTCAAAAAATCCTTAATGAATATTATAAGAAACTCTATTCTCAGAAATACGAAAATCTGAAGGAAATAAACCAATACTCGGAAACATGCCACCTTCCTAGACTTAGCTAGGATGAAGTGGAAATGTTGAACAGGCCTATGTCAAGTTCAGAAATAGCATCAACTATACAAAATTTCCCCAAAAAGAAAAGCCCAGGACCAGATGTCTTCATATCAGAATTCTACCAAACCTTTAAAGAGGAACTAGTACCTATATTACTCAACCTTTTCAAAATATAGAAAAAGAAGAAATACTACCCAACACATTCTATGAAGCAAATATCACCTTGATCCCCAAACCAGGAAAAGACCCAACAAGAGCAGAAAATTATAGACCAATGTCTAATGAATATTGATGCAAAAATATTCAACAAGATCCTAGCAAACAGAATCCAGCAACACATAAACAAATTATATGCCATGACCAGGGTCTCAAGGCTGGTTCAATATACATAAATTTATACATATAATTCATCACATAATTATAGACCAATTATCCATGCTCGTGGCTGGGAAGAATCAACACTGTTAAAATGTCCATACTACCCAAAGAAATATACAATTTTAATGCAATTAAAGCTCTACTGTCATACTTTAAAGATCTTAAAAGAATAATATTTTGTTTTATGTGGAATCAGAAAAAACCTTGAATAGCCAAGACATTACTCAGAAATTAAAACAAAGCAGGAGGAATCACACTACAAGACCTCAGACTGTACTATAAATCAATAGTGATCAAAACAGCTTGGTACTGGCACAAAAACAGAGAGGTAGATGTATAGAACAGAATAGAGAACCAAAAGATAAACCCAGCTACTTACCATTATTTGCTCTTTGACAAGCCAATCAAAAACATTCAATGGGGGCTCGGTGCCTGTGGCTCAAATGGCTAAGGTGCCAGCCACATACACCTGAGCTGGTGGGTTCAAATCCAACCCAGCCCACCAAACAACAATGATGGCTGCAACCAAAAAATAGCTGGGCGTTGGAGGCAAGAGAATCACTTGAGCCCAGGAGTTGGAGGTTACTGTGAGCTGTGATGCCACGGCACTCTACCCAGGGCGACAGCTTAAGGCTCTGTCTCAAAAAAAAAAAAAAAAAAAAAAAAAGCATTCAATGGGGAAAAGATTCTCTATTTAACAAATGGTGCTGGGTGAACTGGCTGGTGACCAGTAGAAGACTGAAACTGGACCCACACCTTTCACCATTAACTAAGATAGACTCTCACTGGATTAAAAATTTAAACTTAAGACATGAAACTATAAAAATACTAGAAGAGAGTGCAGGGAAAACCCTTGAAGAAATTGACCTGGGAGAATATTTTATGAGGAGGACCCCCCAGACAATTGAAGCAACACCAAAAATACATTACTGGGACCTGATCAAACTAAAAAGCTTCTGAACAGACAAGAACACAGTAAGTAAAGCAAGCAGACAATCTTCAGAATGGGAGAAGATATTTGCAGGTTATGTCTCCAACAAAGATTTAATAACCAGAATCCACAGAGAACTCAAACGTATTAGCAAGGAAAGAACAAGTGATCCCATCTCAGGGTGGGCAAGAGACTTAAGGAGAAACTTCTCTGAAAAAGACAGGTGCACGGCCTACAGACATATGAAAAAATGCTCACCATCCTTAATCATCAGAGAAATGCAAATCAAAACTACTTTGAGATATCATCTAACTCCAGTAAGATTAGCCCACATCACAAAATCCCAAACCCAGGGAGATCGGCGTGGATGTGGAGAAAAGGGAACACTTCTACACTGCTACACTGCTAGTGGGAATGCAAACTAATATGTTCCTTTTGGAAAGATGTTTGGAGATCACTTAGGGATGTAAAACTAGACCTGCCATTCGATCCATCAATTCCTCTACTAAGTATGTATCCAGAAGACCAAAAATCACTTTATAACAAAGATATTTGTACCAGAATGTTTATTGCAGCCCAATTCATAATTGCTAAGTCATGGAAGAAGCCCAAGTGCCCATCGACCCATGAATGGATTAATAAATTGTGATATATGTACACCATAGAATATTATGCAGCCTTAAAGAAAGATGGAGACTTTACCTCTTTCATGTTTACATGGATGGAGCTGGAACATATTCTTCTTAGCAAGGTATCTCAAGAATGGAAGAAAAAGTATACAATGTACTCAGCCCTACTATGAAACCAATTTATAGTAGGTTTCATATGAAAATTTATAGTTTTCATATGAAAGCTATAACCCAACTATAGCCCAAAAAGAAGGGGAAAGGGGAGAGGGAGGGGAGGGGGGAGGCTGGCTGGAGGGAGGGTGATTGGTGGGACCACATCTATGGTGCATCTTACAAGGGTACATGTGAAATTTACTAGATGTAGAATATAAATGTCTCAACACAGTAACTAAGAAAGTGCAGTGAAAGCTATGTTAACCAGTTTGATCAAAATATTTCAGATTGTATATAAAACCAGCACATTGTGCCCCATTTTTGCATTAGTGTACACAGCTATAATTTAATAAAAATAAATAAATCATTGCCTTTTTAAAAAAAAAAAAAGATATTCTATTTTGAGCCTGTGTATAGGTTTTTGTGACAAAAGAAAAACTTTAAAACTGCCCCAAACAGAAAAACAATCATCATCAGAGGTACATTTTGTTTCAGTATAAGTTACAGTTAACTGTATTTTTTATTGTAAACCAAGTGGACATTTGCAAGCCATTAAAAAAATACTTTAGAACAGTGGTTCTCAACCTTCCTAATGTCTGCTAATACCTTGACCCTTATAACCATAAAATTATTTTTGTTGCCACTTCATAACTGTAATTTTGCTACTGTTATGAATTGTAATGTAAATATCTGATATGCAGGATGTATTTTCATTGTTACAAAGGGGTCGCGAACCACAGGTTGAGAACCGCTGCTTTAGAATGAAATAGCACAGATTCACGTTCCAGCCTGTCACAGAGTGATTTCTGAGGCCCCTTCCTATGTGAGCATAAAAGGGACGTCAGTGGTCCTCTCCTGAGGTGAGGCTGGAGACATTGTCCAAAGAAGCTGAGGTTTTCAGCCTTGCTGCTTCTCAGACGCCGCACCACGCTCTGTGGAGCCATCTCCACACATCTTCACAGGGACACGTAGGTATTTTATGCAGGAAAGGGAACAAAAGCGCCGGGCAGCTCAGTGACTTTCCCAAGGAACTCAGTTGTTAGGAAGCAGGTACTCTAAGCCAGGCCGTGTGCTCTCTCTGTGCACAGGTGGGAGGCCCCGGGGCTCACTGTGCCTCTGCGTGCCAGTGCCTCCCAAGAATTTGAGGGCCATGTTGTAGCTGTCAGCTGTGGCTGCAGGCAGCCCAGCAGCAGCTCTGTCTAACTGATCTGCTGGAAGGACAGGTGGAGGCCCACCCACGCTATTTCCCATGAAGGACTCGCCGTTTACCTCTCTGTAGCACCAGCTGCCTGGCTGCCTTACGTCCTGACTCTCTCCTGGGACTCCCTTCAGAGGTGACTATGTCTCTGTCAGGGGGGACGCCCTCTTCCCACAGCAAACCCCTCAGGGGCAGAGCTAGGAATGGGAACTCTGAACAACCCAAGAGACACAGCCTGTAACATGACAAGCAGATGCCTGCACCTTAATTATGTTCTAACTGAATCACGGGTGTTTCCATCCATCACATGGGTTTCGTAGACCTCTGGGTTTGAGTGATTTGTGTATGCCGCTAAGAAATCCACTAGTGAAAAATTAAAAATCAAGAATTTAAAAGGTGCTGTGCCTTCCAGCCATTTGTCTACAGGTGACTTGCCACACCGTGTGTCTCTGACATGTGTGAGCAGAGTGGATATGTCCTGTGAGCCAACAGAGTCTGGGCTGGCTGCCAAGGGCCTCCGAATCCCACAGCCACCAGGGTTTTCAAGAGTCCCAATACCTCAGCTCCTGACTGATGCCACCAAGATTATAACAAAGAGTATGAGCCGTGGGGTCAAAGAGGCCCGAAGTTCAAACCCCAGCTCTGCCTGGCAGAAGCTTAGGCAAGATTTTAAGCCCTCCACCCTTAGCTTCCTCACCTGAAAAAGAGGAATAATAACACACTTCTCATGAGATTGTGTGGAGGACTCACTGCGGTCGTGAATGGAAAGTGTCCTGCAGAGCAGCCGGGACTCAGCCAGTGCTCAGCGGTGTTCACTGTTTCTGTTGTTGTAACTATGAATAAATATCTCCAAGAACAGTATTCGCAGTATTACCACACCCTTAGCAGTGTTACCAATACCCACCCCTGCAGGGCAGAAAAAAACATGACTATCTCTGCTTGAATAGTCAGAGACCAGAACGACTGACCCAGGCTCACAGCTGATCACACAAAGGAAAACACAGTGGTGGTTCATTCTCCATTCATTCACACTTTGAAATGTTCAACCTAGGTAGGAAACATTTCTTGTATATTAAGTCTAAGTCTTCTTAGCGTTTTTCCTTGAGAATGTTTTTGAGAAGCAATCTAGAATGGCGTATACTTAGTTAGAAAGGAATGTTCATAGAAGTCGCACGGACAACCCTTTCAGTACTTTAGGAAATGTGTTGTACAAGCATCTCTCTGCCCCCATGGCTGGCAGGGAGTGAATCAGCTTCTGTTCAAATAATTCCAGCCCGAGGAACTCACACCATTGCAAGACAACCTTCACAAGTTACTTTCCTCTTAACATCCTTGGTGGAAAAGATTCTAATTCCCATAAGAGCTGGGCTCAGCTTGCAAGTTCACAGCCATATCCCAGGGCCCATCACAGTGGCTTGTAACCCTCAAGCAGTCGGTAGATGGTTTTTGGATGAATGTATGAAGGGAGGGATGGACAGATGGGTGATGAATGGATGCTATGCCATCTCTGGGTACTAGAGGATAAGGGAATCATTTATTCCCCTCTCTTGGGGCAACTTCATGTGAAACAATTCCAGAATCACAGAACTGTAACTATTGTAAGGCCTATAAACTATCCCAGCGTTAGGTGTTAGCAACAAAACTCTTGAAAGGGTAGCTGTCTGCTGAAAAACAGTCCTTTAATTTTCAAACATTAACACTGACAGGTGCCAAGAGAACCATATCCATTTCCAAATGTCTTCTCTTTCATCTTTAAAAACACACTTGTATAAGCTACTATCTATTTTGAACTTAGGCCTGACACCTAAAGAGAAATGTATGTCACTCTGAATTGGTCACAAGAACGACCTTTGATAACCTGCTCGCATTTTCAAAAAATGTGCATTTATTAGACGATGACATGGTCTGTCTCAAATTAGTCATTGAGCTTATTACCGTTCATCTGAGAAGAATAAGATTATTAGTGGTGCTCATACCACATATAAATAAATTACTATATTCACTTTTAATAATAAATAAAGCAAGTCACCCTCTTCCAAACGAAACATGCCGTATCCTGCGTTGTTTTCTCTCTTGTGAAGAATTTCGCTTGCTACAAGTTTCAAGTCATGCCCAATGACTGATTTATTGTTTTCTTCACAGGAGGAGGGGGTAGCTTTAGGTACCTGGCACCCAGCAAAAGCCCCATAAGCAGAGTTATCAGTGGAATTCCTCAATGTGACAAAGGGCCGATGAGGGGTTCCTTGCTGGTACAACCAGGTCACAAGCCTAAGAAGGCTTGACGGGTGTGGCTGGCTCCCTCCCCAGGACCCTGCTCTGTCCGGATCTGGGCTTTGCTGCCCTGGGCTGGGCTCCCTGCGGGACCTCCAGGCTCCAGGAATTTGGACTGAGTGGCAGAGATATCGCCGGCAGAGACGGCAATCACCAGCTTCCTTTCTGTGCTGTCTTGTGATTCAAAGCAGATTCTGCTCCACTTTTTTAAAAGGGGAGCACATAAATTCAGGAGACCCACA
The DNA here is from genome assembly GCF_027406575.1 of Nycticebus coucang. Taxonomy (NCBI): domain Eukaryota; kingdom Metazoa; phylum Chordata; class Mammalia; order Primates; family Lorisidae; genus Nycticebus; species Nycticebus coucang. The sequence continues at coordinate 95,305,088 of NC_069794.1, read as the reverse complement.
ACGGCAGGATCGAGCAAGCAGACGTCAACAGTCTGACAGGAGAGCTAGGAGTCAGCAGCTCATCCGAGGTGAGCCATGGCGGGGATTTGGTCATGGGAGCCCAGGGTGTCAAGGTCCAATTCAAGAGTGAACTTCTGGGAGAGGATAGGAGTTGCCAGAGCAACTAGAGGCCAGGCAAATGGCCTTGTGCTGAGCCCTGTCACCCCCAAACACATACCCTCACTCACTCACACACACCTGATCAGCCAGCACACTGCATTTGTGCTTGGCTGAGGGGAGGAGGGACTGGAAAAAAGAGGATGCTTTGCTTTTCTGCCTTAGGCCGTTATCCAAAGATATGCACAGTGGAGCCCAATAGCCTTGCTCACAAACCTCCATAGGAAGTGACCTTGGACTGGGCCTCTGCCATCCATTGGGGAGTATACCACAGTTAGACAACTTAGTAAAATTGCCACTGGCTGGATGTGTGCTGTGGCTGCTGCACACGTTTCGTTTGGACTTTCTCTTCTTGTGATACTTTTTAGCTAATGCTCTCTTCCTTGGAAGGGTACATCTATCTTTGTGAACGAGTCCCTTTTTTTTGTAGAGACAGAGTCTCACTTTATGGCCCTCGGTAGAGTGCCAGGGCATCACAGCTCACAGCAACCTCCAACTCCTGGGCTTAAGCGATTCTCTTGCCTCAGCCTCCCGAGTAGCTGGGACTACAGGCGTCCGCCACAACGCCCGGCTATTTTTTTGTTGCAGTTCAGCTGGGGCCATGTTTGAACCCACCACCCTCGGTATATGGGGCCGGCACCTTACGGATTGAGCCACAGGCGCCACCCATGAGTCCCTTTTTACAAGAATAGTTCACATCATCGGTAAGGCGCCGGCCCCATATACCCAGGGTGGCGGGTTCAAACATGGCCCCGGCCAAACTGCGACCAAAAAATAGCCGCGCGTTGTGACAGGCACCTGTAGTCCCAGCTACTCGGGAGGCTGAGGCAAGAGAATTGCTTAAGCCCAGGAGTTGGAGGTTGCTGTGAGCTGTGTGAGGCCATGGCACTCTACCGAGGGCCATAAAGTGAGACTCTGTCTCTACAAAAAAAAAAAAAAAAAGAATAGTTCACATCACAAGAATTCTGATATGAGTCCCTTTTTTTACAAGAATAGTTCACATCACAAGAATTCTGATACCCTAGCCACGCACACATGTGTTCTCAGCAGCACTTCTACACCCCTTGCAGAAGACCCGGGCTTGAGTCGCAGCCCTCAGCCTCTCCTGATATAATATAATTATAGCTCCTGAGTGAGATTGTTGGAATGATTAACGGATAATGTACAAAATCCTTTTTACATGGTAGATAATTATTTATTATTGTTATGATTCCTGATAGACACGGCACAGCTGTAAGTGAGCTAAATACCAAGAGAAAACGAGTGGGATTATTTCTCACATTTCCCTCCCAACATAATGGCTCACTTCTGATCCTGCCAGGCCCTTGCCGAAGTCACACATCCAGGCGGTGACAAAGCCCCCCGTTTGGCTCTCAAAACGATCACAGTATTTTAAACGTTGATACAATAGGAAACGGTAACGCAGCCTGCGCAGGTGGGCCTGGGGGTGGGGAAGCCCCACAGCTCAGGCCGATCCAGCCCCTGAGCACAGGGCTGGCATCTCAGTCCTCCGGGGACATGACCCTTCATTATTCTGTCCTCCCACCTCACCTGCATCTGTCCCCTGTGAACTGCAGGGTCACTCCCAGCCTTCATGCTGCCTCTTCTGGTCACCCTCTTCCTTCTTCACTCATCCTTCCTCCGAGGAGATGGCCACCTCCGTGAAGGCCTCACGCTGCTGAAAACGGAGTTTGCGCTTGGCCTCTACCAGAACGTGGCCACAGGCAGAAATGGGACGAACTTTGTCATCTCTCCTGCTGGTGTGTCCTTGTCCCTGGAGATCTTGCAGTTTGGAGCTGAAGGGAACACTGGCCAGCAGCTGGCAGATGCCCTGGGGTATACCGTGCGAGGTAAGAGGCCTGCTCACACACACACTCACACTCACACTCGCACTCGCTCTCCTGCCTGGGCTCCTGGGGAGGTGGGGGCTCAGCTCCCAGCAGCACACACACAGGGAAGGGCCACCACTCCGTAGACCACCACAGAAAGCACTCAGCCTGCCCCTCTCATCTCACAGGCTTCCGGGCAATGTTGCAGCTTCATGGCAGAGTGTGTTGGTGTGATTGTTGCTCGCTGAAACCTCACACTCCTGGGCTCAGGCAATCCTCCCATTTAACCTCCAAAAGTGTTGGGACTTCAGGCACACGCTACCATACCTGGCTCATTTTCCTATTTTTTTGAAGAAACATTGTCTCACTATGTTGCCCAGGCTGGTCTTGAACTCCCAGCCTCAAGCAAATCTCCCCCCTTGACCTCCCAGAGTGCCAATCACTGGTGTGGGCCACCGCCCGGCCCAGACACCTGTTCATAGGGCTTCCTAGGTGCTGGGCGGTGTGTGCAGCTCCTAAACAAATGTTAATTGAATTAATTGCCACAATTCCCCTGATGAGACTGGTAATTTTCATCCCTATGTTAGGGATGAGCAAACAAATTCAGAGAGTTGAAGTGACTTGCTCAAGGTTATGGCGCAAGCAAGCCACAGGAGAGGACCCCGTCGGCCCGTGTGGCTCCAGAGCTCACGCTTCTGACCAGCCTGATTCTGTGAATCTGGGACTTCCGGGCCGTGCCAGACCTGCCCCCTTCATTCTATGGATTATGTATTTTAGAACAGCCACACCAGCAGCAGCCGGTCTCCCCTGGTAATACACAGGGCCTCAGCACCAACGTACCAGGTCCATGCTGAGACCGACACACACACAGAATTTTACCTTCCTGGACAAGAAGCTAGGAATCCAGTAAATACAAAAAAAAAAAGGAGGCTACAAGCGGCATGGCCCCACATCCATCCCAGGAACGAAGCTCTTCTGAGCAGGGTCTTCCCACCCTGTGGCCAGGCAGGGCAGTGAAGCCCCACCGCCTACAACTGGGTGACCCCGGGCAAGTTTGCTTATCTGTCTGGGCCTTGGGCCCTCATCTACAAGCTGGGGACAACAGTGGCATTTAGTTCACAGGCCGCTGAAGTATTTGTGTGACTGGGGCAGAGACCGCCAGCCTTCTGTGTTTTTTTATGCGTGTCCCAGTGGGGCCAGCAAAGCTCTTCCTTTGTGCAAATGGGCACAGACAAACCAGGCTCAGACAGAGAAACGATTTCACACATTTACTTCAAGCCAATTTACTCTGCTGTTTTAAAGTTTCTGGCTAAGAGGATGCTGGTCCCCTGGCCCAGCGAGGGTGGGAAGATGGAGAGGGGAGTGATCATTCCCAAGATCACTTTACACTATGGACCAATACAATATTTCCATTCTCTTCTGTAGACAGTCAATACCCTACAAGAATGTGAGCCTAGAAGTACATACGACCTCCCTCCACAGAGTACATTCTGATCACAAACATGTTTGTCGTCTCTTTTCTCACCACAATAAAAAACGAAAGCACTCAGGCTGTAATCTCTGAAATCTGTAGTCCGACTTAGGTTTCCGTGGTTGTGGATTCTAAGAAGCTGCTTTGGTTGTGAATGTTTGTAGACAAGGGACATGTGCCTGACACCATGGTCTGCAGCCTGGTGGCTGGAGGCCCTGTCTGGGGTGCAATCTGGATTCCCCTGCCCCAGCCAGAGGACATTAGGCAACTAACTCAGGGGTCCACTGCTGTCTCTCGGAGTGGACTGCACAACATGAAGGGGCGTCAGAGTGAACAGACTCCAACGCAAGTAAGAGATTCATCCCAGTGAGAGAAAGCTGGGGCCAGATGGTGCAGGAAGAGGTACCCAGCCTTGTCTTACAGGGAGGGTTGGTGGACAGCTACAGGGCTGTGCCTAAGAATGGGGAGAGGTGAGGAGGAGGAGGAGGAGGAGGAGGAGGAATCCCACAGACAGCTGCGCAGCAGGGCACTTCACTCTGGAAACCCCCAGCTCGCATGTGCCGGGCTGCAGGGCTTGGGGCACTCAACTTTGTGTGGACTCACCAGTGGGCAGGAGGCTTCATTCCAGCTATGAGACGCAGTCTGTGAGTAATAGCTGAAAATAAAACTCACTATTGATTCCGGAGGGAACGCAGCAACCTCTGTATAAATAGATAGTGAATGCATAGAAGTCCAGCTGCCACCCAGGGAGGTGGAAGCTATCAACTCTGTCAAATGCTTATTATTTCCTCAACATCCTCGCAGTTTCTCGCTGACATTAATAAAGTGAGCTGTCTGCTGGGTCTTAGGGAGATGGGAATGGGAGGACTTCTCACTTTGTCAAAACGAAAACATAGTCATAGAGGAGGCTGTGTCCACATGTGACCCGGGCTCACGGTGTGCAGCTGTGAGAATGGATGTAAGGTCCCTGCGTGAGGTACGTGGATGGCACAATGTCCTGGCCACCCCTGTCAGTGTCACGTATGACACTGCACAAAAATCTCACTTTGTATTTGAAACCCCATCAGCCTGCTCATTGGACCTGCTGTTTTCCAGGCCCTAGAATCTTCACCCTAGAACTCATCCGTGTTCCTGAATCAGGAGGTTAGGAAAGAATAGGCCCTGTTCCTACTCGAGGTGTGGACAGCAGTTTTCTATTTGACTTAATTGCAGCCTAATTTCCTTCAGACCTGGTATGGTTTCTTCCCAAGTTTTAATCTGTGGTTCCAGTTTGATTTCTGAGCAGTTTAGCTCTGACCTTTCCAGACTGACTACATACGGTGGATGAACCTTATCAAACAAGCGTGGAGTTGCTGGGGTCCCTTTTCAGTGGAACGTACCGACGGAGGTCACGCTGTCCTTACACTCACCATTGTCAACTATCCCATCTCCTTTCTCACAGACCAAAAGGTGAAAGATTTCCTGCACGCTGTTTATGCCACACTACCCAACTGCAGCCAAGGTGCTGAGATAGAGCTGGCCTGCAGCCTTTTCGTGCAAGTGGGAACACTGCTGTCCCCCTGCTTCGTGGAGCAGGTCTTGAGGTGGGCCAACAGCAGCCTGGAGCCAGCCAACCTCAGTGGGCTCAACGGCACTGCCATCCTAGCCAAGGACGAGGCCTCCAGACACACAGCAGGTAACAGAGAACTAGCCACCTCCACAAGCTGCAGATCAGAGGCCTGCAAAGGCAGAGTCTTACCTGTCACTGCTCAGACTCCGGCGGTGTTCAGGCCGCTTGGTGGCAGCAGCAGGAGCGGGTCCTGCTGGGAGACTCTGCCCTGGGGTGACACACTCGGGGAAGCAGCCAAAGCTGGCTGTGGTTCCCTCCTGCCTCTCCCATTCCAGCCCCCCACGTGTGAATATCCATGTGCACACGCGCACGCGCGCGCGCACACACACACACACACACACACACACACACAGAAGCATGCTCTTTGAGCTTCCCATCTTTAGGGAGACCACACAGGCTCTGCCCATGCACCTGTCTCTCAGGGGAGTGCTTGCTGAGCTCTGCTCTTGTGTGTGAGTAACTCCTCATAGCAGCAAAATACTGTGGGAGCCAAAAAAGTGGCTTCTTAGGAACTCAGGTTAAAGAAATAATTCCAGAGAAGAAAAAGTCATATGCAAAGAGATGTTTAGCCCAGTGTTATTGAAGAAAAAGACTTACAAACAGCCTGGGCTGTGCCCTTTTTACAAGTGGACAGAGGGAAGCACAGAGGTTTGAGCCTCCTGCCCCTCCAAAGCCAGGATTCTGCCCAGTGATTTGGCTCCAGCAGGCTCGATAATTACAAAAGCTACACAGATATAAAGAATATTCAAGACCCAATGTATTTAAAACACAGAATGGAAAGTGATGGGTCTGGATACAGTGATGGAACTGAGGGCGCAGTGTGTGTGTGGAGAAGCTCAGAGTTAAAACACAGAAATTAAGGTCTTTTTTGATAAGGTTCCCTCTCTCTCTCTGTCTTTTTAATTTTCTTCATAATGTTTAATTCCCTGTGTCAGCTTCTTATGCTGTGCCAAGCAGTCTAGAGGCAGGCCACGGGGTTCAAATCTGGGGTTTCTACAGGGGGCACCAGGGTGGGTGGTGGCTTCACCCCTCACAGGTATGGGACCTTGGCCAGCTTCTCTGGTCTCAGTTCCTTCGTCTGTGAACCACTGGGAGGAGCTGGGAGGACTTGTTAAAGCATGCAGAGCAGGGCCTAGCAAACCAACAAGGGGCTGGGACCGCCGCCCCTTAGGGCCGCTGTCTGCTCCTCTGCTTGGCTCTGCACCAAGCTGTAACTGCGGCCCTCGGAGCACGGTGCCCTGAACACTGAGGTCCAGGTGAAGGGGTGGCTCAGCAGTGGCCATTGGACAGACTGGGGTGACACGTAGCACCTCCCCATCACAGCACTGAGTCCCTCCAGGGGTGAGCCAGGGGAGGAAACATCTAATGATTCCTGGAAAATGGCCCTGGACAGACTCAGAGGAGAATCCTGATCTGTCTCTGAAAACAGCTGGCGGCGACACTTGTGGCTTCGCTATGGTGAGAGAACTGCACACCCAGCTTCAGGGAGCCGCCCCCGCACCAGGCACCCCGGCCGACTTCTAAGTTCTCACCTTCCATTCCTCCTGTATCCAGCTCTCGAGCAGGAAGCTGGGAGCAGCTCCTGTGGCCTTGGCCCTGGCAGCTGATCAAAAATTAAACATTTTTAAGAAAAGTGAAAAGACATGGTAAAACGAAGAAAGAGAAACCACCTTATCAAAAACAGACCTCGATTTTTGCACTGTACCTCTGCAGTCTGCAGCCACATGCACAGCTGACCTCAACCCCGCTTCCTGCCTGCAGGGCAGGGTGCGGCCTGGGCGCAGCTGGCGCTGGTCAGCACCATGACCTTCCAGGGCACGTGGCGGAAGAGGTTCTACCCCACGGATACGCAGCTCCTGCCCTTCACCTGTGCCCACGGCCTGGTCCTCCAGGTCCCCACGATGCACCAGATGGCCGAGGTCAACTACGGTGAGCCCCTCCCCGCTGGCGGGGAAAGGAGAGGAGGCCAGGTCCCTGCTCTTACAGATGAGGACGTTCCCACAGTCCACCTGCTGGACTGAGCCTGTGGTGGGAGGAAAGACCAGGGGCCTGGGAGCCTTCGGGGTCTGGGTGGACCGTGCACCCTCACAACATTTGAGGGACTATCTTGCAGGACACCCCACTCCTGTGCTTCAGTTTCTTTCTGCTGCAGTAAGGGAGGGGTTCACTGGAAGTCAGCGTGTAGGGAAAAGCACCGTGCGACAGCCTGGGATCGGACTGGCTGGCTGTCCCTCTAAGACAGCAGCATCCCCCAATATGTATGAGGTGTCATTTTTTAAGGTCACAGTTACCCATAAACGAGAATAATAAATGGAAAATTCCAGAAACAAGAATTTAATTTTATGCTGCACGCTATTCCGAGCAGCATGAACTCTCACACTGTCCCCCTCTGTCCCAACCCTCCTGTCCCCGGGCATGAGCCTGGTCCCCGCCTGCATGCTGTTTGTGATACCCGCTAGTCACTTAGAGGCATCTCTTACCGCATTGTAAAGAACGGTAAGGTCCACAGGCTGTCCTGGCCATGTCCCCTGAGGCTAATAAAGGCTAAAGGCTAAAGGCTAAAGCTTTCCCACGTGCCATTGTCCCCACCACGCCCACCCCCTGCAGGGCCTCTGACTCTGAGGCTCAGATTCCAGATCTTAGGATCAGAAAAAGTGACCAAATCACCCAACAGCAGCCTCCTAAGGGGAGGTGCCTGGGTTAATTTTGTTGCAAAGCCAGCCTCTCCTGGGTCAGCTGTGTCAGTTGCCCTGGCTCCTGAGACAGAGTTCATCCCCCACTCACTGAACCCGCAGGTCAGTTCCAGGATGCCGCTGGCCATCAGGTGGGGGTTCTGGAGCTACCTTACCTGGGAAGTGCGGGGAATCTGTTCCTGCTGCTGCCCCGTGACAAAGATGTCCCCCTGGGCCACATTGAGCCACACCTCACAGCCAGAACCATCCTCCTCTGGACCAGCAGCCTGCGGAGAGCCAGGATGGATGTGTTCCTCCCCAGGTGAGCAGCTGCGCCCACCGCCCCTTCTGCCCCCACTGGGTTCTTGGCAGCTGCAGTGAGAAGGGCTTGGTTGAATCTGGGTGGTCTGACTTTAGGGTCTGGCCCCAACCACTTGTATGACTTGTCTAATGTACCCGTAGAGGTTAGGCCAAGAGGAAGCAACCCTAGTCTCACTGCTGACTAGCTCATGGCTCAGACTGAAATGAACTAACTTCTGGGGCTTTTGTGGGACCAACCTGGAGTCCCCAGGTCCCCTGATCCAGCCTCCGGCCACAACCAGTTTTCAGGGCAGGGGAGAAAGCACAATAAGATTCCTTTGTAGAAAATGTGCCCCAAACCCTTATTCCATCCTAAGAGTATACAGCTGTCATTTTTCTGAAACCAATATGGCTTATGTAATTGAGGAAAGACAGATATAGTTCTGATCAGAAGCCAAATTCAGGCATAAAAATTTGAGACTTTAGGTCCCTACAAAGAAAATTCTTATTCTTTCTAAATAGAGGTAAACCTTCCTTTAAGAAAAATCAATAGTCAGAGAAAGGAGAGGAGGGGGATGGGCACGCTCCCTCTTACTGGGCACAGTGTAAGGGTGTATGACACACCTCCTGGGTTCAGGACACAGCTACAACAGGGACTCCACCTGACAAATGCAAACACTGCAACCTAGTTGTTTGTACCCTCACATTAATATAAAATTAAAAAAAAAAAAAAGAATCAGAGGAGGAGATATAACAGCGGAGGCCGAGGTCAGAGTGATGTGATTTGAGAATGTCTCCTCTGGCCACTGGTGACTCTGAAGATGGACAAAGGCCTCAAGAGCCAAAGAACGCAGGCGAGGTCTAGAGTTTTAAAGGAGATATACTAGCATATCTCTGCTGACACACTGATTGAGGCCCAACAAAACCCAGAGGTCACCCAGTGACCTTCAGAAGAGTAAGGTGATGAAATTGTATTGTTAAAAAAGAAAAGAAAAACCAATAGGTACAAATGCAAATTTCCAAAAAGTTAAACGATGGCTCTCAATTTTGCTTTCCCAAAGCAAACCCCATTAGCTTAACTCATTACTTTTAAAAAGCATTTCTCTTAGGACTGCTTTAAATGGTGAGCTTCTCCAGTATATCTGAACTCAGAGTAAATTTATAACCCATTTGTAGACCAGCATTAAGCAGGGAACGATGTCCAGGGCTCATTTTTGCAGATGAATTTTTCACGCTGCTGCCCATTAAGCACCTTGGCCCTCCTCCACTGCCCAGGCCGGACCTTGGCAATGCTCCCTTGAGGAGTTAAAAATAAGTCTGTGCACTGGAAGAAAATGCACAAAGAGAGACCCAGCAAGCCAGGGGCCAGCATGCAAAGTAGCATCTGGCATGGCCCAGAGCGGAAGTGAACTTAACTCTAAGATAAAGTCTATCTCTCCAAACTAAATATATGGATCCCAAATCAAAGCACAAAGGCTATTTCAACAGATCGCTGTGGCATGGGGCAGAAACAACTATGACCTTCCTGTTATAGTTGAGAGAAGCTCAGAGCTTTGATGTCAAAAGCAGAGAGAAAATACAGGCTAGGGCAGGCCTTTGCCAGTCTCTCTGGGTTTAGGAGATGTGTGATCCTGAAACACAGAAGAGCAGGGAAGGAGCGGAAAGGCTAGAATCTTAGTAACACAACTATTAATTAACACTTGACCTCATTCTGATTCTTTTTTTTTTTTTTTGAGACAGAGTCTTATGTCACCCTCAGTAGAGTCACAGCTCACAGCACCCTCAAACTCTTGGACTTAAGTAATTATCTTGCCTCAGCCTCCCCAGTAGCTGGGACTACAGGCACCCGCCACAACACCCAGCCATTTTTTGTTGCAGTTGTCTTTGTTGTTTAGCATGCCTGGGCCGGGTTTGAACCCGTAAATCTTCCTGAGACTATCAAACCTGCTGCCCTGGAAGGACAAAGTTTTCAGGAAAATGAGGCTATTTCACAAGTAAAACTAACCAAACTTAAAAAAGGTGGGGTGGAGGGGGGGAGCTAGCTTTAAGTCCACTAGAGGAAAAAAAAAAAAAAGAAGTAAACATTATTTAAGGCCCAGATTTAGGTATAAGCTTTGGATCGTGGTAGACACAAAGTCAGCTTTGGGGCAGGAATTTACCTCTAGTTCTTACAAATCATTTACTCCCCATTTGGTGTTACCTGCTCTGGAGCCAGCTTGGATTGTTCATGTATGATGTCTCCCTCCCACAGCAACCCTTTATTTATAAAGAAATAAAATAAAACACATAGGGACTGCTAGTCTCCATAGGGACATTTAGCAGAGGAAAGAAATAATCAAGAAAACCACGCATGTTAAGGGTCGTTTATACCCATGGTTATATAATGCTCCACAAGAAAGACTAATAATGTCAAATCCGTATTTAATGAATAACATACTTGGTTATTAGGTCAACATGGAAGGAAGTGGAGCATGAGCGTGTTTTTACATGATGTGTATCTTTTAAATCCACCAGAGCTCGTGTATCCAGAGGGCTTTTCCTCCCTTCACAGAGGTGCTCATCACCATCTTGTATGGCTTATTTAGGCTTTACATAGGGCATTTTCTTTCTTTTTCAAAAAATTGAGATATAGGTGGTGCCTGTGGCTCAGTAGGTAGGGCGCCGGCCCCATATACCGAGGGTGGCGGGTTCAAGCCCAGCCCCAGCCAAACTGCAACAAAAAAATAGCCAGATGTTGTGGCGGGTGCCTGTCATCCCAGCCACTTGAGAGGCTGAGGCAAGAGAATCACAAAGCCCAGGAGTTGGAGGTTGCTGTGAGCTGTGACACCACAGCACTCTACCGAGGGCGACAAACTAAGACTCTGTCTCTACAAAAAAAAAAAAAAAAATTGAGATATAATTCACATACCATAAAATTCACTTAGAATCCTACACGCGTGGCCCTGGGGTCCGGCTTCTTTGCATGATGCTTTCAGGGTTCACAGTAGTGTGAGCCACTACTTCATTCCTTTTTACGGCTGAATAATACCCTCCTGTTTGCATATTCTGCCATATGTTCATCAAGCTGTACATGTCTGGGTGCCATTCTTGTGTGAATATGTATTTTCAGTTATTTTGGGCATATGCCTAAGGATGGAATTCCTGGGTGGAGTTCCTAGAGTGGTAGGTCCACACTCTGCACCTTGAGTACTGCCGTTGTGCATTCCCACCAGTGGTGCGTGTGGAGTCCAGTCTCTGCACATCTGTGCCAATACTCGCCATTGTCCTTCTAGTCTCTCACTGAAGTGGAACTCACTGTGGCTTTTATTTGCGTTTCACTCATGACCAGTGACGTACAGCATCTTTCCGTGTGCTTCTTAGCTATGTATATATCCATTTTTGAGAAATGTCTATTTGAGATCCTTTGCCCATTTTTAAATCAGTTGTTATTTTATTGTTGAATTGTAATAGTTCTTATTTATTATGGATAGTTGTTCTTTATCAAATATATAATTTGTAAATATCTCTCCCAAAATGTGGGTTTTATGCTTCACTTTTTTTTTTTTTTAGAGACAAAGTCTCAGTTTGTCACCCTCTGTAGAGTGCGGTGAAGTTACAGCTCACAGCAACCTCCAGCTCTTGGGCTTAGGCGATTCTCTTGCCTCAGCCTCCTGAGTAGCTGGGACTATAGGCACCTGCCACAATTCCTGGCTATTTTTTTGTTGCAGTTTGGCCGGGGCCGGGTTTGAACCCACCACCGTTGGTATATGGGGCTGGCGCCCTACTCACTGAGCCACAGGCACTGCCCTCACTTCACTCTCTTGATGCTGTCTTTTGAAGCACAAAAGTTGTTAATTTTGGTGAAGTTTAATTCATCTATTTTTTCTTTTGTTTTTTGTGCTTTTGATGTCATATCTAAGAAACCATTGCCTAACCAAGGTCACAACGATTTATAGATTTATGTAGATATTTTTATAAGAATCTTGGAGGTTTAACTCTTCTATGTAGGTCTTTAATCCATTGGATTAATTATTACATATGGTGTAAGGTAGAGGGTCAACTTCGTTCTTTTGCATTTGTTTATCCATTTGTCCCAATACTATTCTTGAATTTTCTTGGCATCATTGTCAATATCAATTGCCCGTAAATGTCTGAGTTTATTTGTGAACTCTCAGTTCTATTCTATAGGCATAGACGTCTACACTTTGCCAACACCACAGAGTCTGGATTACTCTAGCTTTGAATAGAGTTTAGAAATCAGAAAGTGTGAGTTCTTAATCTTTGTTCTTCTTTTTGATGATTGTTTTAGCTATTCTGGACCCCTGGTGTTTCTACATGAATTTTAGGGTCAGCTTATCAATTTTTGCCAAAAGGAGGAGGAATTTAGGTAGGGAATGCGTTGAGTCTATAGATCAATTTGGGGAGTTTTGCCTCTGACACTATTAAGTGTTTCAAGTCATGAACTCAGGACGTCTTTACCTTTGGTGTGGGTGTTCTGTAGTTTTCAATATCCAAGTCTTACGCTTTTTTGGTTAGATTTCTAAGTGTTTTATTTATTTTGATGCTATTGTAAATGAAATTGTCTTCTCAATTTCATTTCAAATTTTTCGTTCCTACTGTATCTAGGTCTTGTGTGCTGCTGTCTTAACAAATTCCTTTATTTGCTCCAATAGTTCTTTATGTGACGGATTTTTTTTTTTTTTTAATATATAAGACCAAGCTATCTGTGAATAGAGATGGGTTTACTTCTTCCTTTCTCGTCTGGTGCCTTCTGTAACTTTCTCTCACATGTGCGCCCTGCCCACTCTGGTACAAGGGGAAAGAGAAACGCTCAGGGTGGGCATCCTTATCTTCTGATTTTAGGGAGAAAGCTTTCAATTTTTCAACACAAAGGATGCTGCTAGCTGTGGGGTCTTTTTGTACACACCCTTCATCAAATTGGCAACATTACATTCTATCCCAAGTTTGTTGAATGTTTGATTATTTGTCTTTCATTATGAAACTGTAGGATTTTCTCAAATGCTTTTTCTGCACCTATTGAGATGGTCATGTGGGCTTTGTCCTTTATTTTATTAATATGGTGTATTTTATTAATTGATTTTCATATGTTGAACCCATCTTGCTTTCCTGGGATAAATCCCACTTTGTTGTGATAGGAGTTATCTGGTGCTAGATTCAATTTAGTAGTATTTTACCTAATGTTAACCTCTAAGATTTTTCAGATATATTTATCAGGAATATTGGTAGTGTTTTTTATTTTTCTCTCTCTCGTGATATCCTTGTCAGGTCTTGGTAAAGAGTGTTTTCTTCTCTTTCTACTCAAACCATTTTTGTAGGAATTCTTCTGCATCTGGCTTCATAGCCATACAAGATAATCACTTTAATCTTTTATAGTCACACCTCACTTTTACAGCTGTTTTTAGTTTACTAAAAATGATACTACCCAGTTTTATCACCAAGCACAATCACCATATTTGGTTTCACGTGGCCTCTTCCTCAGTACCACTGAGAAGGGATGACAGTGAGTACAAGGCCGTACTGTGGATGATTCTGAGCCCTCTGCAAGGATTATTTCATTTGATCTTTACAACCCTGCAAACGAGCACTACTGTTCTGCTCACTGGACCCATGAGGACGCTAAGGCAAAGCAAGGTAAAACAAGCTGCCCCAGAGGTGAAGGGACCAGTTCCTGGCTAGCAAGAGGCTGAGCCAGGATGCACCCTCAGGCCCTGGAGAGCTGAGTTCGGGCCCTTAACCACTGTGCTTCAGCATTTTGAGGTTTCAAAAAAGATGTGTTTTCAGTAATTTAGAAAATTTCATCAGAAATGTTCCAAAATGTTTTTGAAAAATGTCAGCATCCTTGAAGAAAGCATATATTCTTTTTGAAAGCTATTCTGAAGATGCAGAACATACTCTTATGAGAAAGTCTTATGCCTTTGTTTAAAATATCAGTCACATCATCTTGTGTAGCAGTGATATTGATATTAAATGGTCTTGTCAGGTTTCTTTATTCTTCTGCAAATTCTGCACTATGTTTTAGAAAAAGACCATCTAAATTCCATTTTGAACTTTTTTATTTTCAAAGAAAAATAATAGCAGTAGTCCCTTTAAAGGACTCTTTAACAGTAAACTTTTAAAGGCCTCGCCTTAAAGAAATATTATAAAATTGGCATGCTGATTCTTTTGGCTCACATGGCTTACTAGGAACACCAAGGCTTTAAGTCACACTCCTCCCAGCTGCACACAGCAGACATGAGGGTGTATTGCATCCACTATAAACACTATCGAGAATCAGCCCACAGCTCCTTTCCCCTCCTCCTGTGTGTGAGACGCCATGTGAGATGGGTGGTGTTGGAGAACAGATGATCAGAGCATGGGTTTGACTTGAATTGAGTCCATCACACACTCATCACGTCATCTTGGGCAAGTTTTATAAACTCTTTCAAGTCCTGATTTTTCCATCTATAAAACGAGGATGATAGTAACACATGAAAATGAAGTAAGATAATCTACAGAAAGCTCTTACTACAATGCCTACCACAATATAAGCACTTGTTGAATATTAATTATTATTAAATAAAGAGGAACGGAGATGCTCTCTCCCCTCAGGTGGTTTACGGTAACGTAAACAAGGGTAATGGGAAGCAAATGGTCTGTGCATCCCAAGAGTGGAATGAAGCAAAGTGTTGATGGGACTTTGGGAACCAAAGGTTACAAATCAGTTGGAGGAAAGAGGAGCGGTGACAATTGAAAAATGGCTAATGGAGGTGAGGGAAATGTTTTACATCTTGATGGAATGTGGCTGCCAGGGGCTTAAACAATTTCTGAACAGTCACTGAATTGCACGCTTAGATTTGTACATTTCATTATATGTAAATTCTCCCTAAAATACAATACTGAAAAATTAATGGAAAAATTGAAAAAATGGGTAATAATTGAAAGGCAATCAGAAGAAAGGGAAGGACTTAGAATGAACAGAGGGACAGAGGCAGCACAGAGCCCTGTGCCTTGGCTCAGTCGCGGGTGGGGTTATGGGCACAGTGGAGAGCAAGGCTGGAGATACCCAGAAGAAGGGCTCTGGACTCCAGGATGGTGAAGTGAGAGTTGATGGTTTGTTTTTGCTTTTCAGATTTAGGATCCAAAATCAATTCAACTTAAAAAGCATTTTAAATTCTTGGGGCATCACTGACCTTTTCGATCCACTCAAAGCCAACTTGAAAGGAATTTCAGGTAATAACAGTTCTCCTTCTGAACTTTCTGGCATTGTGTTTTGGGCAGTTTTATCATGCTTTAAGGGGTTCTCATGGTTTTTATAGTAAACCAGGTCAACATTATGTAAAAGAATAAAGAAAGTACTTTGTTTCATAAAAGAGCGCGTTGCTTCTCAGAGTGGTCGAATTTGGGTCAGACTTTGTGGGAAAGGGATGTTTCTTGAGACCTTTCAACACGGTTTTGGGAGACGACCTTCACAATGAGTGGACACAGGGCGCACACACTCCTCTCCCCCCACCTATCGTGACCAGGGGCCACCAGTCACCCGTCCTCCTGACGCTCTCCATCCCAATCTCTTGCTGTCCCACCAGCCTCACGGTCAACCCTCGTTTCTACCTTCTCTCCCTCCCTGCTTCCTTATGCCTCCTCAAGCTAGGTCTGAAACTTTCCTTCCTCTGTCCAATTTCCCTTCTTCGAATCTCCATGCTCCCGTAACCCTGCCTTCCGAGGTCCTCCCTCTGGCATTTATGTTGAATTTCTCAGCTGACATACTACTGCTGACCAATAGGGGCCGTGTCTGCCTGTGATCTGAGAGGGGACTTACATTAAAGGTAAAAAGGGAGTGGAAGGCCAGAACCTGTGTTCTAGAATCTTCTCAGGACACCATTGGCTAAACTATGGCTGACTCGAAGGCTCAGATTTGTTTCTCCTCTGGATAAGGGGTTATCTGTGCAGAGATGATTCTGTAGATGCTTTTTTCATCAGCCTTGACATGCCCCTTATCTGATGAGCTTGAAAAATCACTATTTTGAATGTTAGAACTTCCTCATGCAGAGTTTTCTCAAGTGTTGCTCAGAATTTTTCCTCTTAAGTAATCAGAAAAAAACATGAGATTTTGATCCACAAGAGAAGTTTTGGCTTGGGCTTCAGGTGTGACCAGAGCTTCTTATCCAATAAAACACAGGAGGAAGGATCTATCCTAGGGTGTTTAAAATGCACAGGCTCTATTCTCACTGCACGAGCAAGCAAGGAGATGAGCAAAGCCACGGTCCAGCTGGGCATCGGGCCGGGACAGCGCTTGGCATACACACAGCTAAAACCCATGAGTATTGTTGGCTTGGTGCAACACTCAGCCAGAAACTTTCCCAGTGACGCAGACACCACGTGACACTGCAGGGAAAGGAGGGTCCTGGAGTGAAGAGCAGAGGGCAAGGAGAGAGCGGGTGGTGACGAGCTTGAGTGCATTCACGCGCTGGTCATGTGCAGAATCCAGTCCCAGCACCGTCTGTGGCTCCAGAGCTCAGCCATGATGTCCTTGTTGTCGATGGCACGTCTGCTCCACTCTGGACCATCCTAGTTCAGAATGTTAGGGCCATTCTTCACCTTCTCTCCCACACCACTGTACTCAGCTAATTGCTACGGTGTACTGATTGTTGCTGCGTAACTCTTAAATCTCTCTTCCTTCATGTCCTAGAAGTACATAGTACATCCTAAAATGCCAGCAACGCTGTGTCCTCAAACAGTAACGTTCTGACCCACACTGTGCTGCTCCCCTGCTGTAGAGATGTCCAGCTTCTTTATGTTCCTCTGACAACACCTAACAAGCAAGCTGGCATTCAAGTACCTTTTTCTGATCTTTTTTTCCTAATGCAATTCAAGTCTACTTATATTCATTCATACCAGCAGAAATACAGGCTTATGCAGTAATTATCCCAGGCAGTTGCCACATGCCAAGTGTGAGGCTTACATTCATGCTTCCTATTGACAAAATGTGCCAGAATAACCTCCTCCCATGAAGTTCTGTTCCTCTAAAGCAGGGGGTCAGCAAACCATGATCTACCACCTGCTTTCATAAACACACTTTTATTATAAACACAGCCACTCCCTGCATTTGCTGATTATCTGTGGCTGTCTTCCTGCTACACCAGCAGGGTTGAGTAGTTGGGACAGAAGCCACATGGCTTGCAGTGACTAAAATACTTAATATCTGGCCCTTTATAGAAAAGGTTGCCAACTAAAGTAGTGCTGCTTTCCAATGCTTTTTTCAAACATAATCAAGAAAAGAAAAAAAAAAAATCAAGAGACTAATCCCTTCTGTGCCCAAATAGGCTTTTGATATTATTCTAGAAACGACACTGAATCTCTCCACAAAACAGTTTCCTAGTTCCTAAAATGAGGGTCACCACCCTCCACCTCACACCTTAATTGTAGAAACAAAATGACTTAAGACACAGCACATCATCAGCAAAGCCCTTGCCAGTGATCATGAGGTGCTGGCTTCCCTCCCTCCATACGAGGGGTTAGCAAGCGGTTTTTGTGCTTTTGATGGAAGCCCAACCACCACAGGGAACATTCTGCTTTGGGGTTCAAGAGCCCAGAATCATTGTACCCAAGTTTGCCTTTTCCATTTACGTGTCACTTATGTTTTCCTTCTCGAAATCAAATCCTTTTTTGCTGCCTACAGAACTTGCTCCATTAACAGAAAAAAATAAAATAAATAAATAACACCCAATCATTTCAAGGCCCAGTTGAACCCAGGGTGTAATTCTGTGCCCTGTCTCCCTCCCCAGCACCCTCTCCAGACTCCTTAACACCAGCTGTTATAAAGCTTCTAGGAGTCTGGACACAGGATGCAGCAACCTCACCCTCCCTTCCCCCATCATGAGTAGGAGTGTACAATTCCAGTGGCATTGACGCTGAAGATTCCCAGCTAACGATGCATCAGGAAGCCTGGGTACAGACCCAACACACTTCTTGTGCACAAACTTTAAACTTTGAAGAAACTATCTCATTCCTGGCTTTATAACTGGGTAATTAGCTTCCAATCTCTCTTAACTATGACCTAAATGAGCAAACCACCAGGATGGTCGGGTCGAGGACACAAATTAACTCTGCCACATCAGCTGTCTGGACAGAGCTGAGGAGTGGGCTGGGCGGGTGGGGAACTGGTGCTACTTTCAAAGGCTGCTCCAGGTCCTTCTTAGAGCTTTCCCTCTGTGTGTCTGGGGCTGGGGGTTATTTCTGTTTCCCACACACCCCCTCTGGCTTTTAGCAACTCGGTAACAAGAAGATAGGCTTACCTTGCTACATGAGAAGTAAGAATCAAACATAGGGACATCGATTTATATTTCTGTAAGTCTTGTGTTTATACCATGTCGTGTGATGTAGAGTCAAACCTGTTGAGAACGTGACACACACAGAGTCATGGTCTCCCCTAACCAAGCGGGAGGAGGCTCGCGGTCATTCCTCAGACTCACAGAAGGCCCCTCAACACCGTGCCCTGGGGCTACATAGACGCCAACATTTCCTTACACGTGAAATCTGCTTAAAGACCATTAGGCAGCTTCTTTCATGGGAAAAGGAAACAAATGGACAGTGTGAGGACTATTACTAATTCATCCGAGATTCACCAAACTTACATACGTGTGCACACCAAGCATTATTACGCAAGTTGGGAAAAAAGCGTCTAAAGTGAAGAAGACGTTCCTTTTGCTTTGTAGGAGATAAAAGTCTAAACAGGGAGGTAAAATCCATAGAAGATGTTTTGGAAGAAGAGTGGAGATTATGCCCTGAGAGGGTGGAGGGGGAGTCCTTTCCTTTGGATGTTGAATGTAGTGCAGGAGCTAATCCGTTTATGGTGGGCTACGGTTTCCCAAAGGATGTCTCCCAGGATACTAATCTGGTGAATTTGGGGATAGGGGATGGTGTGGGTGGTTCCATGATTAAGTGCTAAGTATTGTGATCCTCCTGTAGAGATTCATTGTGTTAGCTAAGGAGAAGAAATCCCCTACTAAGAACGAAAGTACAAAAATGTTGAACTTGCATGTCCCACACTTAATTTATCATGGAACCCCCTTTACCACCTCTAAGCAATCTTGAGAACAAATTTTGGAAAAACAGGTTATATGCCCCTTAATGGCACTGAGCAACTGCCAACACTTCTCAGGGGAGGAGAAAGACCGGGGAATCTCCTAATCAACTTCCTGTGGGTTGCTTCACCTGCTGCGTAATCCAATAGCTGCTAGACAAACGTAAGCCAGTAGGAATCTGTAATACAAGATCAAGAGGAAAAACACAGACCTACAGAGGACTCCCCCATTCTTGTTCTTATCACACACGTTAGTCTTTTGAAATATCAACTCTCTCCCCAGATAAATTTTAAGAGCTGCTGATGCTCAGTTAGGCCAGGCTATGGGTCTTGGCTTAAGAGCTGTGCAAACATACGTTAATTACTAGACCACTTCAGTATTCTGATGAGAAAAACCTATTGAAATGAAACTCTTCAGCTACAGCTTCAAAAAAATGAAAGCGTCCAGCCCACGTAACTGAAGCTCACTGGGCCCCCTGGGCCTCCCAGCACTGCGCCCCGAGAGCCTGGAACACTTGCAGCGCTGTTCTCGCTGGTGAGGAGTCTCACAGTAAACATCTCATTTCCTGAACAATCGTTTCAAATGCTGAGACACCATCCTAAACGTGAACTGAGGCCTGGAGATTACAGACCCTTCTCCTGACTGTGAAAGAACCGCCCTCTTCCCACAGGCCCCCTGGCAGCTCCGGCACTGCAGGTCAGCTACATCTATGAGCTAGTGAGAGAGGCTAACGGTTGATAAAAGATCCCATAGGAGAAAGACCAACTGCTAAAATAAATCCGACTCTTCACTGGTTTTGGGACAAATGATGCTAAGCATAACGTTTCTAGTGACTTTTCCACTTCCTCAAAAATTGCCAGTTCTTCTAAGGCTCAGCTTTTGTCTTTGAAAATGTCAGCACACAGATCAGGGACACTCACTTGTCATTCACTTGGCAGATCCCAGCCCGTGAGACAAGCTAACTGCATAGCTGACGTTAACGGGAGTACATGGAACGCAGCCACTGCAGTGTTAGGCACATTTTTAAAATACACGGAATTGGCCTCTTCAATTGTGCCCATAATATAAACCTTGGGAATGTCATTCAAGTCAGCTCTTAAAATGCCATTCAAGAAGGGAGTAAAGGAAAATCAGTTCAGAAGCTGCTGAAAATAATGCCTGGGCTACAGAGCCTGCATTTTAACACCCAGGCTTGCCAATTTTTATGACCACTGGGATTTTACAAGTATTAGCTAAAGGAGAGTTTTTAATATTCAGTAGAAATCATTTTGACTAACCATTGAAAGATGGGGCAGCATTCTGAATATTAATTTGGGAGATTATGTAAATTTAACAAATTAAAGTTTTGAAAGTTGTATAAAATATTGAAACTTAAGAATTTTCCAGCCAAGCATTGTGGCTCACACCTGTAATCCTAGCACTCCAGAGGCTGAGCTGGGTGGATTGCCTGAGCTCAGGAGTTTGAGACCAGCCTGAGCAAGAACAAGACCCCCATCTCTACTAAAAATAGAAAAACTAGCCTGGGTGTTGGTGGCAAGCGCCTGTAGTCTCAGCTACTTGGGATGCTGAAGCAAAAGAATTACTTAGCCCTAAGAGTTTGAGGTTACGGTGAGCTATGACACCACGGCACATGACGAAGGGCAAAATAGTGAGACTATGTCAAAAATAATAATAATTTCTCCAAGCATGTTTCTCCCTAGCTATACAGTGAGCAGCACTGGGTACTGAAGTTCCCTAAGGACATTCTTTTAAAATCACACTTAAGTCCTATGCTAAACATATTGAGAAATGTAAGCAAGCAACTCACACTTCTGTCATTTTCTGGGTTAGGCCAAGATGGCTTTTATGTCTCTGAGGCTATCCACAAGGCCAAGGTTGAGGTTTCAGAGGAAGGCACCAAGGCATCTGCAGCTACAGGTATGTTCATAAAGGGAAGTATTTGTCACATTTATACAGTTGAATCTTCATACTTCTAAATATTTCCATCTAAAACCCCAAGTTCAGCTGTAGTACAGCATTTTTAAAAAAAGAAATAGCAACAGAAGGCAAAAATGTTTTGGAAAATAATGGAAATCATTTTGGAAATGTTTTGGAAAAAAGACCATTTTGAAAAGGATTGTGTCATCATACCATAAACAATAGTCATTCTGAAAATTAACTTCAATGAATTAATTTATTTCACGAGGTATTTTGAGAACAGGAGACAGGCTTGGCTAAGTGGTCTTTACTGTTTAGTTTTCCTATTGGCTCTCCCATCACAACAGTGAACAACAAAATGTCATTAGGATGCTTTCAGGTACTTCAAAAATTAAGGGATGCGACTGACTTCACATCCAATTTAAACAGATTTCTTTACAATTAAAAATGCACTGAGATTCTTCTATTCTTTATCTTTCCTGTAGCTCTGTTGTTACTGAAAAGATCTCGGATTCCTATTTTTAAAGCAGATCGGCCGTTCATCTTTCTCCTGAGAGAGCCCAACACAGGTACTACAGTATTCTCTGACAGGGTTCAGATAAGTAACGGGCTGTCCATAAATTTATGTGCTAAAAAATAGGACATAAACTTTAGGACACCCTGTATCTACCAGTGTACCTTAGCAACAAGGGGTCCAACTCTGTCCACTACGGGCTGAAACAAGAGTGACTTCTGGCTGTTTCTATGGTGCTTCTGAAGCTTCCCAGCTGCTGGGTCTTGAGAAAGGACTATCTCATAATTAAAAAGAAACAATTATCCTCCATCCTTTTTGCCTTTTGATCTCGGCACATCTGAGGTTTCGTTCTACTTCTGGAAAGACTTAGAAAAACTGTTAAAAGTAAAATAAATGGTATTCCCCCCCTCCCCCAGTGGGTCCCTGTCTTTAGTGTCATTTGGAAGTCAGCTTCCTCTAGACACTAGAGTGGAAGAGGGTGGGGACTCTGCTACTGCAGTTAAGGCACCTGGATTTCTATTCTGCTCCTCTCAGCCTTCTCAAAAATCAAATCTTTAAGTCACACTATACAAGCTTATTCAAAGGTATGGTACAGGCAAGGACCCAGTACATCACAAGGACAGCAGATGTCCTTAATTTTCAACACAACATTGAACAAAGTCTTTTTTAATTTCTTTCAATGTTCCTCCTCCCCCTTTGACAATTATTTATCAGCCTAGGAAGGAAAAGAGATTCTCAGTAAATAGTTGTTGGCAAGTCTAAACAGCGTATGAAAAAGCAATAGGATGAAACAAGACTAATAAAATCAAGCAAAGGTGGATCTACTTTAACTAAACATCAGGCATTACTTTTATTTATGAAGAGAAAAAATGTCAAAAGTTAGAATAATGAAAAGTATGCATAGTTTTACACAAATTAAGGAAATACTGTCAACATCATTTTATCTGAGAATCATTTGCATACTGCTGTAACTTTCGCTAGAAATCAAAGGAACATTTTTATGACAAAAAGGATGAAAATCATTTACTAGAAAATAATCTATTTGAGCATTACTGGGGGAGAAAAAAGTCCATCAACACAGAATGTATGCTAGTATTTCACCATGATCATCCCAACCCACATTCATTAGATGAAAATGTTGCTTATCACTCAGAACAGGCAGCAAGGAGCCCTCTTTTAGGAAAGGTATATGTCAAAAAAATGAAAGATGAAAAAAACAATAGGTCCTATTCCCTCAAGAAATAAAAAGAGAACTAAACTTGAACAGAAAGGTCATTGCCAGAAGCTGATAGTCAATAAAGATTGATAATAGCTAAAAAGAAAGATTCTGATTTTGGAATTCAACTGCATGAAAATGATGAAAATCCTTGAGCAAGGAAAAGACACACCACTATTTCAATGGTATGAGTTTTGAGAACTGCCTTAGTAATCAGAACGAAAACGTAAGGGTAATCCAAAACCAGTTCCACAATCTGCCGCAACTGAAGCTTTAGTTCTCATGAATTTATTCTCACCTCTTTCTGGGAAGCGTTTAGTTCTTAGTTCTCATGAATTTATTCACCTCTTTCTGGGAAGCGTTTGCCCACATCACACAGCGAAGCGGCTACTCCTCTGGTGACAGTTATTTAAGAGATTAGAGATGAGTTTCAGCCTTCAAAGAGTGACTGTAATGAGGCCAACAAATGAGACACGGGGAACATTAAGAAAGTGATCTAAAAACCTCAAGATTAAACTTTGGGAGAGAATCATTTCTCCAGCCTAAAGTCAGTGGTCTATAGGCCCAAAAAGATGTATTCCACCCCGTGACCACAGATGAGAATTCTATGGTTAAGTATTTCACTAATGTAACTAATATGCACGGTTTTTAAAAATGCAAATAAAAGAAAAAACATTGAGGGAGATGGGATATATTAACTTTTAGTCTTGATGAGTTTCAAATCTCATGACTAAGTTTTGAGATGGGGGGTAAAAAGTTTAGTGGCAGAGAAAAGACAAAGGATAGGGAAAGAGGAGCGGGAACAAACTGCTACTTCCCAACTCCTCTGGATGATGTATTAAAAGATCAAGCGTCTAAAGGACGTCTAAAGGATTTTTAACTCGTGAGCAGCCTGTGAAATGGAAGAAAGAACTTTCTGGTAAGGAGAGCTGCTAAGCACTGGGATGGCCTGAACACTTGTTAAGTATGAATTTTTTATCTGATGACTCTAAACCCTCTTACCAATCTCACAATCTATATATATAATTCAAGGACAGTATGTTCTGGATTTGTGTAACTCTTGTTGAATTTAGCAGTGTGACTATAGAGTTACTTAACAATTCCCTGTATTAAATGATACCCTACTTGAAACACATTTTTGTAGAGATAAGCAAGTTTTAAAGAATTGCGTATGAAAATACTATGTAATGTTACATTAAAAGCTTCTTTTTCTTGACAGGGTTTGTCTTCAGTATTGGGAGAGTTTCGAATCCCCTGGATTGAGTCACCAGATCTCAAGCTCGCTCTCCACTTTCTGCTTCTCTTCACAGTTCTAACTTCATTTTGCTACACTCTTAAAATTTGAAAACTGTAAAACATAAGGTATATGATTTTTCAACATGACTTCTATTTTATTAAGTTTGTGCTGCCCTCTCTTAATCCGAATCTGTTTAACTTTCTTTTCTACTGTTACCCACCCCCACCCACTAAAAGGCACAGCAGGGATGCAGGAATGTCAGTGAGTCGGGCCACAGGCCCCCTCTCCATGGGGGGACTGCGGTGGGGAATGAACAGTGTTTGTTTTTCCTCATCCTTTGTAACTCAAAGGGGATGCACATTCATCTTAAATGTTTCCGTCCCATTCAGCTTCTAAATAAAATTGGAAGTTTATGTTTAAGCTGTGAAGTTTAAGTGTGAGAACAGCAGGGCAAAAAAAGACTCTGGTTCACCTCAATTTGTTCCAGCTTTTGTAGGCCTGGTATCTGGTATCGAGCTGCTAACAGACATTTCAGAGTACACTTACCACTCCCTAGCAGCTTCAGTTTAGTGCCATCCACAGTCTTAGTGAGAAAGGAAAAGGGGTTGAGGGAAACCAATAATGTCCAAAGTTGTCTGCTTTTTAAAGAGCATTTAAAGTGTCTCCCTGTCTGCCACAGACACAGTAATTCCCATCATCTAGGCAGAAATAGGAGCATGTTGGAGTGGCCAACAAAAACTACAAACACAGAGTAAAAAGACAGTATAGATCACGTCACACGTAATTACAGTTGGGTTTAACAGAAACGAACTTTGAGTGGTGTATTTTTCCAATGCTAAAAAGCAAGGCCTTTAAAATTCCATTATCTTAGGATTTTTTTTAAATGATTACTTTAAATGTGATTATTTCCTAAACCACACAAGAGTAAAATAGAGCATTTATTGATGGAATAACAAAAGTGCTTTTCTTAAATATTCTTCAAAATACATTTGTACAACTTACAATAATATATCCAAAATAACTGTATATACAAAACATTACCTAGTTTTAATGTATGTGCTTTTTCCCCAAAAATTACAAAGTAACTTTTTAATTTTTTTGGCAAAGTTCAACCTTAACAGAGGTGACAATTTTAAAGGTTGCTTTAAGAAAATAGAACCTGAGGGAAATTGACACGCGAGAGTCAATGACAAGCAAGAGATGTGGAGGAGATTTTATAGTTTGTTAAATAAAAATGGTGTTTAGAGTGATGCTTTTCACATTACAAAAATAAACCAAAATGAAAAAAAGGTCACTGTAAAATGATGGGAAAAGGATCTGTAGACTTGCTTTTAGTATTTCAAACAGCCAACAACGCATGTCAAAAAAACAAACAAAATAAAAAAGAGAACCGATTCCAAGATCACAACAGGCTTGCGTTTACTTTGTATTTGGAGGAGGCAATGGAGCAAGCGGCCACATCCCATTTCCTTTAATTGCTGTTGACATGGTTGATCTGACTGGCTCTTCGATGAATTTCATCCAAGAAGTTTTCCAGCTGTTCTATTAGCATTCGCTTTTTAAACCTGTATGAAAAAATAAATAAGAGCACTCTTACTTTTTAATGGATGGTATATACCAGAATGATTTTTTCAAAAAGTGAAAATTGCTTCTGAAGATTTTTTTGCAGTGAAATGAAAATGAGGAAAAAAAAAAAAAATCAACCCTTTAATGCCATATCTGCTGGGAGATTAGTCAGTACTGTATTCTAATTTGTCCCTAAACACGTACGCCAGGCCTAGACAATGGGCAAGGGGTTGTTCCTTCCACAACCCAAAAATACTAATATATTTGTAATACTCTTGCAAAATTTGGGCTTCCAAATCATTACTCCAAGAGCTTCTTCTCATGCTCATTGAAAGTTAAAGTTGAAAGGAAATGTGAACAGAGTACAAATATAATCCCCATAAAACAGAAGGGGAATGAGCTGGCAAATCAAAGATTTTTAGACATCTCTGATACAGGACATAGCAAACAAAGTTCAAGTGACAGTTTTTTAAAATTTCAGTAATAAATATAGGTAGACTGAAATTCGTTTATCTATGTAAATATTATTGCTGATTTGTTTTAGAATACCCCAAGTACAGGACATTCTATTCCCACTTCTTCTCTACTTGAAAGCTAGCATGATTTGCCACCACCATAGTGTTACATAACTCTCTCAAAGGGGGTGAAGTATGGAGAAGCAAGAATCCAATGTACTCAACTTTGTTTGAGGACAATTGATGACCTAGTACATGGTGGGGGATGGGGGAGTGGAGGGAGTGGACAGAGGGAAGGAGGGGTGGGGGTCAAGGGGTCTCGGTGCCGGACACACCTCTTGGGGGCGGGACACAATTATAAGAGGGACTTTACCTAACAAATGCAATCAGTGTAACCTGGTTCTCTGTACCCTCAATGAATCCCCAATAAAAAAAAAAAAAAGTGGCTAAAGTAGAGTGTACCTGGAAGACAGATAAATTCACCAGGAGGTCTGAGCTGGCAGAACATTACCACAAAGAGCAGAAAAGGTTAAAGACTCAAAATTACATGACAAGTTACGGCTTAGTCTTGATCCTTCAGAGTGTTCTGTTCTCCAGCCATTCTCTCTCCCCCCAAATTAACCGCTTTATCTAAAACCTTTATTTTAGCATAGAAAAGACAGGGGAGCTGATTAAAGGGAAGGTGTGTTTACATTTGTACAATCAGGCAAGATAAACCCTAAGTTTTATAATCTAATAATACCCAAATTCTAAAACTATTGAAGGAAAAATAAAAAGTGCTTTTAAAACTCTTACAACTGCTTTCCAGCTGATTGCACTTTATAGTTATTATCACTATAACCTAGGCCCTGTTGGATCCATTATATACCCGCCCCTCAGTATTCATGGGGGATTGGTGCCAGGACCCCTGACAGATATCCCTCAAGCAATCCAGGGATGCTTCAGTCTCTTACATAAAATGGCACAGTACTTGCATATAGCCTACATACATTCTCTCGTATACTTTAAATCACTGCTAAATAACTTATAAAACCTGCACAGTGTAACCAGCACGATGTAAATGACTGTCACACTATGTTGTTTAGAGAATGACAAAAAAAGAAGCACATGTGTTCAGTACAGACAGAACCATCTATTTTTCTCTCCCAAATACTTTCCATCTGCAGCTGGCTGAATCCATGCATACGAGGTCCAGGAATAAAGAAGGCTATCCTCAGATTAAGGCCCATTTGTTCAACTCTGGTCCTCTTAATTATATGTCTTTACATGTCAACTGAACAACATACAGATAATGCCTTTCTAGGTTATTTCTTACCACTAATTAAGATAAAAGGAAAAATTACAAGCTATAAAATATTAAAGTCACCAAAAAGGTACAGAGAAGATACAACGAGTATTATGCAAGTACATAGTCATTTGCAGGAAGAAAAGGTCTTTAATTCCTGCAGAATTTTTATGTGACTATTTTCTAAGTGAACTTCTTTCAATACACTAAAAATAAGTACTTACATGTTTGTGAGTGTGTCATATACATGTATAAACAACACAAGCACAAAACAGATACTGTTAAAATACTGCCTATTTAAACTGGGGCTCCTTTTGTCACCATTTCATAACATGCAAAATTCTTACCTTGATGCTTCCTTAATGACATTCTGTAAAAATATTAGTCTTGTTTGTAAGCTGCCTTGCACGTGCTTCAGTAAAGTGAAGATCCTTTCATATTCTTAAAACAAAAGCAGTGAAAAGAAAAATTAAGTGGTTTCCAATTGGACCTATTCAATTTTTTCTATTGTAGTTTATTATTTTAAGATATACAGACAAAAACATCCTATGAAAAATTTTGTCACTCATTTTTATAATGAGAACATAATACATTTTATCATGTTGTGTAAAAGAAAATACTTATCAATGAGGATAAAACAACTTGTTAAATACTACTTTTTTGGTGAACGTTTCCATTAAAGCATCAAATATAAAGCTTAGAAAGATGAGTGAATAGCTTTTTGGTAATACTATTGAAAAAGAAAAGACAAGTGGCCTTATAAAACCAATCCATACAATTTAAATTCTAAAGTACAGCTAATATGAGTAAATAGATGGTGAAAAAGGGGGAAAAAAGAAAAGTGAAATAGGTTAATAGTGCTATTTCATTTTAAAGTTTTCATATAAAACTTCACAATGACTGTAAGTTTTCACATAAAACTTTGCCAAGGACTGATTCTTACCCACTTCTGAACCACCCAGGTCATTGTATTAACATTACAGCAGGTGGTCTGTTAACATCTTCTGAAGAATTACTAAATTTTTTTATTGTTCTTTTGTATTCACATAATAGATAGCTTTCGTAACTTTAGTTGTTTGGCCTAAATATATCCCTCGTCATTACCATAGTTCAAATGTTAAACACAGTGACAGGCACTGTGATGAGAACTTTACATAAGTCATTTAATTCTCAGTGTATCTTTTTGAGTTAGCTGTTATATTAAAACTCCTCCTCTGGCCAGGCAGGGTGACTCACACCTGTAATCTCGGCACTTTGGAAAGAAAGCTGAGGCCAGGAGTCTGGGACCAGCCTGGGCAACACAATGAGGCGCAGTCTCACCAGGCATGCTGGTGGGCCTGTCGTCTCAGCCACTCGGCAGGCTGAGGCATGAGGATCCCTGGAGCCCAGGAGGGTGGGTGCAAGGCAAGTACACACAGAAACCGAATCTGAGGTCGCGTCTGAGCATACGTACTTCTCCCTGGCTTCCGGATCTCTTTCATTATCTGTGCTTTCAGCTCTGTGTTGACCTCTTCGTGGCCCCGGCAGTGCGTCGATTTCTTGCCTTTGCTGAGTGATGCTGCCGGCATATTCTCTTCAACACAGTGTTCTTTACCTCTTGGCTCCTCATGATTTTCTAAAAATCCACCAACGTGGAGGTCGTTGGTTCCTAAGTGGTCATGACCAAGAGCCTCTGTGTGATTGGCTGGCCGTTCCAATAAACTGGCTGGAGAGGATGGTGAAAATTCAGCACCCATAGCATTTGGTGCAATGTCTGATGAAAGTTGGTCTGCAACATGATTCTCAACCACATCATCTATTATTGTTGAATCATTAGTGGTTTCTGAAACTAAACAGAAAGATAAGGGGAAAAAATTACACACACAGCCACAAAGGAGTGTGGTGACAGCCAGTCACAGCAGCCCTCCTTGATTAGTGCAGACTAGGGAGCAACACACCATGGTTCTCAGATTTGCCAATGACACGATGGATTTCAATGTGAAACATTTACAATATTTGGTAGCTCTGTACAATCTTTGCCCTTGAGGAAAAAATGAAGCCACTTTCAACTAGATTTTAGTTCTCTGCTTTATTCTATGGCAATTTTGTTGAACAAAGATTGATACTTTAGTGAAATATGTTATGATCAAAATTATCACAGTCATGATACCTTAGAGAGCCCTAGGCATTCCAACCTACCTCTGACTTAAATATCTATTATCACTTTAGAGGCAAAAGTAAAATTCTGCAGGGAACGTGCCACCAACTACGTCTCATTTCACAACACACTCTTTTCTTACAGCCACCCACTTGGTTGTCATTAACTGAGCAATGCAGAGCAACCTGACACCCACTTTCAGCTCGATAGACCCCTGGACCTCAAAGCTACAAGCTTGTCATGTAACACCAGATGACCAGACTTGCTCCCCCTGAAAGCAGCTGAATTTTAAATTCTCTGATTGCTCAACAGCTTCCAGGATACCTACTGAATTTACCTCTACTGTCCTTGTTTACCACCCAAAATTAAGCTTTCTGTACACTCACAGCCCCCGAAAGCTCATCCTCACAAGTCCCCCAAACTCGTGTCTCTTAAACCTTCTTCTGTGATCTACAAACTCTTCTTGACTGCATGTTTTCGGTAACAACTTACGTTTTAACTGAAATACCCACCCCTTTCCTTAAATAAATTGCTCTCCTGTTCAGACCAGAATAGAAATCCCTTTCTCTCAGGACATGGAGTCACTGATTCCTTCACCTCTCAGCACCCTTTCAAGACTTCATGCACTCTTGTCTAACTCCTGCTCTGAAGACGCCGCAACACCCCTCACACTCCCTCTGCTCATCACTGTCTTACACTGAATGGCAGGGCACGTGCCTACATGTCACTCATGTCCCTGGCACCCAGTTCACAGCCTTCCTTCCACTTTCAAGTCCTTCCCGACTTCATTCTTGGTCCTTCCTAGCCAGAGTGCAATCCGTGGACAAGTGGTAGTAGACCATCGGGGAGCTTGCCAGAAAAGCTCCTCCTAAAACCCCAGCACAGACCAGAGGAACGGGAGTCTGTAAGTGAACTAGACTTACAGGTGATTCACTTGCACATTCACGTCAGAGGAAGTGCAATGGTGACTTCAATGTCTAAGCAGATCACCTGTCAAGAACCTGGGTTCATTCCCCAACTTCCTATCTCCAAAGAAGTTTCCATTCACACTTCTGCCTCCCACGTCCAGCACAAATTTGGGCATGGAAGAGGACAGTGCTCATCTCTGCAGCACCCCTGCTGCTGCTCCTTAACGCAGCCAGACTTCCCTCTGCTTTCTCCCTTCTGCGAGTCATCCCGCCTGGACAGCCACTTTCTTATCTGTCAGGCTCACAGCCCAAGACCTATCTATCCCTCTTTACCAATGTCCTCCTTTCTCTTGTTCTCTTGTGTTCCCATGACACCTGCCAGGCAAAACTCCAGATTTTGATGACTTATTCTACCTGCCTCCTCCAGCCCGGCCTCTGAATGGCACACACTGGTTTACGGAGTGTCACGGGCACCAGCTCCACTTGGATCCTCTGCAATGTGTAACAGTCACAACCTTTTCCCCACAAAGATTATCCAAACCACCAGCTTCCCAACCTCCCCTTCCCTCTCAGCAGCATACGTCACCTCCCATTCCCAGAGGAATCTCCCCACTCCTTCTGCCCAGCACGGGCAGTGTCCTCTGACCGGTACCACTCCCTCTCACCGTCCCAGTGACTTTGTGGCACTTATGCCTTCTCTCATTTTCAGGGTCAAATTCTTCTTCTCTAATGATTGTCCCCAGCACTGAAATTTGCTTAAATATCTTTGATCTTAAAAACAAAGCAAAATCTCCATTTTCAACTCTGGGAACTCTTCTGGCTACCATTCTCTTTTCCCACCTTCCTTTTAAAGAAGTTGTTCACACTCATTGTCTGCAGTTTCTCACTTCACTTAATGCCTTTTTTAAGGCTTCTGTCCCCTTAAAATCTCTACACAGAGATTGCTTTTGCTAAGATGTAGCAGCCCATATAGCCTCTGGCTAGGAGGATTGAGAGTTATAAGAAATACCCGCATAGCTCAATAATGGAACACCTTGGTGGAAAGGGCATGGAGAGAGATTCTGCTCTCCTAACAAGCATGAGAGCTCGCGAGATGAGAGCATTAGTGGTGAATTGGCAGTCTCTACACCACAGGTGTAGAGAGGCACGAGATCAGCCTTACATTAGGCTGGAGGAGCAGGCAAATGGGAGCGTGCGCATTCTGTCACGGACCTGCTTACTCTGACTCTGTCTCCTCTCCTGCCTGCAGGACGCCAGCATGGGGTCTCTCTGCTGAAGATTACCAAGCTCTGCTAAACTTGTGTCTCCTCTTATGTCTTTACAAGTGGCTTAACTGCCTATGAATTTGTAAAAATTCTTCTCTATTGTTCTTTTTTACTATGCATTTTTTTCTCCTGGTTGGGGGGAAAGGAGAATCAACAGATTGTTAGTCTTGCAGTTTTCTACAATCTGAATTTGCTAATTGTATCCCTGTTTTGTCATTTAACATGTCTCTCTGTTCCCTGTATTTCATACAAATTGGTTCGATCACATTGAGGTTGATTACTTCACTGGCATACTTCCACTAAGAGGTGTGCAGTACTTGGTTTCTCTCCAGTTAAGATGCTGTGAGCCATGTATGATCACTGTAACTGATAAACCCATTAATTCATTAGGGTGTCCCTACATTCACTCCTCGTCCTCCCTGATAATATTCCATACATTATCGTTAGCCTGGTCTTTACAAAATGCTGATCAGAACCAGGGGCAGTGGCTCTCACAAAAAAAAAAAAAAAAAAAAAAAGGAAGAAAAAAGCTAATCAGATCGGGTCATTATCTTTAAAAAACCTTTCAATGGATTCTCCCTATCCTAAGAATAAAGCCTAGACTATTCACAATAGCGTCTAAGTCCCTGCATGATCTGGCTCCTGTCTCTGCCTCCCCCACACCTTGCCTCATGCCCAGCACCCGTCAGCTCCCCCTCCGTACATGTACCTACTTCACACATGCTCTTTTTAGACAAATGCACAGCCTTTGCCTTCCACATAACTCCTTCAATATAGTGCCTTGACCTCACAGACTATGTTAAATTCTCTTGCCAAAAGCTTCTACAACATACTTGACTTCTCTTTCCTAACATGCATCATACTTCTAGTTACCCACTCAGTGACTTTCTTTCCCTGCTGATTATAAACAAGGACAGACACCACTATTTGTCTTCTTCAGCGCTAGACCTCGAAACTTAGCACTGTCTAAAACAGCACATGTATTTAATAATTAGTTGTTGGATTAAAACCTCGGCCTCTCAATCCCCAGGTGGGGCTCCTTGACCAAACTCAAACTACACAGAACAAATCCCTTTATTAAAAGGATCTGGTCTGCAGAATTTAGGTTCAGTCAAAAGTCCACACTCAAGGATCCAGAAGGCCACAGGTTCCCCATCTGTTAATTAAACTAGGAGTGAAAACCATCCTTCCATGGACAGTGATAAGGAGCCTTTCAAAAATATTATTTTGAAATACTTAAGATTTACAAATGATATTTTAGATTATCATAATAATTAATAAAGCATCATAAATACATGAAATGCTCCACATTTTTTAAAAAGACATATAAAAATGATCATATCCTAATTTGGAATAAACAAATATCTCTTCTCTAGACACTCTGTGGATTCTACTGATCTGTTTCTTTCTATAATCTGTGACAAAAATATGTCTCTAAAGAACCAAAAAGCAGCAACTATTATTAAAAAAAAAAAAAAAACAAAAACTAAAATGACTCTCACTTTTATGGAGAGGAAGGGGTTTGATGAGATCCGTCTGTGCCTGAGCCACAGGTGCAGGGGGTCCTTTCCCCCCGATGTGGTTGTTCACAACAGTGTTCTGCTGTCTGCCTCTTAGCAGTGGAGACATACACCGGCGTCTTTTGGGGATCCCCTGCATATTTGGTTCTCCAGGTCGTTTATGTTTATTTTGAGGTCCAGCTACAAATTCATCTGCTTCATCTATCATCATACCCTTTAACAAAAAAAAAATATATATATATTATTTTCTTAAATTTACACATAATGTTTAAATGGTACAACCAATCTCAATTAAAACAACTATCTTCCAACTTTTTTTACATTTATTAGATACTCTACCAGGAAAATAGTTTGACTTACTTCAGTTAAATTAATAACTATTAAATTGACAGTGTCTGCCACAAACACATTTCAAAGTTACCTTTTTATCCAGCTTAAAGGGGTTTCCAAATGTGTGCAACCTTCTCGGCTGATCAGGATCAAGTTCTCTCAGTGGAGAAGGTACTTGCTTGAGGTACTCCTGGTAATTCCCCATTTGTGCTATAGGAACACTGTGTACTTGATCTTTTAAATAAAACAGCAACGAAAGTTAACCTCACTAAAACTATACCCCATTTCATTATAAAATAATGTCTTCTTAAACATGAATGCTGACTAGTGTTATTTGAAACAGTCCTCCCTTACCACATAGTCTAAATTACTGTAGTTTGGTGCATTTATAAACACTATGGCATAGTCTTTCAGAATTTTAAAATAAAATTTAAAGTATTTCATCTTCTAAATAAAAGAAAAATACTGCTGTTAATTTCAGTACACAGAATAACATGTGATCTTACCATGAAAAGGAGTATCTCTTCTACTCTTTTCCAAATTAATTACAGAATTCATAGAAAACAGAAATACAATATAGTAGCAAAGAAAAGTCACACAGATAACCCTTTCTATATAAATTACCGTTAGAATGCTTAACTCAGAGATGGCAAAGGGTCAAAGCCTCTTCTGACTTGATTTACAGTAGGCGCCGAAGGAAACATTAGTATAAACCACGTAACTGGCCATCCAGAATTAAACCATCAGATACCAGTACATCTCAGGAAAATGGGGGGCAGGGAGGTATGTGTGCATGAACACATGAGTAAAGCTAAAAAAGGAAACTGAACTAGTCAAAGGCTGTTTGGAGAAGAAAATCTGGGGCGACAATGATGGTAGAAAGAAGGGTAGAGAATTAGGCATGACCAACCTTTTAATTCATTTGTTTCAATTTACAAATGAGAATATTAACACTATCGTGTTCTTCAAACTTTACATTACCATACTATGCTTTTTCAGACTAGAAAGGAAAAAATACTATTAAAAATACCAATATTAAAACCATAATCTAACCTTCATCTTGTCCTTTAAGAAATCTGCGGGTGCTCTTCAGAAGATTAGATCTCATTCTTGTTAAGTGATCCAAAAGATTTCGTCGTGGTATATCATAGGCATTTCTAAATGTCTGTGGCTTCAAATCCTATTGAAAAACATTCAAGCACAAAATTTATTGTCAAACATAGAAGTAAAAAGACTAAAATCTTTATCAAAGATATACAAGTTAAGTAGTAAGCTTGAAACAGTATAATGAAGACAGATGATACAACCTTAATGTACTGTTTTACAGCCAAAAGATGGAAATTTGAGATACTAAATTATCTCAAATTCAAAACTAACTCTAAAGATTTTATTGTATATTCTAGATAAAAGAAATAAACTGACTTAAGTTTAATATCCAAATTTTAAGAACTGAAGGTTTTTAACAAAGCTTTGGTATATCATTTACGCACCACAAGATCACCTATTTTAAGTGTGATGAATAAAACCATTGCCACAATCCAGTTTTAGAACACTTCCACCATCCCAGGGCTGGGTATGATGGCTCATACTTGTAATTCCAGCACTTTGGAAGGCCAAGGCAGATCACTTGAGGCAAGGAGTACAAGATGAGCCTGAGCAACATAGCTAGACCCCCATCTCTATTTAAAAAAAACAAAACACTTCGACCATCCCCCAAAGTTCCATGTATCCATTTGTAGTCGATCACTATTCCTATTTCCAGGCAACCTCTAGATCTGCTTTCTGTCTTTCTATGTTCCACTTTATAAATGCAATTTTGTAATGTATGATTTTTTGCATGGCTTCTTCCCCTTGGCATGTTTTGGACACTCACTCACACGGTTTCTGTATCCATACTCTGTTCCTTTGTGTTCCAGAGTAGTAGTCAATTACGTAGCTATACCACACTTTTTAATCTATTCACCAACTGACGGACACTTGGATTGTTTCGAAGGTTTTTTGTCTATTTTATAAATAATACTGCTATGAACATTTGCATACTAAGCCTTTAAACAAACATATATTTCCATTTCTCTTGAGTAGATACCTACAAAAAGAATTGCCGGTTTTATAGAAAACCGATGTTTAACTTGTTTTAAAAAATGCAAACTACTTTCTATCAGTGGTATATGAGAGTTCCAGTTTCTCCATAACCTCATCAACAGCTGGGATTTTTCAGTTTTTAAAAAATTTTAGCCATTCTAGCAGTTATGAAGTGGTATGGCTTTAATTTCCATTTCCCTAATAACTGGTAAGATTGTTATTTCCCTAATAACCGGTAAGATTGAGCATTTCTTCATATTCCTAGTTGCATTTATATGTATTTATATATTTTCTTTGGTCAAGTTTCTATTCGAATATTTTGCCCATTTTTATTGAGATGATTATCTTTTATTATTAAGTTGTACAAGCTCTTCATTTACTTTGATACAAGTCCTGTTTTCAATATATGATTTTCTCCCAAGCTATACCTTGCCTGTTTTAAAAATAAAGTCTCTTTTGAAGAGCAAAACTTTTTTTAACTTTCATAAAGTTCCACTTATGGACATTTTTTGGTTTGTACTTGTATGTTGTATTTTCAAAATCTTCGCGCTAACCCAACAATACAAAGATTTTCTCTAATGTTTTCTTCTAGAAATTTACAGTTTTAGTTTTTTTTTTTTTTTTTTTTAATGAGACAGTCTCACTCTATCAATCTGGGTAGAGTGCCATGTCATCATAGCTCACAGCAACCCCAAACTCATAGGTTGGAGCAATCCTCCTGCCCCCTCAAACCTCCCCAGTAGCTGGGACTACAGGCGTCCACCACAATAGCCAGCTTGTTTTTCTATTTTTAGCAGAGACAGGTCTCACTCTTACTCAGGCTGGTCTCAAACTTCTAAGCTTAAGCTATCCACCTCCCTCTGCCTCCCAGAGTGCTAACACTATAGATGTGAGTCACCACACCTGACTACAGTTTTAGTTCTTAACATTTAAGACCAAGACCAATTTAAGTAACATGAGTTAAAAGGATCAAATTCATTATTTTCAAAATGGCATCCAATTGTTCTAGCACCATTTGGTATTTTAACATCTTTGTTAAAATTCTGTTCCGCTCATTTACATGTATCCTTATGTGTATCTACCCTGTGTTGATCACTGTAGTTTTACAGTAAGTTTTAAAATCACATAATTTAAGTCCTTCAACTTTTCTTCTTTTCCTACATTGTCTTAGCTATGCTAGGACCATTACATTTCCATATAAATTTTAGGATAAGCTTCACTACTTCTACAAAAAGGCTGCTAGGATGAAGATATTTTTAATAATGAGTATTCGCACAACATTTTAAGATCATGCTGTAGACCAAAGGTATCAAGCACCAAACTACAGTGAATTCTGCCATTAGCTATGTAACTTCAGTCAATCTCTAAGTCTCTGTTTTCTCATCCATAAAATGAATGGGTCAGTTTACTCCGCATCAATCTATCCATTCATCACACGCCACTGACAATGTGTTAATTCTTGAATGACAATTTAACAATAATGTGATGATCGTTCTGTGGAAATGCTAGAAGCAAGCACTTTTTAAGGTTTGTACAAACTGAATGTTAGCTAACAAAAAATTTAATTTATTCACCAACACAACAGAACATAACCAGGGCAGTACTGAATTCCCGTGACTATTACCTTATTCAGCAGAGCAACTTGGAAGCCAGTATATTCCTTCATATTAAGGTCTAGCAGTCTGTGAGGGACATCCTCTGAAATTCCCTGGAGTAATTGTTGAAAATCTTTCCTATACGCCATTGATAAACCATGTGATCGGCTTCGGACCTTAATCCCAGTTTCCTGCACTACTTTTTTGCCTACAGAACCGATGACTCGATCAGATTCTATTTTGGCCTAAAGTAAAAATAAGTAAGAATTATCTTGATATAATCTATAAATTGATAAATCAAGATACTAATGATTATGGTCTTCTATAAATTATGTTATATTTTTTCAAATATGTAAGA
Source organism: Nycticebus coucang (assembly GCF_027406575.1). Lineage (NCBI taxonomy): Eukaryota > Metazoa > Chordata > Mammalia > Primates > Lorisidae > Nycticebus > Nycticebus coucang. Next base: position 95,267,606 of record NC_069794.1, on the reverse strand, counting down.
AATTAACAACAACATAGTTCATGTCAAGTACTGGGTAACCTAAATATAGTTTAAATAATAATGTCTTATGATTTTAAACCATTACTCTTAAGTTTTTAAGGCAACACCAATATAATTTTAATTGTTATTCATTAATAGCCATCACACTTAAACCACGAAATATAAATGTACCCTAAATAAATATGTATATTCCCAACTGACAGGTGATTTAAAAATTAGAAGAAAAAATCATCAATTTTTATTTAAAGATATTGTTATTAGCCCTTAACTAAATGTTCAGGGCCATGGCAAATAATGATACAGTTTCTTCAATAGAAGGTAAATAACAGTATTTTGACTTCTCCCAAAGTGCATCTTGGTTACTAGTTAGAAATGTCAGACATACTGGAAAAATAAGACATTTCATGGAGCAGTCATTCTGTGTAACTCGGCAGTCAAACTGTATGCCAGGATATCTGTTAATGTAATTTACAGCCAGAAGAACCAATGTCAGTACTTTTATAAACCTGGCAAAAGAAACTCCCGTTTTATTCAGAGAGTTGCCTATATCTTAAAAAAACACAGAAGGAAAAGAAACTCCTCCTATTTTAAAAGAAAAATCTGCGGGTTTTAAAACACAAAACTAAACAACATTTTTTTCTAAGTAAAAACAATTTTATGATTTTTCAAAACATAACTGATGTTCGCATATAGAAAGTCACAGTAAGTGAAGCCATTTTCACAAGTTAGGAATGATTATAAAACTTTTAACAGCAACACCTCAAAACAGTCCCACTACAGACTGCATACAGAATCATGTTAACGTAACACAAATGGCTTTAATGTAATATATTAATATAATACGAGTCCGTTAGAACCATCCATAACTAGCTTCAGGCCTATGAAGCATCTTGACCTGCTGCCTCCCTCTCCCTCTGGACGTTACCTGCTGACTCAGTTTCTTGAGGTATGAAATGACGCTGTAGCTCAGCCCATATTCCACGCTGTCTGCTATTAGGTTAGGTGCCCCCATCATTCTAACAGCTTTCTTCAAGGGCTACAGCAAAAAAGGGAAACATCATTCAACATTAAGCTTGTTAAAAATGTATGGTTCAGCCTGTAGGGTCAATGTACAGACATTTTTAAAAACATTTTTTCAAAAGTATTATTTCTCCTTTTCATCAATAAAGAAGTATTACGATTGTAATTGTATTTCAGTACAATGTTTTGTCAGAGGCATGACAAGCAGAATGAAGTAGTTAACAAGGATTATAGGCTGTCACAGTAATTCCTGGAGCACTCCTTAGTCCCGCTGGGAGATCCTATGTTTGAAGAAATGAGTAAGAGACACACTGTAGAGGCAGATCCCATTAACACTTGGGAGTAAGGAAAAAGGACTCAAAGCAAATACAAGATTTCTACTACTGCTGTCATAGGCTGAGGTGAAAATCAAACGAGCCCTCAAGAAAACATAAATAGAAGGAAAATAGTCTAACATTTATTACAGATGTGGCATAAACTTTCAATTGTAAGGAAAAACAGAGAACCACTTAGTGCAATTATAAATATCACTAGCAAGAGCGTCTAGCACACGTGAATGGGACAGAGCCAGAAAAAGGATGATCGCTGTGACCTCACAAGTGGACACAAGCACCGGTGTCAAACTGGAATCAAACCCCAGCTCCGGTATTAACACCCATGCGCCTCTAGCGAAGTCCTCAGGACGGCTCTGACACGTGAACAGGCCGATGGTCAGCAGCTCTGACAGTTCCTATTCAGAGCATGCTTCTTCCCTTTCATCCTTTTACATGATGGGCGCTGTGTGCTAGACGTTCAATACAACTTATCCCTTACAACTAGAAAACATGCCATGCTCAAAGCTCAAGAAATTGATCCTCTAATCATATTAGTAATTACTTAGAAAGATTACTTATAGCTAATTGTTGTTAGTGCATCAATAGCAGAAGTAATATGTAATAGTGGTTTTAATTAAGGTCTTTTTGTTAAAAGGCTTTTTTTCACAAACTAAGTAAGTCCATGTATTTAAATAAAATATTTGTTACTGGTCTTACCTATACACTAATTTTAAAGTAATCAAGTTTATTAAAAGTACATGGTTCTATGAAAACCATGTCTACCATAGAATCATGGTTCTATGAAACCATGTCTACCCAATAAAGGTATTTCTGGAGATTTGAGAAATAATGCAACAAAAAGCATTTTGCACCCTTAAAAAGAAATACAGTAGGCCCTTTGTACCTGTGGATTCCTCATTACACGAATTCAACCAACCACAGATCCAAAATATTCAGACAAAATAAAAATGGGATTGCTGCATCTGTACTGAACATGTTTAAACTGTTTTTTCTTGACATTATTCCCTCAACAATACGGTAGAACAACTATTTACACACAGCATTTACCTTTTATTAGATATAAGAACTAATATAAAAATGATTCAAAGTACACGGGAGGATGTGTATAGTTATATGCAAATATTATGTCATTTTATATAAGGACCTTAAGCATCCATGGATTTTGGTAGACAGAGGGGGTCCTGGAGCCAGTTCCTCACTAATACTGAGAGATAACTGTAATCACAAAACTTAAATTTTAAAAAGTACTGATAGTACAACAATCAAGGTTAAAAAGCCTAAGTTCTAAGGCCAGACTGAATTCTAGACGCCCTCATGCCGCAGTGTGATAACCATGAACACAGAGACAAGTCACCTCACCTTTCAGTGCCGTAGTTTCTCTACCTCCTACAGTAACTCTGAGTCAAATAATGTCAATGCACATGAAGTGCGCAGGACAGTGTCTGGCCTAGAGTGAGCAGCACGCACACGCTCTCACCATCACTACCAGCCCTGTTCTCCAACTCGCTGAACCCTATCTTTACTATTACATCTGTATGGATCACTTGTACATTCAGTTTTCATTCCATATAATCTATCACAGCAATAAATAAAAGTGTTAAACTATGAAAAGAATAAAACATTTTATAACAAGTTCTATTTTTAAACAATAATATTCTTACCCCGAGATAGTAGGGAGGCATTGTCTTCAAATAACTTTCAAACGACTGTCTCCATTTCAATGTTGGTTTTGCTTTATGGACTTTAAACAAGTCATCTAGAAATGTATAACATAGACTATCATTGTTCATTGTTTTTACATGTAAATCAAGTCAAAGTAGTTTCCTTTTTAAAGTCTGCTTTGTTCCATGTGAGAAAGTAACATCAGACGTAAATCGCCCTTTGTTTTTTTGAGACAGAGTCTCACTCTGTTGCCTGAGCTAGAGTGCAATGATGTCATCGCAGCTCACAGCACCTCAAATCTCTGGGCTCAAGCAACCCTCCTGCTTCAGCCTCTGGAGTAACGTCAGCACACCTAGCTAATTTTTCTATTTTTCGTAGAGGTGGGGTCTCCCTCTTGCTCAGGCCCATCTCCATCTCCAACTCCTGGCCTCACACAATCTTTCCACCTTGGCCTCCCAGAATGCTAGGATTACAGGCATGAGCCATTGTACCATCCAGACATAAGTTTTTAACAAAATTAAAAGTAGTGAAATTTCTGGCCTGGCACTTTCTATTTCTAACACCATTTTAAGAACAAAAAGGCACCAGTTATGGTCTAAAATTACATACGATAATGAAAACAGACAATGCACAAGGAACACATATGCCCTACCTAGACATAAAACAGGAGGAAAAGTAGTATGTATAACATTTTCTATAAAATATACCTACTACTTTTTTTGACCAGAACTTTTTAAATTTGGTGTGATTTCATGGAGGAAAAGAAGTTTTCTCCAATAGCACTCCTCTAAGTCTGCCAAATAAAAATTATAGACAAATTCTTAGAAAATGTACTCAGGATCTTACAACTATGGTATGCTTCTACAAAGCGCCTTATATACCCAATAGAAAGCCTACATTGCCAATTCCAAGAATGTTAGAAATCTAACTTGCAGAAAAATTAGAATATTTAATTAATTAAATTTTAAATACAATAACATTATTAATTGGTAGACTAAAGGGTGTTTTAATACCAACTTTCAATTTGCCACAAACATGAACAGGTTGTTATGATTATTTCTTTAGTAGGTTTAACATTTCAAAATATTCAAAACATTTTCATTAATTTCCAGAAGATAAGAAAAAGGACAAAGAAATGTTTCCTAACATTTGTGTGTGCTGAGTCACAGAGGATGTGACGAGAATGACTTACCGAGAAGGGGAAGGAGGACGGGGTAATTGTAAGGCATCACAAATAGATTGACACAGTTCAGGGCTGTGCTGGCTTTCAAGTAACCGAAAGGGTGACCAAGTTCACTATATTTAGCACTATTGCTCACATATACCTGTTAAGAAGGAGTGGTTAAAATTTTGTATTTAATAACCTTTAAAGAATGTTATATAAACCACTGATTCAAGTTAGCATTTTAAGGAATACCTCACTTAAATTTTTAAATTACCATTGTTCAGCTCACCTGCCAACATGTTTGAGGAGATTTCCTCTCCAGGATAAATTGAGTCAGGGGTGAAGGTTCCAATTCATATTTGTCAAAAGGAAGTTTGTCAATAACCATTGGTTCACAGTCTGTACAGGAAAACTTCACCACGGGATGGGACGTACGAGGTGGCTAGAGGAAAAAGTCTTATTATTACTATTTACACGAAATGCTGCAAGCATTCAGTTTAAGTATCCCTTGCTGTTAAAATTTACTCAGCTCAATTTCGCTAGTGAGTACGATTTACAGCTAAAAGCTACACTAAGCTGAAAGAAATACAGCAGAACCTCCACAGCTGACCACCTCCTTAAGCTGACCTACATTTCACGGACCAGGCACGTACCACAGGTACGTATCAGCACACGGGCCTAGCTCCTTATGCTGTCCACCTTTGTCATGCAGACCAGCCTGTGACACGGTTCCTTAGGTGGTCAACTTACATTGAACACACAATGCTTAAATTATACATTTAATATTCGTAAGGAAAAGGCAAACATTTTAAATCTAGGAAAAACGAAAATCATTTTAAATCGTAAAATCAAATTTACTAGAAGTTAAATGCAAAACTTTGGAATCAAATGAGTATTCATTAATTTTAACACCTAAGAAACAAGAAATGTATAGACACTTTCCTAAGTCTTCATTTGTAGCAATTTCCTTACTTACGTACAGTAGTGGCCTCCAAACTCAGCACACACCTCAATCACTTTATGAATGCACATTAGGATATGCATATATTTACTTCTAAATTATTTATAAATATTAATACATACTTATGTAATATGCACCAAAATAATATTAACATAGGAGAAAAATAAACAAACAGAAGTTCCAATGTCTCCTTCCCTATTCCAGCAATTGTTTTGGTAATGCCTGTGGTACATACCCTACTCTGCAGATCCTGTTCTGGAAGTATAAAAGATAAAATACTTTTTTTAAAGGTATATTATTATCCCCTTATTTACCCTTTAGTAGTCTCCCTTCCTAAAAATCACACCAACTGTGAACAAGAGATGAGCTGTAAGGAAATAATCTGAAGGACTCTACTAGCCCATTTACTGTCCCCTGGTGCCTGACCTACAGCCTATAGAGATTGTGCAAGGACCATTTTTGCTCATCTGTAGTGTTGGATACCATGAAAAGTTAGTACAGATCTTTTTTTTGCTCATCAGCTTTCCTTAGTGTTGTGTATTTAATGAGTAACCTAAGACAACTCTTGTTTTCCAGGGTTCAGCGAGGGGGAAAGTGGGTTGGACACTCCTCATTACCAAATCTAGCGAGTTGGAACCAGGTTCTTCTCATTCCCCTCATGTGTATCCAACTACGTACTGCACATAACCAGACTCTTGCAGACATCCCTTAGACACATTATATCCAATTCATTGGATTTTCCCTAAACCACAATACCTACTCTAAAAACATTTAACCGTGATATTTCTTTCTCATTCTCCATATTTAACGGTCAGAAAGAACAAGCTAAAATGATAACCACAACTCTCAGGCCCTCACACGCAGCATGGCAGGAGCTAGGGGCTTCTCCTGTCCCTACTCAACCAGCAGGTTAGACGAGTCCGACTGGGTTTTTTTTTTTGCGGTTTTTGGCCGCGGCTGGGTTTGAACCCGCCACCTCTGGCATATGGGGCCGGTGCCCTACCCCTTTGAGCCACAGGCGCCGCCTTTATCAATTTTTTTTTTTGAGTACGACTGCTTTTTAATTACTCTCCCTAACTAGTCAACCCTCCTCCAACCAGTCCTATGACCATGAGATAGAAATACGATCATATAATTCCCTATCTAAAATTATTTTGTAAAAGTAGTAGCCAACCACCTAAAAACAGTGTCCAGACCCTCAGTATCCATACAAAGACCTGCCTTCCCACCACCAGGCCACATCAACTACTTCACAGTTGCCCCAGCCGGTCATCACCTTTCAGGCCTCCGTTTCACATGTCAACCCTGACTGCTTTATTATTTTCTCCCTTGTATGTTGCAAACAAATTAAGTTTTAAAGAATGAGTTGGCAAGTACCAAGCTCCAAGGAACTTCTTCCTTGCCACCCTTCCCTCCCTGTACTCTAAACGTACACTGGGTTTGAGGTGTCCCCTCTGCTGGCTCTGCTCCACCCTCTATGACAGCGGCACGCCGTACACTCTGATACGTCAGTGTCTGACCGTCAAGGGGATAAGCCCTGTGTTTCCCTCATCTTGTACCCCTGTGCCCATCATGCACCTGACCAGTGCCGTATTGAACTGATCAGTCATGACATACAGTTGTTGTTGTTTTTTTTAATTTCAGGTTAATGTGAAGGTACAAACAACTAGGTTACAACATTGCATTTGTTAGGTAGTGTCTCTCTTGTGGTGGTGCCCCACACCCAGAAGGTGTGCCGTGTACCCTTACACTGTGCCCACTGGGGGGCTCATCAATCCCCCTCTCTGCTCCCCTTTCCCCCATGCCTTGTTCTCTCTCTTCCCAACTTGAACTGAGTTTTTCTCCTATGTGGGGAGAAATACAATAATTTTTTGAATAAAAAATTGAGATCCGAGAAGAAAAGTGGAGGGATAAATTTCTAGAACTTGGCAAAGAAAATTTTGTATAAAATCATTGTCTAATCCCCATAACAATCCTATGAGACAGGAGTTATTTTTTCCATTTAACAAATGAGAAATCAAAGCTTAGAGAAGATAATTAACCAAAGGCACACAGCTAATAACTGGCAGAACCATGATCAAATTCACAACCAGTCTCTAATAAATCACATTTCATTTTAGTAGCAATACTTCTTGTTTGAAATGCTATTATAATTTATAAAAATTTCATATCCCCTCTAATAGCCTTCAGTTACTAAAGTTTGCAAGTTCTTTCCAATATTATTTTCTTCTTATGATTCCTCTTCCATCATTTTAATTCAAACTCTTAATATCTCTTACATGAGCCGCATCAATAGCCCTCCAAGGAGCCCGCCTGCCTTCCAACTGCACCCCATCCAACCTTACTTCATATAACCATCACCAAGTGAATTTTTCTCAATTAGCACCCTGTTAAAAGTGACAATCTTCAGTTGTTCTTTGAATTCCACTGGAAAAAAGCTCATATTCCTTAACCTTCCATTTAAAGTTATAAACAATTTAGTCTTTTTAAAGGCACTCTCAGTGTCCTACCCAGACAGCATGATCCACTCAATACTCAGCTTCTTGTAACAGCTTCTAAATACATCTTGTTCATTTCCACTTTCAAAATTTTTTGTCCAAGTATATCCTCCTCCAACTGAAATCTTATCTACCACAATGGCTTGCAACAATATACAATGGACCACTAAAACAATATTAATAAATAAGGCTTATGACACTGGTTTTGGATTTCTTTCCATTATAACTTAAATACTACATGTAAATTTAGTAGATGTTAAATTAACACAACATAATGAATCACCAACAAGGTAACTTATCATACAAAATTTTATGTTTTTCATGAGTCAAAAGACCTCCAGAAGAGAAAGTAAAATTACTAAGAAAATTGGTAAAAAGTTTCTCTGTAAGGGCAGACTAAAAAAATATGGTTCGGGCAGCACCTGTGGCTCAGTGGGTAGGGCGCCGGCCCCATATACTAAGGGTTATGGGTTCGAACCCAGCCCCAGCCAGCTAAAACAGCAGTGGCAACTGCTACAGAAATAGCCGGGTGTTGTGATGGGTGCCTGTAGTCCCAGGTACTCAGAAGGCTGAGGCAAGAGAATCGCCCTCCCCCAAGGGCTGGAGGTTGCTGTGAGCTGTGATGCCACAGCACTCTACTGAGGGCAACAAGGTGAGACTCTGTCCCCAGCTCCCCCAACAGAAAAAAGAAAAAAGTTACAAGGAAGATAACTCAGTAATACTTATAAAACCTTAATTTTATATACTAGTATATTAAATCCCTAATGAATAAAGGAAATATCACTTTATAGAATTTATAGACTCAAAGCAAAAATTATCCTGAAAAGCTGATACAGATTCAAAGTACAAAATGTCTCAAGAAAGGTTCTAAATAATAGGCACATGAAGTATCATTAAAGATCATTTAATGATCTTTGAAATACAATTCTTATTGCTAAAGTAATTATCAAAGAGAACCACTGCCATGCTCACTATAAAATACTCCTAATTCCTTAGGAAAAAACAGTAATCTGAAAAAAATAATGTATTGAGACCAAATAGTTATTTGCATAAATTTATCCTTTTTAAAACTCATATACATAAAATGAATGACAATTCACCATGATCATTCATGAAGCATCAGTATTCCTAAAAATTCATGTTAACAAATCTTTTCTAGCTTAAGTCTCCAATCTCTAACCCTGGATATAACTAAAACCATGCAAGGCAGCATGAATTTCTAAAACTAAGTCCTAAAAGATGGCAGGCAAACTATTAGAATTATTTCCTAAACCTTCATCTAAGTTCCAAATTGTATCCCAGAGAAAAACCCTCATGCTTCCTTATGTTTGGAGTCTAAAGAGGGAATTTTATTACATTTGTGATTCTGAACCCAGATGCCAAAAATGTAAGCACTGTATTAGATTCTAAAGGAAACATGCCCTCTTCAATTAATTCATAATGAATAATACAGTATACCAATGTAAGTAACAGCACTTCAAACATCCATCACCCTAAAAACTAACCACGCCTTTCACTTACAATAGTGTTTACTTAAAACTAATGTAAAAGGCAACTAACTGGTTACTGTTACGTAGTTACAGTCTCTCTTGTACTTACTAGTGTTGGAGAATTTTGATCTGGCCAAAAAGATTCTGGAACAGGCCAATGACCTATAGGAACCCCAGTTTTAGGATTTGGTCTGACATATATGAGCTTGTGACAGCTGTGCCACGGCTGAGATCCAAAAGGCCTTGATACATCTGGCTGCCCATCTACAGCAAAGACATGAAGACAAAGAAAGCATGTCATCATTATAGGGGGGAAAACGTAAAAAGTTAAATTATATTTATTACTACTTATGTTAATAAAAATGCCCTAATACTTTTCAGTGCCGGATTTTCCTAAGATGGCAGAATGTTATGACCGCTCAACATTGAGATTACATTATAATGCATCAGACAGTAACATCTGCGAATTCCAACTATCGGTTCACCAGTGAAGGGAGCTTCCAGGGCATCGTTGCTTTCCCAGGCTCAGCCTGTCCCCTGTTGGTGCACACGGGATCAACAGTGACCTGTTTCCTCCAGTAGATAAGGGCAAGGACCCACTGTGCTGTGCCTTCTTTACCATCGCACCAGCCACACGGTAAATACTATGTTAAGTATTGATAATCACATATTTCTTAGTCACCAATTTAACTAAAGCCTAATAGTAACAACATAAAATGATATGCAAATCTGGATTCAAACACCTCCTTTAGTTGCAGACACCGACTCACCCTGTAGCCTGGCTAGCGTGCCATGGCCTCAGCCTAGGTTACAGGAACCTGAAACTTCTGAGCTCAATTCTCCTGCCTCAGCCTCCCAAGAAGCTGGGACTATTGGTGCCTACCACAATGCCGGGCTAATTTTTCTTCTCTTTAAAGTAGAGACGGGGTCTCACTTTGCTAAGGCTGGTCTCAAACTCTTTTCTTAATACAAATAATATAAAGTCATCCCCCTTTTTAGTGGCTGAATAGTATTCCATGGATACATATAGCACAGCTTGGTAATCCATTCCTGGGTTGGTAGGCATTTAGGCTGTTTCCACAATTTGGCGATTGTAAATTGAGCTGCAATAAACAGTCTAGTGCACTTGTCCTTATGATAAAATGATTTTTTTTCTTCTGAGTAGATGCCCAGGTAGATTGCAGGATCAAATGGGAGGTCTAATTTGAGTTTATTGAGGATTCGCCATACTTTCTTCCAAAACAGTTGTGTTTGCAATCTCACCAGCAGAATAAAAGTGTTCCCTTCTCTCTACATCCATGCTGGCACCTGTGGCTTCGAGATTTTGTGATGTGGGTCATTCTTACTGGGGCTAGGTGACATCTCAGGGTGGTTATGATTTGCATTTCTCTGATAATTAGGGATGATGAGCATTTTTTCATGTTTGTTAGCATTCATCTGTCTTCTTTAGAGAAGGTCCTATTCATGTCTCTTGCCCCGTGGGATACTGGGATTATTGGCTCTTTTAATGTTGCTTAATTTGAGTCCTCTGTAGATCCTAGTTTACAGGCTTTTGTCTGATTCATAATATGCAAATATTTTTTTTTCCCATTCTGAAGGTTTGGTCATTTCCAAACCTATTTGGTTGTTTCCCATTGCTTTAATTGTTGTCTCCTTAGCTGTACAGAAGCTTTTCAGTTTAATTAAGTCCCATTTGTTTATTTTTATTGTTGTTGCAATCGCCACGGCAGTCTTCTTCATGAAGCCTTCCCCACGCTTATACCTCCAAGTGTTTCCCCCACACTTTCTTGGAGGATTTCTATTGTTTCGTGTCTTAGATGCACCTTGTTTATCCACCTTGAATCAATTTAAGTGAGTAGAGAAAGGTGCGGGTCCAGGTTCAGCCCTTCACATGTGGCTACCCACTTCTCCCAGCACCATATGTTGAATAGGGATTCTTTCCCTCAGTATATGTTCTTATTTAGTTTATCAAAGATCAGGTGGCTATAAGGTATTAGTTTCATCTCATGGTTTTCTATTCAGTTCCAGATGTCTATGTCTCTATTTTTGTGCCAATACCATGCTGTTTTGATCACTATTGCCTTGTAGTACAGCCTAAAGTCTGGTAGGCTGATGCTCCCGGCTTTGTTTTCATTACTAAGAATTGTCTTAGTTATACGGAGTTTTATCTAGTTCCACACAAAATGAAGAACTTTTTTTTCCAGTTCTTAAAAGTATGATGTTGGCATTTTAATGGGGATTGCATTGAATCTGCAGATTGCTTTGGGAAGTACAGACACTTTCACATGTTGATTCTTCCCTGCCATGAGCATGCTATGTTCTTCCATTTGTTAGTATCTTCTGTGATTTCTTTTCTTAGGATTTCATAGTTTCCTAATTTATAGTGGTCCTTCACCTCTTATTAGGTATATTCCTAGGAATTTGATTTTCTTTGAAGATACTGTGAAGGGAATTGTGTCCTTGACTAGCTTCTCATCTTGGCTGTTATTGGCATATACAAAGGCTACTGATTTGTAGATGTTGATTTTATATCCTGAGACATTACTGTATTTTTTGATCACTTCCAGGAGTCTTGGGGTTGAGTGATTGGGGTCCTCTAACTATAAGATATCGTCAGGAAAGAGGGAGAGTTTGACTCCTCTGTCCCCACTTAGATGCCCTTTGTTACCTTCTCTTGCCTGACTGTCTTGGCTAGAACTTCCAGGACTGTGTTGAACAGTAATGGTGACAGAGGACAGCCTTGTCTGGTTCCAGTTCTGAGTGGAAAGTCTTTCGGTCTTACTCCATTCAGTGTCAACATTCACTGTTGTAGATGGCTTTCATCAGTTTAAGAAATGTGCCATCTATGCCTACGTTCCTCAGAGTTCTAATTAGAAAAGGATGTTGAATCTTAGCAAATGCTTTTTCTACATCTGTTGAGAGGATCACATGGTCTTTGTTTTTGCTTCTGTTGATATGGTGAATATCAGTATCTTCTGCTGAATTACGCTTATGGACTTGCATATGTTAAACCAGCCTTGCATCCCTGGGATGAAGCCTACTTGATCATGATGTATGACTTTTTTAATGAGAAGTTGTAATCCCTTGGCTAGGATTTTATGGAGAATTTTTGCATCTATATTCATCAGTAAAGTTGGTCTGAAGTTCTCCCTTTTAGCTGGGTCTTTTCCTGTTTTTGGTATCACGGTAATAGAATGTGTTAGGGAAGATGCCTTCCTTCTCAATTTTTTGGAATAGTTTCTGTAGAATGGATATAAGCTCTCCTTTGAAGGCTGACAGAATTGTGGTGTAAAGCCATCTGGACCAGAGCGTTTTTTGGTTGGAGATTTTTTATTGTTTCTTTGATCTCAGTGCTTGAAAGTGGTCTGGTTCAGGAGATCTATTTCTTCTTGATTAAGTCTAGGGAGAGGGTATGATTCCAGGTATTGATCCATTTCCTCCACATTATCAGATTTCTGGGCATAGAGTTTCTTGTAGTACTCAGAGATGATCTCTTGTATCTCTGTGGCTTCTGTTATTTCCCCTTTATAATTTCTGATGGAGGCTACTTTTCTGTTTCTAGTTAGTCTGATGAAAGGATTACCTATTTAATTTTTTTTTTTTTTTTTTTCAAAAAAACCAACTTTTTGTTTTGTTAATTTTCTGAATGATTTTTTTGGTTTCAATTTCATTAATCTCTGATTTAATTTTGGTTATTTCTCAAACTCTCAGTCAAATGATCCTCTCACTTCAGTCTCCCAGAGTGCTAGGATAACAGGTGTGAGCCCCTGCACTCAAGTCTTCAAACACCTATCTTTAACATAAAAATAATTTTAGCAAAATAGTAACTCCCTTCAACAATTCAGTCAACATTTAATTAGTGGCTAACTATAAGCTAAGCATTAAAATAATTTAAAAAAATTAAACACATTCTATGTCTCCCAATACAACTAAAACAATTTTGAGTTTGTTTGGTTTTTTAAACCAGATGCTCTGCAACTTAGTCTTATCCCCATTCTTTCAGTTCCATGACCTTTCTCCTTTCCCAACTATCCACTCCAGTGATCATCACCGTTGCCAAGCGTCATTAATGACTTTACAGTCTTGAGGTAAGTTACACACAGCGCAGAAGGTCACAGCTATGAACCGTCCATTGGTTCTAGTATGGTGTCTTACACCCACTGGCTATTGGAACAAGTCCATGATCACAGAAGCAGAGAATAAACACCTAGAGTTGAACACTCCAGGGAATTAAAAGACATGGGAGAAATACATAGACTGGAAAGGTGCAGTGGTATTAATGCTACAAAGGAAATTAAAAGGTTCCTTATCTGTAAATGCTTAAAATGCTTTTTGGCTCTTATAAAATTTCAGGCAATAAACGATCATTAATATGAAAAGATAATGGTACTGAACTACCACCCGTTTACTCTGACTTTCCACGTAATCTTCCTTCTTTACTAATAGCAGTTTTTTCATCTTGGTAATATGGCTTTGTCAATCTCAAGGCCAAATTATAGTAATATTTTTTATTGTAGTTGAGTAAATGATAAAGCAAGTTTAGAATATCTATATGAAAAGTACAATACCTTCTACAGGGGAAGGATCTGGTCCCGCTTTTTCAAAGTTTATTACTACCCCACTTTGCACTTTCTGCACCAAGGACTCCAGACACTGATTAAGCATTCTTGGAGAACAAACAGAATATGAGCGGCCTGAGATTAAAAAGAAAAAAAGAAGAGAACAGGAAAAAAAAAAAAAAAAAAGAATAAAAACTAGTTAGCTGTAAGAATTTCTACCTTTATTAAGAAAAAAATATGGTGGGGTTTCTGACAGTACTAATTTAGCAAAAGTTCAATGATAAAGATGAACTTATTTCATCAACTTACAGAAGAATGAATAAAAATAGTTATTTCCAACCAACAAGCTCATTTTGAAAGATAACGTATTATTTTTTACTTTAATAACAGGTATTTAGAACACAGAACTCTTAGTCTGAATAAACCATACTAGAGGAAAAAAAAAAATCACACATATAAATTATGTATATAAAAACACTATTTCTGTTATCCAATTTATTAATAATTTATCTTTAACACACACAACATCTAATAATTATCTCCCCAAAATTTTATTCCTGCTTAACAAAAAATACTGTCACTGAGATTTACATTAAGCACAGAGCAGATATTTATAATAACTATTTAACTAGCCTGCTGGCAGTTTTTACAAGTGTGAAGTACTTGCACTTTAATATATAGATGGTAGCATGTGTTTTTCTGGCTTTCATCTGGCTCATGGACTTGGTAATTCACCTATTTTAAATGGATACCTCGTTCATATATCTTCACCTACAATACTTTCATTTCACTTCAGAAGCATTAAAATGCTAGTGTGTTTTTTTTTCTAAGATACCAGTGAAAAAGTCTATTAAACAGGATTTTCAACACAGGTTATCTAGACCTTTGCTGTCCAACACTGTAGACACTTAGCTATGTGAGGGTGTTGAGAACTCAAAATATGGCTAAGTCTGAATGAAGATGGTAAGTACATACATACACCAGTAAGTAAAACATACACCGGATTTTTTATATCTCATTGATAATTTTGAAATACCAATTTCATGTTGAAGTAATATTTTAGATATAGATTTAAAGAAAAATATATTATTAAAACTAATCGCACCCGTTTCTTCTTATTTTCAGTGTGGCTACCATGAAATTTATAATTATAATATGGAACTTCAATCATATTTTTAATACAAATGCTGATCCAGACCAACACTTAAAAAAACTGAATGAAAAAACTTATTTTCCCCCACACACCTTGCAAAGTTACTTGTAATAAGCACAATATGAAGTGCTACACTTCCACAACTTCCACCTATTACATCAGAACACAACTACAGTGTTACACTTGACGTATCAAGTTACTCCGTCAACTGGTATGTGATTTGCTAATGGCTACTCAGAAAAGAGAACATTCAGCTTTACTCAGAAAAACAAGTGTCTTTCCAACAACTTACCTGCATACAATAATGATGAACATAATCATAAAGATACCTCCCAATTACTGAGTACCTATGTGTCCGGCACTGTTCTAACCATTTTATCATATTAATTTAATCCTAAATACTACCAATGAGAAAAGTGAGGCATTGAGAAGTAACTTTTCCAAGTTAGTACAGCCACGACTCAGTACTTAGAATCTTACATAGAAGTTGAGTATCTTATTGCATGAGATGTAAGCATTCCCAGGATGTCATTAAAAAACAAAAATTTTAAAGTATATAACCGTGGCAATTCTCTACTTTCCTAATCAATTACTTGATTAAAAAAAAAAAAAGCAAATGAGTTGTGATCTCAACATGAAATAAAAATTACTAGCAAAGATATTTTATGAAAGATTACAGAAAAGGTGAATAAACATTAGTTATTTGGCAAATAATAAAACTCCATTAATCTTTGGAAAGTTAGAAAGAACAAATTTTGTTATCTTTATAAGTGAATCTACAGTCTGCGTGATATTCCTCTTACACTTAACTTATTGCTATGCTGAAGCTCACTCCTTAGAACATATAACCCTTTGTGCTGAAGCATGAAGTTTTCATGCTTTCACAAGGATCACCAATCATAATAGTGAAAAAACCGTATTGTCAACTCCTTCAAGGCAAGAAGCTGTCTCATTTTGGGTTATGTCAAGTGCACAGGAAAAAAAAACTAAAACTAAATATAGTAAGTCTAAAGGTAGTGTTAGCATCTTAGTAAAATAAGGCAAAACAATATTTCTAAGTTACACAACAATCTTATTGACTCTCCAAAGACTTCCTCTTCACCCTTAGAAAATAGAAAAATATTTGTTGTGGCCTAAAAGGCTATTTGGTATGTGGCCCCTGCCTACTCTCTAAACCTCTCTGCTAGCTCTGAACCTTCCTGTCGGCTTCCTAGCACACAGCGTGCCCCTCCCTTACCATTTCTCCGTTGGACATTCACATAATTAACACCTTTATTTGGGTCCTTGCTCAAACGTTACCTCCTCAGAAGAAAGCTCCCCTAGAAAACTCATTCTCTGTTTCAAGTTAATCTCTACTCCCTTACCCTAATTGCCTAAAATATTATTTACTGTTTTACAAAATTATTATCTGTTGCCCAGGGCAAAGATGTAAGCTTTCAGTCCATTGCTCCTGCTATAGTCCCAGAATCTAGAACAGTGATTTGGCAGAGTGGGCACTCATTAATTACTTGTTATCAAAAAAAAAAATGCTTATAATGACTACAATTACACAACCCTTTTTTAAAAGCCTACATAGAAAGAAATACAATCAAACATTATTTTGGCAAATAGGTCATTTCCAATTTTTTCTCAGTGCATATGAATTATTCTATAATGTGAAAAATAAATGTATACAACACAAGCACACAACTCTTAACACTAAGTTAAAAAAATGCCCAGGAATTGTTAGCAGTGATTACATATTTGGATGGTGCAATACCAGTAGGTATTAGCTTTTTTGTTCTTTCTACTTTTCTGTTTTTCTACAAAACTTTCCAAAGTGAACATTCTTCCTTTTAAATTAAAAAAGAAAACACACTATTCAAAGATATGAAAAGGTGAGTGGCACTGAAGCAGTTTCCATAATTACTGGTAAGAACATGGAAAGGGGCAAATGAACTATTCTATCAGGAGGAATTCAGAATGTATGTTTAGGGAAAACTTGCTCATTTCTTGACTAAGATTTTCGGGGTCATTGAAAGATATGACCAAGGTGACTTCAGAATCTTCTCTGGACATGTTCCTTTCAAAGAATAAACAAAATAGCTTTCCTCCATTACTGCCTGCAGGCACGGACAGTAACTGCTACATGATGTCTCAAAGTTCTTTTCAAACTCTCTGATTATAAGTTCTTTTCAAACTCTCTGATTATAAACTCACTTCATTTCATACTCCACCTGATCCTAGAAGACAAAAGTTACAGCACACGTAGTCCCAAAACTTCGCCGTAACTCTAACTTCAAACTAAGTAACTCAGAGTAAGGAATTTCCAATGTGAAGATGTTTAAATTATAGCCTCAAAGTTCAAAGCCCTTCGTTAAGTAAAAACCTTAGCGTTAAAAAAAAAAAAAATCAGGACGTTAACCAGTGGATCAATTAAAAGCTGAAAACTAAAATTTCACGAATACAAATCACATGAATAAAATTCTGTGCATCCTCCCACAGAAACAAGTAGGACTGTCGCTGAAAAATATTATCCAATTGTTAGCAGCAACTCTTTAAACTTAGATAACAAACTGCCCTTAGAATTATGCATGCCTTTTCTCCTGTGTGAAAATGCGAAGCCCATTACAAAAGTTCTATAAAATGGGAACACTTAGTAAGTTTCCTAACTTACCTACTTCATCTGTGAATCCCTTTTCATCTGTGAATTTTGTGGATTTCCAAAACTCATATATTTTGGAAGAAAGGCACCTAAATTACTGATCACAACTGCACTTTCTCTTAGAAGCTGGCTCTGGTGGAATCTCACTAGAGCACCACAGACTCGGGGAGACTACGTCACAGGTCCTTATCACAGGTGAGAACAGTAGAGTAGAGCTTTTAACACCAAATTCTCAGGTGAGAACTAAAAAGCTCCATGAAAGCAAAAATGCCAAGTCTGTCTCATTCACTACTGAAAGTGAGCAATGCTCACTTGGGGTGGAGCAACATGTGGTCCCCAGTAGGCACACAACATACATCTGTGTCAATTAAATACATCCGCTAACCAACCGCACATTACAGAAGTTCTGAGTTTATTATATATTATATTCCAAGACTTACATTAATGTTCACTTAGCATACTGGCTATCTGATCTGATTTATAAGTGAAATATGAACTGGATAAAAGACCTGATTATTTGTTACCTTTTTAACCTATCTCTTTAACCTTGCCTCTAGGAAAACGTGTACTTAACACCAAGCATATTCCATCAAATGTATAAAGAGATCATTCTCAAAACACTGTCCACAGAAAATAGTCCTGTGGTATTTCTAAATCACTGACAATCTTTATAAATAAAATTAGTTTAACAACTTCAAATATCAAAATTTTCTACAGAAAAAATGACTTATGATTAATCATTATATCCAATAGTAACCGTATTCTATTCAAATCAAGATCACTGACCATCATCAATAAACGCAGTTTTAAAACTGTACATCTAATAATTGCTAATATTAACTTATTAAATAAAAACAAACACGGGAGGTTTGAAATGTACATTTGAAAATCTTCAGATAACATTTGCTATTAGTCACGAGATTATTGCCGACACTTACCACCTGTCACCTCACACATTGGTGTGATGGCGGAGTCATCTAAAGGCACACCTGTCAACTGCTCTGATTCTACTGACACGGTGCCAGGCAATCGCAACACTAATGCAAACAGCCTCTGATCCCAACGAAAGGGTTCCTTGGTCAATTCACTTCCAGGCAAAGGAGAATTAAGAGGTAAATGGAGCTAAAAGTAGGAGAGGGGGGAAAAAAAAAAAATCAGTAAGATTTCCGCATACTATTTTTTGAAAATGCTACTTTAATTCAAGTGTTTACATTGAAACCGCACTGAGTCTCCTATCACTCCAAAAAAAAGTTCAAATATAAAAGCTTCAGATATAGCTAAAATAACACAAGATGTTATTTCAATTTTCTTAAACTTTAACACTATGAATTGAAAAAAAAAATTTATTTATTGTAATGTATTTCAGACTTTAGACTCAACTACCAGGTGCTAGGCTGCTTCCAATTAAATCATATCATTTAATCATAAAACAACCCTCTGATAAATTTACTACACCTATGTTCTATTAACAATTTTAAAAGTGCTTCACTTTATACAAGACAAACATTCCCAAAATATCTGCATAAAGGCACATTTTGTCACTCTAGTTAAGTATTAAATGTATTGAAGGCAGTGGTTCTCACCACATCTGAGAGTAAATGTAGAGAGGCTGGGGTTTTCTCTGAGTGTGTGTTTTAACAGATGTTTTGCCCCAAGCCCACTAAATTAGAATCTCTTCTCAGATTCTTAAGAATCTTAAAAAGCTTTAAAGTGATTCTAATAGGCCCCTCTGTACCAACCAGAGCAACAGTATACAGAGTCCACATGTTGATCTCGAGATCACAACACGAGGACAGCAGGCCTGGTACATGCCATAAGAAGCTCACAAGACCAACTAGTCAGTCACACAGGGAAGGCCGGGGACAGAAGATGAAGTGGAAGCCCAGCATCACAAAGCAGCCATCTGTCAGATCCCAGACGCGGGACATGACACTGTTTCTCCAATAAACCAATGGCATGAAAAAGCAGAGGAGGAGAGAGAGAAGGGGGTGGAACTGTCATAGAATAAGAGATAAAACAAAAACAAATATTTTTAAAGTTAAAAATTTGAAATACATGTTACTATTTAAGTGTGATAACGGTATGCCATTTAGGAAAACCAAAACCCTTAACACTTACTAAAAATTTTAAAAAATAAAGTCCAAAATCAGTTCAGGACTAATTTCTGTAATTATTGGAATGATTTTTTAAAAATATAGAGCACAGTTTAAAATTATCACTTCTAAATCAATGTCCGAGTTTATAATAACAATTTTTTCAGAAGGCAAGACCAAATTGTAATTGTATTGCGCACAGACTTTCTAAATCTCACACAGAGAAGGCTTCTCAACTTCATGGCGGCTGAACTCATTCTACTGGATTTACAATTCAAGTTTCTTCATTAACTTACATCAAACTATTAAAAAAAGAAATCCAACTCTATTCTAGGATGAGGAATCCCAGTGAAGCTGTGCTGGTGTCTCTTTATTGACTGGCACCACAGTAGCACGCTACGTGACTCCTTCCTTGAGATTAGCCCAGTTTGTGTGACAGTGGAAAGGAGTCCTGAGCTCTTTCTCTGGCACTGGTGATACTTAAGGCAGAAGGCAGAGACAATAGGGAAAGAATGCTTAAGAAATCTGGGCCAGAATGTTCTCTGAGGAGGTTCCCCAACCCCCAAGGCTCTGTGACAACGGTTCGGGAACTCTGGACCCTTGATGCTGTTACCCACACCCTACCGGAAGATAAACGAGAAAGTGCTGCTTACCTCTCTCTCCTTTATCCCAGACCAACCACCTCTGTGTTTGGGAGACACAACTACCAAATGCCAAGATCACAGAAATGTCAACACAGCTATCAACTACCAAGACCACAGAAATGCCGAGGAATCAGTGGCAGTGGCTGAAGGTTTCCACATTTGACGCTGTTGCTCTACGTAACAGCAGATGCACGGGTCTGTCTCAGAGTCAGAGGATAACAGGCACGTGTGCCGTGGACACACCCACACCCGCCCAGCATCCGCAATGCAAATAATGGAAGATGAAGTGATTGGTCTTTGGCTGTGCAAAGCTAAACTACAACACATCTGAAGTACAAAATTAACAAGGACCACAAGCAACTTCCAAGCATTTTTTATACATAGTTGTTATATCAATTTTATAAACTTTTGGCAAATTTATCTTTATTTTTTTTTAATTTCAAATTAATATGAGGGTACAAACTTTTAGATTAAATTGTTCTCACTTACCAAGGCAAATTTCCCCTTATAAAAGCAGGCCTCACCCAGAGGACGTGCTATAACACCACTCACCTGGGGGATGCACCATACACCTCTCACCAAGGGGGACGCACCATACACCCCTCACCCAAAAGACGCGCCATACACCCCTCGCCAAAGGGGACGCGCCTTACACCCATGAAGGGAGACGCGCCTTACACCCATGCATTGTGCCCATCAGGTGAGACCCAGCCCAACGCCCTCTCCCCTTCAGTCAACTGTCCCCTCCCTTCTCTCCCTATCCCCATACTAGACTATATTTGTGTTTTATTGTTCACATGAACATGTAAATCTTTACATACTGGTTTCATATTATTGAGTACATTGGATATTTATTTTTCCACTCTTACAATACTTTAATAAGAATGTGTTTCTATTTATTTCTCCCTCCCCAAATCACTGCCAACCTCTCAAAACCAACATGGGGAAAATTCTGCTACAGTTGAAATTTATTAATATAACAAGTGGCAGGCAAACAAAAACAGTAAAAAGATTAAAACCTGAAGCAAAAATATTCTTAGGAGGATAGAATCACTTCAAATCTAACATTTACAAGTTGAAATTCTAATAATGTGTTGAAATCACAAAAGGGAGATCTCTTCCTGAATATATGGACTTTGAGAATCAAGGCAAAGTGCACAGAAATCAGAAAGAAAATAGAAAACTAAACATTTGAAAAATGTGCAATAAAAATGGATCGATCCCAAAAGAAGAAAATGGGCATAAGATAAAAA
Source organism: Nycticebus coucang (assembly GCF_027406575.1). NCBI lineage: Eukaryota > Metazoa > Chordata > Mammalia > Primates > Lorisidae > Nycticebus > Nycticebus coucang. The sequence continues at coordinate 95,246,129 of NC_069794.1, read as the reverse complement.
TATCCAAGAAGAGGGCCAGGCCCGGTGGTCCACACCTGTAATCCCAGCATTGTGGGAGGCCAAGACAGGTGGATTGCTTGAGCTCACTAGTCCCAGCTATTTGAGAGTCTGAGGCAAGAGAATCACTTGAGCACAGGAGTTTCAGGTTGCTGTGAGCTGTGACACCACAGCACTGTACCCAGGGTGAGAGAGTGAGACTCTGTCTCAAAACAAACAAACAAACAAAACCAAGAAGTCCATATGGCCTATAAACATGTAGAAAGATATACAAATACACTAGTTATCAAGTAATGTAAATTAGAATACTGATGAGATACCATTTCACACCCACAAGATTAGCAAATATTTTGGAAGTTTGTCAATAACAAGTGACAAAAGAACACAGAGCAACAGGAGAGAACTCTGCAGCATTCCTGGTGGGCACGTAAACATACAGCCTGCTATCATCCCGTAAAGCCAAAGACGCACATATCCTACGACCCAGCAACGTCACTTCCAGAGAAACTTACGTGTTGTCATAAAAAGCCATACAAAAAAAAATACTGACTACAGCATTATTTGAAACACAGGAAACCCAGAAACAACCTAGAAGCCCGATAAAGGAATCAATAAACTGGTCTGTTCACATACCACTTGAATGAATAAATTAGATCTCTAGGAACCAACATGAAAAGATCTCAGAATAACTAGGAGGCAGGTAATATAACACATATACAAGAACATGAATCTAAAAGGTAGAGTTGAATGAGTTTTCACAAGTTAAATACACGTAAGCAATAAGAATTCTTACCAAGAAAGTGTCTGATGTCCCCTCCAGTCACGACTCCTCCCACAAATTAATTCTGCCTGAATTTTAATTTTATATAATTAAGAATTAGAGAGTATGATCTCTTTGGCTTATAGTTCCCTTCATCGTTTAAGGGTGACAGCCACTTACAACGCTATACACACCATTCCTATTGCCAAATCACGTCTGTGTGTGCATGACATAATTTACCCTTTTTTGTGCTGACAGACATTTGGATTGTTTGGATATATTATGAATAATACAACTATGAAAGTGCATGTCGTTATAGAAAACACGTATGCATTTTTTGCTGGTTATACTTAGGCGTGGAATTACTGGGATTAATATATTTACTTTTATCAGGTATTGTCAGAACAGTTTTCTGAAGTTGTCAGATGCCACTTTGTACTCCCACCAGCACTGTGGGAGGAACCCGGCTGCTCCACGTCTCCTTGGTATCGACTGGCCTTTCAGTTCTAGCCTTTCTGCTGTGTGTGCAGTGGCGTCTCCTTGGTATCGACTGGCCTTTCTGCTGTGTGTGCAGTGGCGTCTCAGTGTCGACTGGCCTTTCTGCTGTGTGTGCAGTGGCGTCTCCTTGGTATCGACTGGCCTTTCTGCTGTGTGTGCAGTGGCGTCTCAGTGTCGACTGGCCTTTCTGCTGTGTGTGCAGTGGCATCTCAGTGTCGACTGGCCTTTCTGCTGTGTGTGCAGTGGCGTCTCCTTGGTATCGACTGGCCTTTCTGCTGTGTGTGCAGTGGCATCTCCTTGGTATCGACTGGCCTTTCTGCTGTGTGTGCAGTGGCGTCTCCTTGGTATCGACTGGCCTTTCTGCTGTGTGTGCAGTGGCATCTCAGTGGGGCTGAAAGTTCCCCAGTGTCTGTGGAAGTTGGACACCTTCTCACACATTTACTGGCCATTTCAATGTGCTCTTTCGTAAAGTGCTTGTTAAAGTTTCCTGCATTTTCTTTAAAAATTTGGGTTGCTTATTGATTTGGAGAATTGTTAATATATTCCAGACTTGAGTTCTTGGTTGGATATACTATTGCAAATATCTTATGTCACTCTATGAAATCTTTAATTACCTTATTAATGGTATCTTTTGATAAAGAGAATTTCATTTCACAGTGCTTTTTAGGTCCTCAAAGATCATGAAGATATTCTTTTCTATTTTCTTCTAAAACCTTTATTATTTTGCACTCACAATTAGAGCTGAAATACATCTAGGATAAAGTACGGTGTGTGGTATGAGACAGGGATAAAGGTATATATTTTCCCAAATGGATATCCAGTTGACATAATACCATTTATTGAAAAGACCATCCTCTGTAAGTTGCACTGGAAGGGGCCCTTTTTCTCATATATGAGTGAGTCTATTTCTGTGTCAAAACTATATTAGATGGAAAAAAAAAGATGTAAAATGACATGTACAAATAGCATCTCTATACTGTTAAAAGTGAACAACATTTAGAATAGTGAGTAGAAGACTGTGCATCACATTCATCGTTTCTGGGAAGGGGAAAAGAGAGGACCTTGAGTGAGCAGAGCAAAGGAGACTACACACTGGCTGTCGGTAAAGTTCTCTCTCATGTGCTGACGTTTTAAAAATCCAAAACAGAAAATAACAAAACTAGACAAATATGGCAGAAATGTTTCCACTTCTTATCCAGAATACTAGATCACATTAATATGAAGATAATTACCAAAAGTAAATTATTAATTCAAGTAATCTACACCTCCTTTATAACAATACCATTATTTAACACAAAATCAAAGACAAGAAAACTTCATATATGCCTAAACACAGTAAGGGGTAGACGAGATTACTAACCTCAAAGCTGAGACATCTGTAAAGACCCTAACACAGAATTCCTCTTAACCTGCTATTAATACAGCAGGAGGGCCCTCCCTGAAAATGATGCATTCATCCATCATTTTCTACGAACCTACCAAAGGTTCTGAAAATTTGAAGATAAATAATAAAATACAGTCCCAGTACTTCAAGAGTTCTGAAGACTTCTATTCCTAAAGAAATCTGCTTCACAGATATGTTTAAAGATAAGCCAACAAGAAGAAGGTTAAAAATCAACAGTACTAACTATCAAGGTATATAGCAGGATTTTTATTTCTGAACATGGAATGGAAAAATAGTTTTATTAGAGCCTTTATCTGAAACTTGATCCCAGAAAACTTTATTATAAAAGTCTTCAAATTGCCTCAGCACCCACAACACAGTGGTTACGGCGCCAGCACATGCACGGGGCTGGTGGGTTTGAACCCGGCCTGAGCCAGCTAACAACAATGACAACCGCAACAAAAATATAGCCAGGCATTGTGGCTGGCACTTGTAGTCCCAGCTACTTGGGAGGCTGAGGCAAGAGAATCGCCTGAGCCCAAGGGTTTGAGGGTCTTTATAAGATTATTCCTGGCAAGGCTTCACTCTGATGGACTAATAAGCAAAGAAAATTATTGTTTAGAGGCGGAGCAAGATGGCAGCCGAGTAACAGCTTCCTTGCATCTGGGCACCGTGAGTCTGGGGATATAGGACTCCAGGCATCTCTGGCTGGTGGGATCTGCCTATCATCACCCCTGAGAGGATACAGGGAGTCAGCGAGAGACTTCTGGACTCCAAGAGGAGGACTAAAACAGTGGAAAACTGGCAAGTGGTCGCGTGTGTTCAATCCGTCTAAACCCACCCGCAACTGTTAAGTTCAGTAGCAGCGAGACTGCAAACCGGAAAGGCCTTACCTGTGAACTGTTCTGGTGTCCTTTGGACTTGGCACTCAGCTGAACTGCCTTGGGGAGAGCCTGAGCGGGAGTGCGGAGAACTTTGGCCTTTGTCTAGGGCCCCAGTCTGAGCCCCTGAGCCAGACGGAGCTAATAGTGTTTGGCTCTGGGTCACAGGCAGACATTGTGAGCGATCTGCCCCAGCAAGCTCCGCCCTCAGGGTCGAAGAGCTGGAATTGGGTGGGAGCTGGTAACCCAGCGACCAAGTAGCCTAAAGGCAGGGTCTGAGCTGCCTTGCAGCCCTAACCCTCGGGGGCAGAGGGAGACCAGTTTTGACACACAGGGTAACTGGATAGCCACTTCAGCAGTGATTCCAGCGACAAGTACTTCCCTGAGACAGCTTCTGCTCAGTAAGTGAACAAGTTAAAAGTGCCTTTTAAGTGGGCTGAAGAGAGATTTAGGGTGTCTACCTGCTGGGGTTTGAGAAACTAGCAGCCTCCAGTCATATCAGAACTGTGATTAACATCTCATACCCCAGAAGACCACGTGTTGCCCAGACAATATTCAATAACATATACATACTGCTTTGTTTTTGGTTGTGTTTTTTTTTTTTTTTTTTGGATTGGTTGTTTTTTTTGTTTATTTTGATATTGTGGATTGTTTTGTTTTTTAAGTTCAACCTTTTCCACACAGATCCTTTTTCTTTCTCAATTTTTCCAGTTTAATTATAATTTCCCATTGCTGCCTATTTCAATAGTTAGAACTTCATTTTTGTTAGTGTTTCTACTGCTATTATTTGGTTTTTCCAGCCAATTTTATCCCGTAAAGCTTTCTGTTTGCTTGTTTTGGTTTGATTTATAGAATTTTTGTCTTTCCTCTCTACTTGGTGGAGGTGGGGTACTGTGTCTGATCAGGTTAGCAAAGAGCTACTGACCTCAAGGGAACCACCCAACTGGGCACCCCCAGGAGGTGGGTTTTTTTTTTAAGGTTGTATCAAAGTACCCTACTGTACACCTATATTGCTCTGTCTCCCTCTTTCTGTGCCTCTCTTCTTTTTGTCAATATTCCTTTTAGCCACCCCCTCTCCTTTCTCTATTTTTCTTTTTTTTTTTTCTTATCACTTGGTCCTCCTTTCTTTCATCCCTTTTTTGCTCTTAAACCTTCTCACCCTTCTGCTCCTGTAACCCTTAGTCCACAGGCACGACAACTTAAAGAGCAAGAGGAAGTGAAAGGAAAATTAGGGCAAGGAAACAGATAAAAGAAATCACTCATGAGGAAGAATCAGCAGAAAACTCCAGGCAACATGAAGAACAGTCCAGAACAACCCCGCCAAGGGACCATGAGGTAGCTACTGCAGAGGATTCCACCTATACAGAAATGTTAGGAATGACAGAAAGGGAATTTAGAATACACATGTTGAAAACAATGAAAGAAATGATGGAAACAATGAAGGAAACTGCTAATAAAGTGGAAATTAACCAAAAGGAAATTCAAAAACAGAATCAAATAAGAGATAAACGATATGAAGAATATAAAAAGGATATAGCAGAGCTGAAGGAAATGAAACAGTCAATCAGGGAACTTAAAGATGCAATGGAAAGTATCAGCAACAGGTTAGACCATGCAGAAGAAAGAATTTCAGAGGTAGAAGACAAAGTTTTTGAGATAACTCAGATAGAAAAAGAGGCAGAAAAGAAGAGAGAGAAAGCAGAACGTTCACTGTCAGAATTATGGGACTCTATGAAGCGTTCCAACATACGAGTTATAGGAATCCCAGAAGGGGAAGAAGAATGCCCCAGAGGAATGGAAGCCATACTAGAGAATATTATAAAAGAAAATTTCCCAAATATCACCAAAGATTCTGACACACTGCTTTCAGAGGGCTATCGGACCCCAGGTCGCCTCAACTCTAACCGAGCTTCTCCAAGACACATTCTGATGAACCTGTCCAAAGTCAAGACAAAAGAAAAGATTCTGCAAGCTGCCAGGAGTAAGCGCCAGTTGACCTAGAGGGGCAAATCCATCAGAGTGACCGCAGACTTCTCTAGTGAAACTTTCCAAGCAAGAAGACAATGGTCATCTACCTTTAATCTACTTAAGCAGAACAATTTCCAGCCCAGAATTCTATACCCTGCTAAGCTAAGCTTCAAAATTGACGGAGAAATCAAATCATTTACGGATATACAAACATTGAGGAAATTCGCCACAACAAGACCAGCTCTACAGGAAATACTTCAACCTGTTTTGCACACTGACCACAACAATCGATCAGCAGCAAAGTAAGAACTCAGAAATTAAAGGACAGAACCTAACCTCCACACTGATGCAAAAGATAAAACTAAGCAATGGACTCTCACAAAATAAGATGAACAGAATACTACCACACTTACCAATTATCTCAATAAATGTTAATGGCTTGAATTCCCCACTGAAGAGACATAGATTGGATGACTGGATTAAAAAACACAAGCCATCCATTTGCTGTCTGCAAGAAACACACCTGGCTTCAAAGGACAAATTAAAGCTCCGAGTCAAGGGTTGGAAGACAATTTTTCAGGCAAATGGAATTCAGAAGAAAAGAGGAGTTGCAATCTTATTTTCAGATACATGTGGATTTAAAGCAACTAAAGTCAAAAAAGACAAAGATGGTCACTTTATATTGGTCAAAGGAAAAATACAAGAAGATGTTTCAATTCTAAATATCTATGCACCCAATTTAAATGCTCCCAGTTTCTTGAAACAGACCTTACTCAGTCTGAGCAATATGATATCTGATAATACCATAATAACAGGGGACCTTAACACTCCTCTTATAGACCTGGACAGATCCTCTAAACAGAAATTAAACAAGGATATAAGAGATTTCAATGAGACCCTAGAACAATTGTGCTTGACAGACGCATATAGAACACTCCATCCCAAAGATAAAGAATATACATTCTTCTCATCACCCCATGGAACATTCTCCAATATTGATCATATCCTGGGACACAAAACAAATATCAACAGAATCAAAAGAATTGAAATTTTACCTTGTATCTTCTCAGACCATAAGGCACTAAAGGTGGAACTCAACTCTAACAAAAATGCTCGACCCCACCCAAAGGCATGGAAATTAAACAATCTTCTGTTGAATAACAGATGGGTGCAGGAAGAAATAAAACAGGAAATCATTAACTTCCTTGAGCATAACAACAATGAAGACACAAGCTACCAAAACCTGTGGGATACTGCAAAAGCAGTTTTGAGAGGAAAATTCATCGCTTTAGATGCCTACATTCGAAAAACAGAAAGAGAGCACATCAACAATCTCACAAGCCATCCTATGGAATTGGAAAAAGAAGAACAATCTAAGCCTAAACTCAGTAGAAGAAAAGAAATATCCAAAATCAAATCAGAGATCAATGAAACTGAAAACAAAAGAATCATTCAGAAAATTAATGAAACAAGGAGTTGGTTTTTTGAAAAAATAAATAAAATAGATAAACCATTGGCCAGACTAATGAGGAATAGAAAAGTAAAATCTCTAGTAACCTCAATCAGAAATGATGAAGGGGAAATAACAACTGATCCCACAGAGATACAACAGATCATCTCTGAATACTACCAGAAACTCTATGCCCAGAAATTTGACAATGTGAAAGAAATGGATCAATATTTGGAATCGCACCCTCTCCCTAGACTCAGCCAGGAAGAAATAGAGCTCCTGAACAGACCAATTTCAAGCACTGAGATCAAAGAAACAATAAAAAATCTTCCAACCAAAAAATGCCCTGGTCCAGATGGCTTCACTCCAGAATTCTATCAAACCTTCAAGGAAGAGCTTATTCCTGTACTGCAGAAATTATTCCAAAAAATTGAGGAAGAAGGAATCTTCCCCAACACATTCTATGAAGCAAACATCACCCTGATACAAAAACCAGGAAAAGACCCAAACAAAAAGGAGAATTTCAGACCAATCTCAGTCATGAATATAGATGGAAAAATTCTCAACAAAATCCTAGCCAATAGATTATAGCTTATCATCAAAAAAGTCATTCATCATGATCAAGTAGGCTTCATCCCAGGGATGCAAGGCTGGTTTAACATACGCAAGTCCATAAACATTATCCACCATATTAACAGAGGCAAAAATAAAGATCACATGATCCTCTCAATAGATGCAGAAAAAGCATTTGATAAAATCCAGCATCCTTTTCTAATTAGAACACTGAAGAGTATAGGCATAGGTGGCACATTTCTAAAACTGATTGAAGCTATCTATGACAAACCCACAGCCAATATTTTACTGAATGGAGTAAAACTGAAAGCTTTTCCTCTTAGAACTGGAACCAGACAAGGTTGTCCTCTGTCACCTTTACTATTCAACATAGTGCTGGAAGTTCTAGCCAATACAATTAGGCAAGACAAGGAAATAAAGGGAATCCAAATGGGAGCAGAGGAGGTCAAACTCTCCCTCTTTGCTGACGACATGATCTTATACTTAGAGAATCCCAAAGACTCAACCACAAGACTCCTAGAAGTTATCAAAAAATACAGTAATGTTTCAGGATATAAAATCAATGTCCACAAGTCAGTAGCCTTTGTGTACACCAATAACAGTCAAGATGAGAAGCTAATTAAGGACACAACTCCCTTCACTATAGTTTCAAAGAAAATGAAATACCTAGGAGTATACCTAACGAAGGAGGTGAAGGACCTCTATAAAGAAAACCATGAAATCCTCAGAAAGGAAATAGCAGAGGATATTAACAAATGGAAGAACATACCATGCTTATGGATGGGAAGAATCAACATTGTTAAAATGTCTATACTTCCCAAAGCAATCTACCTACTCAATGCCATTCCTATCAAAATACCAACATCGTACTTTCAAGATTTGGAAAAAATGATTCTGCGTTTTGTATGGAACCAGAAAAAACCCTGTATAGCTAAGGCAGTTCTCTGTAACAAAAATAAAGCTGGGGGCATCAGCATACCAGATTTTAGTCTGTACTACAAAGCCATAGTGCTCAAGACAGCATGGTACTGGCACAAAAACAGAGACATAGACACTTGGAATCGAATTGAAAACCAAGAAATGAAACTAACACTTTACAACCACCTAATCTTTGATAAACCAAACAAGAACATACCTTGGGGGAAAGACTCCCTATTCAATAAATGGTGTTGGGAGAACTGGATGTCTACATGTAAAAGACTGAAACTGGACCCACACCTTTCCCCACTCACAAAAATTGATTCAAGATGGATAAAGGATTTAAACTTAAGGCATGAAACAATAAAAATCCTCCAAGAAAGCATAGGAAAAACACTGGAAGATATTGACCTGGGGAAAGACTTCATGAAGAAGACTGCCATGGCAATTGCAACAACAACAAAAATAAACAAATGGGACTTCATTAAACTGAAAAGCTTCTGTACAGCTAAGGAGACAACAACCAAAGCAAAGAGACAACCTACACAATGGGAAAGGATATTTGCATATTTTCAATCAGACAAAAGCTTGATAACTAGGATCTATAGAGAACTCAAATTAATCCACATGAAAAAAGCCAACAATCCCATATATCAATGGGCAAGAGACATGAATAGAACTTTCTCTAAAGACGACAGACGAATGGCTAACAAACACATGAAAAAATGTTCATCATCTCTATATATTAGAGAAATGCAAATCAAAACAACCCTGAGATACCATCTAACCCCAGTGAGAATGGCCCACATCACAAAATCTCAAAACTGCAGATGCTGGAGTGGATGTGGAGAGAAAGGAACACTTTTACACTGCTGGTGGGACTGCAAACTAGTACAACCTTTCTGAAAGGATGTATGGAGAAACCTCAAAGCACTCAAGCTAGACCTCCCATTTGATCCTGCAATCCCATTACTGGGCATCTACCCAGAAGGAAAAAAATCCTTTTATCATAAGGACACTTGTACTAGACTGTTTATTGCAGCTCAATTTACAATCACCAAAATGTGGAAACAGCCTAAATGCCCACCAACCCAGGAATGGATTAACAAGCTGTGGTATATGTATACCATGGAATACTATTCAGCCATTAAAAAAAATGGAGACTTTACATCCTTCGTATTAACTTGGATGGACGTGGAAGACATTATTCTTAGTAAAGCATCACAAGAATGGAGAAGGATGAATCCTATGTACTCAATTTTGATATGAGGACAATTAATGACAATTAAGGTTATGGGGGGGAAAAGAAAGAGGGAAGGAGGGAGGTGGGTGGGGCCTTGGTGTGTGTCACACTTCATGGGGGCAAGACATGATTGCAAGAGGGACTTTATCTAACAATTGCAATCAGTGTAACCTGGCTTATTGTACCCTCAATGAATCCTCAACAATAAAAAAAAAAGAAAAGAAATGTTTCTAATGCCAAGGAATGATAAATGACTGCGGTGATGGACATCCCAATTACCCTAATTTGATTAATTCACATTGTATGCCTATATCAAAACATCACATGTACCCTGTAAACAGAGAACTATTGTGTACCTGTAGTAACTAAAAATAAAAATTTTTAAATAGAAGAGGGAAGAAATATAAAAAACAAACACAAATAAAACCTAAATTAAAGTTTAGAACAACTGAAGAGGTGAAGTGCAAAGGTGGAGAGAAATTGAGTATTTTAGGAAAGCCTTCAATCCTTTACAAATGTGTAGGCTTTTAATATAGAGAGACAGAGGGGTGACACTCAGGAAAGGAAAAGCCTGAGAGGAAATGGGGTGCATTCAGGAACTAGCAGCCCAGTTTAGGCCCAGTTCAGAGAAGAGGCAGAGGGATGATTAGAAATTTTTGTCTCCTACTCATTCCCCAGTCCTCTCACTCTACCATGAACAACTCACAATCATCAATAACCTTTTTTTGGACACTGGTAATGGCACAGAACGGGGACAATGTTCTGGGCCTATGCCTTTCCCGGCCTTGCAGTTTTGTTTCTTCCTGTATACTCTCTCCCTACCTCCCTGGAAGCCAGTTCCCACGTGAAGAAGCTTGGACGGGACCACTGAACGATGGAAAGACAGAGGCTGCAGCCACAAAAAGATGTCCTTGCTAACAGTTAGAAATAAAGCTCCCGTCATTTAAATAGGACTATCTTGTATGCTGTAGCCCCAACCCACAGAATTGTAAGAAATAAAAAAACTGTTGTTCTGAGCCACTGAGTTTTGGGAGAATTTGTTACACGGCAATAGATAACTACAGAAGCCATTAAATCCAGGGGAGATTTTCAGATACAGCCTCCAAGCAGCTTTCAGAACTACTTCTTACTCTTTGAAAGACATCTTCCTCGGGCTCTCACACTGAAATGAAAGATGCTCACAGTTCTCCTCCTCTTCTCCAGCTGCTCCTCTCTATTTTCCATCCTCCCTACCCCCACCCAGCCTCACCTTCTAATACCTGACCATAAAGAGCTATAGATCCCCAAGGATCGGTCTTAGGCCTTGGCCAATTTATACCCTCAGCCCTCAACCTACTCACTCACAGCTTCAATTGCTATCTATCCTCAAATAATACTCAAAAATTGTGTATGCCCAGCCTGTATCTCTTTTCTGAGCACCAAATGTCTTCAGCCTACTTGACTTTCCTATTGACTGGCTCATGTTCAAAACTGAACTTATCATTTTCCTCCACCAAAACAGTCTTCTTCCAACGTTCCCTCAATAAAAGGCAATGTGATTCTATCCATTTTTACAAGAAGCCATCTCTCTGTTCCTCTACCCCCAAATCCTATATATATCAGCAAATTTTATTGATTTAATACTAAATATCTCTTGAAACTGTTGTTTCTTTCCATTTCTTTTATCATCATCCTCCAGAAACCACTTGCCTCGCCCTCTTCTAATCCCAGCCTCTAAATAAAACTGTCAAATGACTTCCGAGAGCTTTTATATTAATAAAAACGTTACTTCTCATGGTCTCCAGCCCCTGGTACGGCCGAGTCCAGCCTTTTCTGCCCTGCCCCACTGTCTCTCCTGGTTCACGCTCTCAGCCTCGTCAGCCTCGTCTCACTCGCTCACTCTCAATACCTCCTCCCTTCAGAGAGAAGCCTGTGTACGTGCCAGTCCCTGCGCCTGTAGCATCTTCCCTTCCACTTTCTGGGAAGTAAACCCTTCTGTTTCTTCAGCTCCTGGTCTCCCACGACCTTCCTGACTAGATCCAGTGCCTTTCACTGGAAGCTCTTACAGCACATATTCCGCCCTCTTTTAATTTTTTGTCTTTTTTTTTTTTTTAAGTAGAGTCTTGCTCTGTTGCCCAGGATGGAACTCCTGGGCCCAAGGGAGCCTTCTGCCTCAGCCTCCCAAACAGCTGGCACTGCAGGAGCAAGCCACTGTACTCCGCTCATTCTTTGTAGAGACAGGGTCTCATTATGCTGCCTAGGCTGGTCTCAAACTCCCGCCTTGGCCTTTCTAAGTGCCAGGATAACAGGTGTGAGCCACTGCACCTCACCCCTCCTTCTTGTAGAATGTATGATCACTGCAAATTTACTTTCACCTATGATTATATTAATATTAGTAGCTGTCTTCTCCAGGACAGGGTACCTGTTTAGCTTGTCATTTATTCTTAGAACCTAGTATACTGGCTGGTTTATAGAAAAGGCTCAATAAATACGGCTAAATGAATATATAAGTGAACGGCTGTAGAGGAAACTGAGCCCTGATCTTTAGCGTAAGACTCACTTCCTGCTTGAGCCATCTGGAGATCACAAGGATGGCACATGGGTTGTGTGTGTGCAGGAGATGAGAAAACTGGCCTCCAGGGGAGAACGTATGTGTCTGTGAGGTGTGGCATCACCAGGCCTAATGGTGACCGTAAAGATTCTCTAGATTCCAAAGGTCTCTTGGATGCTAGAGGCAGAGGTTTTGCTTAAGGTCTGAGATTTTGAGAAACAAACTGGAGACATTCTGACACTTTCCATGTTCTCCCTTTTTAGTGCTAATGTCTGAAAGTAACTTTTAACTACTTTTTCTGCTTTGTGATAATAAATACCAACCGAGGCTTACTCGGGAGGGCTCCTCCCAGAGCTCCTCCGTCCCCCGACACACAGTTAAGCCTCTTGATTCCTGGTGTCAAGATCCATCTTCTGGTGACCCCAAACCCCTTCAAACAACTAAATAATGTGACTGTCTAAGCTGTGGAGGGCCTCAAGGACTCTAGTGAACAAAGGAAAGTGATGAAACCCTTGGAACAGCAGAATCGCACGCTCAGGGGTACACGCTTCAGAGTGATTCTGCCACATGGAAGACAGACTGAAGGGGCCAAGACAAGAAAGGGAGCAAATACCATCATTTTAAGAAGTATGAGGGTGACTGGCACAAAAAAGAATAGGAATGAAAAGAAGAAACAGATGAATGAAAGCAAAAAACAAAGGACTTGAGACCAAGGACAATACAGAAGGAAACCAAGGCCTGGTAGGCCCTGATGCTTCTGTCTGCCTCCATTGTTACAGTGACGATCTCACATGTTCAAAACACTAACAATTTAAGACGATTTAAAACGGAAACTACAAAACTATTAGTTTTAAACAGACACACATACACCAGAAGAGTATACTTCTCAGAAAATGTGTAACATTATCAACTCCAACCATACATAACTGTCAAAAAAATACCCCAAATTATTCAGATTCTAGCATAAAAAATTTAGAATAGAATAAATCATAATGTAGTAAGTCACGATGTTAATTTTTATCCAACCTGTTTTCACAAGATAGAAACTTTTAAAATGTACTACAGAAAGTTTCTATGATAAGCTTTTAAGTGCTTGAAGCAGAAAGTATTCTCCATTACCAGAAAATAACAGCTCTCCAAAGTGATTCGCCTGGACTTTTACTTTTCTTCTTTCCCCACTGTGCAGTACTAGCGTTAATTCTTAGGAGAAGAATCTGCATCTTCTGCTCTCTCACTGAAGGCAAGACAACAAAGTGGAAAGCTCAGTGTGGCTTCACAGCAAGGGATACTTGAGGCCCCTTTGCCTGGCTCACCATTTCACAACACACCAGCACATCTACACGCAGCTGAGAAACTGATCCAAAAAACACTCATAAAATAACTGCAGAGTAATTATTTATATATATAATAAATGCTAAATTTTGCGGCAGTTATAATGCTTAAAATTTCATTCAGGATACGAACATCAACCAAGTAACTACCACGTGACAGGCACCGGGAAGATCGTTCTCCCTGTGGAGCAGGACAGACAGCTGACTAGTTAAGTAAGTACATAGATCTCTGTATAATTATATACTATGACAAAGGTAAATGGGAAAAGATTTGTTTCTTTTTGTAAAGGATCAAAATAGAATCCTGTGCCTCAGCCTTGACTAGTGCAGATCACAGGCCCGGGTAAGTCCTTTGCCCAGATTATTTCTTCCAATTAAGCCTCTTCATCCCACTTAAACCCAATTCTCCCTGATGGCTCAAACGTTACCTTTAAGAGCAGGTCTTCCCTAACTCCTACGGGAATTAGGAGTCTCTCCTTTTTGTACTACGATAGAGAATAAAATCAGTAAATTTTTTTGAGTATTTATTATCTCATTTCATCATTACAACAACCAGGAAACAAAAGTTAATTATTGTCCCTATTTTATAAATGAGAGAATTGAAACTTGGAATAAGAAAGAAAAACAGTAATATCTCCAGCAAGTTGCAGTATGGCCACCAGGAATCAAATCTTGGTCTTCATGACATAAATTCATTCTTCAATCTGTACATTTTAAATACGTACCTTACATCTGAATTGGAAATACTAGTATGAATTCATGACTTATTTTCCTTTAGGAAAAAAAGTCTCCTAGCTCTGTACTGAAAAGGCCTGAAAACAATGGCCAACTCAAAGCAATAAGGTTATGATCGCCTCTAAAACCCAGGTTATGGTCTCCCTATATCAATTCCTAAATTAATGGAACCTGAGCTGATTTCAGATCTGAGGCAAAGACAGACAAGATAAGCTTAGAACAAGCTGTCATACTAGAAAGCAAAAACAGGTGGCGTCCATAGCTCAGTGGGTAGGGCACTGGCCACAAACACCCAGGCTGACAGGTTGGAACCTGGCCTGGACTAGCTAAACAACAAAGACAACTGCAACAAAAAAAACAGCCAGGCGTTGTGGCGGGCGCCTGCAGTCCCAGCTACTTGGGAGGCTGAGGCAAGAGAATCGCTTGAGCCCAGGAGTTTGAGGTTGCTGTGAGTTGTGACACCACAGCACTCTACCAAGGGCAATACAGTGAGACTCTGTCTAAAAAAAAAAGATAGCAATAAAGCTTTCAAGCTTTTAAAGTGTAATTAATTTCAGAAACAGATACATACCCCTCAAATCTAATCTCTACTTTTTTCCACTAATCAACCCCCCACATACACATTTTAGCTGGATGCATAGCCAAGCTGGCAGAGATGAGTTTCCGGTCTGTCTTATGGCTAAGTGTGGCCAGATTCCAAGTAATGGACTCTAACTGGAACTGCCATGTGTGTTCTAGGGCACGTTCGCATCAGGAAGCTGCCTGCCCTCTGCACTATTCACTGCTCCCCACAGGCTGAAATTCAGTTGTAGATTACGTTATAAAAACCAGCATCCGAAGAGAGGAAAGACAGAGCAATAAGACAGAAGGAACCTGGGACCCCCAATGATAGCCCGGAGCAGAACCATCTCACTGCCTCAACTTCTGGCCAGTTCTATCCTTGATGCAAAACGAAAACCCTTCCATCTTTTTTACATCACTAGTATTTTTGTTCCAATTAAAGCAGCTAAACCAATATCCTAAAAGAAATTACCTTGCCAGAAGCTTTTCAGAATCCTTGAAAGTTCAACTAGATGCTTTTCAATTTGTTTTTCTTTCTGCAGAAAATATGCATTCAAAATGGCACTACGTATGTGTGAGCAGAAAAGCACACACTCTGATTAAACTAATGCTAAATGCCTTTGTGATTTGAAAAAGGTAAAGCTGACACCTCCAAACTCAAGTCCCACTCTACTCCCAATTATTCAGATTTATTTGGATAATATAGAAGGGGAGGGTGTATTAAAACCTTCAAAAAAAGCAAATAAAATTTTAACATTTTTGGTGAATTCTTAAATCCCATTCTTCAAACATAATACAGCCTTAGGTTCTCCTCTTAACATAAAACATAATACTAAGAAAACGTGTAAGCCATTTGAGGCTCTGATGGATTTCATTTCAGTTTCTTCCTTGTAAGTATATACAGAAATAGTTCTAAGATTCAAGATTAAGTCCCTCAACTTCCTTTCTCTCTCTAAGGTTTTACCCTCCAACAACTCCAATCCCCAGTTCTTTTCCTAACTACTTCCAAGAACAATTCAAAATTCAAGGGTATCCAAACTGAAATAATCTAGTTAAGGAAAAGTAGATGAAGAAGATCTGCCTATCCTAGAACTTGCTGCTTAGAAAACTCACAATTGAAGAACCATGCACCTTGTTATAGCACCTTAATACTCTGCCACGAACTTGCACACAGTTTAAGGAAAACTCTCAGGAAGAACAACAAAGAAGTTGGAGATAAAAAAAACACCAGCAACAAGTCAGAAGTCTTATACCCAGAAAGAATAGAGGCCTAGGAGGGGTAAAAACTGTCAAAGAAATAATATAGCATTTCTGAAACTTAAAAGATATGAGTTTCCAAATTGAAAGGGCCTTCTAAGAGCGAAGAAATATCTACACCAAAGATCACCATTTCTTTATTCCTGGTAAAAAGAGAAATCCTAAAAACTTCAAGAGACAAAAGAAAAGCAACCCGCAAGTCACCAACAGAAATATGAATGGTTATTAGACTTTTCAACAGCAACGCTTGCAGGTGACATCAGTGGGACATCTTCCTCTTGAAGGAGAACTATTTCCAAACTAGAAACCAAACACACAAGAACCGAATATCAATCACGTGTAAGGCGAGGACAGATGTCTTGATTTACCTCTATGAATCATTTCTCAGGAAGCTGCTGGACAATATGAACCATTAAAGGAGGATATTTAAAAAGAAAAAAAAAAAATCAAGAAATAGGATAACATGATACTCAACAGAAGAGAGAAGTAAAAGGAATCCCCATGATGATTTGTGGAGAAATCCTGATAAGATTACTCTTCATAGGCCTACAGAACAATCCTGCAGACAGGAGCAGTCCGTGGAGATCTCCAAAAGAAACGTATCAGAGACCAAAAAAAAAATGGAACTGATGAATTCCCTTATCTATTTGACTCTATACAGAGGTATTCTGTTATTTTGGGGAAAGATTTTCAGTAGTGATAGCTACATAATTTTCTTAAAAATAATAATAATAAAATGAAATGAAAAATATAATATATACTGAAGCAATCAGATTTTTACATAATTACAACAGAAAGATGTAAGGAAAGAGCAGTGGAAGAAAAGTTGATTCCTTGTCTCTACCAGGAAATCAGCCAACACTGTCTATGCAATAATGTTGAAGCATTTTAATGATGATTTCTGGAAACAGGAAGTCAAAACAGGTAAAAGGGTTAAAAGCAGAAATTAAGGGTGATGAAGAATAGATAAATGTCTGCTATTTTGCATAAAAGTAGGTGACCATTCATCCCCATTCCGCAAGGATAATCTCAGTGTAATTCTTAGTAATGTCTCCTTTAATTTTCAAAACATCAAGTTTACATGATCAAACTATATGATCTACTTACAATCCGGATAGCATATTTAATTTTTTAAATTATTTTACAATTTATTTATTTATTTATTTTTAGAGACAGAATCTCACTTTGTTGCCCTTGGTAAAGTGCTGTGGTGTCACAGCTCACAGCAACCTCCAGCTCTTGGGCTTAGGCAATTCTCGTGCCTCAGCCTCCCAAGTAGCTGGGACTACAGGCGCCCACCACAATGCCCAGCTATTTTTTCATTGCAGTTTGGCCAGGGCCAGGTTCAAACCCACCACCCTTGGTATATGGGGCCAGCACCTTACTCACTAAGCCACAGGTGCCGCCCTATTTTACAATTTAAAAAAAACATTTTAACTAAAAATATTATAATTTTCAGAAGGAAATGTATTTAAAAGATATTCAGGAAGTAAAACCAACAGGTTTAAGTGACAGATGATATATCTGAGTCAGAAAGAGAAGTCAGGGTGATTAGCTATGGCAACTAGGTGAATGTTACTCCCACAAAGAAGATGGCAAAGGTTGGATGTGTTGAGTTTGAGGTATCAAGACATCAAAGGAAAAATACCCAGTACCACAGCTGGGTTACAACGGAATGAAATGAAGGGAAAATCCATAGGCTTTGTGAGTTATCAGCCTATGGATAGTAAATGAAGCAACAGAATTACATGACGGCTCTCAGAAAAGTTACAAGAGATAGTGGACAGCTCACCCCCTCTTTCCCTCAAAATCAGGTAGTGTCAAAGACAATAGCCTGAAAAGAATCTGGCATTAATTGAAAATGTTAAGTCCTACACAGAGCCAGTTGCTGCTGGAGATGCCTGATGCCTCGACCTGAGCGATGGAGGAGCAAGGGTCCACTGACTCCTGAGACAGACTGCAGACGAGCACGGGCCAGGGGTAATGCCCAGGTCAGATGCAAAAGAGGGGCCTCACTGACCAACCAAGAGCACCAGTGTCCGTTGTACCTGAGACGCAAAGCGCCCGTGGTGGATTTCCAGGCTGGCGGAGACACAGTGGAGATACCAGCAGGTGGTTAAAGCAGTATTGGAATAGTGAAGAAGCTGATTCCAAGCAAGAATCAGGCTTCATCCACTGTTTGAAGCTTCTGCCCAGTTTTTTCCTGGCAAAACTCGTGTCATACCTTAATCTATAGCCTTCCCTTTGGTCTTAAAGATCAAGAAATTTTAACTGTGGAAAAAAAAATTTAAAAAGAAAAATGAAAACTTCTAACTGTGGACATCAGATGTGGCAGAACAGCGAGGAGGAGCACAGGCAGGGCAGCAAGACGCTGCAGCACACTGCCCACAGGAGGAGCACAGGCAGGGCAGCAAGACGCTGCAGCACACTGCCCACAGGAGGACCACAGGCAGGGCAGCAAGACGCTGCAGCACACTGCCCACAGGAGGACCACAGGCAGGGCAGCAAGACGCTGCAGCACACTGCCCACAGGAGGACCACAGGCAGGGCAGCAAGACGCTGCAGCACACTGCCCACAGGAGGACCACAGGCAGGGCAGCAAGACGCTGCAGCACACTGCCCACAGGAGGACCACAGGCAGGGCAGCAAGACGCTGCAGCACACTGCCCACAGGAGGAGACGCCTCCAGCGACACGCCAGACCTCTGGCAGCTCCCAGGCTTCTGACACACAGGAATCTGATCCTCCATGACTGTGATGACTTCAGGAAGACCAAGCCAAAGAATGCGAAGCAGCCAAAGCATGAAGAGAAGCAGGTTTCAGTCTGGGGCTGCTGCATGGGGAGAACCTGGTATCCAGGACTGTGGAGGGGCTACCCACAAAGATACTGGCACTGCTCAGTACCATTTGTTAGAGCTGCAGGAGGCCCTGGAGCTGGGAGGGCAGTGGCGGAGAAGGACCAGCTGGTGTACCAATTCTGCAGGCTCCTGCCTGATTAGCAGGCTGGGTCTGAAGGTTTGGGGACTGTGCCAGCAGGTAATGACTCCACAGAGAAGAGGCACTGTACAGCTGCTCCTATTGCTGCTACTGCCAGCATTGCTGGAACCCCAACCCAGCACCCACCGTGACAAGGGACGCCCCCCACCACCTGCAGGCAGAGCAACACCACCTCCAGGCATCAGGGCTCCTCCACCTGGTATGAGACCACTACGCGCCCACTAATTGGGCTTCTCCTTGCTCAAGGGACACCACTAAGTGTGCCCCCTCCAGGAACGAGATTCCCTCCACCAGGAACACAGACTCCCAGACCCCAGGATATTGATGCCGCTGATCCTTCTCAGTCACTTTTTTCCCTGTAACACATCTTGTGAAATTGTGTAGTGTTTATGAGCTTTTGGTCCCCTTTCTGCATTAATAATAGATAATAAATGCATAGAGCAATTAAACTATGAAAAAAAGTTTTTAAAAAAACTTTAAATGCTTAACCTTTCTTAGTATTCAAATAACATGACTTCAGTGGGCTCAAATCACTCTACGACATATCCTATTTGGTCAATCCAGGAAACATTCATTTTCCACTCTGAAGTATTTACAGGCCGGGCACTGTGGCTCCCACCTGTAATCCTAGCACTCTGGGAGGCCGAGGCAGGTGAACAGCCTGAGCAAGAGTGAGACCTTGTCTCTAAAAACAGCCGGGCGCTGTGGGAGGCTCGTGTAGTCCCAGCTACTTGGGAGCGGAAACAAGAGGATCACTTGAGCTCAGGAGGTTGAGGTTGCTGTGAGTTATGATGCCACAGTACTCTACAGAGGGTGACAAAGTCGGACTGTCTCAAAAAAATAAATAAATAAATAAAATAAAAAATTAAAAAAGCATTTACAAAAGGGTTATCTCCAGGAACTCAAAGAGGCACAGTAAATAGAGCTTTCTGTCCCGGAACTCTAAGTCCAGCAGCAGTAAGTAAACAAGTAACATAATTAATATAAAAACTGTGGTGACAGTAACAAGAGCTAAGCCCTCAAAGTGCAGAGAAGACACAATGGAACACTTAAAGCTGTCACATGAGCAGTGTCTCAACAAATAAAGGAGTGCTTTGAGGAGAAACCGTAAGCAAGCACCACAGAATTATGGATCAGGCATCAATAACTGACAGAGAACCATGTACTCAAGACACAGTGGGGACAGTTCAGTGTTGATAAAACACATGTAAAGAAACCACAGAAAGAGGTGAAACCAAATCATAAACGACCTTTTAGGGAGTGTAGTATCCCAAGGTAAGAAAAAGAGGAAGGGAGAGTACCGATGGATGAAGTTGTGGGAATTAACAAAATTATCCAAGAGTCTATTAGTAAAAAGGCAAGAAAATCTAAGATTAAACCAGCAACTTAGGGACCGGCAAATATGCTAGGGTCAAGGCTGGGCATTACAACAAACAGAAGGCCAAGGGCAGCAGGTGCAGTGGCTCACGCCTGTCATCCCAGCACTCTGGGAGACCAAGGGCAGGTGGACTGCCCGAGCTCAGGAGTTCGAAACCAGCCTGAACAAGAGCAAGACCCTGTCTGTACTGAAAACGGAAAAACTAGCTAGG
The DNA here is from genome assembly GCF_027406575.1 of Nycticebus coucang. Taxonomy (NCBI): domain Eukaryota; kingdom Metazoa; phylum Chordata; class Mammalia; order Primates; family Lorisidae; genus Nycticebus; species Nycticebus coucang. The sequence goes on along the minus strand of NC_069794.1, from coordinate 95,225,458 downwards.
CATGGTGGTGGGCACTTGTAGTCCCAGCTACTTGGGAGGCTGAGGAAAGAGAGTTACTTGAACCCGGGAGTTTGAGGTTGCTGTGAGCTATTGACACCACAGCACTATACCCAGAGCAACAGAGTTTGAGGGGGTGGGGAGGATGGAGGAGAAGAAAGCCAAAGGAAAGAGTGTAAAAAAGTTGAAAGAAGCTTTAAGTGCCAGGTAGGTGGCTCATGCCTGTAATCCTAGCATTTAGAAGGGTAAGACAGGAGGATCACTCAGCCTGGGCAACAGAGCAAGATGCCATGTTTATATTTAAAAAAAAAAAACAAAACTGGCTGGGCACAGTGGCTCCTGCCTATAATCTCAGCACTCTGGGAGGCTGAGGCAGGTGGGTCGCCTGAACTCATGAGTTTGAGACCAGCCTAAGCAAAAGGGAAACCACTTCTCTAAAAAAAATAGCCAGACGTTGTTGTGGGCGCCTATAGTTCCAGCTACTTAGGAGGCTGAGACAAGAGAAATCACGTAAGCCAAAGAGTCTGGCGACCAAAGAGTCTGTAAGCTGTGACCCCCACAGCACTCCAACCCAGAGCGGATAAAGTGAGACTCCATCTCAAAAAAATTAAAAAAAAAGAAAGAAAAACAAGTTAGCCAGGTGTGGTGAGATATACCTGCAGTCCCAGCTACTTGGGAAGCTATGGCAGGAGGATCCCTGAGCCCAGGAATTGGAGGTTGCAATGAGATATGATCATGTCACTGCACTCCAGCCTGGGCAAAAAAGGAGACTGTGTCGCCAACAATAAGTAAATAAAATTTTTAAAAAATAAAGAAATGTCCAATAGTGCTGGCAAACATGATGAATAGAAATAAAAAGCAAATTTTAATTTTGAAGATAGGAAATTATTAGTGACCTTATAAGAAAGGTCAATAGATTCAGAAAGCAGACTGTAACAGATGAAGGAAGGCAGTGATAAAGTGAGGAGGTTATCAGAAATGAACTCCACCCACACTACAGGAGGAGATGAGGACAGTTACTAGTCAGGGAAGGAGGGTGTGTGGGGGAGTAAATACAGGCGTTTCTCCATTTGTTCCATTTCTTTTAGAGTGGCTGAACCAGGGAGGCAGAGTGGGGAACCCACCCCCTCATCTAACTGCAGAACATTCCCTCGCCTCAAAAGGAAAGGCCACAGGCACTGACCTACCACCCGGCTGCTTCTAGGCATTCATCTATTCTGGACACCCACTACGAGTGGAATCCTGAGGGAGTGGCCTTTCACGTCCAGCTTCTCTCACTTGGCCTATTTTCAAGGTTCCCCCGAGTTGCTGCATGAGGTAGAACTCGACTCCTTTGTAAGGCTGAATACACTCCCCTGTATGGATATACTACGTTTGTTTATCCACCCAGCTGGTGACAGACTTCAGGGCTGTTTCTACCTTTTCGCTATTACAAACAACACTGCTGTGACATTTATTTACAGGATTTTATGTAAATAATATATTTTCATTTCTCTTAGGCATATATCCTGGAGTGAGATTACTGGGTCATAAGGTAACACTATCTTTAACTTTTTTGAGGAACAGCTAGAATGAGGGGTCCACTGTCCCCACATTCTGACATCTGTCACTCCCGGCCTTCCACAGCAGCTGCTGTGTAGGTGTTAAGCAGTATCTCATTGTGGTTATTTGCATTTCCCTAATGATCCCTTATGACTAAAGACGGCTGAGTGTCTTTTCATGTGTTTACTGGCTATCTGTCTATCTTCTTGGGAAGTAACTAAGCAAATCCTTGACCATTTTATTATTAGATTATTTGTCTTTTTATTTTTGTGTTCTAATAGTTCTTTATAATCTGGATACTGGGCCCTTAAAAGATAAACGATTTGTGAATACTTCTCATTTTGTTACTATCTTTTCACTTTCTTGACAGTATCCTTCAAACCACAAATGTTTTTGAGTCCAGTTTTCTTTTTTCTTTTAATTTTTTTGTTTTGGATTAGTTAGGACGTTTGCCTTTGTTAGGTAAGGCCCCAGTACACCCTTCCGTGAAGCCCACCAGGTGGGAGCACACCCAACCCCCCGTGTAGGCAATCTATTATACTGTCTCCCAGCTTCATATTCGTACTGAATACGTTAGACTGGACACTTGCTTGTCCGTTCTTGTGATAATTTACTTAAGAGAATGTTCTCCAACTCTGTCCAGGCTAATACGAAAAAGACGCAAGGCCCCCTGTTTTTTGTGGCTGCAGAGTATCCCTGGCACACATTCACCACATCCTTTTTCTTTGGCTGTGCTTTTGGTGTCATGTCTACAACTTGCCTAATCATACGACATGAAGATCTATGCCGATGTTTTCTTCTGAGAGTTTCAAGAGTTTTAGCTCTATCATTTAGGTCTTTGAGCAATTCTGATCTAATTTCTGTATCAGATGCCAAGGGGTTCAACTTCATTCTCTTGCATGTGAATATTCAGTTATCCCAGTGCTGTTTGGTGAGAAAATTATTCTTCTCACTAAACTATCTTGAATTCCTTTTCAAAAATCAAGTAACCATACATGTATGGGTTTATTTCTGGACTCTGAATTTTATTCCATTGACCTGTATATATAACTACCCTGATGGAGCAGAGTACTGTTTTTTTGTTTTTTTGGAAAGGAGTGTAAAGAACAAGGGACTTGAAGTAAGCAAGGAAAATAGCAACGGTCAAGTCCCAGCTGCGCCTCTGACATATTAAGTTAGATGTCAAATTACTCTGTAAACAATAAAAAGTTACGCAATTAAGTTTATAAATATTTTCTTAATGATTATGCTTAACCTCATACGTTATTTTGACAGGTAGGAATCAAAGAAATTGTATCATAAGAATGTATCGTAAGAATCCCTCCTGATGTCTTTCCAAGAAACAGAGCCTAGCACATAGTAGGCCCTTAACACGTATTTATTAGATTCAATAACCATTTTTCAGTTGTTTTATATTATTTCTATTCATTTTTTGTGACTGTTAAGATTATGTGGAACCAATTTCTAAATTTAAAGGCATCATATTTCAGGCTCATTCTTTAGCAATTATTTCTGGGGGAAAAAAGAAGACATTTCCCTTGGAGTATTTCTAACTTTAGTAACTATTATCCAATATAAACACTGAATAAGTTTCTCCTTATTAATAAAGAAAGAAAAATTAAGAAATGATTAAAAGCAAGGTGAACTCTATAAAATCTCACAACCACCTGATTACGCTCCCACAGTCACACTCTTGTTAGAACACATACCCTTCACATGCCTTTAAAAAAACAGTAACAAAACTTTTTCCAGTTCTAGTAGTTTAAGGTCAATGTTTGCAATCTCTTGGCAACCAGCAATATGGAAGTACTTTCTTTAAACAATGTTTTACTCCAACAAATTGCAAAGGTAAAGTCTTTCTAATTTTTAAATAACTTTACTGAGGTATAATGATCTACCATAAAATTAATCCATTTTAAGTGTCCAACAATTTTTAGTAAACACACAGAACTGTACAGTCATCACTACCAGGCAGTTCTAGAGTATTTCCAACACCCTAAAAAGATCTCTTGTGCCATCTGCAGTCAGTCCCCCAACTGCCTCCACACAGTAACTGATTTCCTTTACGGACAGTCCTGGACAGTCCGTGTAGATGAAATCATCAGTATGTGGGCTTCTGCATCTTGTATGTTTTTGAGGTTCACCCATACTGAAACATTAAAGCAATTCATTCTCTTTTATTGCTAAACAGTATTCCAAGTTTCCGTACTTAATGTCTGGCATAAATCCGCTCACAAACAACTGTGTCCTCTTTTACAAGGAGGTAACAACAGATGAGGTATCAAAAAAATATCTTCACCTTGAATACCATCCATACGAATTCCACCATCTCTCTAAAACGCAAATCTGATCACTAGTAGGAACCCCTGCTAAAGTTTCTTCAGTGGTTCCTCCATCAACCTCTAAGGCAAAGTCCCAGCCCCAGTCTCATTTCCAGCTGCATTTTTCTTGAACACATTTGCCAACTGACAACACTGAAGTGCATGTGATTTCCCTGAGCTCTGCTCTGTCACCTTTACTGCCTTTGTACTCAGCTACTTCACAAACTTTATTTAATCTTTCAAAATTTACCCCTAGACGTTTTCCGGAACCATCTCCTGCCTCACTTTCTCATTTTACCAACTTGTGCCTTGATCATTTTACTTCTTGCACCACGTCATAACTTTATCTCTCTTACCAAACTCAGGACCCACGCTTCACTGCTGTTCAGCAAGTAGCTGTGCAATTAAACTGATCACATTCTGACTACCAGTGTTCTGCCTATTTCATTAAGGAAGATCAACAGGATAAAGTCGACTCCAAAACTGATATGCACAGGACCTAACAGAAGCAGCACAACACAACTGCAAGGTCTGGGGGGCAGATTTCCACAAAGCAGGGTCCTACTCCAGCAGCCGCCTCCGTGAGCAGAACCGTATTGCGGATAGTCGTGCTCGGCACTCCCAGTGTGATCTACAGGCTGCTTCTGCCCTCCAACAGCAGAGTCGGGTACTTCCAAGAGAGAGCACATGGGCTGCAAACACCAAAATGTTTATTATCTGGCCCTTTAAAGAAAAAATCTGCCAACCCCTGGTATACATCATAATCCATGCTACGCAGAAAGAAAATAACAGAACTTGTTTTTGTTCTTTCAACTCACCTTTTAAAATTTCTATTTTTGTATGTTTTCTAATAAAATATGAATATGGTAATAATATATAATATCGAAATTTTGAAAATGTACATACACTGGGGATGGTACATGTCCCATATTATATTTTTACGAATGTAAATGGCCCAATTAAAAAAAATAGTTAAGTGTTAGGATATGCTTTCAGGTTCATTTAAATTTAGCAATCGAGATTATTAGCAATCCAGGGTATTCCATGAATGACTGAAGTTCTGTTAGTACTTCGAATAAGAAAAAGAGGCCTAAAATTAAACTCTTCCAAACTGAAAAACTCAAAACATCTCTAACCAATCTTTTTATGGTGCTAAAAATGTTATTTAAATGATGCAGGTAGTACTAACATCCTTTAAGTTGAATGCAATAAAATATGAACTACATAAATCCAAATTGCTTCAAAGGTAGCTATATTGTTTAAAGTTTATTATGATAGTCAAATCAAATGCAAACTTGTCCTTCTAACCCCTAAAGCTCAAATGCCTGATAAATAATTGGCATATAATAAATACACAAACCAACAGAGTGTCTTTGTAGCTAAATTAAAAAAAAATGTATCTGTAATTTTGGAACCAAAGTATTCTTCAGTTATGATAGCAAGGCTATTTCTGCTTAAAACAACAGACACTAACCTAAGGCTCTAAAGAACACAGGAAATACAAAATTCCTTTCTTTATAGATCTTAAGCTTAGAAAAGGTAGTTTCTAATTAAACTAAAAGTTGGGGTCTGATCAGCAGCAACAGCAAATTTATAAGCTCCACCTTAATTTACCAATTGAACCTGGATTTATCAGGCCAGGATTATCATCCTATGTTGAGTCAGATTCTCCAACAAATAGTCACAGCCCCCAGAGAGAACTACACTCTACTCTGCTCACCTTTAAGGCTTTTTCTGAGGCCTTCCGAGATGACTAGCAACAGAGTTTGAGGAAGGCTAGCCATCAGACAAGGCTTTGCCCCACGTTCTGACTGCTTGAAGTGACATCCAGGATCAGGTCGATCCTGGATCCAGGAATCACGACCCTCCCTGAGGCACCAGTCATCATGAGACAGTCAGTGCACTTTAGCACTTCTTGAAAACCACTGGGCTGCTCCTTTAGCTGAAAGGAAAAAAAACATCAAAACCACAACAAACAAAACAAAGGGGAAAAATCAGTAATTCAATCTGAAAAGACAGAGCGTGGGGAAAAATATACCAAAACAGCCTTGTCTAGATAAAAATATAGCCTTGCCTTGATGTAAATCTTAAGTCACTGCACAAAATTTATTCTCGATATATAATTCTAAAAGATTAAAAACCTGCTATATTGTATCTGAAAAGAAAACTGAAAGGGGAAGTTTAAATGAAATGACTCTGGGAACACAGCTAAGTATAATCAAAACACTTACGGACAACTAGTAGCCTGAGGCCTGTGTGCAAACCCCCATCAGGAAACCAAATCTCAACATTTTCCTTCCCTCCAACCGTAATCTTAATGGAACGGCAAAAAATAGCCAAACAGGCCAAGTTTACCAGAAAACTGCAAATGTACGTTTAAAGCTAATCTACTAGTATTCTTAAATAAAAAATTAGGCCTCCATCCTCTTTAACTGACTTGAAGCCTAGTACAAAGGTATATCCTACCCACACATAACACTCTTTTGTTTTGTTTTTTTTTGCAGTTTTTGGCCGGGGCTGGGTTTGAACCCGCCACCTCCGGCATATGGGACAGGTGCCCTACTCCGTTGAGCCACAGGCACCGCCCTAATATTGTTGACCCTGCATTCTATTGTATTTCAATGTTAAAGCCTGGCTGAAATAAGCAATTTTTAAAATATTTCTATCATCATATCCTTAAATGTAAAAAAACTTTAAAAGCTGATAAATAAATAATAGGATGATTTCAGCCTTATTTATTCAATCCACTTCAAAATAAAAATTTTAACTATCAAGAATCCAGAGATGAAATTTTGCTTATTTCGGGCTGGGTGTAGTGGCTCATGGCTATAATCCCAGCACTCTAGAAAGCCCAGGAAGGAGGATCACTTAAAGCCGGGAGTTCGAGGCCAACCTGGGCAATACAGCAAAATCCTGTCTCTACAAAAAATAAAAGATGAAAAACTAACTGAGCGTGGTGTTGTGTACCTGTAGTCCAGGCTACTCAGAAGACCGAGGCAAGAACAAGGCTGCAGCGAGCTACAATCATCTCACTATATTTTAGCCTTGACAACAGTGTTTCCTCAAAAAAAAAATTAATAAATAAAATAAATAAATAAAAAATTCTGCTGGTTTCTATTTTCAAATGCAATGTATTTTCTTAAGACATAATGATAATAAAAGCAAAAAAAAAAAAAAAAAAAGAAAGTCTTTGAACTCGTTTTAAAAGTTGAATTATAAGCTGGGCGCAGTGGCTCACGCCTATAATCCTAGCACTCTGGGAGGCAGAAGCAGGTGGATTGCTTGAATTCAGGAGTTGGAGACCAGCTGAGCAGGAGCAAGATCCCATCTCTAAAAACAGTTGGGCATTGTGGCAGGCACCTGTAGTCCCAGATACCTGGGAGGCTGAGGTAAGAAGACAGCTTGAGCCCTTGAGTTTTAGGTTGCTCTGAGCTATGACACCAAGGTGCTTAACTCCAGGGAGACCAAGTGAGACTCAGTCTCAAAAAAAAAAAAAAAAAAAAAAGTTGAATGTTGACTCCTTTAAAATATCCTTACCCTAAAGGTAATGATATTTTGTCTATTATTTTACTTTTCCTTCTCCTACTTTATTATGTTATCACCTACATCTCAGTAAATACTACCAACATCCACCTGAAGTGCCCAAATTAAAACCTAAAAGTAACATTAAACTAGTGTATTTTTCCTTTTTTCAGAATACGATCAAAGCTATGGCTCTCTCTCCCCAGAAAAATGCACATACACACCGCTGAACAATTCTCCCCAGAAAAATAGGCATGACCACAGTTGAAGAATATTTAGATAAGATTTTAAGGAATTCACTGGACCCTCTGAAATCTAAGCATGGACCCCCGGTTCAGAATCACTGTCATATACTTTGCTTTTTTCCTCCAAACTTACATATCATCTTTGAAAACCTGCCTGGCATACCTACCAAACCTCTCAGATTTCAGCCTGCCAGGCCAGCACTAGCTTAGTTCTGGCACTTCCCAAGTTTTTACCGGGTTCTTACAGTAGTTTGCTAATTCTTCCCAGCTCACCATTCTTCAAGCATCTTCTTTCACTTTGTGGGTAAATCTAATCAAGTGGCTCGCCTGCTTCAACTCTTCAATACAAATGTTAACAGAATGAGAGCCTAGAACATCCCAGCGCTGTCCATCTGTCCTCTCCCTACATTTCAAGCATCTACTTCTCCCACCTACTCTTTCCACACTCGTCATTTCATTTATAATCTCCAAATACACTGTTTTCATGTCTTTATAACTCTTGCACACTATTGCCTCTTCCTGAAATGTCATGGCTCAATTTCTTACTTTTCCTCAAAACTTAGCTCCTTTCTTTAAGCTCTCTCAAAACCTTCTGTTTATTTCTGCCATGAGATTTATCTTAATGTATTACAAATGCTTATTTACTTGCCTGTTTTCAAAGACAATACGTTTTCTAGGGCAAGAGCCTTGCTTAATTCCTTCTGTGTGTCCCCAGTACCTAGAACATAAATACAGAACTAAATATAAATGTATGGAGCCGCCACTATTTTTGTACACAGCCAAAGTTACTATGCATCACAGGGAAAACCATGCTGAATTTATCTAAAAATACTCTTAAATCGAAATCTAAAGAATTCATTCTAGAAAGGTATTTTTGCAACAACTCTCTAGAAAATTATGTGTAACCATCACCAGTTCTTTATAAGTTCCCTTATCTGCGTCAGGTATATATTTTTAAAAGGATACTAGTTACATGAACATCGAAAACAGGAATTACAGCTTAGAAAAGACAAGGTAATCCTTTGTATAAAAACTCCTAAGCAAGCAAATATCTGGCAGATAATATAAATTAGCTACACCTCTTAGCCTCTCTCCTTGTCGACACCACTCACACGTGGAGGCCAAGCAGAGCCCTCCTTAGTACAGCACACTTCAAGCAATTAACTTCTGACTGACTGTACTTGGCACAAGTTAATTTTTCAAGGCAACTGATGAATCTACTCTAAACTCTATCAAAAAGGTTAGAAATTATTCTATTAAAAATATTCCCATAAGGCCAGCTCCATATCCCTTGGAAAACTATCTCCAAAGTTTACAGATTCTAAAGGTCAAGAATTAAACGTTTTTGGGGACTGCAAACTAATACAACCATTTTGGAAAGAAACATGGAGAATCCTCAAAGAACTCAATAAGACCTCCCATTTGATCTTGTAATCCCATTCATTACTAGGCATCCACCCAAAAGAAAAAAAATCCTTTTATCACAAGGACATTTACACTAGACAGTTTATCATATCTCAATTCATAATCACCAAAATGTGAAAACAACCTAAATGTCCACTAACCCAGGAATGGATTAACAAACTGTGTGTATGTATACCGTGGAATATTATTCAGCCATTAAAAGAGATGGAGACTTTACACCTTTTGCATTAACCTGGATGGAAGTAGAACACGTTCATCTTAATAAAGCATCACAAGAATGGAGAAGCAAGAATCCAATGTAGAGAATTCTAATATGAAGGCAGTAGATGAACTAATACATGGTGGGGTAGGGGAAGGAGGGAGTGCGGACGGGGAGGAAAGGGGGTTAGAGGGTTCACGGTGCATGGTACACCTCCCGGGAGCAGGACACACTTGTAAGAGGGACTTTACCTAACAAACACAATCAGTGTAACCTAATTGTTTGTACCCTCAATGAATCCCAAACAATAAAAAATTAATCATTTTTTTATATTAAAATACTTTTTGCTACCCTCTTAAGTCAAAAATATTTCTAACCTATTTTGTTAAAGTTGTTTATTTTGACATGTTTTTGGTATGGTTTTTTAAAAGAACAATTATACGTACTATGTTCTAAAACTATGTTTTCCAAATTTGATTGTATATCAGAGTCAATTGGAACACCTTAAAAAACATATTCCCAGGTCCCTACCCAGATCAACAGAAACAAAATTTCCAGAATTAGAACCGAGGCATATATATTTTATAAAGCACAGTAGGTGACTGTGATGTAGCCATCTCAAAGCTACTGTTCTAAAGATCACAGAAGTTTACATATGAACGAACTAGAATGTTTATTGGTTCTGACAAGCTGATACACCCTCTGAACAGAAACTCTTGTGAGGTATCTTACCACAGAACTCTAGAGAATAGATTAGTTACTGCAGTCACACGGCTTCATCAGCACAATCAACAGCACACCTGTAACTGCTCTACTATTGAGTTGAGTTTGCCTAGCAGTATTCCAGTATTCCTTAAGACTGTTTATCACATAACCTTAGAAAAAGGGATATTCAGTGAGAGTAGTGCACATGGGAATGGCTGAAAATTCACCACAGATATTATATGGGAATATTTCATCAACTCCTTTCAATTATTCATTTTATTATGTTTTCAATATACCAATTGGATGTATACATTTCCATAGCATACAAGCAGTAATAAATTCAGGGGCTGACAGAATAGAGCCAAAAATATGGGTAGCAAAAGAAAATCCCAATGATTTGCATCCACTGAATTCTGATTAAATGTTCTTGGGAAATTGAACTGACAAATACTGACATACACAGAAATGTTACACATATGTTTAGAACAACTGAATCACAAATTAGTAAGAAGTACTCTTGAGATTGTTACTAAGTCCCTGGTAATGTCAATATGAAGAGGCTATTACAGGAAAAACAAGAAAACTCAGAAACACAGTCACACCCAGTTCCTGGGCTGGATGCTCTCCAACTTACTCCTGCGGCAAATGTTTCCACACAGAAGGCTCCCCAAATTCTAAGGGTCCTCAGAAAAGAGCAACTATTTTAAATATATGTTGAAAAGTCTTTACACAATTAAATACAAGTTTTGATAGCTGTTGGCACATATTTTCAGCAATTTTAGTGAATTAAAAACATTTTATGGGGGTAGGGCAGAACCGTGGCTTCTCAATCATTTTCAGATACTAGAACAGATGTCAAAAAATTCTGGATGATCTTTGAATCATCGAGAATTAGAAGAAAGCCACAATTAAGATAAAATTGCCGGCTATGATAAAATCACTTACACTGCCCTAAAAATATTCCCTATGTGAAATACTAATGAACTTTTTGCATCAACTTTTGAGAACTAACAAGTTAGAATGTAAGACTCCATCTATGGCTACTTGAATACACAGCTGATGTTACGCTGACATTGTCTTTCTTTAAACACATGCCCTTACTGAACAAGTGCCCCAAAAGTTATAAAAGTAGGTGTTCCAGTTGGGCTTTAAAAGCTGGGAAGCATAATAAGAGAAAGCAAAACTCTTGGATGTGAAAAGACACAGGATTATTTTGACTGCAAATATCTTCACTAAAATGACAGCCTCGTTAATAAAGAGATGCAGAAGGGCTCTACAGCATATAGAAACCTCAGAATGTGAAGGATAATACTACTATCAGCACTTGCAAGGTCGAGAAAAATAACTGCTACATGATCTTGGAATGTCCTTCATCACTAAGCAAGTACTGTCAGGATTTCCTCTGGCCTCCTTTATCATGGAGCAATCTAGTCAGCCAAAGTTCCTGGAATCACAGTGCAGAACAGTTTTCCATTGCAAAACAGTATTAGAGAGGATCTTTGCAGAAAATAAAAATCAGAAAAAATCTTTCTCCGTAACTCTAACTTGTTGACTCTACCAAAACATATGATACATCAGTAATATAACATGACAAACAGAACTACAAGTATCTGGATAATTACTAAGAGGGTAAGCAATATAGTCTTCGTGTGTGTCAGAATTCAAAGTCGTATCAGAGTCACTCCCCATAAATTAAAAATATTGCAAATCAACTTTATCAAATATTTTTTAAAAGGCAAAAAATACCCACGTACAATTCAACCCAAGCAGTCATCAAAAGAGCTAGACACAGTTCTCCAAACATACTACATGGAAACATAGCTTATGATACCTATGACAATGTCCTGGACTTTCATTAAATAAGGCCCAAGAAGATAATTAAAGACATGAATTAATGTAAAATTAATGTAAAATGATCACATACAGCTCAATATTTTCACTCTTTCCCAACTTGTAACACATTGCTAGGTGATAGGCTGTCACAGAGAACATATTCCTATATTTTTCAATATTTTCACTCTTTCCCAACTTGTAACACATTGCTAGGTGATAGGCTGTCACAGAGAACATATTCCTAATATTTTGATATTCCTATATTTTTTTTGACAAATTATAAGAAATTGGGTCATTTTGGCCTGTAACATACTTAGCCAAGTCAACACATAATATGGCACCAAGTTTTTCCATTAACTGTTTCCTGGACTCAAAACAACTTTACACTGGCTTCTTTATAAATTTCACAAACTATGAGCCACTCCTTATATATCAAACCATCCATAAGATGCTTGAATTTAGTCATTAAAAAATGAAATTATAATATAAAAATCCACATTATGTAAGATTTGACACATGACCAAGACAAGTAATATTACCCTGCTCCACCTTGAGTGTGTCCATACACTTAGTACACACCTCCATCTTATCACCATGAAACCACTTCAGAGGCGAGCCCCTCCATAGGACCAGAACATTAAGAACCAGAAATCCATCCTGTTCATATATTTGTTATGCTCATCAGAAATGGTCTGGTCATAACTGTCATTCCTAGAACTCTGAAGGAGTAAGAAACAAATACCTGTTACACTTATACAGAAACTGAAGAACACAACAAGAAGCCAGTAAACAGAGGTAAATTTGAAGAACATACAAAAACAGAATCAAATAAAAAGGCAGTAGGTTTATCAGGAAAAGCCCTGGTCTGGAGGGCTGGGATGGCTCTGAAATCTAGATAAAGTCTAGTCTAGATTTTGGCAGTAACAAACGCTATAATCTAATTACTCTGCCTCCCTGGATCTTGATTTCCTCATTTGTAAAAGACCTAATGAGCTCTATATTTCGTCATATGCTAAGAATGATTTTAAAACAGAAAAAAACTTACTCCTAAAAAACAGAACAGATGGGATACACCATCTTAGAGACATGACTCTTGGACACACAACTCTGCCAAGTAGCAACAGGCCACACAACAGCAGCCACAGCCAACCAAGATCATGGGCCCACATCCCTCACGTGGGGATCACTGACACATTCACTCATTCAATACATCTAAAAAGGAGTCAAGTTTTGCCAAAGGCCAAAGTTAAGAAACTGAAGAGAAATGTAAAGGCAAAATTCTGTTTATTATTTCCTAAGGGAAACCACAATCCAGATCATATCCCAGCATGCATCTACACATAAACACACACACACACACAATACAAAAAGCATCATTTATGTTTCTATGGAATAGAAACAGCTCCTTAAAATGAATCATATAATTTAAATATTCAGGTATTTTACAACATCTTATGTAGGAAAAATTAATCAGGAGTACATTCCTCTGCCTCAACAAGATCCATCTATTTGAGACTTTAAGACAAAACATACAGGGAATCAAAGACATTCCTAAACTTGAATACTAAAACAATTCACAGGCCTATGTTCCAATGTCATAAACAAAATAAACCTTTGCCTTCAAATAAATGAACCTTCCACCTCAGAGAAGTAGCAGCAATAGTAATCATTTTTGAACTCGATGACAACCAGATTCAACACAACAAAGTATCAATCTTTTTTTTAAATATAAGCTCTACTATTAGTACTATGCTAAGTATTGTAGAAAATAAAAGGGAACTAACTAAAAGGTAAGATCCCTCCCCACAGGAAAATCTTTTCAACTAACAAGCTATGTAGTCTCAGATTATTCTTAACAACCTATTTCTCTAAAATCGTCCCGAAGGAAAGACCTAAGAAGAAAGGTGACCAATTCCAATACCTATGTACATATTTTCAAACTAGAAAAGGTCCCCACAAAGTAAATTTCACAAACAAAACAGATCCAGATATTTGGGGAAAAAAATATACTGTATTGTTATGTTCTCCAAAGGGCATTTCTACAAAGGCTGATAGAGCACCTTGAATAGTTAATTTCACATGTGGAAATATTTTACAGTAGAAAATAAATAGCTTTTCAACCAAAATCATTAGTAATAAAAAGACTTCTAGTTTGTATAAAATAAAGCTGAATAATGATGTTAATTATTATAGGTCCTATTAAGAGGGAAAAATCAATTTGAGGGTTTTAAATTTAAAGTGACATTCACTACTTGTTTATACACAATCAATGTCTACCTGGTCCCTGGTGTAACAGGACCAAAATTGGTATACATGTCAACTAAGGCTAAGAAAGCCCAAAACCCATCAAGTTCAGCTACGAAGCACTCCAAGGCAACCAATTATATACAAGACTGTAAATTAACGATGGATTATAATCTACCTAAATGTTTCAGCTCTATCTCCATGAATTATACCCTCAATCTCTTGTTTTGCTGAAACAAAACAATTCTAGCTGTCTTTCGTCAAATCAACATCATGCAATCATAATTCTTTAATGGTTCCAAAGCTTCAAGACACAACAATGCTATGTACTTTCCTTTGCAGCCTATCAAATACTCTCACGTACATGTATTTCATTTCAAATTTCCAACAACCTATGAAGTAAGGCAAGTAGTATTCTCTCCATTTCATGGATAAGGATAAAGATGTAGGGAAGTCAGGTCACTGGTACAGAATTCACTGCTCGAAAATAACTGAACTAAAACTAGAACCACATGTCCTGACTCCTCTAACACATACTCCACATCATCACACAAAGGAAAGTAATTCTGAAAGTCACTCAACTTACAATCTATACTTTTCTTGCTTAATCAATCCCTTATAAATCGTAGGAATTAAAATCAAGATTCTAAAGCAAATGCAAACAATGAAGAGAATGGTCTGAATAATCACTTTTCTATGTATGTTAAAAAAAACAATCATTCAAAAGCAATTCAAATAATATAGTAAAAATATCTTACATTTTTTAAAAAGTAATTTATTGTATTCATTCTACCTCACCACACACATTAACTCTGTATAATGCATGGTGACAGAGAATGGCCAGCTGCAAATTATTTATATAATACCTGATTTAAAAAACATAAAAATGGGGCAGGTGTGGTAGCTCATGCCTGTAATCCTAGCACTCTGGGAGGCCAAGGCAGGTGGATAACCTCATCTCTAATAAAAACAGAGAAACTAGCTACATATGACGGCAGGCGCCTGTAAAGCCAGCTACTCAGGAGGCTGAGGCAGGAGGATGGCTTGAGCCCAGAAGACTACCGAGGGCAACAGAGTGACACTCTTGTCTTTAAAAAAATGAATAGGCTCGGCGCCTGTAGCTCAGCGGCTAGGGTGCCTAGCCACAAACACCGGAGCTGGCAGGTTCAAATCCAGCTCTGGCCTGCCAAACAACACCTACAACCAAAAAAAAAAAAAAAAAAAGAAAGCTGGGCATTGTGGTGGGCACCTCAGGAGGCTGAGGCAAGAGAAATGCTTAAGCCCAAGAGTCTGAGATTGCTGTGAGCTATGATGCCACAGCACTCTACCCAGGGCAACAGCTTGAGACTCTGTCTCAAAAAAATATATAAATATAGGGCGGCGCCTGTCGCTCAAAGGAATAGAGTGCCAGCCCCACATACCAAAGGTGGCAGGTTCAAACCTGGCCCCAGCCAAAAACTGCAAAAATAAAATAAAATAAATAATAATAATAAATAAATCAATAAAATTTTAAAAAGAAAATAAATAAACAAACATAAAAATATCCAAAAACCTTCACTATTCCTATACCTCCTCTTGGCTTTGCTGTCCTCTACCCTAGGGGTTGCCACAGCAGGTGCAAAACAACAATCCACTGAAATATGGGGAGAAATTATTAGAATGCTGTTTCCATTTTTTAAAACTTGAAAAAAAGGAATTAATTTTATGTGTATTTATGATATGTACTGATACTGCCATCCTCATACAGACCCATGAATGTGCACATCACAGGGTTGCTCAGAAATTTTACATAGAAGGACTCCTATTCAAGAAAATACAGAGACCCCTGTTATCAGCAACCAAGGTGGGCCCCAGGAAATACCTGGTGACTCTAGACTGCAGCCAGCCATCAAAGAGAAAACCTACAGAAGGTGTCCAACATCCTACAGATAAAGATTTTAACTCCATGTGCATAATCCATGTGAAGAAAGTACAACTCACCTCATCCTGGACTCCACTGGTGGTAGTCAACTTGCTCCCATCAGTAATTGTAATAATTATTGCTGGCTCCAAGAAAAAAGGATTTCTTCCCTAAAGTCAAAAAGCAGATTAATCATATTAAAGTTGAGACTCTGGTTTAATATTTTTGAATTAAAAGTTAATTCTCAGAACAAACTTTACGATTACAATCCTCTTTTCTTGTTAATAAATTTTACTTACAGTATATACCTATGTTTGTATATTTTTTCAAAAGATTTAGAAGCACACATAAACAGTGTTTAATCCTGAAAAAATGGAATTAGGTAAAGAGCAGATTTTTCACTTCTTTAAACATGTCTGTATTGTTCCAGTTTTTACAAGGAACATATATATTTATATAAATGAAAGTATTTAATCTCTTTTTTTTTTTTTTTGGTAGAGACAAGAGTCTCACCCTATCGCCCTCGGGTAGAGTGCCGTGGCGTCACACAGCTCACAGCAACCTCCAACTCCTGGGCCCAGGCAATTCTCCTGCCTCAGCCTCCCGAGTAGCTGGGACTACAGGGGCCTGCCACAACGACCAGCTATTTTTTTTTTTTTTGTGGTTGCAGTTTGGCCGGGGCTGCGCCCAAACCTGCCACCCTCAGCATATGGGGCCTGCGCCCCACCCACTGAGCCACAGGCGCTACCCAGAAAGTATTTAATCTCTTGAAAGGGACCCCAGTAGTTCAATTCTAATAATTTGATTTTTTTAGATAGTATAAATTATAATAATAAAAAAGACAGCATTTCCTGAAAAACTTTCTTAAAGAAGAAGACAAGACAGGTGAACATTATGACTAGGTACATGGTTTGAAGTACCGTAAAAGGTAGCTCCTCAGAAATACTAGAGCACTCTGAGCTAGGCAAAATTTAACAATAATCCAAAATGAAAAGGTGAAATCAAGGATGACTACCTAATAAAAATGTTGGAGTATAAAAACAGCTGTTACCAGAGAAATGGAACACAGTGGCACAGGCTTTCAAATGCTCTAGAAGGCAAAATAACTCTAACAACTACCATTCAAACCTCAGGCCAACCCATTCCATGAGCAGCACAATCAGTACCAGGTGACACATCTGGTAAGGAACTGAGCATCCCTTTTACATATAAATGGCGCTCATCTGACATATTAAGCACATTCTGTGTAACTCTAGGACAAAATTAAGACCAAAGGGTAGACGTTTTAAGAGAGTAAACCTTGTGTTTAAAAGCAAAGGTATCATATTTTTTGCTACTAATGGCAGCAAGAACCAAATGAAGTTTTGTTGGATGTAATAAAAACAGCATACAACAAATTTTAATGTGCATATGAATCAGTTGGTGTTCTTGAAAAAAAAAAAAAATGCAGCTTTTGATTCAGTAGGTCTGGGATAGAGACTAAGACCCTGCAGAGGCTAAGAGATCCTAGTGTCCAAGGACCACACTTCGAAAACAAGAATACAGAAGAGACGTATGCATATAATATTCTATGGTTCTATCTCACCTTTCCCTTATATTTGGATAACTCTTAATGCCCAACACATTACAATATACACTCAGTGTCTGTTGAATGAATTTGTAGTTACAATAATCATGTGGTCACCTTATCACATAAGGCTGGGAAGGAGATCTCACAGATTAAACGTCTTGATCAAGTCCTACAATTTTTAAGTGGCACGTGCACTATTCTAATTTGGTGCCCAAGGAAAAAAATGGTTCAAGAAAAATTCTTCTGGTTAAATAAAACTTAAAATTATGTTAGATATAACTTCTAGAAGATTCTGAATGCACAGCAGTAATAAAATGTCACCAGAGTCCTGCAGGAAGAAAACATCAATTAATTTATCCTTCCTTCCTCTTCTGTAATGTTTATGTAAAAACAAACGCCTTTGGGGAAACATCACATTGTATTACATTCCCCACTACACCATTCACCACCACCCCCAAATAAATAATAAATTCTAATACACAGGTCTCGTCAGGCAAAGTGCATTCCTACTTAGCTTTGACTGTTTCCTTCAAGTGCAATGCTTCTCCCTTCCCCTAGTCACAACCTATCCAATTTCTACTCATTCTTTAAGACCCAGTTTAAATCTTCCTATTTACCACTTTCCTATAGTAATTACTCTCTCTCCTTTTCAAATAATTTTTAGTTTAAATATAAGTCTAAATATTCATTATCTGGCACAGTAATGTGAATATATACTTGAAAATGATTAAGATAGTGAATTTTCTATTTTTTACTACAATTTGTAAAAACTAAAACACCTTGTACTGTTGGCTACCTTTTCATGTGTTTGAACACGCTGAAGGCAAGGAGCATGTCCTGTTTCTTCTACACCACTAAGCAAGTACTGAGCAGAAAATATGTGAACACTTTAAATATTCATTCGCTAATTACAAATATAATAGATAGCTTAATACATATCTGTCCAGCCACACAGCTACAAGCTTCAAAAAAAGTACAGATGTTTCCTTTACCTCAGTATTCATCAGGACTCCCCAAACTCAAGACACAGCTTGTGAGAATGTAAAAAGGAGCAGCACCTTCCTCCTGGGTCTGTCCAACCATCCAGCATCTACTCAACCATGTTAGTCATTCAAACATTCACTGGATGACTATCAGACACATTGTGCTAGACACATGACACACAGAATCTCTGCTTTCATGAATGATAAATATATGCACATATATACACATACAAATTACTCTCCTCTCTTTCTTGGTCTCTTGACAATAGGATTTTAGCTTGCAAAGGAAGACAAAACTAAGATGTTCTAACCTCTTCAAAACTATTTTATCTTGCTTATACTCTTAAGTTAAAACTATTTTTGTTGACTTGCTGCCTTTCAAAAACAAATCAGCAGAGCTCTAAAAGCTACCACCAACCAGACCAAATACTTACACAGCAGTGTCTTTTGTATCACAGATTTTCTGACCACAAGTCTGATCCCATCCATTCTTAGTGCTATGTAAGTACCCTCAGAATTATCTTTCAGAGGCTAAAGTCATATTTGTAATTAAAGAATAACAATCTACCATGTATCAGATCCTTAGAGATTACGGTGTCCACCCAAAAACAAATATACACTTTAATCAAGTTAAAATGTGTTAAAACCTACCAGAAAGTCTGAGTTCTTAAATTTATTTAAGCTAAATTCAAACACTAAAATCAAGTTACTTTTTCTTACACAGAACAAAGCTGTCAGTTGAAACTTTTACTAGTCTTATACAAAATACTCTCCACAAAGGCTAAGCCTGACATTACTATAACCAGGTTCTTGATTATCTCTTTTGGTTCTAAAAAAACTTGGATGTGGTAAAATATTTAGGGAGAATTACATGATGTAATTCAAAGCAGCCTAGTTGGTAAATGGCAATGCCAGAATCTTCCTCAGCTTCTAATTCTAAACCAGTCTTTCTGCAGCATCTGGAGGTACTGTTGGTAGCTGCTGAGTTCTTCTGGACGCAAGTCCACATCAACCTGGATTGGGCCATATTCACCCAATAATGAAGGGTATTACAATCGAAGTTTTTGTTTTGCTTTGTTTTTAATACTGTCTAGCTACAATAAAATTAGCTATAATAGGACTATCCCTTCATTTAGAGATTTTCTGTTCTGTGATTTCCTGCCCATCAATTTTTTATGTATAATACCTCCCCCAACACATTATACACAGCAATGTTTACTTTTTAAAAGTATGTAACTTTAGCACTGTGGCAAGCTCCTGTCCCAGCTACTTGGGAGGCTGAGGCAAGAAAATCCCTTAAGCCCAAGAGTTAAGAGGTTGCTGTGAGCCGTGACACTACAGCACTCTACCAGGGGTGACATAATGAGACTGTCTCAAAAAAAAAAAAAAAAAAAAAGTATATAACTTTAGTCAACTTGCACAAAGCATATATAAATACAGATTAAAATATGTTCTTTAATGACTTTAGATTTTGGAAAAGTCAGAGGACGATCGAATGTAGGAAAAAAAGAAAAATACTATTATCTTCATTACACCAATTTAATTTTCTCTACCATGCACCTAGAATCCTTTCCTAAGATGAAAAGGTTTAGTAAAATACCACACTAGGAGCTGGCCCAGTGGCTCACGCCTGTAATCCCAGCACTCTGGGAAGCCTGCCAAGTGGACTGCCTGAGCTCAGGAGTTCGAGACTAGCCTGAGCAACTAGAACGACTTCATCTCTACTAAAAACAGAAAAACTAGCAGGAGCTTGTAGTCCCAGCTACCTAGAAGACTGAGACAAGAGAATCACTGGAGTCCAAGTTTGAGGTTGCTGTGAGCAATGATGCCACAGCACTCTACCCAGGGTGACAGAGACTGTCTCAAAAAAAAAAAAAAAAAAAACAAACTAAGAAAAACAATAATTTATTTAGTATAAAACTGAGAAAAATGTTTAATCTACATGCTAAAGGAGGTTTTTTATTTCTTCAGGAAAAAAGTATCCCTATCTCTATTATATAAATATTTGATATTAACAAATTTATTCAAGCATGAATTTCTGAATCACTAGCAGAAAATGACCCGAACATGTTGCTCAAGGAAAGTTTTATATCCAGGCTTGCACTTTTTCTCTGCTGCCTTTTTTTTTTTTTTTGCAGTTCTCTTTCTTTTTTTGTTGGCCGGGGCCGGGTTTGAACCCACCACCTCCGGCATATGGGATGGGTGTCCTACTCCTTTGAGCCACAGGCGCCGCCCTCTCCACTGCCTTTTATGGTACTTATTCTTGGTAGTTACAAAATAAACAACGGGCCTATCTGTCAACATTATTGTTTACCTAGAAAATTAAAACATGATTTTATTTGTCGACCAATACTATATTTTGTCATGTTTAACAAAAATTTATAAGTCTAAATTAGAGTTTTGATTTAATTACTGCAATATAATGTTACTTATTACCTGGTGCCAAGCTTATAATACAGCTTAATAATTCTCAAATCTTCATTTAAGATCAAATATTTTACATTATTAGTAATTATGTTCATAAAAGCACTCAATTTGGAGATAATCCATTAGAATTTCCTTCAATATTCTCCTTAGTCATAAAGTTATTAATGGCCTTTACCATAATTACAAAATTTAAAAAAAATCTCTGCTACAACAAAGGCAGCCAGTAGAGGGACTAAAAGTTTACTTTTGCCATTAGCAGAATAAATTCCTGTTTTACTCTCAGAACAGTGGTTCCTGCCATAAAGAAATCCAGACGTACCACTAGAAAATACAAAGTATAATGTTCTGCCTCTACAGCTATATACTAACAGGAATCTTTTTGTCACTTAAAAAAATTGATTTCAATATTGATTAAAAGCCTCAAATAAGAGATGTGCTATATTATAAAGAAAAATTTTCACCTCGCTTAAAATTTCCTATCGTAAGTTCTCTTGACAATTGATTATCATGGTGTTAAAAAAGTCAATGAAGGCATGAAATCTGAATAAGAAAATCAAAATAATGTAATTAAAGTAAGCTAATATCCATTAGAACCTATTTTTGCAAAGAAAATACTTTTGAAAACATTACAGTAAGTTATTTTGAAAAGAATTCTGTTTGCTATGCCCTTAAACAGGTTATTATGCTGAATTATGCTATGCCCTTAAACAGGTCACAACTAATCCTGTGAAAACTCAAAGGAAGTAGCCCTGGGCATTCAGTAAAAACTGTAGCCCTAGCTTTGATGTAGGACCAAAATGCTCAGGTTTTCTTCTAGTGCACCACATTCCACCATGTTTCTAGTCCTTTAAAACAATCCACAGAGGATGCCCAATGCCTGTGTGTGTGGCGATTTCCTTGTGGTAGAAGGCTTCTACTGAAGGGAAGCTCTGCAGCTTCCGCAGGTCAGCTCCCTGGCGCTCCCGTGACAGCCCACAGAATTCAACAAGTGAGACGTTAAGATGGAGATCCCTGGGTCATACCTCATCAACCAGCAAAACAACCAAAAACTTCCACAAATAGCTTGTGCTGTTTTCAATCTAAAACTTGTTTCAAGTGAACAGTAGCAACAAGGGGAAACGTTCAAGACTGGGAAGAGCCGCTACAAGAAGTTTGCACTCCACGTCAGTAAAGGTTTCCATGCACACACCGGGCAAGTATTTCACAAGATTATCGTTAAAACGTTGGTAGTGATTAAACTGCTACACTAGATGATCTGTAGGTTCCCTTTTTTACAGAATCTATAAAGAAAGAAAACTATTAAAAAAATAAATAAATCTGCATCATCTATCCTATTTCCTTTACTCCCATAGTTGAGAGGTGGCAATATGTTCATCTAAAATGAAAAACCACCTTATATTCATTTAGAAAATTTTTCTGATATTCGGATATGTGAACCTGTCAAAATTCAGATTCTATAAAGCAAACATTAAAGTACAGAAACATCACAGTATAAACCTAATACTTTTTTTTTTTTTGAGAGAGAGTCTCACTATGTTGCCCTTGGTAGAGTGCCATGGCATCATAGCTCACAGCAACCTCAAACTCCTGGGTGAATCTCTTGCCTCAGCCTCCCAGTAGCTGGGACTACAGGCGCCCGCCACAATGTCCAGCTATTTTTTTTGTTGTTGCAGTTGGCCCCAGGCAGGTTCAAACCTCCCAGCCTTGGTGTATATGGCTGGCACTGTAACCACTGTGCTACAGGTGCCAAGCCTAAACATAACATTCTTGTATTTTATGCCTATTTCTAAAATCGTTATCTTAGGATGCAGTGTACATCCAAAAATTCAGTAGTCATAATATTACTGTAAAATTATATGCTACTATAACTATACAAAACAGGGGAAGATTTTGCAGAATCTTCAAATCAACACTTTGCAGAATCAACGATATGCAATAAATAACATTCTTTAGATCAGCAGTGCTTAAATCTCAAACGTGCACAACACAATCAGAACTTTTTTCCACATCTGCTTATTTATATACTAATATTTAGATACTTAACATTTTTCTTTAAATCAATTCCATTTTTTATATTCAAATGACAGCAATGTGATCTGTGAAATCACAGCTTTGATATGCCAATTCTATTCATTGTCTTGAATACTGTTAATTCTTTTAAAAGGTAGGGAGGAGGTTCATCAAATTATGGGATCAATATACAACTAGTTAATTACACATTCCAAAGAAAATGTAAGTATTTACGTCAATAAAAGGCTTGACAATTAAATCAACATTCCAAGGCTAAAATTGTAGTTTGATGATTTGTTTTAAATTTCAGCAAGATTATTACTTTTATTTTTAAAAATCTCAAGTGAGTTTTTTATGTCAAAGTCTGAAAAATTCATCTTAAGAAATTGGTGCTTTTAAAATATCTTTGACTATATACCAAAATCCCCTGTATATAAAAATCCCTGAAAGAGACATTAGAAGCTGATTAGCTATGGTTGCCTCTGAGAAAAGAAAGGAGCAATTGTGTAACTTTTTATAATACTTCAACTTTTTTTAAACCATGTGCATTTATTACACATTCAAAACAAATACTCTTCAAAATTAAAATGTGCCTAGTATCCCAAAATAAAACCTTTAAAAAACCTGCTAGTGTATATAAATCTAGTAACTCAGAATACATTAAGGTCTCTAACTACAGAAAAACATGTTCAAATCCTACATTAAATATATTTTTAGTTTCAAGTAATTCCATTATTCAATTGTGTACCAATACAACGCCTATATTCAACCATACGCTTCCTTATGTTAAAAGTGTGGCAGTGTTATGCCGAGGGTGGCGGGTTCAAACCCAGCCCCGGCCAAACTGCAACCAAAAAATAGCCGGGCGTTGTGGCGGGCGCCTGTAGTCCCAGCTACTCGGGAGGCTGAGGCAAGAGAATCGCTTAAGCCCAGGAGTTGGAGGTTGCTGTGAGCTGTGTGAGGCCACGGCACTCTACCGAGGGCCATAAAGTGAGACTCTGTCTCTACAAAAAAAAAAAAAAAGTGTAGCAGTGTTAAAAACAGAATAATAAATAAGACTTGAACAAGAGTAGGGGGAAATTCATATATAGAATGTACAAAAAAATATATTAATACATGTATTAAAACTGTAATGCTCAAGTCACATTTGACTTATATAATTACAGGAGATACAAGGTAACAAAGGCTATCAGTACATATTGAGTATCACAATCTTAATACAGTTTTTTCCTTTCTGAAAATGTACATACATTTTGGGGGCACCCTTTGTTTTATTTTAGTAAATGACTAAGGAACTCTATGTAGCAATCTGACTTAAATAATAGGCCAAATAGTAATAATGTCAGAAATACTAACAGTCATCATAGTAACTGAAGAATTACTAAATTTAACTTCGTGAAACACCTGGAGAAACTCAATAATTGATAAAGCTAAAGTATAACTGCAAAAGACAAAAGTATAAATTTAATGTATCTGAAATGTTAACATTCATAATATTTAGTTTGAGTTTTATATTTAAACTGGAGTCTAAAGTCTAAAAAAGATTATTCTAACAAGTAATTGAGCTTTAGCAGTAACTAAACAGTAGCAGGCAAACAGTGCTTATGCCGGCATTGAAAGACTGAGGGTATCAGAAACATGAACATAATTTAACTTAAGAAATACTAACATTCTAAATAAAGAACCCATAGTTTCATAATAAAGAATCTAATATGTGTGTATTATATAATCATATTGATTGGATAATATTAACTTAGGGAAAAATTATTCCAGCAAAGCATTTAATAATAAACATGGTAGAAATATTTAAATAAAAATAAAAAAGCCAATATGTAAACACATTTTCCGAGACAGATGAATGAAGCTACATAGCAATGATAACAATTTAATTTGACCTCAACGAACGTACCTACTCTCTTGAGATTAATCATCTCCTGGGGCTGTTGATTTCTAAAAACATCTACAGATACGACATTTGCAAAAGACAAAGTCACATCTTGAACTCAGCACTGAACTCAATTCTAAACACTGTAACAAGCAGACTCTGAATGTAAGAAAAAGTGATAACTCTGATAATTGCTTCTAAACATCCCTGCTATGAATATGCTACCAAAAGATTCAATTCCCACAAACTATCCACTATAAGACAGAATTCTATGACAGACTTCTACATAAATTGAGTAAAGATTATACAATTGAAAAAGAAAAAGAACTGCCTAAAAAATGTTTCAAATCAGAAAAGTCAGCAATAAAACATTACATTTTTAAAAGGAAAAAGAAATCTTGATAAACATTTGGAAAAACTGACAGTGTATTATTTCCCATATGTTATAGCTGAAGGCCAACCTAAAAACAATTTAACTGATTAAGACATAATACGAGGTTAGTTTTAAGGAGCCTTGCTTTAAGCACAGATTTCCAATTTTCTGTAAGATTTCACTAAGATTTTTTCAGGAGTAAATACTTCAATTTCAATTTCTACAAATACACTGTATCAATATATGTACTTGAATAAAAGTTGCTAGAAATCCAATCTTGCTAAATTCTGATGCAAATGTGTTGATGATTGTGCCAAATACCTTCAAGGGCTTGTAGATTTCAAATTTTCAAAATAGATACAGTATTTAGGCCTATGCTTTTAAAAATGTATGAGCTTTTCTAATATATACAAATCCCCCAATGGTTCACCTTGGAAACGTGCCTCGTGAAGAAGCGGACGTCACACATGGATAACAACGTGGACTGGTACATCTTTTAGGATGTCACTATAGCTTATTAAACGGAAACTCGAAACACACAACAAGATAACCCATTTTTACATTAGGGTTTGCATTTAACATATAGTCACACCTGTGATTATACATTACCCATTCTGGGTTAACAGAGAACAAAGACCTTTTACTCTTTCTACGGTAACACATAGGCCTAATCTTTCGGATGTAATCTCTTGGTTTTCCTAACTTACTGGTTTGAGAAATGGAACTGCCTCACTAAATTCAAAATTGTATATTCACTGTTACCTGAAAAGGACATAAATGATCAAGAACCATTACAACTAAGGAATTACCACAGGCCCCCAAATATTACTTTGCTAATTCCTGAGAACCCAAAAGTATTGTACCTTATAATTACCTTGCAGGCTAAGCCCTTGTAAACATCATCTACCTTCGCTTGCAGCCCACCCTTTCACAGTAAGTACACTGCATATTCAATCACCTTCAATTCCTTTTTTAAAATAATCGATTATTTTCAATTCTAATTCCGTTTAGACATTTGAAGCACCAAACCCCAAAATAACCACAAGACCTTGCTTTAAGACAAAGAGGAAGTTTTCTTTTAAGATGCTGACATCAATTTTTTCATCTACTATTTATAAACTATATCACCTGACAGTGAATACTATACAGTTGCTTTGACTCACGTACTTAGAACTATTTTCACGTTCGTAACATTTTGTAGATGATACAATCCTTTAAGGGTGAGTCCCACACTTTATTTGGGCAAAACTAGTGCATGGAAAATACTCAAGTATCATATCCTTTTAAGGCACATGTAAAACAGGCAATAGCACCAAAAAAATTGTCATGGTAATAGGACTGCTCACTAGACTGACATAAATTTGTCCTTTAGTTTACCACTGACATAAATTTGTCCTTCAGTGATACCAAGAGGAAGGATTTTAACTATGAGATTTTTAAGTTAAAGTCCTCTTCATGTACAATTTTATCTCCGAATGTATCAATAATCAAATTTCAGGGCAGCACCTGTGGTTCAGTGAGTCGGGCGCCGGCCCCATATACAGAAAGTGGCAGGTTCAAACCCGGCCCCAGCCAAACTGCAACAAAAAAGTAACCGGATGTCATGGCGGGCACCTGTAGTCCCAGCTACTCAGAAGGCTGAGGCAGGAGAATCGCCTAAGCCCAAGAACTAGAGGTTGCTGTGAGCGAGCTGTGATGCCACGCACTCTACAGAGGGTGACAAAGTGAAACTCTGTCTCTAAAAAATAATAATAATCAAATTTCAAATCATAATATGCCCTTAAAAAAATCTTCATACAAAAAAAAAAAAATCTCACCAATGCTTATCTTATGTTTCTTCCCACACAAATCTACACAGTAAAAGCATCATATATTTTACCCTTGACATTCCTTCTGGACAAGAACATTCTCCCCTAGACTCCACCACAACTATCACCAACTTGAATTCTAAAACATGCAATACACAGCCCTAGAAATGGACTCCGCTCTAAACTTCCTCAAAGAAGCTTAAAACCTTTCTTTGCTCTAATGTGTCAAACGGTCTATGGAACTAGTGTATGGTGCCCCATGATCACATTAATGTACACAGCTATGATTTAATAAAATAAAAATTTTTTAAAAAAACCTTTCTTTGCTCTAGAAGTCAAAAACACGGTTGCTTTTTTCAAACAAAGTACTCATTGTTATGGAACCATTATTAGAAAATTACTGAGATTTTGTCCAAGACTTCAATGATACCAAGAGGAAGGATTTTCAGAGCAATCTATATGGTTTTGATTCAAAACCAAAAACCACTGTTGTCTGTGGCAGAATTCTACCTTAGCAGGGAACACTAGACAGCTGCCGTTAGCCCCTCAAGACAGACGCACTGCCTCAGGACATTTCTGTTAGCCTTGGGCTACTCACACAGCAGTGGTCCTGAGCAACTACGATGCAGCTAAAAATCCCCATTGCCTAGTGATGTCTAAACATTACTGACTTTGTGTAGGCCTAGGCTAAGTGTGCGTGTGTCTTAGCTTTTAATAATAAAAGCTTAAAGTTTTAAAAATATTAAAAACAGCATCTTATAGAATATGGATAAAAAGATCTATTTTTATATGTTTATATTTTACGTTAAATGTTACTATAAAAGACCCAAAGCTAAAAAAATTTAGAAGTTTACCACGTAAAAGATACAGTAAAAACCAAGGCTTATATGTTAAAATGTTTTTAAATAAATTTAGTGTAGTCTAAGATTGCAGTATTTATGAAGACCACAGGAGTGTACTCCCACATCCTAGGCTTTCATGTTCCCTCAGCACTCACTGACTCACCTGGAGCAACCTCCAAACCACAAGAAGTTTACCATGTTTTATCTTTTATATCATATATTTACTACACCTTTTGTATGCTGAAATACACATATACTTACCACTGTGTTCCGAATGCCCATAGCACTCCACAGAGTAAGGTGCTGTAGGTTTGCAGCCTGGGACCCACTGGCTGTACATATAGCCCCGGCGTGCAGCGGGCTGTGCTGCTACATTTGGGTAAGTACACTCTATGATGTTCCCACAAAGACAAAACTGCCTAACAACACACTTCCCCATTGTTAAGTGATGCATGACTGTATGTTGTTATGAAACCACCTTAATTTTGCTTTTGTCAAAGGTTTCAGATTATAAACCTTTTATCCTGTTAAGTATTTACCATAATATTGAGGATGACAATAATCATTACCAAATGAGTTCTTACCATGTGCCAGGTAGGTACTTTACTAGGTGATTAACAAATACTATTACTAATCTCACAAAAATTTTTAAGATTGGTATTATGACCGTTTTGCAAATGAAAAACTTAATGCCCAGAGAGGTTAGGGCAATTGTCAACACAACGTAAGCTAACAAGTGGCAAAGTCAAGCACAGCCAGTTCTAATACAGCCGTTCATTCAGTGTCACCACACTGCTCAGAAAAAAGCAAGGTAAAAAAACTTCTATGGATCCATAATTTCAATCTTTAAAATTCAAATAAAAGGAAATTCACCAAAATTTTAACAGATGTGTTAACAATGATACATGATGCTGCAGATCAGTCTTCATCATGTGCAACCAAGTCCTTTGATCATGTTCATCTAGTGGGAAAACTGAGGAAGAGGAGTTATGTGACTTCCTACATCATGGGTGGAATAGAAATTCATAAACCAATTGGATTTTCCTGAATCTTGAGACATAATGTTAAAAGTTTTCAAAATTACCTTAATTCAAAAGGAAAACGTGGTAGTTAATTAGTTAAAAAACTGTCCAGGGAAAATGTTATAAATGTAGCTGTAGTACTGGCTGGCACGCTACATTGGAAAAGTTATTAACAAGGTTAATAGCTCCGTATTAACTGTATCAGAAACTTAATAAACTATGAAGTACAAAACCAAAGAGTGCCATTAAATGTGTGTACATTAGAATCTAGGCCTTAATATAATTATGGAATAAAATACTGTCAACTATCCCTAACATTCATATTCTTACTTTTTTCCAAACAAGGGGGGAAGAAGAAATCCAACTAAAGCAAATAGTTAACAAATAGTATTTAGATACAGTGTTACAGGAAAAGCTACATGTAACACAGTGACAAGAGGAGCGGAAAGAACTCGTACTTATTACAGAACTATAGACAACATCCGGAACGGCAACCCACACCTACTGGTTATACCACTAAATAAAATGCTATTAAATAATATCCAATCTACTAACAAAATCTATATAACTATACTATCACCAATCATAATCTTTTAAAATAGTCCATAAATGCGAGGAAATTAAGCATTTTAACCATTCTGGGTTATTATTTATTTTCTTTACCTATAAAATGAGAAAGATGGAGTAAACTTCTAACATAACTTCCATTCTAAACCCCTATACAATAATCAGAACAAAGTCTAATGTAAAGTTCTGTTAACAGACACAACATCTCAATTTTTTTCAAGACTATAAACAGAAACTCACTAGGCTTCACACTTAGGCTTTGTGTATTTTAAGTTTTATCACAATAAAAATGTTGAGGAAGGGAAAAACAGTAAGGGAATAAAGGCAAAGCAAAAAAAGCTAAGAAAAATCCAGCATTTGGTTTAGAATCTGGCAACCATTGTTGCAATGTATAGATTAAATAGTAAGATTTGTTGGGTGTGGTGGCTTCCACCTGCAATCCCACACTTTAGGAAGCCAAGAACGAGGATCACTTCAGCCCAGAAGTGTAAGATCAGCCTGGGCAACATAGTAAGACCAGACCTCATCTCTAAAAATTAAAAAATCATAATAATAATAATGATGTTAGAGTATAAATTTGAGTGAAGGTTATGATAGTCAAGAATAATTTTAAATGTTTAAGACACTTAATATATTAAATTACAAAATATTGTGTAATTTCTTTGGAGAAACCAAAAAGATGAACATGAAATAAACATGGCTGAATAATGTTTGCTAACTCTGACCTTAAATCAATTCAAAACACTTGAATAAGTAGAATTTTTTCATTCAAATATTAAATTTGTTCCTAACCTTTTAATTTCTAGCTGTCTGCCACTTAATACATAATTACTGACATTCTTTTACATGAGGAGAAAAAGTAAATTTTTCTTCTGTAAAAGAAGTTCAATCTAGGGCAGCGCCTGTGGCTCAGTGAGTAGGGCACTGGCCCCATATACTGAGGGTGGCGGGTTCAAACCTGGCCCCGGTCAAACTGCAAAAAGTAGCCAGATGTCATGGCGGGCGCCCATAGACCCAGCTACTTGGGAGTCTGAGGCAAGAGAATCACCTAAGCCCAAGAGCTGGAGGTTGTGAGCTGTGATGTCACAGCTCTCTACTGAGGGCAACAAAGTGAAACTCTGTCTCTTAAAAAAAAAAAAAAGTTCAATCTGTGATTTTTGCCTTTTATACCTAAGATGTGCTTTGAACGTCTAATTAAGATGTCAATCATGTCTTTAAAATACTGTGTTTTGGTTTTTTGAAGGATGGTGACCAGGCTATTTTGATTATTTAGAAAACAAAGACTTAAAGTATAAAAGGATAAAATCATGAAGAAATATTGTGGCAAATATTTTGAAAGAAAATAAAATTTAGGTCTTGAAATATTTCACCTAAATTACCACTATTAAATTAATGCTCAATAAGAAATAAATCATACGCATTTTATGCTACTTTGAGCTTACTCAAATTTTATTAAAATATCCCTTGATTTACCCAACCCACGTGCTCCTCAAACATCCCTTGCAAATCAAACTTGTGTAAATCTCATCTTAACCACACTAGGGGGAGCTCCCTAATTGAAAGAATCCTCAATGTGCTTTTGTTACCTAAGAATTCCTACAAAAAAAGACTTTGTCACCTATCTGCTGTTCTTATCTGGCTGTTATTTAACATACTCTTTAAAATAAACACCATCCCTATATTTTATCATGTTTTCATTTAACATCTTTCTTTAAAAACACCCTCCTATGCTTATCAACTGCCACTGAGACAACTGCGGGTACAAAGGCTTCATTACTTTGGAGTAAGCAGCAGCAGCACTGGGTGCCGATGGGACTGCCAATGTTACAGAGTGATTCAATGGCAAGGTCAAGACTGAGATTCCAATTTTCACATTTCTGGCCACTGCCCTTCTTTTATACAGTAAAGATGGTAAAAAAAAAAAAAATTAATCAAGTTTGACTGTAAAGTCTTCTCTGCACCAATAACAATTCTTGAAAACATCTTTTAGGAGGCTTAAAAGTTCAGTGCCTTTCCAACACCAAAGCGGAAAGGGCAGTTTCTTCAACAACTGATGCTGGAAAAACTGGATAAACTGAGTATACACATGAAAAATAATGAAGTTGGACCCTTAACTCAAAACAGATTAAAGACCTAAACATAAAATCTAAAACCATAACTCTTAAAACATACAAGAAAATCTTCAATGAAAAAGTACAGTGACAACAAAAGTAAAAATAGATAAAAAGGATTATGCAAAATTAAAAACTTCTGCGCATCAAAGGCCACAATGGATTGAAAAGGCAATCCACAGAATGAAAAAATATTTGTGAATCATGTATCTGATAAGGGTTTAATACCCAGAATATACAAAGAACTCCTAAAACTCAACAAAAACAAAAATACCCAACTTAAAAACAGGCAAAGGACTTGAAATTTCTCCAAAGAAAATATACAAATGGCCAAGAAGGGTATGTTGATGCTCAACATAAAAATTAGAGAAATGCAAATAAAAACCACAATGAGATAGCACCTCACACCCACTCGAATGATTAATATCAAAGAAAAACTGGTAATAGCAAGTGTGGGTAAGGATGTAAAGTAAAGTGTAACCTTTGTGCACAGCTAGTGAGAATGTAAAACAGTACAATGCTATGGAAAACAGCACGGTATTTTCTAATAAAAGATGAAAAATGGAATTACAACACGATCTAGCAATTTTTCAGGGTGTGTGTCCAAAAGAATTTGAAAGCAGGATCTGAAGAGCTAGTTGCACACCAACGTTCACTGCAGCATCATTCACCACAGCCAAGGGGTGGAAAGAACCCACATGACCATCAGCAGGAGTGGAGGAAGAATACGTGGTCTACACAGACAATGGGATTATCATTCACCCTTAAAAAGGAAAAAAATCCTGACATACTACACAAAATGGATGCGCCCTGAGGACATTGTGCTAAGTGAAATTACCAGTAACACAAAGACAAACATTGTATTATTCCACTTATATGAGGTATCCAGAGTAGTCAAATTTGTAAAAACACAGGGATTGGGGAGGAAGAGGAAATAGGGAGTTATGTTTACTGGACACAGTTTCAATTTTACAAAATGAAAAAGTTGTGTTGGTTGCACAACAATGTCAATACACTTAACATTACTAAACTGCACACTTAAAAATGGTTAAAATGGTAAATTTCATGTTATGTACTTTTTCACAAAATTTAAATTTTTTTAATTAAAGGACTTTAAAAATTTACAAAATCCCATTCACCATTGGTTTTTCCAGTTCACATTATGCATAGCGGTATTTCACTTCTAGTAATGTGCTTTCATTTGGAAATATGAAATACTATAGCTTAGTTTATACCAAACTATCGCTAATACCTTTCTTGACAGCTTAAGAGAAATGAAAAACCCAAAAGGGAACCAAGTTTTCACTATTTCACCTACCAACCTTCAACCTTTTCAAAGCCTGTAGTTTTTACCACCTGAGTACTAAATGGGTACTACTTGGGTAAAGGTAAAAAAGTAGGATCCAGTAGTAAGTAATTTACCTGGATTATCTAGCAAACTCACAAATAGACCTTTATACTCAAGAATAAAATTGGTTAAAATTCTCCCTAAGGGTCACTCAATTTGATCTTACCCTAAAAGCCACCATTTCTTCAACAAGGTAACACTCACTGTTGGAAATCCTCAAAAAATTAAGCACACATTTTATCTCTTTTTAGAGTCTCTGTTAAGGATTATCTTTACCAAGGGCACACAGTAAAATACACACCATTCTCAGTCCTGGAATGCTATCTCATCAGTACTAACATGTTGTGTAGCAGGTGTGTACTCAGGCCAGTGACAAAAATGACACGTCACAGCCCGGAGAAAGATTTAGCAGCTAATCCTGACTAAAACCTAACTTTAAAAAAGAAAAAAAGACAATGTTGAAAACAGGCAACCTGCAACAAAATGAAGATAAACTGATCCACATTTCAATCTTTAATCAGACTTCTAAAACTTTATACATTTCCTAATTTTAGATATTAAGTCTGGTTCAGATTTTTCAGTGGCTCTCAGGATCAGCATTTGAAGCTGTTGAACACACAAAAAAAATGTTATCAAATTTACCTGCAATGATAAGCAATTTAACAAGGTCTACTACAAAGAGTGACCGAGGCTACACGTTCCATGACTGTACCAGCAAATGGTATTGATTATCAAAATTAAATATTTAGAAGAACTTCTATAGGCACAGAATTTCTTAGTAGGGCATCCCAAGTGATTGAGGAAAACAGTCAAGATCATCATTCTTTTTTCTCAGCTACTTTCTCAGCTACCTACGTTCTGCAAATCCTGACAGCATCCTAGCTAATAATGCAGAGATATTTTATTTGTAGAATGCTAGCTAAGTTAACAAATGTAATACAGGTATTAATATATTCTTGCAACTGGTTACGGAAAAGCACGTATGGGCATGTACATAAGATGGATTATCTATATAATACACAAATACTCGTAAAAAGCCATTGACCCATAGTTAAAGAGAATAATTCACCAATAGTTGTTTGGATGCTCTATAAATTGGGTATGTTCTGTCTTCTACGTAACTCACTCTCATTTCCTTCAACTACTGAGATTATATACAAGTATTTAGTATTGTGGGCTCCGCAGATGCTAGTACAGAGCATGAAAAAGGAAGCACGGAAGAACACTGAAGTTACACAACAAAGATATTCACAGAAAACAGGCAGATACAAAAGCACTTTTACAAGGAAAACGTAAGAACGTTTAGTATTATATATGTGACGTTATCTAAAATTTCTAATAATTTATCTCTTGTGAATAGAAAATATTCGTGCTTAAAGTCAGCAAGGGCAACACTTCTATGATGAAAAAAGTCTTCTGCAAGGATGTTTTCTTCTAATTGAACACTTTACTCAAATGATCAGTTTCATTTGGAAACTGGTTTCTTACATTATTTTAATGCCAATGTCATTTTTATGTGCCAATTAAGACATAAGCATAAATATTATGCCTTGCATCACTGCTTATTCATCAAAATAGTGGAGAAGTATTATTCCTCCCTGCTGTTGAACGAAGCTGTATGAACCCTGACACGCATATCCCCCTCTTCAGGCTCTTCTCTTTGTCAAATTGTTAACAGCACAGCAGCACCACCTCGCCCTCAAACTTTCTGTAAGCTTTTTAAACTAGTACTACAAGTGTTCTCTGGTGGAAGCCAGAAACTGAGAAAAGGAACACACAGGAGTTACAAATGTCCTCACAGCCTCTCCATTACAAGTTCTTCTAAGGAAGCATCCTAAGAAATATTTTCAATAGGTAGTCAGTAGGAGGTGAATGTGTGTAAATGCCCTGCCCACTTACGAAAAGTGATGTAGAAAAACAGGAAATCAATAGTTCTGCTATACACTGACAACCCAATAAGGCAACCAGATAATGCCAAGTTTTAAACTTCTTTGAACACTTAAAAAAGATTGGGTGAAAATCTTAAGAAATAAAATACTGTATAGTACTACATATAACAAAGAAGTATGAAAGTGAAAGAAACTATTTTACAGCAACAAACCAAAAAGTTCATGGCAAATCTACTTAATTACTGACCTATAAAATGAAGCACCACAGAGAAGGGAAAAAATAAAAATACTAATGTGGCAAGAAAAAACCTTTAACTAATGACAGAAATTCAATGTGGTAAATAAGTCTGAATTGTAATGTACATTCTAAATGCTACAGGACTAAATTTAACCATTTCCAAAGATTCTTATCCCTGAGAAGTAAAGCATACAAATTTTTAACACAGGGGACTGATTCAGTTTCCCTCTACACAAAGCAAATAAAAGTTGTAGTCAGGGTGGTACCTGTGGCTCAAAGGAGTAGGGCGCTGGCCCCATATAACCAGAGGTGCCAGGTTCAAACCCAGCCCTAGCCAAAAAACTGAAAAAAAAAAAAAAAAAAAAAAAAAAAAAAAAAAGTTGTAGTCACACAAAGAATTTCCCTGAAATGTGTAAAAGTCATGACACCTGGGGACTATGGGAACTGGGAAAAGAACACAACACATACCTAAAATAGTAGAACCTCTGTAAGTTGACCACCCAAGAGACTGTAACATACTGGTCAACATACAGAGGTTGGTCAACTGAAGAAACTAGGCCCCTATACTGATATAAACTTGTGCATGTCTGTTCTGTGAACATTAGGTCAATGTAGGGAGGGGGTCAACTATAGAGGTTCTACTATATATCAATTATGGTAACAGTATTTTGGACAACGTAATAATTGAACTCCTTGAGAATAATATTTCTTGCTTATGTGTAACGTAACACATTTCTTCAGTATCTTTTATTTCCAGGGTGGCAAAAAGTTATGAGGGACAACCTTGCTTTATTCCTTAGTGAACCATCCTGTGATAAAGCTTGTCTCAGCCTCAAATGAAGTGCAATCAAGGGACGTGAGGAAGTTATAAAAGGAAGACTTCTTTCATATTTTCCAGACAGTTCTTTTATCTAAGGGTTTGGAGTTTAAAACACTCTAGACCTACAATTTAATTCAGAATTCTTCCTGCAAGTTGTGTATGCTGCAAAAGAGAAACCTTAATATACTCAGCCAGTGCACTCTAGTGAAAATCTTACCCTTCAGAATATACATACAATATGGTTAAATTAAACCCTAATGCAACAACCTGAACGACTCCAACATTTTTACTACACAGAGATCACAAATCATTGGTGTCTGTAACTCACTCAAACAGCTACACACGTGGCTGTGGGTAGAGTATAAAGTAACCCAGTTTAGTGAGGCAGGGTGTTTTCCCCTTTATGTCTTTAGTGAACTTCCAAGGGATTAAAAGCAAACTCGTGTCAACTTTACAGTAAAGAATTGAGATTCTAATTCTGAATACAAATACATTTTAAAAGAAAAAAACCCGAGGGCTGTGACACCACACATAACAGGATGAGAGCTGCTCCTCTGCACTATGTGCATATCATATTTCAATCTGAAATGTTTTATACTTGCATTTCATGTCATATAGTTTTTGGACTGGACTGTGTTTTTCCACAAAAAGTAACTAAGTAACTATTTTGCCTTATTATTCAACCTACCTGCCCATAGTTGTCTATGCCAGTTACTAATCTATTTAAATTTAATAAATCAAAAGCTGTCCTTAGTGATTGGCCAAGAGTCGTAAGTCCTTCAGCCTGAAGGTTTTTCAGTTCATTCATAAACGTTGCATGGTTTTCTTTCCATCCAGCCTGAAAAGAAAAATGTAAGAATTTTTTTTTCATCTTTTACAGCCAGGGACACACGGACAGCCGTTCTAAGCAGAAGTCCACCAAGCAGCCGCTGCACTTTTGGCCCCTATTAATAATACCCTACCCGGCCAAGGAAACGCTCTTCCACTCGGTGCCCAGGAGCAAAGCTGCCTGCTGCACAGCTGAGCTGCCGGCCGTAATTGCTCCTAACTTCCCGGGCAATCCCTCCCCCCCGACACCCAAATGCGGGGGCGCGGGGCGCCAGCGGGAGCACTCGGGAGCCGGGCTTCTGGAGTTGTCCCGCAGCGGCCTCGCAGCCCCCACGGGCCGCCCGCCGGTTCCCCTTTAACGCGGCCGGGCCGCGGCCGCCTGTCACCGGCTCTCTGGCACCAAATCCCCCACAGTTCATTGCTGCGCTCACGCCGCGGAGGGGAAATGTCGGCCATGTTGATCGCAGCGCCGCCGCCGCCGCCGCCGCCGGGCGGGCTGGGCCGGGCCGGGCCGGGGAGGGGACCGCGGTGGCCCCGCGACTCCGCGCCGCGCCGGGACGTTCGCGAGCGGGGGAGGGGGTGGGAGCCCGCGGGGAAAGAGGCCTCGGAGCCCCGAGCGCGGCGGGTGGGGGAGGGGAGCATAATGAAGGGTGAATGGGGGGGCGGGGAGGGCGAGCGAGGAAGGAGCAGGGACGGGGGAGGGCGCGGGCTGTTACCTTGATAGCGTAGGGCGGCTCTTCGAAAGTGACCAGCATATACCTGTCTCCTCTGCTGGCAGGGTCCCGGGCACGCAGCTGCGGGACGGGAGGAAAGACGGGGCGGGCGAGAGGGAGGGAAGCAGAGAGACGAGGTTACCCGGCAGGGAAGGGGCTCCAGGCGCCCCCCACCCCCCAGTACCGCACACGCAGCGGCCCCCACACACAGGTCGCTCCCCAGAAGGCGGCCGGGGCCGGAGCTCGGGCCCGGGCCGAGCCCGGCTCGCAGCGCCCGCCCGCCCGCGCGGTGGGGGAGGGGGTCCCCGAGCCCGGCAGCTCCCTCCCGCAGTCAGGTCCCCGACACCCCCGCCCGCCGCCCCCGGCCGCCCTCCCCCCACCCTGCCTCCCGCGGGCTGCCGGGCCGGGGTCGCCGCCCGGGCTCGGTCAGTCGGTACCTTCATGAAGGTCTCTACCGCGCCTTTGGCCGTGTCCAGGTAGGTGGTGCCCAGATGGCTGCGCTGGTTCATAGAGGCAGACGTGTCTATCAGGAACAGTAAGATGGGCATAGTGCTGGCCGGGGACACCGGGGCCCGAGATGGTGGAGAAAGAGATGGTAGAGGTGGAGGCGCCGGTGGCGGCGGCGCCGCTACGCGGGGCGGGGAAGCGCGGCCACCGGGAGGAAAACACCGTCTGGGTCTTTCCTCCGGCTGCGGGGAGTTTCTCCCCCGATAGTTGAGAGGAAACTCCCCAGACCCACTACTCCCCGTCGTACCCGCGCCTCCGCCTCCTCCTGCCTGCCTGCTCGCTGGGGCGAGCGCCCGGCCGTCTGTCTGTCGGTCCGTCCCCCCCGCCTCGGGGGTCCCGTCCCCGCTCCCGGCCCCTGTGTGTATCCCAGAGGGAGACGGGCCTGGCTCCCCACCCCACCCCCGGTGCAGGGAGTGGGGACCTCGGAGCTGGCGAAGAGGGGAGTGGGCTGAGGGGAGATTGGCCCTGGGGCTGTTGGTAGAAGTTTCAGGGACTCCCTCCGCACCCCGGCGGTGTCACCACTTTCTCAGCCCCTCTCGCTACTGAAGCTCTTTTCTCTCTCACACTCCGGTTTTAACTCGGGCTGGGGCTGCAGAGGCTCCACCCCTGACACGTACCCGAGTCACGTGATGCACCTCCCCGCTGCTCTATTGGCTACCCCCTAGCTTCTCATTAGCATATTCAAACAGCTCAGGGGCGGGGGAGGCTCGTAAGCCAGCTCCGAGGACAGTTATTGAGCACGCGCGGAGGCGGGGTGTCGGGTGCGCGCGAGAGCGGCCGAGAGGGACGAGCAAGCGGGCGGGCAGATGCGGAGGCGGGCTTCGGAAAGAGGCGGGGACGAGCCGCGGAAGGACTGCGGGTTGGGGGCGGGGTCGCGCGGCCCGCGTCGGGTGACCTGGGCTGTGAGCCTGCGCGGCGGGGCGCTCGGCCTCTCCTTGGCTGTTGGGGTTGGTACGGGTCGGGGGAAGGGAAATGGGGGCCAGTGACCCCTTCCCCCA
Organism: Nycticebus coucang; assembly: GCF_027406575.1. Lineage (NCBI taxonomy): Eukaryota > Metazoa > Chordata > Mammalia > Primates > Lorisidae > Nycticebus > Nycticebus coucang. The sequence continues at coordinate 95,186,586 of NC_069794.1, read as the reverse complement.
ATGAGGTCCCTATATCGTGGACGAGTGAGGAAGGCTGAGTTAAAGCAGGCAGCGGTCCGGAGGAGAGGGCGGGTGCGCCCGCGGTCGCGGGAGGAGGTTCTTGGCCTCGGAGGGCCGGCCCTGGCGCGGGCGGGCCCGGGCGGGGGAGGGGAAGTGAGAGGTTGTTTATGACCCGGGACTAATCTCCGCGAGCCGTCGCTCTCTCCGGAGAGTGGGAGGAGAGGCCGGCTCGCTCGGAGCCTCGCCGGGCCTCGGGAGCCACCGAAGGGGCGAGCCGGGAGCTGTAGTCGGAGGACCCGCCGAAGAGGGAGCAAACCGCCTTTCTCTTACCCACAGGGGCCTAAAGGAAAACTCAAATGCCGATAAAAGTTTGTTGCCCGTTTTATTCTCGGTGGAAATGTAACTGGTCTTACCGAAGAAGTACCTTTTTCCAAGCCGTGTTTACTTAGGCCCGTAGAATGTCAATTTCAGAGCTGGAGGGACCTTAGCAAGTCATAATGGATTACTGTCATTTTAAAGTGGAAAAAACTGACTTCACCTGACTCAGCACAGAGACTGGGTCCCCCGGAGCCCTGCTGGTGCTTTTTGCTCCCGCCATATACTGCCTCTCAGGCTCCTTCCCGTAGTGTGTGTGTTAAACTCCTGTCCTCTTACCTAAGTAACGCACCGGCCCCCTGCTTTATTACACTAGTTGAAAAACGGAAGACACCGTCTTAAATACGAGTTGAGTTAGGGACTTAGCCCTACGTAGTATAACACTGTGTAGCGGGACTTTCCTGCCACCCTTCCATTTCTGGATTTTATTCTTTATCCTGAAATTCCTGTTTGCTTACTGATCATTGAAGTGTTCCTATTGGCATTAACACAGCAGAGATGTGCTTATGGCACTTTTTACAATCTAAGTTTCATAACTTGGACTTTTCCTTTAAGATAACCTCTGAAACTTACTGTTAATTTATGGTAGGACTATTTAAGGAATATGTTATTCCCTGAGTGTGGACCACAGAAGAGGTGTGATATTTTTAAGAGATTTGAACTAAAAAGTAAGATGGAATACAGACAGGTTTTACAGCCAATATTTGACAAGGACCACTGTGTACTAGATATGATGATAGAAATTAAATGTGTTCTCTGCCTTCAAAGAGTTTATACTTTTCTAGGAAAATACTGCACATAGTATTAGTTATTCCAAAGTAGAACGTGATTAGATATCTCATAATTCAGAAAAAAAATTACTACCTTGGGGTGGTAAAAGAACATTTTTGCAAGGTCATTATATATAAGTTGTACCTTAAAATAGTGTTTGTTGAACTTAGATCATAAATCTGAAAATAATCAGTTCTATGACAAAATATTATGGTCTGTAAACCCCTGGCTGTCTGAAAACATACTCTCTAGGATATAAGAATTTCTTCAAGTAAATATGAGAAACACTGCTTTAATGGATCGATAGGATTTGTACATGGGAAAAGGAAGGGGAAGCTACTAGTGAAGAAAATCCTTCCAGACATTGAAAATACGAAGAAAATGTTAAGACAGTATTGCTGCTGGCTTCCTGGAGAATAGTGAAGTTCAGCTAGGTTGGAGCACCAGGTGCATGAAGAATATGATACATCTGGAAATGTCGGTCAGGTCAACGTGGTAGAAGCCCTTTGTAAATTGGAGTTTTTAGTTGGGTTGCCAAGTACAAAGCAATGTTTGAAGGGAATCAAACTAGACTACTGAAATAGATTAGTATGCATTCATAATGACCTTACCTATTATAGTTATTTGAAATCATTTTCCAGAACAGCCTTCATGACTTTCTTTTCTGACTCAGTGGTTTTGGCAGGTTGTCATACCAGGGCCATAAGTGGAAGTGCACGGGATGGACAGGATTAGATAGAAAGATCAGGAGAGCTAAGCGCAGTGAGCCAACCTGAAGCATGTGACCACACAACCTATGCTTATGAATGGCTGCTGAGGTCAAAGATGAGGTTTCCAGTTAAGCAGTCCAGAAGTACTGGAAGGCAAGTCCCTGAGGCAGAACCAGAAAGAAATCAGGACATGCTACGTACATAGGCAGCAAATCAAGAGGCATCAGAAACCAGGATGCACTGACAAGCTGTCCCTAGACAAAATTGTGAAATAGGCCAAGTTTATTCTTAGTGACTGGTTGACAGGTTAGCTATTGCTTGATGGTAACTTAAAGCAGTGATTCTCAGCCAGGAGATGCACGTCAGCATTATCCATAGAACTTTTAAAGAGAACATACCAAGTGCTCATCCCCAGAGAAAAGTGATGCGTTAGAATTGGGATGGGCTCTGGTCACTTCATTCTTTTTTTTTTTCTAGTTTAAAAATAATCTCTGGGCTCAGTGCTTGTGGCTCAAGCAGCTAAGGCGCCAGCCACATACACCTGAGCTGGCGGGTTCAAAGCCAGCCCAGGCCCGCCAGAAAACATGACGGCTGCAACCAAAAAACAGCTGGGCGTTGGGGCAGGTTCCTGTGGTCCCAGCTACTTGGGAGGCTGAGGCATGAGAATCGCTTAAGCCCAGGAGTTGCAGATTGCTGTGAGCTGTGATGCTACAGCACTCTGCCCAGGCGACTGTTTGAGGCTGTGTCTCAATAATAATCTCTGATTTTTAGTTTTTTTTTTTTTTTCTATTACAGTTTTTTCCATTGGTCTATGTGACTTTTAGCTCATCTCATTTTTTAAAACTCTTCAGGCAAGTCTTATAAGTCTGATTAAGAACTATATGCTTGGGCGGCGCCTGTGGCTCAGTGAGTAGGGCGCCGGCCCCATATGCTGAGGGTGGCGGGTTCAAACCCAGCCCCGGCCAAACTGCAGCAAAAAAATAGCTGGGCGTTGTGGCGGGCGCCTGTAGTCCCAGCTACTCGGGAGGCTGAGGCAGGAGAATCGCCTAAGCCCAGGAGTTGGAGGTTGCGGTGAGCCATGTGATGCCACGGCACTCTACCGAGGGCAATAAAGTGAAACTCTGTCTCTACAAAAAAAAAAAATAATAAAAAAAAAGAACTATATGCTTAAAAGAATAAGAATATATATGCCTGGCATCTAATATTTCTCAGTCAATAACTAAAAAAATTCACTATCCTTAGAGTTATTACATTTCGAAATAGAACTCCTACAATAAATCTGCATACTAAAGGGAAAGAAAAACTATGTGATAACCAATATATTTAACAGTGGATTTGTGTCATATGCTCATTTAAATTGCTTAAATTCTACTATGTTTGGCAAAAAAGAGAAAACTGGTGCTGGAAATTCTCACTGTTCTCCCAGTGAGCTTAGGCCGTAGAGTAAGCAAGAAATGAGAACCATGAATCACATCAATCTTTATCTGTGATTCTAAGAAGATTCTGTTTATATTTGGGCTTATTTTTCTCAAACATGGCTCCTCAATACAAGACAACTATTTCATCAGGCTCAACTGAAGAAACAGCTCTTGCAATGCTAGAGGGAAAACTAGTTGGAATAGTGTGTGCTAAACTGTTCTGTTGCCAGTCCAGAGGATTAGGAAAGATTTGTCTGGGAGACATTGGTCAGAATAGGTGTACGGGAGAAAACTTGCTCTTTACTGCTTCTTTTAAAGGAGTGTTGTCCAAATGTTCTTGCTCCAATTTGAAAGGAAA